>NC_134713.1:151904163-153154163 GCF_049634645.1 Pelodiscus sinensis
TACTATGTATTTCAGAGAGTTTGTCTGTGTGTCTATCTGTCCCTCAGCCAAGAGACATGCATCCCTCCCCCAGCTGTGCCTTCTGCAGCTGCCATGGACAGACACTTCTCATCTGGCCCCAAGCTGCTGCGGTGAGAGAGGGCTGAGGTTGTCCTCTCTCCCCAGGGCAGCCTGCATACTGAACCCCTCATCTCCAGCCCCACCACAGCACAATGATTTAAATGAAGCAAAACAAAACTTACTTGAGTTAAGGCCTGAGCAGTGCTGGGTAAATCTTCTAGGTTTTGAATATGTTGAATAGGATTGGTCTCAGTACAGACCCCTGCAAGACACCACTAGTCACCTCTCTCCAATCTGAAAACAGACCATTTATTCCTACCCTTTGTTTCCTATCTTTTAACCAGTTCTCAGTCCATGAGAGGACCTTCCCTCTTATCCCATGACAACTTACTTTGCTTACGAACATTTGGTGAGGGACCTTGTCAAAGGCTTTCTGAAAATCTAAGTACACTGTATTCAGTGGATTCCATCCTCCACATACTTACTGACCACCTCAAAACATTCTAGTAGGTTGGTGAGGCATGATTTCCCTTTACAAAAATCATGTTGATTCTTCTCCAACAAAGTATGTTCATCTATATGTGTGACTAACCTGTTCTACGCTTCCACCCAATTTTCCCAGTAATAAAGTTAGACTTACCGGCCTGTAATTGCCAGAATCACCTCTAGAGCCCTTTTTAAATATTGGTGTCACATTAGCTATCTTCCAGTCATTTGGTACAGAAGCTGATTTAAAAGACAGGTTATAAACCACAGTTAGTAGTTCTGCAATTTCACATTTGAGTTCTTTCAGAACTCTTGGATGAATACCATCTGGTTCCAGTGACTTATTACTGTTTGGTTTATCAATTTGTCCAAATCCCTCTCTACTGACACCTTTATCTAGGACACTTCCTCAGATTTGTCATGTAAAAAGAATGACTCGGGTTTGGGAATCTCCCTCTCATCCTCAGCCATCATTCCTGATTTATATTGGTGCAAAAGAGAAGAAAATCAATGTACTACACTACATTTTATTTAACTCTGTTATTTGGCAAAGTGAAAGTATATGATTGTATGGTATTGTGTGTCCACAAATATCTTTCAGGTAAGCTGAGCTAATATCAGCTGGCTTTACTTTTAAGTGAGGGAAATTATGGCTAATTTCATTTAAACCACATCTAAAAATGATCTAGAACAGCTTTTCTGTTTAAATATATCATGACTTTAAACTTCAGTGTCTCAACACATTCCAAGGCTAGGAGCAAGTGCTAGCTGTCGCTCTGGAAAACTAGAAATCACCACTTTCCAGTGGTATAAATCACTCATTTCTAGTTCCAGGGGGTATGCCATATGTCTGGCTACAATCTACCTACAACTATATTTTATCTTCTACTAGGCACACTGTGCTTTTGTTCCTCTTTCTTGTTTGTTGCTGCTTGGGCTGGAACCAAAAAGTGAAAGAGAAACCAGCTTGGCAACAAACAAACAAATATGTTGACTGGCTCAGAGAGAAGCCAAAAAGCTAGTATAAAACCTAGGTACCGAAAGCTCTAGCCTCTGGTTTAAAAATGTACAGGCAGTCCCCGAGTTACGCGGATCCGACTTAGGTCAGATCCGCAGTTACGAACGGGGATTTCTTGCCCCGGAGGACTGGAGCGGCGGGACGCCTGGTCCCGCCGCCTGCCTCCTCCAGGGCGAGAAAAGCTGCTCCCCGTCTCCCTGGTCTGCTGGGGGAGCCAGCAGACCAGGGAGACGGGGAATAAAGCCGCTGAGGACCCGGCCGGACCCGCGGCCGCTTCCAGCTGATCTGGAAGCGGCCGCAGGTCCGGCCCCGGGTCCTCCGCCGCTTTGCTCAGCGTCTCCCTGGTCTGCAGACCAGGGAGACGCTGAGCAAAGCGGCGGAGGACCCGTGCCGGACCCGTGGTGCTTCCAGCTGATCTGGAAGCGCCGCGGGTCCGGCCCAGGTCCTCCGTGGCTTTGCTCAGCGTCTCCCATGTCTGCTGGGGGGGGGACGCAGCTAGTGCCCCCCCCCCAGCAGACCAGGGAGACGTGGAGCAAATCCGGGGGCCTGTGGTAAAGCAGGTGGGTCGCTGCCGGTTGGTCCCGCAGCACCGCTCCTTGGCGCTACTGGACCAACCCAGCAGCACCCCAGCTGCTCTGCCCCAGGAGTGCTGATTCAGCCGCTGATGATCAGTTTCAGCAGTGGCTGAATCAGGACGCCTGGGGCAGAGCAGCTGGGGTGCTGCTGGGTTGGTCCAGTAGCGCCGAGGAGCAGCCGCGCTACTGGACCAACCCAGCAGCACCCGAGCTGCTCTGCCCGAGGCGTCCCCAAGTCAGCCGCTGCTGAAACTGACCAGCGGCTGACTACAGGAAGCCCGAGGCAGAGTTGCTCTGCCCTGGGCTTCCTGGAATCAGCTGCTGATCGGTTTCAGAAGCAGCTGACTTGGGGACGCCTGGGTTTCTTAAGTTGAATCTGTATGTAAGTGGAACTGGTGTCCAGATTCAGCCGCTGTTGAAACTGATCAGTTTCAGCAGCGGCTGAATCTGGATGCCAGTTCCGACTTACATACAGATTCAACTTAAGAACAAACCTACAGTCCCTATCTTGTACATAACCCGGGGACTGCCTGTATTTAGAAGAATGAAAGCTGATACCAATGTTAAAATAATCTAGAAATAAAATGTCTAATAAAACATTTTTAAATTAGCCACATATTGCAGTCTATAAAAATCATCAGTAAAATTTTACAAGTATAATAACAACATGTTGTTTGCAGGCACATGATACTGAAAACAGTTCTTGTGAATGCATGTGGCCTGTAGCCTAATACCTCATAAGGCTTCTGAAGAGAGTTTGCCTGTTACGGTATTCCTTACATAATTATTTCCCTAACTTAGCATTGTCTTTATTATTTTTCTTTCTCATTATCCACCTAGGACTCCTTAATGTGTGTGTAACAGGGAGAACAGTGAAAGTAGGATTAATGCCATCTTTTTCATAAAGAGATTGTTTTCATGCAAAAGATATCCCCACAAACAAGACAACGATAATTGTTCCCAGTCCTCCATGCATTCGCTAGTTAAGGCATTAAGAACAATTGATTAAAATGTAGTCTTTTTATGATTAATCAAGATAGGAAGAGTTGTAAATTATATCTAGACTTCAGGAAAAATGCATCTCTGCTCAAGATCGATTGTTTCCTAATGATGGGAAGCAGCGATATGACTAAAAAAGGCAGAGTTGCTGGTAAGGGGCCAGGACTTCCACCAGGTGTTGAGAAGGACACAGAAGTTCCTGGGGAGAAGGCAACAGGAGTCTGAAAAGTTATGAAAAGACAGTGGTAATCTGCGAGATAGGGAAATATTATTTTCGCCATAGTATGGGGAGTGCAGCTAAAAATAGAGATGTTAAATTATTTGCCCAAGGCAACACAGCAAGTCAGTAGCAAAGTCAGAAAAAAAAGAGGGACTTTTTTCTTCCACTATTTGATCTGAGGAAGTGGGTCTGGCCCACGAAAGCTCATCATCTAATAAACCATCTTGTTAGTCTTTAAAGTGCTACATTGTCCTGCATTTTGCTTCAACTACCCCAGACTAACACGGCTACATTTCTATCACTATTCCCCAAATCTCCTGATTCCTAGTCTGCTGTTCTACTTCTGAATCATGGCAAAGTATAGTATAGTCTGGGGGTAGGCAAAATCAAGCCCACCCAGCTAGTTATTAGAGCATTCGTCATACTTACAGCCAGCAGCATGTACTCAGTGGCCCCTCCCCACAGCTTGCTCCAATCTGCAGCTGAGCTGCTCCCAGGATTCTCCTGCTAGTTGTGCAGAGTTGGGGTGTGTGTGTGCTGAAGTCAGGGTGCTCCCTGCCCCTGTACCCCATCTCTGCAAAGCAGGGGTCAGGGAGAGGGAGACACACGAGGAGCTGCTCCAGCTGAAGCATGGGTGGTAAGAGTCTCAGAGGAAGGCTTGTCTTAAGAGGCAGTGCACTGTTCAATGCTTGTGCTCTCTCTCTCACACACACACACGCACACACTCCCCACCACTCCATCTCTAAAGAGCAGGGAAGGGGAAGAGCAGGACAGCTTTCCCTGTCTTCAGGAGACAGTGTGCCTTCTCTCAGAAACCTACCCAGCAGCAGGCAGCACACCCACACTCGTGCCCCATAGCATACACCCAGTCTGAGTCACACTGCCTGTACCACACACAAAATACAGGACTATGTAGCACTTTAAAGACTAACAAGATGGTTTATTAGATGATGAGCTTTCGGGGGCCAGACCCACTTCCTCAGATCAAATAGTGGAAGAAAGTAGTCACAACCATATATACCAAAGGATACAACTTAAAAAAATGAACACATATGAAAAGGACAAATCACATTTCAGAACAGAAGGGCGATGCGGGGGGGGGGGGGGGGGGGAAGGAAGGTGAATGCCAGTGAGATAATGATATTAGAGGTGGGGAAGGGTAGATGTCTGTGAGTTAATAGTATTAGAGGTGATAATTGGGGAAGCTATCTTTGTAATGGCTAAGATAGTTGGAGTCTTTGTTAAGTCCACACACAGTCATTGTCATAAACACACTCTCCCAGTCTCTGTGCCACACACACTCAACCTGTGTCACAAAGTCTGTCTCTCACACACAGAGTGCCTCTCCTTCACACTCCCACATTCTCGCTCTCTTTCTGTAGCCCCAGTCCCATCCCTTCTGCCCCACCCCTTCCAGCTGGCCTGGTGCCAGCCCGTGACCATGAACCAAAATTCATGCTGTGCCCTTCCGCCCCCATGAAAATTATTGCTCACCCCGGCATAGTCCATTTCATTTAGTATTAAAAATAAGCAAGAGTTTGGCATGGGATACAGGGTCACTTGTTACAGAGTCTAAAACCAGCCCCTAATTAATGGTTTGGAGGACCATTCCCTTGGAATAGGCTATTCTGCAACTACCTTCTCCTTTCCAACACAGCACTTGGGATAGTCGCACTGTTGGTCTGGTCCAATGTAACAATTCCTATATGCCTGTGTTCCGTGGCTGGCATGCATGTGTATGTTCTCTTCTTTTTAAGTTTGTACATCCTGCTTCTCCTGCTGCAGAGATAACATATTGAGATGTGGTGGGCATCATGTCAGGTTACATGAGTATGCTTAACAGTTAAGCACTATGGGTATGTCTACACTACAAAGTTAATTCTAACTAACACACGTTAGTTCAAATTAACTTTGACAGGCGCTACACTAGCGCTCCGCTAGTTGGAACTTAATTCGAACTAGCGGAGCACTTAATTCGAACTAGGTAAACCTCATTTTGCGAGGACTAACGTCTAGTTCGAATTACCTAGTTCGAATTAAGGGCTGTGTAGCCACTTAATTCGAACTAGTGGGAGGCTAGCCCTCCCCAGCTTTCCCTGGTGGCCACTCTGGGACGAGGTGGAACGAGGTGTACAGCTAGTTCGGATTAGGAAGCCTAATCCGAACTAGCTAGTCCGTGCCACGTGTAGCCGCGCACCACGGAGTCCAAACTAGCCGGCATTTAAAAATGGCGCCGGCCGGCTTCATGAAATTCAAATCCCGGGCTTCTTTTGCAAGTGCAGATGACTACATTACCCCCGCTAGTTCGAACTAGCGGGGTAGTGTAGACATATCCTTATAGTTCTAGCCTTCACAGCCTCCTGCAGCAAGGAGTTCCACAGGTTGACTATTTGCTTTGTGAAGAAGAACTTTCTGTTATTAGTTTGAAGCCTGCTACCCATTCATTTCATTTGGTGTCCTCTAGTCCTTCTATTATGGGAACTAATGAAGAACTTTTCTTTATGCACCCTCTCCACACCATTCATGCTTTTATAGACCTCTATCATATCCACCCTCAGTCTCCTCTTTTCTAAGCTGAAAAGTCCCAGACTCTTTAGCCTCTCTTCATATGGGACCTGTTCCAAACCCCTGATATTGTAGTTGCCCTCCCCTCTCCCACCCTCTCTCTTCCCCTCTCCCACCTCCTTTTCCCAGTCTCCCCGAGTTTTGTTCAATAAAGAGAGTTTCTATTTTTGAACACACGTGTCCTTTATTTGTACATTAGGAAGGGGGGCTAGGGAGGGGTAAGTGGAAGGAGGTGAGGGAAGAATGGGGTACGAGCCCCTGAAGGGGAGGACTGGGGTGGCTCTGCGGGCTTCTCGGGGTGGAAGCTCTTCTGAAGCCTCTTGATTGACCCCCCCTCCCCTGGATGGCAGCCTGCGGCAAGTGCAGGTGGGCTGATGGCCGAGTGCTGTGATGTGCCCAGTGTGGGCACTCAGGGCACTCCAAGCCAGGACTGCTTTGCAAGCGGGGAACCCCTGAGAACTCTCTGTCCGGGGTGGGGGTCGGGTCCCTTTAAGAACAGCCCTCGGCTAGCCTGAGACAGCAGCTCCACACTCTAAGTCCTAATCTGATGCCCTGCCGGCACTGCTTCCGGCTATCCTTAACCTCAATTCAGGGTCCACTCAGTGTGGACATGCTAGTTCGAATTAGCAAAACGCTAATTCGAACTAATTTTTTAGTCTAGATGCACTAGTTCGAATTAACTAATTCGAATTAAGTTAGTTCGAATTAGCGCTTTAGTGTAGACATACCCCACTTCTTTATCAAAATAGGAAAACATTTAAATGAATCTTGTATGATGTCTTTAAAGTACAGTCATGGAAAGGCATGTCACCCAGCAACGGCTGCCCATGATTTCTAGCTAGACCCATGATAACATATGTTAATGTAAGCTATCTAATGGACTTTTAATTTCCTTACAATTTAGGGAGTTGTAAAAAGTAAGGAAAAATGTGGTAGAAGAATAATAGGATATCACTATTCAGCAAGAATGCATTCATAATTTTCAAGCTTTATTTGAAAGAAAAGTGAATTTACATTAGCAACATGATCAGTAAATTTTCTTTTAAAAATTTCTTTTTTACTGTGGATTTAATTTTTTGTACTAAAGAATTTCCTCTTTCTAAAGGCTCTTTGCTTTAAAAATACAGTTGTTTAGCTTGACAGAGACCAGATCTTGTTCACCTAAGGGCTGGTCTTCATTTACTCCAAGATCGATGCCTTGGAGATCCATCTCCCAGGGTTTGATTTAGTGGGCAAAGTAAGGTCCATTAAATCAATCACTGAGGGCACCATTATCCACCCGGTACTTCACTGAGTCATGAGGAATAAAGTAAAGCAACGCGAGAGTTTCTCCCGTCATCCTCCTGCAGTAGGGCACTACAGAAATTCATCTGAAGGCACTTTGATTCCAGCTATGCTAGTCTTGTAGCTGGAGTTGTGTGTCTTTGGTCAACTTTCTCTGATAGTGTAGGCCTGGCCTTACTCATCACTGACCTCATGACGGGCCAATGGGATTTCTTAGGAGAGTTTGGAGAAAATAATTGGGTCATTATGAAATAGGAAAAAAACTAGCAATCTTGCAGGCAATGGGACACAAGACAGTTTGCATTTAATTGAAAACATTGATTTAAATCCAGCAACGCATTTAAGGACATGCTTTCCTTTAATTGACTTTAGTTGTACAGCTCAGACACTTAAATTGAAGCAGGTTCTTAAGTACTTTGCTGGATGGGGACCATTGTGATTATTATACATAATAGAATTAGTTCTGATTATTATTTTTATTTTTATTTAGTGGTTTAACATAACTTTGCCTACTTAAGTCCAGTAAAATAAATAAATGTGTAAATGCGTTAGTAGCAGTAATTTACCTTTAGAGTCCTTATCAAGTTCAGCATTAATTAAAAATATTCTTGCAGTCTACAGTCCAACATTTATTAATGCTGAACTTGGTAAGAGCTGTCAGAACCTGAAAAAGGAGATCTGAAAGGCACCTTTGTAAAAAACAATTGATTTGCTTCATTTCATTGAAATGGCTAATGCTTTGATGGTTCATATTTACAATAGCTTGTCCTGTTCTTCAGTGGAGTTGATATGTTGGAGTCTTTAACACCATAAACTTGATCAAAACTTCCTGGGTAATAAACAGAGCGGATTTAAGATGTGAGCCCCCACCCCATCACACTACTGCAGCCCATCTGCGTGCCAATTTGTAGCTAAAGACATCAAGAAATGTGTTCTTCATGCTCAAATGCCTTTGGTAGTAGAAAATAGTCCTGTGAAACTCAATATGCAAAGGGGGTTCAGAGCTTGAAAGACTTTAGAGTGAAACATTTGACCTTCCATAGCAAAGACTGGGGCTTGACTAAGCCCTTTGCTGAGAAGACGCGTTTCACAATGCTCATAGTGCAGTCCATGATATGTCTTTTCCCCAGTTTTGCAGGTGACTTTTTACTGAACTTTCAGCATGAAAGACTGAGGCACTAGCTGAGAGGCGAAGCTTTTCTCTAAAGTCAAACATTGACATGAAAATGACAATAAATGAGTCAAATGTAGACATATTTGGGCAGAAGACAATCCATGCCTACTGAAGGAGAAGGGGAAATGGGTTTCAACAGTGTTACTTGATCATGCTCAGTCCATGTGAGCATGCTCAGTCCAAGCCAACCAGCAAAATAGGGGAGGGGGGGAGAAATGTGGTCATGCATGCGTCCCCCATTGCCACCACCCATGTCACCTCTGTATTTGGGCAAACAAATGATTTAAGGTGTTGGATGTGGAAAAGGGAAACTTTCCCTTCTCAGACCTGTTGGAATCTATCTGAACTCAGCAGTGATTATAACTCTCCTTACCTAAAAACTGTTTGGTGGCTTATGTGCAGTGATTTGCCTTACTCTAGCTCTGAGTGAACAAATGTCCACATCAAAAGCTAGGGTTGCCAGATGTCCGGTTTTGAACTGGACAGTGAGGGAATGTCTACACTACAGCACTAATTTGAACTAACTTAATTCGAATTAGTTAATTCGAACTAAGCTAATTCGAACTAGTGCATCTAAACCTAAAAACTAGTTCGAATTAGCGTTTTGCTAATTCGAACTAGCATGTCCACATTGAGTGGACCCTGAACTGGGGTTAAGGATGGCCGGAAGCAGTGCCGGCAGGGCATCAGATTAGGACTTAGAGTGTGGAGCTGCTGTCTCAGGCTAGCCGAGGGCTGTGCTTAAAGGGACCCGACCCCCACCCCGGACAGACAGTTCTCAGGGGTTCCCCGCTTGCAAAGCAGTTCTGGCTTGGAGTGCCCTGAGTGCCCACACTGGGCACATCACAGCACTCGGCCATCAGCCCAGCTGCACTTGCCACAGGCTGCCATCCAGCGGAGCGGGGGTCAATCAAGGGGCTTCAGAAGAGCTTCCACCCCGAGAAGCCCGCAGAGCCACCCCAGTCCTCCCCTTCAGGGGCTCGTACCCCATTCTTCCCTCACCTCCTTCCACTTACCCCTCCCTAGCCCCCCTTCCTAATGTACAAATAAAGGACACGTGTGTTCAAAAATAGAAACTCTCTTTATTGAACAAAACTCGGGGAGACTGGGAAAAGGAGGTGGGAGAGGGGAAGAGAGAGGATGGGAGAGGGGAGGGCAACTACAATATCAGGGGTTTGGAACAGGTCCCATATGAAGAGAGGCTAAAGAGACTGGGACTTTTCAGCTTAGAAAAGAGGAGACTGAGGGTGGATATGATAGAGGTCTATAAAAGCATGAGTGGTGTGGAGAGGGTGCATAAAGAAAAGTTCTTCATTAGTTCCCATAATAGAAGGACTAGAGGACACCAAATGAAATGAATGGGTAGCAGGCTTCAAACTAATAACAGAAAGTTCTTCTTCACAAACCAAATAGTCAACCTGTGGAACTCCTTGCTGCAGGAGGCTGTGAAGGCTAGAACTATAAGGGTATGTCTACACTACCCCACTAGTTCGAACTAGCGGGGGTAATGTAGTCATCTGCACTTGCAAAAGAAGCCCGGGATTTGAATTTCATGAAGCCGGCCGGCGCCATTTTTAAATACCGGCTAGTTTGGACTCCGTGCCGCGCGGCTACACGTGGCACGGACTAGCTAGTTCGGATTAGGCTTCCTAATCCGAACTAGCTGTACACCTCGTTCCACCTCGTCCCAGAGTGGCCACCAGGGAAAGCTGGGGAGGGCTAGCCTCTCACTAGTTCGAATTAAGTGGCTACACAGCCCTTAATTCGAACTAGCTAATTCGAACTAGGCGTTAGTCCTCGCAAAATGAGGTTTACCTAGTTCGAATTAAGTGCTCCGCTAGTTCGAATTAAGTTCGAACTAGCGGAGCGCTAGTGTAGCGCCTGTCAAAGTTAATTCGAACTAACGTCTGTTAGTTAGAATTAACTTTGTAGTGTAGACATACCCATAGTGCTTAACTGTTAAGCATACTCATGTAACCTGACATGATGCCCACCACATCTCAATATGTTATCTCTGCAGCAGGAGAAGCAGGATGTACAAACTTAAAAAGAAGAGAACATACACATGCATGCCAGCCGCGGAACACAGGCATATAGGAATTGTTACATTGGACCAGACCAACAGTGCGACTATCCCAAGTGCTGTGTTGGAAAGGAGAAGGTAGTTGCAGAATAGCCTATCCCAAGGGAATGGTCCTCCGAACCATTAGTTAGGGGCTAGTTTTAGACTCTGTAACAAGTGACCCTGTATCCCATGCCAAACTCTTGCTTATTTTTAATACTAAATGAAATGGACTATGCCGGGGTGAGCAATAATTTTCATGGGGGCGGAAGGGCACAGCATGAATTTTGGTTCATGGTCACGGGCTGGCACCAGGCCAGCTGGAAGGGGTGGGGCAGAAGGGATGGGACTGGGGCTACAGAAAGAGAGCGAGAATGTGGGAGTGTGAAGGAGAGGCACTCTGTGTGTGAGAGACAGACTTTGTGACACAGGTTGAGTGTGTGTGGCACAGAGACTGGGAGAGTGTGTTTATGACAATGACTGTGTGTGGACTTAACAAAGACTCCAACTATCTTAGCCATTACAAAGATAGCTTCCCCAATTATCACCTCTAATACTATTAACTCACAGACATCTACCCTTCCCCACCTCTAAGTGCCTCGTTCTTTCAGTGTAAATTTCAAATAGCTTTGGATTTTAACAGATACATAACAGCAGGTGTATATATAGTAACCCAAAGGTGTTTCTAGAACTGAAGAGTAAAGGTCCATTTACACCGGCAAATAGCAGATTTTAACAATCTGTGCTCACTTGTGCTGCATTTTATCACTTACTTATCTGCAGATCATGGAGGTGCTTTTGAAAACCCGCCGGGCACCTATCTGCATCTGCGTAAATATTTTAAAATCTGGACCTAGGTGCCTAGCGCCATTAAAATCAACACCTTGAAAAATGTTGCCATAAAACTCTGAGCCTGCAGACATTTCAGCATAATTGTTCATGCAAGTACTTCCTTTATTAAATTATCATGGTAAAATCCTGGTAGCGAAGTTGATGAAAGTTCTGCCATTGACTTCAATGGGGCTGGGATTTCACCCTTTCTATATTATTCACATCCCCTGTCCACTTTGAATTGTGTTCCAAGAATTCAAAATAAAGAGTGAAAACCCCAAACATAATTGGCATGCACCCTCAATAATACCCCTCAGTGGAGCCAACAGGGCACGCACTCTCAGCTTTCCAGCTCCCCAGCTGTTGGCTCTGTTGGATGGGGATATGTATCCCTCTCCCTTCTGACTGGGGTATTTACATTTCCCTGCCTTCACTATGTTATTCCCAGAACAGATAGGTTACCCCAGGACACCTGCTCCTTTTCTCCCCACAAATGGCTAACAGGCATAGTTGCTACAGTTATAAGATGTCACACAGCTTCCAGTGCATATGTTTTTTGTTCTTAAGGTAAAAAAAGATTACAGAGAAACCATATTAAAAAGAATAAAAAACCTGCGTGCATGCTAATACACTTACCAGACTTCACCCCTGCGTTCTGGCAGGCCCAATCCTTCCATCCTTACCCTAAGGACTGGGCCTTCTGTCAGCCGGTAGCCTGTCCATTTGACATATCAAAAAGGCAATGAGCCAGTTTAAAACTAAGCTATTTAACACAAACCACTCTCTGTGTCTGTTGGTTGCTGGAGAAATCAGTTTCAACTAGGATATGCTAACCTCTCCCAGAGGACAACTTCAGAGGGTCGATAAGGAGAAAATAACATTCGTCCCCCCCAACCCTCCCATGTTACTAGAGAAGGTACATACAGTGCCACAAAAACACTTACACAGTTGCACTTTTAATACAAGGTGCCCAAAATGTAAATAAGCTTTAACTTAATTCATTAAAGATAATCTTCATTCCAGAAGGTTTGTTCAGTAGCTTGTCAGACTGTCACAATAATAACAAATTTAAAGAGGTGCTGTTATAGTCAGTCTATAACGTCTTTGGAGGGCCGAGCAGTGTGCCACAGAAAATACCCTCTTCCTCACCCAGATAGCCTCAGTGAATATTACCCATTCCCATCATGGCTGTCCTAGAAAGATGCAATTTTAGTATATGCTGTATCTTTTCAGAATGTTTTGATGGGTTGTGGATTGCAGAACTATGATTTTGTTATATGATTCTTTGACTTAAAATCAGGATGATACATTGATGGGGATACATTCAACTTTTTTGCTAATAATGACAACTCTGTCTGGCTGGTGTTTGAGCCCTAACACACTCTGCTATTACCAATGGCTTTGAAAAAAAAATCCACTGATTTTTATTAGACAGTAAATTACAAGTTTCCACCAGTTAGAAAAGCATGGATTAAATACCAACGATGATTATAGCTACAAAATTGTCACCAATCCAGAGAAAATATCTAATTCACTTGAGTAGAAAAAAGGGTTAAAATACTGCGAGAAGTCAGAAAGCTTAGATGACTTTGGAAACACCGATCAAAAACAAAGAGACTGGAAGTATAATTAACTCCATTACTGCTCAGTCAAATGAAAACAGCCATGACACCCCTTCTTATTTATGACAGCAGCAAATAGCTCTATTCCCTTGCTGGTTATTGCTGCAGGACAGCATTGGTTCTACAGCAGGTGAAATAGAAACAAGCTGCTAATATTTATGTCACTAGATTAGGTTATAGGTACAAGATTTATGCAAAAGTTCTATACAAAATTTCTAAGTAGCTTTTATGTCTTCACACAGCAAACCTTTTCCAACGGTAAACAAAATAGGCCTTCATTAAATAAGATTCCGTTTTCTGAGCACTGCTGTGAAGCAATGGCATAGTTAAGGTTATCGCTGTGTTTCCAGTCTAAGCTCAGCTTTGAGCACTCTCTGAAACTCACAAATATCGGCACGTAGGTATCAAAATTGGTACATTTCTTTTAGGGGCAAGATAGAAAAATTCTATCAAATTTTTACTAAATGCTGAATAGAACAAGAGGGGTCCTGAATTAGGACATCCTAATTGTAGAAGTATTCACCAGTGTTCAAAAAGTCTTGGACATTGAATATAAAGCAAATACAGAAAGTAGGAGAAAAAGAGGAGACATTTTCCACCAAAAGACTGTTTTATTAGTGAACTTTATTAACTTACATGTTCATCAACTCAATATGAAACGCATGAGAGAGTTAAAAAGTCCCTAATACAAGATAGCATTCTGCAGAGTTAATCAAATTGGGTGCATCTACATAGCTACATTATTTCTGAATAACGGCTGTTATTCAGAAATAACAATGTGAGAGTCTACACGGCAATTCTGTTATTTCAAAATAAATTCAAAATAACAGACAGCTTATTCCGACTTCTGTAAACCTCATTCCACGAGGAATAATGCCTATTCCAAAATAGCTGTTTCAAAATAGCTGCAGTGCGGATGCTCTGCTGTTGCTATTTTGAAGTAGCTCCTCCCCAGGGCCATTAAAAGTAATTACTTCCTAGTACTTCCTCCGGCTCTAAATCGAGGTAGCATATCCACATTAGGGGAGCCTGCATTGGACTAATTTTGAGGCTTCCCTGTAGTGCAGACGTGCTATTTAAAAATAAGTTATTTCAGAGTATTTCTTCTGGAATAGCTTCTTCTGAAATAAGTGTGCAGCATAGACGTACCCTTTAGGTCCTATTAATCAGAACTGTCTTCTTATTCAGGCAAAACTCCTAGGCTACGTCTACACTACGGCTATTTTTGCGCAAAAACCTGGGGAGCGTCCACACCTCAAATGAGCTCTTGAGCAATTAAATCGCAGTTAAACAACAGAACAAAGGGCTTTTTCCACCACAGGTACACTTCCCTTTCTAAGGCATAACTGCCTGTAGCGCTATAGCTGTTGCGCAAGAAGGCAAGTGTGGACGCTTCAGAGGGGTTTCTAGTGCAAGAAAGCCCTATGAGAAAAAGCGCAGGTGTTCTGATGGCTATTCTGTGAACGGCCATCAGAGGTTTCTTGCGCAAGAGCGGCCATGCAGTGTGGGCACTCTATTGCGCAAAAGCACATCACTTTTGCAATGTGCTTTGAGGTGTGGACTTGCTCTTATGCAAGAAGTTTTTGTGCAAAATCTCTTGTGCACAAGGCTTCTTGCATAAGAAGCATGTAGTGTAGACGTAGCCCTATTGTGTAAGGACAGAGAAATAGACACCTTCCACAATAAAAAAACAATAAATCTAAGAGGGGGTTGCATATTCTGCTGTTTTTGTAGGCCAAGGTCACTGCACACACCTGGGCAGGAGCAGTGGAAGCACCCTAAAGGTGGGGGTGAGAGGAGTGACAGGCACTCAAACCATGTCCTTCCCCCTGAGGCCCCACACCCACACTGCCCCTTCCCCCAAACCCTCTCCTGGTCCCCCCCTTTTCCTGAATCCTCATCCTCATGCTGCCTCTTCCCCTTGAGGCTCTGTAGGATTGTTTTCACATATGTGACATCACAAAGAATGGTTGAACATTTACATAATCACAAAAGTTCAATTGACTTTGACAGAGCCAGAATTGTACCTCATAAGCTTACATATGAGACTGCTAAACTGCATGATTGCATATTTAAAATCTGAGAGCTAGACCATCAGGTGGTGTGAATTGCAGTAGCTCCACAGAAGTCAGTCCACCAGTCTCTGTACTTCTAAGAGGTGGACAGTCTACAGTATCTTGAAAGAATGTACTTATGACTTGATTCACACAAGGAAATATGTGCAGGACTTAATTCTCAGAGGTGGGAACATTTCCCAGTGTTTATATGCTCTTCTGCAAGGAAGGAAAACTATACGGGAACTGGATTTTTGTCACCCAAAAAAAACAGGTGAATGGTGTTTAGCAATTGCACTGTTCTACTGTGGGATTTTATTCAGTGGGTGACTTCCCCCTTCCCCAGTGCCCACACAAAAACTTCTATATCTTTCGGGTGCATCTAGACTGGCAAGATTTTGCCGCCTGTCTACACTGGCCACGAGTATTTGCACAAGAACACTGACTTTGTAATGTACAAAATCAGTGGTTCTTGCGCAAATACTTTGACGCTCCCACTCAGGGATAAGCCCTCTTGTGCAAGTATTCTTGCGCAAGAGGGCCAGTGTAGACAGGCAAGTTAATTTCTTGTGCAGGAAAGCCCAATGGCTAAAATGGCCATCGGAGGTTTCTTGCGCAAGAGAGCGTCTACACTGGCATGGATGCTTTTGCACAAAAGATGTCTTTTGCGCAAAAGCACCCATGCCAGTGTAGATGCTCTCTTGCGCAAATACTTCTAATGGAAAAACTTTTCCATTAAAAGTATTTGCGCGAAATCATGCCAGTTTAGATGCAGCCTTCATGTTTGAACTGGAGCTTAAAGGATTCATAAAGGCAGGTGAAGGCCCATCTGTACTGTGGGAAATTTCACTCCCTATTAACCTGACACATGCTTCTGAAGCAAACATAGCGTATTTGTACTGCTCCTTCATTTACTTCTATCTATGTTCTTTTACTACTATTATGATTATTAGAATTGGTCAGAAAACAAAAAGGAAATTGAGAAATTGCCTACTTCTCTGTAAGAAAAATCCATTATTGTAAAAATTGTGCAACCAGATCTAATTATTATTAATTGTTCTTATTGGGGTACTGTCTAAAGGCTCCAGTCAATATGGGTCATCAATTGTGCATATGGAAACCTAAAAAGCTTACCCAAAACAGAGGAAGGGTGGGTTAGATAGAGGACACCCAGTATATTAACATTGTGGAGACATTTTAAGCATATATGTTTATATATTTGTTGTCTTTCTATTACAAACTCTTAGTTTTAGGGCAGCTTTTTGATTGTTTTATTATGGGAAGGCACCTGAGGCTGTAGTGCAGGAAAGGAAGAATTGCTAGACAGAAGGAAATGGGCTATGGGAGAGGGAAACAGGTAGAAAAGATAAGGAGGATGGGGAGAGAAGGGTGAGAAGTGCAGTGGATAAAGGACCATGAAGATGAAGGGCTGATGAGTTGCAATGATAAGAGAAGAACCAGATGAAAAGGTCCAGCCAATGGCAGGCAATGAATGTGCATGCATGCAAGCAAACCCATGACCAAGAGCTGGAGAGTGAGACTGATACTGGCAGCAGTGTTTCTGACCCCTTAGATCCTCAGGCTATGTCTACTCTACAGAGGGTTGGTTTTTTTGTTTGTTTGTTTGTTTGTTTGTTTGTTTTGAAAAACGGCCATTTTTCTGAAAAAACTTCACTTATGTCCACACTGCGATCGCGTTCTTTCGAAAGAAAATCGAAAGAACGAGGGAGGTGGGTTGTTCCGACATTGGTAAACCTCTTTCTAGGAGGAAGAAGCCTTTTTGTGAAAGAGCTCAGAAGAGGAAAGAGAAAAAAAGCACAGGTGCCCTGGTGGCCACTCCACCCATAGTAATCACAGCTTACACGCAAGATAGTGTCCATTCAGTGCAGACACTGTCTTACGAAAAAGCTGATCATTTTTTCCATGCACTTTGGCAGTGTGGATGCCCTCTTTTGGAAGAAGTTTTTTTGGAAGATCTCTTCTGGAAAAGCTTTTTCCAAAAGAAGCCTGCAGTCTAGACATAGCCCCAGAGAGATACTCTTCCTCTACAACAGGTGTATGAAGGGTTGTGTTCTGCATGCAACCCCCTAGGCAAATTGAAATAGTAGACTCCCATGCAGACTACTCCTTTTCTAAGAACAGAGTGGCATGAGGGATTGGCTAAATGCCTCAGGCTGGTAATACCTACAGCACAGGCACACATTAAAATGGGCTTTGTAGCATTTATATAGGCGCATTTAGGAAGAGTGTATTTACTCTGCTTTTGTCACATTCACCAGACTCTGGCACAGAGCCTACCAAAAGAAGATTCTATATGCTACATCAGGACAGTGAAAATAAAATACTCCCACTTAAATGACAAGAACAAGAATTTTAAAAAGATCAAGTATACTATATATTACTATACCACATCATGTACATGTGAGCTTAGACAGCTGTACAGTAGCATTATTGACTTGTATATTACTGCTGAGAAAAACCTACAATAGACTATTTTGATCTTATGAGGGTACAGTTGGATACTTCCTTGTTAGTCTTTTGTCCGCATCACTGAGATGGTAACAATAATTAAAAATCAGATAAGCTTTACAAAGCAAATCTGAAATTTAGAATATTTGAAAAGGCCTGTTTGAGGGGCAAGGTGGTGTACAGAATTTTTGTAAAAACCTCATCAATCTGTTTCTAAGCAGAGCTGTCATATGTCAAGTTTCAGAAAGTGTTTTTTTTTTAATGATCCCTAAAACTGGGATTTCACGGAGATACTATAATTTACAATACTTCTGCAGTTTTCAATTATTCACGTGTGGACAGCCCAACAAATTGAATAATGAATAGAGTAATGAATTGAATCCTGACAAGATGATAACAGAAAATACTATGAGTAGTCAATATACAGAAAGATCCCTGAAAGAAATGAACTTGTTTGAAGGACACACTTTCTTTTCAAAGCACAACCACTTGCAGCAGGATAATGTGTGTAGGAGTTGCCACTAACAAATAACTATAAAGCATAGACCTGTAGAACAATATATTCTGGTGACCAAACAGTGAATCATAATCATAAATAGGCCAGTTATATTTTCTTAGGATGTAGACACTGCATTTCATTATTGCTTTTTTCCCCCTCTTTAATGCCATAGAGAGAGAAAAAGAACGGCATATAAATTCTTAAACACTTTGGCTTCAGGCTTAGCCTTGGAGATGTGATGATATTCCACAGATGCTAAAGCACATGAGTCTTAACAATATTTAATACATTTGCATCAACACTGCAAGCCAGAAACATAAATATTACAAATGATAAACACACCATTCAAAACCTGTTAGGTAATTCATGCTTGTATCTCTGAGCTAACTCTTTAAAGGAACAGCATGTGCAGTCAGCAAGCCCCATATCAAAGAATACATTTTAACAGAACAAAATAAAAATACATTTTATAAAGCCATGCCAAAATTCTGATTAGAGATGAACCAGACATTCAAGTTCTCATCCCCCCCCCCCCCCCCCCCAAGAAAAACCTGAATCTTCACTGAAATTTCAGAAGCTTCAGGGGGTAGCCAAGTTAGTCTTTTATAGAAATAAAACAGCAAGCAAATGGTCTGGTAGCACTTTATAGACTAACAAGACATGTAGATGGTATCATGAGCTTTTGTGGGCACAGCCCACTTCTTCAGATGACTGGATTTATTTCAGAGTGATCCTTTCATGGAAGTTTGACAAAGGTTTGATTAGCTTTCAGAAAAACAAAATTCTCATTTTCACTTGAGCAAACCAAAACCTGAATTCTGGATCTGAACTCCCTCCAATGTACTTCTGTATCCATTGTCATATTGGAGTCCAAAACACTTGATCCAAAACAGCTGCAGACATTGGAAATATTCAGAGTGGATCTGCAGCTGAACTTTGCAGCTCAAGAATATTTCTCATTATCACATATTTTCACATGTTCTGCTGATGGCCAGAAACCCCACAAGTTCTGAGTGTCTTCCCAGACAATTTTCAAATTCAGGAAGTGTGCCTAACTCAGATTTTAGATGTTTCTCCAGAGTTAACATCTGGGTCTGAGCTTTGTCCATCCATCACTAAGGTTGGATCAACATTAAGGTCCAGATTCTGGCCCTCTTGGTCATGATGAGGAGTCCCATTCTATAGGTCTATTTCCAGAAAAAGGTACTGTTCAGTGCAGCAATTGGTGATAATTTGCCAGTGGCAACTTTTATGCACATTATCTTGCTATAAATATTTTTGCTTGGAAGAGAAAAATTGTCCTTCTTCTGACATTATGAAGGAAACGAAAGACTGTGCCAGTCATCTGCCAGTCATCACGTCCCATATTTCATTGGGTATCCCGAATACTCTGCATTAATTTGAGATGGTTGTGAGAGAATAACACATTATGTAGTTTCTCTTGCATGGCATTTTATATTTGTTCTTTGTTGTTTCCTTTTATCTGACATGAATGTCATCTAAACTGAAAGTGTATGTTTTGCTCTATCTATGGAACGCATATGTGTGCACATCTGAAGTCAGAATTGTACCTATAAAGCCAAATTATCTTCTTTAATCCATTCTCACTGTGTCCACTGCTTTCAGTAGGAACTGCACAATATGCAAAGGCCAAATTCTACCTGAGGTTACACTGATGTGTATATGAAATCCACTCACTCTGGATTTTTAGTGATATAACTGAAAAGAGAATTGGGCCAATAGATGAGCCTAGGTCCTTTAGAAGCTGAACAGAGCTTTTTCTTAGAAATAAAAAAACATTATGTACTTCTATATATTGAGTATGTATAATGTATCTGATCTAGATGGTGCTTGATCCTGCCATGAGGCCAGAGGACTAGACTCGATGACCTCTCAAAGTCCCTTTCAGTTCTAGGATTCTAGGATTAATTTGGCCCGAAGAAGTTTACATATATTAATTAATTAAGTTTCGTTATTCTCCTCTGAGTTAGGAAAGTATTATTATGGCCAATATACAGATGTGTACACGTAAGCACAGACTTGATAAAGGCCGGGTCTTGTAAGAGCTTAAGTTGCTCGCTGCTTTCCTGGGTACACTCAGCAGGTTGGAGGGCTGGAGCTGTAGTGATTCATCAAATATCACAGTCAGCAGCAGGACTTGGAACAGTACCAAGGAGTTCTGAGTCTCTCTCACCTGCCCTCCCCTTAGATGGCAGCGCTCAGGCCCTGGCTTCAGCCCTGGGTGGTGGGACTTAGGTTACAGCCTCCACCCACTCCCCAGAGCTGCAGTCCCCCTCTCCTGGGGTCTTGTAATTTTTGTTGTCAGAAGGCGGTTGTGGCGCATTGATGTCTGAGAAACGCTGGCATAGTATTTTTCACTAAATATGGCTTATAAATAATGCCCAGTAGCAGTGCTTTTGTTTTTGGCTAATTAGAATCAGATTTTTATTTCTTTTTAAAAACTGCAGTTTATCTGATGTGATTTTAGATGTAACACTTCTGTGATATATGGTGTGAGCTCGTTTCTACTGAACACACTTATTATTGTCTTTCTCTTTGGAAAAACATTGCAACTACGGCTGTCAATTAATTGCAGTTAACTCATGCAATTAATTCAAAAAATTAATCATGATTAATTGTACGGTTAAACAATAGAATGCCTGAAATGGTGGTTGAAGCAAGAAGAGACATATGAATCTTTAGCACATCCATGACATAAATATCTTATCATGCCAGCTATCACAGTGCCATGTGAACACCTGTTCTCACTTTCAGGGGAGATTTTAAACAAGAAGCAAGCAGCATTATCCTCTACAAATTCTAACCAAACATGTTTGTCTGAGCAATTGGCTGAACAGGCACTAAAGTTTTCTATTGTTTTATTTTTAATGCAATTATTTTGTAAATAATTTTACACTTGTAAATTCAACTTTCATGATAAAGAGACTGTACTAAAGTACTTGTATTAGGCAAATTGAAAAATATTATTTTTACAGTGCAAATATTTGAAATAAAAATATAAAATGAGCACTGGCACTTTGTGTTCTGCGCTGTAGTTGAAATCAATATATTTGAAAATGCAGAAAATATCCAAACATAATTTAATAAATGGTATTCTATGTAATTGTTTAACAGCACAAATAATTTTTAATCGCTTGTCAGCCCTAATTACAACAAATGAAATTTCCTTTTGTGAGGTCTAAACACGACTGTCCTATGGTTACTAACACTGTCCCAGCCCTGGCAATCATAGGCAACAGGCTTTTCAATATCAGTTTTCCCTTTACTAATATGCTGTCACTATATTCACTTACCCAATATAAGGCCTGACCCTCCAATGGGAACCATGCACAGACAAGCCATTGTGCCCTACATGAAGCTTTTTGATTTGAGCTGTGAAAAGCTTCATTTGACTTCAGTGGGTACATCCACATGGCATTTTGAGTGAGCCTTGCAGCCTGGATCAACTTGGGTTTGCAGGGCTCATGGTAATGCTCTGAAAACAGCGATATCAGCAGCACTGGGAAGCTTCAGCTCAGGCTGGAGTTCAGACTCTGAAGTATAGGGCGGGGACGGATTTCAGAGCTTGGCCTGGAGGCGCTAACCTACACCTGTCAACTGAGACTGGGAGGCAAAGTGCTTGTGTAGACACACACAGTGGGATTTTACATGGGCATAAATGTCTCTCCACAGGGATCTCATTGAAGACCTCAGCCTAATACTGACAAATACGCAGCAGCGGACACACAGAGTATCCTAGTCATGCTTAGAATACGCGGACAAACCCTTTGGTTTTGAATGGTAAAGTAAATAAAAAAAGGGGGAAGAGTTGCATAATGTTCTCTCTGATCATTCATGTAAACCAAGTCCTTTCCACATTATAGAAAATTAGTAGTTTTTTAGAAAGGGCTTTTAATTGCTTAATCCAAGTAATGTGGACAATGGCATACGTGTTTTATTTTAGGGTCTATCTAGCCCACTCAGAAAATGTAATGGACCTAATTTTCATTTAGCATAGATCTGTGCAGTTCCTAAAACATCTAAATGGCTATTAATTTAATCAGGTAATTTAACTATAGCTCTAGAAAAGGCCACCCGCTAGTTGTCACGCAGTGGTTATGAGGATGACATTTCTATCCCATGATGCCAGAGGCAGACTTTGATACATCATTTTCTTTTTGAAGGTTAAACTCAGATAACCTGCCTTTGGCATTTAATTAGCTACATATTAAACACTCTTTTAATAATAAAATGATTAAAAATTTTATTGCTTCTCAAATGAGGCCCTTTTAGATAGATTTAATGACTTGGTTAGAGCACTGTAGTTTGTGAACCAAACCTTAGTTAGCCCAGTATGTAGTATAATGATATGCTTTACAGCTTGCAAAATCTGTATTTTATTCAAATGACTGCCATAATCATTTTGGATAAAACTTTTAATGCTTTCATCTGTATTTTTAAGTCTAACTGTTAAATGTCATTGAAAAGTAACTGAGAACCTATTGATTTCAGGATTTTCAAAAAAGATCAAATTCAAGCCTAAAACCATGAACATTTAGTAGGATTAATGTATTATAGTTTATACGCTAATTGTTTACCCTTTTAAAAAGTCATTTTTCACAGTCTAGTACCTGTAAAAAAATTACATTCGTCTAGCAGTGATGAAGCACATGAAGTAGCTGACAATCTTGGTTCTTTATTTGGTATAAAAATATTAGCACTTTAATGAAAACTGACACAAAAAAGACAATATTTTTCCCATGCCTGCATTATAATAACTGTGTAATTGCTGCAAAACAGCTGTGAAGACACAATGGCAATAATTGTGTGGGTCATGCTGATGGATTCAGTGCCTGTGGAAGTTGATGTGTGTTCCAGGCATTTCTAGAAAACTATTACCTACCTGTTATCTAAATATCATAATAATTGGTCAAAGCTCGGCTGCTCATAGACAAAACCTTGTGCCACAACAAACAAACAAACAAAAGCAACAACAAAAAGAACACACCATCTCTACAGCTGGAATTAATGCATATCCTTGTAGGCAAACTCAGCAGAAAGGCCATGTATAGGGGATAACTTCCTACCCTTAAAAGCAGTCCCTCGGGAACAAGCCCATTAGTAGATCACTTGAAAAGAGAGGACTTAATTTTCCATGCTTGTCACAATCCAGAGTCTTTCATGAGTACATCAGTTGAAAGGGGGAAATAAATAAATCAATGAACTGGTGAAAACTGAAAGACTTAACAACTTCCTACAATGTATCAATTGTACACACCTCCCCCCTCTGACATACACACACCAGTTCTTTGAAGAAGTCCTAATCAACATGAACCATGCTGAGGAGGAAGGACTTTTGTCTATATCCAGTCAATCCCAGTAATGGCAAATTAATAACATAAATAAGAGAAAGGAGGAGCCATCAAGAAGTTGGCTATGGCCACCTAATTTTCAAGCTGCATAAGGTCCTTGCCTTAATGTAAATTAGAGCAGCCTAGAGGTTGTTCCCATTTCTCCCAGAGATGGTCCCAGCTGAGGAATACCCCTCCTCCTCTTTTGTTATGTCCACTGTGCCAAGGTGGAATAAAGAGGAAACACTGGGCATAAAAGGGGCAGCTCTATCAGTTTGAAAGCATATGATCATTCCTCTCCACCAGAACAATTATGAGCTTGCAATCTGTGATGCATATTGGGTCATTTGCTCAGCTCAACCAGTGCCAAGGGAACAAAACTGAAGATGCGAATCTGGCCTACAGGTGTCTTTTTCATGAAAAGCATCATTCCCACCAAAACATTCTGCATAAAGCAAGGGAGGGCATTACAGATCAACAGCTCGGGTTGCTTTTCAACCCCATTATCAGCATCACTGAGCACCCCTAAATCCCATCCCAGGCAGTGGGCACACCCACAAACTCCTCTGCAACCAAGTGCCCCAGCCCCTTTGCAAAGTTGGCTTTTTATAGACAATGCAAAGAGCTTTCACTTCTAAAGAGCTAATTTAACTCTAGGTGGGGGCAATAGTGCCCAAAGGTGTCGATCGCCTGATGGCTCCTTGCTAGGCTATATGAAGTAAGCTTGGTTCTCGTCCTAGTGGAGAAGTGTCAACATCACAAAAGAGCACAGCCACAATTAAGTGACCTTCTCAGGAGAGTGACCAGAAGCCATGCTCCAGTGCCCTGCACCTTGTGCAGTTACTCATATCAGCACAAAAGGAGTGTACAGTAAATTTAAAATGGGGGACTCCAATCTGGCAGCGTTTCACACTGGCTTTGCACCAGGGGCGGCCCGTGAGCCTAGGCAGACTAGGCAGTCGCCTAGGGCGCCGCCAGCCCGGGCGCCTGATGATGACATCACGGAGTGCCTGGGTGCCCCGTGATTACGTCACGGTCATTGACAGCTATGCAGGCGGGGGCGCCGATCGCACCTTCCGCCTGGGGCACCAGCTGCTGCAGCCGGCCTCAGGCCGCTCCTGCTTTGCACTGATGTGTTTGCAGCCTTCCAGGCAACCAAAAATCAGGCGTGAAGAACTGCAAAGATGTGGAGGCCGAGTTGCCTACTCACACTGAAAGAGGGATGGTTTATGGCACATGGTTGGGAAACCTGCTTTGTCCTAGCTCCCCGATACTTTTCCTAAGGGGTGGAAAAGCAAACTTCATTGCTCAGATCTATTCACCAATAAGCACTGAAGTCACTCAGAAACTCAGCATTTTGGAAAACATACATATCCAGGAGAGAAAGAAAAAAAAATTGGGAAACACTGTCTTAAGCAGTCTCTCTTCATCTGCCCCAGGCTAACAAAATGCCTGACACCAATTCTGCTCTGCTGTCACAGCTCTGCATCTCCTCCCCCAGCCAAAATTTGGTGCTCCATTTACAAAATAAGAATCATAGAATCATAGAATCATAGGACTGGAAGGGACCTCAAGAGGTCATCGAGTCCAGCCCCCCGCCCTGAAGGCAGGACCAAGCTCCGTCTACACCATCCCTGACAGATGTCTATCTAACCTGTTCTTAAATAACTCCAGAGAGGGAGATTCCACCATCTCCCTTGGCAATTTATTCCAATATTTGACCACCCTGACAGTTAGGAATTTTTTCCTAATGTCCAATCTAAACCTCCCCTGCTGCACTTTAAGCCCATTACTCCTTGTCCTGTCCTCAGAAACCAAGAGGAACAAATTTTCTCCTTCCTCCTTGTGAGACCCTTTTAGATATTTGAAAACCGCTATCATGTCCCCCCTTAATCTTCTTTTTTCCAAAGTAAACAAGCCCAGTTCATGAAGCCTGGCTTCACAGAGTGCCATATTTTATCCTGAAGGAAGATCTGTAGAGCCCTGCACACCCACGGATACTTGCTTTACTTGTGAAAGTGGCTGTGGATACAAATTTTGTACCTAAAACTCTGCAGATATCTGCTTTATATCCCTGGGTATCCTCATCCGTAGATGTGGATGCAGATACCAATTTTGCATCTGCATAGGGCTCTAAAAGTCTGCTTCTTGTAACAAGGCCCACAAAGCCCATGTCACCTTTTTTGCATTCATTTAAAATCCTATTGCCTTAGCAGTTAGTTTAAAGCAGAAAAAATACAATAAATAAAAATGCTTTGGGGTTTATTTTAAAAAAGAATGATGATATTAGCATGGGTCAAAGGGAACATATTGTATCTACTGAACAGGTACAACATAAGCAGCAGCACTGTCAGCTTCCCCACTCTGTCCTGTGCCTCTACCCTGGCCTAGAGAGGATGTCTCAGTGGTTGACAAGTAAATTCTATTTCCTTATTTGTCTGACCCTCCTGACATTATCCATTAGGACATTAGTTTTCAACCTGTGGTCCGTGAACCCTGGGGGGGTCTGCTGACTATATCAAAGGTTTTCAAAAGGGCCATACATCCATTCAAAAATGTTTAGGGGTGTGCAAATGAAAATAAGCTGAAAATCACTGGACTGAGGATACCAGCTAATTCCACCAGTGATAGTGGCTTTGCAAAATAGATTTTTGTCCACTAGGAACACTGGTCTGAATCATTCTACATAACAATAGGCCACCAAACAGATATCACCTGACTTCACTGAAGCCAATGGTGAAACTCCATTGATAACCATGGGACCAGGATATCACCTCAGATATTAAAATCTTTCAGCTACTACTGATCTGAGATAGATTGTAAATGGCAACCTAGAGTTGATAGGCCCTTTATTCCATTCACAATATAAATACAAATGGCAGTTTTTACGTATAAAAAAGTGAGATAGCTTATTGTAAATTAAAGCCAAATTAAACAGTAAAACCTTTAGTTATTCTGCATCACCTATTTTAACACAGCAGCTACATGCAGAGGGGAACAAACTTGAAATTATGCTAGGAAATAATACATCCAGGAAGCAGAATCCATAGATGTTTGGGGTTGCTCAAAAAGCCAGTCCATCTCCAGTAGAAGGCTTGGTAAAAATGCTGTGCCCTCATCACAGGGCTGAGATGTGAATGCTGTAAGTACTGGTGGGGGAAAGAATAATTTCCCAGCCTTACTTAATGGCTGTGTCTACACTGGGCCACTTATTCCGGAAAATCAGCCGCTTTTCTGGAATAAGCTGCGAGCTGTCTACACTGGCCGCTTGAATTTCCGGAAAAGCAACGACGCTTTACTGTACAAAATCAGCCGCTTTTCCGGAAAAGCCACGCTGCTCCCGCTTGGGCAAAAGTCCTTTTTCCGGAAAAGCTTTTCCGGAAAAGGGCCAGTGTAGACAGCTTTTCCGGAAAAGCAGAAGAAACGGAAAAAAGCGGTTTGGACGCCACAAGACCCCGTAGGAGCCCTGGACTTCTTGGTAACCCGAGCTGTTAAAGAGCTCGGAGGCAGCTGGGCGCACGTGGCAGGAGCGTGCCGCAGATCTGCTGCCTGAGCTCTGCCACGTGCCGCTGTGCTGCCCAGGATTCACCTCGCAGCCCAGCATGGCAGCTACGGGTGGTGAGCCACCTGCACCCCCAGCTCAGGAGGCCCCAGCAGCCGCAAACGCCGGGCCCCATCCTGGACCCCCAGGGAGCTGGAGACCCTCCTGGACCTCTGTCAGGAGGAGGAGGGTCTCCACGACCTGCATTCACGCCGACGCAATGTTGACATTTACACCCAGATGGCCAACAACCTTGCGCAGCAGGGACACCCCGCCCGCAATTGTGGGCAGGTCCGCTCCAAGGTGAAGGAGCTGCGGCTGGGGTACGTGCGGGCCAGTGAGGGGAGGGGGTCAGGACCAGATGCCTGCCCCTACTACAAGAGGATGAATGCGTTTCTGGGCCAGCCAGCCCCACAAGGTCCGCCAGTCCCAGTGGACACCTGCCAGCACCTCCCCATCATCCGACCCACCAAGCCGGAGGAGGGAGAGGACAGCAGCGGCGCGGCGGCTGGAGAGGAGGCCAGCATTGCCACCCAGCAGGCCCCCTCCAGCAGCTCCTCCGAGGCCGAGGCCGGGAAGGAACCCACTGGTGAGTGTTTGCAGTTTGCACCCCCAAAGGGCGGGGGGCAGAGGGTGGGGGGGAGAGCCAGGCGCCCGAAGGGGAGAGGGGAAGAGAATGTCTGTCACTCAGGCCACGTGAGCTGCACGCTGCGTAGCATGAGGCAGCAACCAGCACGTGCAACCACGTGCAGCCTGGTGACCGAGCGGCACGTGGCCGCGGCAGGCAGCTGCAGGGCACACCTGGGACCGTGCTGCTCACACACATTTGGCGGGACCAGGGGGAAGGGTGGATGCCGGCTGGAACCGGCCAGGGCCCCAGGGACTCAGCCCAGAGCCCTCACCTCTGCCAAGGGTGCAGCACGGAGAACGGCACACTGTCTCATGCCTGGCTGTGAGGCACAGCCAGCTGCTCCTGGGAAAACCACAGCGTCACAGTCCCTCGCCTGCTCCCGGTGCCTTGGCTGGTTCCCCAAGGGAAGTCCCCACTGTGGCTACACATGTCCCTGGGCTACACATGACCCGAGTGGGCCTTGCGGGAGGGATAGTGGGAGGGAGAAGCGCCCCTGAGTTTTGCTTCAAGGATGGGACGCCCCCCCCCCCCCCACCCAGTCACTCTTCTGGTTCTGTTCAGGAGATATCCCATGCGATGGGATCTGAGAGCCCAGACCACCTCTGCCAGATGTGCTCCCAGGCATTGTGTGGGGATGCATCTTGCTCCCTGACAAACACCACTGATTAGCCCAAAGCTTTTCACAGTCTCCACCGGCAGGGAGTTCCACAGGTGAACGCAGCACAAGCACCCTCCCGCCCTCCACGGGGCCAGGATACAGACCGGTGCTTACAATACTGGAGGGAGGACCCTACTCCAGGGGCAGTCCTCCTTGCCAACATACAACACGGGGGCAGGAAGGGAAGAGAGTGGGCCCAAGCCACACAACTGTGGGGTCACCTGGGCTCAGGGGTGGAGGGCATGAGGTGCGGGGCCAGTGGACAGCCTGCCTGACTGACCCATCCTTTCTTCTCTTCCCTGCAGCAGGACCCAGCACCAGACCCTCCACTGCGGCAGCAGCGGCAACCCCAGCTGGCCAACCCCGGAGGCGCAGGCTGCGTCAGAGGGACCAGCTTCTGCGCCACCACGTGACCACCGTGGAGGGAATCCAGGGCTCCATTGAAGAGCGGGTGCAGGGGGACCTGCAGTGGCGGCAGGAGGGCTGGGCTGCCTTCCTCACTGAGTGCCGAGGGATGCGCAGCTCGATGGACATGCTCACGGCACATTTAGTGCACGCCATCCACTATGGCATGGCCGGACCGCATGCCCCCGCCATCCCTCCTGGAGCACAGCCCATGCCCCCTCCTATCCCTGCTCCTATCCCAGCCCCTGCCCCTGTTCCTGTCCCTGCTCCTATCCCAGCTCCTGCCCCTGCTCCTGCCCCTGCCCCTGCTCCTGGCCACCTCCCCGTGCAGGTTGCCCCGACACGGTCTGCCCAGCGTGTGCAGGTCCCCCCCTGGAGGTGCACTCGCAGGGGCAGCCCGTCGCAGTAACTGCCCCCCCTCCCTGTCCCAGTTGAAGGCCCCCCTCCCTGGCCCAGTTGAAGGTCTCCCCCCCTCCCTGTCCCAGTTGAAGGTCTCCCCCCCTCCCTGTCCCAGGTGAAGGTCTTCCCCGCCACCTTGTAAATAAAAAGTTGTCTATTTTTCAGTTCATTCTTGTGTTGGTTCTTGTGTTAGTCTAGTAACTGTAAGAAATGATTTGAGATGCCAATTAGCCACTTAAATTTAACAGGGTTACAAACTGTGGACAACAACTTCTTTACTCTATCACCGGGGGGGCCCTTTGTAAGTGGTCATTGGTTTGTGGCGCATAAAGAAATACTGAGACTTTTCAGTAAAATGTAAACCACAAACTATATTTACATAGCAACAAACAAGCAAGAACGGTGAAAAGATGCACACTACAGATTATTAAACATAGTCTAGGCGCAGGGAGGACAATTGGGTAGTGTTGCTGGTCACCTCAATCCTTTGGTCCTTCTGGGCTTTAGGAGAGGAACAGCCAGGAGATCCCTCGACGGAAGACGAGTGGAATCAGGTACGCTGACTTGAGCCTTCCGCACGAACCCCGAATCCTCTTGGCTGTTCTTCAGGACAGGCAATGGTGGCCTAAACCCTAGCCTAAACTAAAAAGAAAAACCCTACCTAAGCCCGACGCACCTGACAAACAGTCACAATGATGGCCGATGTGCTTTGACCCGACACTTTACAATTGGGGGGAGGTAAGGGGAGGGGGTGGGAAAAGGGAGGGGATGGGCGGGAGTCGTATGGGGAGACCCAGGCGACCCTACTACAGGGCTTGGGCAAACATGTCCACCAGGGCCTCTCTGATGCACACCGCATCCTGGCGCTTGGTGGATGGCAGCTGTGTCGGGCTGTTCCAATGTCTGTGCCTCGGCTACCATCCATGCAGGGAGGAAGGCCTCCCCACTGCGCTCCACAATGTTGTGGAGCACGCAGCACGCGGCCAGTACCTCCGTTGCATTCTGCTCACCCATCTCGAGACGGGTGAGCAAGCAACGGAAGTGGGCTTTTAAACGTCCAAAGGCCAGCTCCACTGGGTTTCGGGCCCAGTTGAGGCGGTCATTGAACCGGGCCCGGTTCTGGTCCAGCTGCCCCGTGTACGGACGCATTAGCCAGGGCATCAGGGGGTAGGCCGCGTCCCCGACGACGCAGATGGGCATAGGCACATCCCCGACAGTCAAGTCCTGACGGGGGAAGTAGGTGCCCGCCTCCAACCTGGGAAACAGTCCAGAGTTCCGGAGGATGCGGGCGTCGTGTGCCCGGCCGGACCAGCCCCCGTAAATGTCCACGAAGCGGCCCTGGTGGTCCACGAGGGCCTGCAGAACAATGGAGCAGTACCCCTTGCGGTTCATGAAATGGCCCGCTCGATGCTCTGGGGCCCGGATGGGGATGTGGGTGGCATCCAGGGTTCCCCCACAGTTGGGGAACCTGAGGGCAGCGAAGCCGGCCATGGTCTCATCCACGTCACGCAGGCGGATGATTCGCGGGAGCAGGACGTCGTTGATGGCATGGACGACCTGCAGAACGGTGCAGAGAAACACAAGGGAACACATCACATATGGCAGGGGTGAGTGTGCGCTCCCTTGGGCCCCCCTTGATTCCCTCTGTCCTCACACACACACACACACACACACACACACACACACACACACACCAGGGCCCCCCACACCCCACCCCCACCACCAGCAGGCCTGTGCAAGGGAGGGACGGCCCAAACCCCTGGGCGACCCAGCCTGGAGTCTTGCTGTCCCTGGGCCTGGAGTGCAGCACCCTCCCCCCATCCCACTCCCCCTGGGACTTACCTCCACAACGATCACTCCGACGGTTGATCTTCCCACCCCAAACTGCTGTGCCACCGAGCGGTAGCTGTCCGGTGTGGCCAGCTTCCAGAGCGTGATGGCGACCCTCTTCTTCACGGGAATGGGTGCCCGCAGCCGGGTGGCGGCTCTCTGCAGCGCGGGGGTGAGCCAGGTGTACAGCTGCAGGAAGGTCTGCTTTCTCATCCGGAAATTCCTGATCCATTGCTGGTTGTCCCATAGTCCGAGGACCACCCGGTCCCACCAGTCGGTGCTGCTCTCTAAACTCCAGACGGGCCTCTCTACGGTGCAGTGCTGATGCGACATGGTTGCCAGGGCCTCCCTGGTGAGGGAGTCCAAGGCGATCTCTGCCTCCTGGTACATGTACACCATGGCACCGGCCTCCAGCACGAGCAGCAGGTACTTGTACAGCGGAAACAAGGGCCCAAGAAGGTACATGGTCACCCACAGCTCCATAGCAGACAGAGCAGGGCAGAAAAAACAAAACTCAGGGAAAAGCAGTTGGGGGCCAAAGGGTGGTGTCCCCAAAACTCAGAGGGCAACCACCGACCCTGCAAAGGGTGTCAGTCCCTGGCAGAGGCCCCAAGGCACGGGAGCAGGAGACCAACGGCTGTCTGGTGAGACCCCTTTAACCACGTGTCTGAACGGCGCTCTGGCCCTGCCCCTGGAAAGGTCTGGTGGCCTTTGCCCTCTTCAAAATGGCTCCAGGCGTCTGCTTTTCCGGAAGAGCATGCTGCCAATGTAGACGCGCTTTTCCGGAAAAGCGCATCGTTATAACGGTAACTCCGGGGCCAATGTAGACGCTCCTTTTCCGGAAAAACTTAAAACGGAAAACTGTCCCGTTTTAAGCATTTCCGGAAAAAGGTGCCAGTGTAGACACAGCCCAAGTGTATTACTCTACTGAATGCTTTGACTCAGGCTCTAAATTGGGAGTAACGTCACTGGACGTAGATTGATCCAGATTCCTGCTGGTGTAGTAAATAACTGACAGCAGAAACTGGCCCAGAGTCATCTGGGTCCAGCAATCAGAGTTGAACTTTGCTTAATTCCCATTGACTTCAACAGGACCAATATTTTGTCTGTGATTTTTTTTATACATTTGGATCTGCTCCTGGGAGTTAAAGAACTGCTCAGATTAAATCAATTAATGCATTCTTTACAACTGTATTATTTCCTTTGCATGGATATGGGCAAAGGAAATAATACAGTTGTAAAGAATGTATTAATTGATTTACTTTTCATCTTTCATCTTTGGGAAGGGGTGACCTTATTAGCTCCAGCAGGCAATATCTGGAATGTCCCAGGTAATCTATTCCACCTGCCTCAAGGAAACAACATTGAAAACATATTTTCCTTTAAAGTACTTACATTTTGTGGCATTTTTTATACAATAAAATCTGTTTGCTCTCTGAATTTTCTATTGAGAGTTAAAAATTCCTCCTCCTCCCAGTAACATGTATAATAACTCGCACTTATAGTATATAACACCTTTCATTCAAGGATCCTAAAGCACTTGACACAGTAGCCCTCGTCCTGCAATCCAGTCCCTGTAGATATCCATATGTGCAGATATGATTGTAAGATAAGTGCTTGGGGACCTGATTCAGAGCCCTCTGAAATCATGAGAAGCACCCAGTGGTTTGAATAGGCTTGGAGCAGTGCCTGTATGAGATGGACAGGTATTAATACACACATTTTATGAATGGGAAAACTGAGTGCAAGACACTTTTGTTTTAGTTACACAAAGCCCCATGAAAATGTGGATCCGACTTTAAAAGAATTCTCTTTATAAGTTTTAAGAAACACAATTTAGTGAAACACACAGAATTTTAAACCAAGGCACAATGAAGGATGATTGTCTTACAAGCAGAGGCATTCAGGATTTCATGAAGCTAATAAGTATAAAGATATTGCTAGTGGGACCTTATTATTGTGAGTATAAATGCTAATTTATTTCAAGATCCAAAATCTCTGATAACTTCTGTCAGTTCAGTAACAGTGCCTGGTGCCCTGATTTACTGTAGCTGGAGAGTCAGAACATAAATTATCAATGTGCCCAATGCCATCAGTTGTGGGGACTTCTAAGCTCTCACTTTTCACATCATTAGAAGAATCAGCATTACTGTTTGGGCTAGATTGTGAAATTGTTTGCCACGTGGCTACTGTACTTGTGGAGATTTTGCTTTAGTGGACAATGTCAGAGTGGGGCCTGGTGTGGAGCCAGAAAGAAATGTAACAAAAGTCCAGTGATAAGAAAAGAAACCCCTTGTGGAAGCAGGGTATTGTTTCTAGAGCAATCAAAGGAAAAACCAACAAGCAAAAGTGTCTTGCAGTCATTTCCCTGCATGCAGCTTAGCATCTCCAGGGTCACCCGAAAGAAGGCCAGCCCCTTTGTATGAATCTGAGCCTTATAGGTTCAATGATCTGTGATTTCCTCATGAACTCGCATACAGCTAGAGCTTCCACCAGCCATCCCAGCTTGTGGGACTCTGAAAACCTAGTGCAGAACCTCTGCTGCACTATAACTTCAAAATGCCAATGTCGCCGCATAATGACTGCAGGGCTCCCACTGCTGGTGCATCAAAGAACCTGTGCACCCTGTCACTGGGTGCCATTGTTTGAGTGACACCTACACTTAGCTTGATGGCTTGTGTCTGTCTGAATGTAATGAGATGAGCTTTAAATACGGCATCTCATTCATTCCAAAACTGCAGGGAATGTGCTAGGCTTCAATGGGCCCTATTAATTGGGGGAGGGGCTCAGAAAACCAGGAGGAGGAAATAATGGACACACACAGATCTTTGTGTCTGCTTGGTAGCCTTAACCAGATCTGTAGTTATATGCAGAACAAAGAACTGGCTCGTGGCCACCATTAACACCTCCCAACATAACATCGTCATCTCAGCTTTGCCCATGTCCCAGTGATGTTTACAATGCTGAGACGTGAATGACTTATGTCCCAGACAGCAAGGAGTGAAATAATAGCAGGGGGAGCCAGGAGGAGAGGAGAGTGAAGGAGGCTTAATGCCTTCTTGCCTCCCCAGGGCACCAGTCATTTGCCCCTCCCCTCCAATCTGGGGGGAGGAAAGGTAATTTGGAGTTGGAAGGGTGTGTGGGGGGAGGGGTCACTCTGGTGGTTTCCTCCTACAGAAGGGGATGCGACTCAGGCCCTGGGATCCACAGGTCTCTGAAGATGCCAGGCACATCCACAGAGGTGCCCTGTGACTTTGCACAGTGTCCTGGTCCCAATGGCAGCACTGCTTTTGCAAAAGCCATGCTGCAGAGGTGCCCGCAGGTGCTCCTCGCTCTAACACCCACCCTCTGTTGCACATTATGATGAGGAATTTACATACAGTGCTGCTGATTGGGCTGGGAAATTCCATGGAATTGAGCAGGGGGGTGATGCCAGGAAGAACGGACCTCCTCCCAGCTGCAGCGGCTCATCCCTGACTTTTGTGGAGGAGTCCAGAGTCAGTGAAATGGCAGCTCCTGCCTCTTCCTGGGACACCTCTCCCTCACCTGCTTCTCTCCAGAACTGCAAACCCACCCTTCTGTGTAACCTATAAAACCTGCATTGACCTCAATACGCCCATGAGACATGTATATGCTGCTCTAATTCGTGTCCAGGAGAGTTGTGGACAAGTATCTGACAGAACAAATTCTGGGATTTTCTCCTAGTACAGGTTAAACCTCCAAAATCCAGGACTCTCTGGTCCAGCAACATCCGTGGGCCTTGCCAGACCACAGATATTGCCGGCCAGAGAGTCCCGGCAGCTGGGAATGGGGCCTGCCGGGAACTGGCAGGTCGGTTGCAGGGGGTCAGTGCCAGGGGGACTGGTGATGGCCAGGAAGACCTTGGGCCAAGCTGGCTGCAGAGGGGCTGGCAATGGCCGGGAAGTCCTGGGTCAGATTGGCTGCAGGGAGCCTAGTCAGGCTGGCAACTGGGAGGCCAGAGCCAGGAAGCCATAGCTGGGAATCCTGGCCAGGCAGGAAGGTGAAACCCCGGGGGGGGGGATGGGGGGGGAGGAAGGAGGCAGTGGCCATGAATAGGGGTGGAGCCCACAGCAGAGCTGACAGCCAGCAAGGGAGATTTGACCTCTCCTGGTCTGGCAAACTCTCTGGCTCGGGACCATCCAGGTCCTGTGGGTGCTGGATCAGGGAGATCCAACCTGTAGTAATATAAAGTGTAAATAATGTACAAGGGTGACATTCTGGCCCTTGAAAAGTTAATGGGAGTTTTGCCATTGACAACAATGGGACCGGGATTTCATCTCTGTTCTCGGAACAAAGTGTTTCCCAGAGATTTCTTAATCAGATGATTATAGAGATATTGAAATTCTGACCATTTTTCACAGTTTAGATTTGTTCTTTGAGTTACACTTTTTCAGAATTCTAGGAGATGAATTTTTCATATTTGGAAGCCAAAGCTCACCAAATATCGGAATATCGTTTTTCTTTGAGATCCCACTCTTAGTTTGGTGTCTGTAAACATGACTTACTTAGGATGTAGCCTAGTGATGGGGAAGGAGTTTTTTAGCTGCCAGTGGGTGCTGAGCACCCGCTAATTTTCCCCAATGGTGCTCCAGCTCCAGAGCACCCATGGAGTTGGTTTCTATGCTAAGGAGGGATATGATAGTGGTCTATAAAATAATTACTGCTATGGAGAAAGTAAATAAGGAAGTTTTATTTACTCCTTCATAACACAAGAACTAGAGTGTCACCAAATTAATAGACAGCAGATTTAAAATGAAGAAAAGGAAATATTTCTTCACATAGCACGTAGTCAACTTGTGGAACTACTTGCCAGAGGATGTTGTGAAGGCCAATATAATAACAGGGATAAATTCATGGAGGATAAATTCATGGAGGAGAGGTCTATCAATGGCTATTAGCCAGCATGAGCAAGGAGGGCATCCCTAGCCTCTATTTGCCAAAAGCTCAGAATGGGTGAAAGGGAAAAATCACTTGGTAATTATCTGTTCTTTTGATTCCCTCTGGGGCACCTGACAATGGCCACTATAGGATGGCAGGATACTGGACTAGATGGACCTTTGGTCTGACCCAGTATGGCTATTCTTATGTTCTTGGAAGTAGTTTTCCCATATGGCATGAATCAGTTGCATTCACTACACATGCCTATTTATTTTTTTCCCAAGGAAATGGTCAGCATAATCCCCAGAAAGAAGACCATGGTGATGATTTTTCTGATCAACACTGAATTATCTTTGAACCTGGCTGCTGTGTACATTCAAGCAACAGTCATGGAATGCCGTTCAGCTTTTGCTTCTGGGTCAAGGGGATTACCACTAATTTTCTCCTTTAAAGACCATTTCTATATTGTCAAAGTGATTCCTTACCAAAGAGTATCCAACATGACCAAAGATGTGTATAAAAGTAATAATAATTAACAATATCCATGCTAATTGTCCAAGGGTACCGATATTGGACATGGATATAAATAGGACCCTTCCAAATTCACAGCTATGAAAAACACATCATTGACCATGAAATCTGGTCTTTTGAGTGTGTTTTACCCTATACTATGTAGATTTCATCAGGGAGACAAGGGTATCTCAAACTGGGGGCTCTGACCCAAAAGGGAGTTTCGGAAAAAGGCATGGGTGGACAGGGAAGAGGCAGTTCTTTCTAAAGAAGAGGAAAAAGCACAGGTGCCCTTGTGGCCACTCTATCCATAGTAATCACAGCTTACATGCGAGATAGCATCCATTCAGTGAGGATGGCTTTTTCGATGCGCTTTGGCAATGTGGACGCTCTCTTTCAGAAGTTTTTTTGAAAGATCTCTTCTGGAAAAGCTTCTTCCGAAAGAAGCCTGCAGTCTAGACGTAGCCAGCCTGACAAGAAGTTTTTCCTAATGTGCAACCTAACCCCCCCCTTGCTGCAATTTAAGCCCATTTCTTCTTGGCCTATCATCAGGGGCCAAGGAGAACAATTTTTCTCCCTCCTCCTTTTGACACTCTTTTAGGTACTTGAGAACGGTTATCATGCTCTTATCATGCTGCTTTTAGGAATTTGAAAGCTGGGAGGGTAGACCACGGCACCTGTTAGCTGAGGGCCCAGCTCTGCAGGCGGCAGCACAGACGTAAGGGTGGCAATATCTCACAATGCCATTCTTCTGAGCTGCTGCTGCTGCTGCTGCTGCTGGTGGTGGTGACTCTGCATTCAGAGCTGGGCTCGCAGCAGCACTGCAATCTGGAGACCCCCTTCTATCCAACTCCTTTTTGGGTCAGGGCCCCTACAATTACACCACCATGAAATTTCAAATTGAAATAGCTGAAATTATGACATTTATTATTTTTACAATCCTATTGACCAAAATGGACCATGGCTTTGGTAAGACTATAAATATGGAACGTATCTTCCATCCAGAACTCATGAGTAGGCGCTGTTCCTGTGGTATAAGGAACTAATACTAAATTGCCAAGTTTGATGAAGAATCGGATACCTGTAAGAAGTACACCTGTATCAATCTCCCAGAGACTTTGAAAATCAAAATCTACACAATTTATTTGGATGTTCATTCTTCTAATTCAGTGCATTTGCTGTGACTCAAGGCCCACCTTTCATCACATAGATATTCATTTAGCAATTCCATAAGAACATAAGAATGGCCATTCTGGGTCACACCAAAGATCTGTCAAGACCAGAATCCTGTCTTCCGACAGTGGCCAATGCCAGGTGCCCCACAGGCAGAACAGTGATCTCTCCCCTGTCACCCATTCCCAGCTTCTCAAAACAGAGGCTAAAGACAACATTCCTACATATGCTGGCTAATAGTCACTGATGGACCTATCTTCCATGAATTTATCTAGTTCTTTTTTGAACCCTGTTAAAGTCTTGATCTTTCCCACATCCTCTGGCAAGGAGTTCCACAGGTTACTGTGCACTGCATGAAGCAAAACTTGCTTTTGTTTGTTTTAAATCTACTACCTATTCCTTCTCCCATATAATCTGGTTTGACAAGATTGCCAGGAAGGGGGTAATCTCTTCAGGTACGTCTACACTACAGCGCTAATTCGAACTAACTTAGTTCGAATTAGTTAATTCGAACTAAGCTAATTTGAACTAGCGCATCTAGAAATAAAAGCTAGTTTGAATTAGCGTTTTGCTAATTCGAACTAGCGCGTCCACACTGATTGGACGCAGGGGGGCATTTAAGGGCAGCTGAAACTGGTTCTGGCAGGGCATCAGGTCAGTAGTTGCTTTGTGTGGCTGCTGTCTGAGGCTATCTGAGGCTCGAGCTTAAAGGGACCCCCCCGGACAGCCAGTTCTCAGCTTTTCCTGCTTCCTTGCCAACCTCGCCAAGGGACAGCAAAGCGTTGGTCTCTGTGCCCGTCTGTGTCGGTGCTTCCCTTTTGGGGGGCCGCCGCAGGTGGCAACATGGAGCCACAGCTCGCCCTGCACCTTCTGGTGCACTTTCTGGACTTGCTGCTGCAAGCCTGCCACCAATGGCTCGAGGCTGCCTGGCACCTCCTGGTGCACGTCAGCCCCCTGCCTCTCCGCCTGGCCGCCCTGGGGGGCCGTGGAGGAGCCGCGGCGGCGCCCCGGCACCGGCGTGCCCCGCCGCGTCTGGACACCAGCACCGACTGGTGGGACCGCATCGTTCTGGAGCGCTGGGAGGACCGACAGTGGACCCAGAAGTTCAGGATGAGGAGGGACACCTTCCTGGAGCGGTGCGAGTGGCTCGCCCCTGCCCTGCGCAGAAGGGACACTCGCATGAGGCCCACCATCCCCCTCCAGAAGCGGGTGGCCATCGCCCTCTGGAAGCTCTCCACACCAGACAGCTACCGATCCGTCGGGAACCAGTTCAGCGTGGGGAGATCCACCGTCGGAGCGGTGCTCATGCAAGTATGGCACTCGTCGGCCACCGAGCCGGGGGGGATGGGGACTGCGAGGAGGGGATGGGCCACCCCAGGGACAAAGGGGGAGCGGGAGGAGGCGAAAGTGCTCCGCACTGGAGGGGTCGGTCTGTCCCGGCCATACTACACGCCGCCAGGGGGGTTGCTACCGGGAGTGGGGCGTGGGGCACTGCCAGGGCACGAACGCTCCCAGCCACCCGGGCGCCCCACTGATTGGCGCTTTGCTGTGTCTCTCTCCGCAGGTGGTTAAGGCCATCAACCGGGTGCTGCTCCGCAGGGTGGTCCGCCTCGCCGACCCGGACACCGTCATCTGGGGCTTCGGCACCCTCGGCTTCCCCAACTGCGGGGGGGCCATCGACGGGACGCACATCCCCATCCATGCCCCGGAACACCAGGTGTCCCGGTACATCAACCGCAAGGGGTACTTCTCCGTGATCCTGCAGGCCGTGTGTGACCACCGGGGCCAGTTCACGGACATTAATGTGGGCTGGTCCGGCAAAGCACACGACGCCCGGGTGTACCGCAACTCCTCCGTGTGCCAGCGGCTGCAGGACGGGACCTTCTTCCCCGACCACCACATCAGGGTCAGGGACGTGGACATGCCCGTGTGCCTGGTGGGGGATGCTGCCTACCCACTGCAGCCATGGCTGATGAAGCCCTACACGGGGCACCTCAATCCCTCCCGCCAGGCCTTCAATGCCAGGCTGACCAGGGCCCGCATCGTGGTGGAGGGGGCCTTCGGGCGACTGAAAGCCCCGCTTTCGATGCCTCCTTACCCGTCTGGACCTGGCCGAGCACAACATCCCTCCCGTGGTGGCAGCATGTTGTGTGCTCCACAATTTGTGTGAGCGAAAGGGGGAGGCTTTCCTGCCAGCCTGGATGGCTGAAGCTGACCACATGGCTGGACACTACAGTCAGCCCTGCACCGCCGCCATCCGGGAAGCCCAGCGGGGGGCCGTCCGGATCCGGGAAGCCCTGCGGGAGAGCTTCCTGGTGGAGGAGGAGGACTGACCTCTCCCTGCATGCCCCACTGGGGCCTTCTTCCACCCTACCCCCCTTCCCCTTTCCCCTCCCTACCTACTGTAAAATAAAGACACCTGTTTTTCAAACAAAAACGTATGTTTATTTCACATAACTGGGTTGGGGGGAGGGAGGGGGAGGGTGGGAAAGGGGAGGGGGAAACCTGGGACGAGGGAGCTGGAAGGGGAGGGAAGGGAGGAAGGGAAAGGAAAGCTCAGGGGTGGGAGTCCAGCTGCCTCTCCTGTCTCGCCACACTGCGGGTCCGGGGGCATCGGTGGGAAATGGTTGTGGAGGGGGGGGCAGGAGGGACAGGGGGTGTGGGGGAAGCAGGAGCGGGAGCAGGAGGAGGAGCAGGGGGAGCAGGAGGAGCAGGGGGAGCAGGAGGAGCAGGAGGAGCAGGGGGAGCAGCAGGAGGAGGAAATGGGAAGCGGTCGAGCAGGCTCTGGAGGTGGCCTCGCAGGGCACAGCCCTGCTCCTCCAGGGCCTCCAGACTCCTCCGGCGCAGCCTCAGGTTCTCCTGGACCCAGTGGTCCTGGGTGAGGAGCTGGTGATCCATGAACCGGAGGTGCCGCCTTTGGTACGCCTCGTCATTCCTGGCTCTCCTGCTTGCCCGGGCACGGGCAGCTGCTGCAGGCGGGATGGTGCGCCCTGCAGGCCCAGGTGCTGCAGCTGTGGTGCAACAAGACCAGCGGTCAATTACCCCAGGGGCCCAGGTGTGTGAAACCCAGCTCCCCTCTGCAAGGCCAGGGCCCCTGCAGGATCCCCAGCTGCTGCTCTTTGGTGGGCAAGGCCCAGGCGCACGGTCCCGGGGCTCCCTCTCGCCCCAGCCCCCCGTACACATAAGGGGAATACGATGGTACTCACATGTGGACGCCTCCCCGGCCTCGGACAACACAGGCGAGCGGCTCTGTGGGGTGCCTCGGGGGTCCCGGGTAGGCTGGCGGCAGACTCCTGGCTCTCAGAGCCCTCCTCCTCCTCCTCCGTCTCCTGGAGCGGGCCCTCTGCTCCAGGGTCTATCACGTCCCGGGGGGCAGGAGGCGGTCCAGGGCAGGAGGCGGTCCAGGGCGTGGAAGTGGGGGCAGGCCTCCGGGTCGGCCCCTGGCAGGCAGGCCCGGGAGTAGGACTGCCGCAGGTCTTTGACCTTGCAGCGCACCTGCTCCTGGCTGCGCTGGTGGCCCCTGGCAGCCAGGCTGGCAGCCATGCGGCCGTAGACGGCCGCGTTCCTGTGGCTAGTGCGGAGATCGTGGACATTGGAGGCTTCCCCCCAAACCTCGATGAGGTCCACGATCTCCGCACTTGACCAAGCGGGCGCCCACCTTTTGCGCCCCCGAGCAGGCTCCTGGGAGCCGCCAGGCTGGTCCTGGGAGCAGTGGAGAGCTGGGTGTCCTCGGGTGGCTGGCTCATGGTGTGGCAGGTGCAGGGTCTGCTGGCACGGGTGCTGGCAGCCTTGCAACTGGCACAAACTGTGTAGCCAGCCCGTGGCCCTTTACGGGCTCCGGGGCTGGGAGGGGGGCAATAGAGTTTCCCTGGTGTTGGCCAGAGTGGCCACCAGGGAAACCTGGGAAGCATTAGCCTCCCACTAGTTCGAATTAAGGGTCTACACAGCCCTTAATTCGAACTAGCTAGTTCGAACTAGGCTTAATCCTCGTAAAATGAGGTTTACCTATTTGAACTAAGCGCTCCGCTAGTTCGAATTAAGTTCAAACTAACGGAGCGCTAGTGTAGCTCCTATCAAAGTTAATTCAAACTAACGTCCGTTAGTTCGAACTAACTTTGTAGTGTAGACATACCCTAGGTGCAGACCTTCAACCTAGACCACTACAGGAATCTTCCAGGGTCTCTTTGCCTGGCAGGAGCTATCAGGGAAGTTTTCACAAAATATCTGTTTTTCGGTATTGTTATCTGTGATCAAAGCTATATTGACACATGGACAACTGGGCAAAGGACAAGCATATTATTTTCCCATATAATGTTGCATCTTAATGGGAAGATGCATTAGTGGCAGTATCAGCTTAGGTTGGCAGGGAACTGATTAGTGTTCTATCAAAGCAGGGCATTAAGCCACATGCCTAAATATCCCTTCTACCTTAACACAATAATTCTGAAGAGGAAGTCCTTCTGCATCAATTATATATTCTCACTGTCACTATGTATGGCATTCTGTAACCCACAAAATGTAGCAACACTTTTTCCTAATTGATGCTTTACCTATACCAGCCAGTTTTACATAAGAGCATGTTAAATGCCTAATGAAAGGGGACCTTGTTCTGCTCACTAAAGAACAAATTACATATGTAAATGTTCTGAATGAAAAAATTAAATTAAATTAAATCCCCCAAATTCCTCATCCCTAAAGAGTGTGTATCCTGCAGCTGGTTTGTATACAAAGATTCCATCAACAACAGCTGGAGCTGAATATGCAGAAGTGGTTAAGTATGACATACGTGAAGTTTTCAAGGGTTTTGTGAGATACGTATAAAATTCATTTTCAGTGAACAACTCTTGTCTTGCAACGTCTACATTGTAAAACACAGAAAATATCACATTCTTTTCTCCATAAGATATACACAAAATTCCTAGACAAACTACAGATTCCTAGTTTCTTTCCACACTTGCTGTTCCCCATTCTCCACTCAAGTACAGCAGCCAGGCCTGTCTTGTAATTTATATGAAAATGTAATGCTTTGTGACTCTTTCATTCCCGCTTTGCAAAGTCAGCATTCTCCCCTCTGGAATTTAAAGCATATCCTGTGAAACTTGACAGGTATATTGAAGGGAGGAGGAAGAAGATCTAAGAGGTCCATGGAAGCAACTATAGTTTACAATGCCTAAAATCGTAAAATCTTATTAAATGTGTCAAGCAAGCCGTGCCAGCAGCAGAGAGACCTAGACAGGGCTGTCTCTAAGCTCTTGAGATGACCCTCAATGGAAAACTGGATCAAAGAAAGTATCATTTTACTCTCCTGTTGCAGGAAGCCCTCTTTTTCCATGTTCCAGAGAGCTGTTCCATCTTCATTGCCCCACCACTATTTGTTAAAATAGACAGATATGTGACGTCTGCGCTTCAATACACCATTACTCTGCATTGGCCCATCATGCTTTTTCATGCTCCCTTCCTGCCCCCCACCCCGATGTGTATCAAATGGCCTCATTCTGTGGCTTCAGGGGCAGTTGAGCACTCAGCATTTCATAGGAGGTCTCAGCACCTTACAGGACCAGACCCTAGCTTTCATGGAGCAGAACACATGAAGGTCAGACAATCTAGAACAAAGTCCTTACTATTTAAGGGTCCAACACTCCCAATGCCCTTTCCACAGAGCAGGATCAGACCCAAAATGCATATGATTTATTGGAATATGATCTTCTGTTTTCCCTCTTTCTTGACTCCTTTCCCCATTTACATGGGTTGAAGGTGCTCGTTGTTTTTTGCCACTCCTTCCAGGCTATCTCACAGGTTTGTAGGTCTGAGAGCTCTGCTCCATTTCCCTTCAAACTTCTTTTGATAGAATCTTCCCATTGTACATCAGTCTTCCATGTGCTCTCTTGCTATTTTCTTCTGCCCATGTTTTCTTTGCTGATCATTCTTCTCCCATTCTCATCACATCTCTGGACCACCTCAGCTGTGCACTGGCCAGCCTACCTGCCATGGATAGCCGGAAGCCCATCTTCCCCTGTATGTGGGGTAGCTGCCCTACTCTGGCAACAAAAGAGTTAAAAGCAGGATGAGGGGAGCCTGCACAATCCCACTCAATCAGGGCCAAGCTGGTCCCTATCAATAGGGTAGGGGGTAGGAGAGAGGAGCTGACTAGGAAAGGAGAAGGAACCGAGTCCCAGTTGGGGAGGGAGGCTGCAGTACCTTGGACAGAGCAGTGCTGGTCAGGTACAGGGGAGCAGCAGAGGGAAAGCTCCAGTCTCCAGTTTGTGTCGTCTGATAAAAGGGGCCAAGAAGGTGCCAGGGATTTGGGGAACTGGCCCAGGGAATGCAGGCAGTGGAGGGGAGTGAAGGAGGGAAGTCTTGGGCTGCCACTAAAAAATCCCTGGGTCAGGACCCAGAGTAGTAGAGAGGCCTGGATTCCTTTCCCTTACCCCCCTCCCCCCCCCCCCCCCCCCCGTTATATCCACCTTGCAGTCGAGACGTGTGACTGACATGCACTGAGGCTTGCCCCGAGGGAAGGGGCTGGACTTCAGGATGCTGTTGGCCATGGAGGCAGGTGCAGACAGACTGCTGATACACCCCCGGATGGAGAAGAAGGGAGTGGGGGGCACTGCTGGTGGGCAGTGTCCTGAAGAGGACACTACAATCCAGGGAGCAATGCAGGCCCAGACACACACAGAAGAACCAGGAGAGCCGAGTGGACAATGGATGAGACAAGGCCAGGAGAGGGCGCCCTGCTGACAGACTGAGCTAAATACCAGACTCACTGGCAGGAGGCATTGCAGTGGTGAATCCCACCCGCTACGTTCCTCCTAAATTCTTCCATGCACACTCTGCCACCCTCTGCTTGCCTGCCATTCTCCTTAGTGTATTATTTTCTGTTTTGTCTTTATCTTCCATCTCTGTAAGACCCACCATTTCCAAACCAATCAACAGGCAGGGACAAACACATGGAGAATATGGGTGTGTTTTTCTTCCAGTTTGTTATTTAATTGCCAGTCTCACCGTATTCCTGCCATCATTTTCACTGCCACACTTGCACACTGGGTCCTTTTTTAGTTCTCCCGGTATCTCTGATGGCACTAAGAGCACTTCCCAAGTACACAAATTCTTTTTCCCAATTCAGCTTCTTTCCTGAAACTTAAATCAACAGCTCTTCTTCTTCCACCTTTCCTACATGAGTAACTTCTGATTTCTTTGTGTTTTCTGTCAAACTATAATCTTTGAATTTAAAAATCCACTCTGATACCACATTTACCAGCTCTTCCTTGCTGCCAGCTAAAAGGGCCAGATAATGAGCATATGTTAATTTTATTTCTGTCTTCATAGTCTTGGGTTTTTTTCTGCTAATTAACTTCTTAACTGTAATGGAGAGAAGTGGCTGAGCATGTAGTCTTATGTCAATGCCATGCTCAATTCAAAACTCTCCAACATTCCATGTATTGTTATTGGCTTCATTCTTGCCCTCAATATAACTCCTCAATCATCCCCACTTCTTTAAGTCCCCCTCTCATGCATCTCAATACTCCAAACACCAGCTTCCATGAAACAAGTCATATGGTTTTGTCAAGTTCAAGAAAAGCTAAATAGTAGTTATGCCTTCCAATTTATTCTTCTTTCAAACTTGTGTGTCATTGCAGATATTGTATCTAAAGTCATGTTACTTCTCTCCTATATTTTCCTCCATCTTGCTCCTCAACTTGCTTCCAAAACTCTCTCAAGTATCGTGAAAGGCTGACTTAAGAGCGCAATGCCCTCATAAGTGTTTGGATAATTTGCATCAACCTTAACTTTCCAAACAGTCACCTGGTATCCTCGCTTGATCTCAGCAAACACATGCTAATCTATGAAGCTGTTTTACACCAGTATTTCCAGCTGCCTTGGTCATATCAACGGTTTCTCATTTCCAACAACTGCTTTACCATTCTTGACCTTATTCAGCCCTGCTTCTATCTCCTCTATACAGAGCAATACCTTTGGGGGCTTCTCAAATGTAATAGTACACATATTACATTCAGTTCCAGTGCTGTGAATTTCTTGCTATATTTTCCTCTTCTTTTTCCTTAACTTTTCAACTATAAAATTTTGTAATCTGCTGTTTAGGTGAGGGAAAATATTCAGTCTTAATGGTAGTATCCAGCTTTCCAGCTCTCTGGTTTGATCTGAAAAATAAATGTTCAATAGAGGTGCGCATGGCCTTACGTTACACACTGAAATATAAAACACAATTCCAGAGTTCTTAGAAGTCTTACTATAAACATATAAAAAGACAATCTCTGTTTTTTCAAGGTGTGCATATTTCACTTCTAATCAACTGAAGATGTGACTATATTAATAGAAAACCTTGTTTTCCAGTATAGAAAGGCCTGATAGTCAAGCATTTTTGAGTGATAATTCAATAGGATTAAATTACACTCATGTGACAGTTCAACTTCACTAATGAGGTACATTTCCGTAAACTGTTGACAGAACTGTCTGGAAGATTTCTTTAATTTACCAACATGTAACAACATGGGAAAAGCATTAGTCAACTAGATGAAGATGAATAAGTGGTGGGGTCTGGGGGCATTTTACATTAACACATGACAACCTGAAAGTGTTTTTGTCACTTGCTCTACTTAGCCCTAGGCAGTCATGGAATAAGTGGTACCTGTTAGCATGATTGACTTACCAAAGCAACAGAAGGGATTATATTTAAGAATGCCTGAGTGGAAAACATGTCAGAGAAATTTCTCTCTCTTTTTTCTTATAAGAGAAAGCTTGTTTTGTGAGAGGATCTCTTCTAGCTACAGTGAAGTGGACAGAATTCTTAAATAACTTCAAACAGACGGCTGCATTGACTCTTTCATTTTAAAAGCTTTTTGGGATTGCATTAAAAGTCTAGATAATGTATGCCTGTATATATTTCTGTATAGATGTTGACAAGCAATAATGTAACCTTTTACTAAACTGAATACATTTGTCTGGGGGAAACAAGAAAGATAGACAGAATTCATGCCATCTGATAAGACTTCCAAGCAATTTTCTTTCTTTCCATTTATATTTCTTGCTTTCTGTTGTCTATCTGATTTAGCACATTGAAGCACAGACTAGTAGACTTTTAAGACACTCGTGGTATAATTATAGATTGGCACACTAAATATTGCCAGAAAATTGAAAACACCTTCATGAATTCAGGGGCAAATGTAATGATAATGTCAAACTTGCAACTTCATGCAGGGGCAACTTAACCTGCAAATTCATGTAGGTAATTCTGAAGGTGTGATGAAAGATCTCTCACTATAATACATTCAACTAAAGATTGCACTCAAGTAAAAGATTTTCTGTGACTTTGAAAATTATCTAACTAGAAACTTTTCAACATGTGTGCATAGCTTAAGGCAGATACTCAAAGGCTCAGGCATCACATTTCACTCTGATTCTGGGGTGTGCCACTGATGGAAGAGGCAGTCTGTCAGCAATACTGCTGTCCTGCTCAGAGCTTGCACTGCAGGAAGAGGAGACTAACCAGCTAGAAGATAAGCCTTCCCCTGTGGTAGAAAAGAATGGATGGAATGAGCAAAAGATTTGGGAGTACGTTACGGAGGTAGGATGGACCCACTTTAGCCAAATAATTTCAACCATCTCTGAAAATGGGTATGCAGCTGACTATCTCCTAGGCTGCCTATTGCAGAGAGACAAAAATGTGGATAGAAGGGATGGAGGTGAGAATACAGCATGAGTAAAGTTGGTGAGATTTGGAGTCTTTTTAAAAGTCAGCCTTGATTAGCTTGGATTTTTTGCTGCTACTCCATGCTGCTAAAGGGGTAGAGGGAGCCATAGGTAACGCTTATAAATGTAGGTTGTCCTAGCAAAACTCACCAATGGCCCTGTCCTGCTCTTTCACTGGTCTGGATTGATGAACAATGGGTGTGTTGAAAGAGAGGAGGGCTACTGGTGCAACTGTAGCTATGTTTACACTATGGGATTTTTCCGGGATACCAGAGGTATGTCGGAAAAACTCTACCGTGTCCAGGGAATGCATCTGCTCTTCTGTTTTTTGTTTGTTTGTTTTTTTAACAGAAGAGCAGATGTGCTCTTTTGGAAGCCCTGTCTTCCTCCTCCCACGAGGAGGAGACAGGGGAGAAGAAAGAGGAGACTTTTCCGATATTTGGCCCAGTATAGACAGGTCAAATTTCAGAAAAACCTCTTCTGAAAAAACTATCAGAAAAAGGTACGCAAATCGCAGAGTGCATTTTGCATACCTTTTTCTGATAGATCAGTGTAGTGTAGACATAGCCTGTATGTATGGGCTACATCTACACTGGCATGATTTTCCGGAAATGCTTTTGACGGAAAAGTTTTCCGTTAAAAGCATTTTCGGAAAAGAGCATCTAGATTGGCACGGACGCTTTTCTGCAAAAGCACATTTTGCGGAAAAGCGTCCGTGCCAATCTAGACGCGCTTTTCCACAAAAAAGCCCCGATTGCCATTTTTGCGATCGGGTCTTTTTTGCGGAAAACAAATCTGAGCTGTCTACACTGGCCCTTTTGCGCAAAAGTTTTGCGCAAAAGGACTTTTTCCCGAATGGGAGCAGCATAGTATTTCCGCAACAAGCACTGATTTCTTACAGTAGGAAGTCAGTGCTTTTGCGGAAATTCAAGCGGCCAGTGTAGACAGCTGGCAAGTTTTTCCGGAAAAGCGGCTGATTTTCTGGAAAAACTGTCCAGTCTAGACACAGCCTTAGTGTTTGGCGAGTCAAAAGAAAAGATGTTATGTACCATCTCCTTGTCTTTCTGCCCATTGTTCTTCCTTCTCAATTCCTGCCCCCACCCCCAACACAGAGGCCTAGTTCCCTTCCTTTGAGAAGGAGGCCTGCGGACCTCGGGATCCCAGTGTAACAAGGAAGTCAGAAGTGCTGAGTGCTCTGGAGACATTGGGTACTCTGTACATCACAGGGTCAACTTCCTTCATGTGGAAAGTAGCTGACTTTCTGGCACCACAGAAGACAGTAACAAAATCACTGTCACCCACCTAATTAGTTTTCTCACCTCAGGTGACTTTTGAGACACTTCTTATCGTGGATATGGGTGGGTGTTCCTCTATGGCAGGTGTCAGGAAGCCAAGCATTTTCACATTCAGTGCATGGGTAAAATTGTTTTCCAAATGTACCGAGAAGTGTTTCAGATGGGGAATACCCTGGAACGAGAAGGGAAGGGGAAAGAAAGCTGTAATAGATAGAACAGCTCATTCCAAATGGTTTCTGAAGACCCCTGCACCTTGTAATCCCAGTGATGGCTGATTGAAAGCACTGATGCACTACTGCCGTAACAGCACAGTAGAAAAATAGATCCATGCACTGATGATAATGTATCTTTTTGAACAGCTTGTGTCTCTTGGGCTAAGAAAGGCTGGTGCATGACTTCCTAGCTCTTCTGGTTTTTTTCTTTAGCTTAGATGCAAACCTGTTTATTTGCACTGAACAGAAAACTCTGTACTTATACAAGGAAGCTAATTACCTGATCACATTGTATTATCTTTATTTACTAACATCTTACAATCTTTAATTAATTTATCCTCATGATCTTCCTGCACAGTAGGGGAACACTATTATCTCCATTGTATATTTGGCAGAAATGAAGCTTCCAGAGGCTAAATGATTTGCCCAAAGTTGCCTAGCTGGAGCAGGGACTTGAGTGCAAGTCACCCCATCCTAGTCTGTACCCTGACCACTGTACCTGCCTGGCACTCCTGAAGCCAATTGGTAATCAAGGGATCTGCTATGTTTTAGTTAAGGCACAGTTCTTAAAATTACTCAAGTTCATTTCTGTCAATATCTGCAGCTGCCTGATGATACCTTCATTGATCTTCAAAAAACAGGAGTGACCATATTAATAAGTTAATTTGTAGTCATCTTACCTGTCATCAATAAAACTGTCTGACAATATTCAGAGGGTTCAGCCAGCTAGGAAAGGATTTAAACAGGCAAATAAAATTGCCAAAGTATAATGTTCTGAAAACGAATTTTCATGTTATTTTTTGCAAGTGTTATAATCATCACCTTTCCTAAATGTTGTAATTATTTCAATGTAATTTAAAAAAACCCATATGCAATATGAATGTTTAAAGGGCAGGATTGAATTCTGTGTTTTTATGCTGTATATGTATTAATGCATTCACAAAATTATACATTTTTCTGGATTCAGATTGAATAGATTTTACAAACCTACGTGCTTGACTATTGTACCATGTGCCATATTGTTTTGAGAGTTGGTATAATTTTTTGTATATCATTGTGCTTCAAATGAGTTATCCAGTCTTGGCTTTGATCCATTGTAGAATATGGTAACTTCTGAGGTTAAGCCAAGAATGTTGTACTTAGATCTGTCTTGGGCTAGGGCAGGATTTGAAGCTGAATTAGGTTTAAGGTCTGTAGTTAATTACATCAAAATCTTGAGAAATGTTCTGCCAAAATCCAAACCAAAATGACAAATATTTTAAGAATAGTTATTCGCATTAAATTTTTGCTACCTCTGAATAGGTGAGACCTGATCTGGAACCAAATATGTAAATGCAGATTTAGATCTGGAAACTGGAATCTGATCTACTCCACAAAATGAAAAGATGTTAGAGTTTCAGTAGCCAGTTCGAGGCTATGCCTCTTGAATTACTGGGGTAATCTGCAATTGGACCACTAGTGGTGGGTGGCCTTCTCACCTGAATTAAAGAGGATGCAGGGAACAGTGAGTGCAGTGGTGCCATGTAGTGTGTTCTGAGTCGGACTGGCTGTAACAATGTTACATCCAACCCAGCAGCACGTTAATCAGCAGACAAGATTTCCTCTCTTGCACTTGGGGCAGTGACAGCTGTGACTTAATTCAGACACTCTCCCCCCCACACACACAGCTTCCATTCATGCCTATGTATGAGGAACAAGAGCAGCATTTAGGGGGACTGTGCCTCCCTCAGTACTGCTCAGTGAACACTAGGCATTCAAGCCCTCTGCCACCTCACCAGAGTCAGAGGGGCACCTGGCCGGCACTGGTCCTCATGCACCTTCCTTTGCCTTCTCCACATGGGAAAATATAGCAGCAGCCAGGAAACCTTCACAGTCTCCTGATGGTGTTATCACTCAGTTCTGCAGCTGGACATCAGAGCATTGGGTTTTCTCTTTTCCTGTCTTGCTATTGAGGGTGGGTCACCCTTCATCCCATTCTCTTCTACCGCAGCAGCAACCTATCCGTTTCTAGCCTCACACTGCCTACCTATTATGCGCCTCCTTTTTCCTGAACCTTTTCCTTTCCTTTTCTTGCTCCTCTCCCTTTCCATTTCTTTCTTCCTTTCCCCATGCCTCTCTTACTCCACACTCACTCCATCTGCCCAAATGCAACTCTGGCGGGCCTCTCAAAAAACAAACCTAAAACGAGGTTTGAAAAATAAATAAAAAGAACTGTAAAAAACAGCATGGACACAAGGGTGCTAGCATATGCCTGCTGTCACCCTGATCGCTTTGTGTGTGTGCTTTTACCCCACTTCTTATAGTATTAAAAAAATAACTACAGTAGATAAGAGGTTTAGAGCAAGGACTGGTATCTGTATGTGTTTGTTCAACACCTGACACACTAGGGTCCCAATCCTGATTGGGGCAGTATAAATAATAATAGTTAAAACCAATATTCTCCTTTCAGAGCTATAGCACGCTCCTCCAACATTTTACATTCCCTTACACTCGGAGCATATTCAAGTAGGGAAGCAGGATATGGAGTTCCATCTTTCAGATCCAAGAGGAAAACTACCCTAAACTACCATTGTCCTGTTGTACCCGCTTGGAAGGCTGACAGTTCTAAGGCTGCTGCCCTTCCCTTCTAGAAGATCTGCCTGCCAAAAGATGACACACATGCCTTGTGACAAATTGCTTAATTACAAGTTTGGCAATTCATAATACTTTGTATTTGCTATTATCATCAAAGCAGAAGAAAACGAAAAATACATCCATTACCCCGAGGAAAAAAGTCGACTGTTACCATAAATTTCTGATAAAGAAATGAAGTAGGTTCAAGTTTAATCACACCGGCAGTAAATCAAATATCAAATTTAAAGCAACGAATTACAAAGAGCCTCCTTGCAGTCACTTAGCATTGATAAATTAGTAATGTAATATTAAATTATTCATTTCTTTTTTTCCTTAGGACTATAATGATATACTGTACACAGCACTGATAATTTACTTAGGCTGAGTCCATTCATTTAATTATGCTGCTAAACTTGGTAGGCCAATTGGTCATCATGAGAGTTTCCAGGCAAGCTAATCACAAATATATAGAACATGTCCCTTATTGTCCCCAGCGGCTAAGTGCTAAAATGCTATTTAGTGCTCAGAAGGTTAATGTCCTGCTTATGTAAATTGTCCAATTTAACATTCAGCAGCAGTATCATAAATTCTGGCTCCAGGATTTCATTAAACGTATGTTCAAACTAGTTGACCTTAAAGGTTAACAAGCACAAGTTAAACAGGACAATTATTTAACTCGTTTCTTATCAAGAGACTGAAGTGTTCTAGCCATTTAATAGTTATGCATACTTCACAATTAGAATTCTTAAAAGGTCCCTGATAAAGCTGCAGGTCGTGAATTTTCATAAGGATGTCAGATAATAACTATTTATCTGCGCTTGTTTTTCTTTCTTATAAACTTAAACTTTGATCTTAACATTCAATTAGAAATGATTCCACAGAGAAGGACTAGGTGACTCAAAGAACTTGCCCTGACATTAATTTGAATCTAAATTATGTTTTAAAAATTTTGCATCCACGTTGTCTCCCATGGAAATTAATTCTCAGGTTAGAGGCCTGGTTGTCACATAAAAAGCATCTGAGCTTTTCAGCTGTACCCAATCAAAAACCATTTAGCTGCGAAATTATCTCAAGATGATATTTTTATTTTTATATAAATTAGAGAAAAATGCCCATCTTTCTAATGCTAAGTGATTTGTATTACATACAGCAGAGCTGATGGCATGTGCATTTTAATATGTTTACAAAATAGCCACAACTTTCCAAGTGCCCTATTTTCCTCACCACTTTTCCTTAGGCTTTGTGAATTATGAACAATGGCTTCTAGAAAAAGCTGCCACAGCCACTGCTACCTTTGTCAGCAGTGATGAATCGAGAGCACCCCCTGTGCTGACATGTCAAATCCCAGCCTCACAACTTCCAAATGCAACAGGCTCAAATGATACCTTCAGGGATGCATTAAAATAGTAAACATACATCAGAAATCTCAGGAGCAGACAATAACTATACTCCAGGAAAGTCATAGAAAACATTTTCTTCTTTTACATTTAACTGCATAAATTATATTTCATTTATCAGATATCCAAGCAGTTTCATATTCATAAATCGTGCACACACTGCATTCCTGTTACATTCTAGAGAGGGGAGAAACACAGGGTGATTCTGTTTTTTTGCAGAAATTCTTAGTTGATTTTTACTGCTGTTAAACCAGCATTGAATACTTCCTGTAATTCATTTTCTACTTTCTCAAAACACACACTATAGCCTTGCAGATCTTTGCTAATCAGTACATTAATTTGCAAAACCACATCTAAGGGTGCATTGGATCTAGGTCTACTTTTATCATAACCCATGTGTATTGCCAAGAGGCAATGGTTCTTTCCTTAAAGGATTCAGAGGCAATAAGCACACAAATTGGCTGACAGTTTAAAGGTTTTATTAAGCAAATATCCAGGTAAAGTACAACGCTTACTATCAGAGTAAAATACAATGCTTCATAGCAGAGTAAAGTCCAAAGCTTAATATCAGAGTACAGTACAATGCTTATTAAGCCTAAGCAAATCTCAAATAAAATGCAATGCTTATGTCCCTTCTGCTGTCAGGAACCCCCTGAAGAAGGACAGCGGACGGACCCCAGTGGCTGGTACGTAGCACCTCCCATGGCTTCGGTCTATGCCGAGGTTCCAATGTTAGGAATATCCTTGGCACTTATATACTATCAGATCTACATTACTCACACCGAGTGGTTTGAGAACATGGAAAAATTGCTAATACATCGAATATTTTTCCAGGCCAAATAATTAGCTTTAGCAGGTGGTAAACATTCAACATAGATAGCTATGTGATCTTTCCAGACACTCCCTTATTCCTGGACCAGGTGAATAGCCTTGAAATGGGTCTCAGAGCTTGTTAAAAGTAAACAGTGCATTCCTAAACCGTACCATCTTAAGCAAACAGTTAACTTCTTGAGAATAAGAAAATAATGAGAAGGAAACAGCATAAATGGCTGCCTAAAGCATCTAGGCCTAAAACGAGATTCAGGCATAAAACGGAATGATTGTTGTACACTACCTAATCTCCTCAATATCACAATTGTCTTCCGCATTTCCACTACACCATGCTGCCATGAACTCTGAATTGGTTGAAGGTTTTGAATAAAAGGCTCCAGGTTTTGGATAGCTTTAACATTTAATCGATTTATTTAAAAAAAGGAAGCACTATATCTGTCAAATGTGAACCTCTGTGAAAGTAAAAGGGGTGGGGACAGGTGTCCCAGCCAGGAGATGTGGACTCTCCCTAATGGTCCTCAGTTTGATTTAACCTGTTCCTCTCTTCTCTTCAAAAGCAAGAGTGAAATCAGCTTCATTAAGAAACTTAAGTACTCAATAAGAGCGGAAATAACTTTTGAAGGAACAGTGTTTTCGCCCTGCCTGCTGAAAACTAAACATCACAAAGGGCATGTCTACCCCAGGAAATTATTTTGAAATAACTAAATTTGAAATAATAACTCTCGAAATAATTATTTCAAAATAAGCTTATTCCCCAAGGAAAACAGCAATATGGATTTCAAAATAAGCAGCCTGTTATTTCAAAATCACAGGCTTGGTAGTGTGGACACTCCGCTTGTTATTTCAAAATAACTCCCTTATGTAGGCCAGGACAAAGAGACCTACAGCGGCCATAGCACCAAGTGGCTGATGGGCAGCCTGCAAATATGGCAGCAGCAAGTGGCAGGGTGGCCAGGCAGTGAGGAGCAGTAGCTGGCGGGGTGATCAGCCAGAGCAAGTGCTCAGACGGTAGAGCAAGCCAGGTGTCCTCTTCCCATGGGGGAGGTGAACTGCAGATACACTTCTAAACCCTGGGTCCTGACTGACCATGGATAACCACTATGAATGGAGTCTGGTGAGGGCGCAGAGGAGGACACACTAGAAGAACGTTAGGTTGCAGAACTGAAGAGTATGAGGCAGAAGACTGCCTCAGGTACATGGAGGGAGAGTGTTCTGGTCGCAGTTTTGGGTTTATGAATCGTGCTTGCAGCATTTTCCCTAATTAATGTTGAGTGACTTCTCTCTTTTCATTAAAAGTTTTGTTGCTACTCTCAGACTCTGTATGAGAAAGCGGGGAAATGTGGCCTTTCCAAGGCACCCAGGAGTGGTGTACAATTTTTCCAGGTTACTGGGGGGAGGGGAGGGAAGAGAAAGGGGTGGGGTCTAGAGCCGATTCAGCATTGTATCATTGAATGGGAATCGCTAGATACTGAACCAGACCTGGATGCTGTCGGCTGCACCTGCCAGAAGGGTTACCTTTATTTTTAATAGCTGGTGGAAGCATAATGTATTATAGGCATTCACAGCATATGTGATTAGCAGATTACATTGATTTGTCTGAGTTTGTTTCTTAAAGGCATTTTAATTTAATGATGGAAAAACAATAGTTGGAAAGTACTCACCTCTTCTCCAGAAAGTTATTGACAGACAGAGTTGGTTGTTTTTTCTTAAAGGATTCTGTAACATAAAGAATGTGACAGTGTTTTATAATCTCATGTGTTGCTCTTTTTCCAAACTTCATCTTTTTCATTCTGGCTTCAAATCCATCCTGAAAGAGGACATAAATAAAACTGAATGGTTAATGGACTAAAAACACTTATGATCAGATTTTCATAACTAACATTATTGATAGCTTCCTTTGCACATGCACTCACACAGAGTGCAATATTCATTTCTAAAGTATGATTTAGAGCCCTTTTTGCAATAAAAAAGCTAACACATGCAAATAAAAAAAAAGGAGAAATTCCATTACATAGCTACATGCAATGGATTTCTATTAAGGGCCTATGGCAACTTCCTATTTTATAGGCAAAAGCGCTTCTGTAGAGGTTCCATTAAGGTTTCAAGTGTGTCACCATCCTCACAGGGTATTTCTACATTAGCCCCCTAGTTCGAAATGGGGAGGCTAATGTAGGCATTTGAAGTTGCAAATGAAGCCCGGGATTTAAATATCCTGGGCTTTATTTGCATCTTCCCGTCCGGGTGCCATTTTTAAATCCCCTTAGTCTGAACTAACTGCCCACGGCTACACGTGGCAGTCAAACGTTAACTCGAACTAACCTCATTCCATGAGGTGTAACAGTTAACTCGAACTAAGGACTTAGTTCAAGTTAACGTTTGACTGCCACGTGTAGCTGTGGGCAGTTAGTTCGGACTAAGGGGATTTAAAAATGGCACCCGGATGGGAAGATTGCAAATAAAGCCTGGGATATTTAAATCCCGGGCTTCATTTGCAACTTCGAATGCCTACATTAGCCTCCCTAGTTCAAACTAGGAGGCTAGTTTAGACATACCCACAGATACTCTGCAGGATAGAGCCACCCAGTCCATAGAACAGTTCAAGGGCAGCCACCTCAGACTTCCTGCTTTGGTGGACATGGGGCTCAGGGTGGCCTGGGGATTATTGGGATGGAGGGCTGGCACTGGCACCAGGGACCAGGTTTGCCCCCACACTCACCAGCAGTGGCATGAACTGGAGCAACCCAGCCCCAGCCTGCTCTTCTCCGCAATCTCCCAGACAAGTTGCCAAGCAATGCAGCTGGGAGTCAGGCTCAGGGGGAGTGCAGCAGACTGGAGCCAGATTGCTCCACTTCCCGCTGCCACGGTGCTTGCAGGGGACGGTGGGGGGGCCTTACCCTTGCTGTAGTCTCCATAGTTGTCACTTAGGGGAGGAGGCTTAGGAATGCTTGGGAGGGGGTGCAATGGGGATAGGAGATACTGGTGCAGGCATGGAAAGAGACAGGCTGGGGATAGAGCAAGGGCAGGGGAGAAGGAATGGAGTGAGGGGAAGAAGCGGGGTACCTAGGGCAAAGGAAGGACAGCATGGTCCCAGTCCCTCCCCCGCAGAGTACCAGGATGCCAAGGCAACACAGCCCCAGACCCCCTGGCCCCAGAGCATCGGGTAGCCAGGCAATGTGGCCCCAGAGTGCCAGGAGGCCCATCAGCATGGCCACAGCTTCCCTAGCCACAGAGCACTAGGATGATGTGCAGCACAGCACCAACTGGGCCCATGATGACACAGGGATGCCAGCTCTGTGCCTGCAGAGTGGGAAACAGGAGGAGACTGGGGCATAGTGTGGGTGGGGCCACACCTGGCCATTTGTGAAGACTTAGCCTCCCCCAGCCCATGATACCCCCTGCTCATGCCCACATGCCCATATCAGTCAGGGTGTAAAAAAAGAGTGTCATAAGGAGGAGGGAGGAAAATTGTTCTTCTTGGCCTCTGAGGATAGGACAAGAAGCAATGGGCTTAAACTGCAGCAAGGGAGGTTTAGGTTCAACATTAGGAAAAACTTCCTACCTGTCAGGGTGGTTAAACACTGGAATAAGTTGCCTAGGGAGGTTGTAGAATCTCCATCTGTGGACATATTTAAGAGCAGGTTAGACTGACATCTATCAGGGATAGTGATAGAAATGTAGCCGTGTTAGTCTGGTGTAGTTGAAGCAAAATACAGGACTATGTAGCACTTTAAAGACTAATAAGATGGTTTATTAGATGATGAGCTTTCGTGGGCCAGACCCACTTCCTCAGATCAAAAAAGATACTTATGCCTGTGCTTAACTTTAAAGACACAAGTAGTCCCATGGGGTTCAATAGCTTGTGCTAAAAATTAACAAGTACTTACTCTACCTTAATGTTTCAGGCTTCAGAAACCTGACTGTGGACTATGACTCTAATCTCAAAGAGACCACTCATGCTAGGTGTCTGGTAATGACCCAGACAGTCTGGTATTTTCACCTCCTGTCCGGTAAAAAAAAATCAGAAAATACCAGACACCAAAATATCCGGTATTTTCTGATTTTTTTTCCCGGCCAGGAGGCAAAAATACCGGACACCTGGCAACCATAGCACCCGGGCCTGGGCCTCCCACTCCCGGACCCCATGCTAACCTGGTTCCGCAGGGAAGCTATCTTCTGGCTTGAACAAGAACACAAAATGGACACTGGCAAAAAGCCTAAAGACCAAGGGGAAGCAACACCTTCCCTGGGTCTTAGTGCTCAACCACTCCCCTGTTCCTATCCCTAGTCTAACTCTGCACTCACTCTCTCACTCTGAAAGGGGCCATGATGTTTTAATGCTGTTTTATTTTATTTTATTTATTTTTTTGCTCAACAACTTCGGTCTCCCCCCTCTTTTTTTCCCCCTCAACAGAATTTTCCCCAGTGTTTTTTTTGGAGGGGGAAGTGTTCGGTATTTTTGGTTCAATCATCTGGCAACCCTACACTCAGGTGCTGCTCAAAGTAAGAATGTCAGAATCAGGTCTTAAATGAGGAGTACATATAAGTGCAATTACTAGTATAACTCACTTTTGTCTCTGGAAGTAAAGTTCAGGTTGAGTTATCAATCAGGACTGTTATGTCTTATAGTTAAACAGAATGTGTAATTTTTAAAAAAAACTTGAAATTATTTCAATGCTTATTGTTCCTAACTTAAAGCAAAAAATATAGTTACCGAAACCTCTAATCTACTACCACAAAGAATTTTCACCTTCCACTACCAATTCTTGCTCTGTAGCTACCATAGCATTTTTGTCTAAACCTTCTGCATCTGTATTTAATAATGATGTTAATGATCTGTGCAAACCAACTGCAGTGAGGCTTTACCAGGTTTTATGAGGATGGCAGTAATTGCTAACAATGTTGATTCAGGAAGATTTTATAATTTAAGATAATAATTAGGCATATCTAGGAAGGGTCCTGATGACAAATAAATCTTCTAACACAAATGTATATCAATCCTGTTAGACCTGGGATTTTAACTCCCCTGCAGCTGTTCTGAAACACTAAATAACCCATCCTTCATATAATCACGTTCTGTTGATAATATTTTCCAGGAGTTTGTTAAGGTCACTGCATAACCACTGAGATGTGTGCACTGTCGGAATGACACAAATCTTTGTAGAATTTACAAGAATTGTCCTTGCAGCCTCTTCCCTTCATAGAAGCCATGCTGCTGTCCTGTGACTCTTATTTCCTTGATTGTACACTTTATTCTAATATGGGCATTAAGTATTCAGGTGACCCGGTGCTAAAGAGGCATTTGAGCTGTATTAGTAAACTTGGTGTAGTCATTCTACATCAGGGTAAGCGAGAACAGAATTTGGCCTGTGGCAGCTTTCTATACTGCATTTTAATTTCACATTTTGTGATGTAAAATTAGGTCTTTTTTTTTTTACCAAATTATTCCAAGAAACTTTGGCTGGTTTCAGATATACCAGTGTAAATCAGAAGTAATTCTAATTTCACTCACTGGAATTAGGCCAGTGTAAATGAGAGCAGAATCTGACCTGCTGTGCCTAAATCAAGCCAGAAGCTGGATTATCAGCAGAAGCAGGTAAGAAATAGAACTAGCATGAGTTTGAGAGTCATGTGGCTTTTTAAAAACTTAGTCATATGTTTACAATGCATTCTGGTATATCTCTCACATCTGCATACTGGTTGCACAATGAAAATGAGTGACTGTTATACTGATGGAATCAAATATACTTGACAAGTGACATAGGATTACAGGAGACATTCAATCGCTAGAGCTAAGCAAGTAATTGACTGATATGATAACATGGTGATTTGGTTCATTTGTTGAACCAAAAAAACAAGAAAAATATATGTTTGGGGTTGAGACAGAATCGATATTTTTACTGAAATAAAAAAACAAACAAAGTTTTGGGTTGAACTAAAAATGTTATTCATCCCCAAACAACTTGTATTGTTTGTTAGTGTTTTTAACTATTGTTTTTTTCATTTAAAAGTTGCTAAATTTCAAAATGAAAAGTTTAAGTGTTTAATTGGAAAATGTGAAAATGAAACCGTTCAACTTTGAATATTTATTTTGGCCAAAACTATGTGCCAAATAAGATGGTTTGATGGGGAATCTGTGGGGTCCGGAGGCTATGAGGGAGGCGAGGTAGATGCTGGGCTGGGAGAGGCAGCAGGGGCCAGCAGTGATTGGGATGGATGGTGAGCCCCATGGCCAGAGCAGGGGAGGTTGGTGGCTATGAGACTGGGGTCAGTTCCTATGGCCAGAGTTATGGGCCAGAGCCTGCGGCCATGTGCTCAGAACTGTGGCTCCACGCCCAGGGACTGCTCTTACAACTGTCACTGCAACATAGTTGGATCTAAAGATCGGAGGCCAGCAGTTGCAGTCAGAGCCTGCCACCATGGAGCTGCTCACTGCTGGGGATCTGGAACCCATTGCAGCCCAAGGTTGGTGTTCTCTCCCACATGGATGGGGCTAAGGATTGGCAATCAGAGGAGTCACCAACTGGGGTCAGCAGCCAGGATGGATGGCCAGTGCCTGCCACTATATGGCTCTTGCTCGCCAACATGGATCTGAGTTCAGTGATGCCACATGGCTGTCACTGGCCAACAGGGATCTACATCTGGAGTCAGTGGGAGAAGTATTGGATCTCCACTCTATAAGGTAAATCCCTTCTTTTCATGTACTCATGTATTTATGCCTGTCTCTGTAGTTTCCACTCCAATCATCTGACAAAGTGGGTCTTTGCCCGCCAAAATGTATGCCCAAATAAATCTGTTAGTCTTTAACATGGCATAGGATTCCTAATTGTTTTTGCAGATACAGACTAACATGGCATGGCCACCCCCTGATACTTATTACCACTGCTGTTGCTCTCTTCTGAATTCCCTTCAATTTATCAAATTCTTTCTGATACAGAGGTTACCGAATTCAATTTGCTATCTTGTGTGCAATCTGTATGATTGGGGGGGATGGGGGGAAGGAATGACAGAACATCATCTATTCAGAGAAAAAACATAAAATAATAGAAGTTTAGAAAATTAGCAAAAACTAAAAAGGCTCATTTATAAAATATTATAATAAATAATTAAGAATCAAACTATTCACACTGTTCAAAATGTAACATTTGTAGATCTATCTACTGCTATTTTAAGGCAATGATCAGTATGACGGATTTTTAAGAACAGATTAGACAAACACCTGTTAGGGATGGTCTAGTTGTTGCTTAAACTTGTCTTGGGTGCAGGGGACAGGACTAGGTGACCTATTGAGATCCCTTCCAGGCCTATGCTTCTATGACTATTTGAGCTTTAGAATCTTAAAATGAATCATCCAGTCTAAGATCACGTGTTGTATCTTGTCTAAAACTAGGTCCTGCTTAAAATCTAATCTGCACTGGTGGATCCATAACCCACAGCAACACCCACTTACATCAATGAGGGGGCTATTTTGGGTGCAATATCCCCTTATCTATTCCTTTTCTGATTTATTTTTCTATAACACTGAGGCCTATTTTCTTTTTACAGGATATTTCTCATGTAACCCTATTCAAAATAACATACGGACATATCCTGACTAAAATGGTACATCTTTATATTTTCAAAAGGACACAGAAAGTATTTTATTCATATTTTTATAGTTGATTCTCTGAGGCCTGGTGTCCTCTAGATCAGGAATGCACTGCTGTAGTTGGCTTACCTTGAACTGAGCTGTGGTGGCGTACACACAGCACGAGGCTGATGGTAGCAAATGCAGAAGGAGGCGTATTGGACTCTGGCAGGAGCTCTCCTCAGTGTTCAATGTAGGGGTCTATACTAAATCTGCTAAATCAAACACCAGAAGATCAATCTCCCGAGTGTCGATCTTCCACTAAGGATAGCCATGCTCTGAGTGAATAGCAAACAGAATAAGTCCACTTTCTCATTTTCCCCAAAGAGTGGATACCTTTTAAACAGAAGCGAGCCAAACATGGGGCTAAATTTGTCTTTAACGTAACTCCTCAGATTACGATGGATTTACAACAGAGAGGACTTTGGCCCATGATGTATTTGCACAGTGAATATGGAAATTAGCATGCAATCTACTATGGTGTGTTAGTGTTATATTTATTGGATCTGTGGCATAGCAGCCTTTTGAAAATGTAACTACACAGCGACCCTGAAGTCACATTTCCCTATGATCTGCTGTATAAGATACATTATTTTCTAGCTAAATGGCTTGTTTTGCAATTAAGAAATATAATAATTACACTGCTATTTTACAAGAAGTCTGGAAGGTATAAAATGCAGAGGCCATGACGTAAAAATGATCTGATGCAAATCAGAGCCTCAGATGATGCATGTTGGTGCAATTCCACTGACTTCACTGAGACTATACCAAGTTACACCTGTTGAGGATCTGACACAAAAACCTGAATCAATGTTTACATTCTGTATGTTTTGAATTACTGGAACATATCAATATACTTGGAAGTATCTCTGCTAACTTCTGTCTTGCCATGGAGTCTTGAAAGTATGTGTGAAACAGTGTTTAAGTCTTCTAGGGGCAGTTACAATGGAAAAATTGGGAACCAGGATTCTTCCTGGGTGCATTACACTAGTCATTGCAACAATGGAGGCCATCATGTAGGTAAGAGGCTTGCACTTTTATCAATATAACTTCCACCATTGCTATCACTGGTGAGGGCTGCATAGATGGCAAATAACGGTGTTGAATTTTTTGCAGTAAAGGTGCACCTATATTGCTTAGATGAAAAGCAACGAGTAGGGCTTGTGTTTCCAGATGGAAATGTGAGGCTGCTACTAAGGTGGCATTTTGATTTCATTCGAAAGGTGAAAGGCATACTGGAATGGTCAACAAAGGCTTCCCTTGTCAACCGCGCCGCGTCTAGACTGCCGCATCAGCTGATCGTCGGCACAGCGCAGTGGTCATTTTTATTTTAATGAAGAGGAGATTATTTAAATCCCCACTTCATTGACTATGCCGAGTAAACTAGTTTACATGGCTCCATCGACCGAGCCATGTAGTCTAGATGTACCCACAGTGTGCTTAGTATTTCTCTGGAGCCTAACATTGATTTTTTTTTGAGACAATGAATACAGCATTTTAAATGTGTCTGGTTTTGTAGCACAGAATTGATTCCTTTCCTGAAGAAATTCACAAGGTCTGTGGGGATGAGAGTACCAAGTGGAAGCATGTGCTTCCTGCACAGGAGACACAATAATAAATGTTATAAAACAATGCCTGATCCTAATATCATCATCACAGCAAAGCTAAAGAGTCATAGTCTCTGCAGTGGGAACCCCAACTGGACCTTTTGGATTCCAAAACTATCTTTTTTGCAAGGTTTCATTGATCATTTTTGCCTGAGTGGCAGAAAAACTCCTGGCTGTTTTAGTTAGCAGAGTGTAGCCGCTAGTAAGTCTCAGTATAAACATCTTCAGCGTGCAAATATAACAAACCCAGAGGTCCCAGATCTTAAATGTCATAAATGTGGGGAAAGAAGCCTGGGGAGTCACAGTGTAGCTGCTATCACGAGTGCAATTGCCTGGGCTTGAAGAATCATTCTCAGTACCATAAATAAGGATTCTGCTATGACAAGCAACTCTCCACTTTTTCTCTCTCTCTTGCCTGGTCCTTCAAAACATCTTGGCAAATCTTGTCAACCTTGATGAATTCTATGTGAGAGGCTGCAACTCCCATGGTGAGGTGAGGATTCTTAATGGAAAGGTTTTATGCAAGGTGGAATATATCTCCTTGATGCCTGACAGTAGCCATCTCACTAATGTAGGCTTTGAGCCTGTGAGTCCAAGCATAATTTGTTCAAATCAAATAAAATGTATTAGTCTTGCCAACGTTCACATTGCTCAATATCAACCAGACCATGTAATCTATCCCTCTCTTGTTTACTAAGATGTTTCTTGTTTCAAGGCGGCCATGGAAATGAGAAGCTATTTTTAATACAAAGAACACAGTCAGGACAGAAATAATCTGATTACCAATATCACACAGTTTATGGCAGAGTAGCTTGCAAGCAAGGTCTGCAGGTTTTTAGGAGGAAAAAGAAAGTTGCTGCCTAGAATGTATTTCAAACGAATTTTATTGAGGAATCAAACATTAATTCCATCATAAATCTGACTTAGTCCCAAAAAGGGTTCCGAAACTCATAGTATGGGAGTTTCTAGCTTTTGCTATGTCTTTTTTACAAAGGATTATTTCCTTTTGAGAAAATACCTGTAAGACCTACTGACCTGGAGGCTTTATTATAACATATTTCAAATATTTAAATCTGGGTAGGCTATTTGAATGTACCAGTTTTTTCAACAAATCTAGCACTTTTGTTTCTAGATTGTTAAAAAAACAGTTGATTATTTGGGCAGATTTGTTCCTTTGTAATTTTTCAACAAAGGTTACATAAAATAAGTGTGCTCAGTAACATTGTGAGGCTGCACAGTATGTGTGCATGTGTGTCAATTTTGAACAAATTTTGAAATTATCTCCTAAAAGATGCCAGAGTACTCAGACCTGTAACGCAACACAGAACACAGTAAGCTGTGAAGTTCAGGGCAGCAGGCAGTACGTTGACAAGCAACCGATACAAAAATGCAGACAAGGGTCAGGTTTGAACAAGATGCCAGAGAAAAGCTCCTACTCTTACAAAATGGACCAGAAGTACTTAAATGTTCACACAAGTTCATTGGTCTTTCAGAGCTTCAATGTGTCATGCATCTTGCATTCCTTTTTTATTTCATCTTGTCTTGCATAGATGACATCTAAGGCTACGATTCTTTCAAGGAGGTCATGGAGTCTGACTTCCAGCGTCCTCCGTGATTTCAGACTGTGGAAGCCGAGAGCTGCAGAATCTCCCCACTGCCTAGGATGACTGGAAGTTGTGAGGTATCCCTGCCAACTGCTGCCATGGGTACCTGGGAGCTCCCAGCTACTGTGCGGAGTACAGTCCCCAGGAGCTCTGGGCTGCCATAGGTGAAGTCCCCAGCCCTAGCAAACAGGGGGATTGTACCCCAGAGCTTCCCTCCACTACAAACAATGGGGGGACCCTGGAGCTCTGTGCCCCCACAGGTGGAAGACAACTGCATTGGAGACAATTTTTTATTTCAGAAGGCTGAGACAGTTACGGGGAGAGGGGAGAAGCTGTTCTAGTTTTGATTTTAACAAATAAGGAGGAACTGGTTGAATATTTGAAAGTGGAAGGCAGCTTGGGTGAAAGTGAGCATGAAATCAGAGTTGATGATTCTAAGGAATGGTAGAAGGGAGAACAGCAAAATAGAGAATAGATTTCAGGAAGGCAGATTTTAGTAAGCTCAGAGATCTGGTAGGTAAGGTCCTTGGGGAGCAAGACTAAGAGGAAAAACAACTGAAGAGAGTTGGCAGTTTTTCAAAGGGCCATTATTATGAGCCCAAAAGCAAACTATTCCACTGCATAGGAAAGACAGAAAGTGTGACAAGAGACTACCTTAGCCAGGAAAGCTTACATGATCTAAAAATCAAAAGAAGTCATATAAAAAGTGGAAACTAGGTCAAATTACAAAGATGAATATAAGCAAATAATGCAAGTATGCAGGGGCAAGATTAGCAAGGCAAATGCACAAAGCGAGCTCAGTCTAGCTAGAGACATAAAGGGTATCAAGAAGACATTCTATAAATATATTAGAAGCAGCTCAGTGAAGAGGGAGAAACAATAACTGGAAATTGGAAATGGCGGAGGTGCTTAATGACTCTTTTATTTCAGTTTTCACCAAGACAATTGATGGTGACGAGATGCCTAACATAGTGAATGCTAGTGGAAATTGGGTAGGCTTAGAAATTAAAATGAAAAAAGACCAAGTTAAAAAATAACTTATTATTTTTTCAAGTCATCAGGGCCTGAACAAAATGCATCCTAGAACACTTAAGGAGCTGCTAGAGGAGGTATCTGAGCCTGTAGCTGTCATCTTTGAAAATCATGGAAGTTGGGAAAGATTCCAGAAGACTGTAAAAGGGCAAATATAGTGTCCATCTATAAAAAGGGAAATAAGAACAACACAGGAAACTATAGACCAGTCAGTTTAACATCTGTGCCAGGGAATATAATGGAGCAAATAATTAAGGAATTCATCTGCAAACATCTGGAAGATAATAAGGTGATAGATAACAGCCAGCATGGATTTGTACAGAACAGCATGTCAAACTAATCTGATAGCTTTCTTTGATAGGATAGCAAGTCTTGTGGATAAGCTAGAAATGGTGGACGTGGTATACCTAGACTTTAATATAGCATTTGAAACCGTCTATCGTGCCCTTCTTATCACTAGAAAAGTACAGCCTACTCTAAGGTGGATGCATAACTGTTCTCAGAGAGTAGTTATTAACGGTTCACAGTCATGCTGGAAGGGTATAACAAGTGGGGTTCCGCAGGGGTCTGTTTTGGGATTGGTTCTGTTCAATATCTTCAACAATTTAGATGATGGCATAGAAAGTATGCTTATTAAGTTTGCAGATGGTACCAAACTGGGAGGGGTTGCAAGTACTTTGGAGGAGACAGTCATCATTCAAAATGGTCTGGACAAACTGAAGAAATGGTCTAAGGTAAATAGGATGAACTTTGATAAAGAGAAATGCAAAGTTCTCCACTGAGGAAGGAACAATCTGTTTCACACATACAGAACAGGAAGTGATTGTCCAGGAAGGAGTACTGCAGAGTGGTTAAGCACTGGAATAAATTACCTAGCAAGGTTGTGGAATCTCCATCACTGGAGATATTTAAGAGCAGGTTGGATAATCATCTATCAGGGATGATCTACACCAAGGGTGGCCAATAATTTTAGATGGGTGGGGGGAGGGGGAGCATTTCACTAATTTTTTAAATGGCCCTGAAGTTGCCAGGTGTCCGGTATTGCGGCCTCTGTCTGGTAAAAGAAACCCCAAAATACTGGACATGTAAAATGTCTGATATTTCTTGTTTTCTGGGACGGCCGGCTGCTTAGGACATTCTTCCCCTGCCTTGTCTGGAGGGGGCAGGGGGAGCGTGGATTGAAAGGTGCAGCGACTCTTTTTTTTGGGGGGGGGGTTCCTCAACGACTTCGGCGCGCACCCTCCTTTTTTTTCCCTCAACCAATTTTTTTCCTGCCATGTTGGGTATTTTTTGTTAAAGTATCTGACACTTCCTGCTCCCCCTGCCACAGACCCTGATTGGCCGGGGGGGGGGGGGAGGATGTGATGTAATTTGCCCCTGACCCTGTCCCAAACCCCCTTCTCATTAGCCAAGCTGCTTGGGCCAACGTGCAGCCCCCACGGCGGAGCGTCCCCGCTGCAGTGCGGTCCGCAGGGAGCGGCCGCCGGCTCGTTGTTCTCTAGGCCCGGGCTCCTACTACAACTGTCCGGGACAAAATCTTAGCGTTAGAGCCCCCGCGGGAGCCGCTCTGGGAGCCCGGCCCGCTCGCCCCCCAGCCCGCTCCCACTCGTGCGCCCGCTTGAAGACGCGGACCCCGCCCCCACGCCGGGCCCAGGCCGAGGCCGCTGCGAGGGACGGGGTGTGCCCTTGATTACGTTCCCCCCGCGGCAGGTGCAATCCCAGCTTCTCCCAGCGAAGGCCGCTTCAGGACGCGCGGCCGCGGAACTCGTGTTCACAGCGGCAGCGGGGCCGCCCGGGCGGGATTCGCGGGTACACGCTACAGTCAAGATGGCTGCCGCCATGGGAGGCCCACGTGGGGTCGGCGGTACCGCCGCCGCGGACTCGGCAGAGGAGAGCGGTAAGGGCGGGAGGCACCGGCCGGGCGAGGTAGCGATGCCCTTCCCCAGCGCGCATAGCCTCTGGCGCAGCTGCTGGGCTTCGCAGCGGCCTGGTGAGAGCGCCGCCCCCCCCTTCGAGCCCGGCCGGGGCGTTTGCAGCTCTCGGGTTCCGCGGCGAACCCGCCTGTGTCTTCTACCCAAACCGGCCACGCTCCTGGCACTTCCATTCTGCCGGCCGCCTCCTCCCCGCGCTCCCAAGCCTCTGTCCCTGCCCGCCCCTCGGCCTTCCCGCGCTCTGCTCCTCCCAGAGCCGCGCCGGGCCCCAGCGCCCGCTAAAGTTCTCTCCGTGGGGTAGGGGTGTTATAATGCCGCTTTCTCCGTAAACGTCACTGCTGTCCCCGCGCTGCTTCCGGGCACAACAGCGCTGGGGGCGGCTCCTGCCTGCACCGTCTCCGTGCTGCTGCCTCTAATGCGAGGGACGAAGGGGACACTTGTGTATAACAGTAACGACCAGGCTCCTCGTCTAACCACTGAAATATGTACATTATCGCATCCTTAAGTTTGGCTCTCCCTGATGCTTAGAGGGAGTGGCAGGAAAAGACACCAGTAGAGTGCACAAGAGGAAGGCAAGTAATAATTGATGGGCGGGGGAGTTGTGCATCTCCTTATGAAGTAACAGTCATTAATCTTCCCAAGAGGGTCTCCTAAGGAATGGGGATAGTCTTGGCCTGTGGCAGAGAAGGCTCATGGAAGACCAGCTGTGGGAGATTAGTGACTCCTTTTCTTGTGAGAAATAGCCCTTGTGGAGCTACAGGAACATTGGTGTTTAATATGGTGTTTGTTGTGGGGTGGGGAGCTCATTTCCCTCTCCCTTCCCCCCCATGGTACAGGGTTGTCTGTGCATATTTGGTAAAGGTATTACTACCATGCTTCTGAAATGCTAGGCTATAGTTCTTGTAGTTCAAGAACTTTTCTCAATAGAATTCAAATGTTAAAGCTAAGCTCTCCAGTTTGATTTAATCTGTTTTACCTATGCTTTATCTTGCACTTTCAAGAGATGCTTCAAGATGTACACAATATGTGGCAGTGGTTGAATATTTTTGTTGTGTTACTTGCCTGGTAAATAATACTCACCTTTCTTGTTACTGCTGTTGGCAATAGGAAGATCTCTAAATTATCTGAAGAAGAAACTTCTATTAGACTTCCATGGTACCGAATATGATTTTTAGCTATACTGTTCCCTTTGGTAATGTACATGTTTGTAGCAAAATGTGGTGTTATACCGATGCTATGAAGCCTGTATTGGCATAGCCAATGCTGAAGGAGTAGATGCTGAAGGAGTTTTCCTAGAAAGACTTGAGCTATGTTGATAGAACAACTCATCCATTGGCATGGCTGCATCTGTGCTGTGGATTTTGTTGGCACAGAGCTGTGTTGGTCAAGGATGTGGGTTGTTTCCAAACTTTATTGGTTCATGTGCAATCAATTTTAAAATTGTTTGATCACTGACTTCAAAACATCAAGCTTATGTGTACCTATGGGGCTGCGTCTAGACTGGCTTGATTTTGTGGAAATGCTTTTAACAGAAAAGTTTTTCTGTTAAAAGCATTTCCGCAAAACCGCGTCTAGAATGGCACGGGTGCCTTTGTGCAAAAAGTGCTTTTGTGCAAAAGCATCCGTGGCCAGTCTAGATGCGATTTTGTGCAAGAAAGCCCCGATCGCCATTTTCACCATCGGGGCTTTTTTGCACAAAACAGTCCTCCCCTGTCTACACTAGCCCTCTTGCGCAAATACATTTTTTAAAATACATTTGCGCAAGAGGGCTTATCCCTGAGTGGGAGCATCATAGTATTTGTGCAAGAACACTGACAATCTTAACATTAGATTGTCAGTGTTTTTGCGCAAATTCAAGCGACCAGTGTAGACAGCTGGCAAGTTTTTGCACAAAAGCAGCTGCTTTTGCGCAAAGTCTTACCAGTCTAGACTCAGCCATGACAGTTTGGGAAACCCTGAGCTCTTTGACCTTTCCAAATGTTGCATCAAAACTCAAGCTCAGTGCTGTTTTGTATGTCTCTGTTGCAGTGGAAATAGTTTGTCTGAAGATAAACTTTGTTCTCAAACTAAACAAGGTGGAGTGTTTGGAGTTGACTCTTAGGTATGTTAATTGATAAGCATACCGGTAAGTGTGAGGGTCATGAGTTCGAGTCCCACCCACCTCCACCTCGACTCAGCTGGTCAGTGCGAACTTGTGGCCACTGCCCCTCATGGTTATTGTGGGACTGTGTGGCTGCAGTGGGGTTGGACCGCAGGCCCCAAGTTAAAATGGTTAACTGTTTTAAGGCCTTAACTTTTAGACAGCTGTAAATTAAAATACAAGTAGAAAGCTGCAAGGATAGATCCATTGTTGGCTTTATTTTTTCCTGACTTCACAGTCAGCTTGACTCAACTTTGATTTTGCTCTTCTAAAACTAGTGCTTTTTAAAGTCTATAGCACTGTTGCCAACCACAAGGTCAAAATTATCTGAAGATTAAAAAAATATTAATTTTGAGTTCATTTTGTTCTGGTTTCTGAGCCTTTAGGGTATGCTTGGATGGTGTTCTCAAGCTTTTCTTCATAACCAGGAAGCCTGGAAGATTTTTTTTTTTTTTAATGAAAGCTGAGATTCTGACATAATCACATGAATTCAGGAGCTGGAACTTTTCTTTAGATCTCCCCAGATTCGTGGTCAGGTTGTAAGAGTTGGTAACACAAAGGCAGCATGTAAGACTCCCAAATGTCTCATGCTAGCGCTGCTTGCTTGATCTGACCTGTGATAAAAACGTTTGAGAAACTGAGGCACAGATATAATCTATAGATTAAAAATAATCCTAGTTTAGCTAATGCTAGTAAAGAGGTCCTCAGAATACAGGTCTTGTTTACATGAGAAATTTGCACAGGTTTAATTAAAGGTTGGATTTTAAAACTAGTTTAGTGGAACCTATGCAAAACGCTGTGAGGGCACTCTTAAACCAAAATAAATCTCGGTGCTGGTATTTGCATTGGTTAAACCACATTGGTTTAAAAATCTGTATTCATTAAACTGGTTAAACTTTGTGGTATAGATAAAGCCTACAGCAGAGTGCTGAATAATTGGCAAATTCTTTGTTAGTGGGGAATAAACACAGTTGCGTGATTTCCCCACTCTCACATGTCCAAAAACCTGCTGGTGACTCAGAAAAGCAGGGTGTGAAGATGTCTCAGTAGCAAAGGGCAGTACAACTTATAGAAATTAACAAGGTGGGGTGAATGCAAAATAAGCATCTAATATGTCTTCCATTTTACCATTGCCAATACAGGCAATCCCCGGGTTACGTACAAGATAGGGACTGTAGGTTTGTTCTAAAGTTGAATTTGTACATAAGTTGGAGCTGGTACATATTGTACCCCAGGTGTCCCCAATTCAGCCGCTGCTGAAACAGACCAGCGGCTGACTACAGGAAGCCGGAGGCAGAGCTGCTTTGCCCTGCGGGATGCGGTGCTGCAGGGACCAACCCGGCAGTGCCCCAGCTGCTCTGTCCCAGGCGTCCAGATTCAGCCGCTGTTGAAACTGACCAGCAGCAGCTGAATCGGACACGCCTGGGGCAGAGCAGCTGGAGTGCTGCTGGGTTGGTCTGGTAGCGCCGACCCTTGGCGCGGCGGGACCAACTCGGCAGCACCCCAGCTGCTCTACCCCAGGCGTCGGCAAGAAAAGCCTGGTCTGCTGGGGGAGGGGGCGCACTAGCTGCGCCCCCTTCCCCCCCGCCAAGCAGACCAGGAAGATGCAGAGCGGCTTTTCTCACCGCGGAGGATGCGGGCGGCAGGACCGTAGCGCATCTCGGCGGTCCCGCCACCCGCGTCCTCTGCGGCGAGAAAAACCGCTCCACGTCTCCCTGGTCTGCTGGGGGGGGGTGCTAGCTCCGCGTCTCCCTGGTCTGCTGGGGAGAAGCGCCCCCCGCGCTGCCAGAGGTGGCGACAGTGGGGGAGGCACCCCGCACTAGCTGCGTCTCCCCCCCCCCCCCCCGTTCGTAACTAGGGGTCCGACTTACGTCGGATTGACGTAACCCGGGGACTTACTGTACTAGCATTCATGACGTTTTCCTGAGGGGTAATTTCTTATTTGCACAGGAGTGTGGTGGGTTGGGTTGATTTTGACTAAAATCCTGTTTAATCCGTTCACCACTTAAATGTTACATTTAACTGGTGAACTGATTAAGCTGGATCCAGTGGGTTGGGGGTTGCTCCAGCTCTGCTGGGGTGGAGCAGTCCCCATCTGTGGGCAGGGCCTCTGACCCCACAGGATTACGGGTTACTTGCTCACATCACTAATTCTGAGATTAAATTAGTTCAGTTCTTCAAAATCTTTCCCCCTCCTTCAGCTAGCCATTCTGTAACTAAATATATTAACTAAACATGTTAAGCACTTGCTTGTATTAGAAGTGCATCTATAAACATTTCAGTTGCCTGCTTTGTGTGTCTCTGTTCTGACTGCTTTTTACCCCATTAGGCATAACCCCTTTTATTGCTGTTCATTTAGAACTGTATATACTTGGGGGAGGTAGTGTAGTGGTGGGGATTGTAGGTTGGGAAATGGAGAGTGAGAGAGGAGAGGAGATTAAGAAAGAGAGGAGGAAGGGGAACTGAAAATTCATGCAGGGAATGGTTTTATGCAGAGACTCTTCTGTGATTCTCCCTGCTGTAGCATCTGTAATGTGTGAAAAGTAAAATTGTGTTGTTGGGGGGGGGGGGGGGGGAGGTTCAGTCAAGAAGACATATTCTGGCGGTCTCATGAAACCAGTGATAAATGTTTTCAGAGTTCTTTACAATTACAGATGATTTTCTAATACAAAAGATATTGCACCCAACATGAGATTACTCTATTTTGGATTTCATTGTGGGGAATAAATTACTTGAACTAGAAATTGATGGTTGCACAGGGCCCAATGATCATGTCCTGTTGATATTCAGTAAAGACAGAAAATGATGTTAACCAACAGTAAATATTTTTGCTCCTTCAAAAAGGGTAGTTTCCCAAAGCAGAGGAGAACTATGAATACAATTGACTAGGAGGAAAAAAGTGTATAGGAAAAATGTGAATGAAAACTGGGCTTTCTTTAAGAAGCCTTTTCATGTATCAAGAAAGAGGGTAATTTTGACTAAAAGCTGCTGCCTCTATAATGTTTGTTTGCAGCCCGCGGTGCAGTTTGGGTTTATGCGGGGCTGAACACATGGCCCGCGGGTGGGATCCTTTGAACATGGCCTCCACTGGGAACACACTCCACAATGGCGAGTCAATATAATGGTCTTCTGTTGATATGCAGTTTAGTAGTTAAATTCCTGGACTGTCATTGCTCATTAAAAATGCTGTCATGGGTGGAAATTGCATACATATTGCATTTTATTAATATCAGCAGAACTGACTTAAATGGGACCTGCATGTTATATAGTCTTGCCTTAATCTTTGTATTCATGCCCGTCAGTGTGAAAGAAGCTATTTACATATGTATGCAACCACACTTAAGTTGTGGCCCTCAGCATGTGCTGTGAGTATCATTACGGCCCGCAGGGTTTCCACAGTTGAGTAGCCCTGGTTTCATTTCTGTGTAGACTTCCAGGCTCTAGGACCCTGCAAGGAGGGAGGGTCCCAGAGCTCAGGCTCCCCACTAAACCTGAAAGTCTAGTCTTCAGTGAAACAGCCCAAGTCCCTGAGCCTGAGTAAGCTGGCATAGGCCATCTTCAGGTTTCTTTTTGCTCTGTAGTCATACCCACTCTGGCTTCCTCGGGCAGGCTACATTTTTTCAGTGTGACCCCCAATATCCTCCCAGTCTTTCCAGACACTGTCATGTAGTGTCCAGCTCTCTTGCTGACCACTTACGGACATTATTAATTTTGCTTTTTCTTTAGAGACCCTGCCCACTGGCTTGTTGTTTTAACTGGGATTCATCAAAGCATTGAATTGGTTTATAGCAGTGGTCACCAAACAGTCGATCACGGAGGCACTTTCTCTATGCGGTGTTCCCACCTCCCTTTGTTCTCCCCCACCCACAATGAGAAGCCTACGCTGGTGCTACAGCCTCCTGCCCCTTGCAAAATTGGAGCCAAAGCCGGATTCCTGAGGCGGGGGACAGGAAGGGCAAAGTCCCACGGCTCCATGCCAGATCTGACTTTTCAGGAAGTGCGTGCACACTGCTCCTCCTCTCCCCAAAGCAACAAGTGCACTTTCTTGTCTTGCCTTCCTTCCCCCATGCACCAGGGAGGCATGGTTCGGGGCCGGGGGGGGAAGAGACGGGACAGGGAAGGGTTAAGGTGGCAGCGGAGGACCTGGAACAGCTGGATTTCTTAAAGGAGCCACATGTGTGCTTCTTCCAGCACTTCCTGCAGATCCTTGTTGAGAGATACTCGGCTCTGGAGACCCCCAAGTACTGGCCAAGCTGCCCCTGCCACCTCTCTCCTGGCTAGACACCTACCCCCAGCTTGCTCCTGTACACTACTTTTCACCCAGATTCTGCACCTCCATCCCAATCCCACTCACTGGCAGCTCTGTTCTGCACACTGGATCCCTCATTTTTTGCCGCAACTCAGAGCCTGGGAGGGGGGAGGGGGGCTGTGAAATCCGATAATCCTGGAATCCCAAAAGAGTTAATCTGACCTGAGGTGGAGAGCCAGGGGAGGGAAGTGTTTCATTTGGGGCCACATCAGAGAGGCTTGGGGGGATTTTGGAGGGGTTGGTTTTTTGCATCTCAGTTGTGTGGCCCCCGACTGACTTTTTTTTTCTGTGGTTCAATGGCCCCTGACCCAAAAGAGGTTCCCCACCCTGCTATAAAGACAATGCTAAACCGTTTTGTGTTGGACCTAATATTTTATTTAAAAATGAAACTTGGCCAACAAGCCCCCAATTGGGGCCAAGCCCCCATCTAGCCACAGCATCATAACACTCCTGCACCCCCCCACACATGCCAACCCTGAGCCCATCACACACCTGAACCCCTTCCCTGAGCCTCACACATCCCCAAACTCCTGCATCACCCACATCCCTAGTCTTGTGCCACAACACTCCTGCACCACTCACATACTGCAGACCTGTGCCATGAGCCCACCATATACCCAGCCTCCCTGCTCTGAGCCCCTCATACATCCCAACCCAAACTCCTGCACCCTGATAGCCACAAGTCTGTGGTTTGTTCAGCCCCCACACTATCCAGCCTGGTGCCTCCTCCCCGAGCCAGCATCCCCCTTCTCCATCTCCTTCTGCACCCAAATTCCCTCCCAGAACTTGCACCTCTACCCTCTTCCCACACCCAAATCCTTCATTCCCACCCCAGAGCCCATACCTCCTGTCTCAACCCAGAGAGAGTGTGAGGGCTGGGGACAGCAAGTGATGGAGAGGAAGTGAATGGAGAGGGCAGGTGGAGGGTCTTGATGGGGTAGATCTTGGCTGGTCCTGACATTTAAAAAGTGATCTTGGGTGTGTAAAGATTGGAGACCACTGGTTTATAGTGAAAGTTAAACAAGTTTAACAAAAAGTCATGGGATTACATATAAGAAAACCTGCCAATTTGAGCTGCCGGCGTGGTGTTTCTGGGCCCAGGCCGCACACTGAGACCTGCTGCCCTCTGCCCCTCAAGGAGCATGCATAGACATGGCAACTGCAGCTGACTCCTGGGACTAGTGTGGAGTCATGGTAGGGAGGAACTTAGTCAGCCTTCCTGAACTCCCTGCTGCAATGCAAGCTGGCAGAAAAATTAAACAGTCTGAATCCAACCCGTGGGTCCCAATTTTGTGTATCCTTGGACTAGATGATTAAGGCCAGGAGAAACAATTAAACTCTGTAAAGCTATGAAACAATGGCCCTGTGCAATAGCATAATACTGTCTCAGTTGTACAATGAACAACTGAGGCACAGAAAAGAGACCCTTACTCCGTAGAGAAGAATTCCTCAAATAATCCTGCTAACTTCATTGTGTTACCCTTACTCATGCTGGGTAGCAACAAGTGTCTGGTCCTAAGTGACTTTCCCAAGGTCATGCACAAGTTTGTGGGACAGGAATTAGTTCAAGCTTTCCTGAGTTGTAGACCAGTTCATTAACTACAAGGCAGACCTTTCTCTGAGGAGTCAAGCATGATATGAGAACTAGAGTGCTTGAAGCAGTGTTACCAAAGTCAGTGCAAAAGGTGAAGAGGTTGGTTAGCTATGCTTTGAAAGATCACACCTTGTTCCCAGGATAGGCTTCAACTCTGGTTGCATCTGGGGAGAACTGAAACACATTGGCTACGTCTACGCTGGCATGATTTTCCAGTAATGCTTAAAACGGAACAGTTTTCCGTTATAAGTATTTCCGGAAAAAGCGCATTTACATTGGCAGGATGCTTTTCCGGAAAAGCACTTTTTCCGGAAAAGCGTCCGTGCCAATGTAGACGCTCTTTTCCGCAAAAAAGCCCCGATCGTCATTTTTGCGATCGGGGCTTTTTTGCGGAAAAGAAATCTGTGCTGTCTACACTGGCCCTTTTCCGAAAAGGACTTTTGCCCGAACGGGAGCAGCATAGTTTTTCCAGAAAAGCACTGATGATTTTACAGTAGATTGTCGGTGCTTTTCCGGAAATTCAAGGGGCCAGTGTAGACAGCTGGCAAGTTATTCCAGAAAAGCGGCTGATTTTCCTGAATAAGTGGCCAGTGTAGACACAGCCATTAAGAAGGGCAGGCCACGAGGTGGCCAATAGAGCTGATGCCCCCAAAGCAGGTTTCATTAGTTTGGTTGAGGAAGTGTGGACGCAAGGGGTTGGTGCACGTTTCTCTTTCTCTCCTCTCCCTCCTCTTCCCCCCCCCCCCCCAACACACACATTGCTACTGTTTGTTTTCAAAAGCCAGTGTTACTTGAGTACAAAGAAAGAAGTAGATGTTTTCTTGTATGTCTCAGGTGAGGCATAGGTATCTCTTTGTGACATAGGAGCTGAGTGTTCTGGCAAAGTCTTAGCAAGTGTTTTGGATCCTAGAGTCACAGAACGTACCTTCCCAGATACCTTCTGTCTGCCCAGAAAATTGTGCTCGAATGCTTCTTGTGCACTAATCTGAATAAGCTTTTAACTTCATCTGCCTGGTTCTATTTATTTAAACACTAGGTGTCAGTGTTGCTGTTTTAATATTTTACCAGAAAAGCTTTTTCTCAGAAATCTGCTGCTTTTAATCATCAAAATGTTCATTAATCCCATAATAAATTATCACGGCTCTCTTCTCTTCCCTCCCACCCCAACTTCTTAAATCATCACTCAGAGGAGCAAATGCTTACACAATGTACTTTGTAATAAATTCATTATAGTGATGTATGCTCCGTTGGATGACTTCTTGAGGAATTAGTTGTAACAGGAAATGGTGCATGGTTCTGAACTCGTGTAACATTTCAGCTTGAGAGGAATTCTGGTAGTGGTACGATATTATTAGAAGCAGGGAATCTGACATTGTTTTCTCTTTCATCAGGTTCCGAGTGGAGTTCAGAGCTACCAGAAGACAGTTTCTCTTCAGAGGGCGAAGCTTTAGAAGCTGACAATGAGGATGAGGCGATGGCCCATGGCAATGTGGATGAAAATGAAGCAGAATCCCAAGCTGGCCCAAGTGCGGGTTGGGCAGATGCCATGGCCAAAGTGCTTAACAAAAAGATTCCCAAAAGTAAATCCACCATATTGGTTAAAAGTAAAGAACTGGAGAAGGAAAGAGAGAAAATAAAAGAAGAGAAGCTAGAGAAAAAGAGGCAGGTGAGAGAGACAGAGTGTGATATCACTGTGCAGTACAGCAGCACTTAATGTGGGTTCCTGAGCTAGATCCCCTGGTAGAGATGAGGAAGCTGCTGAGAGAGTGTTCTCCATAAGAACTGCTCAACTCAGAGCCATATTTGGACCCCGGGTGAGCAAGCATGTTTGCATCCCTTCTGGTTTTTCTCCTATTTTTCTGCCTCTGCAGCTGCCCAACGTAGTTATCACCTTCAGGGTCGTTCCCTCCTCTGATCTGAAATAGCTTTAATCTGCGGACATATAGAAGGCCTGTCTCTTTATCCGCACAGGCTTTGAATTCAAAATAAGGTCTGGTGTTTGGCAATGGGCGTACAGGCAGTCCCCGGGTTACGTACAAGATAGGGACTGTAGGTTTGTTCTTAAGTTGAATCTGTATGTAAGTCGGAACTGGCGTCCAGATTCAGCCACTGCTGAAACTGATCAGTTTCAACAGCGGCTGAATCTGGATGCCAGTTCTGACTTACATACAGATTCAACTTAAGAACCCCAGGCGTCCCCAAGTCAGCTGCTGCTGAAACTGATCAGCAGCTGATTTCAGGAAGCCCGGGGCAGAGCAACTCTGCCTCGGGCTTCCTGTAGTCAGCACTGGTCAGTTTCAGCAGCGGCTAACTTGGGGACGCCTGGGGCAGAGCAGCTGGGGTGGTGCCGGGTTGGTCCAGTAGCGCCCAGAGCGGCGCTGCAGGACCAACCGGCAGCGCCCCAGCTGCTCTACCACAGGCGTCCGGAGAAAAGCCTGGTCTGCTGGGGGGGGGGGGGGGGGGAGGGTACTAGCTGCGCGCGCCCTCCCCCCCCCCAGCAGACCAGGGAGACGCGGGTGGCGGACCAAGTCCTCCGTGGCTCTGCTCTGCATCTCCCTGGTCTGCTGGAGACCAGCAGAACAGGGAGATGGGGAGCAAAGCCGGGGAGCACGCGGGCAGCAGACAGCCCAGACACGCCGCGGCTGTCTCGCTGCCGGCGTCCTCAGAGGCTTTGCTCCCCGTCTCCAGCAGACCAGGGAGATGCGGAGCAAACCCCGTTCATAACTGCGGATCCGACGTAAGTCGGATCAGCGTAACTCGGGGACTGCCTGTATTGTGATTGAATTAAGTATTTGCCATTGTGAGTAGGGATGCAAACATGCAACCGTGGAAATGGTTAACCGATAAGCCTCATCTTATCTGTTTCTATTAGGATTTCATACTGGCTCCTCAGGAGTGGCCATGGAGCTAGCTTTGCTGTGGGCTCTGCAGTATGTTATATGTTGCAGAGCGTGTAGTAGCAAAGCTTCTCCAGGAGGAATCAGTAGGGGCTTTGCACTCCATTCCTCGGGAGGATTCACTGTATAGTGCTGCACATGTAACTACATTAATTTTTAGCAGTTACATGGTTACGTTTTTAAATGACTCTTTTTATTTCTAATTATAGGGATGAAAAGCATCTTCTGGGTCACTGTTCTAGCCTATTTTTGGTATATGAGACAAGCGTGTTTTGGAGTGTTACCAATAGAAATAAACACAAAGTTTCAATGTCTTAGTAAAGAAGCTGGTGTCAAAAAAGCTGTCTTTGGCTAAATTCTGCTGTGACTTACACCATTTCATATCAGGGTGTAAATCAGAGTGGAACTTGATTACCTGTTCTAGAGAATCATGCTGCCAGTTTAGTTTTTTCCCCAATGACTATTTTTTTTTTCAAGTTCTGTCTATGGACATTTTAAAAGCTTCCAATTGTATTCAGTTTTGAAATTCAGGTGACTAAATGGTGCAGCTGAGTAAATAAGTTAGCTGCTTTTTCTATGAAGAATTGTGATAAAAATATAAAATTGATTTATCTTGGTGTTAAAAGTATAGAAGAGAAACACTTTACTTGTCTTGGCCTAACAATACTGTTTTAATGGGATGACCCAGTTATTAGTTTGGTTAGCCTGGGACATACTGTGGTGGCTGCAGCTCACCTTTTGAAAACAGAGCACTGCATTAAGGAATCTATTCAGTTACTGCAAACTGCTGAGTACCTGGTTTTATCCAATAAATATGTGGGGTACTTCAAATAAGTGGTGGTCTGTGAGGCTGTAAACTGATTTGTTCATCCTTACATAAACTTGAAAACAGTCTGCCTTGTTATTAATTCCATGCTGATGGAAGTTAGAGTAGGGTAATTCTTTTGATCAAAGACCAGAGCATGGTCATCAACTAATGCATTCATAGTAGTCTGCCTGGGATGATAAAGATAAGGACTCCATAATTTTATGAAAGAGTTTTTGTATAACACAGACTAAATGTAAGGATCACTGTGACTAGAACACAGTTAAATTGCTTTAAAAAATGCTGATAGCTTGTTCCTGAAATAAGGGTGGGGAGTGTAACCTTCCACTATCATAGCGGAAATAAAAACACTATTTCCTAGTAATTATAATGATGATAGCAGAGAATACGGTTAGGTTGGATTTTACAACAGCAAGCTTCAAAAGAAAACTGAAATGTTGTAGGTCAGCTCTTTTCCAGTGGACACAATGTTCTCCCTCTTTGGTCCAAATTCTTGCTGTGACATTGCTGATCACAAAATACAATACGCTGTATAATAGTCTATTCAGTGGAGAACATTAAATTGTGTAGTCCCAAAACATGACACATCTTTATTGGCAGGTCCTGAATATTTGAGTTTAAATTTTTTTACTCCTGTGCTGCACTGTGTAATGAAGAATACGATTTGGTGGATATGGGGGGTTCCTCTTTGAGCAATCCTCTCCATTTCTACGAGTTGGCCACTCCTTTGCCGAAAAGGGATTGGCTGAGTTTCATCCCAGACTTCATTAATCATTTTTGGTCGCCCAGAAGATTTTCTGCAAGGGGAACTCTTGAGGGCTTTTTATCTCCTGTGGTAGTGAGAGGCTGAGAGTGACTGGCATCCTTGTGTAACAATGTGACAAACCCCAGTACCTATTGTCCAGCCCCATAAAAGTAACATTTAGAAGTTTTACTTACACTGAACCAAACCGAGTCCAAATGATTTATCATCTGTCATCTTATAGAATATCCTATCAAAGTATTTTACATTTTAAAATGCCTAATGTTTTTTCACACAATAATATTTATAACCCAGCTTGATAAAAAGCGGGAGTGGGAAATGATGTGCAGAGTGAAGCCAGATGTTGCCAAAGACAGAGAAACTGAGAGAAATTTTCAGAGAATTGCCACGAGGTAAGAGAGTGTTTTTATTCTTTTTTTTTTTAAACCAATATAAAAGTATGTGTGGGTAATCTGTTTCCAATCAAATTGAACTCTTAAGAAGCGACTAGTGGGAGCCAAGTGATTTATACCTAGGTTTACCTTGTATAGTATTGAGTTCAACAAAAGATTTCAGAAGTCTTATGAAAACGTAAGAGTATACACAAGAATATAATGTGTTAAGTGTTTGCCCAGCATGAGTGCTGTGCCAGTGCTCATTGCTTTTTTAATTCGGCACTTTAAACATACATAATCACATCTACCACTTTCTTTTCATTTCTCTACAGAGTGTTTATCAAATCAATCTGAACACAAGAACCAAGACTGTTTCATGTTACCCTATGTAGTACCACATGTCTTTGGCATAACACATTTTTGGTGTTGTCTCCATGTGTATTTTTATTTTGCTGGTGTCACTCTGATGCTCTTTCCCCTGATAGGTGGGTGTAGCACGAGATACGTTTTGAAGGGTATGGAGCATTCTTCTATAGTTGACTCCATCCTTAAGTACCTTGACATGCTTGCTGAATAACCTGTTAAGAACTCTGGCTACTGCTCAGTTATGCGTGTGAATAGTCCCATTGATTTCATTGGGACTATACATGTGCTTAAGTATCTTGCTGAACTGGGGCCAATAGTAGTAATGTCTGTTTGGTTTGCAGCAGTTGATGTGAAGGAGGAGTTGGATGCTGTAAGTCTGAGATGCATTATGATTACTTGCTCCTTAGCTGTGCTAGAGCCTTAAGTCAGTGTTTTTGAGAACCGAAGCTGTTTTTTAGTATTTACACGAGCACAGTGTTGTTTTATTGTGTGTACAGTTCTGTAATGACAACCTGATGCAAAATCTTTCTCTAACTCTAGGGGTGTTGTGCAGTTATTTAACGCTGTCCGGAAGCACCAAAAGAACATCGATGAGAAAGCGAAAGAAGCAGGGAATTCTAATCGGAAACGTGCTAAACTGATGTCCTCTGTTTCTAAGAGAGACTTCATCAGTATTCTCAGAGGGAGTGAAGGAACTAAAAGAGAACAAAGTACTGCTGGGAAGACCTGGAAAAGCAAATTGGTAAGAATGGTGTATTCACGCAAGAGGTTGTCTTGTGTAGCCATGTCTCCTGGTTTTATTTAATGGTGCATTAATACTTCTGCCCTTTAGCACAGTAGTTCTCCAAGTCTGATATTTGTGTGTGTGGACTGTTTAGGAATAGAGTGAATCTCTCTAGATCTTCCCCCTTCCTATCCTAATCTTTAGTTTAATCTTTGGAGCTCAAGGACGACTTTGGTGGTCCATTGATCATAGTTAGTGCATTTTGTTTGAGTAATACGTAAAAGTTGGTCTCATGTTTGGTATACAGTCAAAGATAGTAATAGAAAACATTGGGTTTTAATGGCTTTGAGATTTTATTTGAAGTCTCATTCAGTGTTAAATGTCTAGAACATTCTTGTGATAACATGTGCATAGTCTCTATGTGCTCTCTTGCTTGGAGATGACTATCAAACCTGAAAGTGAAGGGCTTTGACTCAGCTGTGAGATGATTATTACTATGGAAAGAGACACTGTATTGACAGGCATTCATAAAGGTATGAAGAGAATTTACTGAAGATTAGTTGTCAGGGGTTTGTTCACTGAAATGTGTGCACACTGTTAGCCAGGTTGCAGAGTTGTTTAGCACATTATGCATTTTTCTTTCCAAGAGTTATCAAACAAAATCACACAATCTTTACAAACAGATACTGGAGTGACAGGGTTGTGGGTTTTTCTTTTTTGGACCTGTCAACCCTTGGACCAATCCTGTGAACCTCTCAAGTATCTGGGGTTTAATAACAAGTTGCATAGATATTTTTGTCTTGCTCTCTGAAATTTCAGAAGCTGGCCCATATTTGAGCATATTTGTGCTTGTGTTTGAACTTTATGCTCGGTAGTGGGTGGAATACTTCTCTTGGCCCAGATCCACACAAGCTAACTAAGTGCTTTTGTGTGCCAGGAAGAAATACTTTAATCAGTTGGGAGACAACAGTTTGTCATATGTTTTTTGTTTGTGTGCATTCAGGGAGCATGTTGAAACACTCCATGGCATGAAGAACGCTTAGAAATTTCACTCCAGTGTAGTATTAAAGTATTTTAAAAACTTTGGGTAATTAAAACAAGTTAGCCTGATGCTGACACTTAATTTTTCTTAAGATCTGTGTAGCTTGCTTGATTTCAAATAGACGGGGGGGGGGGGCGGGGGGAAGAAGGGGGAGAGAAAGCTGATATAACAGCAATGTTGCTTTTTTTAAGGGTCTGGCAATATTATAACTTAGTGGTCAGGGGAGATTTGCCATCACCTGCAAATATATGGCAAGCTAAGATTGAGCCAGTTGTTGAGGAACTATTGAGAGTATTTTTATATCTGTCAGATTGTGGAGTGGCAGTTTTCTTCTAGTGACAAGGCCACAAAATGTAGGTTTCAAATGCCTGTTTGTGTCCTTGTATACAATAGAATGACTAACTTTGGATGAGTCAGTGTGGGTGTCTTCATTTTCTGGTGCTTTGGAAAATCAAATGTAACTCTTCAGATGCTGAATGGTAGTTTTGTCTCTTTTTTTTTTTTTTTTTTTTTTTTTTTTTTTGTAGCTTTGTATCTGATGCTGTCTTTCTCCCCTGCCTGTGCAAGTTTCCAAAGTCCAGAACTTCCTGAGGTGTGACATGGGGCATGAAATTTGAGGGGTTTGCAGTTTGTGTTTTGGGTCAAATTTGCCCCTTTTATAACAGCCATATCTTCCCTGTAGCTACCCTAGCTCTTCTCTTCCTGTCATTTCCTTTTGCCACCACAGTGCTCCAGCTAGGACTGAACCAAGTAAGGAACTTGTACAAGCTACTCTTAATCAGGGTTTGTTTTCTCTTGGTCACATAGCTTGCCTGCTAGGGGCTGGGAACATCCATATCTTAGTGAGTGTCTGAGGCAGGTATCCAAGTCTAGGTTTTCTCCTTAGTAAAATATGAATATTCTGCCACTGAGCAGGACTAGTATCTTATCTCAGATCATATTTTACGGTTTGGTGTTAAGGGATTTAGCTTGTGCATAAGATCTGAAGGCAGGTTTTGATAACAAGTTGCTGTGCATTTCAGGGTTGAGGCATTTATTCTTATTCAGTATAATCTAAAGTACTGTTTATTCAACATAATCTAAAGCACCCCAGTCCCACGCTATGGGCACTCTGCCATCAAGTAGAATACAGTCCACAACGGTAAACTCCCCCCCGCCCCCCCACACACACCCACATACAACAACCAGTCAGCAGAACAAAATGTCCCCATGAAAGCAAATCTTTCTTAAACCAATCCTTTTGCTATTGCAGATAGGTAGGCTGCACTGAGGAGTGTATCTGCTGTAAAATTGAAATGAAGAGAACAGTGAACTCTTGAACTACCATGTTTTGGGGTGGGTACTAATTTTTATTCTCTCCAATATCCTGGTAACTGATCTTTGGAGAGGTGCTGATGGGAACTTTCAGGGACCATTAGTATCTGCTTTGTTGTGACTTGCTTATTAAGGCATCTGTGGTGCATGGATCTATGTTAACATTTGGAAACACACAAAAGTCCACCTGTGGAACTGGGGTTTATTTCATTAGCATAGGCACTGCTCTAATACTATTTGCAGTGTTTCTTCTTTACCCATTATAGTTTGGAATCTTTCTTAGAAGAGGGCTTGCTTGCACCTTTCCTAGAACTGTGTGTGTGGCATATGATCCTATATACTTGTTTTATATCCATCAGCCTAACATTTTTTCAGTTTTTCCCCTGATATTCAAAAGGAGGATCCATAGGCTGCTGTTAAATATTTGCTCATACCATTTAAAACTGTTGCCCTTTTGCAGGTTGTGTGTGCCCAGATGGGAATAATTACTTTTCTGAAGTGAAGCCAAGAGCTTTGCATTTCATATCATTAACTGTTTATCAAGGTATTTCTTAATCCTTCCAGAGCCAGCTAACTTGTGTAATATTTTTCACTGTTTTTTTTAACTAAGGTAATGTATACAATACTTGTTTCTGGGCAAGATAATCTGATCTAAACTTGTTTCTGGGCAAGATAATCCCCATTTTATCCAAAAGCCTTTCTATGTGTGAGAAGAACATAGTCGTTGTTTTGAGCATTTATTTTACAAAGCTAGGGCTGTTGCTACATTTCAAAGGCAGAGGCGCCTTATCGACTAATCAAATAGTCAATGCAAAATGCATTGACAATTCGATTAGTCAATTACTCGCAATTTAACATCCCTACTCCATAGTGGTGTGCATAACAAAATTCATTCTGCACATGGATGATCTGTGATGGGTGGGGCTGAGGGGTTTAGAGTGGGGGAGGGGGTTCAGGGTGGGGATGAGGCATTTGGGATGTAGGAGGGGGGATCCAGACTTGGGCCAAGGGGTTTGGAGTGCAGAAGACGACTCAAGACAGGAGGTTGAGGTGAGGATGTACAGGGTCTGGGCAGGAGTTAGGGTGCAGGAGGGTCTCATGGTTGGTGTGTGGCATCTAGGCGGAGTGGAATAGGCTCATGGCTGGGGCTCTGGTTTGTGATGGGGGAAGTTAGGACGTGGTGCAGGGTCTCAACAGGAATTAGGGAAGGCAGCTCAGGGCTGGGGCCAGTGGTTGGGATGCTTACTTGGAGCATCTCCCATATGGCGGGGGGCTTCCCTGTGCTCACCTGCAAGCACCGCTTCCCACAGCTCCCATTTTTCATGATTCCTAGCCAGTGGAAGTTGCGGGGGTGGAGCCTCCAAGCAAGGGCAGCTGGGGACGGTTTCCCAGTGCTCATGGCAAAACTGCTGCAGCCTAGGGGGAGGAGAGGAATGGCAGCATGCATTACTGCTGCCTCTCTTGCCCCATCCCCCTCAGGAATGGCTTATAACACAGGCGCTTTATGGGCTGCAGCCCTAAAGCTCCTTTCTTATCCGGCCCTGCTGCTAGGGCCAGAGGAGTGCATCTCTCCCCCAGTTGCAGCACCTTCCTCTTGGACCTGCAGCTGCCAGAGGAGTGCACCTCTTCCCTGGCTGTAGCAGCTTCCTTATGTTGCTGGACGAACACACCTCTCCTCCAGCCCCAGAAGGAAGCAGCTGCAGCTGGGGGAGAGGAATCTTTCCCTTAGCCATGACAGAGTTGTATGGCAGCTCTGAACCCTTGGACAGGGCTCAATAGGCAGTTTCACAGCCATGCAGCTTAGCGGGAACCATGATAGTGAACAAGTGTCTGTCATAAAACTACCCACAGGTGATCTGAGACTACAGACTCCTTTCTCAGAAGCCTGCAGAACAAATATATGATAGTAAGGGACTGGTCTGGATTAGCAGTGATGATCTAGAGGTAAATGGTAATGGGATACAGAAGCTGCATAGTTCCTCCTTAAGAAACTGTCCTACTTTCCAAGATCCTTTAGCTAACAAACAAACCTGCTTTGTGTTCCAAAGCCTCTCTTTAATGCTTACTTTTTAAGGTCTTAGTCCATGTTAGTGTCTCTATCAGGTCTAGTTTGATGTAGATTGAATTTAAACAAAGATGGATTCAACTATTATAAGGTCAGTGCAAAAATTTCAATGCGACTTAGATCAGATTCTTCCTAAGTAAAATACATGCCAGGTGTCCTGAACATTGTTATGAATTGTAAAGGACTCCGGTTTATTTCTGTTTCTAGGACTAATTGAAGATTTGAGGTACATCAGCCAGCACTAAGATACAAAATCAAGGAAATTCAGAATATTCCCAGGCTGCCCAACTCTCATAGAATACTAGACCTGAAAGGGACCTCAAGAGATCATCCGGTCCAAGCATTGTCTATATCATCCCTGATTGATGTCTGTCTAACCTGCTCTTAAATATCTCCAGAGATGGATATTCCACAACCTCTCTAGGCAATTTATTCCAGTGTTTAACCACCCTGACAGGAAGTTTTTTCTGATGTCCAACCCAACTCTCCCTTGCTGCAGTTTAAGCCCATTGCTTTTTGTCCTATCATTAGAGACCAAGAATAATTCTCCCCTCCTCCTTCTGATAGCCTTTTAGATACTTGACAACCGCTATCATGTCTTCTCTGTCTTCTCTTCCAAACTATACAAGCCCAATTCCTTCAGCCTTGCCTCATAGTTCATGTTTTCTAGACCTTTAATAATGTTTGTTGCTCTTCTCTGGACCTTCTCTAATTTCTCCATCTTTCTTGAAATGTGATGCCCAGAACTGGACACAGTATTCCAGTTGAGGGCTAATCAGTGCAGAGTAGAATGGAAGAATTACTTCTCATGTCTTGCTCACAACACTCCTATTAATGCGAAAAAAAATCATGTTTGCTTTTTTTTGCTTCCCCCCCCCCAAAAAAAATTGTCATATTGTTGACTCATATTTAGCTTGTGGTCCACAATGACCTCTAGATCCCTTCTGCAGTATTCCTTCCTAGACAGTCATTTCCCATTCTGTATGTGTGAAATTTTTTGTTCTTTTCTATGTGCAGTACCTTCCATTTGTCCTTATTAAATGTCATCCTATTTACCTCATACCATTTCTCCAGTTTGTCCAGATCATTTTGAATTATAACCCATCCCTCGAAAGCGCTTGTAACTCTTCCCAGCTTGGTATTGTCTGCAACTTTATAAGCGCACTTTCTATGCCATCATCTAAATAGTTGATGAAGATATGGAACAGAACCTATCCCAAAACAGACCCCCTGTGGAACCCCACTTGTTTTGCCCTTCTAGCATCACTGTGAACATTAATAACTACTTTCTGAGAAGGGTTATCTAGACAGTTATGCACCCATCTTATAGTAGCCCCATCTAAGTTGTATTTGCCTAGCTTATTGATAAAGAAGGTCATGCGAGACCATATCAAATGTGTTACTAAAGGTATACCACATCCACTGCTTCTCCCTTATCAACAAGATGTGTTATCCTATCAGAGAAAGTTATCAGATTGATTTGACGTGATTTGTTCTTTACAAATCCATGCTGGCTGTTACCTATCACCTTATTTTTTTCCAGATGTTTGCAGATTAATTCCTTAATTATTTGCTCCATTATCTTTCCTGGCACAGAAGTTAAACTGGGTGGTCTGTAGTTTCCTGGGTTGTTCTTCTTTCCCTTTTTATAGATGGGCACTATATTTGCCCTTTTCCAGTCTTCTGGAATCTCTCCTGTCTTCCATGATTTTTCAAAGATGATAGCTAAAGGCTCAGATATCTCCTCCTTGTTTTGGAACAAATTGAAAAACTAAATGGGGCTCACCCAAGAATTCTAAAATAATTCAAATATGATATTGTGGAACTATTAACTGTGGTCTGTAACATACCTTTAAATTATCTTCTGTACCAAATGATTGGAGAATAGCTAATGTGATGCCAATTTTTAGAAAGCATCCATCAGTTTTATTCTCCCACAACTCACTTCCCTCAGTCCTTTATTCTCAAGCTGAGGTGTCTGCTGAGAAAAGCCGCTCCGCGTCTCCCTGGTCTGCTGGGGGCGGGGAGCTAGCTTTGTGTCTCCCTGGTCTGCTGGGAGGAAGCAGCTAGTGCGGGGTTGCCTCACCCCGTTTGTAAGTAGGGATCCGATGTAAGTCGGATCCATGTAACCCGGGGACTGCCTGTATATTAAATATAAAAAAGATTGCCTGTTCTGTTCATTCCCTCTGAGGCACCTGGTATTGGCCACTGTCAGAAGACAAAATACTGAACTAGATGGACCTTTAGTCTGACCCAGTGTGACTGCTCTAATGAGAGGAGTTGCAAGTGTTTTGTTGGAGGACAAGGTTAGAATTCAAAATTACTTTGACAAATTAGAGAATTGGTCTGAAATCAGGATGGGAATTCAATAAAAATAAGTGAGAAGTGCTACGTTTTGGAATCAAATGCACAACTAAAAAATGGGGATGATAGCATTGCTGAAAATGGTCAGAGTTATGGTGGCTCACTGAGTATGAGTCAATGGTTTGGTGCAGTTGCAAAAGAGGCTAACATTCTCACATGTTTTGTAGGTAAAATAAAGAAGATAATTGTCCAGGTCTGCTCATCACTGGGAAGATCTCATTTGAGTACTATGGCCTGTTCCGGGCACCACACTTTAGGAGAGATATGAACAAATTAGAGAAAGTCCAGAGGACAGCAACAAAAATGACAAAGGCTTAAAAAACTTAACCTATGAGGAAAGGTTTAAAAAAAAAAAAAACCCTGGGTATGTTTTAGTCGGAGGGGGGGAGATGGTAAGTCTTAAAATGTAATTAGGAGTGTTTGAAAGAAGATCGAGACAATTGTTCTCCATGTCCACTGAAGGCAGGACATGAAATCTGCAACAAGGGAGGTTTAGGTTGGACATTAGGAATAACTTTTCTAACTGTCATGGTAGTTAACCACTGGAATAAATTGCCTAGGGAGGTTGTGGAATTCCTAGCGATTAAGAGCAGGATTCAACAGCTTTTTGTCTGATGATCTAGATGGTGCTTGTTCCTGCCATGAGTACAGGAGACTAGATTAGGAGACCTCTCAAAGTCCCTTCCAGCCCTACAATTCTATGATTTTATTTTGGGGAAAGCTTTCGAATTATAAGGGTAGTAAAAAAGCTCTGTAATAAGTTTTCAAGGGAGGTGGTTGTAGAATTCCCATAACTGGAAATTTGAATAAAAGGTTGGACGAACTTTTGGTCTAAGGTTTACTTGGTTATACCTCAGCACAGCAATTGGATTTGATAGCCTCTCATTTCTGTGATTCTTTACATTTGTACTACTTCACAGTAAGGTGGTCTTGAGTGATGAAAGGTATCCTAGTGGTATGTAATTTACATGGGAGGTGTTATATTTCGATACAGACTAAACCTGTTGTAGTCACCCTTATTTTGAGAGAATGGTTTCTTGGGTGTGATCTTCTGAGTTTCATCTGCTTGCTCTAACCAACAGAGCTATACTTTTACTGCAGCTTTTATTGCAGAGTTGTTAGAAAGGTGAGGCATGAACAAAGCTCTCTTCTGTCTTGTGCATATTGAACTAAATTATGCTAAATTGTTTTTCTATAAATTTTATTGATGACTATCCAAATCAGTAAAAAGTGTAATTTGAGTCTGACTAAAATGACTTTCCTATAGTAACAGATAGAAAAATCACTTTGTCCTCTAAACAGAATAAACTTGCAATGGCATACCAAAAAGTAAAAAACCACGTTGCTATTTCCAGCCACCTTTTGGCCACAGCTGTAATTCTATGTCCTGGATCTGGAGTAATATCATGGGCCTCAGGAGATGGAAGAGCTTTGCAACCAAGGTTCCTTCTTTCTTCTTATTTCTTTTGGAACTGAGATGTTTTATGAATGCTCCTGATATTTAGTAAGCAAGTCACAAGTACAGCTGATTGCAGAAGCAGAGTGCTGGGGGAGTCTAAAAAGCACACGCTTTGTTTTTGTTTGCCAGGTCCTGGTTTTTGAAAAGTTTTTATCCATAAACATGGAAGTTCTGAGCAATAGTTCCATTAGTATTTTCTTTTGCTTCTGAGAATGTTAGTTTGACCCTGTTGCCATGACCACATCACAAGTAGAGGCTGTATGTTGAGTGGTTTATTTTTTTAATCAGGTTTTGGGAAAACAGAATCACATGACATTGGAAAAGCATTTTTTCAGATGAAAAGCCATATATTTTTTTAAAAAGAAGTGCAAAAAATGTGGGTTTGTTTTTGCTTTGTTTTGGGGATATTTTTTGATTAGTTACATAGCATTATGGGCTTCGTTTTACGTTTTATCACATTACTTTGTTTGGGATCCTGATGGTACAGATATGAACATAAGCTCCACATCCTGGCAACTTTTTAGAGTGGCAAGTATCTCTAGGGCAGGGGTGGCCAACTTGTTAGAGACGAAGAGCCAAAATAGTGGTGGATAGAGCGCGAAGAGCCATGTACGGGGAGGGAGGTGGGGAAGGAGTTGAGCAAAAAAAAAAAATCTGTGCCTGGGGAAAATAGGTGCCAGTACACCGTCCCGGGGCATACCATCACAAAAAAGCATTTGGAGGGGGTGAGAGGTGCAAGTTCGGGGAGCAAATTTGGGTGCAGGAGGAAGTAGAGAAGAGGATGCTGGCTCATGGAGGGGGCTCCAGGCTGGAGAGTGTTGGGGGTTAAGGGGAGGGTTGGGGTGCTGAGCAAGCCGCAGGCTTGTGGCTGTCAGGGTTTAGGAGTTTGGGCTGGGTTGCATGAGGGGCTCAGGACAGATTTGCAGTGTGTGGATTGTGCAAGGGTGTTGTGGCAGAAGACTGGAGATGCAGGAGTTGGGGGGTTGTGAAAGGCTCAGGACAGGAGGTTCCAGTGTATGATAGGCTCAGGTTTGGATTCTGGGAGGGGGGGAAGGGGTGTTATCATGCTGCGGCCAGATGGGGGCTTGGTCCCAATTGGCCAGGCTTCATTTTTAAATAAAATATTATGTCAAACACAAATGTTTCAGCATTGTCTTTATTTGAGAGGGGCGGGGAACCTGTTTTGAGTCAGGGGTCACTGACCCACAGAAAAGTCAGTCGGGGCCACACAAGTGAGATGTAACAAAAACAACTGCTCCAAAACTCCCCAACCCTCACTAATGTGGCCCCAGCTGTGCTGGTGGGGGCAGGGGACAGGGTGCTTATAGGTGCTTGGGCAGGAGCCTGGGACAGAGGACAGGGTGCCAGTGGGTGCCAGGACAGGGCGCCAATGGGTGCTGGGGCAGGATACTTGTGGGGAGGAGGGGACAGGGACCAGTACCTGGGATCCTGCAGCTGCGCACCAAGGCCCAGGAAGTGCACGGGTTACTCCCCCATCTCCGAAACAGTGGAGTGGTACCTGAAACGCTGGTCTGTCGCACGCCTGATGTCTTCCTGCATGGTGGGGAGGAGGAGTCCCGGACTGTGCCAGCAACAAATGCTCGGGCAGCGTGCCCCTTGCTCCTCCACTCCCCCAGCAGTATGCGCTGACTGAGCAGCTGGAGCTGGCGCTCTGGGAACTTCATTCTCCCCTGCTGCCTTCCTGCACAGGGTGGGGGGAGGAGGGAGAGTCCTGGACCCCGCCACCTCCAGCTCCTCAGACAGCATGTGGTGCCGTGGGGAGTGGAGGAGCAAGGGGCACGCTACCTGAGTATTTGTTGCTGGCGTGGTCCGGGACACTCTCTTCTCTCCCCCCCTCCCCTCCCCCCCAGCGAGAAGGCAGCAGGGGAATGAAGTCCCCAGTGCACTGGCTCCTCTGCTCCCCACAGCAGTGTGAGCAGCCGAAGCCAGCGTGGTCCCAGACCTCCGTCCCCTCACCCGCATGCAGGAAGGCAGCAGGGGAACACAGTCTTCAGTGCGCAACGGATTGGCGTTTTAGGTACTGTGCCAGCTGTTGCCGGGGGTGGGGAAGAGCCCATGTATTTCTGGGACCTGGTGCACAGCTGCAGAACTCCCCCCTCCCACCTACCCCGCAGGAAGCCCGTGCTACCTCCGTTGTCCCTGGAGGTAGCATCAGCGCAGCATTCATCTTGGAGGCAGCACCAATGAGCACAGAGGAGCAAGGGGCTGTTTGGGTGGGGTGCAGGGGTGGCTTCATGAGCCTCACTTTTGAGGGGAGAAGAGCTGCATGCGGCTCGCGAGCTGTGGGTTGGCCACCCCTGCTCTAGGGTTTTTGGGTGATGTATCAAGTGCGTTGATGAAGACCTAAAATTTTGCTAGCAATCTGGTTGGGATGCACAAAACCTGCTTGTTACAACAGAAGGCAGAAATATTGCAGAGTCAAGTATGGTGCCAAATCACTTCTGTGGATGTTTGTACTGATGTTTTTTTCAGGGCTATAGCCAATATGAACATCCACAGCTGTGATTTTCCCCCCGCCCCGCCCCCTGTATAGTGCAGGTGTAATGAAACTTTTATCATGTAACACACTGGTCTTACAGAAAGCACTTTAAATGTAAATCCAAAGTAATAGGAATTAGTTGGGAATAAACAATTTGGCTGGATTTTTTGCGGCATAATGTGACAGTAGCAAGAATTTATTGCAGAAGACTAGTATTAAGGGGAGATAATGTTCAGTGGATGTGTCTTAAAAATCGGAGTTAGCACATTGAGTATTTAGCTTTATTGTGGTATTGATGCTATTTCTTATATTTCAGATAGGAAATGCCACAGTAACATCCAATACCGCAACATAGTTAAACCCATTGTGGTTTTTAGAGGAGTGAGCCTAATTTTAGAATGTTTAGTGATGGTCCCAGTGTTAATATGTTAGGATTTTTCCTTATGAATTTTAGTTTAGGTTATACAGGTAGAACCTCTCTAGTCCAGAACTCTTTGGTCTGGCTACATCCATGGTCTGGCATGATTTTAGTTAGCTGGATGTCCACTTATCATGGGTGTGGCCAAGTTTCCCAAGGTCCCATAAAGTTTGTTACAGCCACGAGTCCTGGCTCTCAGTGTTCTGTGCTGTCGTTTAGTTCTGATTTACACCTACATGTCTCCTAAGACCCCAGTAAGCAGTGGAAGTGTTGGTAAGGTTTGGCACTGGTCAAGTCCTGAGAGTGCTGGACTACAGAGGTTTGACCTGTAGTATAAATCCCGTGTGTGTGTCAATTTTTCTAGCTGCACATGTCATCTTTTATTATTGCTAGGCCACCTGCTGGATCATGTTTGATGCTTACTGACAGTTTAATCTAGGTTTTTGTTTTAGTCACAATGAAATGGGATCATGTAATTAAACACTGTATTATAATTCCTAAGCACAACAGGGCTGAATTAGTTAACCTTAATTCTGGCATTTCCTAGCTTTTAAATGCTTGACTTTATAACTTTAGTGATCATGGGTTTTCTTTGTGTGTAATTTCATGTATTTTTTTTAAGCAAAATGGATAAAATAAAATTGTCACGTGGGATCATATGATCTCCACATTGAGTTATTGGCAATATTCAGATGTTTACATCCACAATATGGTCCTCTGGCACTTGAGCAAATGGAGTAACTGGTAGCAGTGGAATGCTGTACTGTATTCTTGTGTGAACCAGCCACTAGGGAGGGAGAACAACTTTGCCATTTAGTTTTAGAACGGTTTGCTAGACAACTAAGGAATATTCCAGATTCTGAAGGGGCATGTGACCTAGTGGTTATAAACTATTTTGTCCCTGTCCCCACCATCCTTGATCATCTTGATTTAGTTTCTCCTGTGGGAATGGTGCACGTGCTATCTGATCTCTTGTCTGACCTTGTCTCTGCTGTCTGATCTTTTGAGAGAGCTATGAGGGATCGGAGCATGCTCCGTGAAGACAGACTATTTTGAGTTACTTTAACACATCTCTGCATGTGCAAAAAGGGTTTTGTGTTTGTTTTTTCCCCAGAGGGTTATAACGTGGCCAAATATGAATGAATTCTTTTCAGGAGATCATTTCTAGGAGCAGGGCTCAACCCCTGGCAAATTACAAGTCTCTTCTCCAGAAGCATGGGGAGTCTGAGCTTAACAAGGTGGTTGTTTAAAAAGTTTTCATAGGAACAACATTTTTCTCTAATCTCATTGTCAAAAAGAGCAGAATTCTTTTAGCTGAAACTTTGCTTTAAGTTGGACCTCTTTGGGAGACACCTGCGTGGATGTCAGCCCAAAGGGTTTGTTTGGCAATATAATAAGACCCTGAAGACAGGGTCTTGTTAGACAACTTAAGTGTATGTAGTGCTATCAGCTCCACCTATAATATAAAGTATTCGAGTTACGTGCTTTGATACACATTTATTAGTAATGCAGAGGAGGCTCCAGTGTTACCTTATTTTCCCAGATGTTGCTGCCAGTTGGTTTTCAAGGAAATTGTGTCTAAAACAGCCACAGGGAGGGGTACATTTGAACAATATGTGGTATACATCTTCTTTTGATCTTCTGTAAATGCACAGTGCATAGACATCCAAAATGTCTAATCCTATTAGGACTGCTTTATTGAACTCTAAAATTGTGATCTCCAAAGCTGTTTTAATAGGAAATGTGTCTTGAAGAATTCAAATTGAATGTCTAGTTGATTTGGCTGAGGCTTTAATAGTCCATGATGTCATGATTGGCTTAATTGAAGCTTGTCCTTTTAATTTTAATCTTTTTTTGCCTGAATGCTCCTTGTTTGTTGTATTTGTTCCTTTTGTGGATAAATCACTAAGATCACAGTTAGTTCTCCAGGGTGTAGTTTTTTTTTTTTTTTTTTTTTTTTTTTTTTTTAAAGGATATTTGACTCTTTCTAAGTTGAAGTTCTTTCAGTTAAGTTTGTTTACGGACTTTCTCAGTGGTCAAATAGCTTTCTCTTTGCATCAGATGATCTTCCGACCACTGACTGAACTCTAATTGGCAATTAACTTTTTCTGGTCACTGCTTATATGCTCTGTTCACTGAAGCAGTGTAAAGCCAAGGAAGTTCAACATATTGACCCAAACTCTGGTGCTAAGCAAATCTAGAAAGGTTTGGAATATGGGTTCAGTTAGGGTTAAAAAAAACAAAACAGAAGCTGAACTGCTTGCATGAAGGATTCACATCTGCAATATTGAGCTGTGAAAAGCAAACTTTCCTTGCAAGGTTTCTGTCTTTCATCATAACAATTAGTGTGTGTGTGTGTGTGTGTGTGTGTGTGTGTGTGTGTGTGTGTGTGTGTGTGTGTGTGTAAAAATAAATTATAAATAAAAATAAACAGGGCTCGACAATTAAGGTAATCTACTTGCCATGGGCGAGTGGATTATAGCCCGGCTCTGCGCATGTGCAGCATGCTGAACCGCGTGGTTGGCGAGCGGGGCTTGCAGTGGCTCGGTGAGCCCTGTAAATAAACACTTTAGAACCATGGTGTCCAGCACACTAGCCACATGTGGATATTTGGCTGATCGAGTGTGGCTAGTTCACTTTAGCAATAGCCACCATAGTGGCTACTGCTTCAGAACTGGTTGGTCACCACAGCTTTAGAAGCTTTTTATGGAAAGATTTTATTCTGGAAATAACTAAAGATTTAGTGTACAGGCAGTCCCCGGGTTACGTACAAGATAGGGACTGTAGGTTTGTTCTTAAGTTGAATCTGTATGTAAGTCGGAACTGGCGTCCAGATTCAGCCGCTGCTGAAACTGATCAGTTTCAACAGTGGCTGAATCTGGAAGCCAGTTCTGACTTACATACAGATTCAACTTAAGAACCCCAGGCATCCCCAAGTCAGCTGCTGCTGAAACTGATCAGCGGCTGATTCCAGGAAGCCCGGAATCTACTTCCTGTAGTCAGCCACTGGTCATTTTCAGCAGCTGCTGACTAGGGGACACCTGGGACAGAGCAGCTGGGGTGCTGCTGGGTTGGTCCAGTGGCACCCAGAGCGGCGCTACGGGACCAACCGGCAGCGCCCCAGCTGCTGTACCACAGGCGTCCGGAGCAAAGCCGCGGAGCACGGGGGCAGCGGGACAGCCCAGATGCGCCGTGGCTATCCTGCTGCCCTCGGGCTCCGCGGCTTTGCTCTGTTCTGCTCCCCGTCCCCCAGGTCTGCAGACCAGGGGGAGGGGGAGCAGAGTAGAGCAGAGCGGCGGAACCCGCGGCCAGCTGACAGCCCAGACGCGTCTGGGCTGTCAGCTGGTCGCGTGCTCCGCTCTGCTTCTCCCCCCCCCCCCCCATGGTTTGCAGACCAGGGGGAGGGGGAGCAGAGCGGCGGAACCCGCGGCCAGCTGACAGCCCAGACACGTCTGGGCTGTCAGCTGGTTGCGTGCTCCGCTCTGCTTTCCCCCCCCCCCCCCATGGTTTGCAGACCAGGGGGAGGGGGAGCAGAGCGGAGCAGAGCAGAGCGGCAGAACGCGCGGCCAGCTGACAGCCCAGACGCATCTGGGCTGTCAGCTGGCCTCGTGCTCCGCTCTGCTCCCCCCTCCACCCTGCAGATCAGGGGGAGGGGGAGCAGAGCGGAGCACAGCAGAGCGGCGGAACGCGTGGCCAGCTGACAGCCCAGACGCGTCTGGGCTGTCAGCTGGCCGCGTGCTCCGCTCTGCTCCCCCTCCCCCTGGTCTGCAGACCAGGGGGAGGGGGAGCAGAGCAGAGCGGAGCAGAGCGGCAGAACGCGCGGCCAGCTGACAGCCCAGACGCATCTGGGCTGTCAGCTGGCCTCGTGCTCCGCTCTGCTCCCCCCTCCACCCTGCAGATCAGGGGGAGGGGGAGCAGAGCGGAGCACAGCAGAGCGGCGGAACGCGCGGCCAGCTGACAGCCCAGACGCCTCTGGGCTGTCAGCTGGCCGCGTGCTCTGCTCTGCTCCCCCTCCCCCTGGTCTGCAGACCAGGGGGAGGGGGAGCAGAGCAGAGCGGAGCAGAGCGGCAGAACGCGCGGCCAGCTGACAGCCCAGACGCGTCTGGGCTGTCAGCTGGCCGCGCGTTCCGCCGCCGCTTTGCTTCCTCTCCCTGGTCTGCTCGAGACCAGGGAGAGGAAGTGCCCCGTTCGTAACTGCGGATCCGACGTAAGTCGGATCCGCGTAACTCGGGGACTGCCTGTAGTTCTTTTATCTGAACTAGTTTGGTTTGCCTCATCTGAGTGCTGTCTTTCATAGGTTATCTTGGGGAGCAGTTTCTTCAGCTCTGTGTTACTTAGGTTTTTTTCAGTATGATGTGTTCTGTTCTCTGTATTCTATAAAAGCACATGTATTATAAGCAGGGCTCAACAAACCGCTGTTTCTACTCGCCTGGGGCGAGTTGATTTCAGCCGGTCGCTCTGTGCGCCCCGTTCACCAGTACTGCGTGCATGCGCAATGCCAATCTGGAACATGTGCGGTGCAGGGCCAGTGAGTAGCTCTCGCCGCAGTTTGTCGAGCCCTGATTATAAGTATGATCTCTAGGTGCACTTACTCTTTATGTGGATAAATAGAACAGCTTTAAGAGTATAATAGATGGTAGGTCAAGCTGAAAAACAAATTGGAACATTGAGCTAAACATTTTCTTTCATGAAAGAGTTTGACCAATTTTTAATGATAATTTCTGAAAAGGCCCTGATGGTAAAATATGAAATAGTGTAACAGATTTTTTTAAAAATGTTTAAGAAAACACCAAAGATCTTTCAACTGAAAGATTGGAATGTAGTTCACCCTTCTCCAGTTTCTGTGAGCATGAGAGAGCATTCCATGTCAGTTTAATTTCTCCCCTTTATACCCACTTTAGCTTTCCCTCTTTTGCAGGGTGAAAGACCAATACAAGAAAGAAACTTAGCACCTTTCCCCCCTCAAAAAATGAACTCATGAGAATGGGGAGGAATAGTGGAACCAATTGGCAGCAACAAAAGGGAGGCAGAATGGTTCTGGGCCTGGGATGGCAGCCTGGAACTCAAAAGGCTAGGGTTAAATTTCTTGTTCTACTCCAGACTTCCTGTGTGACCTTGAGTGAGGCTCCTATTAGTAAAATGGGAATAATGGTGGATAATTTGTATTTCATGGGGGTGTTCTGAGGATAATATACTAACGATGTGTGGCACTTGTATACCATGTTAATGGTTAAATTAACCAGGGAGCATATTCTAAGATAAGTGGAATATTTCGGGGTAAGGTGTAGTGCCTGAAACTTTGTTTTTAAAACTTGACTGAATTTCAAATCAACTGCATGCCATTCAAACAAATCAGAGGCTTGCAATAGTCTGACATTTTTCTTTAAAGAAGAAGGCTTGTCTTCTACATGCTTGGGATTAAAGATTACACTGGTGTAAGGCATGATGCGTTAGCTGCTGGGCTATTGTAGAAATGCAATTCTGCTTAGTGCTAGTTTGAAGGCCTGTTTTCTCACAAAACATCAGGGCTAGATTGTTAGGGGTATCACCCTACCTTACCAGATGATGCTTACTTGTTCACCAAGTCTCAGCTGGGCTGGAGCAACCTGCCGGAGAAGCCTCCTTCTCCCTGCTGCCTGGAGCACAGTACAGCAAGCTGTACCTGAGCAGCTTCCCGCCCGCAGTAGGTCCGCTTAGACCTCCCCCTACCACTCCAGTGGGATCCCATTTAAATTGTTAATTGGTTAAACATAACATTTAACCAGCTCACTGATTATTAGGGAGGTAAAATCCCCTTTAGAGATACTTATTTGGAAATCTGGTTGTCTTTGAATTGTGAACCTGAAAAAATTCATGATAATGATTCTCTTGCATTTTTCTACACTTCCATTCCAAGCTGATTTTAATGGTTGCCATCTTGAGGACCATGAGAGCCAAAATGGAAAATGTCCAGATTTTCCACCTAACATGGAATTTGTAACTCCTGAATGTTGAGGCACTGACAGCTTTTATGATGATAGCAGCAGCATAGGATTGAAATAGACTGGCAAGCTTTGTTGAGAAAGGAAACTACAGCAATAATCCAAAAAGGCCGCTATTTGTAGACCTTTAGGACATTCTGCCAAAACTATGTGCAGGAGGGGCCAGATGGAGTTTTGGGTGGAAAAGATTTGCACTGCTAATGAGAGGTTTCAAAGTCATTCACTAACAACGTTATTGAAACAATAAATTGGGTGATTTTTCACACTTGAAATTCCAATATTGTTTAACTTTAGACCAGTAAGCTCATTACATGATCCATAAACTTAAGCATTTGCCCTGGACTGGTGATCGGAAAGGAGGACATTTTCTAAGCCTATACCCACTTATTTGATAGATTCGTCATGTCACTTCATTACCTGAAATGTCAAAGAAGTGGCCTTATTTTAGTTTTTACTGATTAAGGCCCATCTGTTTAGCCAGTCTGTCTGGGATTATTGGCCAGCCTTGTTAAAAATGACAGTTATCATTTGCAGAGAGGTTTTGGTGTTTCTTTGTGTCTCCCTCTCCCCCTCCCCCTTTTCCTTCCCACTCTTTCTCCCCCCCCCCCCCCCGCCAGTATTAATATTCAGATTTGTAGTAAAACCCTTCAGCCTTAACATTTTGGCCCCCCACAAAAATGAATACACTATGGGAACTGTATTTTTAAAAAGAGAAAAATAGATCTAATTTCTAAGCGATAATTGGACTGTTTTTAACCTGAGCTATGATCAAGAGCAGCCATTAAAATTTAACTACTAACTTGTGTTCTCAGGTATATGAACTTCAGTCAGATTTTCAGTTCTTCTGAGACTGATTGCTTGCCTTACAGTTTGAGCTCCCTCCAATATAAAATGTTTTTCTTGTCTGTTTTTACAAATATTTGACTGAATGTTCAGTGTTTTCATTGTAGAACTGGTATGCTTGGTCAGTTCTTGAGCCTGTTCCTGCTGAAATCAGTGAAAAAACTCGCATCTCATCCAACTACCAATGTAGCTCTCAATCAGTGCAGTAGTCTCACTTGAGGAGTAGACCCTCAATTTCCATCAGCCACCTTTTCAAGTAGTGAATGTCTTCAATATGATTTGATACTTATTTATCATCTTCATAGGGAATGAAAACAAATGTATTCTCTAATCTCTGTGAACTTAAATTTATTTTAAAACACCCTTTGACTTATTTTAATTTCCACTGGTTAAATTGATCATCATAAAATTGTCTGAAGCTCTGCAGCTTGTGTGTTTCCTCTTAGCTGGATCTGGGTAATTCTTTTCTTGATGGTGCTCCTGTCCAACTCCCTTTTTCATACAAAGCTTGTACATTAGGTTTTCCAGAAATTTCTTGGTTCTCAAAATAATCAGATGGTGCCTGGATTGCACAATAGTTGACAAAACAAATGACAAAATTCTAATCTGATTCTCTAATGTTTATCTAGGTAAGATTTAATGTTAAAAGCAATTGCTCTTATTTGTATGTAGTAGCATCTAGAACAGGGGTGGGCAATAATTTTTGATAAGGGGCCACTCCAAGATTTTGGAAAGTGGTCAAGGGCCATACTCTTCCATGATATTAATGGAGATGTGGGGTCTGGAATGGAGGTTGGGTAAAGAAGGGAGCTTGAGGTAAGGGACTGGGGTGCAGGAGGGCTGTATTTTACCCAGGCCTGATCTAGAAGCTCTCGCCATAGATCAGAAAGGACCCTTTTTTTCTTTTTACTCTTTTATATTTGTGTGTGTGTGTATCTTTGTGCAGCAGTCTGTGCATTGGCAGGTCACATGGAGGATGAGGTATAAAGTTTGAGTTCTGTGTCGGTTCTTGAACTCTTAATTCTGGCCTGACTTTTAACTATCGCAGTAATCCTGTGTCATTTGATCCATGACATTTGGGCACACAGTAATGAGTGTTACACAGCATTAGCTGTAAATATTAACAGAAAATAGGTACTGTGATGCATCTTATATCTCTGCACCTTTGCATTTCACTACATGAGGTTTTCAAGTGTTTCTGTATTGGGTACGTGAGTTTAGTATAAAAGCGTGATTACATTTTGCTAGATAACTTTCAAATGACTTGCGGGCTATTCTGTGGGTAAGTACAAAGGTTTGTCATGGAAGAAAAGAGAATTACAAGATTATTCAACCTAAAATATAATTTAAAGAGGTAGCATCTTAAACACATCTTAATTTACTCAGTATTGTTACATGTAACACTTAATATGACTACAATAGAAAGAGATTGAGGAAATAGCATGTGTCCAATTTGTTTGACCACACACAAAATTAGTAAAATATATCAGTTTCACAGTACTGGCTGCCTTTCCTTTTTTTCATAGTATCTCCTCTTCCTCCTTACAGCAAATTTGTGTGGGATTTTTAAACAGCAACACTGGGGAGAAAAACATGTTTAGAATATGAAAAGTGACTGTAAAATCATGAATTTGCAGAAGGCATATTACCTGAAACAGTTTAAATTTTTTTTACTGATGAGATTTCATGTTGATTATGTTGCTTTTTAAAAGTGCTATGCTTTCCAGACACATATACTATGCACAATGTACAATCTGGAACCCAATTTTTTTTTCCTGGGCAGCTCCTAGTTACAGTACTCCCATTTCTTTCCCCGCTACTTTCAACAGATGTATGTGAATCATTTTGCCAACATGTCTGTGTGTCCTCTTGCAGCAGCATGTGGTAACATTCTTCTTGCAGTGGAAAGAATTCCCAGGGGGCTACCACCAGAAATGGAATGCCCCAAATTTTGCAAAGCACCAAAACTTCCAGCCAAAAACTAGGCTTTCCTAACTCTCTTTTTTTATTTATTCATTTTAATTTCTTTTACATCTTGTGGTACAAATGTTCTTGAAACTCATTGGGTTTCTTTTACCAGGATTAAACAAAGCTCTCATTTCCTTCCCCCCTCTCAAATCCCTCCCCAAATGGCTTAAAATATAAATGACTTCTGTTATCTCTTTATAGTCAAGTATTTAGGAATGTTTTTAGAGCACAAGGGTGCTGTTGCTTCCTGTTTTTCACTAAAGCCCAGGTGAATGTTTATTTTCAGAATGTATGTAATTTAATTATTGGCTGTATTAGGTTAGTGTATATTCAAACCTCTGTGCATGCCACCTCCTGCATTCCTTCACTTTCACATATCCACCATCACAGTAAAGGCAAAATAAAGATGTAGGAATAGGGGATTTCTTACTCAGATCCCCAACACAAGGGTGTCTTCCCATTGTGACCAAAATGCAAATCAGTGCTCGTTGAACCTCATTTGCCCTTCTGTGTAGTGACTCCAGTGTTTTATCCATGGAGAGGTTTGAATATTAATGGTTGGAATCTAAATATTGTAATGACTGTTTACTGGAAATGGCCTTTTAGGGTCTAGCATATGCAAGAGAGGTTAGTTGTGAATAAATAAGTTAGTTGTGAATAAATGATAAACGCCAAGTCCCGGCTTGCGCCCCGTCTCCCACTGCACCTTTGCACCTTAACATCAGTAGCATAGGTCTATCTCAAATACTTAGTTGCATCTCCAGGCAGTCATTCTAAATCCAGAGGAAGTGTGAATGTGTATTGAATGACATGCTTATTGTTAGGACTGTTTGTGAAATTACCCTGGAGCATAAGAGGCACTTGTTGTGCAAAGAGCATGTTCCACAAGCTTTTACTTTAAAATATTTTCCTTAATCATATTAATAAGAAGTGTTGTCCAGAGGGTGTAATTTACCCTTTTATGACCATTTTTGTGGGAATGGAGTGTTTTGTGAAAGTTGCCAGATTGAGAGTCTAAGATCCTAACATGACAGAATACCATAAAACATAGTTTATAAAGTCTTCAGAATGGGGATGTTACTTCTGTGTCTGTTCAGGGCCATGCATATTTATGGAGTTTTGTTGTAGGTGAAGTTGGTATCAACACCAGTATTTTTTCATTATAAACTTCTGTTTTCAATTGCTTATTATATTGCCAATATTTAACGACTTGGGCTGCAATTTTCCTTGTGTGTTTTCTTCCTCAGGACTTTTTTTTAAGTTTCAGAGAGATAGCTTAGATAGTCCTGGGAAGAAGGTTAAAAAGCGTAGTTGGTTTAGGTAATGTTTAAAAAAAAATTGTTTCCAACTGTTTCTTTGAAAGGCTTTAGGATTTAGATGTTGGAAGCAGGAACTTGAAATTCAGCAGTGTCGTCTGAAGCAGAAGTGCCTTTTGTAATTTCCACCCAGATATATCAAAGTTACAGATATCTGAACATCACTATTTGCAAGTGTCCAGTAGAACTTACTCCTAATTGGCTGCTAAAATCATTGAACATTCTATCTAAGGATGTTAAATTGCATTTAATCATCTAATCAAGTAGTCGATAGAATTTCCATCAGCTACTCAGTTATTCAAAAAAGGGAATCTGCAGAGCTGCAGCGAGGTTAGCTCCCAGTCCCGGGAGGTAATCCTGCTGCAGCTCTGCCTTTTACATGTAGTAAGAGCCGCTTGGCGCAGCAGGGGACAGGGTGCAACCTGGCACTTGGCTGTCCTGGCTCACGCCAAGTCCCGGCTTGCGCCCCGTCTCCCACTGCACCTTTGCACCTCGCCCTCTTCCCCTCCCGGCTCCTGCTCCCCCTGCCTTGCTGATAGAGGCAGTAAAAGAGAGGAGAAGCAACTAGTTGAATAATGACTCGACTACCCAATAGGCTTATCTCCTAGGCTTATAAGGTAGTTGACTATACACATAATCACTTCTATTCCTAATTCTGTGGACATGGAGCATACTAATCTACCCCAGAGTTGGACTTGTAGACAGGAACACCAGCATCGGCCAACCCTTTTTTGCTTATGGGAAGGAATGCTGGGCCAGGAGTAATAGAATCCTAGGGCTGGAAGAGACCTCAGGAAGTCATCGAGTCCTGGCTACAGCAGGACCAACCCCCAACTAAATCATCCCAGCCAGAGCTTTGTCAAGCCGGGATTTAAAAACTTCTAGGAACGGAGATTCCACCACCTCCCTAGGTAATCCATTGCAGTGCTTCACTACAGCTTAAAAGCTGGTTCTCTCCCCCCCGCACCGCCTCCGTGGGGGCAGTAGAGGCAGAGGCACAGCGGGGGAAATGGTGCGAGGCGGGACTGAGCAATCCCAACTTGCACCAGGTCCCACACGTAGTGCCACTGCTTCTTAAATGTTGTGAGAGCCTGACTGTTCTTGTTATATTTTGAAAGCAGAGCCGTAGTGAACCCTCTTATCAACTAATCCAGAGGTTCCTAACCTTTTCTATACCGCGGACTGGCACAGAAATATTTGCATATTCGTTATGGTAATTTTAGCCCGTGGTATATCCAGCAAACCAAAGGATGAGGGACATGATGGTTAACAAGAATTTGGAAAACTGTTGCACACTCATGTTTGGAAAAACCCCCAATAGAATAGTTGCTAATACTTGTTAAAGAGTATTCTCCAGTTGAAACCTTTTGCCTCAGTTGCACCATAATTTAAGGAGACGGTAGTTAACAGGTCTGACACTGCTGACACATTCTGCACATTCATATTTTCCTGTGCACAGAAATGTGCATGCTGGCTGGGAGCAGCTGGATGCTAGGGGGAGGCTCCTCCTGAGCAGGGAGGAAGGAAAATGGGGTCGCCAGGGCAGCTGTGCCTCATGCGGTGCTTGGCCCTGGCCGAGCGCCGCAGCCGCCCTCCTCGGCACCCTGCCAGCCGGGCCGTGTAGCAGCCACTAACGCTGGAACCAGGGCCAAGATGGGGCCACATCCGTAGGGACAGCCTCACTGCAGCCCCAGCTCCAGCCACAGCACACCCAGCTGCCAGCCACGCCACTCGCAGCAGCAGCATGGGGAAGTGAGCCGAAAGCTACACTTGGCTTTTCAAAACAGCTGGCCTAAATGTATATGGTTGGGTGTGCTGTCATTAATTGCTAGACTCATTCTCTAGAGCCAGGAGTGGATCTCAGTATTTATGACTTCCAGCATGCTGCAGCTGTCTAGCAAACTTTGTCACGTTCCTCCCAAGTCATTGGTTAACAGCGTATGACTGCTTTCAAGTATTTCTTTACCTGAAGTGGAAGGGTGTTTTACCCTGATTAAACATCCTGGGTTTCACCTCTTGCTAGTGAAAGACCTAGAAAGGGGTTCAGAATGGTTCCATACATGGGAGTTTCCTTAGTTTTCTGGGGTTTGGTTTGGATTTTTTTTTGTTTTAGTATTAAAATAACCAGAAATACGTCTGTGTTCAAAGGAATATTGAAGCTGCAAAGTCAAGCACTCAAAGTTAGGAAACATCCAGAATTAAGATTTCTTGTGAAACCTCAGTTTGACCAGTGTTAGAGGGGTAGCCGTGTTAGTTTGAATCTGCAGAAGCGGCGAGGAGTCCTATGACACCTTATAGACTAATTGAAGTGTTGGAGCATAAGCTTTCGTGGGCAAAGACCCACTTTGTAAGATGCATGTAGTAGAAATTTCCAGAGGCAGGTATAAATATGCAGGCCAGAATCAGGCTAGAGATAATGAGGTGAATCCAATCAGGGAGGATGAGGCCCACTTCTAGTAGCTGATCTGGAGCTGTGAATACCAAGAGAGACGAAGCTGCTTTTGTAGTTAGCTAGCCATTCACAGTCTGTTTTATCCTGAGTTGTTGATGTCAAACATGAAGATGAACTGTAGCTCAGCGGTTTCTCTTTGAAGTCTGGTCTTGACGTTTTTTTGCTGCAGGATGGCTACCTTTAGATCTGCAATTGTGTGTCCAGGCAGATTGAAGTGTTCTCCTACAGGTTTTTGTATATTGCCATTCCTAATATATGATTTGTGTCCATTTATTCTTTTACGTAGGGACTGTCCAGTTTGGCCGATGTATATAGCAGAGGGGCATTGCTGGCACATGATGGCGTATATTGCGTTAGTAGGTGTGCAGGAGAATGAACCAGTGACGGTGTGGTTGATCTGGTTAGGTCCTGTGGTGGTGTTGCTGGTGTATATATGTGGGCAGAGTTGGCACCGAAGTTTGTTGCAAGGATTGGTTAGAGTTATTATGATGCGTTGTATAGTTGCTGGCATATTTATATCTGCCTCTGGAAATTTCCACTATCTGCATCTGACGAAGTGGGTCTTTGCCCACGAAAGCTTATGCTCCAACTCTTCTGTTAGTCTATAAGTTGCCACAGGACTCCTCGCCGCTTTTTCAGTTTGACCAGTTTGTACATTATGATGATAGTCTTGAATACCATGATCATTGCTTGTTCCAATGGGATGCCTTCCTCACTCAGGTCCATGAAAGTGGCAGAAGGTTGTAAGGCAAGAACAATGTTCTTCTGTGGTAAAGGCAATGTGATTCCTGACTCTACCACATACTTTCTCTGTGGTGTTACACAAGACCATCATGCATTGCTACACATTAAGATTGTATAAGTGAACATAGTACCGGCATTGGCTGACTTTGGAGTGCAATCTTAATTTTCTTAAAACATATGGCCTTTTTTTATGTATTAAGCAATACAGGTAGTGTCAGTGTAGACTTTCTCACACTTCATAGTTGATGATTCTCCTTCTGTCCAGGAGCAGTTACTATTAAGGAGTAAAAAAGAAAGGTTAGTTATTTGTGTTACACTAGTTTTATTGCCAGGTAGAAAATAATTTGCAAGCTTCTCTCCAGCATTCCTATTCTACCCAGGCCCCAGACAGCACAACACTCTGATCAAGATGGCTAATTCCAGTAGTGGGTTCAGAAATGTCAAATGTTTCAAATAACATTTAATTAGCTTTCATAGTTTTTTCATGGCAGGCAGTGCCTCCTGTAAGATTCAAGATTTCAGGCTGCAATTGGAGATGCAGTTTGAATTTATTAGAATTAAGACAAAAATGTAAGAGAATTTTTCTCTAGACGTAAAGCTGTTGCCGAAACAAGTTTATATTAGAAATTCCTTCTATGACAGGTGCAAATAAATATTTACTATAGGTGAAAGGTAAAGAGAGATTGAACCCAAGATAGCAGACAAATATCAGTATGATGTCTGGTAGTTTATCTTTGATTGTAAAATGAATGCAAGGGAAACCCAATTTCTTGGTTATAATTTCTAGGCTTGCAAAATGCCTGCAAACTTATCTGTTGATATTCTCAACTGATCTCATCTTCCAGGTAAGGCTGTCAATGTACTTAACACATACTCCCTCATAACTTCTCTGGGACACAGGTTGCTGTTTCCGCAGATGGGGACGCTGAGGCAGTTAGAAATTAAGTGACTTACTAAAGGTTTCAGTATGAGCTAGTGGAAGAGTAGTGAGAGGAATCAGTATGCTTACTGTGTCATGGATTCTCACTACAGAGTCCACTCCTCCCAAGAGCTGTGCTTTTTGCTGATGTTCTCTTACCCTACAAGGTTTAGAATCTTTTTTTTCTTTCTCTTTTAAAAATACTGTATCAGTTGAATCACTGAAATTTGGTTTTTGGCACCCTGGTTATTCTAATCTCAATTGCCAAGCATGATTTATATCCCATGTGTTAGCCAAGTAAGGATGATGAAATGTGACTATCTGGCTAATTAGTTGATAAACGCCTCTGCAGAGTTGCAGCACGGGTAGCTCCAGGAGCCCAACTCAAGTCGGGACTGAACAGTGCTGATTCATGTCGGCTCCAGAGCCAACCGTGCGGCGGCTCTGCATTTTAAATATAGTAAAAGCCTCTGGGCTGAGTCCAGCAGCCCCTGTTTGTAGCAGACAGCTTTGGCTGCCACGAACAGGGGCTGTTTAGCAGCAAGAGCCCCAGTCTGTGGGGGGAGGGCCAGCTCCCCATTGGGACCCTTGCGGACAGGGGCTGCTTTGCAGTAGTATCCTATTCATCTCTCCCGCTGCATTTGATAGAACCAATGGCGGGGGACAGGCGGCACCCCGGAAACGGTGAAGGGGGGAACCAGCTTTACCAGTTCCTATTGGTGGTTCCTCCCACCTCCTTTGCTGCCCCTTTCCGTTAGAGGCATCAAGGGGAGGAAGCAACTAGTTGAGTCACTACTCGACTGTCTGGTAAGAACTAGTCGCTTATATCCCTAAGCCTGAATAGTAAAAGCAAAGGCTAAAAGCAGAGAGAGATGCTCAGGTCTAACCTCCAAAATTACTACAGGTTGAACCTGTCTAGTCTGGCAGCTTCAGGACCTGACTGATGATGAACCAGACAATTTGCTGAACCACGGGAGATCAGTATTGTCTAGCTATAGTACTAACACTTCCACTGCATACTGGGCTCTTAGAAGACATTTAGGGGTAAATAATAGCACAGTACACTGAGAGCCAGGACTAGTGGCTGTAAGCAACCTTTTGGGACCATGGGAAACTTCACCACACCCATGATAAGCAGACATCTGGCTAACTAAAATCATGCCAGACCATGGATGTTGCCAGACCAGAGACTTCTGGATTTAAGAGGATCAACCTGTACTTCACAGATACAGTTTCCTGCTCGGGTGGCATAGGGTCTTCACAGAGCTGGTTACTACACCTGACCCAAGGCATCCCCAAAAGTAGATGCCAAGGCCATAGTGCTATGATGTGCTGTGCAGAGTGACATATGTTAATGATTATATTCACCTATTCTATCGGACTTTACTCATTTCTCCATACTTGGCTGGCAAGAGTCAGCTCACCCTGCCCCGGTACCACTCACTGTGGGTGAGTATTCACTGCCAAGTTAGCTCAAGTGATCGGCACTCACAGCTGGTCTACACTGGAAACTTATGTCAGCGTAGCTGCATACTCAGAGACATGGAAAATCTACACCTCTTGGGGATGAATGCATGCTGCCCTAACCCCAGCTGTTAACAGTGCTAGGTTGACTGTTAGAAGAATTATTCCGCCTCTTGGGGTGATGGATTAACTGCATTGGTGAGAGAACCTTACTTGTTGGTCCAGGTAGCATCTACACCGAGAGCTACAGTAGCACACCCTCAGCAGCTTGTATAGGCATACCTTTAGACTCAACTTAGCCCAGGTAGAGTGTAAAGCACTGCAAAGCCTATCCATGCCAGACTCCCGTGGTTGCATCCCACACCAGTAGTGTGCTCACACATGAGGGGCTCTTTGAAAGATGTGGAGGGGATTGGCTGGTTTTTAGCTTTTGCAGTTAACCATTCGTGAAACTGCTGTCCTGGTACAGAAGCCTGTCTGTTTTGGGAACAGAATAAGGTTAGTCTGAGTTCTCTGGTAAGAGGTCATCCCAGTGCACTAGGAACTGCTGACTTAGCTTGGTGTTGGTTATTACCCAGATTTATTGTTCTCCACTCTTCTAGACAGTGTGAACATTTATCTTGATGGCATGTCCAATATCTTTTATAACTGCCCATGTTATACAAGTACATTTCCAGGAGATAATGTGGATTAGATTGCCTTCATCAATTAATCCATGCAATCCTTCCAAATATTGGTGAAAATATAAGAAACCATCTATTATGAAATGGTCTCTAGCCTCTTCTGTCTTTTAAAGTGATAGATGGAATTAGCTATAGGGCCCCCATTGAAACTGTGGAATGAAACAAAAAATAATTTGATCATCCCTAGGAAACAGCGACTCTTCAAACATTAAATATACACATTGTTCTGGTCTCCTGAATGTCAAACTTGTTTGAAGAACAGTTTGCTCTAGACATGTATAAATCCTTGGCGCTTTATTCTAGCCTTTCCAAAACAATCCTTTTGTGTAGCACTATACGCTAATGTTTACACACAGTTATTTGTTTTTATTTGGGGATGTTCAGAGGAGACTTCAATACCATAGTAAAATCTGGAAGATGTGGATGAACAGTTGAGCAAAAGCTCAAAGCAATCATGTGTAATGAGAACTGGTTTACTTGGCAAGTGCCAAGAATCCATTTGTTTTTACTTAGATGAAACTAGATTATGGTATTAAACCCTAAGACATGAACATTCTTGCATAGATAAAGCACATGATGAAATTAAACTTGAACTAACTGCTGTGTGTAACTAAATGCACTCAGATTTACTGCACATTTTCCTCAGACTTCATTTTGTGTAATACAACAACAGTAAGTAGGTCTGCCTTAGGCATGTAACGGAGTAGTCGATTAGTCGACTGCCCGATAAGCCTAGACTTATCTGGTAGTGGAGTTGACCTCGCTCCCCCCCTCCCTTGCTGCCTCTATATCAGAAAATTGTATCCAGTACATGATTAGTCAATTGCCTGCTTCTTAACATCCTTAGTCTGCCTTGTATTTTCTTCATTCATTGACCCCTTTGCTTTTTCCTTCCTGCAGCAGAAGTAACCCAGCAATAACTAGGATGAGCATGGGTTTTCTCCTAGTATTAAATATATTGCTATACCACCTGAAAGCAAATGTTCATCTTCCAAATTGAAACTAGAGATTTTAAAATGCGTTAATTTAGGTAGATATGTAACCAATGAAAATGTCAGTCATTGCATGTTTACACGCACAGGGATGGGTTGGGTGTGTAACTGTGAAGATTAACCAATGAACCTGGGCTCATCGGTTAACCATGTACACATTTACATTTCACAACTCTAATTGAGACCTGCTGCTGCTTTCTAACTCTTCAATGTTCGCACAAGTTTTTAATCAAACTAATTCATTCACACAAGACATAGCAGCTTTACTAAAGCTCAGCATCTGTTTTTTGTTGAAGTCCTGTTTTGATCCAGGTGTTGCTTTTCAGTTGTCTGAGCCAAAAGAGGTCTGCTGGCTTGCTGAATGTCAAATGATACTAGATTTGAATCTGGGGCTTTCCTGGTTCCTAGCCCTCTGTTCTAATCCTCTAGAATTTACTGCTGCTGCCTCTTTTTAAATGCACTATGTGTATTAAAATGTAGCAATTAGTTTGGAAGCATTTTCTGTTGAATTTTTCTTTAGCAAAAGCAGCTTCTTAGAAGAACAAGGATTTTTCCAGTTGAGTATTTAGTTTTAGTTCAGTGCTGTGCCCAGATTATGGTGATTAGTAAATGGGCTTAGGAAAGAAGAGTTTGTGAGTGTTTTCTTTAATCATTTTAGTCTTTCGTCCCTGACAGAGTAGGGGATAAGAAATAAAACAGCTGGGGTCTAGTCAAGCCCCAAATTATCTCAGCAACTATTTTTGGTTAAACTGTTTTTGTGCATTCTGGCTATCGACCAAAGGGAACACCACGCTGTCTTCTGCAAGCAGCCAGAGAGGAGCCCACCCTGTATGCAGACATGAGACTCCTGGTATGGCTATTTGAGCCTTTTTTTTTTTTTTTTAATCCCAGAGTTCACTGATGTTTGTAGCCTGGGCTAAACATGTGGGAAATACACACATTAGCCTTTCACAACATGTGAACTGATTTGGGTTAATTAGAAGCCATTGGGGGAAGGTGAAAGTCTAATGTAGACAGACTCCACAGTATGTGGATGTTGGGTGTGGTCTGCATGCAGTTTTTGTAGGACATGCGAGCGGCCATACTGGGTCAGACTAGAGGTCCATCTAGCCCAGTATCCGGTCTTCTGATAATGGAATCCTGTGTTGTGGGGGAAGCAGGTGTTGCCTATTGTATGCTGCAGAATAGTAGGGCAACTTCTATTGTGGTCAAGCTCTCCATGGGGCAAATCTACTTCTCTTGAGACCAGTGGCCATAAGAGTAGGTGGAATTGGAGACACTTCTGTTGGAGAGGAGGATGTTGCTGATTCCATTGGAGCTGGAGGTGGGAGAACTATTCTTTGGAATAAGAAGTTGCGGAAGAGACTGTAAAGGCCAGGTGAGGCATTTAAGCAGCAGCTGCACATTATACTTTTCCCTGGATTTGGACTTTGGCGACTATTTTGAGGAGGGAATAAAATAATAAAATAACCACTCTTATGAGAGGCATCTTTTTAATACAAGTTCAGGACAAGTTGTAATTCTAGATGAACGTTTCAGGTTTTTTGACATCCATTAGCTTAAAGATCTCACTCTTTCTGGGCCAGTCAGCTTTGGATTCCCATAACTTATATTCATTATGGAGAAATCCTTTCCTGCTAGGCTTTTTTTGTAACTTTGCTCTATACCTAAGTTCTCCAGTCTTTTTTTTTTCCAGAGCACTTGCCATCTCAGTTTGTTCTCTTCCTGAGCTCACATCAAAGTAGGGTTACTAGCTATTGTGTTCTGGAAATGCACTAGGACAAGAGAAGGCATGCATAAATTTGAAGAGACTATGCATCAGGCAGAACAACCACTATCAAGGTGTTTCTCATAGTATTCCTGTTTCAATTAATTCCTTGTGAATAATTAATTCAGTTTCAATAAGGCAACATTAGTTCTGACCTGTCCCAAACCATGTTACAACCATGTTATGTGCATGAATTGTGCACACTGTACCTCATCACAGACTAGTGCAAGTGCTTTTGGAGTTGCATTTTACTAGTCAGTGATAGTAATGAGGTGGATAGAGGATATTTTTGGTCAGGTACAGCAGGGAAAATACCTACTTTGTGTGTGCACAATGGTATCTCAAAAAGCCTTTAGTGGTAAACTGCATGCTCTATTCATCTACTTTGGAAAGGTGAAGCACATATGGAACAATGTTGTTTCTCAATTTTTCACACTGGTTTTAGGTCACTCAACTACCACTCCAGTACATGGAATATTTGAGTGTTTAACTTCAGTAATAATATATAGGTATAAATTCATATAAACTGTGTTGCTTCTGTTATTTCCACAAGGTGGTACTGTTGCACTATCTTTAGAGGTCTTGCACTACATTACATGATAAGCTAACCAAAACTCTGTCACCCTTTTTATTATCCCCTGAGTCTTAAAATATTGCCTCAATTAATCCATTTTCATGCAGAAGCAAATTTGGATTCAAAGTGCTGTTGGCTTGCTGACCATAGATTAAATTTCCACTTCTTTTAGAAGCATCTTTGCACCATATGCAGGCCCAGGTAGTGAAGCAATAATAACCCACATAAAGGGGATTTGGTTCACAAATCACAAAATATGTTAAATGTTACATTTGTTTTTTACAAAGCCTTTATTAAATCCATATTTGTGTTGCATGAATGTGCCAGAAATGTTCTAATGAAGCAGCACCTGGGGGTTAATAAATGATATCATGAATCCATATTGATTGCCAAAAGTGATTTTAATAAAGGAAGCCATGCCCAAGGTTGACTGTGTCCATGAAAAATAATTGTTTTGTTTCCATATTTCTTTTATTGCTTTGTCAAGTTTTTTATAATTCGCTTGCATGCTTGTTTTCACTGAAATCAAATCATGCCGGCCCTCAGTTTGTCTGTGTTTTGCATGCATTGTAAAAGTGGGGTTTGGGAGGAGAGAAGGACGTATTGTGGAAGATGAGAATTCTTCATATTGTCTGGTTTCTGCATTCACCTTTTCTGTTTGTTTCATCCCATTCAGAGTCAAGTGAAATCTGATGAAGAACCAGCATGGAACATACTCCGTGATGATTTTATGATGGGAGCATCTATGAAAGACTGGGATAAAGAGAGTGACAGGGAAAGTAGCACTGGACAAGATGGTAGAGTCAGGCAGGATAGTGAAAGTGACTGATGGATGAAATGAAAGAACATTCAGGATGAAATGTTCGTTTATTTGGATAGAAACCTCTACATTCTGTGAATGCACAGCCTTGGGGGATTTGTAGAGATGCCTCTTTTTAAGGAAAGCAAAGACTTTCTTAGTTTTGGGTGGGGTCCTCTTTCCTCATCAGCTTCAAACTTTTATTTACCAAAACTTCACTCTACTGAAATCCTGAAATATTTTCCAAAACATGTATAATTTTCAACATATTTCCAAAACATTTTGTACAGTCAAAATAGTGGCACCTGTCCAACAAAAGATATGTTTTGCCAAGGTCATTAAAAGTGAATACATTAGTCATGGCTCTTGATGTATTATTGTGCCTGCATTTCCAAAGCTAGGTTGCACCTTGAAAAGGTGTTACCAATTTGTAATAGAAATGTCTTACAATAAACATAAGTTCCAGCACCCTGTAAAATTATTGGTATCCTGTAGAGTCTGCAGTACTTTAGCCAAGAAAGATTTTATAGATAATAAAGAAAAGTAACCACTAATGTCCTAGTTCAGGTCTTTGAGCATTGATTTGGTGGGAGATGATCATGAAAACTTAATTTAAAAAAAAAAAAAAGCCCTGTGATTAGTCTCTTTATATTTCCCTTTTTTTCTTCTTTCAGTTCTTAAGTTAATTACAACATGAGAGTGGTGAGAGAAGAAAGAGTCTTCCCCCTTTTATTTATTGTACAAACAAGCAAAACTTTAGGGAACAATGATATTCTGATATTCCATATTCAAAAAGGAACCTCGCCTGTGAGGTCTATGGTATGATTGTGGTAACAAGTGTAGAGCTTTATTAACTACTGGTTTTAGAAAGTGCTGTCTGTATGGTGTGTTGTATCAAGAAAGACTCACTGCTCTTATTTGTTGTTAATATGATGGTCAGATTCTCAGCTGGAGTAAATAAGCATTCCTGTGCTGGCATTCCTAACCAATTTACTCCATCTGGTAATCCAGTCCTTAAGGTACAATGAGTACTCTAATGTACATGTAAAAAGATGGTTGTGTGGATAAGGAAGAAAAATAAGAACTAGGGGACTGAACTTTCTCCCCACACGACCCCCTCCATAGGCTTGCTGTGGGATCTTGTGTACCTCAGTTTTCCATTGTAGAATGAAGATACTTCATAGGTTTCCAGACATAATTCAGTCATATTTTTACCCACTTTGAGATGATCTGGAGGGTGTTACACAACTGCCAAGTATTCTTGAATCAGTTGCTATGGATTTCTCGTGCATGACGCCATTTTTTGTATCCTGTTATATGCAGGACACTATGGGTATGTCTGCTCTGCAGCGCTATTTCGGGATACTTCGGGTAGCCCAAAATAGCTATTCCGCGTCTTGGCATCATGCCTGTTATTTCGAAATATCTTTCAAAATAACGGGCTCACTATGCCAACGTCCCTGTAAACCTCATTCCATGAGGAATAAGGGACATTTTGGAATAGCGGTTTATTTAGAAATTTGACACTGAATTGACAGCACCAAATTACAAAATAAGCTATTTCAAAATACAATTGAAGTAAGCTATGGGTGCAGTGTAGATGCACCCTAAGGGTATGTCTACACAGCAACATTATTTGGAAATAACTAGTGTTATTTCTAAATAACTTAGTCCGTGTCTACACAGCAGGCAGTTATTTCAAAATAATGTTGAAATACTGTCAAGCTGCAGGACTACTTACTCCAACTCCTGTAACACTCATTGTACAAGGAGTAAAGGAAATCGGAAGAAGAGTGCTCTATTTCGAAATAAGTGCTGTGTAGACGCTCGCAATTTCAAAATAAGTTATGCAATTGACGTAGCTCAATTTGCATAGCTTATTTTGAGTTAAGCCTTGCAGTGTAGATGCACCCTAAGAAGTGCCTTTGCTAATTAAAGAATAATCTATTCCTTATTCAGCATCTAAGTGAAATTGTAGATGAGTTCATTGGTGTGATAGATGCAAACTATAAATGTGATATTGGACCAATGGGTTTAAATTTTTAAAGAGGTGTGGAGGGATTTAATATACATGTATGATTCGTAAAAACAGCCCCTAATAACTGGCAGTAGTTCTGCTGATATAGTATAGCCTGTTCATGCATCTGGTATATATTGTGGCATAATTCTTCAAGAACTCAAAGCTAAGAGCAGAAATGTTTACATTTTTCAAGCTGGTTTGAGTGTTAAGTGTATTAGATATCTAAGGAGACATTAGCTTGTGGCCTGATGGTGATTATCACAAATGAAGGCATATATCCAAAATACAAAGCAGCAAAACCACAAAAGTGTGATGTACATTTATCCCAACTGTTGAGGATTTGGCAACTGGCATCTCATCAATGCAGTGTAAACAAATATTTTTATAGTAAGGCAAAATTTGAATTTTATAAAGTACCGTGAGTCTCACATCACACTTCTTGATTTCTGCCAAGTTTCATTACTTTGTAAATAAAACCTACATGGGCAGCCTTACTGAATAAAGGGGTTGATGATGCCGATTTGAATTTTGTCTGTAATGTGTTCTTAAGGCTAGGTACTGACTTGCATCCAGCATATATGTTCTACTTGATATCAGCAGTATCTGGCTCTGGTCAGGATACTTTATTACCTTCAAATAAACTCTCTCTTACTTTGCACACTACTCCATCCCTGGCCAGAAGTATACTATACTATACTATACTATATAAAAAAAGTTGACAAACATTTCCATAATCTTTGTTTCTAGAACTTGTTTGTATGCACCTAAGCTTTTGCAGCAAAGTTGTGAATGACCAAAGCATTGAGTTACCTTTTATTAGTGTTTTTAAGAAACACATAGAGAATGCATGAAGGGTAACTTCTTAAGAGCTCTAGGGGATTGCGCCCCTTGCTTGCTGTGCTTGTCAACTCTCCTCTCACAGGGGCAAGCAACACTGGCTCTCTCCCCAGCCACCGGGGAGGGCTGGGTCCCTTCTCCATTCCTCCCCTCCTCCTCCTCCAGCTGCCAGCCCAGGTCCCATCTCCCCCCTCCCTGTGAGTCAGGATCCTTTCTCCCTCTTCACTCATCAGCATCTGGGTGTATGTATAGGCTACATGTTATTGCCTTTCAGATCCCTTAATAGTCAAAACTCTGACCTTTGTTACACACTGCCTCACCGATTGCTTAACCAACCCTCTCGCTCTATGAAGCCTACTTGCTTTTCCTTTGAGTTACATACAGTATGCTGATGACTAATTACAATCTAAATGCAAACCCTGATTGTTTTAAGTTAAACTTACATAGGTGCTTTACCTGGGCTGAAATCTAGAGAGCATTGCAACATTACTGTCGGTATTATTGCCTAGCTTTCAGTGAGTATGTATTTGTGATCTTCAATTGTGCAAGTTCACAAGGTTTTTTTGGGTTTTTTTGTTTTTGTTTTTTGGTACAATGCTTAGAAGACAGACAAGCCCTTAACTCTATTTAAATGGGTCCTGGAATCCTTAATCATCAGACTGAGAGTTATCAACTTCACTTTCTTCCAGCACTTGTAAACCGATCAATGACTCATCCAGGACCTGCTGCAAGGTCAGAGGCAAGGTAAGTCTTGAAATGTCAGGAACTTTGAGATCTTGTTAAATTTTGATCATAGAGCAAATGTGCAGAGATCCTAAAGCCAAACAAAGGGCATATTAAATATCTAAACAACAAACAGATGCTTACAACCTTACCCAGGGGCTTTGCATTCTGCAGCAGGTGGGAGGATGGTTTCCAAAAAGGCAGTTGAAAACCTGATGACTTCTCTCCCCTGCTTTCTGATATACAGGAAATGCCTGAAACAGAATGTTCTGCATAAGGATCTTAAGTCCTACCACAGGGCAAATACTGCAGTAAAGGTCAGACTTGTGGATGGGAGGATATGGGCTAACTTCCTTAGCTGTCTTGGAACAGGTGGTTTGCTTTCAGAGGCAGTTGTTTCATATTGCGCTTATATTTGAGCACACTTGACTGAATAGAGCTTGACTCTAAATGTGCAGCTTTAGCACTGAATAAAATACCTGCTTCATGCAACATTTCAGTCATTAGAAATGTTCAGTCATCCTAACACATATGTAATTTGTATTCTGACATGCTTTAAGTTAAAGGGGACTTTTTCAAAAGCTAAGGGATTTAGCATCACATGACTTTCAACAGGATTCTAAATCTCTTAGGTGGTTTGGAAATCATATAAATCAGCACTATTTGATCATAGAACGACAGTTCAATCATTCCATTGAGATGACTTAATGTTCTATTTTCAGCATCTATATTGATTGTAAAATTGTTTAATAGGTCTGGATCCTGTAAAAACTTACACATAAGGGATCTCGTTCTATCACTTGCATGCATAAGTCTTTTCGTGTAGGCTTGCAGCCCTGGTAACTTTAAAGAGAGATGCGTTTGTTATATTTGATATTAAGATTCCATTTATAAATGGTTAGTACATGATCAATAGATGTTATAAGCATGTTACAAACAAGTATATATGATGTCGATGTTAAATACATGTAAATCTTAACTAATTTATTAGAAAAGTGCAGGCTAGGATTTAGAACAAGGGTCCAGAATTTCTAGCATTTATTCCCAACTCTGCCATAATGCTACATCCACACTGTAGTGCTATTTCAGGATAAAACATCTATTCTGTGTCTTTTGAGCACACCCGTTATTTCGAAATGTAAAGGGCTCACTATTCCGATGTCCCTGTAAACTTCATCCCACGAGGAGTAAGGGACGTTTCAGAATAGTGATTTATTTCAAAATAAGTGCTGTGTAGACAGCGCTATATTTCAAAGTAAGCTATTTCGAAATTGACTAGAAATAAGTTAGGCAATTTGCTCAATTAGCTCAAACTGCATAGTTTATTTTGAGTTACGGGTGCAGTATAAGTGATATTCCCAAACATCTCAGAGGTGTTTTTAGAGACGAACTTTCTCCATTCTGCTCTCAGTGCTTCATGGGCAGATTCCTGCACCTGTGCTGAGCTCTTCCATGTTGAGAGGGCTCTAATGTTTTTAGGTGCTTTTATATTCAAGAATAAAAGACTCCATGTAACTGCAAGATGTTGATAATTCAGAAAATGTGCCTACTGTGCTTAGTATAATACATTTTTTTAAAAGACTGAATGAAATATTCAGTAACACCCTCTTAACCTCTGGGTTACTTTTTATTTTGCAGGCTCATGACAATATTTCTTTATAAAGCATCCAAAATTCCTTTAGGCTACTACTTTGCTGTCGATTGATTAACATCATAGCACAGTAGGACCATGCTAATGCCAGGGATGTAAAACCATTGGGTCTGGTTCTCAGTTGCATTCAGACCTCTTCATACTATAATAACCCAGATAGTATAAGCCTGTCAGATAAAAAATATTTTAAAACAGGCAATGGTGAAGTAGTGCATGAAAATTCAGTCTTGGAGCTTTGGGTAGCTAAGGCCCCAGTTCTCTTGCAAGGTCCCCTTCCCTCCCATGTAGCACCTTGCAGGATCATGTGCAAACCTGCCAACTCCACACTGGTTTGTCATCTCCATATCAGCTGAACAGAATTACACCCTGTATTACACAGATACTTTTCTGTGGTATTTAATTGCCTGGGGATTTTTTTTGTTTACATTTTTGGTGCCAAAATGGAGGATTAAAAAAAAAAAGTATGTGAAATATATTTAGTTTGTAAAGAATGTTCCTCACTGTATTTAAGTTTTTAGATCAATCAGACAGGAAAATCAACCTGGCTATGCTTTTAAATTCAGTTTCCTTTAAAGATTGCTTTCTGTGAGGTAAAATTTTATTAGATGTCAGTATTACATATATAAGGCTGATTGTGTGATGCTGGTAGGTATACATCACCTGCAGCCTTCTTGGTTTCATTGAGTGTTGAAACATTCTACAGGATTGGGTACACTATACACAATCTAAACTTGGTCCAGGAGACAAATTGTTTTCCTTTGTAGGGTCCCGGAATTCAATTTTGGGTTTGTACGGTGCCATACCTAATCCAAGGGATGGATTTGTATCTTTCCTACATCATCTGACAGCATACAATACTAGTAGATGGCCATCCCATCACAATCCCTGATGGCCAATATTATCAGAGAGCCAATTAGTTAAGGTAAACTGATAGCAAGACTGACTTTGGAAACTTTCTTGTGCCTGACGATAGCACACTCCTTCCGACAGATTGAATTTTGCCATCAGGGTGTACGAATCTGGTTAGCTGCCTGAAAATAAAAAAACAGAGGCTGGCCCTCTGACACTGGAACACTCACAACCCTTCTGAGCTCCAGGTGATTCAGTAGGCCAAGTGTAAGGACAAACTGATATGGCCCTGCCAGTGATCATCACTGGTGAATAGAGCTTTATGGGACAGATGAACTGTGGCTTAAGCCAGCCATGGCCATCCTGTGGTTTGCAAGCCGCCTTGCGCCCCCCACCCCAAAAAAGTGTGGCTCGCGAAGCTGCTCCTGTGCGTGCCCCCCTTCCCCCAACAGCTCCCGCCCCTGGTTTCCCTATGCTTACTGGATTGGAGCTGTGCGGCTTTAAAAATGGTGCCCAAGATGGTGGCTGTCTTAAAGGGACAGCCTCCTTTTAAAACAAATTTGTTTTTGCTCGACAATTCTGTTCTGGGGGAGTTGCTGTTTTGGCTTTCTTTGTTAAATGGATTGGCCACCCCTGGCCTAAGCCCAGAAAATGACACAGGCAAAGTCACTTCTCTGCCTTAATATCCTTCACAAGCAGCATGCAGTTAATACTGGGCCCTGTTTGTAAAACAGTAAGGAATTGCATGGATCTAGAGGAGCTGAGATCCCAAACATGTATTCAAAACTAAAATGAGTTTTTTTGTTTTTTTTAAAAGTTGCTGATTCCAGCTCTGTTTTGAAGTGAAGGAGGGGGATGGGCATCTGAAAAGAAAAGGATTTAGCCATCAAACATGCTGGAGCAGCAGTTCTATTGACAAGTCTGTCCATTCACAACGGCAGAGGAGGCTTCTGCCGTATGGCCCTGCCATTCAGTCTCTGTGCTGTATTCTGCTCAGACAACTAACGTGTGTATGTATGGTAGGTAGTTCTGCCAGGTGGACATCTGTGCACTCAGACCATTAAGCTTATTACATTCAGGATGTTCAAACAACTATTAGCAGTTAATCCTAGCTACATGTGTTGCACTTTATCTTGTAACCTGCAAATGGCTAAAAATCCAGTTTAACTAGTTACCCAATATTTTCAAACACTATGAAAAAAATACTTGGAAGCATGCACCCTGATGCAACGTAATATACTGATTCCAGCTGAAGTACTCCTATTAATCTTTATCCTAACATTATCCTAACAAAGAGATGTGACCTGCTGCATACATATAATTCAGTTTCATCTGCTTCTCACTTAATACATGGTTTATAATTACATTTTAGACAGATTTTCCAAAAAGAATACAAATCTACTGGTCATCTAGATGTAAACTCTGTCAGCACTAGAGGGAAAGAAGGCAAAAACAAATGAATAGGGTTTGGGTCAAGATTTGAATGAAGTGAAGAAAATTAAGAACATTTTCTGAGCAACCTTAGTTCAGCAGCCCTGTACAATGTTGATTAGACCAATAGAAAAGATGCAAAAAAGAAAAGTAAAACTACCAGGGGAAATGTCTATACAAGGAGGTCTGTCAGACAAATTCCTGAAGTCTAAACTTTCCATAAATTGGAACAGGAATGCTTCAGATATGGAGGAGATAAATTCCTATAATTAGATAATGGCTAAAGGGCAGATTATTTATTAGCGCAGAGTTCTTTTCATGCTATCTTGTGTCCTGGATCCCAATGGTATAGAGATCCAGTTTGCACAGAACTCCTCTGTAATTGCAATAAGTGCTGACAAATGTAGGCTTCACTATGTGGCAATTATTTTGGCATTTCTTATGGATTTAAAGACCTACAGGTCTCTAATCATACAACCTGATTGGGTGGCAGAGAGGCCTTGCTGAAACTTGGGGCTCCCAAGAGTATTTTATCTGACTAGAGCTTTAAACTGAGTGTTGCCACAGCATAAACACTGGGAGCTCTCCGTGAGGGGAGTAGCTGGGCTGTAGCCTGGTTCACACTAGTGCTTTACAGTGCTGTAACTTTCTGTGCTGTGTTTAGGGGGTGGGGAGCTCACATCCCTGAGCCAGAAAGTTAGAGTTGTAAAGTGCCAGTGTAGAGTTGGCTTCAACTTCATTACCTCTGTGTCAGGGTATGTATATGCTTTATTGTGGGAACTCCACCACTATTTCACAGGATGGTGTATGCATTCTCCCCCATGTTTGGTTTGAGTGTGTAGGTGTGTTTGTGTGTGTATCACGCAGCAAAATCTTCCGGGTCTCAGGGACAGATTGTAGCTGGCAGTGTGTAGTGGAAATGCGTAAGAATTGTGAGGTCGAGGAAATTAGGTGGTGTATCACAATCATTCCTTTTATGCTTGCATCTCCTATCAGGCCTGGATGCTCTAGGCAGCCATTTATGCTTTTTACTTCTTATTATTCTTTTGTTATTCTCAAAGAATTAGCTGTTTGCTTAAGATGGTACAGTGTAGGAATGCACTGTTGACTTTCAACAAGTTCTGGGACAGGTCCCAAAGCCGTGCACCTGGTATGGGAGTGCAGGAGGGCTTGGGAGGATCACATAGCTATCTTTGCTGAATGTTTCCCACCTGATAATGCTAATTATTTGGCCTGGGAAAATATGCAAAGTATCAACAAGCTAGTTATTGGATGTGGGAAAATATGCAATGTATCAACGTTCTTGTTAGTTTCTCAAAACAACAGAGGTGATTACTGTAGATCCAACAGTATATAAGTGGGGATATTCCTAACATTGGAACCTCGGCGTAGACCAAAGCCGCAGAAGGTGCTACGCACTGGCCACTGGGGTCCGTCTGCTGTCCTCCTTTAGGGGTTTCCTGGCAGCAGAAGGGACATAGGCATTGCATTTTATTCTGAGGTTTGCTTAGGCTTAATAAGTATTGTATAAGTAAAATTATTCTAAGATTCGCTTTATTGTATTTTACTCTAATATTAAGCATTGTATTTTACCTTAATATTTGCTTAGTAAAATCTTTAAGCCTTCATCAAATTTGTGTGCTTATTGCCTCCGAATCCCTTAAGGGAAGAACCATTGCTTCTTGGCAATACACAGTGTGCAAGCAGTAGTGACTTCCTAGAGTCGTCCTCTCGTTCCTTAATAGTCAAACTGTGGGTACCCATACAGAAATGGCCACCATCTTGCCCTCTGGGTATTTTTGAAATTAATGGACTCCTACAGATGCTAGACTAGAAAGCACTCTGTGACCAGACAGCTTAATTGCTCGGTAGGTTTCCAGAGCTGCATGCATTTGCAGGCCTCAAAAACTGTAAGAAAACATCATGCATGAGTTTCCATGGGTTGCAATACCAAAATAGAATACATCAAAGGACACCGAGAAGGCAAGGAGGAAGCAGTAGCTGGGCCAGTCCTGCTCTTATTGAAGTCAATGGGAGATGGGATAGATAGAAACTGAAGTCCCTTAAAAGTCTGCATTGATAAAGAATTACATACTTTAGTTGGAATATTTTTTGTAACCTCTGTTCCTTGACTCTGCGCTTATGATGGAATAGGGTTACTGTAATAAAAGAAATGGCACCAAACTCATGTGGGACTCAGGAAATGTGAGTTTAGAAACAAGGACAGCTGAGAGTTACATCCCTGCGTGTGGGTGGCCTTTGCAGCTACTAATCCATCCTAGATCTGGCTTAGTTTGGAATGCTATAGACTTGCCTTTAGACCTTTATGGGGTCAGAGATGGGTGCTAAGTGAATAAATGAAACAGCTGACTGGAAGTGCTTTATATGAAACCTCCAAAACTGCATACTAATGAAATCCAATTTGAGAGAGGTTATAGAAATGCAAGCATCTGTATATGTCTGGAAAAGGTCTCCTGTATCAATCAGGGTATATCTGACATTTTAAATAACACTTGGCCTCAGCTAAAAGGCCCCTGGATCAATCATATCCAAACTGCTGTATGCAGGTCCTACATCCCTTAGTAAACATAGTAGTAATACTGCAGATTCTGAAGGTTGCATTCTGGATGTGAGCAGGGGGATGGATGGCTTAGGAGACTAGTGATCAGAGCCCTGAACCTCTGGGTTGCTTGCATAGGTATAATGACCAAAAGTGGCTGTCTAGTAGCCTTTGTGAAATCAGGTTAGACTCATATTGGTTTGAATGTAAAGCAGGATCTCAAAGATACGAACCCCAGCGTTACAGACTTGCGGGTCAACCAGACACCCTGTGGAACCTGAAGGCCTCAATGAGGCAGCAATACAGACCGAAAAAGAAAAAAAAGGATGAAAGAAAAGAAATCCACTGGCAAATACTGTACTTCCTTAGGGTTTTTGCCCTGAGACTCAGCTGTTCAGCTGGGGAGGGCGGGGGGGGGGGGTGATGAGGGGAGGAGAGGGCTGCTGCAGCTGCAGGATTAGGGGAGATTCAGGGCTCCAGGCAGGTGGAAGGGCTTGGGACTTCTGACTTAGGGGTACCATGGTGCGTGGCTTTACATGGGGGTGAGGGAGATGTGCTCGGGCTCCGGACTTCAACTCAACAGCTCTGCTCCTGGCTTAAGCCCTGCAGGGAATGCCAGGGTTTGGGGCTTTAGCTAAGAGAGGAATGCCGGTTTTAGACAGAATGCTCCCCACAGCTATAGTTATGCCCTAATGCACCTCCTCCCCACTAAAGCCAGGAGCAGAGCCCAGGGAATTCTGAGTCTCTCCCTCCCCCTCCCTTTATCCCCCAAGCTGAAGCCAGGAATGGAGCTGTGGAGCTGAAGCCGAGTCCTGGTGCCCCTGTGGGGCTGAAACTGGGAGTGGAGCTATGGGACATAAGCCACAAGCCCCAGCACTCTCTCCAGGTCTAAAGCACTGAGCTCTTGTGCTCCTGTGAGAGAGAAGCTCTGAGCCCCTCCTTGCCCAGAGGAGCCATGGCACCCCCGGGGTCAGAAGCCCCCAACTCCCCATCCCCTGCTATTCTGCAGCTATAGCCCCACCTCTTCAGAGTTACAGGCAGCCTCTGTTCCTAAGGTGTCTTAAGATTCTACTGTATCCACATCAAAGATGCCAGCATAATTGACACTAATGGCAGGTTCAGCTGAGAGACCAATGCAGGATTCTAGCTTCCAATGATGTCAATTCCTCTCACTTCATTGGTTTCATTGTTTTAGGGAATGTTGTGAGAGGAACTGATATCAAACTGATACTAAACCAAACTGGAATGACTAACGCATGAATTAAATAATCTAGTTGTGATTCTCAGTTTAAACATTCTGGGAAAGCAATGGTTTGGGGTTTTTTTGAGCTATATAGAAACATTAATGCCCATTCTTTCATGTATCTGGATAACTGGCTGCACATTATGCACTGAATGAAGCCTGCACCGATGGTAGACCAAGGACTCCCATTGTCACAGTGAACACAAGGAAAGATAGTGAAAGATGAAGTTTACTACCCTTATTAACTAAGGTGAAATTCACTCCTGGGCAGAGGAATCACATGAGGTTTATGTAACACTTAAAAGCACTAAGGATGGTTAAAGGCATAGGATTTGTATACACACTCTGTACAGAGGCAAATCTTCAGTTTTACACCACATCATTCTAAAGCGGTTTTTCTTAAACATTTTAAGACCGAGGAACACCAAACAATTTTTTTTTCATGAGGAACATTAAGGATTTTTTGTTGGGGGGGGGGGAGATTGGGGGGCAAAAAAGATTGGGGGGAATTATAGAATCATAGAATAATAGGACTGGAAGGGACCTCGAGAGATCGAGTCCAGCCCCCCGCCCTCAAGGCAGGACCAAGCTTCGTCTACACCATCCCTGACAGATGTCTATCTAACCTGTTCTTAAATATCTCCAGAGAGGGATATTCCACCACCTCCCTTGGCAATTTATTCCAATATTTGACCACCCTGACAGGAATTTTTTCCTAATGTCCAATCTAAACCTCCCCTGGTGCACTTTAAGCCCATTACTCCTTGTCCTGTCCTCAGTAACCAAGAGGAACAAATTTTCTCCTTCCTCCTTGTGACACCCTTTTAGATATTTGAAAACCGCTATCATGTCCCCCCCTTAATCTTCTTTTTTCCAAACTAAACAAGCCCAGTTCACGAAGCCTGGCTTTATAGGTCATGTTCTCTAGACCTTTAATCATTCTTGTCGCTCTTCTCTGTACCCTTTCCAATTTCTCCACATCTTTCTTGAAACGTGGCGCCCAGAACTGGACACAGTACTCCAGCTGAGGCCTAACTAGTTTTTCAACCTTCTGAAACAGAAAGTTGTCTCCAATGCAGTCCAGAAACTTATTGGATAGCCTGTGCCCCGCTGTGTTAGTTTCCCAACATATGTCTGGATAGTTGAAGTCCCCCATCACCACCAAATCTTGGGCTTTGGATAGTTTTGTTAATTGTTTAAAAAAGGCCTCGTCCACCTCTTCCACCTGGCTAGGTGGCCTGTAGTAGACTCCTAGCATGCTATCACCCTCATTTTTTACCCCTTTTAGCTTAACCCAGAGACTCTCTACACAGCTATCTCCACTTCAGTCCAAGTGTGTACATTTTTAATATACAAGGCAACCCCTCCTCCCTTTTTTCCCTGTCTGTCGTTCCTGAGCAAGCCATACCCTTCCATACCAACATTCCAATCATGCGTCCCATCCCACCAGGTTTCTATAATACCAATGATATCATAGTTGTACTTATTGGTTAGCAATTCCAGTTCTTCCTGCTTATTACCCATACTTCTTGCATTTGTATATAGGCATCTAAGATACTGATTTGATCTTGCCTCCCTGTTGTTCCCTGACCCTCCTTTCTCCTTCCCATTATAGGCCGTAGTCCCCCCCATTTCCAACCCATCTCCCAGTCCCGCACATTCAGCACTTACCTGTGGGGAAGTTATTGAGGGGGAAAAATGGGTTGGGGGAAGTTGAGTGCAAAAAAAAAAAACCCGCCAAAAAAAAAAAAAAAACCCAAAAGGTTGCCTGCCCTTTAAGGGTGGCCATTTTGAAATCTGTTGTTCTCTGAGGTACTCCTCTACCTGCCTGGTGGCACATGGGTGTGCTGGAACACAGTTTAAGAAACACTATTCTAAAGGGACCAGTCCTGCAAGCCCTTCTTGTGCGGCTCTTCTGTTGATTTCAGTGCCCCAAACCTGGACTGTGGACTTGAAAATGTGTTTAAAAAAAACAAACATGTAAAGAGGATCTCAGTCTCTGGCTAATGGGGGAGGAGCAAGACCTATAAGTTATTTTGCCAGCTCCTTAAGTAAGTCAGGGTGGACTTGCTACTGGGCCAGTCTAAAAGAGTAAATCAAAGTCTATTAACTGTCTATGGTTTTTCTTCCCTGCTGTGGTTGAAAATGAGCCACTTCAAGGATTTTACACTCGTAGGAATCCACTTTGTTTTATGTAAGGCCTTTCTTTGTGTGAGCGGCACCAACGGGCAGCTAGAGAAGCAAGAACCCTACAGTCTTTGTGAACTAAACAATAACTGTTCCTGTGCAGCTGCAATACTCGGCTTGAGATATTACGTTACTACCGGCCCGTTTTTGAGGCTGCTGCCACTTACTTAATATTGCTTTATAAACAACCCTCTTCTTAAAAACCCACCACAACTACCGCCTGAATGCATATTTTCACTGAAGTTGTACAATTGAATTTCCTGAATATTGTCATATAGATGTTCTGCTAGAGCTACTAACAATTTCTACAATTATCATTTGTCTTATTTATTGGCGCACAACCAACTCTGTCTCTATGCAAGTCTAAAATAGCATGCAATAAACCTTTAAGGTCTTGAAATACTATGAAAGAAATACATACACCATGTAAATCAGTGATTTATGAATTTATAATAGTTTATATTAGAGGTCCTGACCATTTTGGTCTTTATATGTCCTCTCCTGATAATTTTTGTAGGACTAGAGCCCCAAATTTTCAACAGCATCCTGTCACCACTGAATAGTAGAGGGTTGTGCTATAAAGTTGCTGTTGTGATTTCAAGATTGGCAGGGTCTTATCCACGTCAGCTAGTAATAGTTCCTAGAGTACTGTGCAGTCTGGCCATACCTCCCCCCTGCTCCCAGAATTCCTCCAACGGTTTCCAGGAGGAGTGACCCAAGAGAGAGTTATGTGAGCTCAGCACCTATGGGTATCTGCATACTCCGCCATTTAGAAAAATCTGTGGTTGATTTGGCCTTTGGTGTCTTAATGCTGGTATCCTGGTCACAATCCATATTGTTCAGTTCTCCTCTGTCATCTTTCTGTCTCACCATTATAAGATGCTCTAGAAATTGAACCATTGTGTGTGCTTATATATATATGAGAACTCAAAAGTTTCTTGTCTGGCACACCCCATCTGAACAGCTAAGATTCAACACGAGCATAGTAATTGCTGCAAAGTCCTGTGTATGCCACAAAGAATTAATTGTGCAATTGTCAGATGCTCATCATCAACGTGAAGCTTATGAAATGTGCCTCTTAAATTTTAAAGTTACTCCTTCTCGAACAATGTTCTTTAATTTATATAATATGGCCAGCCACCTTACTTAATGACCTGGTTGTCAGCAGTTTGAGAGAGATTATTGCCATTGTATTTCACACAACGCATTTGTGTATAACCAAAACAATCTAAAAAGAACACACAAATTGTAAAATTCTGACCACATAATTTTTAAGTTACCAGGAAACATGAAAGCCTTATGTTCAGTGAGTGTCGTAACTTTCCAGGTCTCCCTGTTTTTGTAATAAACAGTTACTGTTTATTTTAAAAAATCAACATATAAAAAGACAGTATTGTATTGAACTGAAAGCACAAGAACAGATAAGTCCTGTTCATTCTCTGTGCTTTCTTTATTCACATTAGCGTGCACAAAGTACACAGGATGGGGTCCATTTAAAAAATGTATAGAGATCAAATCAAATTAAATGGCATTTGCATTTGGCAAATGTTTGCTATAGCAGTTTTTCACTCTAATTCACTGTTTGTAATGTAAAAAACACAACCGGACCCATCCCAAAATAAAATGCAAGGGGTTACTTATAATAGGTTAGTCTACTAGATATGTGCGGAGTGAAAATAAAGTTATAACTCAAAAACTGAATTACCTGTATTGAAAGGCATGGTCTAGATGTTACTGGGTCGTGCTATGAGGGCAGGGGACTGGACTTGATGACCTCTTGAGGTCCCTTCCAGTTCTAGTGTTCTATGATTCTATGAAAGGCATGTGTCATTGAATTCTGAAAGTATATTTAGTTTATGGCACTTCCTCCAGCAGAATAACATTGGACCATGCACATAAAATGGCAAATGTTAATGGGGCCAAATCTTGATTGTCTTAATGCAATTGCTCATGTGATAAACAGAGATTAAGCCATAATTTCTTTGGGGTCCAAATGTGCAATTGCTTGCATATCCACAAGATACATGTGGGAGCAGAGTTTTGGGTGCACATAGAAAATAGGCTCAATGTGTCACAAGAGGGAGAATTCTATACTTTAAAAGTGGAAATCTAGTTCTTGTGTGATTTGCTATATAGTGTAATAAACTGGCTAGGATGTGCCATTATCGTCTACTAGGAAGAAACAAAATGTCTGACCTGGATGTTTCAGGCCCTATGTTACCGGTAGTAGGGGCTTAGCTCAAGTGGGAAGGGTCTGTGGTTTGAAATAGGAATCTACCTTCTATGCCTGCTGCCCTTGAAAGTTTCTGAAGAACAATAATTTGTGCCATAGTGATACCACGAAGCCATAGATAGCAACAGATTCATTACTGATGTCAAATTGAAATGGGATTTGCCAGAGTAAGAAAGTGCGTAATGACCTGGTAGTGTACATGTGTACCATTGCATGGCTCTCTGCTGGGCAGCATAAGAACTGCTCTGTTATCAGTTATAATACTTATAGCAAGAGCTGGTTGGAAAAGTTCTGACACCATCTTCTTTTGGAATTTGCCAATTTTGAAATCACAACATTTCTTGGAGACCATTCGATTTTATTGACATTTTGCTGAAAAGCAGCCAGACTTTGAAACCTGCCCGCTCAATTGCCTCACTCTCTAGCTCTCCACAGAGGGTCTACAGCTCTAGAGAACCCCCCCAGACAGATTACCTCAGAGACCTTAAGGATGCCAGGGTCCGCGGCTCCAGAGCTGCCCACCAGGTGGACTCCATTCCCTTTCACAGAGAAGTTTGAAATTTTTGGTTTTCATTCCTAACTGCAACAAAACTGAGTTTCAAAATATCAAAAACCTGAAAGAGAATTATCTTTCTCTCCCCAGGTCGATTATCATTGCTGATAGCTACTGAAGAGTTTCTATTAGCTATTCGTTTTTGGAGGAAATACATTAATTTCATTAGCCCATGTTCAGAAACATTCACATCTGAGAACCATGTTCAGAAACATTCACATGTGAGAAACATTGGGTAGCAGGGCCAGATCTCTAGCTGGTCAGTTAAGTCAATATCAATTTATAGTAACAGAGGAAATAGCATTTTGTTTTTAAACAGGAATCTTATAGGAATAAAATCGAATGACTCTACTAGTTCAAGTTCATATCCCCTGATCCTGGAAACTATATTCTTTCTCAAATCATTGTCACTTTAACTGTACCTGCCAGGTCAATAAGAATAAGTGGCATAGAAAACAATAAAAATATGGTGATGTGACAGAGAAACTTTCACTCGGCTCTTTGTAGGAATTTAAAGATGTTTAAATGGACAGCTGCTATCAGTGTGATATTCAGGACTTGTGCAACATCAGTTGTGTGGTTTCAAGTGCTGTCCATTTCTGCTGGTTTTAGACAAATTAAAGTAAGTTTATTTTCAAACTATGGAAAAACTACTTTTCAAATATAAAGTATTCTCTTATCCTTTATCCATTAGGAAGGCTCTTCTTTGCCTGTAGCCATAGCATTGATGGGTTACTTGGTAATATCCGATAACAGGGGGACCTTGCCATTGCAAACAGCACACAGTGGGTCCAATACTGTCCAAAACCCTTTATCTCACCATCTCCTGCAGCCCCCACTCTTAACTGCTCTAAGGAAGTTGTTTTCCTTGTGGACAATCTTAATTTTAACCTAGGGGCTATCACTTTCAAGTGGTGAGGCAAGACTTAGAAATAATTCCTAGAAGTAGTAGATTGTGCTTAAAAGCTAGATCATCTGTTGGAATAAACAGGTGTATCTCTTTTGACTTCAATGGATCAGTATTAATTTACACCACCAAAGAATCTGAGCTTATGTCTTTGGGATATTCGAGCCACCCTATCTGGCTTCCTCTGTACATTTTTTGTAGTTAAGAATTCTGTAGCTGTGACCCTAATCCTTTATGTCCCTTATGTCATCATGCTGCAACCAACACTCCTACATCCCTATCTTGTATCATAGCAGAAGGTTTAGAAACAACTTTATCACTATGTAAGACGGGGGCAAGATGATTTACTAGAGACTCCCAAATGATTCTCTTATCACATCCAATGAAAAATTATGACAATGGAATACTTAAAGGGATTTAGGGATAGACTAAGTGGTGTTAAAGGAACAAAGGCTACTTGATCATTTCATAAAGTTCATGTTGATGTACAGTACAGAAGTGATAAATGGACTGTGACAGAAAAAGAAAAGACTTAGGGGATGAAGTTAAGAATGAGATCTTTTTTTACTAGAATAATTTCTCAAGAGCATGGCCAGAATGCAGTATGGGCAGAATGCATAGGTCAAACTACTAGCAATTCCCTAAAGGAATATCTACACTGCGGGAAAACTTCAGCTACATTAATTGCATAGCTGAAGTTGAAATACTGTAACTTGACTTTTGGTGTTGTCCACACGGCAGCAAGTCGAAGGGAGAACACTCTTTCTTCCACTTCCCTTGCTCCTTGTAGGAGCAGGACTACCAGTGTCAACCGGAGTGTCCCTCTCAGTTTGAATTAGCTGTTTTAACTGGACCTGCTCATTCGAACCATGGAAGATTGACAGTTGCAGCTTTGATCTTCTCTATAGTGTAGACATACCCTAAGGAATGATCACACATTGGCACAAAGATGGACGAGGTAAACCCAACAGGTTTTTCTATATATTATACTAAGAGACTCTGTATTCCATGGAGGATATAAGCAGTAATTGAGAGATCAGCTCAGAGAGAAATGAAGAAACTCCCTCCCTGAGCAATTGAGTGGCATAATACAAACGACAATGCAGGCGCATCCTCGGGCTAGGATAAGACTCCTAACATGGTGAAATAGCCTGATCAGGTAGGACTCTGAGGAGAAGGCAAGGGAGAATCATCATCACAGTCCTAATGAGTTTAATAAAAACCAAGTAATCCTCCAGGGGGAAGATGAGAAAGCCACAGAGGCTATGTCTACACTGCACATTTATTTTGGAATACGCTATTTCAGAATAGTTACTCAGAAATAGCTTATTTCAAAATAGCACTTCTATGCTGCAGGGAAGCCCCAGAATTAGTGAGAGGCAGGCCTCCCTAATGTAGATGTGCTATCTCGATTTAGAGCCCCAGGAGGCACTGGGGAAGAATAACTTAGAATAGCCCTGGTAAGGGGCTATTTCGAAATAGCAACAGTGGGGCATCTACACAGTCCCTATTTCAAAATACATGTTGTTCTTTGTAGAATGAGATTTACAGAAGTTGGAATAAGCCTCCCGTTATTTTGAAATAGCGCTAGTTCTGTGTAGATGCTCTTATAATAACTTGGCTGTGTAGACACACCCAGCCCATGTATGGAAGTGGAGTTAAGTACAGGGGAGTGTGTGTGTGTGGGGGGGGGGGGGGGGGGGGCAAAGCCAGAATGCCTTCTGCTGACTCTTAAAGCAAGGGGCCAAATTTGGGGCATAACACAGTGAGCTCTAATTATATGCACATACTCTTCTCATGGAACTATCTCCCCGAGCTCCAAAAGAGGTGGGGAGGCAAGGCCAGTCCCCCTCCTGCAACTGAGGTAAAAGCAGCGATGTGAGTTGTCTCCAGGCCCTTAATAACAAGCGGCCAGGAGCAGCAGCCCCCACGACTCTAGCGTGGCAGGAGTTGTTTTGGACTTTCAGCTCAACCCCCTCCTCTTCCACCCCGCGCGGCGCGGCACCTGGAAGCGGGCGCGCTGATAACGCGGGCTGGGGGGGGGGGGGGACCCCTGGCGGGCGGCTGCTCAGAGGGACTCGGGAGCCGGGGCGAGGGAAAAGCGGGAGGAATCCTCTCTCCCGTGCAGCCCCACCACGTCATTTTGTTGGGCGGCAAGCACGTGGTGCAGGGAGAGCTTATAAATCTCCCGCTCCCCGCACGAGCGTGATGTTATCTGCTGGCAAAGGTCCCCGCTCAGCAAGGAAAGCAGCGGGGCGCAGAGCGGGCGGGAGGCCGGCGGGGAGAGCGGGGCTGGCGAGAAAGTAAAGCGGGAGCGGCGCGGCTCTGGACGGGGGAAGCCCCGCGGAGCGGGCCGTGCGTGGCGAGCGCAGAAGCCAAGCCCAGGGGCAGAGGCGCCCCGGAGGGAGAGCAGGGCAAAGCACCTTTTAACCAGCCCCCTCCCCCTCAGCTGCCGGTCTCGAGACCCACGGGAGGCAGCAGCAGCAGCGCCGGCGTGTTGCCTGCGGCTTAGGCTGGCTGTTTTGGAGGCAGAGGAGGGCGCCGGCGAAGCTGCACCGCAAGAGAGGGGGGGGTTGCTCGGTGCCTGCGGCAGGCTCAGCGCCGGAGGAAGGAGAGAAGAGCACTGAGATCTTCCCCCTCCCTCCCAGCCCCGGGGGTCCCGGCCGGGCTCTCCCCGCTCGCGCACACACGTACACACACACACACACACGTGGGCGCCTCTCGCGCGGCTCCCGGGTGTTCCTGCAGCCGCTCCGCAGCGCGGGGCCCGCCCGCCCCTGCCACCGTCCCGTGCGCGGCGCTGGAGCAGCCCAGCGCAGAAGCCCGGAGCTGAGCGTCCGGCGGCCACCCTGTCTCGCCCTCCGGCTGCAGGAGCGCCGCTCGCTTCCCAGCCCCGCCACCGGCCGGCTCTGCCTCCAGCGACTCGCGCCGCGGCGGGGGCCGCGTGAAGTCCCTCCCCGCTGCCCGGGATTTGCGCACTGGGCGCGCGGATGCAGAGGTAGCGCCTTGCTCTCCGTGCCACTCATCTGCGCCCCTCTGCCTTGCCCCGACAGCCCGCTCTGCATTTGCAGCCGCAGCGCCCCCCTTTGCTCCCCCGCCACCTCCGTTCTCCTTCAAGCCGCGCTGCCGGGGAGGCCGGGTCCGAAGCCGAGAATGCACTGCTATCTCCTGAGCCTGGTCCTCGCCCTGGATCTGGCCGCGGTGGCGCTCAGCCTCTCTACCTGCAGCACCCTCGACATGGATCAGTTCATGCGCAAGAGGATCGAGGCGATCCGAGGACAGATCTTGAGCAAACTGAAGCTCACCAGCCCCCCCGAAGAGTACCCCGAGCCCGAGGAGGTGCCCCCGGAGGTCATCTCCATCTACAACAGCACCAGGGACCTGCTGCAGGAGAAAGCCAACCACCGAGCCGCCACTTGCGAAAGGGAGAGGAGCGATGAGGAGTATTATGCCAAAGAGGTGTACAAAATAGACATGCTGCCTTTTTTCCCCGAAAGTAAGTTCAGTGTGTGTGTGTGTGTGTGTGTGAGAGAGAGAGAGAGATTTCACTTCTAACGCCGCGGCAGTGCCCCGTGTATTATAACCCAATTTTTCTGTCCACTTCACTCTGAGTTTGGTTCATACTTTTTGGACGGGGCGGGGGGTGGGGGGGAGAGGATCAGTTGCTTGCAGATCTGCTGTGTTTTGATCTCACCTCCTCTCTCGTTCAAACTCATTACACAAGTCACGGTGTGTGCTCCCCAAGACCTGAGATTCTTTCCCCTGCTGTTCTTTCCCTTAACTTATCTCACTCTATCCCTGCGTTTGTCAAAAAAGGTATAAAAAAGAATCACAGGTTTTCTTTTCCTCCCCCCTGCCAACTCCCCCCCCCCCCCATCATCCTTCTCAAGGTCTCTACTTAAAATTGGTACCCTAAGAAAGGACAGCTGTAGAGACTTCTCCCATCCTTCCAATTAATGGTGCCTTTAATTTTAGGTCAAGATAAGTTCCCCCTTCTCTTTAGTGTCATTTCCCCGGACCCTTCTCATTTTTTTCTGTGCCTTGCTATTTTTTGAAGGACACTTTTGATACACATCTCATTCTGAATAAAAAGGGGGAAATGTTTTGTGCTGATATCATATCCCACCCATGATGATTAAAAATCATCACAACATACCTCTTTGCTTTGGCAGTGGCAGTGGGTGTGCAGAAAAGCATAAAACTCCTTTAAAAAGAGCTAGCTACTCATGCCAAGGAAGGTTAAACACCAGTGAGAGAGAAAAATAACTTCACCGTCAGCATATCCCAAACTCCAGTGCCTAACGGTTTAATTTCCCTCCCTCTTCCCCACCTTCCACTTGATGCCCTATATTCTTGCTGTCTGTTTTTGAAAAGTACATACCTCTTGCTTAAATAGATAATGGAGCCATCTTGGTAACTTTATCCTAGAGTTTCTAATTGCATTTTCTTTTTATTTAGTTTTAGTTTTAACAAGTTGTAGCTTTAGGGCTTGCTGTGTCTTGCATGTGATAGTCCCATGATGCCAGCCAAAATGTCTGAACCCCACTCTTTGCAGCTGCCTTTTTCTTCTTTTACGGTTAAATGACACCATCAGGTACAGGACACCCTGGCAGTCAAAGCCATTTTATGATTGTAATTACAATAACAGCTAGGATAAATATACTCCACCCTTGTTACCCTCAGGGGAAGAAGATTTTTTTATATATGCTGGAGCCAAGTGGTTATGCGGAAAAGGTTCAGTGTAATTTTCAGTAATAACATTGAGACAGAACGTAGAAAAAATCGTGTCAGTTTCTCTTCAAAACATGTCTCCACCGCCCTCCACTCTTGCTGGTATTTTGATGTAAGTCAGAACTTTATTTTGAGACCCAACATCTCCTCCCCTGAGCATGGTCACAGCTATTTACTAACAAAGGCCATAGAAAATAGTTCCAATTCCTTGATATACAGCTATGAAATTGGAATAAAGCATTTCTGAAGGCTAGATGCATTGATCCTGACCACAGATTTGCCCTCTTTTCCACAAAAGAAAATAACAAACACAGAGCTTCTACTATAAACCCAAGCCATTTACTTTTCAGAACATTAAAATATCTGAGGTGTGTGACATCAAAGTTGACAAAAGAGAGTCTATTTTTAAAATAGTGTCAAAAGCCAGAGCGGCACTAAAGATTCAGCAGGGGGTTTGGCAGTGTAAAGTAGACTGCAGGTATCTACCAACAGAGTGCATCAGAAGTTTGGGATCAGAAGGCTGTTTAGCAACAGATCCCATACTACTGTGCAAGTGCTGTGGCTAACATCATAGCAAGTAGGTTAACTGTTTTTCCATTGCTCTCTAGTTATAGTGGATTGAGTGACCCTTTCCAAAAAAAGACAGCAAGGGAGGAATCACTCCACCATATTTTAAACAAACAAATGAAAAGTGCAGCATTGGCTGTTATATACACTTTCTCCTAGACTTCACTGAATAATTTTCATAACTCTGCAGTTCCTGATCCCATTGGGACCGTGATGAGGAAGGAGAAGGATATCATTATGAATGCATTGAAGGTCAAAAGCTGCTGAGATGAAGGCATGGGAAAGATCAGTGGTTCAGTTTTTAACCACAAAGTTGTTAGTGTTCAGTAACTGACTACAGCCCAAGTATTACAAATATACTCTAATTATACTCATAGTCAGCTATATATCACTGGAGAATGCTGATAGGTCTTTGTGGGGTATTTTATACAGTTCAGACTAAATATTTTTAGCAATAAGGAGATGTAAAAGGAAAACTATAAGAGATATTGTATATACTCTAAGGCATATTTTGTCTTAAATATTATCCTTGGCCAACTGTACTATATAAATACAGTAAATATGAATAGAACTGGCAAGTTGCCAATCTCCTGGGATGAATTTTAGTCAAGAAGGTATTTATGGGATATAAATAATACTGTGTCAACATTTAAAGAAGGGATCTGATTAGTTTTGAATTTATTCATATTAATCTTTTCACATGCTGTTAGTTTAAGGCTCAAAGTAAAGTTATGCTAAGGTTTCTGATAGTTTGCATTGAGGGAATAAGGGGGCATCTGGCTTCTGCTTGAGAGTCCATTTGAGGTTAAAGACACTTGTAGTCAGAATATATGTAGAAATTCAAAGAGTCAAAGAATAATAGACCCATGAAGATAATAGATTGCAAAATTAGTGGCAGGAAAATAATATCAAGAAACTTTGGAAACTCAAAAAGCAGTTGAGCTTTTGTGCCATCAATCCCCATGTATCTTGTTTTGGGTTAGATAATAAAACTGTCAATAATTGACTTTTTAACAGAGATTTATGAAGTAGATTGAATGTGAAATCTAAAGATTATAGATGATAAAATTACTTTGTGATTAGAAGCAATTATCTTTCGAATTCCAAAGTCCTGGCTTTATTAAATTTGGGTCATATTAGAAGATAATTCTGTCTAAGATAAAATTGCTGATTCTGAGACAAGTACTGATATTTAAACTGAATATCTATTTCAATTTAGTATTCGCAAACATTGCATTGTTGATCTGCACAAATGTAATATTGGTACAGTTACAGACAGGAGATAATAATCAGACATATTTGGGACATTTGTTATATATGCATATAATTAGCAAGGCAGATTTTCAGGAATTTGGAAGGCTTATTTGTGTTAAACATATAAATGCTCAGTTCTATTAATCTAAAACTCCCATTACAGTTAGTGAGTTAGTAAAAACAGAAGGATAGAGCCCTATGAAAGTAAGTGATTACTTTGAGAATTCTATCATCTTTGGAGGAGGGGAGGCTGAAATAGACAAACTCCTGAAAAATTAAAATTCCTTTGTTTGATAATTGTTTCACTTTAATGTTATGCTAATTTTATACAGACTTCCTCCCCATCCCTATTGAGCCCAGTTTTTGACTATACATTAACTTTATGGGAACTATTGATATGACTTATATTTTAATGAACTCTATTGCATGCATATTATGTTACATAGACTACCGTTTTTCTATTTGCCAAATGAAAAAAAAAAACCTATATAAACTGGCTGGGTTCAAGGCTCTGCTTCTGCTTTATGAACAAGGAGTTGATTTACCAGTGATCAGAGGCATGTGGATGACTTGTCTTCAGAATAACTGAATTACTAATACTGAAGTGGCCAAGCTGTATGCCTCCCCTTCACTGATTGCATCATTACCAAATGTTAACAACTACTGATGTGAAGCTCATGTGTGTTTTGTGTTTACCAGTGCCCAGAATTTAATCATTCAGGGTTTTCTATTTTGTTAAAAACATGGAAGCATTCTCAAAAGGAGTGTATTATTTTAAACCTCCCAACTGTGTGGGCCCAGTGTTATAGGTGTGGGATCTGATTCTTCATTGTCTCTTACATGTAAGGAATTTGGAGAACTGGTGGAGTCTTCTAGTGAGGTAGAGGGAAGGTTGTTGGAATGATGCCATGTGACTTACATGTGGGTAGCATTCATGAATCCTCCTTTGCTCTTTAGCGCCAAGAAGTTGCACATGGATTTAGAAAGAGACATGATAATATTATGAGCAACAGTATCATTTTCAGTTATTCCTACCGAGTGAGGTAATCAAATTATTGGATCACTGAACTGGAAGAAACCTAGCAAGCTCATCAAGTCCAGTCCCCTGCACTCCTGGCAGGACCAAGCACCATCTACACTCGTGATGTCCAACCAGTTCTGAAGCCGTAGCCACTACTGCGATAGTGAACGAGCCATACACAACTGGCCAGATAGCCACATTGTTGAAGCCATCTAGCCACACTCAACCGGTCTGATAGCCACATGTGGCTAGCGTGGTGGATACCACGGATCTGACAGGTGTTTGTCTAACCTGTTCTTAACAGTCTCCTATGATGAAGAATACACAACCTGCCTAGGCAATTCATTCCAGTGTTTAACTAGCCTGACTGGAAGTTTTTTCTAATGTCCAACCTAAATCTACCTTGCCGTGGTTTAACCTCATTGCTGCTGGTCCTATCAACAGAAGTGAAGGAAAATAATTGTTCTCCCTCCGCCTTTTAGGTACTTGACATCTGTCTTGCTTCACTGCATATGCTGATCACCATAGGAGTCAGGAAGGAATCACTCCTCCTCCCACATGTACCCTCATTACACAAATGACAAAGTGCATTCTGGGTGTTTTCACTTCTTTTGAATCCTCAGGTATTGGCCACAGCCAATAGTAGAGTACCAGATTTGGGAGCTCAGAAACTTGATCTGGCATGGTAAATTCTGTTACTCTATGACTTGAGGAGAGAGAGAGAGAGAGAGAGAGAATGCTTTAGTGTGTGAAAGGGAATGACCATCCAGGATAACAAAAAACAAACAAATAAATCTCAAAACATCTAGGACTAAAATCCCGAAGCCCTATCTCAGTGTCTACTAAGCAAAATGTTTCTTGATGTCTGTCTTAAAGAGATACCCTCATTGTGAAATCTAGTAAAGTTTTTAAAGAAATACATTTTCTGGTACTCCACCCAACCCCCTATTCTGCTGCCAGTTTGAGGTTTTACAGTTGCAGGTGATAATTTTTAGATGTTTTTCTGTTTTCTGCTTCTGTGGAGGAATAAATAATGGAGGAAACTGGCTGACTAAAGTACCCCTCCTGCAAGTCACTGGATAGATGGAACCTGCACCCATATGAAGCTCCACTGGCTTGAGTCTGTTACAGTCAAGGCGCAAATGGCTGCAGAGGAGAGAGAGCAGAACTGACTATATTTAAAGTGCTGTCCAGCACATACTAGTAAATACACTGAAAAAAGAAATCATTTACTTTGTCAGTCCTAGTCATTTTAGGTGTCACTTGTGAGAACAATAGGTCACACATTTTCAGAGTGGGATTTTCATAGGTTGTTTTTATCACTTTAAAATTGGGACTCTTACATGTGTAAGAACTGAGGAAAAGCTAAACAAGAACTCTAGAATTTGTTCATCATTGAGGTCCTTATTCTGCAAGAAACACATGTACAGCTTTAAGAATGTGAGTCTCATTAGCAATTAAAGATAAAGTAGCTTGCTGAACTGAGCCCTGATTTTGCAGGATATTAGCAGTGGTAGGAACAGAGATTTGGAGTCATGCAGCTTAAGAACCCTCATAGCACTTAGAAAATGTATTGTTAAACATCAGTACCAGTAAAAGAGGTAAGGCTTGAAAACTCTTTTTCCAGAGGAAAAAAAGTTCTCTGTTCAATATCTTTGTTATCCTGAAAAGTCTCTTCCAGTTGGACAGCTCGTCCTTTTTCTTACGTAAGTGGTTCTATGCTAGAAATGCTTCCACATTAAAAATTAAGAGGAAACTCCCAGTGCATCTTGACAAAACAAGTCATTAGTGAAGATGCACAAATGTTTCCATTTCCATTGTGCAACCATATGCTATACATTTAAACAGGCAGCATTTAGCCTGGGAATTATATGTTCTCCAGGTATTATTTTAATTTAATAATATGTTATGGATGCTGAACAGATTTGTTTAGACTATAAAGTTTGCTTCAGTCATTTGTTTAGAGTAGATTTACATCCTGCCTACAACCACAAGCTGATGTTTGTTTCTTTTTAAATCTATGATATCCACAAGTAGGTACCTAACTGCATCTTTACTATCAACTTGCTTCCTGTAATGGTTTGGCTACAACAGCTACTTTTCTTCTAGAAACAACTCCCCCAAGCCATTTACACCATCCTTGTTGCTGTTACATAATAACTGTGAGGGAAAACCCAGCGGTACAAAATTACAGCTGAATGGTGCAGAAGGTAGGCAAGGAGGCGGGGGAGAAAGGATACAAAGGCCATCACTTTGCAGAAGTGGGGAGGGAGTGGAAGCACATTCAGCACCAAGCCTTATATTCCACCCTCCTTCCAATATACGCTGCAGCCTCCGTGGATGAATGAGTGAATTATGGTGTCCTTAAAGTGGCAGAGCGGAGAAGAGACACACTCTTACTAATTACTACAGGAGTTCTCCTTTAGCTCCAAAGACAGTGGATTGGGCTTTTGGATTTGAATGACTAGGTTTCTTGCCCTGGTTCCTTTGGGTATATACCTTTGAGTAATTGTTGAGAGATTTTTGTTACACATGACAGATGTTCTGCAAATTGCTTCTGAGCTGGGAAGCCCATTTTCTATGCAGAATGATGGCCTCCAAACCCAGCGGCATTGTCAGTGGAAATCTGATTAGGCTTCCTCACTGCTGTAGAAGTATTGACTTCCCCAAAGGGAAGATGCCCATGACTGTTTCATGCACCATATAGTGTACCTGAGGGGAAGGATCTGACAAGTAGCGAAGATGGTCTAGCTGTTCTCTTTCGTACCCCATGGTCTAGGGAGACACACCTGTAATTTCCCTGTGTATTCACATGTAGTGTGAACATTGCACCCTAAATGCCTTCTTGGTGAATACCTCATGTTCCCACCCCTTGGGAGGAAAGCTCTGTAGCAACCTTCTGAGTTTGAACTGGTGGTTTTTTTCCCCAAAACATCTTTACCCATCATTCACATTTTCCTGCAGGAGGGAGAGGGAAGGTATACCCCTAGAAACAGAAATTTTCTATTACTGTGGTTGCATGATGCACTGAAACCATTCTAGATTTTTACTATAGACCTAATCTTACTCCCATTGATGTCAATGGAAGTTTTGCCATCAGGATGAGCTCTTTGGAGCATGATTTGTCTCTTTGCTCACTTAGCACAATGAGTCCTGGTCTGTAACTGGGCCTCTTAGTCAGTACTGCAACACAAATAAATAACAGTATTAAATTGCACCTCATATCAAGGGCCAGGTTTATACCCGTGGAGAAAGTTGACCTACGATACGCAACTCCAGCTATGGGAATAGTATAGCTGGAGCTGCACATACCTTCTTAGGTCAAATTTCCATGGCATCCCAACTGCGGGAAGTTGATGGGAGAAACTCTCCCATTTACTTCCCTCACTCTTTGTAACCCAGTGGAGTACTAGAGTCAATGGGGGAGTCATCAGCAGTCGATTTAGCAGGTCCTTACTACACCTGCTAAATCGAATTCTGGGAGACTGATCTTTGCAGAGTCAGTCTCTGAGTAAGTAGAGATAAGCCCTAAGTCCCCTGTGAAGCAAAAGTAATTGAAATAAATGTGAATCATTGACTTCAGTGAGCTGTGGATGAGGCCTAATATATTATATTTTCCTTGTATTATAAAAACTACTAGAAGATTTATCCGGTATTACTCAGGCCCTTAACTCAAGCAAATTTTGGTTTTCTTCATTTAAATCATCCTCTGTCACTGCAGCAGGTTGGAGCCAGGTGAAAAGTACTTGTCCATAGCTACTGCAGCTGCAGCAGGCACAGGTGGAGGGGAGGTGCATGTCCTCAAACTGGGGGACAGACAGACACAAAGACAGACAAACTGAAATATACAATAGATAGTTGTCCTTTTCTCCGTCCCTGCCCCCTGCTGTCCCAGTGTGGGTATAGCTGTCCCAGTCCCTAACTCTGGCCCTTTGCTGCCCCCCTGTGATCATTCTGCAATATAACTCTCTCTCCTGCTAGATTCCCCCCCCCCTTCCATTTTATAAGAAACCATCAAATTCTAGGCATTGTCCTGGCACAACCAAATTCTGACCTTGCTTTAAGTTATAAGAGGGAGCTGCATATCAAATTTGGTGATCCTAGCTCTTACTGTTTAAGAGAATTTCTTGAACAAATGGACTCTCATATGGACAGACAGATTCATTTACTTTCCTTGCATGGAGAAGATACTGCTTTTCAGACAAAAAGACATGACAGACTGAGTTAAAATATTGACTAGTGCATTTTATTTCAGCAAACACTCTATCAAAGAAAACAAAACAGGAAAAAAGGAAAGAGAGAGAGAGAATATGTTGTGATTTTGACCTTGGCTCTGTTTGTTTGGCTCCTTCCCACCATATCTAACCCACAGTACTCTGACAAATACTGCATCTGTCTTGACAGGCTAGATCACAAATAACCATTCATTCATAACTCAGGGCTGTTGTAAGAATCCCAGTTTGTTGCTTAATCTGATGATTGTGGATTCGAACATTGGCTTTGGAAGACGGACCCTGCAAAATGACCACAAGTCCAGTCTGACTGCAAAAACAAAGAGGGAGGTCTTGCTTAAAAGAAATACTATGCTATATATCTATATCTATATCTATATCTATAGACACACACACAAATATCTTTAAAAGTATTAAAACATCTGTTGTTGCCAAAGCCTGAATTGGAATGTTCTGGGAAAGATAATTTAATTTTAAACTGCTGTCCTTTTTCAGTGATGGTGATTTCAACACTTCCTGGGGAAAGTCGATCAGTGATTATTATATGCACAGCAAATGCAGCAGTAGATCTGTCATTCTTTCCATTTCACTTTTTTGCTCATATAAATTTGTGATTTTTCCTCATTTGGCCCGTGCGAGTATCTTGTGTTTTCACTGGCTTCTGTTCATTCAAACCCCCGCCATGAATTTTAAAAGGCAAGCTAAGTGCCGCTGAAGTTTCCTTTTCTTATTTGTTTTTGTTTACATTCAGCCTTTGCAATTCAGTAGCTAGTTCAACTAAAGCAGAGTATTGGTAAAACTAGAGAGATGACTGAGAAATCAAAGCATGGGAGTTTATTTAAAAAAAAAATGGGAATCAACTTTGGGCTCATCAAAGTGAGGAACTAGAAACTCCGTGTCTTCTGTGTTTGTACAGCTCCTGGCATGGTGGGCCCTGATTCTGCCATATGAGTGTTAAACAATAATAATAATGAGCTCAAGAGTGAGTGAGCAGCTGCTGTTTTAAGCTCTCCAGCCTACACATGTCTGCTAATGCATCCCAACCTGACCGACAATAGCCCTTGTTATTTCAAATCTTGGCTGCTCCTGAGCAGACGCTGCCTAATGTGCTGTACGGATTGGTGGTTTTGTGCTCTGGAAAAACAGGCACTAAGGATTAGTCTGAAACTGCCAAGAGTTTTAATAGGAAGAGCAACTCTGTAGCAGTTTGTCTTCAAAGCGCCATGTAAATATTAAGGCGCAAATTTCCCCTCTTTCAGTACAGAGGGGTTGAAATACTGTCCAGAAGTATCTGGCAAGCCTGGAATGGTGAGAGAGGAAATAAGTGACTACCGGTCATTAGAGTATAGAGGAAGCTGCTTGACCATTTTCAAACCCAACTTGCTCCTAAAAATGGGGCAGATCAACAAAGCCAAGAAACATTCCTGTGAGTATAGTAAATACTGCACCAGCTATTTCTCTTGCATCCTCTTTGCAGATTTAAGAGATTTTTCATACTGGAGTCAACTCCAGCTACCTCTAATGAAGAGATAGTCAGTGAAATCTCTAGTGATAGAGAGTTAGCTATATTCCCACATGTGAAGGTGGCAATTTGCACCCCTTGACTACATGCTGGCAGATGTAGCTTCATTAGGAGGTATTCAATCTTGAGGGAAGAAAGGCAGCTGCATTGCTGCCATCCTTCATAGGGATTGGCACTATTAAACTGAAGCTGCATAGCAACTTGGTCAGGGGCTGTTGCTTAGGAGATGCGTTGGATCAGTTCATGTCTTGGGTGTTTTGGTCCCACACCCTCAGTGGCTGATCCTGCCCAGTTTGTGAGCTATTGTATTGGCTCCAGAACTGTAGCATAGTAGCAATACAGATGGCTTCCTTCCCTTTACTTCTTCCTTTTACTGAGTTCAAGTTCTTTGTGATATGGCCTTTAGAGACCGAGTAGTCACACAGAATCATAGGACCGGAAGGAACCTCAAGAGGTTATCATGTCCAGTCGCCTGCGCTCATGGCAGGACCAAGGACTATTTAGACCATCCCTGGCAGGTGTTTGTCTAATCTGCTCCTAAAAATCTCTAATGAAAGAGATTCCAAAACCTCCCTAGTCGATTTATTCCAGTATTTAACCATTCTTACAGTTAGGAAGTTTTCCCTAACGTCCAAGTTTAACTTCCCTTCCTGCAATTTAAGCCCATTGCTCCTTCTCCTATCATCAGAGGTAAAGAAGAACAGTTTTTCTCCTGCCTCCTTGTAACAATCTTTTGGGTACTTGAAAGCTACTATCATGTCCACTCTTGGGGTATGTCTACACAGCAGGGCTAAAGTCAAATTAAGCTACACAACTTCAGCTATGTCAATTGCATAGCGTAAGTCGAAATAGCTTAATTCTGCTTTTGGCACTGTCTACACAGCAGGAAGTCGAAAGAAGAACATGCTCCCTTCGACTTCCCTTACTCCTCATGAAATGAGGGTTACCATGAATCAGAGTAAGAAGTCCTCCAGCTTGACATTATTTTGAAATAAAGGCTTGTAGTGTCGATGCACACTTCATTATTCCAAAATAAAGCTGATGAGTAGACGTACCCTCAGTCTTCTCTTTTCCAGACTAAACAAACTCAGTTCTTTCAGACTTCCCTCATAGGTCATGTTTTCTAGACCTTTAATAATTTTTTTTGTTCTTCTATGAAGTTTCTCTAGTTTGTCCACATCTTTCCTGAAATGTGGCACCCAGAACTGGACACAACACTCCAGTTGAGGACTAATCAGTACTTAGTAGTGCAGAAGAATTACTTCTCAGTTCTTGCTCTCAACCCTCCTCTTAATGCATCCCAGAAAGATTTTCTTTTCTTTTCTTGGTGCAACAGTATCACAATGTTAACTCATTTAGCTTGGGTTGTACAAATAGATGCTTGTACATTTTCTTTTTTCCTCTTGTTGCATATTGACGTAATGCAGAGTGACAGAATATTGCAACAAATAGCAGATAAAGCACTAGGTATGTGAGCCTTGGAATATGTTCCACCTTTCTTGAAGAAATTCACTCATCTGGTGATGTGTTATATTCAGGCTTATATTTGGGATCTACATTGTGTGCACTGAGGATCTAAATTTGCAGCTAGATGTTCTTATAGTGGATTTGTACCAAAATCCTGAGTCTAAGTTCTCTCAAAAGTTGAATCTGGATTCATACTTAGATTAGGTCCATCTTTATGTCTGGGAGTGAGTCAAAGTTGGAATTTTCACACATCCCTCCTTTCTTGTGTACAGGAGATCCTAAAAAAATGTAGAAAAAGATAGCTTTAAAAGATGGCCAATGATTCATAAGTGTTTTTTTTTTGTCTAAGAGAACATTACATCCTTCCAAATCTGGGTCCTGTCTTAACCCACTTTATTGGGAAAGTTCTCTTCCTCTTGGTGGTAGGTATTTATTTTAATGGGGCTGGAAAGAATTCTGTCCAATCCACACTTACCACAAGACCAGCTGCACCTGGAACTTTCTGCTGTCACATGACTGTTGAGTCTGTACTACTGATTTAGGGCCTGATCCGTAGGTGGTGTCTTTCCATTGATTATAAAGGGCTCTGCATCAGGTCTATGACACTTTTGATTTAAAAGAATAACCATATTGCCAAGGTGTGTTAGACATATTTTTGTAACATGGCTCCTTACTTTTGATGAATTGCCATCAGAGATGTTCTTCTGTACAATGCTTTGTAAAAAGCTTTAAAAATAAACTACATTATAGCTTATTGGTAGCAGCATTTGATAGCAGATGTCAGCTGGTAACAGCATATGGCAGCAATATGGCAACAGTACATGATTATAGAATACAGAGTAATAGGTATGAGTTCATGTCCTCTACCTCTCAGGTATCCCATATACCCCTCCCTTAAAGAAATGACAATGTGACCATGAGACCTTGCCAATAAACATGCTGTGTAATATGTTACTATCATCCTCCCTAAATCCAGTTCTAGTCTAGAAACTAAGGGCTTCATATCTAAAAACTTCTCTGCAGACAGCTGTACAAATCCTTAGTTCACTTATAGTAAAGATGATTCTAGAGGCTGCAAAGAAGAATCTGGCAACCCAGTAAGCAGTAGATTAGACAGAAAGGCCAAGACTAAGCCACATGGTCCTTGAATGTTATCTGCAAAAATTTAAAGTCCGTTCTCAATTAAACTGGAGCTAGCAGAGTGACTGCTAAAAGCAGCTGTGATGATATATGCTGAATTTACAGGCTGGAAAGCAAAAGAGTTTGGGAACAAGACCTGTGCTAATGAGATGGAAGTGAAAGTGATTTGATATAGTGCCTCTCTTGCTTGGTGTGTCTCAGAGTGCCTCACAGAGTAATGAGCGAAATATTAGGAGGTACATTCTAATCTCAGTTACACAGATAAAAACTTGGAGTAAATCTATTGACATAAGAGTAGTCACTCAACATTTTCACTAGAGTCCTGGAGGTCAGAGTCTGGTTAGTGATCAGTTCAGCAAATGGAGTAGTTGCTGTGGATGGGATTTTCAAAGGAGCCCTAGCTGTCTAGTTTTCATTGAGTTGTAATGAGATTTGGTTCTGTAGGCCCTCTTCATAAATAGCAGACCCATGTTGAGATGATAGATCAACAGAGGAACCTGCTTTACTAAGAGTTTATCCCACGCTCTTAAAAACACAATGTCAGTGAGAGCCCAGTGGTCGGTCATCAATGGCAAAAAAGAAGGGGGGTTGGTATAACCTTGTGTCCAAAGGAAGCTCCACCCGGTTGCAGTACTTCCCATACCTGATCAGGGTCAGCCTGGAGTATGTGCCCAAATATCTTGTAGTAGGATTTAAAGCCAAGAGGCCAGATTCTCATTACATTGCCAGTCTGGTGCATGGTGCATAGGATGTAAATGGTTACCTGGGTAACTAGTAAGCATCACCCTTACCAGGAAATGCTTACTGGTTATGGTTAACCAGCAGGGGCTGCAGCAGGCTGTGGGTAGGGGGCTGTATTGGCCTTGCAAGGCCCGCTGCAGGTGAGGGAGTTGCAGGCGGGGAGGCACTCTAGCCTGCTAGAGCAGGCCCCATTTGCTGCTGGCCCGGTCTGGTGCATCACAGGCAAGGACACTCCAGCCCACCCAGAACAGCTACAGTCTGCATCCGGCCCAGCCCAGCGGGCCATGGACAGAGGCATTCCAGCTGTGGTTGGTGGAAAGGCTGGAGCAGTCCTCCTAGCCCCATTTCAGTTAACCGGTTAACACAATTAAATGGTATTTTACATCCTTAGTGCGTAGGGGACTTGGTGTACATGACAGTCAGATGTACAATCTTCTGTTTCAGAAGGTTGCTTTTAGTGGAGCCATAATACATATGTTGTATGCATTTGGTACTGAGAAGGAGATTTGGCTTGGGACAAACATTTCCAGATCTAACTGGATTTTTAACTAACTTGACTGTGTTGTAGTTGGAGTGAGGCTGTCTGTTGACCTAGGGTCCAGTAGAATTAAATGCATTGATCTAGTATGTATCACAGCATATATATATATATATATATTGGCTCACTATTAGAGGATATCATTAGACAGGCTAATTTTGAGTTCATTAGCTCATCTTGTTCATCTGCCTGCCTACAGGACAGTTGCTAGTGCTGTGTCCAAAGTAATGCTACATGGAAAGGCACGGTGGTGGTATCCCAAACTGTTGTTAAAGAATAGATGTGATCAGAGACATGCTGCCCTCCAGAATATTTGCAGTGCAGAATGAAAGATGCGTGTGGCATGGTGAATAAAATTTGACTCCAGGTTATGCGCTCAGGGGGCATTTTGAGAGCAGGGAAAACTTCCATTAACTTCAGCGGGACTTTTGTCTATAGAATGACTGCAGCATCAGTTGCTGTAGAGTTCTAACCATATAGGTTGGTTTCCAAATCCTGAAATTAAGGTCTTATTCCTTTTTCATATCGGGGCGGAGTGTGGTGGTGTTGTGTGTAACTGTGTACACATGTACATGTTCACATCCCTGATGGTAATGGTAAGTAATTTTTTTCCATGCGTCTAAAAAATATGATAAACACAACAGCAATGCTGAAATGGATATTCAGTATTTTGTAAAGACTTAGAAGAAGTAACATTCTGATTTTCTTTATTTCATTTCATGTTGCATACCTACAGGTATATTCCCAATGCATGAATTTAGAAAATTCCCTGTTAAGCCCATGAGAGTTTTGAGTATAAATCCCTACTCAGACATGAAAGATGAATACACACTCCTTTGACAGCTATGTTGAGTTTTTATAGCGGAAACATAGCAGTGTTGGTATAAGCTAAATGCTGTCAGAAGAACCACAGATTCACTTTCTAAATTTTGTCTTGCATTTAATTAAGTGGTCACCAACCTTTTTGTGCCCAAGATCACTTTTTAAATGTCTGGGCAACCCAGGATCTACCTCACTCCATTTCCCCCTCTCTCCATCACTTGCTTTCCCCCACCCTTGCTCACTTTCACTAGGCTGGGACTGAGGATTTAGAAGAAGGAAGCGGTGAGAGGTGCAAGTTCTGGGAGGGAATATGAGTGTAGGAGGGGACTGCAGACTGGAACAGAGTGTTGGGTTGTAGGTGAGAGCGCAGGGTGCTGTCTCAGGGAGGGGATTCCAAGTTAGGCAGAGTGTTGAGGAGCAGGTGGGAGTGTGGGGTGCTGAGCAAGCACCCAAGCCAAGGAGAAAACCCCTGATTGGCCCTCCCTCCCAGGATGGCATTGAGCTGCTCATACTAGTGGCACATGTGTGGTGCCACCCCAGAGTATCCACTCTGCTCTCTGGCCTCGTTGTAGGCCTGCCGGAGCCCTTTTATTTTCATCTGAACCTGGTCGAGGGTTCAGGTGTGGCCTTTGGCGGCCAGGCTGGTGGCCATCCAGCTGTACATGTCCGCATTGTGTGGAGATCCTGGAGGTTGGTCTCCTCGCCCCAGACCTCAATGAGGTCCAGGATCTCTGCACCAGTCCAGGCTGGGGCTCTCCTGCATCCCTGGCCAGTGGCAGCCGAGGGTGCAGCAGGAGCGCTGGCAGCCGTGGGGGGCACTGGGGTTTGCCATGGCTCCATCGGCAGCTGCTGTCTGGCACGGGGTTTGCCAAGCTGGCCATGTGCCACAGGCCCTTCTCCAGCAGCCTGCTGTTTTCAGCTCCACAGGAGAACGGGAGCAGTGGAGCTGGCAGGTGTGGTCAGAGCAGCCACAAATGCAGCTGAGAGAGGCCTCTGGAGGCCAATTATTTTGAATTAGCTGCACTGGATCATCCACACTAATGGTATTTTGAAATAACAATTTTGAAATAAGTGTTATCCCCGAGGAAAGCAGGAGTTATTATTTTGAAATAATGGACTGGGTAGTGTGGATGCTCCACTTGTTATTTTGATAAGAGAGGGGTTTATTTCAAAATAACTCCCTAGTTATTGTGCTACCAGTAACTTTGCTACTAGGCTGGAAAGAAACCCACACACATACTACTCTCTCTATTCATTGTTGCTTGGACATCACAAATAAGTCATAACAGACCCATGCTTCATGAATCCTAGATGCATACTGGTCTGATCTGATCATTATTTGTTTGTTTATTATTTGACTTGACAAAGAGCTCTGGACTCAGAAGCTTATCTCTTTCACCAACCGAAGTTGGTCCAATAAAGCATATTACCTCACCTTCCTTGTCTCTCTTGTATCTGGGGTCCAACATGCCTACAACGCTGCAAACGAGTTTTCACTGACAGATCAAATGGCTGCTGATTATGTGAGCATTAAATAACAGATGAAGTCCTGCTTGATATTTTTTGGTTACTAAATTGATACTTGAAGGCTTTAGACTATCTTTTCAAAATAACAAGTGGAGAATTAATCAAACCAGTTCATTCAGACACTTCACTCCAAAATATTATAAAGAGTAGTCTCACCACTCCAGGAATTAATATCATTAATATTATCCAGTAATTTCTTCTGAGATTTCTTCCTGTGGACAATGCAAAATCATTCTGTGCGTTTCCAGTCTAATTTTCAAGCATTGCATTCACTGTAATTATTGATGTGAGACAGAAAAGACATCAGAATTCCAATTCAGTTTTAAAACTTGCTATTTCTCCTGTCTTTGCCATTCACTTATCCATTAGCTGGAGTATCTTTCTCTTAACTATTTTAAATTGTATTTTTCAAGATTAGAATCTGTGAATTTACACTTGATTGCAGTGCAAATCAAAATGTCCATTTTTCTTTTGACGTTATTCCCCCTTCCTTCTATATTGCAGTTTCTCTGAACATTTCCTGTTGGTTTTTTTTTTTGTCTCTAGAGCAAAATGTTGGACTGTCCAACCTGCTTTTCTTGAAAATTACTTTCTTTCATTTCCTTCTACAGCCAGGGAATGGTTTAGAAATTCTTTTCTCTGGGCCCCTGGCTCAGTGTCAGAAGCCAAATAGCTTCAGGGCTTGCCAAAGGAGCAGGAATTCTTCCTGGCAGAAGTGGGGCTAGAAGAACAGGATCTAAACCGTGGGACTGACTTTCATCTCCTCTCTACAAACCAATACAGAAATTTACTGACAGATTTTAAATCTTTCAAGCAGTATAGATGAGCTGTGGGGCCCTCTGAAAAACAACCTGCTTTGATAGGGCACATCTACACAGCAGGGCTAAAGCTGAAATAAGCTACGCAATTTCAGCTACGTCAATTGCATGGCTGAAGTCAAAATAGCTTATTTTGGCTTTTGGCACAGTCTACAGAGCAGGAAATCTGAGGAAGAACACTCTTCTTCTGACTTTCCTTACTCCTCATAAAATGAGGGTTACAGGAGTCACAGTAAGAAGTCCTCCAGCTAGATATTATTTTGACATTATGTCCAAACAACTGCTTGTAGTGTAGATGTGGACTATGTTAAATAACACTGCTGTGTAGATGTACCCATAGGTAGTAATTGAGTAAAAGGACAAGTTAGACTGTGCTACAGGAAGGCATCTTATAAGAGTGAGTTACTGCATGTGGATTGTGATGTTGAACAGTTGGTAAGGGCAAATGGACTATTCTAAGCAGATGGAGCTTCTTACGTTAACTGCCCTGTTCTCAAATATACACATCTGCAGAGTTGTTCTAGGAGAATAGAATCTGTATTCTCCTTGCTGTTTGAACATATTTAGAGGCAGGGACAAGCCCTAACATTTAGAATCACATAGTTTTTTCCCCAAAATTCAGGGAAAATTCAGGGATGTGCTATTTTGATTTGTGCCCATTTCTTTCTTGCAGTGGGAAAGTATCAATATTCAGAATGCACCCTTCTGCTGGAAATATTGTATTGAGTAGTGATGATGTTTCAAGATTCTTATCGTCCTTTGCCAGTTGCAAGCAAATTATATCAGTAACAACTTTACAACTATGGTATATTTACAGAGTACTGATTAATAAGGTACAGAGTAATAAAAGAATGATGTGCATGGTTGCTAGCAAGAGACCACAGAACTGTTTTCTAATCTCACTCACTTGACCTATGTCAGGTTTACATGGGTCTGACACAGTTTCAGGCGTTGTGCCTTACCCCACAGTACAATGAACCACTAATATGTGCCCAACCCAAACTGTAGCTGGGACCATTCTGCTGCTAAGAAAGAGATAAGTAGTTGGGACATCCATCAGCATCTTACCTTCTGCTAGACCCCTCAGTTCATTGTATTCAGGTTTCAGATCAGGGCATAATATACAAATGGCCCTGAGGGAGATACTGCTAGATTTCTGTGTCTCAGTAATTGCACCCCTCCTCTTTAACTTTTTCCTGAGACCACTCAGAGAGATCTTGAAATGCCATAGACTCAGCTGTTACACAACGCCATTGAGTGTCTTCTTCAATGATTCAGTCTCTGCCACCAATGTCAACATGAAATCAGCAAAAGGTTGAGGAGTCGTTAGTTCAGTCTCAGATAGGAAAGATGGAACCAGTGCTGGTAGATAGTGGGAAATGCCTTTAAGGAACTGACCAGTACACTAATATCATCAGTAATCCAGAGCATCAAACCAAAGTAGTGCAGAGCCTCGGGGTCTTGCTATAATCCATACGCTCCCTCAACATGCAGTTTTCCACAGTGCCAAGAAATATCTTCTTTGGCCTCCACTACACCAGTCAGCTGTGTTCTGCTCTCTCAGGTGAGGACCTAGCCAATGCAATCCAGGCTTTAAACTCCCCATGGTTGGAATATTGCAGCTCACTCTACTGAGGTAGGACACAACTGCTTCAAAAAGGCCGAAGCTGGTAGAGCATGTCTTACTGATGGACATGTGCTGTGCAAATACATCCCATCTCTGCTTTGTCATTATTACTGGTCCCACCCCTACCCCCAGTGGCTTCAGTGTAAAGATCAAATGCCTGGTTCTAATCTAGAAGGCACTTAATAGGCTGATATCTGTTTTAGAGACTGCTGTAGCCTCCAGGTGATCCCAAGACATCTACCCTTACTTTATAGGTATTGTGCAACAGGATAGGTTTAGGTTCCCAGAGTGAGCCAATGGCAAACAAAGTGTTCTTGGTGGCAGGAATTGAAACTATGAAATTTCTAGGCAGAAAAGGTCAGACAAAATACAAATGAGCAGATCAAGGTACACTTCTTTTTTAAAATAAGGAATTGCTATTTCTTAATAGTGCCCCAGAGAAAATAATCCAAATCTCTGTACAAGTAATAATACTATGCTCCAGAAAAATTGAGGTAAAAACCTTTTTAGTCTGGACTTTAATTCTTAACTTTTTTAAGGTACCCCAGTAATCGTGGTTATATAACCTTGCCTTTGAAAAAAAACCCACCAGGCGGTAATATAGATTATTTTTATCTGCTATTGCCAAATCAGGAAATATGCATCCCCTCCTCCATAGTTTATGTCACTCTTCTTTGATGCTGTAAGGGGCGAACATGGGAGGAATCAGTTTCCACACCATGTTGAAGTTGCTGGCTGAGGGTTTCCGGTGTGTAGAACTACATGCCATCCAGAATTTGGCCATGTATTTAAGGGGCTCATTTCACTCCAAACCTAAATGCAGCCAGCAGCCTGGTAGAAATATGCTGCCTCCATCTGTTGCTAACATCACTATCCAAGAGAGGGTTTAGGAGACAAAGTGCCTTAATATTTGCTGTACAGAAGCCCCAACTGAGATCAAGCCTCTGTTATGCTAGGAACTCTCATATTCATGGTAAGAAACAGTTTCCACCCTAACAGGTTAGTAATTTAAATTGAGGAGCCAGTGGATGCTCCATCATATAATCTTTTATCCTGAAGAAGAAACAAGCCTGGTCTAAGATGGAGACTTTCATATCCGCTCAAAGATTTCTTCATGGTGACTGTATTTGTCATCCAGCAGCTATTCCAGTCCAATGTACTAGTACTTATCTAGAGTCCAATCCTATAGTAGAAACAGAGAATTGTATGTTAGAAATGTCACTTCTTATTCAGTGTTATTGCTTTTTGCAGGGGGCACTTTTTACTACTTCTTTGTCAGTGGCCAAATAGCTTCTAGTGATTGTTATTTCTTGTCAGCCGAGTGTGAGGTTTGCAAAGAGAATTTAGAATCGAGAGTATATTTCCCCATCAGACTATAGCAGTTGCAATGTAGGTCAAACTTTTGGCTCAAACTGTCAGACTGTTTTGCTTTAGGCTTTTACTGCAGATCAGCAAAAGCAGGAAGTTCAGAATTAAGGATGAAATACCTACAATGACTCCAAAAAACACACAGTATAATGAACTCACTAGAACTCTGCCATCCTAACTGTGCTGAGTACAACCTTATTCTTTGAGTAATTTCAATGAAAGCAATAGGATTGCTCATGGATGAAAGTGCTACTCAACCTAGTGAGGGTAGGGTGGTAAATTCTGGGCTTATGGATCAAATATCAGCTGGAATTTGGCATTGATTTGCTTTTATCACAAACACATTATTGCAAAATAGTTTTTTTCTATTTTATTTATACTGAAGTTCTTTATTTCTCTGCATTCATATAAATGTAAGATAAAGATATCACATTATTCAACCAATATTCAACCAAATAACAAAAATATATGGGGGGGGAGTAATTCTAATTACTAAACCATGATAAGCATTTATAAGGCAATATTTTTCACCACTCTGGCAATGTAAAGGAGCCTTAAAACTTTTTCATCTCTGTTGTACTCCTGGGAGAATTCACAAAGACAGTGGGTACAATTCATTAATCAGGCTGTTTGCTATATTTTGTTTTGTCTGAGGGACAGAGCCTGTCTCATACCTACCACGTGAGAAGCACTCCGAAGCCCTGCATCTCCACGCCAAGCATGCCACAATATAGAGCAAGGGGACCAACTGTCTCTCTATCACATATTCACAGCTGTCTAGACTCTTCCCCTGGCATTTATTTGTCTCTACCAGATGCTTTGGGCACCTAAATTGACATGTCTGTGCTGCTGAGAAGGGATGTGTGACTATTCTTGCAGCTTCCTTTTGCTTCTCTGTCAGAAGTGTGTGGTGTTTTTTTTGTTTTTTTTTTTGCAAGGAAGCAAAGAAATCTGCAGGGGACACAAATTCTGTGCATGAGCAGTGATGCAGAATTCCCCCAGGAATATCTAGAATAGTACTTGCAAATTTTATTTTAAATTGATTATTTATCCAGGACCCCTTACATACAGCTGAACTCCATTGGTTCTGCTGCCTCTTGGCCCATCTGTGTCTGCATAGACGAGGAAGACCGGTATTAGAATTCTGCCTTGTAGTCATATGTAACAAACAGTGACTTAGAATAAGAAGTTGCTGAGCATGAACAGCACCTGGTTTTTTAACATGAACAGCTTGACCAGCATCATTTTTAAATGCCTTTCTGTAGTACAACACTTAGCAGTTTTTTAATATCTTTCATCCAAGGATCTCAAAAGCAGTTACAAATGCACATGGGACATTATGAGAAAGTGGGAGCAACTACCAGTCTTGTGATTTTTATCATTGTTTCCTCTTTGTTAAGAACTAAAGATCTGCAAAATGTCCTCTTGAGTAACTGAAGCTATTTCAGAATGATAGTGCTGGAAAAAAAAAAAAAAAAAAAAGATAAAAAGAGAATTCCTGCTTCTCACCTCAAAATGACCAAAAGAGTTTCTAAAATAATTAATTTTCATTTGTCTTCAAGAAATCAAGCCAAATCTAAGGAGAATCATCTTCCTGACCATATTCATTCAGGGTGCATCTACACAGCAGGGCTTAACTCGAAATAAGCTATGCAAATTGAGCTACGTCAATTGTGAAGCTTATTTCGAAATTGGGAGCCTGTACACAGCACTTATTTTGAAATAGAGCACTCTTCCCCTGACTTCCCTTTCTCCTCGTACAATGAGGGTTACAAGAGTCAGAGTAAGAAGTCCTCCAGCTTGACAGTATTTCAATATTCTTTCAAAATAACTGCCTGCTATATAGACGCAGACTAAGTTATTTCGAAATAATGTTGCTGTGAAGACATAGCCTCAGTGTGCAGTGCTGGCAAAGGTGGTCATGCTAAGTCATATCAGTAGGGATCAGCGGAAATGGAAAATGGCATCGTCTCAGACTTGTTCTTTGGCCAAGGACTATTTCAGTTATGTTTGTACAGTGCATCAACCTGTGGGGTGCACGCACAGAAACACCACCCTCATTCAATGTTAGGATTATTTTCTGATTTCCAAAACTTTGTCTCACTAGAGCTCTTCTTTGGTGCCATGAATATCCCTTTGCTAGTGATCCTCCCTCTTTAACTTTTTTTTTTTTTGCCTTCCTTTATCTCGTCTTCCATCTCTTTGTCTCCATCCAGTGTTCTCAACACTGCTGCACATAGGCATTGTCTAGCCTCCCGTACACTTCAGGTGGTTGACAGGGGAGAATGGTGTAGGGCAAGGCAGCATATATTGAAGTAGCATTTTCCTAAGCATCAGATGTATATCTAATCTCTTAGAATTAATTGATATTAACTAAATATTTACATTTTGTTTTTTAAATCAAGTGCACACAGATTCTCAACTGGTGTAAATTGGCATAGGCATGTCATACAGACATTCTGAAGACAAATGTCATGATGTAGTACTAATCCCTGGAAGACAAGGATTTATAAAGGCAATGTTCTCTAATTATGACCAAATTCTGCTTTCAGAAAAGTGTGTAGCTTCCATTTGAATCCAAGGGCCCAATTTACCCTTCTGGAAGTATCACCAGTGCTGCTTTGATATCGTTTCAAGGAGATCGTGCTGAATTCAACAACTTTTTAGAGTGCTAGCTGTTGACTCAACAGTCTGTAACACAGTGGGTTTTAACCTGCGGCTTGCAAGCAGCTTGCAGCCCAATGAGCCAGAAGAGAGGCCCATGTTACATCCTCAGGGTGTGTCTACACTGCAGCTGTTTTTCCAGAAAAACAATACTTGTGTCCACACCGCCATTGAATTCTTTCGACAAAAAGTCAAAAGAATGGAGGAATTTTTCCAACAGTGGTAAACCTCATTCTATGAGGAAGAAGCCTTTTTCCAAAAAAGCTTTGTCATAAAAAGGTATGTGTGGATGCAGAAGAGGGAGTTCTTTCATAAGAAGAGGCCTCCAGGAAATAACATAAGTGCCCTGATGGCCACTCCATCCAGACTAATCACACCTTTAATGTGAGAGAGTGTACAATCAATGTGGACGCTATCGTTTGAAAAAGCACATTGCTTTTTGTTGCAGTTTTGCTGTGTGGACTATCGCTTTTGAAATAAGCTTTTCCGGAAGATCTCTTCTGAAAGAAGCTTGCGGTCTAGACATAGCCTCAGAGTCATAGAGGTAGTATTGGATGTGGCCCACAAAACACATTGTGGGCCGTATATGCAACCCTTCATGGTAAATAGGTTGAGAACCACTGCTCTAACAAAATATCGGGACTCACCTGGAACTAACCATGATCCCAGAATTGAAGGCCTGAAATATTAACATTGTATTATCCACAAGCAAGTGTATATGCATTCCTTTGCATCCCTTCTCTAATCAGTTACTATTGCCCAATTTTGGCCCTGCTATACTTTGCCTGTACTCTTTCATCTTAATGGCAGTTTAGTTTCCTTTTTCTACTCAGATTTATTATTACAAAGATCACACCTTTCTTTACAAAGGACTTATGTTTCCTCCTGGAAAATCAGGAATGCTCTGTCACTAATTCTTTTAGCATTGAGTATCATGTAAGTAGGAGATGATTTGGCCACTTCCAACAAAGTGTGCATTTATTTACTTGAAATGTCTAAGTGAGATGTAGGCGACAAGCAAGGTTGATATATACATTATGAAAAGAGTGCATTTAAAGATTTTTTTGGACTTGTTTCAACAGTTCTATTGGAATGCTTATAAACAGCAAATTGCCTTATTAGGAAAGAATTATTGAAATAAAATATATAAGCACTTTTTATAATCTTCTGTATCCAGTTTGACTTCTTAAATTGGGAGACTTCTTTAAAACAGTATTTGCAGGTTGTCTTCTGTTTTCTGCTCTTCTTAATATAATCAGGATCAACATAGGGCGGAGAAACTACAAAAAGTCCATCTTTTGTGGGAGTGAGTGAGTGTTGAGTGATGTCGGTACAAATTGTTTATCCCTTTCTTCTAGAAGATACTGAATATCCCTCTTGTTTTTTTAAAGCAGAGCAGAGTTCAAATATATATGTAACAGAATATATAGATCAGTGAAGTTAAGGATAGAAAAAATCTAGTAGATCATGCAGTCCATGTCCCTGCCAGTGTTGGTGTGTGTTCACTTCAGTCTAATCTGGTGGTAACTGCCGGAACTAACAACTTTTCCTGGGGACTATGATTACAAATTTTCAGACCAAAAGTGACTTAGTTACACATTGAAAGTTGATGAGACTTAGACTTTTATGTCACTTAAGTGCTTTTGAAAATTGTACCCAATATCTGGAGATACTAGATTTTCCTGATGTTCAGCCCAACCCAACCCTAACCCTATGCTTTTCTCTTCCTTCTGCCTAACTGATCTGTCTATCTATTCTGTACTTACCACCATTGTATCTAAGTGCTTAAAAACACCTGATAATGTTTTTGGCACCTTGTTAACATTCACATGACAGAGCCAAAAGCTATTCTAACAACAAGGTATGTTCCAGGGTAATAATAATACTGCCCTAAATAAGCTCTCTTTTTCTTGGCATTTAGATGCATCAGCACTTATTGGGACTCACTTTGCATATTTAGTTCTTCTCATTTTTCCTCGTAAGCCAGATTCTCCAAACCGCTAACCATTTTGGTGCTTTTCTCTGAATTCTCTCCAATTAGTCAGTATTTTGCATGTACTAGATGCCTGGAACGGAATGCAATATTCTTTATGTGGACATAGTTAATTCACATAGGGCTGGGCAGCACTATCACTTAATCTGATGTGACCTGTGTCACTCTGAGTGACACAAGTTACAGCAACCCGTTGTCCACACTGGTGTGGGAGACGCTCTCCTGCAGAGGTGGAATAATCATGCTGATGGCAATGCACTCTACCGTCACAATAATTCATTTTCGCCAGATGCACTACGACGGTGCAGCTGCATGAGACCAGCTGTGCTGGAGTGTGGACTTGCCCATAGAAACAGCCTCCCTGCTCTGTGCTGGGATGCCTTTGGGCAAGCAGTCCAAAAGCAATTTTTTTTTCTGCTGCCATGTCAGATTGGGAATTCATCCCTAATCTGCTATCCACTGTCAACTCTATCTCTTGCTACTTCCCAGGACTCTCCCTCCAGCAGAACACCAGTATTTTGGGTTCCAACTCCCCAGACATATTAACCTTCAGTTTACATTTCATTGTTAATTAGTCTGGTTTTACTCTTTCTGGGTTTCCATTAAGCCTTTTTATATGGGAGAACCTTCTGAAATATTTATGCATATTGAAAAATTGAAAAATCTCCTTCATGTGTTGTATTACAAGGATCCCAGTGGCATTAGCTGTGGCCTGTATGTAAGTGCCATTCTACAATGTTGCATGATTCCTGTCATATGTCTCAAACTTAGTAAAGTGCATTCCACAACCACATAGACATGCTGGAATTCTGCTGTCCAGTTCTGCAGCGACCCTTAGCCTAAGGAGTTGGCAGCTTTCCATCTTGATACCAGAGAAACCTCCAGCTGGGCAAAATATGGGCACCCCTGAAACATCTGTAAATATGCATGATGTGTCATAATTAAAACAGTCCATGTAACTCCATTTCAGAGTGTACACATTCAGAACTGTTTGCCCACAGGGAGCATAGCTACTCGGTTTTCTAATTTATGGATCAGTTCCATGTTTCATATCCTAGTTTACAGAAGGGTGTTCCCTATTTTCTGTAAATCTCTTGCCAATTAAAACACTATATACTGTATTTAATAGCCCTCAGTATCCTGTGTAACTTGAAATAGAATCATATGACTAACTTGAATCAGTAAGATTACTTAAAATTATGCTTCTTTAGATTTGATCAGTTAAATACCTGCACTCTTCTACTGATAACTACTGTAATCAGTAAAATATATCCATAATGTATCTACAACACCAAGCTGACAACTAGTTCTGAAAGGCTTTCTCGGTTTTCTGTTGCTTTACACTAATGTGTTAATAAATAATTAGCTCCATAGGCTGTTCTTAGCAAGAGCAGATGCCTTGCTAGTCTGTTTTGATCTTTAAAGGTATTGTTTCTCACACTGTTGTACATCTGTATTTTCTGAATCATCCTAGTGTATGAAGCAATCTGTAGAATATTACTCAGGTCACTGTCTGTGTTAGTTTTGGATTCTCTCTTTCTGTCTGAATGTATCCTGTTTCCCCAAGTGGGCTCTGCCCACGAAAGCTCATGATACCATATTTTGTTAGTCTATAAAGTGCTACCAGACCATTTGTTGCTTTTTTCTGTAACAGACTAACTCGACTACCCCCTGAAGCTCTACCATTTATGTTTGTCTACGATAATGGGAAGGAGGCTCCTGCAAAAATGACATGAGGGCTGCTTCAGGGCTCATTTATTCTGGTGTTATTGTTAGGAAAAGAACAGTTTAAGCAACAAAAACAAAACAGGTGACACTTTAGGGACTAAAAGCATTGATCAAAATATGCAGAAATAAATAGGGGCTTTTATTTTGATCTGTTCTTAAGCTTGGACATCATTTCAATATCTGTGGAGTTCTTAATACCTGCTAATATGGTTTGCAGCTTGCATTCATACCCATTGCTGTTGATCCCGCTTTCAGCATTGTAGGGTCATTCTGATGTGCAGATTTTCTGTCACGCTTTCAACTTTATGACACACCTTTCAGTAAGTGGAGGAGTTGATTTAAAAAAAAAAAATCTGAGCCTTACCAAGAAAAAAAACTTCCAGTCCTTTGACAATTTAGCAGTATGTGCGCTTTGAAACCAGTCCTTTGACAATGAATGTAATATAGCCAACTTGCCATCTCTGTCAGTGATGGAAATTCAGTGTGTCTCGGTGAAAGACATTTGTCACATCCTTCAGTTAGATCTAACTAGCTTCATTTAGCATTTGCAGTAGCATCAAGGGAAACCAAAGCCTGCCTTCCAAAATAGGAAGCTCAACTGAGTCTGGAAACCCCAGATGCAGATAAGACTTGTGTCTTCACTCCAGACTTAACTCATATTGATTACTTCCCTGTCACCTGGAAAAGCAGCTGTACTGCAGGATAAGAGTCTGAAGGGGTAGCTGTGTTAGTCTGTAACTGGAAAAACTTAAAAAACAACGAAGAAGTGGGTTGTGCCCACGAAAGCTCATGATATCATCTGTCTTTTTTGTTAGTCTCTAAGGTGCTGCAGGACCATTCCTTGTTTGTTAAAGTTTTTGCAGAATAAGAGTTGAGCTACTGTACTGCCCTGCCTTCATACTGGTGCTCTACTATCTCGTGTTCAATGCTGAGATTTCTGGAGACACACCCCGGCTGCGTCTACACTGGCCCCTTTTCCGGAAGGGGCATGTAAATTTCACTAGTCGTCGTAGGGAAATCCGCGGGGGATTTAAATATCCCCCGCGGCATTTAAATAAAAATGTCCGCCGCTTTTTTCCGGCTTTTAAAAAAGCCGGAAAAGAGCGTCTACACTGGCCCCGATCCTCCGGAAAAAGTGCCCTTTTCCTGAGGGTCTTATTCCTACTTTGAAGTAGGAATAAGAGCCTCCGGAAAAGGGCACTTTTTCCGGAGGATCGGGGCCAGTCTAGACGCTCTTTTCCGGCTTTTTTAAAAGCCGGAAAAAAGCGGCGGACATTTTTATTTAAATGCCGCGGGGGATATTTAAATCCCCCGCGGATTTCCCTACGATGACTCGTGAAATTTACATGCCCCTTCCGGAAAAGGGGCCAGTGTAGACGTAGCCCCCATGGTTTGTAGTGTTGAAGTAATCTGTGCCATTCTGTGATTGTTTGGTTTTGCACTTCTTCCATTCCAGCCACTGAAGAGTTAAATAGCATAAGTGCACATTGACTATATTAAGTACTTTAGCCTTTTCCAGTCTGTATATGATTTTGCTCCAGGCAAGGCATCTGTCTAGCTCTACAATAACTAGTATTTGGCATAAGTCCATTTTAAGGTTCAGAAGATTGTCTAGGGCACAGTAGATTATGGTAGACAAATGTGTCACATAGATGTGTCAGGACAAGGAGTAATGGGCTTAAAGTGCAGCAGGGGAGGTTTAGATTGGACATTAGGAAAAAATTCCTAACTGTCAGGGTGGTCAAATATTGGAATAAATTGCCAAGGGAGGTGGTGGAATCTCCCTCTCTGGAGATATTTAAGAACAGGTTAGATAGACATCTGTCAGGGATGGTGTAGACGGAGCTTGGTCCTGCCCTGAGGGCGGGGGGCTGGACTCGATGACCTCTCGAGGTCCCTTCCCGTCCTATTATTCTATGATTCAATGTTCTGTTTTTTTTTTTTTTCAAATAAAAAAACAGCGACTAACCAAGTTTTGTAATAGCAATAACAACTGTATTGTAATTTGAAAACTTTGAATCCAAGTTTTTTGGCAATATGCCATTTTTTACTTCTTCCTCTTTTTAATTGTGTTGGGTAAGCTCTCCATTGTTCACAAAAGACCTTCCGGGTAATGGACAGCTAGACAGCTGTCAACAAAATGATCATATGTTTCAATATAAATCTCATGTTCATTGCAATGGGAGAATGCCTTTAACTTTTGTGTATGTCAGCAATCCATTTCGCAGAGTTCTGGATACAGTCAAGCCATTTCTAGATCTTCTGAATCTGAGGAATTGCTTATATCAAAATATGTAAAACATATTTTTAGTCAAAACCAAAAAAAAATGTGAATCATTTATTTATATCAGTGCTTACAGCATTTCCACGGATAGTTTGGAATATCAAGAAATCTGGAACAGTAGCTCCCAAGGAACAACTGTTAGATCCTTCTTTAGTCCTGGAACTATATTACATAAATGTAGATTGTGAGTGTCAATAGGATTTTCCCCCTTTTTGATTAAAAAGTATTTCATTTGTTTGCATTTTATATAAGTGCTGAATGTAATGCTCACTTACATCTGGGCAATGCTATTGTGGGTCTCCTGCCACAGGTGAGGATAGAATGGAGAGCAATCAACCAAAGATGTTCCATATTTCTCGTTCAATTCCTAATTGAAGCTCTTAGTACAGCTTGCATTTATTTTACACCTTTGTCAAAATCCTGGTGGGTTTTGCAGTGACTGTCTGGAAGCAGATTTGCTTTTCCATATTTTAACAGAAGCCTGCTGAGAATAGATACCATGGAAAAACTTAACAGACTGCCAGACGACTGCAGTTGTCTAAGCTAGAAATACATAATACAGTACAGTGTTCCCTTCAGCTGTTTTAACATTATTCCTGATAAAATAAGGAGTACCCAGGAACCCTTTTGCTCTGTTTCATACTGATGGCCACAGCAGGCCACATCATGATTCTGTCTCATACTTCTTGGATACATGACAGCCCATCTGTAATTGCTTTGAGAACCTTGTGCTACATATGACCTCTTTGCACATTCAAGCCTAATGGTGCAAAGATTCCTGTTTAGTATTCCATTAGAGAGAACAATACATACAGTAAGTCTGGCTCTCACACATGCATCTCTACAGGGAGGTGTCTTCTTTCTTCATCCTCAATAAATATTCCTCCTTTCCCTTTTCAGCCCCCAGTGACCAATTAATAAGAAGAGGTGCTTTCATAATGAGCTTTTTGAGATAAGATTAGATTTATGGTATGTTTAGAAAGCTCTAAAGCTTTAACAGTGTTAGATTTCTTGTGGCTACCATATAATCCATTCCTGCTCTAGCTGGATTTGTAAAATCTTATATTACGATAGTTCCTTCAGTGAGTATAGTAGGGATACATTCCATTTCTGTAATCCATTATTGTCTTTAAGCTACGTCTATACTGCACCTCTCTTGTGCAAAAGCCTATGCAAATGAAGTGCAGATTAGCATATTGCTGCTCTTCATTTGCATAATTAATTAGGTCATTTTTGCACAAGAGGCTTTTGCCTCTTGCACAAGAGCTGTTCTTCCTGAAAAAATGAGGATTAGATGTCCAGTATGCTCTCACCCCCTCGCCGCCACCGCCGCTTACAAGTTTCCCTGCTTGCAAGCTGGCTGTACGGGGCTTCCACCACCTCCCTGCAACAGGCAGAGGGTTCGCCCCTCGCCGTGCCGTCTCCCGCCGACACCCCCCTGCTCACCCGCCCGCCTTAAACAGCTGCCCGCCTCTCGCCCCCTCTTCGCCGCTGCCTACAAGTTTCCCCGCTTGCAAGCCAGCTGCGCAGGGCTTCCATCGCCTCCCCGCAACACTGCAGAGAGTTCACCCTTCCCTGCGTCGTTCCCCGCCGACCCTCCCCCCCCACACAGTGCAGGTCCCGGCAGATCTGTCACAGCACCCCACCAGAGTACCTCCCGATAGTACGGCATATCCGATAATCTGGCACCCCCTGGGTCCCAAGGGTGCCGGATTATCAGAAGTCTACTGTATATTTCTTACCTATTGTTTGAGTTCTGTCCAATTCTAGTTTTCTCTTCATCCCATCTATAATATTTCTTCAGCCGTTCAGTGTTCTAGAAGCATGTGCAATACATCCTACAAAAACATTCAGGGATGTGCTGTGAACTTAAAATCCTGTTTTCTATCTCTGAATCTTGGATGTAAGGAAGCCAATCCCAAGCACATAGATGAGAAAGTGAAAATGCTAAGGATCGAATGGCCACTTTTGAAGCATCTGTAATTCTAGCTGAAGCAAATGGGAATTACATTTGCTTAGCATTTCTCAAGGCTTGTCCCTAAATTAGCAGATAAGAAACGTGCTTTTTGTCAGCAGTGTGCAATGATCCTTCCAGCCAGTCCATATTGTGTGGTACAGAAGGTAGTTGCCCATGACTCTCACTTTTGTCACTCAGTAATGCTTGCTTATAAAAAGAAGATAGTTTAACCTGCTTACTGCACAGTACTTATATTTTCCTCCTTTAGCATCAACACTGTCTCCTAGGCAGCAGGCAGAGGCCTGCATAACGCATCCAAATAGGTGTTTTCAGCTACTGAGAGATACTGTAAACACATGTCTCCAACCTGGCTCTCCAAACTCATTAAGTACCACCCTTTGCAGACATCTAAGGCTAATTCTGTACTAGCAGAATGGTGGTCAAATGATTTAAAAATCCTGCACGAAGAAAACATTTTTACTTGGTTTAAGATCCTGCCCCCTGAGCTTTCTTGTAAAAAGTCATGAACCCCTACACTTGCTGATGATCATGGCATTCCATGTGATGAGGTGAGGAAAAATTGTATGGGTGGGGAAGAGCATAACAGATCAGACCTGATCTTCCTTCCATTGTTCTATACTTACGAAGATAGTTCCAAAAACATTTGTTCCTCTATCCAAAGCTGAAAGGTGTATTCAAGACAGGATACTCTTTAAGGTCTCTATAAGGCAAGTAGCACTTGTCTGTTTTCCTTAGGAAGGCATTTTTTAACTGTCACTTTGGCAAACAATCTGACTGTTAATATATCCCAAGATTTTTATACCTTTATTTGAATTGCATAAAGCCCACTGAATGCAGTTTGGCACTAGGCAACACAGTATATACATTTAGGTGCCAAGGAGAGACTATGCTGTGCTCAAGATGCTTCACATTCCAAACCAGTTACCTTGTAAGTGTAATATTTACCAGATTTCATTTCAGCTGGCGATGAAGAGCAGGCCTGTGCAGGAGGGGGAGCTAAGGAGAATTTGAGCTTGAGGAGGAAAAGCTTGAATGGATTGGTACAGTTTGCTAAATTCTTGCTGGGTAATTGACTTAGGTGAAGACACTGTAAAGAACAGAGTCACTCACTGGGCAGTTTATTCAGGCTAAAATCACTGTGCATGAAGGCAAAAATAAAAAAAGAAGGGGAGAATTGAAAGAAATACTCTAGCTGTGGATGTTAAGCTCTCTAGGCTTTGTTGGTGGTGGCTAACCCCTGAACAAGCTTTGGGTTTAATTTCATTTGCCCATGTAGACTAGTTATTATGATGACACAATAGCAGTTTTAAGACATTTATCCCCTACATAGCTTTACTTTTGTATCAAGCCAGAATTTGCCTAGCCACGAGACTTCTTTCAGTCAGAGCGGATTTCAGTCAATTTCTCAATCGGTGTAGGAAAGCCTCTTGTTTATAGAGCTAATAAATAAGATAAAGCAAAATGATTGGGGAGACAGGGTCCAATAAACATTTTTCTGCTAAGCAAATAATAAAATCCTGAGTCCGAGAGGAAACAAGATTGATTTGCAAAATCACCTACGTAATTTGTGTTCTCTACATGCCAGTGAAGAATGATTTCAAATGTTGTCCAATAAACTGAAATATTAAAAAGAAGCTGGATCTAGTTCAATTAGACCTCATTCTATTGTTTTTTTCATGCCCTTGCAGCTGAAAAAATGCTCCAATTCCAAATACAATGTGTTACAATTGTGCAAAATCCTTAATCCTATTTTCCATTCATTTTATGTAGTAATTAAAACCACAGCACTGGAAACTGCTTTCCTAGGCAATTTTCAATTGCAGAAGCCTATTTAACTTTACATGTATTACAATTATGCCTTTTAATTTGACTGTCTTTCAATTCCAAAAGATGCTGAAACTTGACAGTCTTACCTTAACTATAAATAAACCCATCCGTTCTCCTTCTGACATGTACAGAATTGTACTGTACAGAACATGACTACACAATTAGACCTTTTTTTAAAAAATGGAGGGCATTGCAAAATGCTTCACTGAAAGAATACTTTATGAGCTTAAAGAGAGAGGAAAGTTTTAAGGGAATAATTAAGGAGGGGAAATGAGTCAGTGGCTTGAAGGAAGAAAATTATGGGAGAGTTCCAACTGAGATGGGGCAGCAAGAACAATGGAGCCACCACCAACTGTGGAGAGTCATGTTTGGGAGGCACTCAGCAGCTCTCATGGTGGGAGCTCTACATGTAGATGAAGAGATAGAGGGATAGATTGGGAGGAGCAGCGCTGAAGGATCATGATTCATTCAGATGGCAGCAATTCAACAGTAAATCACAAATGGGTGCAGTGCCCATTTTCTAACGAGATCTCTGTGCAGAGCATTGTCCATATAAGCTGGTGGTCTTGACAATTAAAGCAACATTTGCTTGTTGAGTTTTAAAAGCCCAACTTCCTATTTAAAATTCGATGCTTTTGTGGGACAGGGTGGCTCTGTCTAGACTGAAATTCATTCCAGATGACTCTCACTCCAATAGGTAGTGAGATTCCCAGATAGATTTCCCCATTCATGGTTGACACTAATTGTCACACACACCCCTCCTTCCCTCTGGGAGCCTCAGAAGGGAGGGCAGTAATGGAATGGTCATGAAGATGGTCTTACTTGTAGAGGTGGTCTCTTCAAAACAGGAATCAAGAACTTTGGCAGGGCACTAAGAGGAACTCACAATGCCACCTTCATAAATAGAAGGATTCAGTCATTAGGGTGATCCATCCAACTCACACTATTTTCCCTTGCAGTTACAGGCTATAATTTAGGAGAGCTCTTAACCACATACTTAAGTCCAATCCTTTTCAGGAAAGCTCTTAAACTGACTTCAGCAAGATATAAGTTTAAAGTTAAATGCAGGCTAAATGCTTTGAGTCAGAGACTTTATATCACTGCATTTCAGAAGTCAGACTGATTTTATCATTTATCCCACACATATTCTTTTCCAATTGGTTGGAACTCCCTGTGGATTAATAAAGGGGAAAGAGAGTGTTTTATGTGAAAGCAACAATGCTATGAAACAAGAACAAAATTATTACAGTTGGATTCCCCCTCTCTAAAATAGAGATACATAAACACAGCAATCTGACCAGCTCAAACTGAATTGGGAAATAGCCTGAGTAACTTTTCACTGCCATTTCCTTGATTTCAACACAACTAAGTTTGTCATGTATGACGGCTTTGTGGTTGTTGTGATACTGTTGTAGAAAATTGGATTTAGAGAAAGCTTTCTTAGTAGTTTTCTTTAAGTAATTCACAGTGTTTCTATTTCCCCTCTGTCCCTGCTCCCAGCACAGCTTGCTTCAGCAGTGGCATGTTTCTTGTATCATATGATAGCACTGAGTCATGGTATCAATGTATGGCCAGGAGGTAACCTCAGTGGTTCCAACCATTGTCCTGGGTTGTACAATAGCACTCGCAGTTACAAGCCCCTTTCCACAGATGTGCAAGAGTGTGTTCAGAGAGGTAAAACACTGCCCTGGTAATTTAGCATATAAAGGTTTAACTCAGCTGTTTGCGACATTGTGGAAGCTGTTTGTATTTGGGAGTTGTAAGGTTGACAGAACCGGCTTTGGGGGCCTGGCTTGATTTTAGTGACATAGAAATATTCAGGCCACAGTTGATATTAAAAGGGGAGAGTAAGTCTTTATGGGAGACAGCCGTGAAAGTGTATTAAATCAGTTTCTAGCGTTGAAAGTTTGTAGCTGTGCTTTTTTCCCAGGGGTTAGTCACAGTCCCTTTTACAATCATCCAGGCCTGGTTTCTGGTATCTCCCAAAAAACACACAGGCACGAATCCCTCCAAATCAAGGGGACTGCAAACCAATTTGTGGCTCAGGGGTGCCTCATGGGCTGCTGCTGCTGTTAGGGCAGCAACAGGCCTGGTGGTTGGGCTGGCTAGCTGAACCCTCAGCATGGAAGAGTGTATTATTAAATGGACTTAGCGTGGGGCTAAGACCTGAGGATCCCTGTATTCTAATCTGGGGAAAGTGAATTCTTTCTGGGGCTTAAGTCACTTAAACCACTCCTTATTTTTATGTAGCCCTATGTAAGATGGAGACAATGCTACATATCGCCACACCTACTTAATGTATGGAGCGTGGTGATTAAATAGTGAATTAATAATTGTAAGGCACTTTATGCATATGCTAGAACTCTCCAGATTATGCAACAGGGACAGAGGCCTAGTGCCTCAGACTCCAATCTCATTTGAAGAATATCCCCTCGATAGTAAACATTTCTGACTATTACAACCCTAGCATAAGCAGCTGGCCTCCTCTTCTCCAGTGGAATTCAGCATGAAGTTATGCTCCAGACCCTTTTTTTATAAAATGAAGTGGTAAGTTCGGGGTTCTCCATAGAATCACCATTTTAACCCACCTAAACGCCTCATCCAGGCTGTGATCAGTGGGGAAGAGTTACTTCTATTTGGCAGGGGAAGAGGGAGGAGGACGGAAAAATGGATCCATAGACCCACTCAGAAGTATTCAGGCCACATGTGAAAATGTCAAATAGTAAGGAGTCCATTGAAGTCAGAGGTAAATATCTCCAGCTGTCCAGTTTGCCCATTCTGGGCTTTAGATGTAGCTGAAATAAGGCTATTTTCTTTTTATGACTTACATTTATAGTATTTAGTTTATTAACGAGCACTGGTGACAAATCTTTTTGCACTTGGTGCTGTCTATTGTAAACTGCATTCTTACTGCCTCCGAGCTGGCTTGAGCAGCCATATTGGCATCAGACCCCGTCTCCGAGTGCAGGTGCATCCTGTCCATCTGTGGCGGGTTCTCCTTGAAGTTGTTAAGATTCCACAATTCCCTTGTGCCTCTCCCTGACCTCATGCCTCAGCTTCAGTACCTTGAGAAATCTTAGAGCCATGAAAAGAGTGATATGCACAGCAGGTGCAGCTAGGTGTAGCTATGCCAAGAGTCTCATATGTTGAAAAGAAGAGTAGATTTGTAACAGAAGTAATGTTTGACATAAGTCTGATGGATTCAGTAAAATTATGGACAATGTTTTTTTAAAAATGTAGCTCATTAGTAAATTAGCACCGAGATAATATCTCAAAGCCAGGTTTAATCCTGCAGTCAGTATAAATGAAATTTATAAGGTAAATGCCAAAAAAGGACAGATTTAAAAATAATGAACATACACACAAACCATCCCAATACTTAATTGCCTGTTGATAAGAAAATAAAAAACACTGTCTTTCATTAAAAACATTATTGGAGTTTATTATTATTATTTATGTATTAATTAACCGCCATCCTTAAGTAGTCTGAGTATAAAGCATAATAGTTTACAAGTAATAGAACTAGGCTTTTCATTGTATCTGCACATTCACTCTGCCAATGGGGATGTCTCTTGTTACAGATCCCTTCTGAAAACTTTGTTTAAGTAGTCTGCAACTAAGAAAAGAAGTAGGGAAAAGAAAATAAGAAAAGGCTTTTTGTTATGAAGAAGCCTGTGGTCAGTCTTACACACATTGAAGGAGATGAATCTGATATGTTCTAGGCACCAACCTTCTCAGCTAACCCAATACAACAAATTCAGAGGCCCTCAACTTTGCCTGTTAAGAGGGTCAGCTTGTGTTTCCTAATCAGTTTCTTAAACAGAGATGGGCAGTAGCGCCTGTGATTCCATGGAAAGAGATGAAAGGCACATTGGGTATTTTTCTTACATTCCAGTATAAGCATAATAGCAAAGTGCATACCTGAGAATTTTCCAAAGACAACACACATCTATTTACATATTTGATTTCAGTGGTGATACATGATAACCTGGGATTTTATTCAAAGGATTCTGATGGTGATTTGGAAAGGTTCTCCTTCCTCAGATATTCAGAAAATAGCTGGCAAAAGCTTGAAGGACCTTTGTTGGCAACCTGAATCAGGAGAGAACATGAGGCAGAGCATGTGAAGACTGTCATCTTGTGCCGAAAAACTCTTCCATTGTTACACTAGACTGCTGTGCATGTAGGATGAAATCCTAGCCTTACTGAAGTCAATGGGATTGTCTTCAATTGGCCCACAATTTTACTCTAGAGCTTTAAAGTGACACTGCTTGGCCTCATGGGGAGACTTGCACTGGTGACATGCTTCAAGCTAGCAAGCTAAAGATAGCTTGAGTTCCATCCTGAGCCAGAACATCAATATTGCTTTTTAGCATACTTTCTTGAGCTCCACTATGTTGAGTCTGTCTACCTAAGCTGTGAGGCCCTTACTCCGAGTTGTAGTGTAGATCTTCTCTATGAGAATTTGGCTAACTGGTTTGCCCAGATGCCTTGCTGAAGGCTGCAGCAGCCTCACCCATTACAGATCAAGCCTCTCTAGTCCAGCACCTTTGAGACCTGACCAGTGCTGAACCAGAGAATTTGCCGAACCACAGAAGGTCAATATTATCTATCCTCATTACCAACACTTCCACTGCTTACTTGGCTCTTAGAAGACATTTAGGGTAAATTAGAGCTAAATAATAGCAGAGAACACTGAGAGTCAGGACAGGTGGCTCTAAAAAAACCTTATGGGATCATTAGAAACTTCGGCATACTCATGATAAATGGACATCCAGCGAACTTAAAATCATTCCGGACGACAGATGTTTCCGGATTAGAGAGTTCTGGACTAGAGAGGTTCAACCTGTACCACCAAAGTACTCTTGGTGAACATGGTTACCCTGTTAAGCAGTCCAAAGCAATTGTTCAGCAGCCTGAAATTTGACCTGAAAATAGCTCTCTTGATATGCACTAAGTGTTATCACCAGTGCTCAACTCCTGTGTCCCAGCATGGGAGAGGAAAAGCAGCACAGCAGCACAAAAAGATATAAATAAAGCCAAGGAAAGGAATGAGACGAGTGACTGCGTGCCATGGAATTTCTCCTGAACGGATTCATTTCCAAGCAATCTTAGAGGCAGCAGCAGAATGCATATAATAAAACGGAACACATCTGTGAAAAACTTGCAGGTGTTTACGTGCTGTTTGCTGGCTGGCCTGATTTTTTATTTTTTTTTTATTTTTGCAAAGGGATGAGTGTCAGATCTTCCAGAGAGAGAGAGTAAATGATTACTAGTCTTTCCCATTTCAGTGCTGCCTGTTCTGCTTCATCCTGTTAAGTATAATTTAGAGGGGCAGAATCATAACCTGGGAAGGGTTCCATATTAATTTCTAAGAAAGTGAAGCATTCAGCGCTGGTCACACTAAGTATTTCTTCGGTCTGTCACTGTGCCACCAGCAGTGATTGCTTTGTCCCATCTGGATTCTCTGTGGTCTGGTCAGGAATATATCACTTCATTTATCATTTCATAATCCTAGAGATGTAATGTCATACAGCACTCACACAGCAAATATCATCGTCTAGTACAGCTGTGAAGAAAGATGAGCACTGAGTGCACATTAGATGACAGAGAAAGTAACAGTTTTCCTAGGGGAGGCCACAGACAGCTACCCCCTTCTTACTCTTGCAGAGGTTTCAGCCATTTGAATATAGCTTTTGAATACCTCTGTAGTTGAGAAATATTTGGATCAGTATTTTGATTCAAGGCTCTTTGTTTAATCCTAATGCACTAAAACGTTTTACTCTATATTGTTAGACTTTTTCCCTGTAGCGAAACGGCCCTTCTATATAATCCAGGCCCTTTCCAATTCCACTTCTCTCGTTCATAGAGATGTGCCTTTTTTTAAAGGAACTCTCTGATTCAATGGAACGTACTGTCAAGACAGGAGAAATTTTAAAGGGCCAGGATGCCAGGATCATGGCTTGTGTTTAGTCAAACACAGTGTCTGACCATGAAGTAATGATAATAAAACGCCCTCACAATGTATATGGTAATTCACACTATTTAAACATGTATGTCTGATTACACAGTACCTAGTCTTTGTTCTCTAGTCACTACCACTAGTTTTCCATGGTCATTTCATTTTCAATCTAGGTGGATGTTAGAAGCACACATACTTTGTGATGGTGTGTACAGGGGTGACTGGTGCTTGCAGGAGAAGGGGGTGCAGGGAGTGCTATCTAGAGAGTCAGGGCATATGGGGACACCCCATTTAGCAATTAAAATTTGGCAGGGACACGGAGTGATGCACCTCTCAAGAGCTACCACAAGTAATGTAAGGGGGGGTGTATGTATTTAACCGTTTTACTCTCACTTTCCTTCTAGCCATGCATCACAATCAGATCCCCCTTTTTGCGAAGGGTGATCCTGCAACACTTTGTTGCGGTTAAATTCAACAGTCAAAGGTGCTAATAATATAGAAGGTCTCGCTGTCCCCAAAAATAAATGTGTTCTGATTTGTGCTGGACTTGTTTCTCTTAGGGGGAACCTCTTAGATCCCACATAATGTCATCATTGGCATGTGTCCTGCAATGCAGGAAGCCTGGCTTAGTAAGAGCAGACTGACATACAGGTAATTATTTTACAGCTGGCCTTTTTAAACACAGCTGTTGAAAAAACCCAGCTTTTGTTATCCACTAACCTTAAATATGGTCACTTTTCTCTATCAAGGCCATTTCCTCTCACCTCACTCACCAGCCATCCAGACTGTTTCACTATCACTTTCTATTTTGGTAAAATTCTCCTGCAGTGGATGGCAGCGTGTGTGGGCTGGAATGAAGCAGGCATGCGTAGTATCTCTTTCTCCAAACTATTTAGCTCTTGCTGTCTCTGCTTTGACAGCACTGAGTGTTTGGGCTTGTTTTTTGTTTTTTTTAATAGTTCATTCATCTGCAGGAAAGGAAGAAGGAATGGGTGCCCATGATGCTGTACAGCATCTAGTGATACATTAGTGTTGGGCTGTTAACTGCAAATGATAGGCAACATCAAGAGAAAGAAAGAGGTAAAGAGAGGATATGCAGATTTTTTTTTCATAACATTCTTGCCTTTTTGTTTACTCCAGGCCCAGTGTGTTACTTTATAGCCTATTGTCTGGCTTTCTGATCATACAGACAGTAGTGTTCTACAGTTGTTTGCATGTTTTTTGGATTCCGTCTGTTTATCACCCAGTGGTTTTCAAACTTCTTTTCTCATGACCAGTTGAAGAAAATTGTTAATGCCCATGACCTAGCATAATTTGAATAGAGTGTGGGCTCCAGGGTAGGGCTGAGGATCAGAGTTTTGGAGTGTAGGAGGGGGCTCCGGGTTTGCCCAGGCTAGGGCAGAAAGGATTTACTTTAAGCAGCTCCCAGTCAGCAGTGCAGCAGGGTGTTAAGGCAGCTTCCTGCCTGTCCTCGCACTGCAGACCATGCTGCACCCCGGAAGTAGCCAGGTTCCCAGCCAATGGAAGTGTGGAGCTAGTGCTTGGGGCAGAGCAGAGCCCTCTCCCACTAGGAGCCAATTCTGTTGCTGGCTGCTTCTGTGGCACAGCACAGTCTGTGGCTCCAGGACAGACAGGTACCCTGCCATAGCACCCCCACTGATCACCTGATCACTTTGCAGCAATGAGACCGAGTGCCCGACATTCCACAACCCAGAGCTGGGTCATTACCCGTAGTTTCAAAACCATTGCCTGTAGCAACCAGCAGGGACTGGAAGAAAGTTTTTTGCTTCATGTCTTTTGGTTTGGTAAAGATTTAGGCTCAGATTTTGGTCTCACCACCCACAAATGGGGCTAGGTATTCAGCCATACTCTTTCCCCATTTCAGTACCAGAATACATGTGAATACAGCGGGGCTGCTGCTTTCCGGGAGGGGAGCATAGCACGAGCTGAGTGCTTTTGAAAATCAGGCCACAAGTGTCACAGTAGCACCTATCAGGTGGTATGGCCTTTGCAAAATCTGACCTTTATTCCGGTATCTCTCTGGGAACCGAGCAGTTTTGAAAACCTATCCCAAATTATGGGTGCCAAGCACTTGAAAATCTGGTCTTCCTAGTCTTGGTTAAAAGCACCAGAAGAGATTAATCCACTTCTGTCAAAAATATGCTAGCATTAGTTTCACAGTTTGCAAATGGGCCTGGGTCTCTTTGGGCCAATGTGGGTTCCAAGCCTGAATTAACTCTCTGTCATTGTGACTACAGTCTACCAGAAAGCAGTGGCTATGTGTCTGAAGAAAGGGGTGATAATGTCAACTATAGCTGAGACCTTGGCTGTCACTAGACACAAACCATCTTTTCAGATAAGCCAGCTCTGCACCAATGTGTCCTGTAACTTTACTGTTTGGTATGAAGTTGCACCATCCTCCCCCACATTTTGAGGGAGTGAAGTGGCTGTTATCCTTTCTGATGGTCTCCTCCTCAGCGATGGGGTATGTTTTGGTACCACGGTAAGCTGTTCCTGCCTCGGGCCACAGAAAATGGACAGGCATTCTTGTTATCTTGCATGACAGCCCTTCTCCACCTGGTAGCACACAGTAAGTGTGAGAGGAAAGAAGGAAGAGCCAGAATTGACTGTGTTCAATAGGGTCACCGGTTTGCAGCCTGTATCCGTGGTCTGGGGTGACATTGGAGTGATACTCTGCTAGCACAGGTGTGGGTAAAGATCTTGAGGGGCCTACAGAGCAGCATGTGACTGAGTGTGCTGAGTAGCTGGAGTGGGTGTCTAGCCTTTTACTGCCTTCTTTGTTTCCCAGACTGAATTGTGTTTTAAACTAAGACCACAAAGGTTAGTAGCTGAATGGGAGGGAGACTGTCGGAAGCAACATATGTGTGAAGGGTGGACAATGGGGTCATGTGACCCCTCCCCCAAATTTATGCAAGGACTACTGCAGGGTCACCACTGGTCACCTGTCCCAGTATTTGTATGAGTCTTACACTAGAACCTATGGGTGATTTAATTAGGGACACTGAGGTGGCTAATGGACAGGAGACCCCTCCCAGGGGAGGGCAGGGCTTGGACACCATGGCTGGAAGGAGGGTAGCTAGGGCTGCCCCATTCCTGTGCTTCTATTTCAGTGTTGACTCAGAGGTGGCCTGGCTCAGTCCCATTGTCCTAGTCCTACATGGCAAGTAGTGGAGCTGAACCAGTCAAGAGACCATGGAAGCCAGGCAATCTGCCCTGCCAGCTGCACCCTGCAGGAAAGGCAGGACCAATAGCTGCTGCTCTCCAGGAGGGGAGCTTGAGGATAAAGAGGAGGCTGCTGAAGGGATGGCAGTGACTTAAGCTCATTGGGGAGCGGGGGGTGTCAAACCTTGAAATTGTGCCCTCCCGGTATCAACAGTTATGTGTCATCCCTGTTAGAAAATTCCATCTTTTTCTAACTGTGGCCAGCTTTCCAAGCAGATCCACATTTTATTTTCTTTCCATATTGCACTGTAGATTTTTACAGAGGAACAGCAGTTCAACAGTGGAACATTAAGCACAAAGCTGTTAATTATCATCTTGACCTTCTAGAACAGAAGGGCTGTCTTTGGCTGTGTACTGTGTGGCTACATGGAGCTTTACAGGCACAGCGTGGACAGAACTCACATTCTCCCGAGAGCTTGTGTTTCAGCATAAGTAATAATCAGACTGTGAGCTTGTATCATTTCAGCTGAGATAATAATCAGTTCATGACTAGAAGAACAGGGCCTGTGATGTACTTTGACTCCTTACAGGCAGTTCATGAAAATATAGAGAGAAAATTACACAGATTCTCTACAGGTAAGCATCAACTGCAGGTAATACTCTTCCTTAGAAGTTCATTATTTAATATGGAAAGAAGTTAATTACCTTGTCAATATTGGTTTGTGTAGATATAACTGATGGGCAAAAAAGCCAGCTTTTCGAATAACTAGAGTAGGCGTCCCATCTAGGCCTAGAGTTTGGGGTTTTTTACATAGCAAGTGTGATCCCCCTCTTTCCTCACGGGGTTACTCGGGAGCAGGCTACACTTACCTGGGTGCCTGATGTGTTTAACATAAAAGGAGATCCTTAGTAGCCCGATGGTGATGTTGTTTAATTGGGGATTCCCTAACCACCCCCTTGCTGCAGTCCCTTGCTACTAAAGGTATATACAATGGCGGTGCCTCCACCTGTCTGGCTCTGTACACACTTAATGATGTGCCTGGGGAGCCTCCAGGAATCAAATTATTCCAGTAATAATCTGGCTCTAACTCCAACACAACAATTATAAATAATATACATCTAATTGATTAAATTAGCATCAATGCTCCTTTACATAACAAACTTAAAGAAAAAGGGTTTAACAGACTAAAAATGAATAAAAGCAATTAACAAAGTAGACAGAAAGAAAACTTAACTATCTGGCATTTACACTGCCACCATTTATCTCATCCCAGAGTGTGCCCTCCTCTGGATTCCCTTGCTTGCGTACGTGTGCTTGGAGGTCTGCAGCTGGAGTGGAGACAGCACTGTGCAGGTCCTGTGTGTGTCAGTCCAAGCTGAGCAGCCAGCTTCAAAATCACTGCTGCTGGAGCTGGCTCCACCTAATGCCAGCAGCTCTGGTTCATTGGGCTGGTCACTCTGCCTCCCTTTGCACCCAGAGTCAGTCTATTTTCTGTGCTCCGTCCCAAGCAGCACTTTCCCAAACAGCCATAGTTACACACAGTACCTTCTATACAGGGTTACGCAGGCCTTTCTCAGTCACGGGCACAGCCAAAGTCTCTCCCCTCCAGGGACAATCGCTCCATCAGCCCTTGAAGCAGCCTGCTAGCCTAAAGCCCCAGCAGCCTCTCAGCAGCAGGCTCTAGCTTCCAGCAGTGGCTCCTGGACTGGAAAAAGGCTCCACACCAGCAGTCTGGCTGCTCTCTCCAAAATGCACCCCACCAACTCTCTCTCTCCCTGCCTGGAAGAGCCACCATCCCCTCCTTTTTCCCAAGGGCTCATGGGAGTTGTAGTCTCTAGGAGTAGACTGCAGCACAAAGGATCCTTCCAGTAAATGTAAGAGGTTCCTCTAGTAAGAGGGAGCCTACACAAGGATTGGGACTTGACACTCCAATGGTGGTGTATTGGCTCTACCTTTCTTCTGGGTTGGCTATTTTAACCACCAGTATCAGTGGTACAGCGGCTGATTTGATGTCACGTGTCGTCAATTCTCAGTTCTTCCATGGTTTCAGCAGTATATTCAGTGAATGGTGTCCCAAACTTTTGCTCTTTCTTATTGCCTTTATGTCAGGGAAACCTCTCTTCCTTTCTTTCTCAGAATCTACTGTTTTGCTTTGGCTCTCCAGAACATATTTTTAAAGATATTTAGGCATTGCTGTACTCAGCGATAACATTTCTAACTAACTCAGGAGCTGCAGTCTCATTTTCAAAAGGATTTAGGCACTCAGGATCCAAAGTCTCATTGATAATCGATGCAATTTAGTCTCCTTGAGTATCTAAATCCCTTTTGAAAACAAGACTTAAATTCTTAAATAAGAGATGAATTGCATCAACACCTAGCTGCCTTTACAAATCTGGACCTCCCGCAAGCTACAAATGGATGTGTCTTGTATTATGCTCTGAAAGAGGCAAGACACAAATGTATACTGCTGTGTGATGAAAGGGAATTCCATTGCCAGGAGCCCTCGGCTGAAAACTCCCTGCTGTACACGCCCAAGAATATCTCAGTGATACTTTCTGAGTTTGTGATATCACTACAGGAAGTGGGGAGTGGTATCTGCAACTGCTCCAAATTACCGACACAGTGTGATCCATCTAGATCCAAGGCACTGGAATAGCTGATGGTTGTTTTCAGACACCTTTTATCACAGATGGAAAAGCTTATCATAGGGGTGACTATGTATATCTGAGCTGCCCATTTGGGCCTCTGAACACTTGAATGTTAGACCCCTGAATGTAGCCCATATGCATGATATGGCTCTGTATATTTCCATATAGGCAGCTCTCTGCATTCTGGAGACTGCTTTTTGCAGGATTCTGCAGTCACATTGGAGTCACAAGTGGTGAGGAGGACAATTAGCTGTGAGTTTTTGGAATCCAGATGTGTTGGATAACTGTCTAATTCTTGGAGAGGTTTTCACTGGAAGAGAGTGCCTGACAGCAAGGATAGGATCCTGCTGGAAAGTTACTCCGTAATAGATTACAAGTTGCCTTTTCCTCCATCTCCTAGTACATACAACTTCAGTTGTCACATGCCATTGGTGTTAAAGGGGGGGTTGCTCTGGACAAGAATCCATATGAAGGGCCAGGAATGAAATCTACACAGGAGGTGGGAAGAAACAATATCATGTTATGCATAAGTGACTGCTGGTAGCTTATTGCTATCACTAAGCTGCAATCTAAACTCTCTAAACAGTTCTAAGAGAGGGCAAGGAACTTCTGCCAGAGTATAGAAAGCATAACAACTGCATTTAATAACAATCAAGCAACTCTCATAAATATTTGCATATGCTTCTTCAAAGCCTACTACATGGCCATTCATATAATTCAGTTAAGAAGAATAAAAAGGAGAAGGGGAAAAAGGGACCTCATATTTTGTAACTGTGATAATGAAGAACGGGCAGAGCACCAGAATGAAAAGGAGAAGGAGGGAAAAATAAAAAGCAAAGAAAACCCTCCAAAGTTTAATAAACACAAAAGGGAATAAAAAATAAATCTTTGGAGCATTTATTACCAGCCCTTGATGGAAGGATTAGATGGAAGTTCTCAGCCTTTCCAGTGTGGGTGGATGTGTGAAGTCAGTCCTTATGGTTTCTACCAATGAGAAAAGAAAAGTTGTTTACATTTCCTAACAACAGGAAACATATTGAATTAGTTCCACTTATTTGTGATGCTCTTTCAAAGAATGTTTCAGGCTTCTGCTCTCTAACAATGAAACTGTGCTTGGAAACTACATGGGACAGACTCATCTCTGGTGTAAATGCATTGAAATTATTGGGCCAGAGTCAAAGCGGAGTTGATGGGAGTCCAACTGTGCCTAATTTGATACAATTTGTATGCTAAGGAGGGGTTCAGAAGAAGGTACAAATTACAGCATCTTAGAGTCACTTGAGGCCAAATCCAACTCTTTTTAAAGTCAGTGGGAGTCTTTCGGCAGTCGTAGTGATTCTGCAGTTATTTGTAAGGATTTTGTAACATAAATGACCCGTCCTCCATTGTTACCAAATCTTTGATGTCCCTATACCTTTCATGTAATGGAGATAGAATTCTATTTCATTTGTTAATGAAAAAATGATAAAATAAATAGAGAAAAATGTTGATTTTGTTCAGAAAAAATGTATTGCGGTGGTGCATCAAGGAAATTACTGGCAGACTCTTCAGGAATGGATTCATGAATAGGCTGTATCTAAAATTCAAAAAAAATCAGAAAGGGGACATGGAAGTATAGTTTCTACAAACAACATTGAGCAACCTGTAGGATGCCCTTGTTAGATCTTATTCAGAAGAAATATGTGGAAATACAGTAGAACTTAATTCTAACACAGAATTTGCCTATGTGTAATGGAGGAGAAGCCGTTTCCCAACTTGGTTTATCCACAGGGAATAAAATTATAGGCCGATATCTTAACTAACTGACGAGGAAGGACAATTTACAGTTAATCCTAAAGACATCAGTGATACATTTATGCATTTTTAGCCAAAAATATATTCCTCCCATGATGTGAAATCTGAGGCTTCTTACTGAAGATTTTCCTTTCCTAGTAGTAGGACAAGATTTGGACAACAGGCAGGTTGTAGTCTTGGCGTTCTCTGTAACTTAAAAAGAAATCAAGCAGGCTGTTTCTGCTCTTAGTAGAGATTTACCTCCTGCTTTTCATAGAATTTCTCAAAAATATTGAGACTAAATGTTGTGTGATAGTGTAAAGGGAAGCTTTAGCAAAGGCAATTCCCTACTACTCTGAGAGAGACTATGACCAGTGTATGACTCAAGATAAGGACCTTCTGTTAGTGAGGCTTTATGGACCAAATTCTCTTTTGAATTCTTATTTTAAGATTATTGCAAAAAAAAATTAGCCAGTTGGGTGGCAAGGATGTTGTCCAGCAGAGTGATCAGCGGGAGTTTGTTTTAGGATGTGGTATATTTGCTCATTTTTTTTAAATTGATGGTACCAGTAAGAAAGACTGGTCAACCAATGTGCTAACTGCAGTAGGTGTGAGGAAGGCATTTAACTATATTGAGTGGAGATTTATTTTGGGAGTCCTCTTTTATGTGGACTTTGGCACATATGCTGAGAATTGGTAATCTACTGCATGCAGTGGAGCCAAACTGTGGTCTAAATCTGTTCTTTGTCATCTGAAATTTTCCTCTTGTTAAGAATTACTTTTCAGAATTATCCATTTTCCAGTTGTTAATGAGATTTTAAGTTGGTTTAGCCTTATGAAAGCCATAAGGACAATAGAAATATGTGATTTCACTCTTTGCTGATGGTGCACTTCCCTTTCCTGCATTGATATATACCTTGTATTTATTTATTTATTATATTCAGGTCCAGACAGAATGCAAAAAATAGATGTAATGCATTGTGACAGGTGTACTAAATGTAAAAGTGAGGTTGGTGCCTTTTTGCAAATTATCTAGAACTGCTGGATTCTTCAGATAACAGTGGAAAAACACCTTAAAGATATTGTAGAAATGCAACATGTTCTTTGTTGATTTAAATGATTAATGATCTGGTCAATCATCCTCTACTAGTAGTGGCTTAGAAATAGACTCTCACTTATTGGACTTGCTTTTTCTATAGCTAGTAATTGTATAATACACCACAGAAGAAGAAACCCTATTCCATCAGTAAGAGAAAAGTTGTCAAAATACAGGAAAAGGGTTTGAGCAAGAGTCTCCTCCAGGACATTTGAAAAAAGCTCAAGAGTCATGCCTGGGGTTTAACTGTTCAGAGGCTCAATCCTGTAACAGTCTGGGTACCAACTGCTTCCACTGCATGACAATTGGATTGTGTGAAATGTGAGAAGAATGCTGTGTTTTAAAGATGGTGGCTCAAATTTTCAGCTGGCATAACTTTGCTAAAGCTCAGTAGAGAGAGGATTTAGCCCATTTTGTCTATTTTAATGTTCCCCCAGTATATGTTTTTCATCTTTGTTTCTCTTCTATACAGTTTTCAAGTTGGAAAAAAATGTAAAAGAGAAAACAGTCTTCATTTTATTTTTAGTGGGAGTTGTATCAGGCCCCTAGAGCCACTCAGGTTCATCTCTGCATTTGGCTTACTTACCCCACCCACTCCATAACTGGAGGACTTCTTGCCAAACAGCATGGTGTGGAAAATTGTCACACATGCAAAGCATGTGTTCAGCAGCACGTTATATGGATTGCTGTTTGTGTTCCTGGACAAAATTAGATAGAATAGCTTATAATGATTGCTGACCCATTATGTTGTATGGAGTTGGGTGTAAGTGCTTGCCATGGGAACCTCAGATAAGATTTAGGAGAGGAAACCCTTTGAAATTTAAACTGATGATTTTTGTAACTGTAAGATTTTGTTCCAGCTTTCCTATGTTCAAACGGTGCCTGAGCTTTTGCCCAACTCTCTCCAGTGCACAGCAGATGCATTTTAATATACATGATCAGGTATCATTGACAGTTGATCACTGTACATATAGTTTTCTTTTTGTACATGCTTGTCTATCCCTTTTCCCTTCTAATTATTTTTGCAGTTAAATACAGTCAGAATATGTAAAACAGAAAACACATTGTACAGGGCTGGATATTTTTACTCTGGGCTTTGAAATAATGAAACCTATATGGGGCGAAGTGCTTGCATTAAATTCTGTTTTCTTGGAAAATACAATTAAGCCTATGCAAGTCTGAAGTCATTTGCCAGATATCAACTGTCACGGACTTGCTCCAGTTTATAAGCATCCAGGATTTTCCACTGTTACTTTCAAAGAACGGGGTTAAATGCATGCCCTGAAATAGAATTTGAAATGGCTAGTTAATCTCTATTAATCTGCTATTCCTCTAGTCTAACACATGTGTTTACTTTTCTGGTTAAATTCTTAATGATATTAAATTGGCCATCGGAAACTGAATCATGCTGCACACATTTCCCTTACTGTTTCTCGAGGCTTGTGGTCTTTAAAAGAACAATGTATTTTATCATTTTAAAAGATTACACTAACTTCTTGCAGATGCCATCCCACCAAACTATTACAGCCTTTACTACAGAATCGTCAGATTTGACGTCTCAGCGATGGAGAAAAATGCTTCCAACTTGGTGAAGGCAGAGTTTAGAGTTTTTCGTTTGCAGAATTCAAAGGCACGGGTATCTGAGCAGCGAATAGAACTGTATCAGGTAAAGCTCTCACTATTACTGTGGATTATTGTACTGAGTCCTTACGATAACATTCCATGCACCTGATTCTTTGCTGTCTCACTTTGAATTAACCTCCAGTGACTCCATTGACTTCAGTGGAGGTATTCCAAATTTACACTTATGTAAGCAAGGAGAGACTCAGGCTTCATGCGCTCAAAATCTTAACTGAAAAACTAATGTTGAGTGTTTTCACAGTTCAAGATAGTAAATTAATAATAAAAAAATGGTTCCTCTACCTCTCCTTTCATTGCAAGATATCAATGTACTTTACAAATATTAATTCACTAATTAGGTCTTATAGTACCTTTCTGAAGTAGACACAGTTTATTATCCCCACTTAAACAAATAGAACTAAATGAGGCAGAAGCTAAGTCTAAACTTACAACATTAAGGTGCTTTAAAGAGGAAGTGTATCACCAGCACTCTATGCACTCTATCTAAGGAGTGTAGTTCCCAGAGCTGGGTTTCTGTTTACTCTAGTGCTTTCAGAGAATCATAGAGGTCATCGAGTCCTGTCCCCTGCCCTCACAGCAGGACCAAGCACCATCTAGGCCATCCCTGATAGATATCTAACAACACTGTAGCTTGCTGTGCTGGGGGAGAGGGGGAATTTCACACTTCTGAGTGAGAAAGTTGCAGCACAGTAAAGTGGCCAGACATGTCCAGAAAGAGGTGAAGAACCACTTTTCAAAAGCACACTCTAATTTTGGGTGGCCAACAACAACTTCAGTTGATATCAACGGGAGCTGTAATGTGCTCAGTAGAAAATCAGATCTTAGGTGTCTAAAGCTGGGCATGCAATATTGGAGGGTGCTTATGAAACTGGGCCCTACATGATCTGCTTCAACTAACACATTGAGTCTGTGGCAAGGGCAAGGAACAGAATCCAGGACCCTAACTCTCCATCTCTTGATCTAATCACTGCTTTACATGTGACGGGTGCAACCCTAGATGGGCCTGAGTGGGCTATGACCTGCCTACTTTGTATCTAGGCCCATCCCCCCAGATCTCCTTGTGCTCCAGTGCTTGCCCTGCTCTGCCTGCTCTAGCTCCAACTGGGGAACTGGCTCAGAGGCTCATCCCACTCTGCCTGCCTGGTGCTTCAAACAAGGAGCATGGCTGGGGCTTAGGGGTTAACGCCAGCTCTGCCAGGTGCTCCAGCTGGGGAGCAGGAGGAGCAGGGCTAGAACCCACACCCAGACTCTGCTCTTGGGCTGGAGCACGTGGCTGGCAGGCAGAACAGGGCAAGCTCCTGCACGTGGACCCCGTGCTCCAGCTGTGTTCCTGAGCTCAGAGTCCACTGACCAGCATGTCCACACACACACACACACACCCTTTCTGATCAGTTGTGGGGGAGGCAGCCCAATCCCTCCTGAAACACTGCCTACCCACCCAAAGTCAGGGCCCACCCAAGTGTCCCCTTCTGGCTACACCACTGACGTGAGAAATGGGACTATTGTTCTCAGGCCTAATCATTAGAGCTTTTCAAAGCAAGATAGCAATTTGAGGCTTCGTTCATTGTACGCTCGAGTGGTTTCTTTATGGAAGCCACATGGGTGAAAGAGAAAAGAGGGAGCAGAAGATGCACTTAGTTCTGGGATTAAGGAATGAAACAGTCGCAGAGTTACATGATCCATCTCTCTTCCGTCTGTCCTGAGGTGACTTGTTTGTGTGTTAATAAAATGATTTTTGTTGGTTACATTGAAACATCACCAGACACTTCAGCTAATAATAGGGAAACTTATGAGTTCAGCTCCCAGGAATTCTCATACAGGTATTACAGGAACCACATGACACTAGTGGAGCAGTGCCTCTCTGCTAGGCATTGTGCCCTTGGTCACAGCTAGTAAACCCCAATAAAGTACACAGGGCAGGCTCTGGAGGTAGTACCATTGACTTCAGTGAGGCCACTTGTGGAGTAAGGTACAGCTCACTGGACTAAGGATATTACAATTTGCCTGAAGGGTCTGTGCTGCTTTCTCGAAATTGGAGCTCTGCTGCCAGCCTCCCTGAGGAGCTGCCCTGAGAATTATGCATTGCAGGCATCATTTTGGCTAGGGAGATGTGGAATTGTGTTTAGGTTCTGCTGGGCAGGCAGCCAGCTTGCAAACCAAACGGTTTCAGAATTGTCCTAGCAGTCAGCAGCAGGAGTGCAGATGTGCAGAGCAGGTGCATACAAATTAATGAGCACTCTAGATATAGTGGCCCCAGCATTCACAGTAGACTATGACTCCTCTACAGATCAGCGGCTGGCTGTAGATGGAAACCTGGCTTTTTTTATACCCAGGATAGAGTGGGAAGTAAGTTCAAATATATGATATGATTTTGAAGTTTCTATAACATTTGTTAAAACAAAATTATTGTCTTTGGTGAAGGTGACTAACGCCCTCTGTTTGTAAAGATTGGCAGCTCATAGTAGAGTGACCTTGCAAGCTAGCCCATGCAGTCACCCCAGTGTGCCTTGTTGAGGCTGTGTACTGACAGGCTCTCTACTGAGACTTCCTCTAAGGCAGTGGTCACCAACCAGTAGATCTTGGAGCCTCTGACAGGGGATCCTGACTGGTTTGGCCAGGAAGCTATCAAGCACTGGCATTTCAGTTGCCCTCCACACACTGTCATGCTGCTCCTGCCCTCTGCCTTGGAGCTGTACCCCCCCATCACCCCCGGGAGCCTCCTGCTTGCTGTGCAGGGTGTGAGAGGGAGAAGGGGGGGCACTGATGTTAGGGTATCCTTCCTTCCCCCACTTGGGTACCCCATCTCCACACAGAGAGAAGGGCATGCAGGGAGCTTGGCAATGTGAATCTGACAGACACACACACACACTATGTGAGTGACAGTCTCACAAACATACACTGTCATTCACTCTCATCTCTGACCCAACACATACATGAGGGGTTGTTATTACTTCCGTTACTGCTTGCAAAGTGGATTAGTTTTGGTTTTTGACTGGCCTGTGCATTTCATCATTTTCATTTCTCTGTTATGCTTAAATTTAGTTCTTTGAGTAGTGAGTTCAAGCCTAACCTGTCGTGGCTGGAGTCATTATCCTTGTGGTAACTGCTGCTCCTGGAAATGGCTGGCATCTCCCTGCAGCCCTGGAGAAAGGAGGAGAAAGGGGTGTCCACATGTTGTCCTTGCCTGCAGACACCACTCCTGCAGCTCCCATTGATCAATTATAGAGGACCATGTCCAGTAGCTGTGGGCTCATTGCCTGTAGGTGAGGGGCAGCACATGGCACCATGGAGCCACTGCTGTACATACGAGCTGCTTTCAGGAGTGGTGCAGGGCCAAGGCAGGAGTAAGCCTGCCTTAACTCCACTGCTCCACCTGAAAACCATCTTAGTTAAATGGTCACCAACCAGAGCCTGCATCCTGAACCCTTATCCCAGCCCTGAACCTCGTCCTGCATACAACCTGCTGCCCCAGACGTGAGTCCCCCTGCACCAAAACGCCTTCCCAGAGCTTGCACCCTGAAATCTCTCCTGGACTCCAATCCCCCACCCTGGGCTAAGCCCAAAGCCCCTCCCTCCCTTCTGTTGGCCCAAGACGAGGGCCTGTACCCCAAGCCTCTACCCTAGCCTGGTGAAAGTGAGTGAGGATGGGAGAGAAAGGGAGGGGGATGAAGTGAGCAGGATGAGGCCTTGGAGAGGGGTGGGGTCTCTGAGAAGGAGCCGCGGGGGGGGGGGGAGAAAGGAAGCCAGGCTCCCATCAACAGGAGTTACAGACACAGTGCTTCTGTGGTAGCTAATCAGCATCCTGAAGTGTATGTACTTGGGGCAACTTGTGCTAAACCCACTGAATTTCATTTGGGTTGTGATGGACGTTGAGGGTTAAAAAAGTGCCTTTTCTTAACTCAGTAGCTGACTGGTAATGAGGGCCAGCTGGAGATTATTCTGGGGGAGGTATGGGCTGGAGCAAGCTTATGTCATTGGTAAAGTATAGACACTTGGGAAGGACAGTTACCTTGGCCCTATATATTATTGTGCGGGGGAGGGCTGCCTGCTTTTTTGTGTTGGGCAGGGAGTAATGAGAGATTGTTTTATACCAGTAATAAAGCCAGACTAGAGTGAAATCAAATCAGACCTCTTCAAAGAAACAGAAGGGCTGTGTCTACATTGGCATCCCTTTCCGGAAAAGGGATGCTAATGAGACCAGTCGGAATTGCAAATGCCGCGGGGGATTTAAATATCCCCTCGGCATTTGCATGAACATGGCTGCTGCTTTTTTCTGGCTCGGGGTTTTGCCGGAGAAAAGCGCCAGTCTAGACGCAAAACCCCGAGCCGGAAAAAAGCGGCAGTCATGTTCATGCAAATGCCGCGGCGGATATTTAAATCTGCCGCGGCATTTGCAATTCCGAGTGGTCTCATTATCATCCCTTTTCCAGAAAGGGGTGCCAATGTAAACACAGCCAAGGTGAAAGCCACCTAGCTGTGTGTGTTGAAGAAAAAAAAAGGCGTAGTTTGTACTTATTCTGTTACTCTGACCTATTAAAGCCACTATGGCTATATCTACACTGCAAGCTTCTTGCGCAAGAACTGTTTTGCACAAGAGTTCTTGTGCAAAAGGTCTTGCGCACGAGTGCGTCCACACTGCCATGTGCTTTTTGCACAAGAGATGCGCTTTCGCGCAAGAGCGTCCATGGCAGTGTGGACGCTCTCTTGCACAAGAAAGCTCTGATGGCCATTTTAGCCATAGTGGTTTCTTGCGGAAGAAACCCCTGTTGCTCGTCCACACTGCCTTCTTGTGCAAGAACTCTTGCACAAGAGGGCTTATTCCTTGTGGAGAGAGGAATAACACTTGCACAAGAAGCCCTCTTTTCTGATGCTTTACTATAAATTTGCTTGCGCGAGAACACGTGTGCAGTGTAGACGCGCCGCAAGTTTTTGCGCAAGAACAAGTGTTCTTGCGCAAAAAGCCTGAAGTGTAGACGTAGCCTATGGCTGGCAGTGTAATAGAGGCTTAGATTCCCCAGTGTGCTAAACTGAATTTGTTTGCAACATTGTCTCTGCTGTTCACCTATTGGAGTGATGGTGGTTTTGTGGCCACCAGTCCCCTGGGTACTAAAGTAAGATGCTCTTATTCACTTCTTAAAGGCTCACTTCTTAAAAACCCAGTTGGTTGTTTAATCCTAACATGGCAATATAGAAGGGAATGGAGTGTACATGGCAGTACTGGGTCCTAGTATTTGGAGTTAGTGTCCTGGTTTTGTCCTGCGAACAGTTACAGTCAAAAATATAAAGGTGGGAAAGAGAGAGACTAGAAAACTAGCATGTGACAGCTATCACAGTGATAATCTTTCCTTGCATTCTCCTCTAGTTCTCCAGGTACCTGGGCCCCTCACCTTACTCTTCTAGCTGAAAAAAATAGGGAAGCAAGATGCTGCCTTCTAAGCTCTTTTGTTGTCAATACTCACCTTTTCCTTTGGGGCCTCATCAGAAAATGAGTGCACTGTTTTTTGCTAAGGCACAAACTCTAGGGCTACGTCTACACTGGTACCCTTTTCCGGAAATGCTTAAAACGGAACAGTTTTCTGTTATAAGTATTTCCGGAAAAAGCGCATCTACATTGGTAGGGTGTTTTTCCGGAAAAGTGTCCGTGGCCAATCTAGATGCGCTTTTCCGCAAAAAAGCCCCGATCGTCATTTTCACGATCGGGGTTTTTTTTCAGAAAACATTACTGTGCTGTCTACACTGGCCCTTTTCCGGAACAGTTTTCCGGAAAAGGACTTTTGCCCGAATGGGAGCAGCATAGTTTTTCCGGAAAAGCACTGATGATTTTACAGTAGATCGTCAGTGCTTTTCCGGAAATTCAAGGAGCCAGTGTAGACAGCTGGCAAGTTATTCCGGAAAAGCGGCTGATTTTCCGGAATAAGTGGCCAGTGTAGACACAGCCCAGGACTCTATTATGTGTTTTTTAGGGCACAAACTCTAGGACTCCTTTAAGGCAGTCAAGGGTCTAGTTGCACCATAATGCAACCCCTCCAGGTCTCCAGCACCCTGTTTGATGTGATGATGCCAGTATCTTCTTTTCCAGAGAGAAGGGGAATAGCATGGAGTCCCATTCTCGCTTCAAGAGCAGTAACAAGAATATTCTTTCCCTAAGGGGCAGCAGATGAGTCCCCTTTCTCCATTCCCAGAGAGGAACAGTTGGCAGCAAGGGGGCCTCTGGTTACCCCAGTAACCAGGGTATAGCTGTTTGAGGGGTTGGCCCAGACCTGCTGCACTTCTCTCCTCTGTCACATAATAGATCTCAGAGTTAACACCCCATTGAGATGCACGGGGGAATTTACACTTCTCAGAGCTATTGTTTCTGTCTCCCTATGGACTCAGGCAGCTATGACTGCATTGGTTACATTGGGGGCATCTAATCAAGATGTTCTTTAGTCATGATGGTTAAAACATAAAATGAAAGCTTATTTCTGAGACAATTACATGATTCCACAAGCTGCCCCCAGATATGCCTGAATCTGGTTGTGATTGACTCCATTCTGCCAATGGTATTCCCTCTTCTGCACATGGAGGGGCCACTGTAGGTACCAAGGGCTTTATTCTAATTGTGGCTCTGCCACTGACTTGCTATATGACCATGAGCAAGTCATTTTGTGTCCTTTGTATCAATTCTGGTGTCTTTTACACGAGTATAACTTCTCGGTATACCTCCACTTTGAAATCAATGCCTGAGTAGCGAAACTGAGATCTGAATCAGACCCTGTACAGTGTTTTTGTTTCGCCTTCTGTCAAAAAAGCATAATAATACTTATCTACCAGACAGTGGCATTCTGAGGATCAGTTAGATGAAGCCTGAAAAGCCCTGTGCAGATATGAAGTTCTGTATAGATGCTAACTCTTTCATCCTTATCAAAGGAAGGCTCTCAAGAGTAGGAAACAACTTTTTTCCGTATTACACAGATGCTACTATCTTTCGAAGCCTGTAACCAGTGGTTGGCCCCACAGAGATTTAAATTTGTCAGAAGAGCTATAATTTCTGTTCCTTTTCCTCCCTGAACCCTCCCTTTAATTAGTTCATGGTGGCTGCTGAACATCAGCACTCTGGAGAGTGGGATGCTGGAAAGAAATAAAACAGCACAGCCCCAAACACCAGAGAATGATCTTTCCTCTCCCTCGCTAGCCATTAACTTGAGAGCATTTCATGTGATGCAGTTTTGAATATACACTAAGATTTTTAGAGAATATTAGGAGGATAAAGTACTTTTGGAGGAGGAATAAGATTAAATAAACAAGTCCTAGCATCTCCAGTGGCCTTTGCTATGTTTTTACAGATTTATGCCAAATGCAAGCTTTATTAGAAGTTGATCAGATAAAGCTCGGATGTTATGAGAATGCCTTTGTTCATCAGTGCTCTTGTCTGCTTTAAAGACTTCAGCACATCTTTCTTTTATTAAGGTGCTTCTGTATTTATGAATAAAGCCTCTGCACTCTTCTGAAAAGACCCAACTTTTGTGCTTAACCATTTCAAAAATAAAAAGGCAACTTAGCAAAGCTGGACAAGGGAAAAGCGCCCAGCAGGGTAGACTCCTATCCGCTCCAGTTGTTCCGAGAGGTATTGTTTTTAAGGTAGCTTTATTAGGTACAGACTGTCAAACAATAACATGTTAAAATGACTTCCTGTGGAACCGGCGCCATGTTTTGGTAACACATCATAAAGCATTGTGAAACATGCAGTTGAAACGCTGGTTTTACTGTGGCTGCTATCTGAGGCTGCTATATATATGGGTACCTGATAGGCTAGTGGAAGAGAGGAATGCACCACATGAAACAGTAGAGGAAGAAATAGTCAAGCTGAAATAAGCACGCAGCACCAGGGTAGAGCCCAAGGGGGACATCAAATTACAATGAAGAATTTGAAGAAACAGGGAGCAGAATTTTACCCTTTGTGTCTCAGGACCCACTCCAAAAGTTCAGTGGCATTGAATAGGGCCTTAGGAGCTGAACAGTAGAGTCTGTGCTTCACAGAAGTTACCTCAAAAATGTTAAGGGCATCCTTTTAAGGTGTAGAATGAAGATACCATCAATTACATCACCCCATTATGAGTCAGATTTAAATGGAAGGCACAGCCAATGTTCGAAATATTTACAATTCAGACAGCTTCTTGTCTTGTTTTCAGTCAGGGAGTCCAGTTAGAATGAGATAAGAAAAGCTTGGGCAAATTTACATTGGTGTAAATTTGAAGTAATTACGTTGACTTCAGTAGCTCTACCCCCCATTAATCCTACTGTAATTGAGAACAGAACGGGGAGGATGGGCTCATTTTTCTTTTGAATGAGAATTCCAATTGATTCGTTGGGCTTACTAAGTAATGCTTTTTTCATGCCATGGAAAATACTGGTCAGAGAGGCTGGATTTGGGAATCTGAACCAGGAAAATTATTATAAACTTCACCTGAGGCATTTGACTTCACTTTTCTGGTTTTGCAATAGACTACGTATAAAACAGCTTATTTTGATAGTTATCACAATTTACATGGTATTTTCCAGAAATTATAGTCTTACAATCTGAAATGTAGCTCTCACTAATGTCAAATACACTGCGTGCTGTGAAACTACAGACTTTGTACACTATGTGGACATAACAGCTTTCTTCTCTGCAAAAGGAAAAAAAATGCTTTGCTGATGCTTGGCGGATTAGAGTGACGTGTACACCCTGGGTACGTGTGATATATTTCTGCTTAACTATTTTGTATTTGTACTATAATCTTTGTTCCAAATACTACTTCTCTTGTGAAATCTAACACACACCAGACACTGTATAGATTACCTCTGGCTAATAATGCATATGAGGGATGTTAAATATCGGTTAACTGAATAATCGAGTAACCTCATGAATTCTTATTGGATACTTGACTAGTCTGTAGTCCCGGGGGTGGGGCTGGAAGCCCGTGCGCTTCAGCCTCACTCCCGAGGAGTCCCCTGCCACTCCACGTGGGGTGCCAGGCAGGAGCTGGTCTACAAGAAGAACTAGTTTAAAAATCAGCTCCCCTTGTGGACCAGCTGTCTGTCACAGAGGCAGCAGCTTAGGGTGGCAGCCTGTGCGGTGTGGTAGGGAGAGAGAGAAATGCGTGTAGTCTATAGCATTAACCTATAAGCTTTTGCTTATCAGATAATCGGTTAATCAGGTGCACTATTACATCCCTAATGCATATCAGTTGAATAGGGAAGAGTCTCATTTTTAAAAACCTTATTTGTAACTAAGCATTGTGCTTTTGGGAACTTCCCTTACCTACTGAAGTGTGGCTACCTTTTGGCTGTTGGGACAGGGTGTGGGAATAAATCGATATCCTGTGCATAGAAATATAGACCATTGACTGACAGAGGTTATTTGCAATTTGTGGCAAGTATGCCTTTTAAAACAACACGGTGTCAGAGTGACTGACTACAGTATAATATCTGGATACATCTTATGATCCAGCAGTTATTACCTTGTGGGTTGAGCTGGGTTCTTACCCCCAAACTAGCAGATGGGAGTGTTGTGGAGGGAAGAGCTTCCATTTTGGGCAGGAGTAATAAAAAAAAAACCCACCTTTGAGCTGTTGGAAGTCATCCTTTTGGCTGATTTAAGGAACAGAGGTGGGGGAGTTTAATAAATCTTGGCTCAGACCACCTTAGTATTACAGTGCTTTTTGGACATGGACAGGAGTGTGGTGGTCCCTTGGCAAAAGGACTGACACTTGGCTCTGATTATTATTCACACAGGATTCCTCTTCCACTCTGAGGAAAAATGGCTTCTGCCATACAGCTCTGTATTGGGAGCTAGAATAATCTGTAAAAAGGGACCCAGGCATAAGATAAAAATAAGGGATAAGTTTAGCAGAGCACAGAGACCCCTTCTCTGCTAAAAGAAGAGAGAAAGGTACCACCTTTTATTAGCTAGTGTGCAGGAACACATCTCCCCAAGTTCACCCTTCTCCCATGAAATGAGAACTCCCTAGGAAGGGAAATCTGAAGAAGTTTAAGTTGGAAGAGCAGGTTCCTGGCAGGGAGAATTTGGTAGAGTTTTAATCTTCCTACCTGTAGCTGGAGCAGCATTTATGCTCAACAGAGCAGAAGAGGTGACCCCATGAATATAAGACTCCTCCCTCTTCTTCATAGCATCAAAAGGATTGATGAAGAGATGCTCTGTCATTTAGCTCTCTGTGCTGTCTTGGGACAGAAGATCCTACGGCAAAAACATGGCACCTTAAATTGCACACTTCTGCTGGCACTCCACAGTGTATGCACAGGGAAGCAGTGACCAGTAAAGGGGCCAGACAAATGAGTGGAAAAGGTGTGAAGGTGGCTGGCAGGGGAAGGAAAAGGAAAATTCAAGGGGGCAAATTGAAGATTTGGATGGGAGAGGAGTTAATCATATGGAAAACAAGGCAAACAGAGATGGAAAGGGACACAGGATCTCAGGAGATGTAGTAAGTCAAAAATTTAAAACTGGATAAAAAGAAGGTGAGGAAAACCCGCAGTGTCTCCCCAGTGCCTCACATTGTACCACTCATGCATAACCTTCATTTGGTTGGCTCGGGTCTTGCTTAGGGCATGGGGATGCCTTTGGCCTGGCTTGTCCCTTCGCTACAAGATGATGATGCAGTGCTGTATCATCACATTTAGAGACCTGTCCAAGATGACCACTTGAACGGGTCAGCTTCCTTTGTGATCTTCTTTAACCACTCCCTCAGTCCTCCTCCAGACCTTCAAAGCAACTAGCTGCCCGATGCAGGTAGACAGTTATTGTGCTCAGTGCAGCTGCATTGCATCTAGATGCAAAGTGACTTTGGGTCTGTGAGCAGTATGTTCTCTGTATTTGGAAGCTTGCCTGAAGAACATACCTGGCAAGTTCCAAGCACATGCCCAGCAGAGCCATAGACCTTAAAAACATTTTGGCAAATACTTTATACTTTTGTATTTTGGCAATAACTCTGCACCTCATGTGTTAGTTTCTGGGGACCAAATTCTGCCCTCAGAGCCTATCCAAAGCCCACTAAGTCAGTGGAAAGACCCTCATTGACTTCAAGTGACGTTTTGGATCCAGGCCCTAATCCCTTATAGCTCTATAACATTGCATAGGGTTATATTGGTCTGAGAGCAACTCTGAATAATTTGCAAAACCTGCTGCACAAAAACCTTGAAAATTCAAGCAGCAAAACTTATAGCAAATAAATGGTTGATCTCTTGTGCCAATGGTAAAGAAAAGAATCTTCAGCTGGTAGGTATCTTGTAAACTGTGCTGCAAAAGGTTTTCACAACTAATTTGCCATATGAACTTTTACACAGAATAATTGCAAAAAAGGAGACGATCAGAGATTATGTGGTTTGCAACAAACATACAGATTTGTTTCTTGTTAGAGTGCAAGATTTTAAATCCAGTTCCTGAGTTTGGCAGGAGAGTGAAGAGAAAGTAGACTATCTAGGGAGTTGGTTTCTCAATCTTACTCCATGGAAAGGATGGGGTGAAGTCAAAGATGATTGTCTGAGAATATCTTTTCAATTATATTGTACAGGATGAAATTGCATCTAGCAACTCTTGCCATCTTGCATGTGAACTGTAAAAGAGGTTATCCTGAATGACCATTTATAGCCGTGATGTTGTGCATAATTATCTTATCTCTCATGCTCTTCCTTTGACCAATTTGTCATTGGTTAGGGTTGTTTGGTACAAGGGATAAAAAGTTGAAAGATGGATATTTGCATTATTGACAAAGGACCATTAAGTTCTCATGGAAATAAAGGCTGTTGAGTGATGAGGAAAGGAAGAATTAGTGAGTCTACGGAGGTGCTGAAATACAAAACAGTCTAAGAGATCTAAAGCGAAGAGGAGAGGACCGAAGGAAGGAAGTTATAAATGAGTCAAAAGTATCTGGAAAGAGGAGATCAGAGAGCCCAGAGTTATTGGAGAAGGGAAACAGATTGCTGACACGTTTTTACAAGAGATGAATAGCCTTTGTGGCCATTTAAAAAAAAATGGCTAAATCCCATTTTAACTGAGAATACTTGCAAGCCTATTTAGGGAAGTGACATAACAGACAAGATAGTTACTTTAAGGCTGACATTTGATTTTTGTGTTTTGAAAGTTATTGAAAAATTTTAAGGAAAAGGTAATTTGTTGAAAATGTTTTCTAGTACTTAATGACTGTAATACCCAATGTAAGATATAAAATACTCTCATTATTGTTAAATCTTGGCTTTTGATGTGTGCCCATTGTTTTCTTGGCTCTAATTGATGTGCATAAAAACACAATATCAGCCTGTTATTTGTATATGGTCATTACTGAACTTCAGTTGTTTTTTTTTGTTTGTTTGTTTTTTTTAAGCAGGTGATGGATTTCATAGCCAAAATTACCTAGTAATTAATTACAAGATTCCTGGAACACTTGTTTATAGTTTTTCTGTTCTTTGATTTCTTATTGTAGTAGCTATAAGAATACTAGTACAGGTGAATAGTCCAATTGAATTTCAGGACTATCTATATATATGCAGTTTATTTAGCTGAGTTTGCAGCTTTACTAAACGTACTTTTAAAAAGTTGCTTTTGGAGCTCTAATTATTCAAAGAGAGGTTGAATCTGTCTTTCTGTGGGATTTTCTTTTTAAGAGAGGGAATGGGATATGCTGGTTTAGGTGGTTATTGTCTTAGACCTCATTCAATCATCTTGCCATTTGCATGTGAAAAAAAACAGTGGAAAGGTTAAAACAGCATTTCTGTATTTTCACTCTTTAAAAACTTGGACATTCAGATCCTCAGATGGTGGGGAAATCAGCATAACTCCTCTAAAGCGAAACAGATTCGCTCTGCTTTACAAGCCCTTAGGAGCTAGCCTATCTTGGGAAACAAAGGACTGTGTTTCTGCTAGTTTCAGAAACTCTCTAGTCTTGTTGATTATCGTGTAAAAAGCCAGGTTAGTGTACACAGTGCTTTACAAAGCACAGTATAAGACAATCCATGCCTCTGGTGGCAGATATGTTTTGCCTAGTTATTTATTAAAACATTCAGTGCTCTTTTGGGAGTGAGCAGCCATGTATTACACTAAGCAGGTATTTTAATGATTTCAGCTAATTGTCCTGGTCTCTTAAGTTTTTAAAATCATGTCTTTTTCAAGCAAATGCATGGTTATGTCCATGAAAAATAAAGTGGAACAAGTAGCAACAGCAGCCTGTGCTAGAAACACATTTGTAGTTTCTTTTAACATCTATTTGTGATCAGATCTGAACCCCCTTCACCACTGAACACAGTGACCCTACATACATCTATCCCTCCTTGCTGAGCTTCAGGGTTATTTCATAATTCTTCAAACTTCATAGTGAGTCACTTTCAGAATTAGTAAAGAGCCATGTGTATGGTGAGACGGAAGAGAATGGGGAATAATCAAGAAGAGGGAGGGGGGAAATGCTACCACCACTGAAAAATTTCAACATAAGATATAATACTTTGGGCGTTGTAGGCATTAAGCAGCAAAAAATGTGAATGCCCCCATTTGTTTACCATGCTTTGGGTGTTTTCTGCAAAGATGTACTAGCGTCATTTGCAAAGGATAGATGATGGAACCTTTACTTGCATCAATGAGGATTTAATCCCGTGAGTAGCCCCTTTGAGGTCCCCGTGTCTATTCCTGAGAATATTCATCAGTATGCATTTATTATTGGGTTCAATATTGTGCAGGCAAATACGGGCACATCTACATAGCAGCATTTGTTATTTCAGAATAACATTAGTTATTTTGAAATAACATAGTGCGCGTCTACACTACAAGCCATTATTTTGAAATAATGTCGAGCTGGAGGACTTCTTACTCAGGCCCCTGTAACCCTCACTTCACGAGGAGTAAGGGAAGTCGAAGGGACCATGTTCTTCAGCTTCCTGCTGTGTAGACAGTGCCAAAAGTCGAATTAAGCTATTTCGACTTCAGCTATGCAATTGACGTAGCTGAAGTCGCATAGCTTAATTCAACTTTAGCCCTGCTGTGCAGATGTACCATAAAGTCATATATATCTTTCAGTCTATGCTGCTTTATCAGCCTCTCCAAATAAACTACAGTATGTGTTTGTATGTTTCTTTCATGGAGTCTTGATACTACATGATGTAAAGCATAGGAAACAGATCATTATGGGTGCATCTACACAGCACCCTTAGCTCAAAATAAGCTACGCAATTTGCACAATGCAATTTTCACTACACAAATTGCATAGCTTATTTCGAGTGTATTTTGAAATAGCTTATTTCGTAATTTAGCACTGTCTACACAGCACCAAAGTTCAAAATAACTCACTATTCCAAAATTCCCCTTAACCCTCATGGAACGAGGGTTACCGGGACTTTGGAATAAGCCACCTATTATTTTGAAATCTATTTCAAAATAATGGGCTGCTTCAGTAGACACGGAATAGCTATTTCAGGTTCTTCCAGTATCCCAAAATATCTCCGCAGAGTAGATGTTTCCTATGAGGTTTTTTTGTGTGTCTCCAAGTCACGAGTTAGTAAAAAGAAACTTGGTCCAAAATATTTAGCAGTACTGTATCTTTTAGAAGTGCCGTAGAAAATAAGTCCTTGAAGGCATGGTCTAAGCAGCAAAATAAGTCTTAGGATTATTCTTGTACAGAGATTCCTATCTTCTAAAGATAAACACATTAAACATACTTCAATGGTGGAGATCGCAGAGAAATGAGCAAAGATGTTTCTGCCGGGCATTGTTTTACAGAGGTGTACTGTAAACAGAAAGAGAGCAGGGAAAAAGCAAGAAATTGCTCTGACTTCAAACCAGTCCTACCAAATAAAAGTGATACTGTGTGTAATTGTTCAGAACTTCACTGGATATAGTCCTTTTGCCTGGGTGACCTTTCCATCCTTGGACCACATACTTGCATAACTGTGCTACTGTTCTGTAATCCTTTTTAAAGTCACATAATTGTGCAAGCCTACTGGAAAGCTAGATACAAAAGCACTTTATATATACACAAGATCATTCATGCCTCTATAGTTGCAGCTATTTCACACACCTTTGGCTCTCCTTTTGTTAAACTTGGGCCTGATTTTCAAAGGCAGCCTTCACTCATACACCAATAAAACTATGTATGCATGGACCTGTATGTAGCTGCTTTTGGACATGCTTCCTACCCATGTGGGCAGGTGACCAAATGTATTACCAGCACGTTGAGTGATGAGGATTTGTACATGTAAATTCTATCTCCTAAGCCTGCATGTGATTCAGTGTGTCGCCTTCACAGACATGGTAATGCTCAAAAAAATGAGGTCTGGGATCCAAATGAAAACCAGACTCTTTGTAGCTTTTAAAGTAGAGGGATTAGAAGAGGTGCAAGAAGGACATATGAAGTGATTGCTTTGCAAAGTGGAAATTTTACCTTAATGCCTTTCTCAGCACCATCCAGAGTAATTTATGCTTTTCTCACTCTACTTATTTACTTCTGTCCCCCATTAATTTGTTATTGCACTGGAAGTGTCCATGGGGCTTTACAGATCATTTGAACAGGCAAGGTCCCTGCTCCAAAAACACAGAGTCTCTAACTCATGCAAATACAAGTCACCAGACAGTATTTTCAGTCAGACAGGGCAGAGACATTGTCAGAGGGGAGAGCAGTATAGAAAATATGCCTCACAAAAGGAATGGGCATGTGATAGAGATGGGGCTAGTGTACGGGAGAGGTTGTTGCAAGAGCAGAGAATGATCAGAAACAAAGGACACCAGAGAAGGCAGGAGAGAGGATGTGGGGTGTTATTTCGATTAATTTACAGAGCACCTTTTACTTGTAAGGATTCCAAATCACTCTGTAGAAGGAGTCTCCTCCCACGGGGCAGCTGCCTCAGACTGCAAAACAACTGTATGTCGTCATGGAGGAAAGGAAGTGAAAAATACTTTATCTAATTTGAAAGTGCAGGAGGAATGTAGATTAGTAGATTGTAACTATCTATCCTGGTGATTGACTGGCTCGCTGGTACTAGTGTGCCCCTACCTCTCCAGGGGAAAAATGTCATGGAGCGTTTCTGGATCACCTGCAGTCTGGAGACTGATTTTAGGTATCCCCTAACACCGTATTGGGGGGGGGGGGTGCTGATTCAGCCAAGAATGAAGAGAGAAACACTCCTGCTGTGTATGGAACAATGAGATAGGTCTCCTGATCAAATAATGTAATAATGGTCATTGTAACCTGCATATCTCTTCTAACAGACTAAATTATTCCTATTCTGCTGTTTCTACTGATTCACTGGGGCACAGTTGAGGAATGGGAACCTCTTTGTTACCTTTCTTCTCCTGCTCCAGAGTTTTGTGAACACTTAGTGAAGAATGTGTTGTAAATAAAGATACCCCAGTTCTGAGAGGTGCCAAATAGGAACTATGTCCATTGAGGAACAGAAGGAGTTCACCTGTTTCTGGAAGGGGCTCAGCAGCTTGCAGGACTGAATCAATCACATCTTCTATATCCCCTCGCTCCCAGTCCCACAGTAGAAATCTGGGGGAGGAAGAAATGCTCCTTCCTTGGAATACGAAATTACCATTTCGTTGTTCTTATCAAGAGCCAAGTTCACTTCAAGGGAAGAGAAATCCAATTACAATTCTTTGGTATATTCAGAACCTCCACTGAAATAATGAAGAAATACTGCATCTGGGACAGGATCTGACCTGAAGAGTGTCACTTAATTCCCTCGTATTTTCATGATAAAAAACGTATTTTAACCGTATGGCTTACTTTCATATCTGTTGTCCATGATTTTTTCAGGTGAATTTTACTGCCTCATTTGCTGATTATAAACCAACAAATTGCTGATGATGGGTTGAGAATACCATTGGTCATTGATTTAGAGATGGACTTGGACTGTGAAAAACAACATGGATTCAGAGAGCTGGCGTAGTTAGGATTAGTCCTGTTTTGGGCAGGGGACTGGACTCAATGACTTCCTGAGGTCTCTTCCAGCCCTAGGATTCTATGATTCTATGCCAATAGGGCAAATCTCTGTTATGATTAGATCTTGGTTAATGTCCTTAATATGGCATGGCATTCCAGCTTCCAGAATCACAAAAGCATCAATGTAGTAATGCCAGGGAACTGGGATTTGGGTCCACAGATAGTATACGTCAGTCTACATCTAGGAAGGAAAATGTGAAATCTGTGATTGCATGCAAAGAGGTAATTGCTCAGTTGCTTGGAAATAAGGAAAAGAATTTGTTGCATTGCATTGCAGAATCTGAAAGTGTGCTGCCTCATATTGGTAAAAAAAAAATCTTATAGCGCTTAGTACTAGGCTTTGATAAACCTGTTGATATAAAATACAAACTAAGATGGAATGAAATTTGGGGTAAAAAAAAAGCATTTTCAGCAGTAACAACAAGAAGTCCTGTGGCACCTTGCCACTATATGCATCCAACGAAGTGGGTCTTTTCCCACGAAAGCTTATGCGCTAATAAATCTGTTAGTCTGTAAGGTTCCACAGGACTTCTCGTTGTTTATGCAGTTTCAGACTAATACAGCTAACCCTCTGATAACTCTCAGCAGTATAAATAAAAAGCTATGTTCAAGTAGGATTTACCCTGCTTTATTCTGCTGCACCTCTACAATTAGCTACATAGTGTCCATTTTGATAAGTCTGCAAAATCTACACAGTCTTGACTTGTCTTCTGTTTCTTGCAGGTTGTTAAATCCAAAGAACTCCCTTCACCAGGACAGCGTTACATTGATAGCAAGGTGGTTAAAACAAGAGCTGAAGGGGAATGGCTGTCTTTTGATGTCACTGAAACTGTGCATGAATGGCTCCATCACAAAGGTGATGACTTGTGCTCTTCTCTCTTGATTCCCACCCAAACTTTAACTCCATTACCTGAATTATTTCAGGGTCACTCCAGAGGTAAAAATGATTCCCATCGCCTTCATGTTTTGCAGAGAGGAACTTTGGATTTAAGATAAGTTTACACTGTCCATGCTGCACCTTCGTGCCTTCAAATAATTATATCATCCCAAATAAAAGTGAAGAGCTAGAAGCAAGATTTGCAGGTAATGAAGCAATAAAATGGGGGTTGGGATTGTACAGAGGGCATTGATGTTTGCTGATTACAAGATATAAATATAAGGACCTTTTTTGGTCTCTGTAAAATATAAAATACAGTTCATGTGGGAGCATGATGAAGAACTAGAGAGTTTGGCTGTTTGTTGGAGGGAATGGGATGATTGAGGACACACAGGAGAAGCCATGGCAATGCCATAAAATAGGACTGTTCTGCAACTGAATCAATAATGCACAAATGGTTCAGTGCATCCACACTAGCCTGTTCCATACCATTTTCATTTCACTGTCAATCATTATTGATCTCACAGTTCAAGGAGCAGCTACTCCCAAAGTAGTGGATTCTGGGAGATCTTTAAAGGTCACCAGTGCACTATGGGTCATAAATGAGTTGACAGTATTGACTGAACTGCTTCCGTTTGAATGATTTTATTGCTGCCACACTGGCACTAACATGGTACAGGTTACAATAGTGCAGAGTCAACTGTTGATTAGTGCTGGTGTAGGCAGGTATAATCCAGAGAGTATTTGCAGCACTGTCGTCTATGATGTGTTCTAGAGGGACTAAACAGTTCTCTCAGCATGGTAAATTTCTCTAGTATAGTCAGGGAAGTAGTCAAGTGTTTTTGCTTTCCATTCCCCAAATAAATAAGTAATGTCTTCAGCTTGGAGGACAGAAGCCACTCACATGACATGAAGAATATCATGATGCCAGACACTGGCTGATCACAAGATACCATTTTTTGGAAGAGTAATGGTTCTGTGGCTACTGTAAAAACCACCTCAAATGCTTCTAAAGTCCCCATTGCCATTATATACCAGATGAAGGGGCTGGAAGGACCGATTTATGAGGGAAGATCACCTGAACAAAATAATATGTATTGGTTAGTGACATGGAAGACTCTAGGAGATGAGACTGTATAAGCGTTTGTAAGATGTAAATATGAAGGAGGAAGATGAATTGCTCAGGTGGTGTAATAGGCTAAAATAGGAATAAGAAAATTAAATTAAACACAGGAAACTGAAGGTGAAATGTCAAAAGATGATCTAATGATTCCTTCTGGCCTTAAAAGCTGTGAATCTCATTCTATTGAATTGGTCTCCCATAAAAAGTGGCAAAATCATCATCATGTAGATCTTTTAAAACTAGCATAGACCACGTGGACTTTCCCATATGGATAGGTGAGCCAATAGGCCTTTTTCATCACTAATGTTGATAGATCTATTATGTGCCTTCAAAAAGCCATTCAGATAGCTTATCATTGGGGGAAGGCCAATACAATGTAGACATGAGGGTATATACTGTATATACCTTAATGCAGAGATCTCAGGTTGTGATCCCCTGCCCCCATGATACACTCAGATGATGTCCTCACCACCAGTTTTCTAAGACAGATTTTTTTAAAGAGATGGTTTATATAATTTGTGAAGAAAAAGCAACACAATGTTTATCACCAAAATGTATTTTTTGAAGGTATTGATGACTCCTACATATATTCCAGTGGTGATGGGAAAGCTTTCAGGTCCAGTAGGAAAAAATACAGTGGGAAGACCCCACATCTTCTGCTAATGTTATTACCCTCCTACAGACTTGAGTCGCAACAACCCAGTCGGCGGAAGAAGCGTGCTCTAGATGCTGCATATTGTTTTAGGTAAATACATGTATATAGTCAGCTTACTTATACTTACTCCTACATGCCTAAAAGCGTAACTTGGGTTGTTCATAATATGATTTGCTAAATTTCTTTTCACTAGATATTCACACAAAACTCTGCCCCATGTTCTCAGACAGGTTAGATTAGTCTGTAATAAAACTGACATGTCCATGTGGGATCTGCATGTAATAGGAGGTTCATGCTCACCTTCTGTTGAAGTTAAGGAGAACTGAGAGTGCCCAGGACCTTTAGAAAACAAGAAATCAAGATCCACCAGTACTAGTCCCCAACCACACCAAATATGTAATCGCAGGAAACAGATCATGTAAGGATGCTAATCTCCCCAGAGGAAGTTTACGCTGGCAACGGAGCATAGCTGGGGGTGGGGAATGTTCCTAATTTTAAGTCTGGCAAACAATTGTATGTGTGAACAGAGCAAAATTGTGGTTAAGCGTTGTATTGTGTATACTCTGAGGTTGTATTGTTTTCCAAGTAATTGCCTCTTTTTCTTCTTGAACTTCATAAGTGTAGATTCTGCCAGTATCTCACAGTTTAAAGAGCTACAGCTGAGTCACATAATGCCGTAGGGATTGGTCAGTTGCCCTGAATAGTTCTTCATTGCAGGGCCACAAAATCTTAAGTCTCTCAGGTACTATTTTTTCTACACAGGAGACAACTATAATTTCTCAAATATATGCCTCCAATTCATCATGGGTAGACTCAAGTCTGATTAGTGCTTCCTTTGTACATGGGATTACTTGTCTAATTGTATCTTAACATCAGTAGTGAGGCAACTATGGGTCTAACTTTGGTGGTCTCAGGACTTGGTCCTTAGTGCTTGGAGTTGAAATCATTGCTTAGGCACAGTATGGAATCTTACAGTGTGAATTAATATGAAAGTCAGGGTTAAGGTCTCCTGATAAGCATTATGTAGGAAGCACTTACACCCCCCACCCACCCACACCCACTGTGCTTCTGACCAATGCATTTCTCTGTATTTTTATTTCCAGAAATGTGCAGGATAATTGCTGCCTGCGTCCACTTTATATTGACTTCAAGAGGGATCTTGGCTGGAAATGGATTCATGAACCTAAAGGGTATCATGCTAATTTTTGTGCAGGGGCCTGCCCATATTTATGGAGCTCAGATACTCAGCACAGCAGAGTAAGTCTTGCCTTTTGAGAACTTTGATTCCTGTGACTTTTATTATTATGTGACAGGAATCCTGTGACTGTGATTCCTGTAACTGTGTTAAAACCTTGGGTAGAGTGATATTCTCATTGCCACCAAATACCAAAAGCTTTCAAAGTTCAAGACCGAGTGGTAAAATGCAGCCATGTACAGGGGATCGGCATAAGGCCTCAGCTGAGAGATTGAGTGGGTCATATGTGCCCTTGTGCTAGCCCTCTGCATGGGAGTGAATTTCATTTTAACAGTTAGCCCATCACCAAGACATATGGATGCATCACATATGTCCTAAACATCACAAAGTGAGTGCTTTAGCTTCGCCGCTCGCAAAGTCGACAAGCTAAGCCTTGTCGTGCTGTTTCTGGAAGTTAACACATTCTAGTTTTGCAAGGCTACTTCAGAAAATGTAGCTTCCATTAAGGATTCCCTTTCTTTCACCTACAAAGTTGCAAAAGCACTGTATCCGTGTAGGGAAGCTTTTGCTGTCACTGCCTGGACCTTACTTATTGTTTGGATAACTAGAGGGTTTTGGTTTCAACTCTTGATATGCCATCTTTCACAGGTTTCCTGAAAACTGAGTAGATGTGATTTATTCCCTAGTTTGGGGTCTACTTGTGAGAGTCAGTAAATGTGAAACATTAAACTTGGCTCTGTAGCATTGCGCGCTGGAATCTGCAGTTGGATTCAAACCAAGAATGATGGCTCTCATTCCTCATGCTGCCTTCAAAATATCAGTAGTCCTGTGGCACTTCAGAAACTAACAAATATATTCACTCATGAGCTTTTGGGGGTAAAACCCATATCAGATGAAGTGGTTTTTTTCCCATGAAAGCTCATGATAGAATATATTTGTTAGTCTTTAATGTACCACAGCACCACTCATTGTTTTTAAAGATACAGACTAACTCAGCTACCCCTCTAAGACTTTTTTAAAATATCAGATTAGTATTAGCAAGTAATTGGATTTGAGCACATTGAAGAGTAATCTTGCTTTCTCTAGTATGAGAAAATCTTATCGTCCAGGCCTGTGTTTTTCTTGAATGGAAACAGTTCAGCATACGTTCATTGCATATATGTGGCTGGCTGGCTGCGTCAGTATATTCCAGTGGTGTCAACAGGCGTAGATGCAAAAGAGACGTATAAATTCCTTCTTATACACAGTAGTAGTATGCAAAGTTTGGAGCAGCACTTGTTTTTTAAGGAAAAAGGAAGAATAACTGTCATGGTCACAAATATGTGGTTTGGATAGTTCCCCAACAAGTCAGAGGTTGCTTAATAAAGTAGTTAGTGTTTCTGTACTGAACAGGACTTCTGTCTCTACTGCAAATGCTATGCTGAAGCTCTGGGAAAAGATCTTTTAGTATTTAACTAACACATTAATGGCATCCTCGGAAATACCTATGTATCATCAGTGGGTAACCTACATACTTCCATTAGAGAAAACCATTCTCCATGTGAATCTAGTATGGCATGAGAGCTACTAACTTGGCCATAGTTGGTTCCAGGCAAGCGTTTTGCTATCAGAGTCACAATGAATCCATAGCAGCAACAATGGACGTAGCTGCACGGGAGAAAAACAAATCGCTTCTCCCTTTGATGCATTTGCCAAACCAACATTAGTAAGCAGTCAACTAAAATCTGAAAGCATGAATATAGCTCTTTTGAGGCTACCATGTTAACAAAATGTGCAGCTAATAAAAGGTGATCTTGAGGGCTGAATTTCCAAGGTAGTCTCTCATGGAGATCCCTAGAATAATATCCATAAGCCCATTGTGCCCTCAACCCCCTATCTGTGCACAAATCAGGTCAATGTAGATACAAATAAAATAGTTTAAAATAATTTCCTTTCTAAACTCACCAGCCAAGATCTGATTTCAGCAATTAATTACTGTATATCACTGATACTTTAAAAAGGTGTTTCTCCAAGTGGGCCATGGGTCTGCTTTGGGGAAACTGCTAGTGGGTCCACGCTGCCTTGTTTACTTAAAGGCTCCAAAGCCATGGCGCCTCATGGCTCCCATTGGCTCTGGTTCACCATTTCCAGCCAAGGGGAGCTGCGGGAAGCAGGGCGGCCCAGGCCATTTGGCTGGAAACAACAAACTGGGGCCAATGGGAGCCATGAGGCTCCGTGGTTACAGAGCCGTTAGGTAAACAAAGCAGCACATGCCTGCTAGCAGCTTTCCCAAAGCGGGCCCGTGGCCCACTTTGAGAAACACTGCTTTAACACATTGTAGAGAGTGAACTCAGCTCAGTCTTGGCAGGTACAAAACCTTTCCATTCAACTCTGACTAAGCTTATTTACCATTAACAGAAGTTTTGCACACACATTATCATTTACTTTTATCATTATGTTGCCTAGGGTTTTGCAGCCAAGTTAGAGGACAGGGCCTCTGGGCCAAGAAGCTAACTCTCTAAATAAAGAGATCAGTAACTGAAGGGCATAAGAGATCCCCAAAGCAAATGAAGGCTGAATATCAGCACCAATTGTGTTATCCATTGCAATTTGTGCAGCCCTGAAAACACAAAGTATTGTACAGTGAATTGTCTGTGCCAGAGATGGTTTACCAGCTGGCATCACACACTACCATCTAGAAATAGCATGTGCTAGGGAACAGGTTTTTAGGAGGCTTTTGAAGCAGGAAAGGATATCTCTGTGTATATTGGCATCTGTTGATAATGGGTACACAGTGGGTGAGGTAGAAAGCATGAAGTTGTATTGGGAAGAGAGTGGGTGTGTCTAGACTACAGGGCTTTTTCGAAAAAACTTCCCCTGCGTCTAGACTGCCATCACGTTCTTTCGAAATTAAATCGAAAGAACCCGGTGGTTTTTTCGACCGCAATAAACCTCATTTTACAAGGAAGAACGCCTTTTTTCGAAAGAGAGCATCCAGACTACCTGGGTGCTCTCTTTTGAAAAAGCGGCTCGCTTTTTTGAAAGAAGCGGTTGTAGTCTAGACGCTCCTTTTCAAAAGAGGCTTGTCGTCTAGATGTAGCCAAAGGGATGACATGTACTCTTAAAATTGTAAAGCATGATCAGGCCTGATCCAAAGCATGCAGGAGTCAAGGGAAGTCTGTCCACTGACTTCATTGGACTTTGGCTCAAACTTTTGCGCATCCTATCAGAGCAAAAGATGCTAGAGATGGAGATAGATAGCCGTTGATTTTTTTGGCACAATTTTCATCCCAATTTTTTTCTTTCTTCTTCTAGGTACTCAGTTTGTATAACACCATAAATCCAGAAGCATCTGCCTCGCCATGCTGCGTGTCCCAGGATTTAGAACCCCTCACCATCCTGTACTACATTGGCAAAACACCCAAAATTGAACAACTTTCCAACATGATTGTAAAATCTTGCAAGTGCAGCTAAAAGATATCCCTGTACAGCAATAATAAAATGCATAAAAATAACCAAGGAAAAAAGAGATTAAGAAGAAAAAAGAAAACTTAGGTTCATCAGTGTTAAAAAAAAACCTAAAAAGAAGAAGAAAGTGGTATTCGTCTGAACTGTTTGAAAGTTTGTTTTGTTTTTTAAAACTTGCATCTTTGAATCAAAACATTGATGGCCTTTATCCTACATTTCACCTGCTCAGTTAGTGAGATAAACAAGAAGCAAACAAAAACCAAAATCATCATCATCATCAACAACAACAACAAAAAGAACCACACCTTTTAAAAATAAACACTGGAAGAATGTGTTAGTGTTACTATGTGAAAGGAAAAAAACAGGAAAATCCCATTAAGTGGAGTTGCTGTATCTGTCCCATACCTTACTTGATCTCTCTGTATTGTTATGCGATAGACATCCTACCCATTCTTTTTAGTTTTAGCATTAACAGTGCATTATTTATTTGTATGTAAAAACTATCAAATGAACATTTCTTCGCCATTGGGGAAAAAAAAGAAACATGGAAAAAGTGGAGACCAAATAAACTGCCAGAAATATGTTTAATGCTTAGGGGAACTCAAGGTCAAAAGATCCTGAAAATAGTGGTTAGTTTATTCCATTGAAATAGAAGTCAGTTATTACATTATTGAGAAAATCTGCCTTAAAAATGCCTTATTTTACATGCCAGTGGCCTAGGGAGGCTTCTTGTAAGGTCTCAAACCCTTGTTTTTAAATCCTGAAAAAAATTACTAATAAAGGATGCTCTATTTCCGTCTCAAAGACAAGTCTATAAGATTTTTTTTTTGTTGTTTTACTGTAAATGGTTAAAATGTCAGTTTAGTAAACCAGTGAAATATTTAACACGTATTGGTCTAATCTTCAGACCTTAATATGTTGCTATATAGCTATGCTATGGGATGTTTTGTTCCTTTGATATTACAATAGGTGGGTAGTAAAAGTATTACAATAGGTATTACAGTAATACAATATAGTATTACAATAGGTGGGTAGTAAAAGCCAGCTTAATTGGAAACATATCTGTAGATCTCTATTGTAAACTATTAAAGAAATTAAGTACTTTATGTGTAACGTGTAAACTTTCCACCATATTTTTGTATTCTGTAATACTGTCAACTCTCATGAGTTTGAATTTGAATTGGGGGCTCTTTTTTTGATCACTCAGTCATGTTTCCCTCTAGCTGGCCAGTATGAGCAGAGTCCCTATATTTTGACTTGCACTACAAATACATGTTTTATAATAATTTGCTATACATGTGCTTTGTATATTGTTCATCATTATGACATAAGCTACCTGACTCCATTTGTGTTTTGTTTTACAAAAAGGGTAGATTAAAATATTCTCCTTCTCCCTTTCCCCTCATCCTAGTTCATCCACATTTGTAGCAGTGAATTGCAATGCGACTAAACCCAATTTTGGTTTATTTTCTTGGCTAAAGAGAATCAAAGAGATGGATAAGGAAACAATATTTTCAGGACAAGCTGTCATAGCCTAACTGATATGAGGCTAGGGCTCAGCCCTACAAACCTTCACACAGAGGGAAATTCACTATTGTGAAGAAGGCCTGCACATGCATCACTAACACCCTCAAAACAAGGTTTGTGTGGAACTTAGTTTACAGGCCTTCTGTTGCCCTTTGGCACAGCAGTGATTTTTTTCACCTGCAGTCAGTCTGTAGGAATGATCCTGCTCCCTAAGTGGTCAATGGCAAAACTTCTGCAGACCTGTATAGCAGCAGATGAGGCCTATTGAGATTCTTGGCAGGTGGAAAGATTTGGTGGATCTAGCCCTGTGTCTGTAAATTTTGTCTAACTTTGTTTATTTTTTTTCTTCAGATAACACCTTCTTTTCTTTTTTCTAACAAAAGGAACATAAGGCTTCTAGGACACTGCTTTGGGCCTTAACAATCTTCAGAGTACTCTAGAGGAAGTAAAAAAGTTCTACATTGAATGTGTTGTTTAAAAATCACTAAATAGCAACAGATCCCTAAACTAGACAAAGATGTATGAAAACATTAAAAGAAACAGTTTGATTGAGTTCATACTATAAATTGTTATGAGTGGAAAAGCTTGAAGACTGTGCGTGGAAATATGACAATTGGATATAACTGGTACATTCCCTCAAATACAAGACAGAGGGTGAGATCCTAGCTCCATTGAACTCACTGGGAGTTGACTGAAACGTGGCCAGGATTTTATCCCTGAAGCTTTCAAACAAAACACAATCTTCACTAGGTTAATTTGAAGTTAGGATAATGTGACTCCAGTCACTTCAGCAGAGCAACACTGCTGTAAAACTGAAGTAACACCGTGGAGCATCAGGCTGCAGGTCTGGATTTTGCTCCTTTAATTTACATAGACGTTGACTGAGATAAAAATGTAGCCCTGTGAATAATCTGACTGTGCCAATTGTCTCAGTGGAGAAGAGGTATATGAGGTGTTGTATGAGTGTGTGGTTCTTTCATTATTTACCAAATTGAAGTTAACAAATGATGGGTCCAGTCTTTGCAGGATCTATATTTATTCTCCTGAAGAGACCTGTGGAAATCAATGAAACACTCTTGAGACAGAAAGTACTGTGACTGCTGGCATTTGCAGTATTTAGCCCTAATCTGTTTCATGAGCTTCAATATCCAAATTCTGTGGATGGAGAGGAGGGGTCAAGGGCAACTTAAAAAACTTGGCAACTTAAAAAAACACCCAACTTGATGTTTATCAATTAATCACGGCAAAAGTCTGGTTTGGAAGCTTTCTGATTTGAAGGAGCAGGATCTGAGATGCCATTCGTGTGCAACTGCACTCAAAATGCGCTGGACGCAATCAACAGTTAGAGCTTGGGAGTGAGGGGGTATGTTTTTTCAATTCTATGTATAATGCCTTATAATTGTGTTATAATAGGTCATTTCCCCCAAATTGGATGAGTTGTTTTGTATTTTTTTTCCTCAGAAATGCACTGATAGTATTTGAAATGTTCTATTTGACAGTTCCTAAATCTTTTCTTTTTTTGGTTTGTTTTTAGACATATATTTCCTGGTAGTGAATAAGGACGTTGGGCCTGATCCTACAAAGTGCAGACAGAGCTCCTGTGGGATGAAAGTCACCCCCATACAGAAAGAGAGTGGGGGGGAGGGGACAGGCATAACGTAAGTCCCGAGCAAAGCCTCTGAATGAGGTATAAGTGGAAATAAAGAGGTGCGTATTGTAGGACTCCTCTATGAGGTGCTGTGACCCCCTCTGCTTGCATTGAAGACAGTGGGAATTAAGGATACTCAGCACTGGGCAGGAGATACTCAGTACCTCACAGGATCAGATTCGGGGAGGAAGGGGGGCCGAATAACAAAGCACTTAGCTGGTTGGGTTAGGACAGTATTTTTGTGTGTGTTTAAAGCAATACAATTGTATGGACAGCATATTTTTAAAAAAAGAAACATAAGAACAGCTGTGTTGTATTTTGATGACCGATTACCTTGTATCTTAACATAGTGTATGTCTGTTTTTTTGGTGCTCTAGTGGTAAATAAATTATTTCAATTATATGCTTATGTCACATTCGTATGGCAGTCTTCTTCTGACATAAGAAATCCCCCAGTTCAGTACTATATGCCTCAGCCTAGTGTGGAAAGTAATTTTTGTATACTTGTTTTCTGTGGTCTAAATCTAACAAAAATTCCTCTGAATGGATGTATCACACCTTTGCACGGCTTTAGTGCAAAGATTACAGAATCCATGCCGTGTTTTTTTTCTTTCATTGCAGTATAAATACAGGCGTAGTGATTGACAGAATACTGTTCTAGGTGAATGTAGTATCAGCAAAAGGTGTTCTGGATTGACAGTCCTGAAGGATAAAATCTGCTGCCTTCAGAGAACAGTTACAACATAGGCAGTGGCATTGCAAACCTCTGTTACACCTCCTCATCACTGTGTCCAGACCCTGATCTGCACTGTGCACAGTCTAGACCGCCCCTATGGACCGTCCCTAATTAGTCATTAGTTTGTGGGGAGGGGAAGGATGTTTCCCTGCTAGGTCATGGGTTTAAATCCAGACCAAGTCAACCTAGCGGTGACAAAGTAATTTCTATTTAGATTAGTTCAGCTGTGCTAGGGGAAGTAAGAAGAGGATCTAATCCACTTCTTGATCCATTTGACAAATGCTCACACCCAGCTCAGACCCCTAGGTAGAACTCATTGAAATTGTACAGTGTTCACATGGATGAGCCACATAGTCATTGTGAACTCCTGCTTTATGCAGTTTCCCACACAGTCTCATAAGAGGTCAGACTCCGGCCTGCTCTTACCTCTGTCATCTGTTGGCTAAGTGCTATACTCTACTTACAAACCGCTGTGTTTATAGTGGTTTGTTTAGAGCGGAGAAATAGTTACATGGCTCTATTGCTCTTGACAAGTAATCTGATTCCACTGTTTGTTATGAGAAGAGTCTTTCCCAACCCATTCTGCAATTTGCAATCACGTCATCTGAGCAAATAAGAATGAAGGGGGCCCAATAACTCAACTTTGCTTCACCAGCCTTAGTCACTTAAATACACATCACTCAGGTGAGGGATGGTCCCAGAACTAGACAGCAATGTTTTAAGATTAATTTATTAATATTGTATATTAAAAAGTGTTTTCCAGCATAGAAGCTGACCCTAAGAAGTGAAAAGCAAGTGTAATTGCTGTTGATTTCAGTGGGAGTCAAGGAGCTAGCCAGGACATATTATGCACCCCTAGATGATGAAGGAAAAACCCACCTGTTTGTACCTGGTTATTTATCACACTTTGCTAATAATAGTCACAATCCTTGAGGTCCATGTGTTATCTAAAAAATCAGGTTTGGGATAAACATTTTGGGGTGAGTCTATATTTTACACTGGTTGATTTTCATTAATTTCAGCGGCGTTACACTGACAAAACTGCAGTAATGTAAAACTATCGGGCCTTTAATTTTCATTTTACTCATTTATATGAAGGTCTGCTGAAAGATGCTGCTTCTGACGTAAGAGTGCTAATAACAGGATCTTCCAATTACTTACCAAAAAAGTAACCCATACACATTCTTACAGAGCACCTGTTGGTTAAAACACTTTGAAGCCCTGGTTTCTCTTTCTCCTGGGCTGGGGGTGGGGAAATAATGGGGAATTTTAGTTGGAAATAAGTATACTGACGGTGCGTGTAATTAGAAGGAAACAAAGTAGACAGAACAGAATGTCCTGAGAAAACATTTTATGATGTGGGGCTGAAAAGTGAGACCTGCCCCTTCAGAAAGAGATGTAATCAAACAGCTATGCAGAATTAAAGATAAACCATTTGTGCAAGATATTATTGTGTTGCGCTTGCCTTTTCCCTTTACTAATACAGCTTACCCAGACTCGATCAGAGACACATGCTGCTCTGCTTGAATCAAAATGTGGTTAATAAATAGAGAATATTAAATATAAGGGGAAAAAAGCCCCAAACAGTAGAACTGCCTTGAAAACCAACTTTTAGGCCAAAATCTGCCTCTTAGATCAGACGGAATAGATTCTATGAGGAGTCATGAGTTCTGGGAGAAAATAAACCAAGAGGTTATGTAATTATATGTGGTTATAAAGTAGATGTGAAGTAATGTAGTTGGCTTGTCAGTGGGTATGGGTGTAACAGTAATTTCTTCATCTGTATAAAAATAAAATTAAACGGAACAGAAAGCTGATGAGAACTCCCACTCAAATTTGATATGCTCGTTTAATGAAGTAACCTGTTGGAATCTAATACTGAGCCCCATGGGCATAAAACTTTCTTAAAACATATTGTGGTGGTCCAAGAAACTAACATTGCTTTTTTTGTTGTTGTTTTAATCCAAACCAAAATGTTGGCAGGAGTGGGGAAGGGTCAGTGATCATTGGGTTTCTGTAATGTTTGCACATACTATAGGCTGAGCCCAATAAAACTTTTTAGGTGTGAGTTGCTTGGATTGTTTTGTCATAATAAAGATGCAAGTGGCCAATAGGACTTGAAGTGTATTTTATGCTTTGAAACACACTGTGGGATTCAGAGGATTGTTCTTGTACACCATTTTCATGCAGCTAATTAGAGGTGAGTGCAAGCCAACAAGTTCAGATCCAGGGCCAAATTTTTCCAAATTCTGAGGTCAGTTACTTAGTTCAAATCTGGATCCACATGTCACCAGTGTTTGGAGCTTTGGTTCTGAAGCTGATGTATAACAAGTTTTTATGGCTAAATTCACTGCTGGAGTATGAGAGGGGAGCTCCATTGACTTTAATAGACCCCACTTACATTAGAGGGGGTGAAGTTCATCACTGCGCGAAACTTACATTCACCCAAGAACTATCCCTCACTTAAGTGGTGACTAGAGTTAATGTAGCATTTCGACTCTTAGGCCTTTATGTGCCATGAGCTCTTACTCTTGCAGAACTGTCAGTACTTCAGCTTCCAATCTCACTTAGGGTGTGTCTACATTATGAAATAATTTTGAAAAGTAAAATCAAAATAACTCCTGAAATAACAAAATCAAAATAGCATGTCCCCGCTATGGGGGAGCAATAAAACAGCTCAGAATTAGTTCGAAACAGCGTGTCCACACAGAGTGGAGTCTGAATCAGGTTTAAAGCCCCTGGAAGCACTTGGGGGAGGGCCCTAGGAGGGCAGACACTTCCTGCAGTTGCTTGCTGAGGCTGGCTGAGACATGTACTTACAGGGGCTCCTCTCTACAGCTGTGTCTCTCACAATGCTCCTCCACTGCCTCCCCCCTCGCGGGACACCAAACTCACCGTGTGCACTGGTTGCCCTTGCGGACACCACAGCACTGACATCATGGAGCCAGAGCTGCGAGGCTCATGGGTCTCATGCTGAGCCTCATGGCGCGGTTCATCCAAACTATCCACGTGCTCCTCCAGCACAATGACAAGCAGCCAGAACCAAAGGACCCCCTTTACCCAGGTCCTGGCACTCCTGCTGCTGCAAATGACCCACAATTCCCTGACGCAGAATGCTGCTTCTGGCGGCAGGAAACCAGCTTGGATTGGTGGGACTGCATTGTCCTGCAGTGATGGGACAACCAGCAGTGGCTTGAGAATTTCTGCATACAGAAGGCCCCATTCCTGGAGCTCTGCGAGTCGCTCACCCCTGCCCTAAGGTGACAGGTCACCTGCCCCCCTACAGAAGCATGTTGCCATTGCACTCTGGAAGCTCGCCATGGTGGACAGCTACTGCTCTGTCAGGAACCAGTTCAGTGTGGGGAAATCCATGGTCAGGGCTGTGTTCCTGCAGTCAAGGCCATCAATAACATCTTGCTGCAGACGGTTGTTGCTCTGGGAAACATTGACACCATTGTTGATGGCTTTGCTACCATGGGCTTCCTCTAGTAAGGGGAGCCATAGATAGTACTCCTATCCCCATCCAGGCACCCAACCACCTCGGACTATATAAACAGAAAGGGGTATGCCTACACTACAAAGTTAATTCGAACGAACGGACGTTAGTTTGAATTAACTTTGATAGGCGCTACACTAGTGCTCCGCTAGTTCAAACTTAATTTGAACTGGCAGAGCGCTTAGTTCGAACTAAGTAAACCTCATTCTACGAGGACTAAGCCTAGTTCGAACTTACTAGTTCGAATTAAGGGTTGTGTAGCCCCTTAATTCGAACTAGTGGGAGGCTAGCCCTCCCCAGCTTTCCCTGGTGGCCACTCTGGCCAACACCAGGGAAACTCTACTGCCCCCCTCCTGGCCCTGGACCCCTTAAAGGGGCATGGGCTGGCTATGATGCCCGTGCCAGGTGCAAGCCTGCCAGCACCCAGCCAGCAGACCCTGCACCTGGCACAGCTCGAGCCAGCCACCTGATGCCCCCCAGCCCTCCCCCTCTTCCCGGGACCAGGCTGGCGGCTCCCGGGATCTTGCCCGGGACCGCAAGAGGCGGGCACCCGCCTGGGCTAGTGCAGACATCGTGGACCTTGTCCACAACCTCCGCACTAGGCACAGGAAAGTGGCCGTCTAGGGCAGGAGAGCTGCCAGCCTGGCCACCCAGGAGCAGGTGTGCATGAAAATCAAGGTGGTCCACTGAGACCCCTGACCCTGAGCCCTGAGCTTACAGTGGCCGTACTGGGTCAGACCAAAGGTCCATCTAGCCCAGTAGCCTGTCTGCCAACAGTGGCCAACCCTAGGGACCCTGGAGGGGATGGACCGAAGACAATGACCAAGCCATTTGTCTCGTGCCATCCCTCTCCAGCCTTCCACAAACTTTGGGCAGGGACACCACTCCTACCCCCTGGCTAATACCACTCCATGGACCCAACCTCCATGACTTTATCTCACCTCTTTAAACTCTGTTCTAGTTCTAGCCTTCACAGCCTCCTGCAGAAAGGAGTTCCACAGGTTGACTCTTTGCTTTGTGAAGAACAACTTTCTGTTACTAGTTTGAAGCCTGCTACCCATTCCTTTCCTTTGGTGTCCTCTAGTCCTTCTATTATGGGAACTAATGAAGAACTTTTCTGTATGCACCCTCTCCACCCCACTCATGCTTTTAGAGACCTCTATCATATCCCCCCTCCATCTCCTCTTTTCTAAGCTGAAAAGTCCCAGTCTGTTTAGCCTCTCTTCATATGGGACCTGTTCCAAACCCCTCATCATTGTAGTTGCCCTCCCCTCTCCCAGCCTTTCTCTTCCCCTCTCCCCCCTCCTTTTCCCAGTCTCCCCCAGTTTTGTTCAATAAAGAGAGATTCTATTTTTGAACACACGTGTCCTTTATTTTGTACATCAGGAAGGGGGGCTAGGGAAGGGTAAGTGGAAGGAGATGAGGGAGGAATGGGGTACGAGCCCCCGATGGGGAGGACTGGGCTGGCTCTGCAGGCTTCTGGGGGTGGAAGCTCTCCTGCAGCCCCCCAATTGCTCCCTCTCCCCAGATGGCAGCCTGCGGCAAGTGCAGCCGGGCTGATGGCCGAGTGCTGTGATGTGCCCAGTGTGGGTACTCCGGGCAATCCAAGCCAGGACTGCTTTGCAAGCGGGGCACCCCTGAGAATTGTCTGTCCGGGGTGGGGGTCGGGTCCCTTTAAGCACAGCCCTTGGCTAGCCTGAGACAGCAGCTCCACACTCTAAGTCCTCATCTGATGCGCTGCCGGCACTGCTTCCGGCCATCCTTAACCTCGGTTCAGGGTCCACTCTGTGTGGACATGCTAGTTCGAATTAGCAAAACGCTAATTCGAACTAGTTTTTTAGTCTGGATGCATTAGTTCGAATTAGCTTAGTTCGAATTAACTAATTTGAACTAAGTTAGTTCGAATTAGCGCTGTAGTGTAGACATACCCTATGGTACTAAAGGCACTGGTGGACCACAAGGGACATTTCACCGACACCAGCGTCGACTGGTTGGGGAAGACACATGACGCCCACATCTTCCGGAGCTCGTGTCTGTTCTGAAAGATGCACAACAACATTTTTTCCCCCAATCACACCATCAGGTTTGGGGACGTGGACGTGTTCATCTGCATCCTGGGTAACACAGCCTCCCCCTTGCTTCCCTGGCTTATGAAACCCCACATGGGCAGCCAGGACCTCACCAACAAGAACTTTAACATCATGCTGAGCAGGTGCTGCATGGTTGTGGAGTGTGTGTTTGGCCATATAAAAGGGAGATTCAGGAGTCTCCTCAGTGAGTGCAAAATCCCTAAGCGGTGGCAGCCTGCTGTGTGCTCCACAACCTATTTGAGAGCAATGAGGAGACCTTCCTGCCAGGGTCGGGGGCAGAGGCTGAATGACTGGCCAGGGCATACGAGCAGCTGGACACCAGAGCCCTTTAACAAGCACATCAAGTGGCCGTGTTCATCCGGGAGGCCTTGAGGGAGAGTTTCAGTCAGGGCCATGAGTAAGACTCTCCCCCATGCCTCTCCATAAGGCACCCTTGCATTCCCATTGTGTGCCTTTCCCCCACCTCTCCCTTCCCCTCCTTCCCTTTTCACCTTTCCCCCTCCCCTACAGAGCAAATAAAGAAGCCCTTTAATACACAGGGGCTGTGTCTAGACTGGCAAGTTTTTCTGGAAAATCAGCAGCTTTTCCAGAAAAACTTGCCAGCTGTCTACACTGGCTGCTTGAATTTCCGGAAAAGCACTGACGATCTCATGTAAAATCATCAGTGCTTTTCCGGAAATACTATGCTGCTCCTGTTCGGGCAAAAGTCTTTTTACGAAAGACTTTTGTGCAAAAGGGCCAGTGTAGACAGCACAGTACTGTTTTCCGCAAAAAAGCCCCGATTGCAAAAATGGCGATCGGGCCTTTTTTGCGGAAAAGCACGTCTAGATTGGCCACGGACACTTTTCCACAAAAAGTGCTTTTGCAGAAAAGCATCCTGCCAATCTAGACGTGCTTTTCCGAAAATGCTTTTAACGGAAAAGTTTTCCGTTAAAAGCATTTTCGGAAAATCATGCCAGTGTAGACATAGCCAACTTGTTTATTGGGGGATATACAACAGGGGAGGGACAAGGGAAAGAATCTGGAATAAGGGAAAGGGGAGGAGGGAGGAGGGGGGAGGGAGGCTTAGGGATGGGGATGGGACTGGCACCTGCCTCAGGTAGCTCAGGAGGCTTCTGCTGCCTGATAGTTCCCACCACCACATGTTCAGAGGCCCCAGCAGCCCCGTGGGTGGCTAAAAGGGAAAGCCAGGAGGGGGCGGGGTTGATGTGGATAGTTATGCTGGCGGAAGATGGGGGGTGGAGAGGTGGCTAGCTGCCCGCTCCATGGATGTGGCCATGCATTCCATCACAGAGGTGAGGGAGGCCGGACTCAATGACAACGTAGGGGGGAGGTGACTGGTCCCCTTTCAGGATGGCATCAAGCTGCTTGTAATAGTGGATCTGGTCATAGGTCCGTGTGTGCCTTTTCTCGGCCAGGCAGCCACCCATCTGGCTGTAGGCTTTGGCATTTCTCCTCCTGGGTGGACATCCTGGAGGTTGGTCTCCTCACCCAAGACCTCAATGACGTCCAGTATCTCCACACCAGCCCAGGCTGATGCCCTCTTTCATCCCTGGCAAGGGGCAGCTGAGGATGCTGTGGGAGTGCTGGCAGCCGTGGGGGCACAGGGAGTGCTGGGGTCTGCCATGGCTCCTGGGATGGGTGCTGTGTGGCACGAGGCTGTGAAAGGTCCACACATGACACAAGCCCTTGTCCTTCAGCCTGCTGCTTTAAGCCCTGCAGGAGAAGGGGAGCAGTGGAGCTGACAGATGTGGCCAGAGCGGCCACAAGTGCAGCTGTGAGAAGCCTGTGGAGGCCAATTATTTTGAAATAGCAACAGTTCAGCATCCACACTCACACTATTTCCAAATAACAATTTCAAAATGAACGTGATTCCTCATGGAAACCAGGAGTTATTATTTCAAAATAACCAGCTCGTTATTTTGAAATAACAGGTTTGGTAGTGCGGACACTCTGCTTGTTATTTCAAAATAAGGGGAGTCATTTAGAAATAACTTCCTAGTGTAGACCAGGGCTCACGGATCTAATCAGCTGAATGAACATTTGCTAAAATAGTAGTTACAGGACCTCTGTGTCACTTAGGGTACATCTACACTGCAACATTATTTTGAAATAACTAGCTCTGTTCTGAAATAATTTAGTCCGCGTCTACACATCAGACAGTTATTTCAAAATAATGTCAAAATACTGTCAAGCAAGAGGACTTCATACTCTGACTCCTTTTGTATGAGGAGTAAGGGAAGTGGGAGGAAGAGTGCTCTATTTTGAAATAAGTGCTGTGTAGATGCTCCCTATTTTGAAATAAGCTACACAATTAATGTAGCTCACTTTGCATAGCTTATTTTGAGTTAAGTCCTGCAGTATAGATGCACCCTGTGTGATAGAAATCCCAGCAACATGCTACAGATCCAACAATGTCATTGCTATCTGAAATGGCACACAAATTAACTGGTGGCCCTAGTGCCTAGTGTAAACTTGTTGGCCATCTCAGTAGAGTGCAGATTTATCTCATCCTTCCAAAGCAGAAAGTATCTTTATCTGGATGAAAACAGCTCCCCCACTCTCCAGTTGGGAAAATGTAAATATGAAGTGCAAAATATGCGGCAGTTCATGGTCAAGTTATGCATTCCATTGCAGTGTGTAACCTGTTATCGTAGAGGTGGTCTGGATCAATTTAAGAAGATTTGGAAGCTGCATCTGTGTTCAGATAGGTTATAAAATATGTTGCTTCCCTCAGTTTTGTGAGAAAAGTTAAATAAGTTTTCAAAATATAATAAATGAGCATTTTTTTAACAAACCCAAACTCCTATATGTGCAATGCAGGAGATTAATCATTGCAGATGTCTGGTGTGAGCTAAAGCCAATTCATGTCTGAGGAGACAGGTGCACATAAATCAGGAGCACTGAGTATGTGCAAGGAACATCTGTAGAGAGGGTGGATTGGATTGTGTGAACATAAAGCACTGTAAGAGAATGAGAGAAACAAGCACATTGTATTTTGTGGGGGGGAGGGGGTTATGTTTTGCTTTTGTCTTTCTTATTGTATTTATTGAACTTACACCTGGTTGTCCTACTTTCCTACTCCTTTGTCTTGGCATAGAGAACCCTTTCAACAGGCAGGAATTTACCTTGCTATAACTGCAGACCTAGATATATTCAACACCTTTATCAGCCAGCTAGTTCATGGACAGACTCTTAGGGTAATTAAAAGAGCAATTAAGACTCATGTGTGGTTAATTAATCACAGAATCTATACCGGGCACAAAATCCCAGACAGGTAGCGGATGATGGTTATGGGATGCTGCCAGTTTGGCAAACACACTGGGAATTGGCCTGGAGACCCCTAGAGCTCAAAGCATGAGTTCCTACAACTTGAGAATATCAGCTCAGGCTCTCAGAGGCTTTGTCTATACTGCTGTCTTTTGCAGGGAGAGAGTATGCAAATTAAGTGCCGATTAACATTTTGTTGCCTTTCATTTGCATAATCTATTTGAGCCGTTTGTGCACAAGGGGTTTTTACACAAAAACAGTCAGTGTGGTCGTAGCCGTTTTGCGCAAAAGTCCATTTTACTGCAAGATCCTTATTCCTGTCCCGGAGAGGCATAAGGATCTTGCGCAAAAGGGGGGTTTTGCACAAAAAGGAAACATCTACACTGCTTGTTTTTGCACAAAAACCCCTTGCTCAAAAACAGCTTGACTAGATTATGCAAATGAAGGGTGACAAAATGCTAATCAGCGCTTCATTTGCATACTCTCTGCCGACAAAAGCCAGCAGTATAGACATAGCCTAAGGATGTGTCTACACAGCAGGGCTTAACATGAAATAAGCTATGCAAACTGAGCTACATCAATAGCTTATTTTGAAATAGGGAGTGTCTACACAGCACTTATTTCGAAATAGAGAACTCTTTCTCCCACTTCCCTTGCTCCTCATAAAATAAGGCCTACAGGAGTCAGAGTAAGAAGTCCTCCAGCTTAACAGTATTTTAACACTATTTCAAAATAACTGCCTGCTGTGTAGACACAGACTGCATTATTTTGGAATAGTGTTGCAGTGCAGACATACCCTAAGTGATGCTGGAGCACTCATGGCCTCTCCACCCTTGCTGGCTGCACTGCATTACCCCATCACCTGTGTGGGCTTCCAGCTAACTATGTGCATCCTACTTGGGTTTTGGGTGGCCAGACTTCCCACTTTGGGTTGGAGAAAAATCCCTTTTTTAGGCCCTTTTCCAGCTATCACAAGTTTCCAACTGAATATATTAGTAAGAGCACAACCACTCACTTTTGCCAAAGCATGACAGTGAAGGAATGTACTGGGGGAAGGGAAGCAACAATGTCAGCCCTGCGCAGGGGGCAGGCAGGGTTCAGGTGAGCAGGGACTCCAGCGGCAGCCCCACATGAAAGGTGTGGGCAGGGGGACATGGACGAGTGTTTTAGGCCGGTGCTGTGCAGAGGCAGGGGGAGGGCTCATGCTAGCTCCACACAGTCTCCTATTACAAACCATTTTTCTGCTATGAGAATCTGACCTGGTGTACGAGGTTCCCCTCGTCCCCTAGTACCCCTCTCCCGGTTTCCCTGTACTTAGTCTGGTCAGTGTCTATAAGTTTATTACACTTAAATCGCGTTATAGACGCGCCGGGGCGAATTATCCCCTGCCCCAATTAGCGTCGACTGGTACGCCGGCCCACTGGGGGGGGAAGTGGGTTCGGGCCCGCCCTCACTCCAAACCCCGGCCCAGGGCCCTAAGGTTCGGACCTTGGTCCGAACTAGTGGAGGGGGTTGGAAAACCCCTAAGCTCCCCCGCTCTCGGGGTCCACTCCCCTGCCCTGGGCCACTTCTTCCCCCCTGTGTTTTCCTACTGGGGGTCAGAGGACCCCGGGGTTATGCCTCACCCCATGCCTCCAAAATTTCCGGCCTCCTTGTCGCCGACTCCCTTCGCCGTTCGCCCGGGAGCCTCCCCCCCGGCTGGCCCGGCTCCTTCATTTGAATCGCCCGCCCGGATGACGTCCCCTCCGACATCATCCCCTCACGCCACTTCCGGGTCGCCGGAGGGTGACGTCCCTGGTGACATCACTACCCCTGGCCCCTGGCCACTCCAGCATTGTCCTTCTGCCCTGTCGCCCGTTACCGGCCCCGGCGCTCCCCGCCTGAGACTCTCCGCGGCGTCCTGCGCCCGTGCCGCCCTGCCCCCGTCCTCCGGGCACAGCGGGTACCACGGGGCTTCTGGAGGGGGCAGGTCTGACCCGCCACACCTGGATTATGCAGAAATAGCTGAATTGCAGGTTTAAAACTGCAGTATGAATTTGGGTCACTCTCCTCTGTTAAAATGCACTCCTGTCTCTTCGTCTTGATATATTTCTTTGAAACGCTCTGCCAGAAATAATCTCTCACAGTACCTGCTTGTACACTGAGATGAAAAACAGCGAACGGCTAAATAAAAAGGAAAGGTCAGCCAAACTCTTCAGCAGCCTTTCTGTATGAATCACTGTTGCATCTGTATTTCCTGCTGGAACCATTAATGAATGAATCTGGGAGACAGTGATTCTATTGCTTGTACCCAATTATGTGATAAGACACTGGAGGTTTGTCTATCAATCACACATCGTGGCCATTCCTCATCTGTACTAATTACTCTGGCCATTGATCACTTCCATTTTCTCATCCACAAACACCTTACAGCAAAGGAATACCCAACAAGGCTAACAGATGTCTCTCTTATCCAATGAAATCCTACCATGTGGTCAGCCACAGAGACAGCTCCCACACTCAAAACTCTGTCAGGACACATGTACTCTATGCGGAAGATAGATGCTGCTATGGTCGATCTTCTGGGGTTCAATTTAGCGAGTCTAAAGACCTGTTAAATCAAAATCAGAGGGTGCCCCCATTGGCATTGGTTCTCTGGCTCCTCCCAAGGAGTAAGGGAAGCCAATGGAAGCGTTTGTTCCTGTCAACCTCCCACTGTATGGACGGTGTGGAAACATGATTTAAGATACATTGATGCCAGCTACATAATTAACGTAGCTGGAGTTGTGTATCTTAATTCAATCTTCTGCTGTAGTGTAGACCAGGCCTCAGTGTTGTTCAAAACTCTTCAAGGGAGAACTCTTCCACAGGCTAATAGGAAAGCCCAATCTTGATGTTTACTCCATTGATGGCTGCTATACTGAGACTGTTCACAAGCTTACCAGTCATAATTATGGGAATTTTGTTTTTGATGTGGACATTTGTTCACGAGCTTTAGGGGGTAGCCAAGTGAGTCTGTTACAGAAAAAAACAAGTGGTCTTCAGACTGGTCATCTGAAGAAGTGGACTGTGCCCATGAAAGCTCGTGATACCATCTACATGTTTTGTTAGTCTTTAAAGTGCTACCAGACCATTTGTTGTTTGATTTGTCCACAAGGAATTGTATTGAGCCCACCACTTCTTTACACAGACCAGCAAATAGCCATGAGATACAATGACTTTGAGTGGAGAGGATTGGATTCAACTCAGTGGCCTAGAAGTGAAAGACCCATTACCAATCCCATGAGCAAGGCTTTGGACTCCAAGTTTTCAGAGTATTTCCTGGATTTATGTTCATGACACCCTTTCAGAAATCTGCCCATTAGAAAACCAAACAGACTCCTGAAAGGGTCTTTAATGATGGAAACTAGGAGGGAAATTCAGAAAGACCTTAGAACATTTTATTGGCCTGGCAGCCTCTCTATTCTCATAACGAAACAAAATGCAATGATCAAATAGAACAAAGCTCCCATTGTTCTGAACGGCAAATAACACGTCTCAGAAGTCATGATACAAAAGATCTGTGTTGAAACAGGAGCTAAAATGGTATCCCAAAACATAGTAATTCATGGAGACTGCTAGGGATGAGGAACACCTATCAAATTTCCACCATTCAGCTTTACATCTTATTTGTCTGATAATATTTTTATAGTATAAAACAAAGTTTTATTATCCCTCATTCTTCAAACTCAACATCAGTACCTAGTGTAAATGAGAGCTTTAATCTGACTAATTAATATACCAAGAGAACAGAGATCAAAGTATCTTGAGAACCGCATCTAATTGTAATTGCTTTAGCACATACTAGAGCGAAATGTGACTTTCATAACAGAAAACACTGTAAAACAATATTATGCAGTTTACAAATTCCATCAAACCACTGTACAAATAAACAATGCTACTGAATCACACAACAAATCATCCTACAATTAGGCCACACAAGATCATCTGGTTTACAAACTGGTCTACAAGCCAAAAAGGAAAACTTTGAAGATAAATATTGCCATATGTGGAAGGCCAGGGAAAAAATTGCTAGCATGGAGCATCATTCTGAAATGTAATTCTCTGTGGGAATCAAAGATTTCATATTGAGGCTGGTGTGTTTTTTCAAGAAACCTCAGACAACGGAGGGGCCTGGAGTTACAGACAGGATTGGTGACCATAAAGGAATAAGATAACTGGCGGAGCTGTTGGATTCTGTTTCTTAATTTGTTTTCTAATCGAGCACATTTATTGATAACTCACAAGGCAACTTGAGAGCTTTAACATTTTTTTTGATCTAGGAATGTATATTTGTGAACATTTTTCTGCTCTTTCTTATTCAAAGTGACATTGGTAGCAGTAGCAAATGTATTCAGTCTGTGCAAGCATTTTAAAGGCTAAAGCTACGTTGGTGATTTTGAGGTGGTTCTTCTGTTCTGAGCATAGTTTAGGAAAAATCAGCGGTGGAACATTTGTTATGAAATGAGAGAACACGTATATCTTTGTTGCAGCAAAATAATGCATTCTAAAACAAAAGAAGATCAAAATCTGGGCCTAACGTTGGTAGCATCCCGACAGGAAAGCACAATTTGAACTTCTTGGAAGCTGTTGCATCCAATGCCTCATCCTTTAAGTCTTTAAAAATAAAAAGAGTGACTATCAGTGGCTTAAATCAAAGGTTCACAAAGAAGTTTCAAAATGGACAAGGTATGTCAAAATGTTTTGTGGACGATACATGCAACTCCACTGATGTCAATGGAGGATCTCCTGATTTGCAACATTGCCAAATGAATGCTGATTTGGGGCTTATGGAAGCAGTGCAGGAAATAAGAATGACCTTGGCTTAGTCTCAGGCCATAGTAACTCCTGGGTCAATAATTTTGTTCTTGTTTTTCAGCTTAAATTTAGCAGCTGATAAATATCACAGGAAAACAGTATAACGGTCTGCATCTTGCTGCCTCCTGGCATTACTGTACTCTAGTGTAGCCTATTTAAAGCTTCTTAAAGATTGTCTGAACTCAGAGGGAGAAAATAGTTTGGCCCTCTACAATCTAGCGCATTTTTTTTTCACATTCATTCATTCATTGATTTACTTCTTTCTTTCAGGCCCACATCTTACACTTTGCATCTAGCCTGAGTAGCTGGGCCAATGCACAATGAGAGAAATCTTTCCCCAGTGTCACAGAGCAGCTGTGTTTGTCTCTGTGTAGGCATACATAACATCTTCAGACTGATCCTAATTTTGTTAGAGGCATATCTACAGCAGAGTTGACTGGAGCAATCAGCAAGTGGGTGAGAAGATTTCAATTCATGACTTTCTAAATATCAGCCACTTTCTATGCCCATGAGGTAATTAGTTATTTATTATTTGCTAAGTACTGACAAAGTACTTGGCACTGAACAAAGCACAGAGGAAGATAGGCTCCTCGCCTTAGGAAGTTTTCATTTTAAAACAGATGGACAGAATAAACTGCACGAGGAAGCCAAGATTCCAATTTAGGAAGGTGTAGCTCCTCAACTCAGGTGCAAACTGTCCACTGGCTTCAGTGAGTGAAATCGCCTTGGAGTATTGGCTTGAATGGAGCAATCTGTTGCGGATCTGCCTGTCTGCATTCATTTTCTCTCTCCTCGTATCGTAGTTGTGGGTCAACATTTTTACTGAGATGGGCTAATGGTTTGGGACTCTACGAAGAAGTGGAGGAGGAGGAGGAGGAATTGGAAGGAGGAGCATCTAGACAGCTTGCAATCTGGGATGGAGGGAGTTTCAGATACAGAGACAGCATGGAAAAATATACGGAGAGACCTCTGAGTGTGATGAAATGTTCCTTTCTCACAGCTACTGGCTTCACTCTGATGTTATTTCCATCATGCCCCAGGCTTATAGTTCTCTTTTAACACCAGATTCTGGGTAATGTATACATGGAGGATGAAACTTTTATGGTCTTTGTGGAAGCTTGTCTATATTCAGCAGCATTATTATCTCCCTTGTTGCAACACAGGAATGTCATTGACTTTCTGAGGCCAAGTCCCTTTTCTGATATTCAGTGTCTTGTTCTTTTTTATTTTGTTTGATTACCTCTCTTTTGTCTGGGAGATTTTCTTTTCTTCTCTTCACAAATTCAGATCTTTTCTCTAGCTCCTGCACAATGTCAAAGCACCGTTTAAATAGAAAACTGCTTTGGTTAGGTTAGGGGGCTGGTTCCTGTATTAGCTGAAGGAGGACAGACAGATAGCATGGGAGCTCCTGTTAGAAGCGGCACATGCTAGACCTGACATGCAGCAGTGTTCCTTGGTGAGAATGGGAAAGGTTTAATGGTGTAGAATCATAGGACACGAGGTACCTTCCAGTTCTAAAGAGGTCATCGACTCCAGTCCCCTGCCCTCGTTGCACGACCCAGTACCATCTAGACCATCACTAATAGACGTCTATCCAATCTGCTCTTAACTATCTCCAGAGATGGAAATTCCACAACCTCCCTAGGCAATTTATTCCAGTGTTTAACCTGACAGGAAGTTTTTCCTAATGTCGAGCCTGAACCTCTCTTGCTGCAGTTTAAGCCCATTGCTTCTTGTCCTATCCTCAGAGGCCAAGGAGAACAATTTTGCTGCTTCCTCCTTGTGACACCCTTTTAGATATCGGAAAACCGCTATCATGTCTCCTCTCGGTTTTCTCTTTTCCAAACTAAACAAGCCCAGTTCCTTCAGTCTGCCTTCATAAGTCATGTTTTCTAAATCTTTAATTATTCTTGTTGCTCTTCTCCGGATCTTCTCCAATTTCTGTGGTGCCCAGAACTGGACATAATACTTCAACTGAGGCCTCATCAGCGCAGAGTAGAGTGGAAGAATGACTTCTTGTGTCTTGCTCACAACACTCCTCTTAATGCATCCCAGAATCATGTTTGCTTTTTTTTGCAACAGCATCACACTGTTGGCTCATATTCTGCTTGTGATCCAACTTGACCCCTAGATCCCTTTATGCATTACTCATTGCTAGATAGTCGCTTCCCATTCTGTATGTGTGAAACTGATTGTTCCTTCCTAAGTGGAGCACTTTGCATTTGTTGTTATTAAACTTCATCCTGTTTACCTCAGACCACTTCTCCAGTTTGTCCAGATCATTTTGAATTCTGACCTTGTCCTCCAAAGCAGTTGCAGCCTCTCCCAGCTTTGTATCATCAGTGTAAGTTCTAGCCAGCTCATATACAGCTGTCTAGTCAAAGCTTTCTACCCACTGGTGGTGCTGTATTCTGGTCCCCAAAAGGACTCTGCTCTCTAGGGGTAGTGGAGAATATATCACAGAAGGAAACAGAAGGACAATTTTGTGGGGCTTTGAGAAGCTTTGCCAGAATTCAGGGTGAACCAAAAGTACTCTGCATGTTGGCTCTAATTATGACTATAGCTGCACCTGTTTGCTTAGATATGTGCAATATTGGTGACTGAGAGCTAGCTGGAAGCCAGTGTGTGTAATTCAGTGAGCACTTCAATGGCTCTGCTCTGATTAATGGTATCGGAGGACCTGGGTCTATCTATAACTACACTTGTGTACTTGTAACTCTCTGTCTATCACCCACATCTAGAGCAGCCATCTTTATGTAGACACAGAGTCAGATTGCAGCTGTACAAGGTGTCGGGGTGCTGCAAGGAGCAGATGCTACATCCATTTAAAGGATGGTCCTTTGGGGCTGGTTGTGCCTTAAAGGCATAGTTTAGCCTACTGAGAGAGAGTAGAACTTAATTACATTTTTTCAGGGGTCTAAAGCTCCTCATATGGTTGCATATGATATGGTCTTACTGTTAAAAAAGGGAGAATTAAATGTTCACCATCCATTTCAAACAGTGTCCAGAAAGCTTGTCAGCATCCTGCTGGAATCCTTCCAGGCAGGTATTCATTACATAGATTTGACTTTTAAAATACGATAGAAATGAGAACTGCAAACTTAATATGTTTTTCTTCTTATGTGGTAAGGGGGTAGAAAGAGGGGAATAGCATTTACCTCATAATTTCCCTTTCTTTTCCCCCCTCTGTGTAAGACACATTATTCTCTCTGCAAAGGTACTTGCTAACATTTTCCCTCACGCTTGAAATATACTTACCCTGGGTAACAGGAAATGTGGAGCCTTGCAATGTAGATTGTTATACCAGATGGTAATCTTAGCACATGCTATTTGTGTAGATCAGTGGTGCAAGTGAGTCATCCTTTGTAGCTGGCTGTAGCTGCTGTGAAAATGGTCCTTTCAATAATAATAATAAATAATAATAATAATTAATAACAAGGTCTCCGCATTGTTTAGGCCCACACTCCCCTCAAGATAATTTTCCTTTTTCAGCTGCGGAAGATGAGATTTTTTTCATCTCCAGGGAGCCCAGTGACAAGTCATCAGGGACTAGATCCAAAACTCATTGGGAGTCCCTGGGGTCCCAGTTTTTATTGGATCCTGCTTCTGGACAGCAACCCTTCTCCTGTTGCTCCACATTCCACAGGGTACAGGACATGACTGTCCACCTTATTTGACATATCAAGTGCAACTGCATGAAAAACCCCCACCTCAGATGATTGAATTGTGCTCTGCTCACCTCGGGTACAGGTTCTAAATTCTCCTCATTGGGCTAAATTGAGAAAAAGTAGCAGAGGGTGGGGGTAAATTACATCTTTGTTCCCTAGCTGAGATCCCCCCCCCCCCCCACATCCTACGAGAGGGATTCACCCTGATGTTGGCAGATGGTGTCGAACACTCTCATTTGGGGCTTTAACTTTTGCAGAAAGCAGTAACACTGTATCTTTATCATGTTTCTCTAGCACCTTGTGCATGACACTTTACAGATAATTGTGAATACATGTTCCTGTCCCAAAGAGTTTGTAACCTAAGACTCTAATTCAGAAAAAAAAACTTGTGTATAGGCTCAGTTTTGCACAGTTTTGGGGCCTACTTTGCAATTACAGTTGCTACCACTGTTCACAAGATTATCCAGTCCTGCAACGAAGTGTCCACCCCTATGCAAAGCCTGGGTAAGTAGAAAGGGTCAATTAACCCCACACAAGGCTACACCTGCAGAACAATCAGAGCTGATAAGCTCTCACTGATGATGAAGCTGGGCAGATGATGATGAAGCTGGGCATGCTGAGCTAGTATAAAACCATGCAGCATAGCAGACAAAAGAGCAATAGGGAGGAATTTTTCAGTCACTTTCTAGTGGGGGTAGAAGAAGGCTGTGTTGTGAATGAGTAAACTCTGGGATGCTACCTGGGAATACAGATTCTGGCAAGAACCTGAAAATGAGTGGCTGGCTCAGAAGATAGGAGAGTAGGAAAGAATGTAGAACAGGGGCAGGGTCTGGGCTTAAGTAAATTGGTTGCTGAGGTATAGGGAAACCCAGGGATTCTATCCCCCACTGGGGAAACAGCACAGTTGGGACAAAGCCTGCCTGAAGTACTTCATCTAGCTGACTTTGAGCCTCTAGGAGGGGAAAACTAGACCTGGCTGGAGGGTTAAGCTGTGGAGAGGGAGCAATGAATTCCAAAAGGAGAGAGACAAATCAACCAACTGAAGGAAGAGGCATCAGACTTGAGTGCTGATCCTCAGAGGTGGCTTGCAGGGTTTTGTTTTTGTTTCCCCCCAGTCTCTTCAAAAGCATCTGGTGGTTTGGCTTTGATTCTGCTCTCTGCCTGTTGACTACCTTGAGCTAGCCTCTATCCAAAGTTCACTGAAGTCAGTGGCTTGACTCCCATTGACTTCAGTGGACTTAAGTCAGGCTCTTGGTGACTTGTTTCATTATTCAGCTAAATTGCTTCCTCAACTAGAAGTTCTGTCTTCCAGAGCTGAACAATAACTATGCCTGACAAAGGGGAGCACCAGGAGTTACTATGTTCATCTTAAACCTACTCTGTGGCTTTCCACAGCTTTGAAGGTGGCTATTGGTAGACAGGCTATGAAGAGGTGTGACCTTTTCTACTTGGGAGAAAATAAATTTTTGGAAGGGGCTGTAGCTTTGTGCTGCCTGACTAATCTGTATCTTCCAAGATAATGTTAAACTTGTTGCACCTTCCTGCTGCTAGCTGAGTAAAATATCTTTCAAGCTGAACTCTGTGTTCTTGTTCTGATGCTCAGTGTGTGCAATTGTAACCCAACTGTAACACACCTAGGCTATGTCTACACTTGCGGCTTCTTGTGTGAGAAATATGCAAATGAGGCTCAGCATGGAATATGCTGAGCCTCATTTGCATATCTAATGAGCTGCTATTTTTGCAGAAGAGGCTCTTGCACCAGAAGGAGATGTCTACACTGCCCCTTCTCGTGCAAGAAAAACCCTGTTGTGCAATGTCATTATTCCTGAAAATAATTGGCAAGAGCCTCTTCTGCAAAAATGGTGGCTCATTAGGTAGGCTCAGTGATATTCCACACTTACCCTCATTTGCATATTTCTTGCGCAAGCAGATATAAGTGTAGACTTAGCCCTAATATGGTTCACTGTCCCATGCAGTAGCACCTAGACCACAGCAACAGCTAAGAAAAAGAGACCTCTACAGCATTGGCTGAGCACATGGTGTCTTTTAGCTCACAGGGTAGAAGCTCATATACTAAGTTCCAGAGGCCCTAGGTTTAAATCTGCCTGGTGGTAGTTACACAATCCTTACAAAAGGCAGAAAAAAATCCTGATGTTTGTGGTTATGTTAATATCTTTTTGGTGCCAAAGAAGACTGAAAATGTCTATGGAACTCTGAGGGGAATAAAGTTGTTTCTAAGGGGATAAATGTCTCATTTCCTATCTTGTTTTGTTGGTTACTGTAACTTTCAAACATTCCTAGCACTTTGCAGGAAATAAAAGTGGGCATACTCCCTATAGGAGGTTTTCCAGACCAACCCTGCTTGTGTAACACCGGTGTAAGGAGTAGAGACAGGCCCTAGCTAGGATGGTGCCACAGCTGTTTTGCTCACTGCCAAAACTACTCTGAATAAAGGAGAGGCTGGGGAGAGAGGGAAGGCAGGTGAAAACTATGTAAGCCAGATTCACACTAAGCAGTAGCTGACTGAGAAGAATGGCCACTGGGAGGGTCTACTTTGAGAATAAGATTCTATTCAACAGGAGCTGGGGAAGAAGCTGGCCTTGAGTAAATGACAGTGCTTGAAAAATATGTCTATAAGAACTCTATTCTGTTCCCATTTGTTTTGTGACCAAACTCTCACTGAGTTCGGGAGAAGCAGCAGCAGCCATTAAGTGCTTTTTCTTCCCCCAGCACTTTGCCTTTTCTGTAAGGCTGTCTACATTGGCAAGATTTTTCACAAAAGCAGTTGCTTTTGCACAAAATCTTGCTGTCTGTCTACACTGGCCGCGAGTATTTGCACAACAACACTGATGTTCTACTGTAAGAAATCAGTGCTGCTTGCACAAATACTCTGATGCTCACGCTCAGGGATATGTCCTCTTGCTCAAGAGGCCAGTGTAGACAGGTAACATCAATTTCTTGGGCAAGAAAGCCCGATAGCTAAAATGGCCATCGGAGCTTTCTTGTGCAAGAGAGCATCTACACTGGCACGGATGCTTTTGCGCAAAAGCAAATCTTTACCCAATGGTAGTTTTGCCCTTGATTTTTATAGGGCTAGGTTTTCACTCTTTTTAAACCTTATAGTTATGTATTTGATATGCTCTCTGGCTCCACATAGTACAATTGAAACAAAAAAACAGGACTATGTAGCACTTTAAAGACTAACAAGATGGTTTATTAGGTGATGAGCTTTCGTGGGCCAGACCCACTTCCTCAGATCAAATAGTGGAAGAAAATTGTCACAACCATATATACCAAAGGATACAATTTAAAAAAAGTAAACACATGAAAAGGACAAATTAAATTTCAGAACAGAAAGGGGATGGGAAGGGGGGAAGGTAAATGTCTGTGAGCTAATGATATTAGAGGTGATAACTGAGGAAGCTATCTTTGTAATGGGTAAGATAACTAAAGTCTTTGTTTAAACTTAGGCGTAAAGTGTCGAATTTAAGCATGAATGTCAGTTCAGAGGATTCTCTTTCAAGTGTGGTCTTAAAAGGTCTTTGAAGCAGGATGAAGGTAATCAAGTCATTGAGACAATGTCCTTTCCGGTTGAAATGTTAAGAAAATGTTTTTTGTTTGTGATCCTGTCTAATATCTGTTTTGTGGACATTGATTCTTTGGCCAAGTGTCTGAGACATTTGGCCAATGTGCATAGCATTATGTACATATAAATTATATATGCTATAAATATAAATATAAATTTATGCTATCATGTGCCAAAAGTGTCCGTCTGCTATGTACATTGGACAAACGTCTCAGACACTTCGCCAAAGAATCAATGCCCACAAAACAGATATTAGACAGGATCACAAACAAAAAACATTTTCTTGCCATTTCAACTGGAAAGGACATTGTCTCAATGACTTGATTACCTGCATCCTGCTTCAAAGACCTTTTAAGACCACACTTGAAAGAGAATCCTCTGAACTGACATTCATGCTTAAATTCGACACTTTACGCCTAAGTTTAAGCAAAGACATTAATTATCTTACCCATTACAAAGATAGCTTCCCCAATTATCACCTCTAATATCATTAGTTCTCAGACATTTACCCCCCCCCCCCCCCATTCCCCTTCTGTTCTGAAATTTGATTTGTCCTTTTCATATGTGTTCACTTTTTTTAAGTTGTATCCTTTGGTATATATGGTTATGACAATTTTCTTCCACTATTTGATCTGAGGAAGTGGGTCTGGCCCACGAAAGCTCATCATCTAATAAACCATCTTGTTAGTCTGGTGTAGCTTAAACAAAAAACAGGACTATGTAGCACTTTAAAGACTAACACGGCTACATTTCTATCACTATAGTACAATTGGTTCATCTAAATAGTTTACCTCTAAAGTCATAGATTAAAATCTTTCTACAAGAGTTTGTTACTGACTTGGAGCTGCTGCGTCATGTAGATGAGTGCCAAACTGAACTATGGGAATGAGGATAGCAGTGATGCCACTTTCACATCAGCAGTGAAGTTTAAAACCCCAGGGGGATAGAGCAGTTTGTACAGAAAGACAGGCTATAAACTGCAGTGCAAAAACCCCAATAATCCTCCTATTGCATTTTCCTGCTGAAAAAGTCATAAAATGGCTGCTATCATCCCATAACTTTAAGGTAAACTCTGAAGGTGGACAATGCAATGCAAAGCCAAGTGGAACATCAACATATAACACAAGCTGCCTTTTATAGAGATTTAAATGTACTCTAATTGCACTACCGCACACCCGGGTGTGGTGCTAGCTCTTGGCAAGGTTAGTGTTGTTTTGCATATGGCTCCTTCCAGGTTCTTTCCATTGATTCCTTTTGATCTTTCTGAATAGGCTGACATCTGCCTCTCTACACACAGATCAGTGCAGCGTGAGCCTTATTAGTGGGTGTTTGCTGAAAAATGTCTTTGTTTGTTAATGAGTCACTCTAGTCCTGCACACTGTAGACAGACTGTACAGTATTTCATTTACTTATATATCATGGGAGCTCTTAAACAATGCAATTCACTAGTGTCATTGCCGTAGTCTCAATTTAAAAGCTTATTTTGTATCCACCTTGCATCTTTTCACTGCAGCTTTTTCTTACACCAAATTGCCAAGCAATTCATTATTTATTTTCCTCCTACTATTTATCAAGGGAGAAAAATAATTCACATATTCCATATTTCATCAGTGGCTGAAATATCTACAGTTGCCACAGCCTGTAACGTGCCTGATTGGACTGTCACTAGTAGCTAAGACATTTTTTTCAAATACACTATTTTCCTTGTGACTTATTTACTCAGCTTAGCTCAATTCAGAGACACCATCTGGTTTTCAGTGGAATCCAGTCTTACAGCTGGACTGACTGAGGCCCAAAAAAGTCAAGTGCATTGCCCGAGGTGATACTCCAGTTCTCCTTGGAACACAGGAGGACCTTCCTGCCTCCCAGACATTATACTGTTACAGGCCACACTGTCCTCCAATTCACATCTGCCAAATAAGATTTTCTCAGGACCCAATTATTCTCTTTATTGCACTCATCATCTGGCTCATTTTATCTCTTTATCAGTTGCATCAGTTTGTCCAGACCATATTAAGAAACCACTGTTTCACATTCAAATTTGGCTTTGGATTTGCTTCTAAATCATACACTAGGGCAAACTTTGAAAAACTCATCCGAGACCCAGATAAATTATGCATATGGCTTTACAATGTCTTTCAAACAAAAAAGTAAAAATCCAATAGCTTTTTATTCCCTACATATATCTGGGACCAACAGAAGTTGTCATCTGTGTTTGTTTTGTGAATTCATGTTCTGGTATGAAGCTGTTCAAGCCATGTAGAATCTACTAAAAAAAAAAACCCACCCTAAGCCATCTCATTCTAAAGAACATGAAAAATCCAAGTACTGTCCCATACCATTGTTTCTCTGCTAATTAAAAATCTCTGAGCAGCCAGCTTCAGAATCATGTAAACTCTCTAATAAATATGTAATGAAGGAAATATTCAAAAATTTAGTGATTAATGAGCAGATGTTAACAGGCAATGCAAACTTATGGGAAACTATTTCTAATAGTGATGTCAACAGAGAACAATTCACAGACATAATTACTAAAAAATTATCAGAGACTTCCTTGTCAAGTATTTTGTATGTTTATAAAGCTGTTGGTGACTCATTTTTAAGCAGTCTGGGAGACTTATTTGATTTGGAATCGGGGTTTTATTATAGCTTAGCTGTTATGTAATAGTTTACTCAGACTATTCTTCCATGTCAACATATTCCTTATTTGTGCCCTGAGATTCCTTGTAATTCTTTCTACAAATCGTATCTAAATGCTTTTCCACACTTCCAGCTTTGGAATACAGTCACCATTTAAAGCTGAGTGGAAGAATGGGTATGTGCTTAATTATTCGTGGGATTGCCTGCTAATTCTAGCACAGGAATACTAATAACTTATACTGTTAAGTTGGTTGTGTCATGTGGTGCAAGTATCACTAAGATGCAAATAGACTAAAGTAGTTTTTGCCTGTATGTATATTAGAGGTGTTTTTATTGCAGAACATTGTCCTTCCTGCAGGGCAAGCATGCTCATTGATTTGCTAGGCTACGGTATGAACACTAACTGGCATTGCTGGCTTCTCCAATGTCACTAATGTTGAAAGCAAAATAATCTGGGTATAATTTAAATATTGGTACTCAGAGTATTTTAGCAATTCTGTTAGTTGCTTCCCCCAAAATATTGCAGTACCACCAGCTATATTTTACCTCTCTCTTTAGATTTACCCAGCATTTGAGAGTATTTGCTACACTTGGGGTGTGTCTAGACTACATGCCTCCTTCGACGGAGGCATGTAGATTAGCCAGATCGGAAGAGGGAAATGAAGCCGCGATTAAAATAATCGCGGCTTCATTTAAATTTAAATGGCTGCCCCGATCTGCCGATCAGCTGTTTGTCGGCAGATCGGGGGAGTCTGGATGCGATGCCCCGACAAAGAAGCCTTTCTTCATCGACACAGGTAAACCTGGTTTCACGAGGCTTACCTGTGTCGATGAAGAAAGGCTTCTTTGTCGGGGCATCGCGTCCAGACTCCCCCGATCTGCCGACAAACAGCTGATCGGCAGATCGGGGCAGCCATTTAAATTTAAATGAAGCCGCGATTATTTTAATCGCGGCTTCATTTCCCTCTTCCGATCTGGCTAATCTACATGCCTCCGTCGAAGGAGGCATGGAGTCTAGACACACCCTTGTTAATATTGTGTAGAAGGCACAAGAGTATTTCTGAGTATATCTATGTCTTGTCACATGCTACAATATCAGATCATGCACAGCTTAACAGGATCCTGCATACCTTTCAGCTGTGATTAGGATGTGGTCAGTCCTTTCGTGGGCCAAATCACACCTTCTCAGGCAACCAGCTGATTACACAAACATGAAAGCACATCAGTGTAAATATGCTTTCCAATTCCTCCTTCGATTGCCAAGTCTGTGGGACAGGGATTGTTCTGTTCATTATAGATATGTATAGCACCAAGCACAATAGAGCCCTGATCTCTGACTGGAGCCTCAGTGTGCTACCACGAGGCTAACAATACATGAGTCAAAAATGAGCAGCTTAGCTCCACCAAAGTATTCTCAAATGCTGTCTCAGTGACAAGTGCGGATAAACCGGCTCTGAATCTTTGGGATTGGAGGGAATGGAATTCTCCCTCAGCTATGGAGGATTAGAACGGTAGGGAGCCCTTTGGCTGCCTCATGCAAGCATCCTTTCTGCCTTCTGTGATGGGAAATGGCCAATAGACCCATGGAGTCATTGTCTCCCCAACTTCCTGCACCTCAGAGTGCAGCAGGAAGTCCTTAAAGAACAGTGTTTTGTGACATGGATGGGCTGCGCGTGCCTTGTGAGAGCCTCTCCAATCCTGCTATTCTGCCTGCATGCTAGAACAACTGCATTCCAGACACTCCTTGGCCCTTCCAAAGACTTCTGGGGTTTGACCCATAGGAAAATATCCTCTTGAACCCCCCCAGGAGGGTCACTGGAAACCAACACACCTGTTCCTGGTCTATAGGCTGCTGCTTTGTACCTTGGTGCCAGGCCGCAGTGCCAAGGTGAATCTGGCTCTGACTGGGTCTCCCTGGTATAACAGGAAAGGTGTCAGACAGCAAACTGCCACAGTAAAGTCTTCCCCTGTATGGCACTGATCCCCAGCCATTGTAACTTGTGCCCAGGAAATAGGCTAACGCAGAGAGGCCCTGGGATTGGGGAGCACAAAGGGCACCTCAGTGTTGCCAAATGTTCCTCAGCCTCAGCCAGTTGTCGTGCCGTTATCCAGGATAAGTGAGAGAACACTTTTGTCTAGTGCGATTGAAGGGCACTCAGCTCTTCCTGGGAGCAGGCCCTTACACCAACAAGCCAGTCCCAGAGTGACAAATGTATCTTCTGTGAGTGTCCATCTCTAGGAGTTTACCTCCTCCGCCCCGGCCCACTAAACTTGTAATCCAATAGGGCATTCCACATGAGTTTCAATTAGGAGATCCCCCTGCTCCCCCCACACCATTGAGGAGCTCTGTGTACAGTCTCTTCCTGGTCTCATTGTCATATGTCATGTGAAAAAGAAACTCTTTGTAGAAGCTGTTGACTGCATGCTATGTGGTGAGGGATGGTTTTTCCCCATTCACATGTCCCCCTCTGCTGACTTCATCCATTTAAAAACATAGCAAAGAATACTGGAGGCAGCAGAGAAAGTGACCCTTGGCCCTAAAAGCCTGCACGCTGTATCCAATCATCTGCATTCTAGCCAGCCTTGTGTTGAGAAAAGGGCTTTCTCCCGATACCATGTTCAGGTTGCTGCCTGCCACTTGTCTGGAGACAGCCTGTTCTAGCCTATCCATGTGACTGGGAGTGTTTTGGTCTTCCTCTTAAGCTGCAGTGAATTAATCAGAACCACGGTATGGGTGATGAAGACAGACATAACCAGCCCCCCCTCTGTGCTGCTGCTTGTATCCTCCACAGTGTCACTGGGGACCTGCTGTTCCTCTAAAGAATGACTACCCTGGAAAACAGGATAGGCCAGTGCTGGCTGTCAACCTGGAAAAAATCTATTCTAGCTCTGAGCGGTTACGGCCGTCTTTCTATTCTCACAAAGGCTGGAGATTTTCAAAGTCATTGTGCGAGGATCGAGCAGTGGCTAATAGAAACACTGTTTCAGTCTTCCAAAATTCTAAAAATATCAACAATGGAATATGCCATATCATATTCATCCAACCCTTTTTGCCTTTCTCAGGTACGGAGCTCAGTTTCCTGGGACTCGGACACCATGAGAGTGGAATTTATACTTTGAAACACTGTATTGGCAAAGCAGAAGCTCTCCCTGGGCAAAATTCATTCCTGTGCAAAAGGCCAGCATGGGACCGTTGCATTACTTAACGTCCCGCATAAGCTGTCAAGACAGAGGTTTAGCAGAGTCTTCAGGGGTGCTTAGTTCTCGTATGCAAGGTGACTTTTACCCAGTGAGAAGTGCTTGCACCATCTGGCTTGGGCGAAATTGAAACTGAAGCAAGTATTTCTAAAGCTTGGAAAGTTATTTTTGGTGTACAGTTTGTGTGTGTGGCAACCACCTAAGAGATCCTGATTTCTGGTTCAGCCCATCAAAGCACTTATGCCCATGCCGAACTTGAAGCATGCAAGGAGTCTAATCGGCTTCAGTGGGACTGCTTACCTCCTTAAAGCTGCATAAACACTTGAATGCTTTTCTCAGCTGATGCTCCTGTACATCAAACTCAGTGTGACTATGCCACTGACTTTAAGAAGAGCGGGATCAGGGCTGGAGCACTTGGGTATGCTAGAAATAATCTTGGATGGTGGGTGAATGCCCAGCTGGGGAAGGCAAGGCCTCCTAGCCCCGTTCCATGACCTCGCCCCAGAGTCAAGACTGGCCCCATGGCAGCAGACTAGCCTGTACCCCGAGTTACTGCCCCCAGCCACCGAATATTCCCAAGCCTTTTACTCTGATCCATCCCAGCAGGTGGCTTGGCCCCATCCGTCCTGGCCGGTTGGTGTGCCAGGCGACTGGAGACCTGAACAGCCAGCCACCCCACAGCCCCATTCTTCCTGGCCAGGAGGAGAGCCAGGCAGCTGCATTGCGGCCGCAGAGCCAGGCAGTGGGAGTGTGAACGGTTTGGGGACGGGCCGTGCTTTCCCTTGTGTACGTTACCCGCTGCTCATGAAGATAATCATTGCAGTTTTCCTTTAAAGTGCTATGATTGCTCTTCTCTGAGGAGAAGGCAAGTGAAAATGGTAGCTCAGTGTCAAAGGGGTGATGGGGGAGAGAGATGGAAAAACTGGAAAGAGAGTTAAAGTGGAAGAGAGAGAGCTAAATCTATTGCTGTACATTTGAGGCTACTTCACTTGATGATGGCTAGAATTTGAAATGTGGAGGTTGTTTCCCTTCCAAACCGATGTAAAAACAGATTCATATTCTATTTTTCTTGCAATATAGACACAATTTTATTGAGCAGAAATGTCTGTTTAGCAAAAACATTCTCCAGATAACTTCCAAAGTGCTTATCAACATTTTAAACTTGTGGAAACGTGTATGTTTTGTTGAAAAATAATGTTGATGATAAAAAAAGGGGGGACAGGAAGAGGGGTAATGATGTTTTCAATAAGCATTTTGATTAAATGAAGTGTCACTCAAACTGTGTCATTTGAAAAAAGCAAGGTTTTTTGCCATAAAAAGGGGAGGGGGGCAATTTTTGGACAAAAATAGCAATTTTTTTTCAAAGAAAATGTTCCTGTTTAAAAAATGGTGATCAGTTCCAATAGCATGGGAGGTGGCAGGAGGGGAGTGTGTGTGTGTGTGAGAGTGGGGTGGGGGTGAGAATCATTGTAAAGAAGCTTTGCAAAATGCCACACAACTGTAACTGCAGTTACTTTCAGGCAGCAGCCCTTTTGCTCTTCATAGGATAGGGACGGCAGGCAAAAGAGCAACAGATCCAGCACATAAATTGTGCATTGGTCTCTCCGTGCCTGTCTGGAGAACAAAGATGGGACAATGGAGGTGCTGTGATTAAGGGCAGGCTGGGCCTTTTAAAATGGAGAAGGAAAAGAGAGGCTTTCGGATCATCCTGCTCTACCAAAGGGTGTGTATGTGTACTGAATGCATCTGTATATTTATGTGCAGTGTGTGGGTGAGAGATAGGATCCTGGAAGCAAAGAATGAATGAGAGACATGGTCCTGGAAAGAGAAAGCAAGAGAGAGGCCAAAGAGCATTGCTGAGCTGGATCCAACCCTGGGACACTGCTCTAGCCAAGGAAACTGTTAGAGCGTGGGGTTTTTTTTCATGCACATTTTTTTTAACATTTAGAGTAATTTCCCACAACATTCCACATTTCTAAACTCTTTTCAGAAGGAGGAGAAACATCCATTTTTTGAGAAATTCCAGAACTCTCTTCTCCCTACTTCTAAAAAAAAAGCAATGACGAAATAGCCTTAAAGAAAAAGCATCAGCTACTCAGTGAGAAGAATCTCAGCTGGTGTCAACTAACCACATCAACAGTTAGGACTATTTACAGCAACTTAGGAGTCAATGATAATACATCTGAATAGCACTTTTCACCCATTATTGTAACTGGGGTCGGGTGTTGGGGGGGAGGGAAGAGGAGGATTATCGTCCATTTTCTAGGATGAGGAAGTGGGGTGGAGAGGGCTTAGTTGAGTACTTACAGTCACATAGTAGCACAGCTAGAAAGAGAATTGAGGCTTCCAGCCTCTTGCTATAACCACAGGTCCCCTTTTCCCCCCAGCCCAATTGAGTTTCAATGGGGAACTGACCGAAACCTTGTAAACAGCTGCCAGTATAAGTCATGACTTTGGCTGAGTTAGAGAAAGTTGCAAGGTCATATGATTCTAAAGCTTACCCTGGAAAGATTCTAAAACAATAGCCATTCATGCACAAATGTTCATGGACTTTGCTACTAGTGGTCTGCCTTTTCTTCAGTTTACCTTGACCAATTATCACATCTCAAAGTGGTGTAGGCCAGCTAGCCTGTGAACTAGTTTGCAGACTGATCGTGATGAAGTTTTCTAACTCACTAACGAATCTCTGAATACGGTGGGAGATGCATACTCACCTCATAATATTTTTATGGCAAATTTACTGCTCAGCTCCTCTGGAATAAGCTGTGAGAGCTGCCCTACAGGAAGCTGTCAGGGTTACTGACAATTTTTTATTCTCTTTGGAGAATAAGAAAACATAGGCTTCTGTCCTCAGTGGATAGTGTGATTTGTGAAGCACTGAAAGAGATCAGATTACTGCAGAAAAGGAATATCTAATGGGCGAGTATTTGTGCCAATTCCAGTTCAAACATAAGCTTTCTAATACAAATAGTTCATGGCAAAGCAAGAGATTTAAAAGGGAGGTGAGCTGTAACCAGAGCAGAGGGATTGATAACAGTTTGTTCTGATCAAGAAGAACTTTTATGACCAGTCTTTAGAATGGGAATCTAGAAGTTCTGGAACAGAACTATGGTTTATTTTTGTTATGGTTTGAAACTTCATCCTAGTAGAAGAGCTCGGCCTTCCTTGCTGTGCAGGAAAAAAGTCCCCTTTTCCAGGTGGACTAAGGTAGATATTTTATGCACTTGTCTGTGTTTGGAGCACAGTGAATCCATCACATCTCAAGAAGAGCACCAGGCATTCTGCCTCTGAGGTGATGTCTACGCTGCACAGTTATTTCAGAATAAGCTATTCCGGAATAGTTATTTCAAAATAGCACATCTACACTGAAGGGAAGCCTCAACATTAGTCTGAGGCAGGCTCCCCTAGTAACTTAGCCTGTCATCAGAGCCATTCTATTTCGAAATAACAGAAGTGGAGTGTCTACGCATGCCTTATTTCAAAATAGCTATTTTGGAGGAGGCATTATTCCTCGTAGAAAAAGGTTTACAGAAGTCGGAATAAGCCATCTGCTATTTTGAAATTATTTTGAAATAACTAAACTGCTGAGTAGATGCTCACAGTTCTTTCAGAATAACGGCCATTATTCCATAATAACTTTGCTGTGTAGATGCACCCTGAGAGACCCTGCAGAGACACAATGCCTGCTAGGAGGAGTGTGTGTGTGGGGTGGGGGAAGGCTGCAGAGGAACTTACTACTTCCTTTAAAGAGGTATTCTCCTCTGCTGCACAGAGCCCAGGTGACGTAGCTCTGGAGTCCTGCCTTCTCTCAGCTCCTGCTGCCTCCCCCCTGAAGAATTGCCCCCTGTGCTCCCTCAAACAAAGAGCCTGTGATTGTTGCTTCCTTTATATTGATTTGTGGGTCAGAGAAAATCATTTCTTCCTCCTCACGCATTGCTTAGCCAAGTTACATCAGGGCATCATCTTGCTCAATATTTGTAATTTGGTTGATGAGATCTGTTTCCCATTGAAGAAAGAAAGACGCTCAAGTGGGTAATAAACATTTAGACACCGGCCAACTGAGCAGCTTTGATGACACAGGATACGTGTACTGTAACCATACATTCAATAGGGGGAAAGGCACAACACTGGACTCAAGTTCACTGGTCTCAGAGATTCAAGTTCTATTCTTGACAGTGCCACAAATTTCCTGTGTGCCCATGGTTATGGCACTCAATGGCTACATTTACTTATTACTGTTGTTTTTATAGCTAGTTCTCATATAGTGCCTTTCATCTGCAGATCACAAAGTGCTTTACAAGGGAAGTGCATTCCATTATCACCCATTTTACAAATAGATCCCAGTTGTAAAGGAGGAATATAAAGAATGCTCCTAGTGTTTAGTGGCATTTTGAGGCTTCACTGTTAAAAACATGAATGTTTCATTTTTATTTTTCATTTTTTTAATAAATGGTTAATCCACAAGGCTGAGCGGGATACATTTCTGACTTGCTTTCAGTCTGTAATATTTAAATATATATTTTTTCAAAACACTCAGTTTAAACAAATTTTCACTTGAAGATGTTTGTATTTAGCACTCTGTTAATGGATTTCCATGTTGCAACAGTGATGTGTTGTTGTTGTTGTTGTTTGTTGTGGAATGCCTTGAGGAGTTGGATTGTATATCTCATGGTATGCTGCTATAGCACTTTAGCAGACTGAACTGAGCTTCCAATAATAAACAGTGACATTAACATAAATATTTGTGGTTATGCTTTCCATTTTTTCCTTATAGGAAACAAGTTAAACTTCTGAAATACTTTGGGGATGTGATCAGTGGATAGTAATGGGAAAGAATTTCTCCAAAACTTGACTTATAATCAAAATAAGGAAGGAAGAGCTGAAAGACTAGAGAATATTTTTGTTAATCAGGATATGGCGCTTTCCAACATCTGGATGTCAAAACAAGTGTTTTGAATTCAATACTATTAACATGTGTCACTTTAATGATTTTTTTCCTTTTGAGCCTTTTGGGTGGTTACACTTTTTTGGCAATGGTTTTGTAGTCTGGTGCTTACATTACCTGACCCGTGATCTATTTTTCTTACAATAGCTGTGGGAAAAAAAAAAACCCGAAAAGAACTCAGAACCTGGAAAAAGCTCTAGAACTGAGCCTCATTCTCTAAGAGAACCATTTCAAATGCAAGGCAACCTCATGGGATTTGCATTGTTTTTGCCCATGACATCATACAAAGCCAACTAAAGATGTATCCATTTCCCCTGCATATCAAAGAGACACGATAAAAGGAAATATGTCGGGAGGGGGCTCGACAGAAAATCAAAATAAGAGGTCAGCAAAAGATCGAGTGTCGACATTCACTTCCAACAAATTGATAAAACTAACAAGAGGTGACTCAGCTTCCCTTGATCAAAAAGCTCCTTTCTCTGGAGTAAAAATAATAAGCCACTATGTACTCTTTAAAATCCCACGCTGGAACATCAGCCCACGCTGGAAAATGAAATACCTCCACATGGCATCTGCTTTCTGGTCACAGCCTTGTCACTGATATTTAAATGGATTCATTCTGTAACAGAGACACTTTGGCTCACCACACAACAGGTGCTAACATAGGAGGGTGCAGAAAGACTGTGGACTGTGACCCAGGGAGACGGGGGGGGGGGGAGAAATGTTTCAAATCAGCTTTAAATCCATTTCAGCAGCTCCTTTGAATGACCAGTATCACAATCCAGAAGAGAGGTAGCCAAATGTGGTATTGGAAGGAGAAAACAACTGAACCCAACTAAAAACTCCTCCAACTAGAATTTGTCTTTTTTTATTTCTGAATAACTTGTATGGAAGAGTAAAAGGTTGGTATTCTTGCCAGGTCCCTGGGCAGCTGTATTTTATAGCTACAATGAACAAGCATGCATCTCGGTGTGTGACTGCTCAAATTTTCCTTTCACATCAGAATTACAGGGCTCAAACAGTAAAGCTCTTGAATGCTTTAATTAGTCCCCCGGAAAGCTATGAAAATGTTTAAAATTTCTGTGCATCATAAAAGGACTGGCAAACAACACTTGCAAACTCTAGATCAGGGATACTCAACTTTGGAATCCCCAGGGGCCACAATGATACTCACAGAACATACTGAGGGCTGCAACTTAAGTGTGATTGCACATATATATATATATATATAATATATGCAAATAGCTTCTTTCGCACTGACTGGTATGAATACAAAGCACTTCCTGCAGGCCCCGGTACTTCTGGCACCTCCTCTCTGGGGGCTTGAAATGCTGACACCCTATATCCATCTGTTCCAGCCAACCTGTCCGCTTGCACACCTCGCCATTGTGGAGCGTGTTCCCAGTGGAGGCCATGTTCAAAGGATCTCACCCGCGGGCTGCATGTTGAGTCCCATGTAAGCCCAAACTGCACCACAGGCCACAAACGAACGGGTTGAGGGCCATATGTGACCCGCAGGCCATGTGTTGAGTGGTCCAGGTCTAGATGTTTATAAATGATGTTTTAAGTGAACCAATTGTATTTGTTTGGGGCTTCAAATTGAAGGTACACTTGACTGCATGTGCTGGGTGCCAAATGCTACAATGCTTATACACAACACATTTTGGTCCCTGGTATATTCAGTGCACTTTTGGTTTCACATTTGTTCTGTGCTTATGTGGTGGTGGACTTTGGCAGAGGAGTTAGTTAAAACATTGTCTTAAAGACAGAGAGGCAATATATAGGAAAGGATGGATGCAACATAGAAAGGAACAGTGGAGTGGACTGGAAAGAAAAAGGGAAGACATTATTCATAACACACACAGCTTTCTATATCCCTCCCCCACTCCCACTCCCCCACTTTTGCTACAGAAAATCTGTCATGGCTTCTCGGTATGAGGGGCCCTATCTGGAAATGTTTTGGAAAAAAATTAATTCCCTGGGTAAAAAAGGAAAATGTGTCCTGTGTAAGCAGTGCAAGAAGATGATGCAGGGTCTAGTTGTAGGAATGAAACATCATAAGGAAAATTGATTATTGGAAGAAAATGATGTGGATGAAGATGTAGACGTGACTGAGTGGATCCATTGTTTAGTAACTTACACAATTCACTTTGCAATGCATCATTCTTCAAGACTCTCTCCATGCTTTTTAGTACAAGTGTGATTTGACAAGTAAACTCCCAAGCTGTTTGCTGTGTTAGATGTTGCTAGGGGAAAAAAATGTTTAGATTAGCTAATCCTTATGGGTGGTTTAATTAGTTAACTAGGTTTAGAATCTATCACTCAAGTATATAGTACAGAAAGCTGCAGTAAGAGAAATCTAGAGCTTCTAGTTGCCTCTGAGTGTCATTTTCTTACTTTATATTACATAATACATGTCCCTTATTTTGGAAAATCATGGTCACAGACCATAATGGTGACAACATAAGTCTCATAAGCCTTTTCCCTGTTTTACTTCAGTTTTTTGAGAAAAGAAGTATGGGATGAGGTTCCCTTGGAAAAAACTGAACTATGCTGAAGTGTCAGTGCGTTCAATGATGCTTACTTCAAAATTAAGTGTACTCTAAGCCCAGTCAGGATGCATCTACACTGCACCCGTACCTCGCAATAAGCTATACAATTTGAGCTATGCAAATTGCATAGCTTATTTTGAGTCAATTTCAAAATAGCTTGTTTCAAAATTTGGTGCTGTCTACACAGCACCCAATTTTGAAATAGAATGCTATTCCAAAACATTCCTTAGTCCTCATGGAATCTCTCTCTCTCTCTCTCTCTCTTTAATCAGACCTACACAGCAAACTACCTAACACTAATCAACCAATTTGCTTCAATCTGAGTCCACACCTTGGGGGTGGTTTGTGTCAGACTTCTTCACTTCAAAGCCTATTAATTGCTTAGCAGCTAGTTGCAAATTTTTTGTTTTTGTGATTTGGACACTTGTCCACTGAGGCCAGGGGTGGAGTATACTGCCTTTCTAGTACTCATAGACCTACAATAACCTGGAGCCAGAACCGATGAGATGCTGTTGAGTGTCTGCACAAAGCTTCTGTTTAGTCCCTGATAGCAGTGACTCTCCACCTTTCCACACTACTGCCTCCCTTTCAGAAGTCTGATTTGTCATGTGGAACTCCAGTTTCACCTCACTGGTTACAAAATCAGACATAAAAGTACAAATATGTCACAGCACATTATTGTTGAAAAATTGCTTACTTTTTCATTTTACCGTGTAATTATAAAATCAACTGGAATATTAATATTGTACTGATATTTAAGTGTATACTGAGAAGTATAAATAAGTGATTGTATGAGATTTTAGTTTCTGTTGATTTCACTAGTGCTTTTTATGCAGCCTGTTGTAAAACTAGGCACATATAGACCTCTGTGCCAAGAGTACATATATCGCTGGTTGAGAACCACTGCCTTATTGGATTGGGCTGCTGGAGCGTAAAGAAGCCCCTTCTGAACCAGATCTTGGATCCCTAACATGGCAGACAGACATACTGTCCTGTTATTGTACAGCCAGGCCAGCCCTGGAAGTTATTCTTGACATTGTTCTAAAAAAAAGTAGATGTAAAAAGGCATCATGACAATAACAATTAATACATTATTTTATTTTCTTATTCTATTAACAATTTAAGTCTGAAATTAGATGGGAAAAGAAAGTTTCTAAGATTCCAGCTCACATTTTGGTTGAAATTGAACTAAATAAACATTTAAACACTTGTCTCTATATGGTCTTTATCTTCTCTTTTTATGTTCAGATGCTCTATGAGACCACAACTAAAAACAGTGACCGGGGGAGAAGATATACAATGTCAGGCACTAAAGGGACATATAAGATTACAGATTGAAATGTGAAAAACAGCCAGAGGTGGGGCATTGAAAGCACAACAAGTACTGATGTAAAATAAGACATGTCCCAAGAGCATAAGGATTAAGATTTTCTGTCAGGAGACAGTGTGAAAGTCACAGCTGAGGTGATTCACCGAAAGATTATTTTGTACTTGGATAGATAGTGGGTTGTAAAAATTGAATTTTATTTAAGGCAAGTGGACTGCAAGACCAAAAAAAAAAAAAAAAAAAGACACACCAAAAAAAAAAAAAAAAAAAAAAAAACCCAACCCCAACCCAACCCTGTACACTGCTCTGAAATTATAGTTAATATAATTTTATTTGCTTCGGGGGTAGCCAAGTTAGTCTGTTACTGAAAAAAAAAAAACAAGTGGTCTGGTAGCACTTTATAGACTAACAAAACATGTAGATAGGATCATGAGCTTTTGCAGGCACAGCCCACTTCTTCAGATAACTCCGGTCATAACTCCAGTCATCTGAAGAAGTGGGCTGTGCCTGCGAAAGCTCATGATCCCATCTACATGTTTTGTTAGTCTTTAAAGTGCTACCAGACCATTTGTTATAATTTTATTTGTTGGTAAAACTAGACATTTCCTATTCCATGAATAATTTTGTTCAAAGGGTGTTTATTTTCCTGTTGCAGGGTGGGGTCCCAGAACATGCCACCCCATTGTTCTGAAATAACATTTTTCCTTTTGGGGTATGATTTATTAAATTCTCATGAAACAAATATAGTTCATCCAACCTTACTAGGATCAAACCCTCAGGGCTTCCAATTTATCCTTGTTTCAGGGTTTAATGTTCCATTTCTGTCTCAGCTCCCTCAGGTTCTTCACTATGGGGAAGCTCTTCTGGTCTTACTCCATTCTTCTGAGATCTTCCACCTGGTCTCTTCCTAGTCTGGTCCTTTCTGTCCTTGGGGCAGGGCCTCCGTAGCAATCTTTCTTAGGGTTGTGCTCTAATCCTGGCAGATGGCCTCCGCCCACCATTATCTATGTTCTGTCCCAAGAGTCCCAGTCTGCAGGTTTCTTATGACTCACAGCTCCCCCTTTACTGAGATAAGAGCTCTCCTTTATAAACCTCAGCACACAGTCACGTGGCTCATGCACCTGAGTCCTCCCCCATGCCACCCTGACCAGCTCATCTTCTCAAGAAGGAATAATGCAGGTACGACTGACTCTGGGGAATGTTACTACCTTTAAGGGGGATGACCACCCTCTTGCAAAGTCATTTACTAATGTTGCAACATTCACTCTTGGAAAGTCAGCAGGTAGCATATAGTTACCACCGCAGCTTGTTCCTGTGTTCTATTGATAACTGATGACTTTATTATGGTGACCTCTGTCGTTCTGCTTTCCAGGTCTTTTGGCTTTAACAACTGGCCTGGCAATCTCAGTATTTCTTGTAGTATTTCTGTCATCATTCAACACTGAATTTTAGCAAGGTCTCAAATGTTCTTCCCCATGACCTTTGGATAATCAGACAAGTTCAATAACCCAAACTCCCGGTGTCATTCATTGCAGGAGCAGAACTTAAGTAATACCGGTGTTCTTTTCTCCAGCTTGCCATGGTGGTGATGGTCCACTGTAAGTATGACAAACCTGAAGTGCAGAGAAGCAGATACCTTGTTAGCTGGCTTCCCTACAGTCCAACTGCGGTGGCTGTAATCCCCAGTGTAATCCCCATTCTTCAGATGGCCAGGACTATTGCTCACCCATGGTTTTGTTAATAAGTTTACACTGTACCAGGGGTGGGCAAAGGGGCCGCTGCAGGCTGAATGTGGCCCGCAAAGCAGATCGATCCGGCCCGCAGAGGTCCTGCCACTCCCTTGCCCCCAGGCCAATCAGGGACTAGGGACGGGAGAGTGCACGGCGCATACAGTCAACTGCCAGGGTTGAATCTAAGTGCCATGTGCCGGAGGGCAGGGAGTGAGAGGCTTTGTGCTCCTCTTGCCCCCAGGCCAATCAGGGACTGGGGTTGGAGGGGTGGGCAGCATGCGAAGTCTCCTCCCGCCATGCCCCTGCCTTACAAGGAGTATGCAGAGCTTAGATGGGGGCAGGGTACCCTTACCCCCCAAGCCCTGTGTGGCCCGGGGGTAGGTGCAGCACACAAAGTCTCCTCCCACCCTGTAAGGGGCTCAGCACCGAGAGTCAACTGCCAGCTGGTGGGTGACTCTAAGTGCAGTGCTCCCTTGCAGGGCGGGGGCAGACTTTGTGTGCTACTCCCACCCCCAGACCATGACTGACCTGGAGACAGAGGGGGAGCTCATGAATTCTCCTCCCACTGCCAAGGGCACAGGCACCTAGAGGGAACTGCCAGCTGTTCAGAATAGCTGGTTTTCCTTGGGAGGGGAGGGGGGCGTGGGCAAAGACTTCAGGCGCTCCTCCAACCCCAGACCAATCAGGGTGTGTGGGTGGGGAAGCATGAATGTGTCCTGGCTCCATCCTTTCCAGAGTGGCCGAGGGCCATTTACAAAATTTCTGAAGTGGCCCCCTAGTCAAAAATTATTGCCCATCCCTGCACTGTACTGTCTGTCTCCTGTGTGTGCAGGAAATACTGTCAGAGAACAAACTTTCTTGTAGTATTTTGATACCTCTGCTTCCTGACCAGTCTGGAACCAGGAACTGCAAAGACAAATAAAAAGGACTAAGATTAGTTTAGATTTAAAACAAAAGCTTATATTTAAATCTCAGATAAAGTTCAGTTCAAATTTTGCTTGAAGGCTCAAATCAATTCTAGATCTTATTGAAATTTTTGAGTTCAAACCCCCACGTAAGGGAAAGTTGGTTTTGGGCAAGTTGCTTGCTATCTGAATATAATGAAATCCCCAAAACATCGCCCATGTAGTGACTTGCAGCATTATACCTACCAAGAAGCAAGTATATTAGGGTATGTCTACACTACAAAGTTAGTTCGAACTAACGGACGTTAGTTCGAACTAACTTTCATAGGCGCTACACTAGTGCTCCGTTAGTTCGAATTTAATTCGAACTAACGGAGCGCTTAGTTCAAACTAGGTAATCCTCATTCCACGAGGATTAAGCCTAGTTCGAACTAGCTAGTTCGAATTAAGGGGTGTGTAGCCCCTTAATTCGAACTAGTGGGAGGCTAGCCCTCCCCAGCTTTCCCTGGTGGCCACTCTGGCCAACACCAGGGAAACTCGTCTGCCCCACTCCCGGCCCCGGACCTCTTAAAGGGGCATGGGCTGGCTACGGTGCCCGTGCCAGGTGCAAGCCTGCCAGCACCCAACCAGCAGACCCTGCACCTGGCACGGCTCGAGCCAGCCACCCGATGCCCCCCAGCTCTCCCCCTCTTCCTGGGACCAGGCTGGCGGCTCCCGGGATCTTGCCCGGGAACACAAGAGGTGGGCACCTGCCTAGGCTAGTGCGGACATCATGGACCTCGTCCACGATCTCCGCACTAGGCACAGGAAGTCGCCATCTAGGGCAGGAGAGCTGCCAGCCTGGCCACCCAGGAGCAGGTTTGCATGAAAATCAAGGTGGTCCACTGAGACCCCTGACCCTGAGCCCTGAGCATACAATGGCCGTCCTGGGTCAGACCAAAGGTCCATCTAGCCCAGTAGCCTGTCTGCCGACAGCGGCCAACCCTAGGGACCCTGGAGGGGATGGACCGAAGACAGCGACCAAACCATTTGTCTCGTGCCATCCCTCTCCAGCCTTCCACAAACCTTGGGCAGGGACACCACTCCTACCCCCTGGCTAATACCACTCCATGGACCCAACCTCCATGACTTGATCTTACTTCCCTTTCCAGATCTAGCCTTCACAGCCTCCTGCAGCAAGGAGTTCCACAGGTTGACTCTTTGCTTTGTGAAGAAGAACTTTCTGTTACTAGTTTGAAGCCTGCTACCCATTCCTGTCCTTTGGTGTCCTCTAGTCCTTCTTTATGGGAACTAATGAAGAACTTTTCTGTATGCACCGTCTCCACCCAACTCCTGCTTTTAGAGACCTCTATCCTGTCCCCCCTCCATCTCCTCTCTTCTAAGCTGAAAAGTCCCAGTCTCTTTAGCCTCTCTTCATATGGGACCTGTTCCCAACCCCTGATCATTTTAGTTGCCCTCCCCTCTCCCAGCCTTTCTCTTCCCCTCTCCCACCTCCTTTTCCCAGTCTCCCCCAGTTTTGTTCAATAAAGACAGATTCCATTTTGGAAAACACGTTATCTTTATTTTGTACATCAAGAAGAGGGGTTAGGGAAGGGTAAGTGGAAGGAGGTGAGGGAGGAATGGGGTACGAGCCCCTGATGGGGAGGACTGGGCTGGCTCTACGGGCTTCTGGGGGTGGAAGCTCTCCTGCAGACCCCCAATTGCCCCCTCTCCTCAGATGGCAGCCTGCGGCAAGTGCAGCCTGGCTGATGGCCGAGTGCTGTGATGTGCCCAGTGTGGGCACTCCGGGCACTCCAAGCCAGGACTGCTTTGCAAGCGGGGCACCCCTGAGACCTGTCTGTCCGGGATGGGGGTCGGGACCCTTTAAGCACAGCCCTCGGCTAGCCTGAGACAGCAGCTCCACGCTCTAAGTCCTCATCTGATGCGCTGCCGGCACTGCATCCGGCCATCCTTAACCGCGCTTCAGGGCCCACTCAATGTGGACTTGCTAGTTCGAATTAGCAAAACGCTAATTCGAACTAGTTTTTAGTTCTAGATGCGTTAGTTCGAATTAGCTTAGTTCGAATTAACTAATTCGAACTAAGTTAGTTCGAATTAGCGCTGTAGTGTAGACATATCCCCACTTACCTCCAGAATAGCTAGAACAATTACTACACCTCCACCAGTGCTTTATTCCAGTGGTAGCTGTTCCTACCCTAGCCAGACACATTCTTTTGGGGTGTTCAGTGCTAGTGATCCCCCTTCTTTCCACTACTCCATGAAAGTGAAAACAGCAAAGATGCACAGGGTCAGTGGGGCAGGAGAAGTCAGAAGGTCTGCATGTGCTTTAATCTGATCTTTTTTATCCGTTCACAGCATCCATAACAGTGTGTTTACTTTGTTGGTTTTTTGTTGGGGTGTTTTTGGTTGTGGGGTTGTTGGGGTTTTGTTTTGTATTGTTTGTTTGGGTTTTTTTGCTTTGCTTTTTTTTTTTTTTAAGTTTTACAGGAAAACCACCAGCACTAAGGACGGTGGAGATGGTATATGGAGAATAAGGGAATGAAATTGTTCCCCTAAGAAATATAGCCCAGTGGCAGCATTGCTGTGAGACACAGCCGTTTAACAATAAATGCTTGTAGACTGAATCATAACAAAAAAGAGAGAGTGGCTAGATATCAAAGTGTGCAGGAGCCATAGATGGAACAAAGGGTAACAAAATGAAAACAGATACCATGTTAAAAACTGGTTTCCTTTTGGAGTTTCAACTCGTATCTGGGGGCCAGCAATGGGGATACCACATCAGAGACCCTTTTCACCTTGCCTGGAGTGATGAGCTCATGTTTGCAGATTGTCTAACACTTTGTTTGCAAGCCAGCAGTATCAGATTACATTCCTGTAACCAATTGTTACAATCTGGGAAGAGGTTACAGACAAAGTACAAATCTGTGGGACACTTTAACCATCTTTAGTTGTGTCCTAGTTAGATCATGAGACAGAAGAGAGCTGGTTGCAAGAGCTGTACTTCCTACTGAAGGGTAAGATGAAAAAATGTTGTGTCTTTCTGTGGTATTTCAAGACATATTGTGTTAATATGGTATAACTAAGCATACATTTAAAAATGCCTTGGGCATATCCTAAAGAAACACAGTGGGTGAGGTAATATATTTTATTGGACCAATGTGTGGAGGTGGAAGACAACTTTTGAGCTTACACAGAGCTCTTCTTCAGAGCTCAGGCCTGAAGAGAACTAGCGAGTCCTCCACCTCCAGAAGTTGGTCCAATAACAGACATTACCTCACCCACTTTGCCTCTTATCTCCTGGGACCAATGTGCACACAGCTACAGTGTAACACTGAGCATATCTTGATTGACAGACTGACAATGCTAATAAGAACTCACTTTCATCTGAAGATGACAATGTTTTGAATCTCATTGATCTTGGTGAGGATGGGGGTGAAATCTGGCAGCTTTCTTTCAAAACTGGAGCTTTGTTTCTTGGCTGGGTGAGTTGCTGGAAACAAACCAGAGTCAATTGGGCTTCTTGAATTGCTTGCAGTCACAAGCACATGGACATAACACATGTCCAGCCCTTCAATCTGGCTATTTCATCCTGGATTTCACTCTGACCCTTGCCAAAATGGGACCAGGATTAAATAATGTGAAAGAAGGATTTGGGCTCTTGTTTGTTCAAGATATAACAACTTATTGTGAATCCCACTGAAAAATTCAGTATTTAGTAACTCAATGTATCTGCAGAATCACCTCAGAACATTATTATTCCATCATGCCTAGAAGCCTAGACATGCTCTTACATCTCACTGTTCCAGGTGCTCTACAAATGCAGAACAAAAGGAAAGTCCCTGTGTAGCGAGTCTGTCATGCTACAGCTGAGATGCTGAGCTCCCCTGCCCAGAGTTTGGGCGGTGGCCCAGCGCTCCGCCCACCTTACGTTCCCCCAAAATGCGTGCGTTCTCCGCTTCCTTGTCCCCTCTGAAGTACAAGACTTGTGAAAGTAGCACTACGGTTGCTGCAGCAGCGGACTAGCTGACCTGGCCAACCACCTTGAAGGGAGGGGAAATGGGGACCCGGGCCCTCCCTCACCACTGGGTCCCAGCCCGGGGCCTAAGGTGTAGGGATTTGCAGCTCCCTACCTGGCTGACAGGGTGTCCCCCCAAAACGCGTCAGCCCACAGGCACCAGAATGGTCCTGCCCTGGGCTGCTTCCTTCCCCTCCCACTGTCTGGTGTCTCCGGATTTCTAACCCCTGTTCCTACCAGGCTCCTCGCCGGATCGCCTTCTTTGTGGCTGCCGATGTCTGTCCCTAGCCTTCCTCCTCTCAGGTCCGCTCCAGCTTGTCCTCTCCAGCCACTCCTTTGGAAGGTCCTTCCAAATCGCAGCCCCTCCATCCTTGCCAGCTGAGTGTCCTTTTGAAAGGGACTGCTGGCTTCTGTGCCATCTTAGTGCTGCCCTTCATCGGCGTCCTGACATGGGCCAGCATCACCCCCTGGATGCCTTGCTCCCTGTGCTCCACCCCTGCTTGCAGGCCGGTGGTTGGGCTTCCCTCACTGACCTGTTGCCAGCGGCAGCGCAGGGTTTCCCCCATTTCCCTGCAAAGTGGTGGGGGGTTCGCTGTTCACTGTGCCTCTCCTCACCGACCTCCCCCCGTCCACCCTCTGGATGTGGTGTGGGTCCCGGAAGACCCATCACACCCTGCCTCAAATAGCTTGTAATTTAGGTAGTTGCCCAGTCACTGTGGAGGGGCAAAAGGCCAGGACTAAATTTTTAAAAGTATCCACTACTCCTGCAACATCTTCTTCACCCCTGATGTCATCACAAGCATTTTGGACAGCAAGTCTGAGGAGCTGGCTATAGTAGTGATTTAGCATTTCATTCTGCAAGCATTTATTGCCATACCTATCCATTCTCACTTGTGTGTACTGAGATCCATCCTTTCTAATCTTTTCCTTACCTCATGAAATCCCCCTTTTTTATTACCGATTGAGGATATCATGGCAGAAATCCATTCTTGAAAATTGGACTCCTGTCCTTCATTTTATAGTTAGAAAAATTAATCTTTGGCCCTGGTTGAGAGAAGCATAAAAATTATTTTGCTGCTGTTTGGGGTCAGTATTTGGGCCATATTGAAGCTTTTTCCTTTCTCTGATGTCCTATTAAACAGAAAAAAAAAAATCCTGGCTAAAATGCCACACTTGAAGAGAGCTATCCAAAGTCAGGTCCTTCCAAAAGGCTGAGGATACGAATTCCCTTGCCACACCTTCTTCCTGTTTTCAATCCTCGGGGGTCTCCGTAGGCAAAGATAAAAGCACTTTGAATATCCAGCAAAGTGTCTGTGCCTGGTTTTACGGAGAGGGAGAACATGAGACAAACCAGACTCCACTGTGACTGCCATTTAGATTAGCTATAAAAAAACAGTGTGATGACAGTCTTTGCTAATTTATAAATCATTATTACAATTTTAATATATTCCTATTCCCACTCCATTGAAAAACCCAGAAAATCTCTTAGATTACTGTACAAGCCAAATGCTGCTTTACTGTAAGTCATTCACCAGATGCTTTCCTTCTGTTAGCAATATTCTTCAGGAGACAATTTAAACTCTCAGAGGAAAAAATATATATTTCTACTGTCCTGCAATAAAAGACAGAATTTGGGAAAATTTCCTGAAGTTAGACTTGTTGCTGCAGCTTCAGGAGACCTTTTCATTTCACAGCTGAACTGGCTTTGTCACCATAGCTAATAGAAAAGTGGCAATTATTAGTATCTATTTGACAGCACCCAACGTGTGAGGTACTGTTATGAGCATTAAAAAAAGAGTGAAACCCTGCCCCAAATGGCTATTTTAAGGACTAGTGAAAAAAATGAGATGTCACACTGTGATTGGGTAGCACTTTCCATTGCAAAATATCCATCCTATGCCGAAACTTCTGACTCTCCTGTTACTCCCCATGTCCCCTCTTCAGCCACACTCCCATTCTTGCTGGGTCAGACGTATCTGAGATCTTTTTGAGGTAACCCAATTTGTAAAGTTAAGTAAGTTTTAGAGGGTTGTCATACACCTCATCAGGCTCCATTCCTTTTGGGGACCTTGGCAACAAATAGCCACTTAGTGAGACACATTATTTACTGGTGCAAATGGGTACAACACAGCTGACTTCAGTGAAAGACTTGCCCATTTATGACAGCAGAGAATTTAGACCCATGCGGGACCAAAAAGAATAATTTAGTCAACGTTAAATGACAGATGCTGCCTTCTATACCAGAGGGGGTTTCATCTCAGTAGGAGGGAAATAATTCCTTTGCATAAATGTCTGTGTACACATATTATGTGATACTCAAGTGACTAGCAAAAGCTGGTTACTCTGTAGACATTTTTTGTTATAGGTTGAACATAATTGCACTGGAAATCATATGGTTATTTCAAAGCAGTAGTTGAAGAATAGAAGTTATGTTCTAGGGGGCCAAAAGCCGTAAAGCATATGGGTAAGTGCTTTACTAAACTGAGACCTTAAGATGTCCCTTAGTGTTGGTTATGAGAGAGGTAGAGAGCAAAGTGCAGGCCAGGGGCTTATTTTCCTCTCTCATTCATTGAGGTATATTAAGAGTTAATTTATGAGGGCAATGAAATTAGTTCGGTAAAACTGGTCTGCAGAATCTCCTGCAGAATCTGGTCTGAGGCGAATAAGGCTGAGTTTCCAAAGAGTGTAGAGGAATCTGTCAGAGTTAACGTCCCCATGTAAGCGAATCATAATATTTATGATAATTATACATTTATAATTGTCCATTTTCAGCCCTATTTATAATGTTTAACAGGGGATGGATCATTTGATGATTCCCTTTCTGTTCATCTCTTCTGGGACACCTGGCATTGGCCACCTTCAGTAGACAGGATAGAGGGCTAGATGGATTTTGGTCTGACCCAGTATGGTCATTCTTATATGATGACAATGCAGTTGGTGTTCCCAACTCCACAGTTTTCTGGGAAAACAGGACATTGCACACTGGTGGTAATTTTTACTTTCAAGAAAAAACATACTCCTGAATCCTGGGCCTCTCTGCCTTCTCTTTCTACTCTTCATTTATTCAGAGGGACCTGAATCCTTGAGAAAGAAATGGCTTGGCTCATCTTTAGCTGAATTCCCTAAAACATATCTGGCTAATAAATCTACCACCCCTAAGATATTTTTCCATATAAAGTTTTCTGGGATGACATAAAAATCCTGCAGCTTAATGGCAAAATAACTGGAATATTCTAAACGAGAAGAAAAAGAATTAAATTAATCCAGAAGGATAAATAACTTATTTTAAAGGACATTTCAAATAGAAATTCCTATGGTATGGGGAGTAAATTAATATACCATGTTGTTTCTGGGAAAAATGGCCCCAGTATCATAAAGCCACAGGAAATAATGTCCATACAGAGAAATTATTCCCGTTTTGTTCCATCAGTAATAAAATAGCATCACATGAATTATAATCAGTCTGTAACGTTATCCACATGATGCCTCGGCCTTTGTTCTTCTTTCATGGACTCTGGCTGGATAGACTTCACTGTTCCTTTGGGAGAAGAGACAAAAAGCACAAGCTTTGTACTTTTTCAGCTATTTGAAAATATATCTTCACTGGTTTCCCTTCCTCCCCCTAACAGGGCTTAGTTTGTTCCTGTTCTTAACCCCAAAAGAGAACCACAATGATAGCTGCTCTTTCATCTTTTATATAATAGAATCACTATCATAATTTTCAAGGATTTTCTGCTGTAAGTAGTTCAGTGATTTTATTATGATTTTATAAGAAGGTAACTTTAGCAGTAGAACCCTTTCCATCCAACAGTGAAGTACAGTAAAACTCCATTAGTCTGGCATCCAATGCTCCGGGACTCCTGATGGTCCGGCACCATCAGGAACCCGGAAGTGCTGGGGCAGCCGGACAGGCTTCCCCCATTCAGCTGCTGCTGAAACTGACCAGCAGCTGAATCGGGGAAGCCGGGAGCAAAGCAGCTGGGGTGCTGCCGGGTGGGTCCCGCAGCCCTGAGGGGCAGCGCTATAGGACCAACTGGGCAGTACCCCAGCTGCTCTGTCCCAGGCGTCCCCAAGAGCAGCTGGAGTGCTGCTGGGTTGGTGCCATAGCGCCGCCCCTCAGCGCTGCGGGACCAACCGGGCAGCACCCCAGCTGCTCTATTGCAGGCATCCCCGATCCAGCTGCTGCTGAAACTGACCAGCAGCGGCTGAATCAGGGACGCCTGGGGCAGAGCCGGACTATTGTAAGGGGGGGGGCTATGAGGGGCCTGGGGTGGCATCCCCTCCCACCCCACTCCAGACCCCTCATAGCCCCCCCTTCTGATAGTCCGGCATATCTGATAATCCGGCACCCCTTGGGTCCTAAAGGTGCCGGATTATCGGAAGTTTACTGTATATGGCTTTTTAACAAATCATATACAATAGGTTTCTTTATTAAGGCTATGTCTATACTACAGAGCTTTTTCAGAAAAAAGGCTTGTTTTCCAAAATAAAACTTCACTTACATCCACACTGCAGTTGGGTTCTTTAAAAAAAAAATGGAAAGAACAGTGGGGTTTTTCTGACATTGGTAAACTTCTTTCTATGAGGAAGAAGCTTTTTCCAAAAGAGCTCTTTTGCAAAAAGGTGTGTGTATGGATGAGGAAGAGGGAATTCTTTCAAAGAAGAGGAAAGAGGAAAAAGAACAGGTGCTCTTGGTGCCACTCCGTCCATAGTAATCACAGCTTAAATGCAATATAGCGTCCATTCAGTTTGGATGCTATCTTTCGAAAAAGCAGATTACTTTTTCGATGAGCTTTGGCAGTGTGGACACACTGTTTCAGAAGAAGTTTTTTCAGAAGATTTTTTCCAGAAAAGCTTCTTTTGAAAGAAGCCTACAGTCTAGATGTATCCTGAGATGTAAATTTAAGATCTTCTGTCTCCAAGCATGAGAACTACAGATTGATTATATATATAATGTATATAAAATCCAGGGCCTCTCAAAAGGGTTAGAAAAGTACCCCAGATGGAAAATGTTATGAGCACAGGACAAAATGTGAGAGTGAAATATCAGTGTCATAAAATAACAGGAACTATGGTAACTTATGTGCTTGAGAAAATTATCAGTTTTAGAATTGCCTTGAAGTTAGCAGAGTTGCACCTGTTTGCTCCCCAGCTAAACCTGACCACAGAGCCTTAAAAGTGTATGGAAAGAGATTAAGTATAATCCAGAGTCATAAATACAAAAGGGAATTCAACTGATCTGTTCAGAAAAAGCTTCAGAAGGTTGGGAGTGCACCTCAGCAGTATCTAAGTCTCTAACGTCAAGTGGTTTAGATTACACTATCTAAATTAAATTCTATTCTGCAAGATGTCTAGCTAAGGTCTCTAATTCAGGAAACCATTCTGTAACAGGGTAGGCTTCAGTCCTGTCCTGAGATCCCACACAAACAGTCTTGGTGTTAGTTAGTGCCTTCGTGAGTTTTATTTTGTGTTACTTCCAACAAACCACCATCATGACCCCATGTAGCATTGAGATCCCATCCCTAGTCCTAGTCCTCGGCCTCTTGTCCCGGGAGATAGCTCATCAGTTTCTTCCTTCCTTTCGGCCCTGCTAGACTTCCCCTGGGCCCTTTCTTCCATTGCTTTTTCGGTTACCTTTGAGTTAATGGGACAATATGGGCAGGTCTCCATGTGCAACACTACCATTGACATAGCACTTTTTGCACCAACGGTTAGGTTGGTATAACTCCATTGCTCAGGGGTATGGATTTTTCACATCCCTGAATGATGATGTTTTACCAATGTAAGTCTTTATAGACCAGACCTTACCTCATCAACTCCCCTTCCCTACTGTGATTAGGTAATTAAGTACTCCACTCTCCACCAGGCCTTTTCTGGGAGGAGGCACGAATTAATGCTTACGTGATCAGAGTGCTGGGTCAGGTACCGGCTCTCAGCACCCTATCATGCAGCTCTATGCAGAAAGAGTGCTTAAGCATGACCCAATTACAATCAATTAGCTTTAAGCATAGGCTTAAGTTGCAGCACATGCATATGTGCTTTCCAGAATCTCACCCTCAGTCACTTAGGGTATGTCTACACTACCACCCTAGTTCAAACTAGGGTGGTAATGTAGGCAACCGGAGTTGCAAATGAAGCCCGGGATTTGAATTTCCCGGGCTTCATTTGCATCTCGCCGGGCGCCGCCATTTTTAAATGTCCGCTAGTGCGGACTCCGTGACGCGCGGCTACATGAGGCACGGGCTACGTAGTTTGGACTAGGCTTCCTTGTTTCACGAGGAGTAACAGTAGTTTGGACTAGGAAGCCTAGTCCGAACTACCTAGTCCGTGCCGCGTGTAGCCGCGTGGCACGGAATCCGCACTAACGGACATTTAAAAATGGCGGCGCCTGGCGAGATGCAAATGAAGCCCAGGAAATTCAAATCCCGGGCTTCATTTGCAACTCCAGTTGCCTACATTACCACCCTAGTTCGAACTAGGGTGATAGTGTAGACATACCCTCAGTGCCTTATTATGCACTTTTATAGCTCTTCCTACTTGATGGTCTGAACATGTTACACATATTAATGAATTACCAACCCGAACACAGGAATGGCCATACTGGGTCAGTCCAAAGGTCCATCCAGCCCAGTATCCTGTCTTCCAACAGTGGCCAATGCCAGATGCCCCAGAGGAAGTGAACAAAACAGGGAATCATCAAGTGATCCTTCCCTTGTCATTTGTTTCCAGCCCCTGACAAACAGAGATGAGGAACACCATTCCTTACCCATCCTGGATAATACGTATTGATGGACCTAACCTCCATGAATGTATCTAGTTCTTATTTGAACCCTGAACTCTTCTAGCAGCAGTGCAGCAATGCCCCCACCCTCCACTCCAAAGGGCACTGAGTAAAGATGTGATGTAGCCCTGGGTGATCCTGCGGCGGTCAGCAGCTGCTGCTATTTACGACATCGTGGTGGCTGAGATACCTCAGCTACTTTTTGTTCTAAGTATAGTAAGAAGCTGTGATGAGTCTCATACTACAGTCTAAATATTGCTGGTGAATGATGACATTTAAGGCTGACCAGGGAAAATGAGGAAATGGCGCGTGTCATTGGAAGCCATTTGTTGAGGTTATTCCAACTTCCTCACTTTCTCAGTAGCTTTAGGGTGTGTTAGGGACAGAGCATTTTCCCATTTTTATCCTGATGTTTGGGTAATTTTAGCATCTGCATTTTGACAAATACAACCCTATACTTTTGGCTAACCCCTAGGGTATGTCAAACAGAACAGGAAAAGTTCAGGTAGGAAAGAGCCCAATTATTTCAGAAGAACAAACAGACCTTTTAAAACAATGTAGCACCAATGGCCTTATCAACATTTTTTTTTTTTTTTTTTTTTGGTATGAGCCAGGCATATGGGAAGAGGGAGATCACTTAGGTAAATTCTTTGTCATAGTTTTCTGCTATTAACTGCTGGCAATGAGCTATATGATACTAGACTTCTTGGATATTATGCTTGCAGAGGTTAGCTGTTTTGTATTGTGCTGATGTATTATCTCCCCCCCAACTACAGAATTCCAATAGACCCGGTAAAAGCAATTGGCATGAAAGGAGAGGAAAAGAAACTGTTTTAGCATTCACAGAACATTATTGCTGAGTTGCAATGAGCAGGATGAGATCAGACAATTACCAAGAACTGAAAACAAGAAGAAATAATGAATAATTCAGGAAACTAAAGCAGTTCTACAAGTGCTACGAGATGGAGACTGACTTATTTTTTGTGTTGTGACCTTTCTCCACATTGTAATTTTGACTGCAGAGCTTTACAGACGAGATGGCACCAACTAAACCTAAAAATGACTAGCAGCCAAGATAATTCAAAGAATAATGAGGTTACAACAACTGTGAAGACACACAGAAAATGATGTCAGTTATCTCCTCACTGGGCTCAGCAGGAAGGACTAAAGTGCTTTGGCTTTAATGCTAATGGATGGTGGAAGACTAGCTCTCAGTTCTGTTTATCAGGTCTTGCTTTTACATGTTGGATTATGAAGAGGTTTGGATTTTTCTGTGAGCAAAGTAATGTGGAGTAGCCTTGGCTTATATTTTGTATTTGTTTTTTTGTTTGTCCTCCACACAGAGAATTGCATTCACACCTATGGCAATAATTCTACTTTTTTCAGAATGTACTTGAATATATTTATTTTTTAAAGAAATACCAATCGTCAGCTTTGGCATAAAGCAACTCAAGGGAGGTCTACACTGTAGTTAGACACCTGTGGCCAGCATTTCCCAATTGACATGGACTTGTGGGCATCAGGGTAAGGGGCTGTTTAATTGTGGTATAGACTGGCTCAGACTGCAACCCAGCCTCTGGGTCCCTCCCACATCACAGGGTTGTACATCCCAGGCCAAGCCCAAACATCCACATTGCGTTTAAACTGCCCCTTCGCCCAAGTCTGTTGGCACAGCCCAGCCAGAATTTGCGGGCAGCATAGACCAACTCTCTGCCTGCATGACTACACAAGGGACTAAGAGAAGTAGGAACTCCCTTAACACATCACTATGACCAGTATCCAGATCATGTGTCTAGGCAAGAAGTAATTGTGTCTTTCACCATCCATCTGCTCTGGAGAGAGAGCAGCAGGCAAGGGGAGAGAGTTGGCAATACCTCTGTGTTTCCCTCTATATTCAGGTTTCCCCCCCTGGTGGTTTGACTGGAATTGCCAATCACTCTCACACCAACTTTAACTCCAATGGACTTTCCTCAATAGGACTATTGGGTCAAAGATGGGAAAGATAAGTCCTACTAGATACAAGTAAGTGCCTATACCATCTCTAATCCTAGCCAAAAAGTTTAGAAAAAAATAAAACAGAAGACTTTGGCCTGCTATAAAAACACTGGAATTTCCTCAAACCCTTTACCCTGTATTATATTAGGACCTCCCCCCCAACAGCTTTATATGTGCAGTATCCTAATAATATCATGGAAGAGCCTGGCTTTTAATAAGTTAGTCAGAATCACCTAATGCATAACTGACTCCCATGCGCTGAATCATGTGCATATCTTGTTTTGAAGTAGCTACATTCTGTTTGGCTGATGTTACTGTTTTGAGTTTTTTCTACAGCAGCTATTACATAGTAGTTATTATTCATTGGGTCTGAAGGCACACTACTTTTCGTGTTAGAATCCTGTAAATGCTCCTTTGGGATCTGGCCTTACAAGGTTTTGCATACCATCAACTGCCATGAATGTTAGGGGTAATGCAGGACATTCTGCACTTCCCAGTACTCAGTTCCTTGCAGGATTGAGTCCTGGGTGCAGACAGTATAGGCGTTTTTGGGATACAGAAACAGTATCAGATGCCTCCTTCTAGGTATAACATTGTACCCAGTTGTCTCAGTCAGAACACACAAACAGTTGCAATTCATCTGTGTTTAGAACCAGAGTGAAAGGAGCATTGATGTTTTCCTGTTTGCTTGGTTGTATGAACTGACAAACAGAGAATAAATGCAGTGCAGTCACTAGCTCTCTGTTGGTATCCAAAAAAGAAAATAGTTGTGGCTAAAATTTCATAATGATCATATAGTACATCTTTAAAAATCTAGAAGCTGGTCTGTTACTAACTCATTATTCCCCGAATTTACTACCTATCAGACTATTAATAAGCTCTGTATTGCAAGCCCAGCGTGTTTGTCTGTTCATTAAGAGATTGACTTTCAATAAAATTTAAGGCAAGGATTTCACATGCCAGATGTGCATGTATGAAAATCCCAGTTTGTGCCTGTGCCCATAGAGAGAAAGACATAAACATGCAAATACAAGTGTCGCCTCTCAGGATATGTCTACATAACAGCTGGGAGGGTGTTTCCCAGCCCAGTGAGACAGACAAAAGCCAGCTCTGCTCAAGGTGGCTGGGGCACTGGCTGTGGCAGGGTGAGGCATCAGGATGAGCCATCCAACTACAATCACACCCCACCTTGGGTACATACTTAGGGCATGTCTACACTAGGAAACTATTTCAAAATTACTAAAATCGACAACTTCCAATTTAACAAAATTGAAATAGCAAGTCCCCACTATGGGGAAGCATTGAAATGAGTTAGCATTATTCCAAAAATAGCACATCCACATTGCTTGGAACTTGTCTTGAACTCAGAGCCCCCAGAAGCAGTGCTTTTTTTGTGACGGTACTGCCCGTTATGCAGTACCGACACCTCCAGATGCAGTACCAGCACCTCCAGTCAGAGCTCAACAACTTTTCCCCTGGAGCACCGGCCCCCCTTTTTTTTAACCAAAAAAAGCACTGCCCGGAAGCATTCTGGGGAGAGCACTAGGGCTATGTCTAGACTGCAAGCCTCTTTCGAAAGAGGCTCTTTCGAAAGATACTTTCGAAAGAGCTTCTTTCGAAAGAGAGCGTCTAGACTGCACGCAGAACTTTCGAAAGAGCAAGCTGCTTTTTTGAAAGAAAGCACCCAGTGAGTCTGGATGCTCTCTTTCGAAGAAGCCCTATTTACATTCAAGAACGCCTTCTTTCGAAAGAAGCACTTTCGAAAGAAGGCGTTCTTCCTTGTGAAATGAGGTTTACCGCCGTCGAAAGAAAAGCCGCGTTCTTTCGATTTAATTTCGAAAGAACGCGGCTGCAGTCTAGACGCAGGTGAAGTTTTTTCGGAAAAAGGCTACTTTTCCCGAAAAAACCCCTGAGTCTGGACACAGCCTAGGAGAGCAGATTGGTGAGGGAAGCTGTAGCGAATGCTTTCAGGAGCTCCTCTCCATAGCTGCATCTCACATGCCGCTCCTCCACTGCCTGCCCCCTCACAGGACACAAAAGAGATGCAGTGGGTATGTGCCTCTTTTGCTCAGGTTGCCCTTGCAGATGCCACAGCCCTCACAGCATGCAGCCAGAGATGTTGCAGAGCAGTGCCAGGCTCACGGGCCTTGTGCTGTGCCTCATGGTGCTGTATTTCCAGACTGCCCTCGCATTGCTCTAGCAGGATGAGGACCAGGAACTGCAGGACCAACCCCAGCATGGACTGCAGGCCCTGATCACACAGTCCCTGGTGCTCCTGCTGCTGTGCATGCCCCTCAATCCCCTGGACATCGTCAAACACCACTTCTGGCAGTGGGAGATGAGCTCGGACTGATGGGACGGCATCGTCTTGCAGCAATGGGACAAGCAGCACTGGCTTCAGAATGTGAGTGGCTCTCCCCTACCCTCAGGCAACAGGACACCCAATCGTGACCTGCCATCTCTGTGCAGAAGTGCATGAGAGATGAAAGGTTTCCATGCCAGACAGCTAACACTCCATCAGGAACCAGTTCAGTGTGGGGAAATCCACAGTTGGGGCCCTGCTCATACAAATAGTGAAGGTCATGGACCACGCACTGCTATGGAGGGTCATCACACTGAGGAACGTGGACAGCATTGTGGATGGCTTTATTGCCATGCGCTTCCCCAGCTATGGGGCATAGATAGCATACACATCCCCATCCTGACCGAATCCTGGGTAGTGGTAGGGAAGGGACTGGTGGTCTGCTTCATGCACAATGTCATGCCCTCCGCCACTGAGGTGAGTGAGGAGCACATGGTGTCATGCTGGTGCGCCAGCGGGTCCCAGGAGGCCTTCCTTTGCTCCTGCTCATCTTGGTACTCTTCCTGATCAGCCCAGCACTTCTCCTGGTTGAAGCCTGCTCCTGGTGTTTGTCTTCAAGCCCCTGGATGAGGAACTGCAGGCAGGCCATCTCCTCTCTCATGAGGTCCTCCGGGGTGTGTTTCCTTCTGTGAATCCCACGGAGTCGGGTAGATGGCTTCGTAGGTGGAGGACAGGCCAAGCTCACAGTTGTCCCAGCTGTGAAGAAAATGTAGGGCAGTCATCCCAGGAGACACTGTGCATGAAGCCTAGCCCTCATCTCTGAGCTGACACAGATCTCTGTTCAGATGATAGTAATATGTCTTGAGCAAGGCCATGCGTTGCCTAGACAGCAGGCACTTTCCAGCAGGGTCATAGATGTCCTCAGGAAGCATCACAACACTCATAGCCCAGGGACAAGCAGTCATGGGAAGGTGCTGGCCAGGTTGGGAGCCTGAGGGTGGGAGAGGGGGACAGGGTGGCTCAGCTTCCTTCTGTGTCCTGAATATGCCAGGTGTTACCAGATTTGCCCAATAACCTGGGGCATGCTCATTTATCAGGGTTACTCTTATGGGACTGGGAGAAGGTTAACCATTCTATCAGTGTGCTGTTTGTGCTTACTTGTGCTCTCATATGGAGCTGAATTCTCCCTGCTGCCAATTCCCCCTCCCACTGGAGCGCTCCTGCAGGAACTAGGTTCCTCAGGATGGGGTTCTTACCACCTTAGCAACACACACAGACACTCACACCCACTAACAGAGCACATCTGAGAGGACTGGGTAATCAGCACTCACAAGCTGACCCCTCTTATGTCCCTGGACTAAGCAGGCTGGGTTTAACAGCAATGCCACACTGAACCCTCATATGCCTTTAGACTCAGTGGGCTGGATTAAACAGCACTTTAAGCTGCCATCCTCATATGCCCCCAGGTTCAGCACTCCCTATCCCCCCTTTCACACCACAATCATTCACCAGTAAACCACACGATGAGCAAACCCCACAGGATTTTGGGCACTACAGGGATCTTTAGCTTGGGTACAAGAAGCGTTGTTGCAGAGCGAATGGGGAAGCCAAAAGAACACCCCTTAAGGAAGAGTGAGTGAAAGAGAAAGAAAGAGAGAGAAGCAACCAGCTTAACAATGAAAGTTATTTATTTCTGAGTAGTGAATAGATATAAAAAAGTTACAATATTAAATCTAACAGTTACAATATTAAATCTAAATTGAAGCTGATTACAAATGTTAGGTAACCATATAACAGTTTACATAGGGCAGGGTCAGGAACCTTAGAGAGGTTGTTGATGGGAGGGAGAGAGAGAGAAAGAGAGAGACCTCACCACTCCATGGAGCTTGCACTGATTGGGGGTCCCAGATGATGATGGTAGCTGGGGTTCCAGAGGGCAGGAGACAAGCAGAACAGAGTCCCCAGCACGATCAGACAGGAGATGAAGAAGTCTCAATGGAACTGATACAGTTTAAATCCAGGTATCAGAACAGCTTTTCTTGGGACAAGGATAGGAGTTTTTATAGGGATAGTTCAAAGAGAAAGAGGAGAGACAATAGAGACTGATCACCCCTGGTTATGGGTGATGTTCCTTGAACGAGCTCACAATGCAATTAGGCAGTTTCAGTATTTTAGATGTCAATAGGATTGTTACTAGAATTGGTCTGATAATGACTAATTTGGGTGTGAGCAGGCCTGGGTTCATTAGTATCTGGAGTAGAGATTTCCCATCAGGCAGTGCTTCTCTGCTTTCGGTATCCCATAGTTCACTGCGGTTCCTGCTTTAGAAGAGCTGGTCTCCATTCTGTATGCTAATGAGTTCTATCTTCAATGCAGATGAGGCTAGGGTGTTCCCATAATTAGTTTAGGTGTGTCTTCCCTGGCCTTTTCATTGCTTTGTTTGATTCCAGCAAAGGCTTAGGCGAAGGGGGGGAGGAGGATGGTTTTCCATGAATGTCACTCCCTGGCTCCCAAAAGCACAGGGCTGGTAGGTAACACAGGTCTGGCATTGGCGGTGTCCTGCAGAGAGAAAATTTCTATCCCTGCCTGCTGGAGTGTGGGGTGATTTTGGGGGAGATGTGTTTCAGTGGCAGTCGTCACTTGCTGGAGAGAATGCTACTGGGTCTCTCTTCTTCCTCCGTCTGGCAGATTCCCATGCATGGGATTAGTCTCCTCTGCATAACTGCGCTTGACTGGGAGAACATAAGAACACAAGAACAGCCATACTGGGTCAGACCAAAGGTCCATCTAGCCCAATATCCTGTCTGCTGACAGTGGCAAATACCAGGTGCCCCAGAGAGAGGGAACACAGCAGGTAATCCTCATGTGATCCCTATCCTGTCATTCATTTCCAGACAAACAGAGGCCAGGGACACCATTCCTACCCACCCTGGCTATTAGCCCTTGATAAACCTAACCAAGAGCAGATTTTGCCTGAGAGCGGGCATGGCCCTGTGCTGTGTGCAGCGCTGCTCTGTGGTTCCATGACTCCAGCTTTCTTAGTGGTGGCATGTCATGGGAAGGTGTCCTACCACGGAGAGCTCCAGGAACCTTGTGACAAGGACTGAGGGGTTTCACAGCTTGCCATTCTCTTGCTGCCAGGACTTTTAAGCTCAGCAGGAGGAGGGGAGCAGTGGAGATGCCAAGTGTGACCAGAGCAGTCACAGCTGCAGCTGCACGAGGTCTCCAGAGCCAATTATTTTGAATTAGCAGAATCAGAGCATCCACACTAATGCTATTTCGAAATAACTATTTCTAAATTAGCGTTATTCCCCAAGGAAAGCAGGAGTACAGATTTTGAAATTACCAGCCTGTTATTTTGAAATAATGGGCTGGTTATTTTGAAATCTGTACTCCTGCTCTACTTGGGGAATAATGTTATTTTGATATAACGGGTTTGGTAGTCTAGATGCTCAGTTTATAAATTTGACCTATGTGGGATTATTTTGAAATAATACCCTAGTTTAGACCCAGGCTTAGGGGGCTAGCCTGGGCTTCTATCCATCCTGCCATAATCACATTGATATTTTTAGTTCACTAACTTGAGCACAATTGGCTCTTGTCTGTCTACCTGGCATACTCCTACCAGCTGTCTAGATACATCCTGAGAGGCAAGGCACCTTCTGCATGCTAATATGGGTACAGACATGTCAGTCTATTTACGAACATATGCATACACCACCCAGTATTGTGCATCTGGCCCAGTGGCTGATTTTTATCCAACCACTAAGAGAACTGTGCCCTTAGGGAACAAGAAGCTAATTTGTGGCATTTGCATAGCTCCCTGCATGGGAGCATAACAAAAAGACATAAGAACAGCCATATTGAGTCAGACCAAAGGTCTAGCCCAGTATCTTGTCTGCTGACTGTAGCCAATGCCAGGTGCCCCAGAGGGAGTGAACAGGACAGGGAATCATCAAATGATTTTCCCCCTTTCTCCCCATCACCCGTTCCCACCCGAGAAACAGAGACTAGCACCTGGAGATCTGTGCCTTGAAAGAAAGTTGGACCATCACCTCTCTTGGCAAGCAAGCTCTTCAACCATACGAAAACTCTGTCTCCTTGAGAAGAATCTTTCTCTTTTTAAGAATATTTTTTCCCTCCCTCCCTCATATGGTGCATCTCACATCACAGTGAGTTGCTAAGACTGGTTTGGCTATGTCCTCGCTCTTCAAGTGAAGAAACTTAAGGGCCACTTGGGAAAGCTGTTAGATGCATTGGGACTAAACTAAAGCCATTACATGAACTGGTTGTTGATGGATCACTATCTGGCAGCTAGCTGAAGGAATGAAGAAAAGCAAGACAACAGCTGGAAGTTCGTAGTGACTTGGTCTCTGTAAAAACCATCTCAGGATAGTAGGAAGGCAGATAATATTAGCCAGTCTGAGTGGTGCAAATCACCTGTCATATGGGGGAATGACTCTTCATGCTTGGCCCAGTCAAAGGATGTGAAGGGACTCAGAAAGCTGGTGGGTGAAAATGTTTTACAGATGTGCTGCAGAGATGGCTGACCATACAGTACAAGAACAGCACAAGTGAAGAGAAAGAAAGTGCTCATAATCAGAGTGCCTTTGAGTTAGGATAAAACCAGTGATGTTTATATAGCAAATGCTCCCTTATTCCTATCATACATAGTGGCTGTGTCTAGACTGGCAAGTTTTTCCGCAAAATCATCTGCTTTTGCGGAAAAACTTGCCAGCTGTCTACACTGGCCGCTTGAATTTCCGGAAAAGCACTGACAATCTCATGTAAGATCGTCAGTGCTTTTCCGGAAATACTATGCTGCTTCCGTTCGGGCAAAAGTCTTTTTCCGAAAGACTTTTGCGCAAAAGGGCCAGTGTAGACAGCACAGTACTGTTTTCCGCAAAAAAGCCCCGATTGCGAAAATGGCGATCGGGGCTTTTTGGTGGAAAACCGTGTATAGATTGGCCACGGACGCTGTTCCGCAAAGACTGTTTTTGCGGAAAAGCATCCCGCCAATCTAGACCTGCTTTTCCGAAAATGCTTTTAATGGAAAACTTTTCCGTTAAAAGCATTTTCGGAAAATCATGCCAGTGTAGACGTAGCCACCCAGTTGTGGTTTGATCTTCATCCCTCCTCAAAGCTTCAGTTTCTATAAAAGGGGATAAATTGAAGGAGTTATATAGCCTGCTCTCCCATTAATAGCTTGTGCCCCTTCTGATACTACCAGAATTAAAGTCCCCCCGGGCTGTAGTTTCAGGCTAATATTGCTTGATTCTCCCAGATGACACACAGTGTTGGCAAAAGGTGTCTTTCTTCCATTATGAAAGAAAGTTAAACTGATACTTGTAAAATTAAAACGAACTAGCTCATCTCTTGGGGTATTATAATCTGCTTTGGTGTGGTTGTATGATGGAAAACAAGATAGGTCATTTCTATTTCATGGTAATATGCCCAATTTTTATCCCTAGTTTTGAAAGATTTGAGGTTCAAAAAAAGTTGTGGGAATAATTTTTCCAAAATTATTTTCATTTTGTGCTTGATGATGATGATTACTCGACGATTACTGAAAGGTCTGATCCTGCCACCATTGAAGTCAGTGGAAATCTTTCCCAAAACATAGATATTCCACTATACTACAAGAAGGGCTAGCTTAGTAGTATTTATTTTGTAGCTGAGGGGGAAGTACCAGAACGCTAAAAGAAATATTGTTCTTATGAAATTTCCACCCCAATTTTGCAAATCAAACAGATATAGGAAAATCATTTGAATAAAGTTAGAATAAGCAAATGAGCTTACCTGCTTTTATTCCATCTGATCCAAACACTGACCCCTTGGAGGTTTACTCATCATTAGTTAAAATGGATGAGCAGCAGTGGAGCCTTTTCACCTTGATTTTAGCCTAAAATCCAAGATTCAATTAATTTTGGTGTTTAAGTGAAACTTTTTATGCTGTTCTCCCGCTAAGTCCTGAAACAGTTTTGGTAATAATGTTGTAAAAAATTATAGAAATATGCACACACCTTCGTGCCTTTACTGGCCACATGGTGCCTCCAAGTCAAAACATTATATGCATTAATACATGCCTCTGAACTATATGAATTCTGTGGGTACCAGTAGACACTGTTGTATCTGTGTCTTGTGTGGTTCTATTTCTGGCAGCCAGAAGTAAATTAACATCTAAGTAGAACTCTGCAAAAAATTAAGCTTCCCTCTAGTTATCTTTAAACTTTAGCCCGTGAGACTGCTTGGGGGAGCTGCAGAAATCCATACAGTAGGTAGAAGGGGGGGGAGGGGGTCCATTTTTCTTTCATTCACCAAAGTCCCAGCCTTTAGGCCACCACCTTGTCTCTGCTTTGTGTATTCACAAATCACTTTACTTCATTGGATTGTACAATAACCACTTCATTTTCTGTAATGCACCCATAGAAAGACTATGCTGAAAGCTTACAATAGAATGGCATAGCTACATTTCCCCTATCTCTTGGGGTACGTCCACACTGCAAAGCTATTCTGGGATACCGGAGGTATCCAGAAATAGCTACCCCGTGTCTACACAAGCCACCTGTTATTTCAAAATATTTTTCAAAATAACGGGTGTGCTATTTTGCCATCCCGATAAACATGAGAGTTAAGGGATGGTTTTGCAGACATGCCAAATTTCAAAATAAGCTATTCTGAAATAGATTCAAGATAAGATACACAATTTGCATAGCTCAAATTGCATATCTTGTTTCGCGTTTAGGATGCAGTGTAGACGCACCCTTGGATGACCTGCAAATTAAGGCCATGACTTCTTACAAGATTATTACATGATCCCGTGGCAAATTTTCATTCCATTTTAAAAATCTCTTTATTTCTAGCCCACGTGCTGGTCCAATAGTGGATGATATGATCTATACATATGCATAGAGTTTGTTAGGGCTTTGAGAATCTTCCAGTCTGATGGTACTATTAATCTGCCCTTGGATGCTTATGCAAGGTACAGCACAGTAAGTTGTTATAATATATTATCCATGAGCAACACTCAGAAATCAGGAAAGAGAAGATTCCTCAATATTCATTACAGCCCAAGATTGCTATGCTTTGGTTATTTTAGTGGGGCCTGGTCCAACAACACTTACTGTGCAACTGGTCTTATTTTAGCCAATGGAGCTACTCACACAAGCGTACATTGAACATAAGTAACAGTTAAAAGACTGGATCCTAAATCTGTAATGTAACTTCAAATTTTTGCTTATAAATTTGTATACAAGCGTTCTTTGATTTCAGTGGGTGGCATTTTGCATACAGACTATCAATGCAAATGGTATTTATCTTTCCAATCAGATCAGTTATGATTATCTGACTTTAAAGAAAAGCCAAAAGTCTCTGATTTAAAATCATAATATTCATAACTTTTTTTTCCACAAATCACATTTCATGTTGCCAGACTGTCTTTCAAATGGATTGTTTTGTGAGGCCTAAGCACATAACAGCTAATTTATAATATTTAAAGAGTACAAAAGCAATATACACAAAGACCTATGTCTAGAATCTGCCAGACAATTGAAGAGATTGGCATTCTAGCTAAAGATGAGTGGGAAAATTGCCAAACAACATTTAATAAATAATCGCTTTGCACTATTAACCCTTTTTTGATGAGTTATAAAATATTTTTAAAATGGTTAATAGCTTAGTGGTTCATAAAATAACAATAATGTATTTTTCTTAATAATGGTGCCACAGATGCCTTTTGTTATAAGAGCTGATTGCCTCATAGTATTCTGCAGACCACTAAATTATTTAAAGTATTAAAGGACCATATGCTAAAGCACAAGATGAATGTCAGCTGTCTGAGGGCATAGTAAAATAAGTGGATAGCACCCACAATGTTCAGAATAATTTGCCTTCTAGCCATAGCTGCTAGTTACCTAAGGTGGGTCATGGTGGTTGTTTGGTGATTCATGAAGTAACACTTGTCTCTCTGCATCCATGTTGAATGATTGCCAGCATGGCATTAGGGGCCACTGTACTGCAAGATGTGCCAAGGATAAAATGTAAAACTTAAGTTCTGATCAGGAATGGTTACTAAGCATATCATGACACTTTTCATAAGAGTAAGGATTGGGTATCCTTACTGAGTACCTAGGAGCTTCACAGTGTCCCTTGTGCTATCCATCATATCAACTTCACAGCAACGCGTGGGAAGGAATTCAGATTATCCTGCTCCAAAAATGAAGGCCTCTAGTATTGGAGCTGAAGGAAAGTCTCCATTAGCTGTTAGCAGTATGGGGCTTATGACACAAAATGGAGCCATTCTAATTGTATGCAGTAGAGGAAAGGGGGTACAAACACATCAGTCTTCTCATTACAGCATTATGAGGAGCTCTGAGGGGTGTGTATACTTCCATACATACAGAAAATCTGTACAAGACGTTTGAAGCTGATTGGTTCTATCTGGACCTAAGGCACAGTTTTCTGAACATAACTCCACTATAAGCTCTTCATTAGAAACACCTATGAAAGGGATTTCTAAAAGTCATATCACAACCTATTTTCATTCGAAATAGACATTAAGTCAGTCTTTGATTACTTGCAGGAAAATTTGCTTACAACCTCCTAAGGCTAGAATGATTTTCAGTGGGGACTGGCATATTTTTGAGTGTGTTTCAAGCAAAGAATTTTCAACATTAAGTGACATTTTAGCTTTGGATTTTTGTATGACCGATGCTTAAAGTAATAGAGTTGAAAAGGGGATTAAGACATTCCTGCAACAATATAGAGCCCAAATTTTGTAGTCTTCCCTGAATATTTTTGCATATCCATCAACTTTGTAAACAGTAACTTACTTTGGACAAAGTATACATTCTAGCTAAGAAATCTAGGCTCTAAGATTGTAAATCAAAGCTAACACCTTAAATTAAAAATGAAATCAGTGCCAAATATGTTTGTCAGTAGATGTCTAATTTTACTTGTCTTGCTTGTAGATGATTTACTGCATTACATAAACCATGATGCCTTAAGTAATGAAATGATGATTATCCAATTATCTGACAGCACAAAACTCTTTCAGCATTTTTAGGTACTGGGACATGCCACAGGTTGTTCTTGTATTAATGTACAAAATACACAGACACCAATCAAATTTGCCTTGAAATAAGAGGCTCAGGAGAGCTGAGTGGCAGGAACTCATCACTTACAAGTGAGTTCCACAGTCTCCATTGTCTGTCAGCTGAAGACAGGATCCATTTCAAGAGTTTCCTTCCTCATCTACAAAGCCCTGACTAGGTAAAGTCCCAGTTATCTCAATGACTGCATCTGCTAAGCATCATAAGGACTCTTTAGTTGATGGAACTCGGTTTCAGCTTGTGACAATCACAGGTGGTCAGTGGGCAGGCTGCGATTATTAATGTGATTATCTAGTTCAGGCTAATCTTATCTCTCTCTACTTCAAGAGGGAGCTATCGTTTCACTATTATTTGTATTGCTTGTATTATGGTTAGAGCCCTGAGGGTTTTTTAATTAGTCCGTTTCATAGATGCTCATGTTTACATCTGAAATGTGATGGTGTTGTAACTGTGGGAGTCCTGACCCAAGGAGGAGTTATGGGGAGTCACAAAGCTGTTGTATGGGGGTCAAGGGATTCCCACCCTCACTTCTGCCCTGCCCTCAGAACTGGGCTGTGAAGGAAGCCACTGCGAAGCTTCTTGCAGTGGTGGGAGGTAACTGGAAGTGGGTCTGATCCCCCACCTGAAAGCGGCTACACTGGGCAAGAAGTCGTCCCATTCCTCCCCAGTGTAGAGGGGCCTGGAGCCTGGTACACAGCCAGCCCCTGCCCCTTAGCCTCCACTAGTTAGATTTTGCAAACCATGACATGTTTTTAAAAGTCATGAATTTGTTAAGGCCCTAATTATAGTAGTGCCTCGGGGTCCCTTGAACTTGGAACTGTCCAAACAGCTAATATGAGACATTCCTTGCCCCCCAAAAAGAATACATGTGAAAGAGACAAGAGAAAGGATAGCAGAGGAAGCAGAGCCACAAAGAAATGAAATGACATACCCAGAGAGTTAGTGACTAGAAACCTGATACTAAGTCCAGAGCCCTAAACAATAGACCATGCTGCCTCTTTTGTTTCAGCAAACATGTCCGTAAACCAGCTGCAAAGGAATCACCATGCAGCACCTACTCATGATAAGAAATTAACATTAAGCAACTGGGAGGCAAATTCTGCCTACTAGAGTTACTGTGAGGTATCTTGAATCTGAGAGAGCATTACAGTGAGTGACAGTTGCTATAGGCACTCATGCACACTTGTATTATTCTAAAGAAATAAAACTGTCTTGTGAATAATATTATGCCACTGACAACTCTCATGCTGATGCTATATCCTTGTGTCCCTTTAATTGGTTCTTACTTTTGTATTTGTCACCATTTCCACTCTTTTCCTAAGAACGGCCATGATAAAATAAAAGTCCCATGCACAACTCATGTAATAGCCTGCAGAGTATCAAAGTTGAGTGGTATCCCTTCAGGGGAGTGTCTAGACTACAGGAGTTTGTTGACAAAAGTGGCCTTTTGTTGACAAAACTATACCTGCGTCTACACTACTGGGCTGTGTCTAGACTGGCAAGTTTTTCTGCAAAATCAGCTGCTTTTGCGGAAAAACTTGCCAGCTATCTACACTGGCCCCTTGAATTTCCTCAAGAACACTGACTTCCTACTGTAAGAAATCAGTGCTTCTTGCGGAAATACTATGCTGCTCCCATTCGGGCAAAAGCCCTCTTGCGCAAATCATTTGCGCAAGAGGGCCAGTGTAGACAACGTGGTATTGTTTTGCACAAAAAAGCCGCGATGGCTAAAATGGCGATTGGGGCTTTTTTTAGCAAAAGTGCGTCTAGATTGGCACTGACACTTTTCCGCAAAAAGTGCTTTTGCGGAAAAGCGTCCATTCCAATCTAGACGCTCTTTTCCGCAAATGCTTTTAACAGAAAACTTTTTCGTTAAAAGCATTTGTGGAAAATCATGCCAGTCTAGACGTAGCCCTGCTGTGTTCTGTTGACAGTAAGTCGACAGAACGCGGCAGTTTTGTCGACAGTGGTAAACCTCATTCTACGAAGATTAACGCCTTTGTCGGCAGAGTTCTGGTGACAAAAGGGTGTGTGTGGATGCAGGGAGCCAGTTTTGTTGACAAAAAAGGCCTCCAGGAAGAAGCCCTCGTGGACAGTCCATCTGCATGCCTGGCACCTCTATTGTTCCTGTCTGCAGCCATCTTTTAAAGGGATAGGCACCCTGCAAGCCATTAATGGCAGGAAACCAGCCACAGCACACAGCCATTCCTCTCCCAGGCATCACCCAGCCCCAAGACCATCCTGGCCCTTCCAGGGACCCATCCAGGGGTTCCAAACTCCAGGCACCAGCATGGTCTGGGTCAGAAATAAAGAGCTTCCTCGAAGTGTGGTCTGAGGAGGAATCCTTACAAACCCTCCACACGCCACAGGAATGAGGAAATGTATAGCCACATGGCCCAGGGACTGGCCAGGAGAGGGCACCACCCCCGCACTCTAGAGCAAGTGCAGGCCAAAGTTAGAGTTGTGCCAGGGGTATGGTAAGGCCCAAGATGACAGCTCCCACTCTGGGGCAACCCCACACTACTGCCTATACTACGAGGAGCTGGCACACATTCTTGGCAGTGGGGAAGCCCGGACACCGCTGCGTGTCGTGCAGTCTGGGTTATCGGAGCCTGTGGTGGATGAACCAGATCAGGAGCACGAACAGTCCAGGGAATCTGGAGAGCTAGACCTGTTGCTAGAGGAGGAGGATGATGACAACACCATGACCCTCACCCTTGAGCTGGTCACCCAGACCCCAGAGGCCTCCCCAGTGTCTTCGGACGTTGGGGAAGAACCAGCAGGTGAGTGCTGTGAGGTTGTGCCACACCCAGGGTGGGGGAGGTGGGTGCACAGTGGGTGATGCACAAGGGAAAAGTGTCATGCTCAGTCTGGACATCATGCAGCTGGCTGTACATGTGCACACGGGCAGTGGTAGTGTGTACCACGCGGTGCCAGGAGCCATTTCCACAACACACACAGGTGGGTTGGCAGTGTGAGGGGGGATATGGTCCAAATGGCACTTTGGGGCCCATGTGATGCCCAGATCACACATGGTGTTACTTTCAGAACCTCTGAGTCTCCTGTCTGAAGGAGAGTCCCTTACAGCGAGGGCATGCCCTTGTGGGCAGCTGTTGCATGCCTGACTGATTGTCTCTTCCTCTTTTCCTCCACAGCTGGACCACCTGTGCAAGAGGGCTGCAGCACCCCAGCCCCACTTCCATCTCGGTGACATGGGCACCACAGGCACTGGCGTGCTTATACAGAGATTCTGAAGATGCATGTGGCGGCCCTGCAGGATCTCAAGACCCTGAAAGAGAGGACAGAGGCAGGGGCTCTGTGGCATGATCGCCTGCTGGAAGAGCTTGTACAGCAGCGCACTTCAATTTGTGCCACAATCTGTGAGGTCTGTGGCTTGCCTGCTCCTGTCCCTGCTACCGCTCCTCTGGCACGCCATGACCCTACCCCACCAAAACCCCCTTCCCCTCCACCACCCCCTTCTCCCCTAGCACCTCCCTCTCCCCCAACCCCTCCTCTCCCCCAGCCCTCCCAGACCCAACTGTGCCTCCCCTCTCCTGTCCAGCACTCTGTCAGTCGCCCCACCCAACACCGAGGCCATGGTGGTCCCTCACACGAGGCAGCAGGAGCTTGCGAGCAGGGAAGCACCATCCCATCTGAACCCCCTCCCTCCTCCACATTTTAAGCCCCCTCCCCCTTCCAGGTTCTAAGCCCCCTCTCCCTTCCAGGTTCTAAGCACCCCACCACCCCAGTTATAGACAATGTTGGTTATTTAAGAAAATGTTTATTTTTGAATCAGTTTTCTCTCAAAGCATAGTTTCTATGTAAAATGAACAAAAGATTTTATATTTTAGCAACATTTCTAGATGATCTCAGTTAATGCTATTGATAACAATAAAACAGAACTTATCCTTTTCAAACAAAACCTGGTGTATATTATTGCTAGAAAGAGGGTCAGGGTGAGGGTTATGGAGGGAAGGTTGCATTGGGCCAGGGCCACGCCCCCATAGAGGAGACCCTTGGGAGAGTCAGTGGGCTCCTTCAGAGAATCACTCCCTAAGGGCCTTCCAGATGCAAACGCCACACTGGCGAGCCAGGTGGATGGCAGCTGTCCAGGGCTGCTTAAATTGCCTCTCCACGCAATCAGCACCTGTGCCCCACCCTGGGAGAAAGGCCTCCCCTTTTCTCTCCACAAGGTTATGGAGAATGCAACATGCGGCCACCACCTCAGAAATGTTGCATTCCCCCATTTCTAGCCGTGTGAGCGAGCAACGGAATCTCCCTTTTAAACATCCGAATGCTCATTCCATGTGAGCTGGATGAGAGCTCGGCTAAGATGAGCATTCAACTGCTCCTTGCTCGCATCCAGGTGGCTGGTGTAGGGCTTCATCAGCCACGGCATCAGGGGGTAACAGCATCAGCCACTATGCACACCGGCATGTGCACATCCCCAAGGACAAGGTTCCGATGTGGGAAAAATGTTCCTGCCTGCAGCCTCCAGTAGAGGTAGGAGTTCCTGAAGATGCAGGCATCATGTGCCTGGCCCGCCCCGACCACCCAACACAAATGTCAGTAAACTGTCCCCAGTGGTCAATAAGAGCTTGGAGCACCATTGAAAAGTAGCCCTTCCTATTAATGAATTGGGCTGCGCGATGGGACGGTGCATGGATTGGGATGTGTGTCCCATCGAGTGCTCCTCCACAGTTTGGGAAGCCAAGGGCAGCGAAGCCAGCCACGACAGTGTCCAGATTTCCCAGACGGACGAGCCTCTTCAGCAGATTGGAACTGATGGCCCTCACCACCTGCAGAAAGAGACAAATAGACAAGAAAAATGTTAGACAGGGTGCCTGAGCCCTTGGGAGGAGAACACCCCAACCTGCTTCCCAGAACATCCCGGGAATCCCCTCCTCAGGACTCTGCCCCTGAACCCTCTGCAGCAGTAGCGCACTCCACCCCATCCCCCACTCATCCTTACCCTTTCCTGACAGTCCCACTTTTTCACCCCTCCAGTAGTGACTGTCCCCCTAGAATGACTTACCTCCATCAAGACGGACCTGACAGTAGACCTGCCCATGCCCAAACTGGTGTCTCACAGAGCAGTAGCTGTGAGCTTCTAGAGGGCATTAGCGACCCTCTTTTCCAGAGGGATGGTGAGGCGCAGGTGCGTGTTCTGTCGTTGGAGAGCAGGGGTGAGCCAGGCACACAGCTTCTGGAATGTGGCCTTCTGCATCCGGAAGTTGAGGAGCCACTGCTGGTCATCCCACAACTCCATAACGAGCCGGTCCCACCAGTCAGAGCTGGTGTCAAGTCTCCAAAAATGCCTCTCCAAGAAGAAGTTTGGAGGCAAAGACATTAGTCTTGCATCCCAGGGAAAGCTTTCAAATCTCTGGTCTGGGTCCAGATGGGGAAGGAGCATCATGGCTGTGTCATGCAGATGCAGGAGAACTTGCAGAATGATGGTGTGGGGCCATTGCCTGCCCAGGGGCAGCTCCGGCTCCATGGCCAAAAAAGGGGATCAAAATGAGAAAAACCTCCAAAAAAACCCAAACTGCTGTGGTGTCCCAGGAAGCAGGGCACTCACAGCAAGCACTGCAAAACCTTTGCTGTCCCTCTAGGAGGTAAGCAAGGCAACTGCAGGAGCAGAGCAACGGCTGTTCAGGGGGTTCCCTTTAAGCACGCGTCTCTGCAAAGGGCAAGCAGCAGCACCAGGAAGTAAATGCTGCTCCCATGCCCTGCCAGAAGTGGTTCTGGGTGCCTTCTTTTGTTGACAGAGCATCCACCAGTCTGGACGCTCTTTGTCGACAAAGCGGATCGATTTTTCGATCCACGTAATGCAGTCCAGATGCTCTTTGTTGACAGAGGCTTTGTAAACAGTATCTGTCGACAAAGCCTCTGTCAACAAAAGCCTGTAGTCTAGACATACCCCAAATAGTTTGTGAGCCCTCTAGTGGCCCTCCCTGACTTTTGTTTCAGAAACCACTTGAACCCTGCCAGAACAGCAGCGTGTGTACGTAGCCGGGCCTTGTATGATATTTAGACCCAACTGTGCCCTAGTGGTTCCTTCCTGTTACACTGACTGAGAAAAGAGCAAAAGATACAACATAGCCATGAGTGTTTGCCATTCCCATCGTCTCCCAACAGTTCGAAAATTTAGATTTGCAAGAACATTTGGACTTAATATTATTTTAAAAATGCTCTCCTGGACTCTCGTTCTGGTTGCAGCTTTTCTGAAGCACGTGTAATCTCAATTTTCTTCACCCGAGTTGCCTGACAATCCGATGAAGTAAGACAAGCAATTCCCTTTTGCACCTGGAAATGATCGCTCTTTTCAGTCCAACATTTGTCGTGTGTCTAACTAAATTGGTAATTATGATTGTTAGTGGTGTTGTGCTTTCCTAAGACCCAATTTTAATAGCAGGCAATCATAAAAAATATTACACATGCCATTGCTAGTTATATTCTGTTTTTTAATTAGCCAATTGTGCTGTCACTGAGCTGAAGTGTAAGGAAAACATTTGAGAACCTTTGACAAGCTGGGAGTGCCATGTAAACAGACATATATGGGCACTCGGTACCTCGCAAAGGAATGCCAGATTTATAGTTCCACAACATTATGATTCATGATTACTGAAATATGCATGATGGAAGAAAGGCAGAATGCTTTCTTAACTTAACCAGAAATATTTAACTATTTGAATACCACTTTCCTCTGGGAGTACTGGATGTTCTTCATGGTTTTGATACAGAGGATTGATCTTTCCATTTCCTCTTTTTTAATTTCAACTTGAAGGCATCGTGTGATAGTAACCATCTTTCCAGCCATGAGCTTGGATAAGATTTCCTTCCAACTCATCCGTCTGTGAATTTTTCCAGTCTATAATCATGGTAGTATCTAATCAGTTCACAGTTTTAAGGTCAAGTGAAGCTCTCCCTTCTCTTAAAAGGGAATTGTGATTCATCCTCCTTAAAGCAAACTGAGCTCTTAGATGTATGGGTTTCGTAAAACTATATTTATTTATATTAGGAGTTTTTATTAAATGAAATATGACCCAGTATGTGCCCTTTTATATGATTTATCTTATAAGGGTTCTTTACTTAGCGACTGTGTCTTTTGGGAAATGACTTTCAGCCTGATTTTATTATTTTAAAAGGGTTGGACTGCGGCTGTGTCAGGGACCCGCTCACAATATAATCAGACTTCGGTGATTGATATTTGCAAGAGGCTGTGCACTAATGCTCACTTTCACAGCTGGGCTTTTACAGAGCCAAATTCAAGAAGCAACAGAAAATGACCCAGCACTGGACCAAAGCACAGGATTTCCAGACTTTGTCAACACCACTCTGCCTTTTGCAGAACTACAGCCCGCTCCTATGCCCAGGATGGTACGGTATGTATTCATGAAAAATCCCACAGTGATGATGTAAGCCTGGTGAAACTGATCACATTTAGAGAGAAAAAGGACACAAGAGGACAGAGTCTGCTCAGCCTGCTGCCTGTTAGCATCCGAAAAGGAGACCAGCCTTAATGAGAAATGCAGGATTTGAGCATATATCTGCCTTTGCTAAGACCACAAGCACTTACAGGCTTTGAATCATAGGGCTTACGTCCAGCTGGCCTAGCTTTATTCTATACAGGTCTGAAGTGTGCCAAAGGGACACAGGATATACCTCTGGCTGTTTTTCCATACAAAAATTAGGGGCAGGTCAGTAGCACAACAAACAGCTGTGAAGGCTGTCCTTGCCCTTACAGGAAACAACTGAATGAACGTTCATGTGTGCACTGTAGCTATGCCTCTTTAAGCTAGTGCATTATCTTTGCTATCAAATGCATAGCTTCCTCCCACACCTAGGCCATATGCAGTGAGCTTTTATTTGTTTATTGGCTTTATTACCTCCTCTTTGTGTCCCTACCAACAGGGAAGGAGCCTTAGATATGGAAGGAGTGGAAGCTAACACAACCCTCCTATCTCTGCCTAAGATTTACTTTCCCCATCTGGCAGGGAATTTTTCCTTGGTAGCTACATTGAAAAAAACAAAACGAAACAGGGAAAAGTCTGACAGTGCTTAACAGTTGTGTAGAGGTACATAACCTCTTCCACACCCAACAATAACATATGTCTGACCCTAATGAAAACCACTCATAGTTCTCTGGGGTGCCATAACACCAGTCCCTTTTCCACCGTTCCAGCTTCTTCTGCCCCATGACAATACTGTAGAGTATAGACTCATCTTCAGCTATTTACTTAACAAAGAAGAGTTTGAACTACCTGCTTCTAGGAGGATCTAGGCTTGGCATGGTACTTTCTACATTTTCATGAGCCTCATCAGGCCAAAGGCTGTATCCTGGAATTTGTGAGGAAGAAGACAAGATTTTACTAAAGATGGTAGGTCCAAAACCTTAATAAACTACTGTCCATAAATAACAGCTCGACAGGCAGGTCTAAATTACTGCAGTTCATAGGAGTCCCAATTAGGGGCCAAAGCCTCATTGTGCTAGATATCGAACAAACATGTAGTAAAGACACAAAGGCTATGTCTACACTGGCAGCTTCTTGCGCAAGAACATCTTGCACAAGGGTTCTTGTGCAAGAAGTCTTGCGCAAGAAAACATCCACACTGCCATGTGCATGCTGTGCTTTTGTGCAAGAGCTCCCATGGCAGTGTGGATGCTTTCTTGCGCAAAAAATCCCTGCTGAGCGTCCACACTGCCCTCTTGCACAAGAGCTCCTGCGCAAGAGGGCTTACACCTGATTAAAAAAAAAAGCGTAACTCTTGCGCAAGGAGTCCTCTCTTATCACGCCATACTGTTAATTTACTTGCGCAAGAGTGGGTGGGCAGTGTAGATGCTCTGCGAATTCTTGTGCAAGAACGGCCGTACTTGAGCAATAACCCGCCAGTGTAGACATAGCCAAAGAGTATAGAAAGTGTTTTCCCCATTCACTGTATTTCTATGAGCTATTAAGGAACTTCCTGTGAGTACCTTCCAACAGGTTGTAAAGGGTAATCTCCTCTTTTAGGTTTTTCTTTGTACCACAAATAGAGGACAACTTGTGCCCACTCAAACTCCACCACTGGGGAGTCTGTGCCTGGCTACCTCAGGAAGAGGAAGGAGCTTTCAATATCATCCATGAGCCCCTATTATAAGTGATAACCATAAGCCTGAGCAGAAGACATTGGCACATCCTCACATTTTTTTCTCCCTAGGGCCTTTTTTTTTTTTCTAACCAGAATAGAGTTCTAAGGCATTGTGCTTGATACTATATCCACCCACCTGCCATTTTACACCTCAAGGGGTTCATTGTCATGAACAACAGAGAGCTAATTATTTCAGCTTTGTGGGAAGGAAAGTTTTCTGTTGTGTATCAGCCTGCCTGACATTCAGTTGTCTGTAATGCATCCTTTGGAATGTTTTACTTAAATGCATGTCAGTATCTGGAGTCATGAAGCCTAAGGCCTCTATTGTCTGAGAATGTGTGGTGCAACACTATAATGTCTCTTTGTGTTGTTACTGCTTTCTTCTCAGCTGCTGCAAGAACATCTGTTGCAGGATGCCAACAACCCCAACACAAAGGATCTGCTGCTGCTTTGCTTGTGGTCCTTAAATCCAAGGTCCTTCTGTAAGGGTATGTCTACACTGCCATCCTAGTTCGAACTAGGGTGGCTAATGTAGCAATTCGAACTTGCAAATGAAGCCTGGGATTTAAATATCCCGGGCTTTATTTGCATGTTCCCGAGTGCCACCATTTTTAAATGCCCCGTAGTTCGAACTACCTGCCCACAGCTACACATGGCACAGGCTAGGTAGTTCGAATTAAATTAGCTAATTAGGAGCTTTAATTCGAACTAACTAGCCCATGTCACGTGTAGCCGCGGGCAGGTAGTTCGAACTACGGGGCATTTAAAAATGGCAGCGCTCGGGAACATGCAAATAAAACCCGGGATATTTAAATCCCAGGCTTCATTTGCAAGTTCGAATTACTACATTAGCCACCCTAGTTCGAACTAGGATGGCAGTGTAGACATACCCTAAGTACTATTCATTATTTATATTACAGTAGTGCCCATAGTGTGCTAAGTGCTTCCTAAGCACAGAGGAAGATTAAGACACCTTCTGCCACATAGCTTGCCATCCAACACAAGAAAGCTGGGAAAAGGATGAAACACAGAGTTGTAAGGGTAATGGTAAGCACATATATTAGTAGAAGTTTGTTAATTATAGAGACTTCATTAACATCTTCAGGGAGATAAATATCATCCTTTTGATACTATGGTGTGGTTGTCATCAAAGGGCACATCTACACAGCAGGGCAAAAGTTGAATTAAGCTACACAACTTCAGCTACAGCAACTGCATAGCTGAAGTCAAAATAGCTTAATTTGGCTTTTGGCACTGTCTACACAGCAAGAAGTCAAAGGAGGAATACTCTTCCTTCGACTTCCCTTACCCCTTGTGAAATGAGGGCTACAGGAATTTGAGTAAGAAGTCCTTCAGCTCGACATTATTTTGAAATAATGGCTCACTGTGTAGATGTACTCTTTGTTATTTCAGAATAATGGCATTTATTCCAAAATAATGCTGCTGTGTAGACATACCCAAAAAGATTAAAGGAGCTCCTGAAATCATTAATGCCGAACAATGAGAGTTTATGGAAAATAGAATCTGTCCACTGAACTTTTTCTGATGAGACCACAAGTTACACGTTTACAAGAATATGCCTTGGATATTCTCTTGGAATTGCTTTTTTCTTGGGGAAGGAAGGGGTTCTACAGCCTGTGTTATACGTTGGGACCCTGTTATGTTGGGCTCTGTATAATGAAGGAGCACTTTTGTCACAAAAAGCCTACAGTAAATAGTCTAGGTGAGGAGTGGGCAATAATTTTTGAAAAGTGGCCAAAGGCCATACTTTTCTGCGGAGAGGGTGCAGGGTCTACAATGGTGCAGAGGGGTGCATGGAGTAAGGAACTGGAGTTCAGGAGCTGGTGTGAAGTCTGAGAGAGTTTGGGTGAAGGAGAGGGTTGTGATGTGGGTCAGAGGATTGGAGTGTAGGGTCAGGGAGGGAGTGTGGCTGCAGGAGAGAATTCTGGCCTGTGGCAGGGGTGTAGGAAGGGGTTACAGCATCTGGGAGGTATGTCTATATTAGCTTGTTAGTTCAAGCTAGGCAGGCAAATGAGGGCAACCGGAGTTGCAAATGAAGCCCGGGATTTAAATATCCTGGGCTTCATTTGCATGTTCCCGGGCGCCGCCATTTTTAAATCCCCCTTAGTCTGAACTAACTGCCCACGGCTAGACGCGGCAGTTAAACGTTAATTCGAACTAACTCCTTAGTTCAAATTAACTGTTACTCCTTGTGGAATGAGGAGTAACAGTTTGAATTAAGGAGTTAGTTCGAATTAACGTTTAACTGCCGCGTCTAGCCGTGGGCAGTTAGTTCAGACTAAGGGGGATTTAAAAATGGCGGCGCACGGGAACATGCAAATGAAGCCCGGGATATTTAAATCCCGGGCTTCATTTGCAACTTTGGTTGCCCTCATTTGTCTACCTAGCTCGAACTAACAAGCTAGTATAGACATACCCGGAGAGAGTTGTGACTGGAGGTACGTGGATGCAGAGGGTTTGGATGCTGACCTGGGGGAGAGAGTAAAGGTGTGGGAGGGGCAGCGGTGCCAGAGGCAGGCTTTGGCTGGGAGGAGATTATCTAAGTGTCTCCCAGCCAGCAGCCTTGCAGCACCCCCAAAGTAGACTGGGCTCCCTGCCTGCTACAGCTCCAGACTGCTTGAAAATACAGGCTGCTCCCTCTTTGTGGCTCTCAGCTCTCAGAATGGGAGAGGCTTGCCCCCGTGTCTCAGGCCAATCTCTTAGCTCCTATTGGCTAGTTGTTTCCAGCCAATAGGAGCTGAGAGATTGGCTGATGTCAGTTCCTATTGGCCAATTGTTTCTGGCCAAGAGTAACTGAGGATTGGGCTGAGGGCAGGCGGATCTCACAAAGCCTCCATCTAGAGCAGGGAGGCACATGGAGCATCTCTGCGCTTGAAACAGTGGCAGCTGCATGGCTCAGGGATCTGGAAGGGTGCCCTGTAGAACCTTGAGCCCTATGGCTCTATCTTGACTTTCTGAAACATTTTGTTTGAGATGCAGATTTTTACCAGTTATATAGATGTTCCCCAGTGTAAGAAGTCTCAATCCAATCGTCTTTCTAAGGGGGAAAAAACTTTTTACATGACGCCACCATAGGAACTGCATGTACATTTGAGATGAATAGGAGTGCTGTCCAGCACCCGGTGACTAAGGGATTAACTGAGGTACCTACCAAAGGTGTTGGCTAGGGGGGCCAAGAACCAATTGAGATAGACGGTTGAAATTTGAATTGGATATAGATTCCCTGCCTGCTTTCTTTGTGTGGGAGAGTTAAACCAGGAGATGAGAGAGACAGAATGATTTTAACCCAAGCAGGCAGGGCTGGACTGAGCCATTCGGGTGTCCCGGGCAGACAGTTTAATTGCACCCCGGCGCGTGGGGCTGGCGGTGGCAGGACGCACTTGCCCAGCCCGGCCCAGCCCAGCCCGGCTACTGCCACTGGCACGCTGCCCGGGGTGGTCCGAGCCTGGCCACGCGGGGCCCTGTGGCCACAGGGGGACGGGCGCTGCTGGCCGGCGCTGTGGGGGTTAACGCGGCCTCTGCCCTGGGCGGCCGCTGCAGGGTGGCCACAGGGAGCTGCTGCAGCCCGCGATCAGGGAGCAGAGCATGCAGCGCCTGATGGCAGCTATAAGGGGTGCTGTGCGCCCCTTACAACTGCCATCAGGCGCCCCCCCATAGGTTGGCACCCTGGGCTGCTGCCTGGCTAGCCTATGCCTTAGTCCGGCCCTGCAAGCAGGGTTACCATGCTCCCCACCCCTCCACACACACATGGAATTCAGGGCATGGGAGCGGACAGAACAAAGAGAAAATTAGAAGTGAGTACCAGGGAAATGCAAGTCCAGTCACATTCAGGGTAATTTTTCTTTATTTTGTGGTTTGGTTTGAACTCCTCTGTGTGAATCTCTGCCTCCCCTCCCCATTTACTACCATCTAAGCATTGTGCTGAGACTTTTCTGTTTTTTAAATTTGTTTTCCTTAGTTGCTCTGTACATCTAGCAACCAGGTATGCTTTATCAAGGTTATCTTTGGTTTTGTAATAAAAATCACTTATTTTCAGGTGATGTGTTGATTCTTGTGTCCTGGAAGGCCTGTCTGTGTGTATCTGCATGCCTCTGACTGAGGAGTCATCTACCAGAGACTGCAGTTTGTTTTTCTCTTTTCTTTTTCAAATGCTTTTTGGGCAAAGAAGCGTGGGGTACCCCGGCGTGATTTCAAGTGTTCACCTCTGGTTTTTTAGGGATCAAAGCACTTGATGGTGGCTGCAAATTCCCCAAAATATGTTTATTAGGATTCTGGGGGGAGGGTTTTGTAACCAGCACCTCTAGAGGCAAGGTTTTGAAGCTCTCTTGTGGGCCTTCACCTTCTGCATTTGGAGTGCCAGAGTGGGGAACAACCTTGACAGCATTACATTTACTATTATATTTTTAACAACACCTAAGAAAGTGCTAGAGAACAATATTAAGATTAAATAAGATATGAGCATTTCTTAGTGTTCATTTTAGAAGCTAAGGTATTTGGATACTGTAAGTAAGAAAAATGGTTCTAGCAAATCTTTATAACAATCATCAACATCTCCACTGTGTTCCTGAAGCTTGAGTCTTACAGATACCAGATCACAGAATTAGAGAAATGAAGGGCTGGAAGGGACCTCAAGAAATCATCAAGTCCAGCCCCCTGTGTTGTGGCAGGACTAAGTAAACCTAGATCATCAGACCCCGCCCCTCAGATCCTTTTCAGTAATACCATCACTCACTCAGTTATTCCTTATTTTGTAGTTGTACATTTAATGTTTCCTTCCTAAGTGCTTTGCACTGATCTTTACTGAATTCAGACCAAATCTTCAATTTTTCTAGGTGGTTTTGAATTCTTATCCTGTCCACCAAAGTTAGTCTGACTACCGTGTAATATCTGGGTTCCCTTTGTTCCACTTTTTAAAGATAGGTACTCTGTTTGCCCTTCTCCAGTCTTCTGGGACCTCACCCATCCTCATGGAGTTTTCAAAAGATATTTGCTCACAGTTTTGTGATTGTCAGCCAGTTCCTTAAGTACCTTAGGGTGAATTTCATCAGAGCCTGGCAACTTAAATACATCCAAATTACCTGAATGTTATTTAACATGTTATTCTTTTCTGTTGGCTTGTATTCCTTTCTCCTTTTTGTTAATATACTTGTGTTGAATATTTAGTTGCCATTAACCTTTTTAGTGAAGACTTGCAGAAAACAGACTTTAAACGTCTAAGCATTTTCATCATCAGTTATTAGCTTTACTTCCCCACTATCTTTTACTCATATTTACAGAACCTCCTCATTGCCTTTTATGTACCTTGTTATGTGTAATTTATTTTGCGCCTTCTGATTTTGTTCCTACATGCTTATCCTATTATTTTATATTTCTCTCTTTGCTTATATCTTCTGAAGCTCAGTGACTTTATTTCAAGAGGCGGGATGACCTCATGCTGTTCTTCCCATGAGCTTGCCATCTCCCTGTATTTAAATGGTGCTTCCATTGTTTTGATTCAACCATACTTATATTTATGGAGGAGACAGGTTCCCCTCCAAAGAGGAGAGAAGAAAACTATTTATCTGTTTCTCCCTGTTGGGCCACAGCCTTTAAAACATAACAAGCATCCATATTTCCTCATGTAATGTTATACATACAATTCAAGATTAGTACATACAATTCAAGGTAACACCAGTGTGCCATTAGCTTTCAGAAAAGACCTCACTCTATATGCTTTTATAGTACAATAATCTAGTATAGAATCAATTGATTTATTTGTTTTCACTTGAGGTTCCATCCCTTCCCTGTACAGATCAGTAAACCTTTTGCAATGTATTCTTTGAATAGTAAAACTCAGATTCAATGGGCTTTCTCCTACAGCATATCAATGTCATGCTGCCTTTTCCCCAATTATTGGTGCAAGCTTGTCTCCATCCCTCCTTTGCTCAATATGATATGTAAATACATTCTCATTGTCTTTCCAAGTACTTTAAAGTACTTGCCAGGTGGGAGTTACACACTCCTTTGTCCAGGGCAACTCCCCACTACGTATCTGGTTTAAACACACTTTAGCCATATCAAAAAACAGGACTATGTTGCACTTTAAAGACTAACAAGATGGTTTATTAGGTGATGAGCTTTTGTGGACCAGACCCACTTCCTCAGATCAAATAGTGGAAGAAAATTGTCACAACCATATATACCAAAGGATATAATTTTTAAAAAATGAACACCTATGAGCCATATAACTCTTAATAGCCTCAGAAGCATACAGACATCACACAAGACTATCAAAGATCAGAGAGATAGTAGTTTTCAAAGGATACGTCACATGGCATATTTGGTACAAAGATTATTACAATAGTGTATGATGTGTGAATACAGGGATGCAAAGCCTTATCTAATTACCTATGCCGTCTATCTATTTCAGCTATGCAAACAGTGCAGCTGAAATTGACATACCGTGGCATATTCTCTCCTTGATAGAGTACCAGCATTGACAGGAGTGCTCTTGGTAGGGTTGCCAGATGGTTTAACAAAAAATACCAACCCCTTCCCCCCCAAAAAAAGGGAAACAATTCTGTTGAGAAAAAAAAAGGGGGAGACCAAAGTTGTTAAGCAAAAAAAAGGGGGGGGGGCACTGCACCTTTAAATGGCTCTGCGCTCCTCACTCTCCCACCCGTGGCAGAGGAAAATTGCCCTCAGCTTCCATCCGAGGGAAACAGGAAATACCAGACATTTCACATGTCCAGTATTTTCTGGGGTTTTTTACTGGATGGGGGACCCAAATAATGGGTGAAAACCAGACACCTGGCAAGCCTAGCTCTTGGAGATCAATTTATCGTGTCTACAGCAGACGTGACAAATGGATCACTGCAGAATCGATCCATCATGAAGCATAGACAAGGGCTTAGTTTCCCCAGCCACTAGAAAACTGCATGCTTTTTAAAGTTCCGGCCTCTCTCTCAGCTGGAGTGGGTGACTCAAGCCCTCTCATTCAGATGCCTCTAATTGCTGGCCTAAACAGTTGCTAGCTATGCTGCTCTCATGTCAAAGGAGCCCCTGCTACAAATCAGGCACTAATGCAGCTAACTGTTGTTCCAAAACACAGCACCAGCCCAGATTCTTACCAAACACAACAGCGAGTTCCCAGCACAGACAGTGCTCCTCTTCTTCCCCTGACCCTCCTCCTGAGTTAATATAAATAAAATAGAAGTGCCTCAGAAATAAGGCTAGCCTCCTTCATCTTCCAACTGCCTTAGTTTTACCAGCAATGTGTCTGTCATCTTAGCCACTGGAAGCCTGCTTGCTTTTTAAAATCTGAGCCCTACACATAGCTGGAATATGCCCCCTCCCCTCCCTCACACAGCCTTATGTGATCTGTACCTATTGAGAAGTTGTATTGGTGCTATAGTTTGAGCCAAAAATGTTTAGTACAAACAGTACGGTGTATGCACGTCTTCAGACATTCTCCAAAAGCTGTGCCTAAAATGCACTTCAAATATTACTTACTCTCCTCCTCCCCCTTCATCTCCTTAGTAAACACAAAAAGAAAGGAAATAGCCTATGATGTGTATGACTTCAGTGTTAAAACTGTATTGTACTAACGTTTATTCTTGTCTACTGTAAGAGTCAATGCATCTTGAAAATCATTTAAGTGAAATGTGGTAAAACATGGGAATATCTGACAGTAGACATGTGAGATTTGCTCATATACAAATCACAACGAATCATAAAATAGCCACTGAAACATTTTTCCACTTCTCTGAAAAAGGACAAATCCAAAGACCTACAGCGGGAATATAGATGCAAACTTGTACTTTTCTTCCTGCTCTGGGGACATTTCTGGCTTTCAGATTTTTACTTCTCAGCTTCCAAACACCAAAGCCAAACACATTGCTAAGGCTTTAGACACATGTTCAGCAATAAAATATTTTATAAAATAGATCCTACAAACACTGAATGTTTGCCAAGTTGCCAATTAATTATTTTATGTTCTTGTTGAGCAATGAAATATTGTATTTTAATAAAGAATATATTAGTATTATGAAGACCATCATTCAGTTTTTCAGTTATGATGTTTCATATTAATTGAAATGAGGAGATCTAATTCTAATATGTTTATTATGTCATTCTTCAAATTAAATCACACTCAGTAACAAAGATTTCCTGTGAACATTTTTCAGGAGGCATGTTTCTGATTTCATTTTCACCAAAGTAAATCAGGAATAACTATATTATGGAGCTATAATGGTATAAGGTCAAAATCAGGCTTCACAGAATGTGTGGGGTTATTGTTGGAAAGAGGCAGGTCATACACAAGCACACTTCCCTCCTCTCCCCTTCCACCAGATGTAGGAGTTATTTCATTTATTTACACTGTTCGTTCATCCCTGAATGCAGTTCACTGAAGAATCAATGTTGTTTGCAAGCAAAATACTAGGCTGCATCTAGACTGGCATGATTTAGCGCAAATACTTTTAACGGAAAAGTTTTTCTGTTAAAAGTATTTCTGCAAAAGAGCGTCTAGACTGGCACGGATGCATTTGTGCAAAAGACATCTTTTGCGCAAATGCATTCGTGCCAGTCTAGACATGCTTTTGCGCAAGAGAGCTCCGATGGCCATTTTAGCCATCGGGCTTTCTTGCACAAGAAATTAAGGTGCCTGTCTACACTGGCCCTCTTACACAAGTATTCTTGCGCAAGAGGGCTTATCCCTGAGTGGGAGCGTCAAAGCATTTGCGCAAGAAGCACTGATTTCTTACAGTAGAACGTCAGTGTCTTGTGCAAATTCAAGCGGCCAGTGTAGACAGGTGGCAAGTTTTTGCTCAAAAGCAACTAACTGCTTTTGCACAAAATCTTTCCAGTTTAGATGCACCCCTAGTGTATTAATCCCAGTGCATGCAGAAGCTATAAGTTAGAACTCTAATTTCGGCATCCACAATTACTAACATCAGGCCTAAGCGAAGGGTGATATTTTATACTTCAGGGAACTTTTGTTTTATAGAAAGAAGGAAAAACTGGATGTGATAGTTTTAGCAGTTTTAGCACTCTTGACCCAGTCCCTAAAGTCAAACCAAACCTGGCACTGCAAAATTATCTGATAGTATGCCGTGTTCCAGATGAGCATTTCCGAGTTTGGATTTGAATTTGATCCACCTTAAAATGATGTTGAATTGTATCAGATCATAGGCTGGGAGTCATATTTCTACTTAAAAGCTTCAGAGGGGTAGCTGTGTTAGTCTGTACCTGAAAAAACTTAAAAAACAATGATTTGACTAGCAGCACCTTAGAGTACGTCCACACTGCACACTTATTTTGAAATAAGCTATCCCAGAATAGTTATTGTGAAATAACTTATTTTGAAATAGCACGTCTACACTGCAGGGAAGCCTCAAAATTAGTCCGAGGCAGGCTTCCCTAATGTAGACATGCTATCTTGATTTAGAGTCCCTGTCGGGGGTCTCCCCCCTCAACTGGGGTTGCTGCCCTCATCCGGGGCATAGCTCAGCCCACTTGGGCTTACCCCAAAGTGCAATGCCCCTTTTTTAGGGGAAATACGGCCCACTGGCCTAGTCTCCAAATGTCCTGCCCCTGTAGTAGGGGGCATACAGCCTCCTGGCCTAGTCCGCAGTACGCAGGCCCTGAAGCCTTGTCCCAAAGTAGGATGTCTCTTTATTAGGGGAAATACGGCCTCCTGGCCTAGTTTCAAAGTATCCACAATTCCCCCTGTGGTAGGGGAAATACGGCCTCCTGGCCTAGTCCTCTGTACGCCGGCTCTGTGACCTAGTCTTCTAGCCGAGCTCCCCACTCGCCGGGGTTCAGGGCAGGAGGGGTGGGGGGCCCGGGCCCTCCCTCTCCACCAGGCCCCGACCCAGGGCCCTAGTAGTGGCGGGCGGCTCCCACCACTGGCTCGGCGGGGGCTCCTCCCCGCAATGCCCCGAGCCCTCAGGGGCTTTTCCAGCTCCCTGCCCTGGGTCGCTTCCTACCCCCGGCCCGTCGCGGTCCCACCTGTCGGCGTTAGTCGGGTGGCTGTAGCGACACTTCCCCCATCAGCGTCGGGGTCGGCAGCGTCTGGTCCGGTGCCTGGGTCACGGGGGGCCGGGCGGCGGCTCCGTCGCTGGGGGCGAGCCCGGCTGGGGTCTGGCAGCGGCACGTTCAGCAGTCCTGGCGACTCCCTCTCTGGCCGGTGGGTGCTAGCTCCCACTCGGGCCGTGGTCTGCCCCCTCTGAGCAGGCCAGCAGCCTTTTATACCTTGGCTCCCCTCGGAGCATGCCCAGTAGGGCTGTGTGGGTGGGGCCCTCTCCGCCCCCGGCTCCAGGTGGTTTCCCTGGGCTTGAGTGCGGGGCGGGGCCGCCCCATCACAGTCCCAGGAAGCATTGAGGAGGAATAACTTAGAATGGCCCTGGGGAGGGGCTATTTTGAAATAGCAGAAGTGGAGCGTCTACACACCTTATTTTGAAATAGCTATTTTGGAATAGGCGTTATTCCTTGTAGAATGAGGTTTACAGATTTCAAAATAAGCCAGCCCTTATTTCAAAATTATTTTGAAATAACGGAATGGCTGTGTAGACGCTCGCTTTGTTATTTCAAAATAATGGTGCCATGTAGATGTACCCTTAGGGTATGTCTACACAGAACAGTTAATTTGAAATAACAGCCCTTATTTCGAATTAACTTTAATAGCATCTATACAGGCAAACTGCTGTTTCGAAATAAAATTGAAATAGCGGGGCACTTAATTTGAATTAGTTAAATCTCATTCTATGAGGAATAACACCAAATTCGAAATAGCTAAATCGAAATAAGCACTGTGTAGATGCTTATTTCAAAATAGGGGGCCTCCAGCCCTTCCCAGTTTCCCCTGATTGCCACTCTGGGCCAAACCAGGAAAACTCTCCTCTCCCCCAGCCCCAGAACCCTTAAAGGGGTAGACTCTGGCCACACTTAACATGCCAGATCCAGGCCTGCCAGCAGTCGCTGCTCCTGACAAAGTGGCCGCAGGATGAGCCAGGAAGCCAGAGCCAGCCAGTGGTCCCCTGCCCAGTCCCCCAGCACTCAGGAGCCAGCCAGAAGCCGTAGACAGTGGGTGCCCTCCTGGACTAGTGCAGAGATCATGGACCTCATTGAGGTTTGGGGGCAGGCCTCCAATGTTCATGATCTCCGCACTATGGAGGAGCATAGCTGCCACCACCGGCAACAAAGGCCACAGGCACACCCAGAAGCAGGTGCGCCTCAAGATAAAAGAGCTGCGGCAGGCGTATGCCAGGGCCCCTTGGGGCAGCTCCGCAGCAGGGGCAGACACCTGCCACTACTTCACTGCCCTGGACCGCAACCTGGGGGGCGGTGCGGTCCGTGCCACCCCGGGGGGCAGCGAGCTGGGACTGGAGGCCCTGACCAGGGTGCGGAGGAGGAGCCACCATGCCAGCAGGACCCCCGAGCAGTCCCAGGAGAGGAGTCAGCAGGTTCGTCCGGAGAGGCCACACCATGTAAGTGCCATCCCCTTCCCGGGCTGGGGTCGTGGGGAGGGAGACCAGGGACTGCGCGCGTGGCCCTTGCTTACCACGCATCACGCAGCAACCTGTGCACGTGCAAGCACGTGCCGTGCCATCCCTTAGCAGTTGGCTCCAGCTGCCTGCCACACAGGAGTTGTGGCCTGATAGACACACATGTGTGTGTGAAGAGACCTGACATGCATCTGACCCCAGGGCGGGACACAGCAGGACACCCTCCCTTCACAAGCCTCCTCTAACATCTCCCCCGCACCTCAGCCGCACTATACACAGCACAGGGGCTTGGGTGCAGTCTCAGGGCAGCTCCCACTCCCAGGGATAGCTGGACATTCTGACCATGGCCTCTGTGCAAGCACATCGGCTCTGACAGTGCAGGGCACGGTCATCCTCACCTCGCAGAGGGGAGCTGGGCTTCACCCACTGTGTCCCCAGGGAGAAATTACCACTTCTCTTCTTTCTCCACAGCCACACCTGTTTCGCATGCAGGCTGCACCACCCCGCCTGGGACATCCTCCTGCAACCAAGGGCTTAGCAGGTCCACTGTAACACTGCAGGGGTACCAAGACCAGCAGCTGGGAGCCCTGCGAGCCCTGCATCACACCATGGAGCAGTGGGTGAAGGACGAACAGGAGTTCCAGTGGGAGCTGCTTGCCCAGGGTCGTGCCATCTGTGCCCATCAGCAAACCCTGGTGCAGAGTGTGCTGCCTCGTGCTGCTCCAGCACCTGCTGCCTCCCCAGCTCCCACTCCTCCTCTCACTCCTTCTCCCCATCTCTCCTTTCCCTCCTCAACCTTCACACTCCCCACTTCAACCTCCACACCCTCCTCCCCATCTGCCCGGGGACACTGAGGCCCCCACACCCACCGTGCTGGGAGACATGTGGCCCGGCAAGAACCCCACCCCTGAGCTCTGAGCTTCCCCTCCCCCTTCTTCCCCTTGCTTCCCCCTTCCAGCTCCCTCCTCCCAGTTTTCCCCCTTCCCTCTCCCACACTCTCTTCTCCCCGCTCCCGCCTCCTTTCCCCAGTCTCCCCAGAGTTTCATCCCCCCCCAGTTATGTTAAATAAAGAGATTTTATATTTTTGAAAATACATGTATTTTATTTGACATCAGGAAGAAGGGTTAGGGAGGGGTACATGGAAGGCAGGCAAGCAAGCAGGGACACCTGAGAACCCACTGCCCGGAGAGGGAGGGGCTGTCCCCTTAAGCACAGACTTCAGATAGCCTCAGGCAACAGCCACACAAAGAGACCGCTTACCTGATGCCCTAACCCTGACCTGGTTCCGGCTAGCCTTAACTCCTAATCAGTGTCCACTCAGTGTGGACGCGTTATATCGAAATAGAAAAATGCTATTTCGAAATGCATTTTGTGTGTAGACGTGTTATTTCGAAATAACTTATATCTAATTAACTATTTTGAAATAAGATATTTTGAAATAATGCTGTAGTGTAGACATACCCTTAGAGACTAACAAAACATGTAGATGGTATCATGAACTTTTGTGAGCACAACTCACTACTTCAGCTGAAGTTGTACCCACAAAAGCTCATGATCCCATTTACATGTTTTGTTAGTCTCTAAGGTGCCGATAGACTATTTGTTGGTTTTAAGTTTCTACGTGTTTCGGTTTAGTTAGTTAGGGTGAGATTTGCATTAGGATTCAGTGCTGGCTGAACTCTGCTCCCACTGTTGTCAATATGAATGCTGATAGCTTTTGCAATTTCCTCCCTTAATAATAATTAATAAAATCTGAGGGCAAGAGAGGCAAAAAGGTCATTTTTTCATTGTAGTTGCTATCCAGAAAAGCATGTGTTGACTTCTTACATTTTGCCCATAAGCCTTGACACTTCTCATGGTGCCCCATGAAGTCTTTAAGCCCAAGATATGGAATGCACATTTTATCTGTAAAGTACTCCATCTTCCTCCTCTGCTTTATGTATTGAGTGTCTGGTGTTGTGCCAGATGCCCTTAAAACAAATAAAAAGAGAGCACCGTACCACAGACCATGCCATGTTGGTTTGACATAACCCAACAAATGAGCTGAATAGAGAGGTTAAAAAGAGCGGGGGAAGGCAGAGAGGAAGCAGAGGGTTATGGAGGTCGCCAGCAATAAGATCATGTGGTTACTGGGTGAGGATTTCCCACATACTGATGGTTATGTGATGGTTATGTTACTTTTTTTTTTCTTTTTGAGGATCTAACCTTCCCTTCCCTGACGTCTCCTACATGAAAGAGCAGCAAAGATATTTTATGAGTCCATTAAACATAGTGGCTACGTCTACACTGGCATGATTTTCCTGAAATGCTTTTAACGGAAAAGTTTTCTGTTAAAAGCATTTTCGGAAAAGCGCATCTAGATTGGCAGGACGCTTTTCCGCAAAAGCACTTTTGCCATTTTCGCGATCGGGGCTTTTTGGCGGAAAACAAATCTCGGCTGTCTACACTGGCCCTTTTGCGCAAAAGTTTTTCGGAAAATGACTTTTGCCCGAATGGGAGCAGCATAGTATTTCCACAAAAGCACTGACAATCTTACATGAGATCGTCAGTGCTTTTGCGGAAAGTCAAGTGGCCAGTGTAGACAGCTGGCAAGTTTTTCCGCAAAAGCAGATGATTTTGCGGAAAAACTTGCCAGTCTAGACACAGCCAGTGAGTGAGTTGGCTTTGCACATAAATTCAGCATTATGGTTAGCATGGAAGAAGATGCAGAGGTATCTCTGTGTTAAAGAGATGAAGGAAGTATTGAGGCTCTGATTATTGGTTGAGCAGGTGGACAGGGAATATACAAATACAAAGATCAAATTAGAAAGATCACTAAATTCTGTCATCACACATACAACCCCATAGAACCCATTCATACCACAGGTGTGGGCAGAATTGGTCATCTATCATAGATATGTTGCCTAGGCTGAACTTTCAAATGATATTTACTTATTCTTTTCTGTAATATTTGTCAATCACAGTTGCTAAATTGGTGCCTGTTATGTTTCATGGAAAAAAATGATAAGGGAGACCATGTGCATGTACATAGTGAGTATGTAACCCATGCGCGCGCACACACACACACACACACACACACACACACACACACACACACACACACCATGTCTTTTTTGGGGGGGGGTAGGGGGAGGGAGTTGTTTGCAAATCAATCTGATTTCTTCAAATATATTAACTCTTTGTATGCAGTCACCAAATAATCTGGGCTAACATTTTTCAGCATAGGTGTTGTCTGCAAACTATTCATATTGATTATTTGCTAATCATTTAAAACCTATTCTAAACTATATTTGGATTTCTTCCTAAAGGAAGAGCAGTTCACCTTGTTATGGGTCAAATGTAAAGAAACAGTTACACATATGCAATGCACTTGGAAAGTGCATATTTTTCTGTGCCTCCCTGAGAGATACCTATTTTTAACAGCTGTACAGAGATTGAAAATAGACTGAGGTGCAGGTAGAACTTAGGCCTGACAAGATGGTAGATCCAGATTTAGTATGAACCCCGAGGTTTGAAAAAAGTACGGTAGGCTACCTTAATGCTAGGCAATCTGAAGGCCAGAGGCGTGCCACGATAACTTACTTTTGTGTTGAGAATTACTCTTCTGCACCCATCATTCTTCTCTGAGTCCTAGCAGTCCCCACTGCAATACCAGGAATGATACATAAATAAAACCTTGCTAATAAATGTCAGCAGCGTTAACTAGTATCAACCATCTGAACAATAAACTATTAACGTTGAACATTAACCCAGTCAATCGCTGTGTTTACACTTACATGACCCATGGGTGATGCTGTGGTCTGGGAGCCACCTCGGGGTCACATTCCAGATGTCAGAACTCTGCAAGAACAAGCAGGAGAAAGACTGTTTAGACTGTTAGCTCTTTGAGGTAAAGGATAGTTTATGTTCAGTGCCTTGTACAATGCTGAGCCTATGGCTGATGCTTAAAAAATAATAAATAAGATCTATTATAGGCCCTTAATGAATTTGTAAGCAGTAGTCTACCTACAGAGGGATAGAAGTGTGGATGAAGTATTTTGAGCTGCCCCTACCTCCATCTCAAAAGAAACATCTGACCTTAGATTTTCTTGATATTTCTAGGTCTGCTCTTGTACACCTATAATGGGGCTTTGGTCCACAAAAATTGGACCTTATATCTGTCACAGGTGAAAAAAAATGGCTTCTGTGGCTAGTTTATGGAGGCAGTTTTATTTGGAGAGTCATATACATCCACAGATCATCCTGAATGTCCCACTTTGCATTTAGCGCTTTGAGCAGAAAGAACAGGTCAATAGTTTTTCATACAAAAACTATTTATTTGGGGGGGGGGGGGGGGGAGAGGAGGATGAAAATGGCTTTTTTATTAAATCTATTTTTGTGAGAATTTCTGTTTTTGTTGAGGTTTCATTGGTTTTTGTCAAAAACCTAAACAATTATGAGTTTAAAATGTTTTCAAAGATTCAGTTTTTCTTTTTTTGTTGATGAAAATGTAAAAAAGTCAAATTAATTAAAAATAAAATTTTGGTTTTCTTCCAAAGTTTTTGAAGACTATAAAATACACTTTTTCATAAAAAACTTTCATAAAAACTTGTTAACAAAACTAAGCAGCCAGCTGCTTAGTTATTATCTGTCTTCAGAGGCACTGGCATTCTAATAAGGGTATAGATTGTGGAATAAATTTCACTCAAGAAATTTGATCCAGATAATCCTGTTTCAGACAGTTTGACAAACTTGTAGACTATGATAATTCATTTCAGTTTTGACCAAATCCATGTTCCTGTTTCCTAAGGTTAACAAATATGGAAAATGTGGATCTGAAAACTGACATGATTGAGAAGATGACAGAATTATTTTTTTATCAGAATTAAACAGGTGGGATGTTGCCTAAAATACAAAACATTATTTAAAATATGAGTGGTGTGCAGAGTAGAAAGGAGAGTAAAAATGAATCTAGCCCTTTCTGTAATTTTATTAATAAGGCAATGTGCTGATTCTGAAAGTTAGTAACCTTTTCTGATCTCACAAAAGGATCAGTTTCACAGAAAGCAGAAGTAGCTTTTGGGATAAGGAAGTTTGTGCCTGTGACTTAGAATTAAAAATACAAAGAAGAATTTTAGCTTTCATGTTAAAACAAAGTAAATTTGTATCCCTTTTATTTGCAAAGGCAGCTTTGAAAAGTAAATTAATGTAATCTAATAGTTTATGATGAAGGGACCAGCATCCGGGTAACACTTTTGCAGCCAGAGAGATTTGGAAATGGAGGAATCAAGTGTCCCTTCTTCCATCCTCAGCCCCACTTCTTTCATAAAGATTCCAAGGCCAGAAGGGACCAGTATAACCCTGTAGTCTGACCTCCTGAATAAGACAGGCCATAGGACTCCCCTGGATTAATCCTTGTCTAAACTAGGGCATGTCTTTTAGAAACACGTCCAGGCTTGTTTTAAAAATAGCCAGTGATGAAGAATCTTCCACAACCCTGAGTTAATTGTTCCAGTGGATAATTCCCCTTATTTTTAAAAGTAAGTACCTTCTTTCTAGTCTTGATTTGCCTAGCTTCAACTTCCAGCCCTTGAATAGGGCTGGCTGGAAAACAAGAATTCTGTTTTGTGAAAAAAGTGAGGTTTTGACATTTGTTTTCATTCTACATTGGAACAAAACTCAAACCTTTTAAAATACTTCATGAAAAGCATATATGTGTGTGTATGAGAGAGAGCAAGAGCTGTGCTATTTTGTATAAATAACTAAAACTCATTGGCTAGAATATGAGGGAGAGAGAGACTGTCTCTACAGCTCAGTGATTGGGGCACTCCAAATCAGGCAGAGAAGGGACTCGAGAGACCAAGTGTTCTATGTCTGAGGTCGGGACAGACTCATCAGGTCCTGGGTATAAAGTTCAGGGGCATTCCAATTCACAGTATTGGGCTTAGACCCAGGGTCTAATGAAATATTTAAAATGGCTCATTTTTCACAACATTCATAGTAGATAAAGCAACATGGATTGATAGGATTCTCCTCCCAATGTGACAGCATTGGCGAGCAAAGGCCTCAGGAAACAGCTATAGAGCCTCTTCCATCTTTGTGCAGGGGATAGCTTCTCTAGAGAGGGGGAAATTTCTGGCCATTCTGGCCAGTTTAGATTTACACAGCACTGCATGAGCAGCACAAAGTGGATTTGGTGGACTAGAGGCCCCTGTGTTTTAAATGCATACTGCAGGACAGGATGCTGTGGCCATGCTGTGGCCATGTTGAGCCAGATTCTGTGTCAGTGGAACTAAACTGATTTACACTAGGTGAGGATATGAGCCTCCGAGGAACTATATTAAACTTGCAGGACTGCAAGTGTAGTCTAAGTTGAAGTAAACATGGCTTGGCATTAACTCCAAATCATATACACAGAGGCTGCATCTAGACTGACAAGTTTTTCCGCAAAAGCAACTGCCAGCTGTCTACACTGGCCGCTTGAATTTCCACAAGAACACTGACGATCTCATGTAAGATTGTCAGTGTTCTTGCGGAAATGCTATGCTGCTCCCGTTCGGACAAAAGCCCTCTTGCGCAAATGCTTTTGCGCAAGAGGGCCAGTGTAGACAACGTGGTATTGTTTTGCGCAAAAAAGCCCTGATCGCAAAAATAGCAATCGGGGCTTTCTCGTGCAAAACCGCGTCTACATTGGCACGGACGCTTTTCTGCAAAAAGTGCTTTTGCGGAAAAGCGTCTGTGCCAATCTAGATGCTCTTTTCCGCAAATGCTTTTAATGGAAAAACTTTTCCGTTAAAAGCATTTGCGGAAAATCATGCCAGTCTAGACGTAGCCATATAGGCAGGGAAGTCAGGGTGTGGGGGCTGCTGCAGCACTCCTTCCCAAATTTTGTACTCTGTTCTGGGGTCCTGGCCACCAACCCTTTGTCTGGGGGCCTCACTGCTTCCTGGAGTCCCAGGTGCCAGTTTCAGGGGGTCCTGGTTGCTGACCCCGTAGGCTCTGCTGCTGCCCCGGGGGCCAATCATCAGCCCGACACCCAGGGCTCCATAGCTGTAGCCCCAGTCTGGGACGGTGAAGGGCACAGACACAGTAAGGTGGAGAAGAGGGGGCACCTCAGGACCCCTATCCTAAAAATTGTTCCAGTGCCATTGTACCCACCTGGACCTAATTGCAAGATTCAGGCCTGACCTACTAGTCTACACTACCCCGCTAGTTCGAACTAGGAGGGTAATGTAGGCATACCGCACTTGCAAATGAAGCCCGGGATTTGAATTTCCCGGGCTTCAGTTGCATAAGCGGGGCTCCGCCATTTTTAAATCCCCGCTCGTTCGAACCCTGTGCCGCGCGGCTACACGCAGCACGAACTAGGTAGTTCGAACTAGGCTTCCTAGTTCGAACTACCGTTACTCCTCATTCCACGAGGAGTAACGGTAGTTCGAACTAGGAAGCCTAGTTCGAACTACCTAGTTTGTGCCGCGTGTAGCCACGCGGCACAGGGTTCGAACGAGCGGGGATTTAAAAATGGCGGAGCCCCGCTTATGCAAATGAAGTCCGGGAAATTGAAATCCCAGGCTTCATTTGCAAGTGTGGTATGCCTACATTACCTCGCTAGTTCGAACTAGCGGGGTAGTATAGACATACCCTAAGGTCCTAGACAATGCAGCGTCAGGAATGCAGCCCTCCAGGCGGTCAAATGCTACATTCACAGGCTCCGCCTACAGAACTAAACATCTCAAATTGGAACCTGTTCAAAATGTTTTTCTGCCTCAGCTCCGCACAAGAAAAGATGCAATTGCAGGAGCAAGTCTTGAAAAATAGCTTGTCATTTAGAAATCTTTTTTATAAAGTCATTGATAATCCACTGCAGTTTTGTCTCCTGGGCCTTAAAACCCAGCTAATACTCTCTGAACATAAAACCTCCACTCTCTGTTGAAAGGACAATCTCAGTCTCAGCCAAATTGAAATTTTCAAGCTTTGTCCTTTGAAGTGAAACTTGAAGTTAATGGCCTGGGCATGCCCCGATACAGGATACGCGGCAACATACCTTGGTTGAATCATAGAAGTTAGAGATGGAAAAGACCTATTAGATCATCTTTTCCATCTCCCTGCCAATGTAGGATTGTTCGCTGCCAATTCAGGATTATTCTCGAATGTTTTCTCCCGTCTAGTTTTAAATGACTCAGGCAACGGGGCTTCCTCCGCTTCTCCTGAGAGGCTGTTCCATAGCTCTAGGAGACCTTACTGTTAGGAAATTTTTCCTGATATTCAGCCTACATTTCCATTTCATCCCCATGCTCCTTCTTATAACTACATTGTATTACTCTTAATGATTCCTCCCTTATTTGGGGTTTGATTATCTAAACTATATAGGTGGTTTCATAAATCCCCACTGGGGAGCATGTTATGGACTAATATATATGCACTAAACAAAATATGTGTAATATTATTTCTGTTAATATTCTTAACCTAGATTATTATTTTACTGTAGTGCTGGGACACCCTTTAACATAGGACCTAAATTTCAGTATGTAGATATTGAGGAAGGTATTCTGGAACAGCAATTCCCAGCTGTGGACAATGGATCCCAAATGATCTGCACAGAACTGGTCAGTCACATGATGCTGGTTTTCCCATTGCCAGCTGGTAATTCATAGTAAAAGAAGGCTAAAAAGTGATGAAATATATGATTTTCCACATAAACAGAGCTGACCTGTGGCTGTTGTGTGATCATGAAGTGGAGGGAAAGTGGGCTATACAGTCACAAATAGGGAGGTAAATCATTCTAAGACATAGTTCACAGATTAAGACCTCCTAGTGTAAATGAAGTTGGGATAAAAAGAAAGATTATGTTTGGTAGAAACAATAATATCACTTTTCAAACAGATCTAAGTGTAACCACCTTTTTCCTCCCTGGGTTACTCAGGAGCAGGTCACACTCCCATGTGTGCCTGGGTGCCTGATGTTTTTAACAAAAAAGGAGATTCTGAGTAGCCCAGTGGTGATGTTGTTTAGTTGGGGATTCCCTGTCCACCCCCTTTGCTGCAGTCCCTTGCTCCCTAAGAATGTACAATGGTGGTGCCTCCACCTAGCTGGCCCTGTACACAATCAATGGTGTGTCTGGGGAGCCTCCAGGAATTAAATTATTCCAGCAATAATCTGGAACTAACCCCAGGACAACAATATAAATAATATACATCTAATTGATTAGATTAGGATTAATGCGCCTTTACTTAACTTAAACTAACAGGGTTTAATAGGTTAACAGTGAATAAAATCAATTAACAAAGTACATAGAAATAATAGGAACTTATCTATCTGGCATTTGCACTGCCACCATTTCTCTCACCCCAGAGTGTGCACTCCTCTCGAGTCAGAGTCCCAGATGCTTGCGTGAGGTGTGCTTGGAGGTCTGCAGCTGCAGTGGAGACAGCACTGTGCAGGTCCTGTGTGTGTTAGTTCAAGCTGAGCAGCCAGCTGCAAACTCCCTCTGCCACTGGAGACGGCTCCACCAAATGCCAGCAGCTCCAGTTCCCTGGGCTGGTCACTCTGCCTCCCTTTGGACCCAGAAAAAATAACAAATGGTCTGGTAGCACTTTATAGACTAACAAAATACGTAGATGGTATCATGAGCTTTCTTGGGCACAGCCCACTTCTTCAGATGACCAGAGTTTTGAGTTTAGGGTGTGCAGACCCAAAATAAATGGGAGAGAAGGGGGGCCGGGGAGGAAAAAGAGGAGGAGGGTGGGTAGTTAAAACGAAGTAGGTAAGTACTGACTTTGATTTTTATCTGCTTTGTTTTAACTACCCAATCTTCAGGTGCTTACTGATTTCCAGCTCTGCCTTCCTGTTTTTCCCTTTGATTTTCCATACCCTCTGCTCCCTGTCTCTCAACCCCCTCTCTTTTTCCTCCCACCTCCCCTTCGCTCCTATTTATTTTGGGTCTACACATCCTAAACTCAAAACTCTGGTCATCTGAAGAAGTGGGCTGTGCCCATGAAAGCTCATGATCCCATCTACATGTTTTGTTAGTTTATAAAGTGCTACCAGACCATTTGTTGTTTTTTCCTGTACAGACTAACTTGGCTACTCCCTGAAGCTTTGGACCCAGAGTTAGTCCATATCTCTGAGGTCTGTCCCAGGCAGCATTTCCCCAAATAGCCCAGTAACTTACAGTTTCCTCCTGTGGACTACATTAGAAATAAACTAAGAGAGGAGCAGCATGGACAGCAAATTGTCACTCTGAGAGTCACAGTTAATTTGGCGGTTCTCCCTTATGGCAAGGCGATGTAATCTACTAAAACCCTTGTCCAGCAGCACATTATTTATCCCTCCTGACTGACTTAACACTGCCAGATAGGGCATGTTGGAAAAGAAATTGAGATTCTGATCCTTCCTCACACCTGCCTGCTCACTCCTGCCTGTCTCTGTGAGAGGGAGTAATATCCCTGTTCTCCGCATCATCATGGAGAGGAAGAGTTACTGGCCCTGAATCCTAACTGACATGACAAGGCAATTTACAGGCCCAACATAGCCTGCCCATATGTGCCCCAAACCCAGAGAAGCATAGCACCACGTTCTGGAGTGCGAGTTGGCTTTCCAAAGCAGGACAAGGTACCTCAGCTCAGTCATTCTCTCAGGCAAGAAGATAAGTAGCAGAGAACCCTGATCTTAACGTGAGCCACAGACATACTACAGAGGGAGGAATTAGTGGATGCTATCACTCTGGGTAACCAGGAGCATTGTAGAAGGGGGCTATGTAAGTGTGACTACATCACTGTGTGATTTCACTTTGAGTCTTGGTTTTCAGAAAGTATATCCAGTCAAATTATGGCTGATATAGAATGAGTGGGGTCTGCAGAGGAGACCACTATAATTTGGCTGGTTGATTTGCCAAAGCTTAAGAGGTGAGTTCTGGTCCTCATTGCCCAACAATGAGTGTGTCATATGTCATGCTGAGGCTATGGTCTTGTACTCCTCAGTGCCATACACAAAATGCTGGTCATGAGACTGACTTAGGGTAATAGGAACAAAGCCTGGAGCTCTACCTACAGGTGAAATCTTTCAAAAATGTGAGCAAAATCCTTTCAATTTCTCCAGTCTTATGACAGATTAAAACAATATTCCCATGGTAAAAAAATATTCTGACCAGGATATTTTTGCTGGGATGACTCAAAAATAGTTTTACTTCGAAACTTTAAACCCAGACCACTTAAAGACGTTGTATCTGCCTCTAAACAGTAAAAGACTTTTTTTACATCATGAAAAGACTTCCTAACACCTGAGCTGCACAATCCCAGTAATATTTCCATAGAATGTTTCTGCATTGGTGAATTAGGGAAAAAAAGTTAATGTGGTCACAGAACTTAAGAAGTGTGTCAGTTCAGCAAGCCTGTGGGCTTGCATGCATCGAACAGCTGTGTCTGCAGTGTAGTTACCTTTCTAGCTTTTCCACAGAGGTCAATAACTCACCAACACCCTTTCTTTATGCTGAGTTGTGTGTGTGTGCTTAGAGCCCATAAAACACATGTACAGAACTTTCACATGCTCCCAGCACTTTTGGACCATCTGTTTGAGCGAGAGAATTGTGTCATCAAGAAGAGCTGAGATACAGCATCATCACTTCCAAAATCACAATGTCTTTATTATAGTAAAGACCATGCATCTTGTTTGGGATGAGGCTAGCAAACTGTGGGCCAGATTCCCTATCGTGATACTGTTTACAGATGGCTGGCAGGAAGTTCCCTTAGTGTAGGTAGGGGAACATCTTGCTGATATAAATGGGTCCTGAATCTGGGTCCTGTTCTAGCTGCCGTCTTTCCTCCCTGGCCCTCAGTGTAAGGGGTGTGAGTGTTTGAGAAGGGAGGGGGCAAGCAGAACTGGAGAAGAGCTGTGGAGGAGTGGAGCTAGAGGTATGCAAATTTATTAGTGGCATATGGCCTAGTACTACAGATATCATGCAACTTAGAGCAGCCTAGCAAGTGCATTAAGCATCATCAGGACAGGCACTAACCAACCCTCAGGACTGGGTCTTTGATGCCTCCATATCTGGCCCAGGAAAGAATCTTGCTCAGGTTCTACATTGGGAGGTTGAGCAGAATATTAATGGCTGTGTGGAGTTGTGCGTATAACCAATTATTCAGTTCTGGGGCCTAAGCAACAAAACAAATCAATTTTAGGTTGAACAAAATATTTCCGTTAATCCCAAATACAATGTAACTTTTCCTTTTGAGTTTTTTCTCTTTCTAAATAAAAGTGAAGTAAAATTGGAAACAAAACATAATTTTGAGTAAAAAAATTCAAGATGTTCCATTTTAATATCCTCTGATTGACATATCTTTTTTTGATGGAAAGCATTTGGTGAATTGGACATGAATTTGTTAACTGTAGGTCTACAGTTCAATGAAACACCAATGGGCTGGCCTATGCCATTTGGCTCGGGCTTAGGGGTTGTTGGAGTGCAGGAGAGAGATTTGGGCTTGCACTGGAGCCCAGGCTCTGGGACCCAGCAAAAAAAAGAGGGCCCCAGAGCCCGACTGGCTCCATCACAACTAAAGTGAGGGGTGCTGAAAGCCAGCTAAGGAAACTGTAAAGCACTGGTCTCCAAACTTCTTACCTTGTTCCCACTGACCCCCTGCCTGTGTCCCCACATTCCCCAGCGGTGGCTTCTGGGGGTGGGAAGGGCATGGATGGGGTAATGGAGGCCAAAGCTATGGCTACAAATGGGGGTGGGGCTGACAGGTGGGACCCCAGACACAGGCCTAGGAACAGAGCCCTGGGCATTATACCAGGAGCAGAGCCCTGGCATGAGGATGGCAGCCAGGGGCTGGGAGCAGAAACCTGTTTGCCAAGTTGGCATCTGTACTTCAGTGTGGGGCCAGGAGCAGAGCCCCAGTTGCAGGCTGGGAGTGCTGTAGCACCCCTAGTTCCTATGCCTACACACACCCTTGCACCAGATAACCACAGCAAGAGAAGTGACACAGGCTTGGCAAAGCCACTCTGTTGTGTCCACACATGAATGGGTAAAACAAGAAGAGCACGGTAGAGCCAAAGCTCCTGGCATTGTCATGACACTTCCTCACAAAGAAGTCTGTGATGGTTATAGACCTAGCAACACATTCTCCCTTCCCAGAGCAGTGTGGGGATTGGAATGCTCCAACACACTGTCGCTGCACTTAAAACTGGGCGCATTGTAAATAAGGACGCTGTCAGGTGACTTATTCAGAGCAATCTGGATCACTTGGCAAGCTGGGCCCAAGCAAATCCCAACAGATGCGTTAATTTGGCATTCATAGCATGGGCTACTCTAACCTGGCAAGCCATGGTTCAGAAAAAGATGAGGTGAGAGATGTTATGGATAATCATTGAACGTGAGCTCCCATGGTGATGTGTGGGCCCAAAAGGGCTAATGCAATTCTCAAGAATGAGTAGGGAGGTTATTTTACCTCTGTATTTGGCACGGGTGCCACCATTGCTGAAAATACCGTCTTGTGCCTGTAATACAAGAAGAATATTGATCAACTCATAGGGGTTCAGAGAAGAGCCATCGGAGTGATTAGAAGGATTTAGAAACGTGTCTTATAGTGTTCCATCTATTTAGCTTAATGAAGAGAAGGTTAAGGAGCGTTTATCACACTGGGGGTCCATGAAGGAACTCCAGGAGATCCATGGGTCTTGCAGATCAACTCCTCCCTCTTTGCTTTGTTCCTTCCCTCCCTAAGCTCTTCTCCTCCTGACGCTAAGGCGTGCTCCCTACCTCCCCTGGTTCCACGTGGCTCCCAAAAGCAGCTACCAGGCACCTGAGCAGCCAGGGAAGCTTTGTGTACTGTCTCCATTTCAATAGCAGCTCTGCAGCTCCCATTGGCTGGGAACCATAACCAATAGGAGCTGCACCCATGGAACCTCTCTCGCTGCTCATGCACCTAGGGGCCACAGGGACCTGGCAGCCACTTCCTGGGATCAGCAGTAACAGGAACCCCCTTCTCCACACCTCATCAGTCCTATCCTGCACCTCCCCAACAATCCAATTCGCTTCCATAGCCTAGAGCCCCCTCCTGTACCCCAAAACTTTCTTCACTGGCCCCACCTCAGAGCCCATACCCCCAGCTGGAGCCCTCATCCTCGCCAACCTTCTGCCCCAGCCAGATGAAATGAGGGACAGAGGAGGGGTGGTGAAATGAGGTGGGCTGGGGTCTCCGAGAAGCAACGGGACAGGGGGTCCCTGAAAAAAATTAAATCAAAATTGGAGTCTCTGGGTTTCTAAAGTTTGAGAATTGCTGATAAAGGGGTGACTTGATTAGAGTCTGTAAGTACCTGCATGGGTAACAAATGTTTGATAATGGGCTTTTCAATCTAACAGAGAAAAGTATAAGAGAATCCAAAGGTGGGCAGTTGCAACTGAACAAATTTAGCCTGTAAATAAGGCATACATTGTTAACAGTGAGGGTAATTAACCAATTGACCCGGAGCTGCAGTGGATTCTTCATCACTGGCGATTTTAAAATTGAGATTGAGTATGTTTCTAAAAGATGTATTATTTTGGGAATGTCTATGGCCTGTTTCTACAGGGAGGTCAAACAACATGATCACAATGGCACCGTCTGGTCTTGGAATCTATTAACTTATTATACAGTGGGATGAAAGCAGAGTTTGTAGAAAAGCTAGAATCAATTAATTTTAATGGGTGGGTGGAACAAGGGAATAACCACAAATAAGGGCATCAGAATCTGGCCCCAGCGATGTAGCACCAGATTCTAATGCCCTTAAATTCAATAGTACCTTACTCCACAATCTGTTCCATTGAGATCACTGACACTATTTGCAGAGTAAGGTTTTATTAAATTAGAAAGAATACCAGAATCTGACTTGTATTTCTGAACATCTGCATTAGGCAACTACTGCAAATCTAAAGGAGAATGAGACTAAGGAGAAAGGCCCAGCTCTTGTGTTTCTATTTTCCTCAATGAAATGTATTTTAGGACCTTAAGGGAAAACTCACTCATTTTTACTGCCCAATACAAGAAGCCAGTTGAACTGTGTCCCTCCCACCAACACAACAACAGAAATGAAGTAGGAAAACTCTGTAATTGCTTGTTTATTGAACTGAACAGATTATTAAAAGGTGCAATTAAAGATTAGGAAAGTATTTAGTGTCAAAGCAGTTAAACGCATAAGCATCCCTACTGACCACTTTTAAGGCGTTGCTATTCAATACAAAAACAAACGGCACTAGATTAAGTGCTGGGCACTCACATTACAAATGATACTAGTAATCTGGATTTCTCATTATAGAACCTCTGCCAAGTTCAGCCTATTGCCAAGGATGATTTAACTATTCAGAGTGTAAAACTGACCTTGGGGCTCAGGGAAAAAGGACCTTAATTGCAATTTCATTGTTTTTTTTTTTCATGAAAAACTTGAATATTAGGCAGTCTTTCAATCCTTAGGGAGATAGGTAAAATCTTTTCCATTAGCAGCTACGTGTATATGAAAAAGTAATATATATTATATGCTGTAGTTCTATAAAGGCCAGACTCTGCCACCTGTACTCTGAGTAGTAGCTTACTCCATAAATTGTTCCATTGAAATCATGCGTATTAATCCAAGAATAAGGTACTGCTGACCCTGAATAGGGGCAGCAGTGTCTGTCTCAAGGGATATGAATTTCCAACACCTGGTAAAAATATAAGTATTCTCTTTTGTTATCAATTATGTTCTGAAGCAAATGGACTTTTACAACATGCAAACTGGCAGAAGAGACATCAGGGGAAAAAAGGGGTATGGATGATAATGTTAACAAAATGGAGTTGCTGTACTGAATTATCTGATTGTAATTTTTTCTTGATAATATTTTACTGTACACTACATCTAAAACAGCATTAAAGTCACCAAGTGAGAGACCCTCATACACCTGGCACAGGTCAGCATATGTTTTATACCTATCAATGCCTTTTTCTAAAGAAAGGCATTTTAAATTGACCTTTAGTTGAAGCATTTGTATATGTTAAGTTAAAGCTGTACATCTGTTCTTGAAATTGTTTTTATAGCAATGATATAAAAAGCCTTTTAAATCTTCATTGAAAGGATGAAAAAGAGGTATGCTGCTTGTTACTGGAACTTTGTGTTTCAGATTTTCCTCCTATAGGCTGACTAGAACTGTATGCTGTGATTACTCCTGAGGGTTTTGTAAAATGCTATGGAAACAATTTGATATGCACAGTTTATGATTAATGCTGTATTCACTGGTAAAGCTCATCTGGTGCCGAGACTCCAACAACAGATTTAGATTGCTTAAAGCATTGCTTAGATAGAATTTCAATAGCACAAGCAGGCAAACAACTGCTTATAATAATTTAAAATTGATTTTTCACTTAAATATTTTAATCGTTCAGTTGTCAAGTATCTAGCTAGTTTAAATGTACAGTTAAAACTAGGATCATTAGCTTCTGCCAGTTAAATGTGCAGGGCTACTCTGGAATTTATTATCATAGGGTACATTGTTGCAAGCTTTCTTTGTTATAAATATAGTTTCAAATTACATTGGGCCAAAGTTGCTACTTATCTCTGCTGAAGTCAGTGGAGTCCCACCAGCTGAGAATTTGGCCACCTGATGTGTGATTATTGATATGATTATTGAAACCAGAGGTAGAATGTTGGGTTGATTTCCATGTGCATAGCTCTACAAAGATGCACAAAGAGGAAGGATGCTCACTCATTTATGGTAAGCCATAATTGTTAGCAACAAAAAGACCTACCAGGTCAACCCCCAGATTTGGTAGTGTCCAGTAAAAGAACAGAGTGTTATAAAATAATAATAGTAGGATTATTGTTATTTATGAAGTGTCAGAAGTATGCTAAGTGCTTTACAGGAAGTAAGAAAAAAAGGTCCCAGGAGAACCTATGGCCTGAATGGAACACAAGTAGACCGAGAAAGAAGACAGACTGCGATATAAAGCAGTGATGCATAATAGTGCATGTCCTGTTCGACACATCATTCTATCAAAAATTGTATATTCTTTCCTGTTTCCTTCCTATTATGAACAACATTTGGCTGTGGGATGAGAGCAAAGGTTTAAAGGGCTGGTAGAGATGAATGTGTTTTCAGGAAAGATTTGAAAGAGGAAGGGGGTAAAGGTGTAGCAGACAAGGTCAGGAAAAAGGATCCCTATGTAAAGGGGTCAAGTGGAAACTCCTAGGAAAGTCAGCAGTGATAACAGGAATTACAAAATGTCAGTTCGTTGATATTTCCAGAGAAGAGCCACATTCTAGTAGCAGACCTGGCATGAGCAGTATCAAAATAGGCAGGGATCAGTGCACTAAAATTTAGGTTGGATAATGATACTATTACTTAATAATTCAATCTACACAATATATTATTATTATAATATCTAGTGAGATTCCCTTACTCATGTTGGGCATTGCTTTATTCCACAACTATCATGTTCCTCCTTGAGCTTTCATGGTGCTAGGTACTATTTAGTATGACTATGGTCATCTTGGTCCCAGAGCATTATTTCTTCTTCTTATTACTATTAGCCTTTGTAAGGTTTCCAAGGGTTAATGAAGAAACAAACCAAACAAAACAAGAAAAAAAAAAACCCACAACCAACAGGGCCTATAAAAACACCAGGGAGAGTGAGAGAGGGACAGATACCAAAGAGAAAATATTTGGTGCAAGGACAGGTGAAGTAATAGTATCATATGCCCACACCAGCCACTGCAAGTATTTGCTATTGTATTTAAACCCCACATTAACAACTTGTGCTTTGGCCAGTGACTCTAGGCTCAGAGCCACGGGGATCCTTTTTTTTCCTCATACTGTACCTCTCCTGAGCCAGCCTGGTAAAATCCAGTGATTAGCAGCAGTGCTAGTGCAGCTGTTGCAGAGGAATACTATAGTAATGATATTGATGACATGGCTCATTTCTCCTCTAGGCTTAGAAATGGAATGAGGATTTGCCTTTCATCATTGCATCATCCATCTTATGTAGTCTGCTCTGGGTGCTGGCATTAAGCATGCTGCTACTAAGTTTGTTGTCTCTTGATCTCTTTTTGCTTCAGCTGCTCGACTAAAAAAATGTTAATTTATGACGGTATTGCTTTTTAAAAGTTTTGCTAATGTTAAAGGGGGGCTTCCATAGCTGGCAGAATCAAATCCTCTATAGCAGGTGTGGGGAACCTATGGCCTGCGGACCAGATCCAAAACATTGCTTGATTTCATCAAGCCTGCGGTGGCTTCCCATGGGGCTGAAGCCATGAGTGCTGGTTTGCACAAATTCACAGTAAAGCCAATTGACTTTTCTGCAAGGCAATAGCCCATGACAGAAAAAAAGGTTCACCCCACAACACATACCCATGAGTGCTACCAATTGCCATTTTGCTTGATTAGCATTTGCTGTTTTTAAAGAGCAATTTCTTACACATATCTAACTCTTTAATATAATGTACTGATTATTCAGTAAACAATGCATTTGCCTTGTGAGTTTACTTGTAGTTGTACGGTATGTTCTAAAATAATATATAAGGCTTGAATAGATAAGAAATAAGATTTCAAGATTATTTTTAGGCTTTGCTGGCCAAACAATGTTAGAAATCCACGTCGCTCTGATGGACTTTCATCTGTATTTTAACACAGATTTTAAACTTGGTTGTTACACCACTATAAAGGTGGCCTAAACTTCCCGAAACTTCCCGAGAAATTTAAAAAAAAAAACCACTTTTTTTTTTATTAGAAACGTGGGTTTAAATCAACTCACTGGACCTGAAATTACATGAGTGGGTGGGGCAAAATTCCAGTTCATCTTAGTTCCAAGATACTCCTTCTCACACTGAAGCACCACAGCAGGACAGGAAATCACAAACATCACAGCAGAACAAATGCTCATTGCATGACCATGAACACAGGACACTGTAATCTAGTAACCACTGAGAGCTTCTGGTTTTTTATAATGAATGAACTCTTGTATGAGATGTCACTTACTTTACACCAAACCTAAAAATAAAATACAATTAAAAATCCAAGTATACAGAAATTGTAACTGTAATAAGTAAATATGTAAATAAGTAAACGTAATAAGTAAATATGTTCTTGAAAAAAGGCTTCAGTAAGCATTCCGTCTTGTCCTTAGCTTTAAGAATTTGAGTAGTCTGATCCTTATTCATCAAAACATTTAAGCATCTGATTAAAGTTAAGCACATACTTAAGCACGCTGTTGAACCTGGGCCACAGTGACTTACGTTTTTCAATCAGTCCCCCAGGAGCCATACTCAACATCTCTTTTGTGATAGTTTGCTCTGAATATTGAAGTGATTGGTTCTTATGGCCACAAAAACTGACAGACAGAATTTCAAAGGTGCATGGGTGGCAGGCAATGTTTACATTATTTGCTTGTGCAATTAACTGCAATGGAAGTACTTGTGCAAGAGTCCAGTTAGGAAATTGAAATAATATCATGTGTCGGATCTGCCCAGTGATGTCTGCGCAACCTGGCTTGGCTTGCACATATGTTGATTCCTAAAATAATTATAATACAAAAATAGAAACAGTTCAAACAGTAAATAAATTTGAGGAAGCTGTGATCTGCCATTAGAAATGCCAGCAGAAAAGTGATGTGTTGTGAGTTATTTGCTCTCTTCCTGTTACCAGTTACTTAACAGTTGCATGTGCTTGACATAGTTACATGGGGTATTGATTCTAAGTGAAAGTTGCCAAACTAGTCTTATTTTATTGTTACTGTTCTTTTTTGTTGTTTGTGCCTTTTGTTGTTGGTTTCAATATCCTTGATGCTGGGTGTGGTGAGCTGAAGATCTCCCCCTCAGAGTGGAATTCTTTGTGTCCCTTAGGTTACCAGCAGTGGTTACTACTGTTTTCCCCAATGCCACATGAGTACTTTTATGCTGCTTATGTATTTAAGGCTGTTGTGCAAAAATAACATCAGGAGAGTGGACTGCACCATCCAAATCCTGCTTAGCTCAGCTTCATCAATTTGTTGTTGTTTGTGTTGCTTAGGGTACCAAGGCGTTGCTGCTGCTGGCTTTGCCTTTCTGAGCAGCTCTAAAATCTGCTATCCACTCCCCCCTTTCCCCAGTTGTAATATAGTACATAGAAACTAAATGAATTATTACCAGATGACCTGAGAAGCCTTGCTAACGTATCTACAGGGTATTCTGTTCCTCCCACCCAAATGCCTCCTGTAGACTAACAGAAATTACATAAGGAACATCAACAAAACATTTGCATCTGTACTTACATGTGTGTTCAGTTCATGTTATCAATAATGACCCCAGCACAGGACATGACCTTGGGGTGAATGGATGAAGAAATTGTTGCAATCTATGGCATCAGCTCCTTCCAGCTAGTACTTAATCCTCGGGAACTGCCCTGAGGACTTGCATGTTCAGTTGTGAAAATGTTTGCCAATCACTATACTTTGTACTATATGACTTAGTCTGCTTAGCAACATGATCACCAGATCCCATTTAAAGATAAAAGGAGTTTGCAATTGACTTCAGTACCCATAGGATCAAGCCCCAAGTGCTAGAGCTGTGCACATAAATGCATAAATTAATTAGCTTAATTATATATTTTACAAATATTTTAAGTATCGGAGGGGTAGTCGTGTTAGTCTGAATCTGCAAAAGCAGCGAGGAGTCCTGTGGCACCTTATAGACTAACTGAAGTGTAGGAGCATAAGCTTTCGTGGGCAAAGACCCACTTCGTCAGATGCATGTAGTGGAAATTTCCAGAGGCAGGTATAAATATGCAGGCCAGGATCAGGCTGGAGATGACGAGGTGGATCCAATCAAGGAGGATGAGGCCCACTTCTAGCAGCTGATCTGGAGGTGTGAATTCCAAGAGAGCAGAAGCAGGGACTGCTACTGTGGAGGCCTGCAGGGCTGGTCCCGGTACTGGTTAACTGTTATCAATAATCACCAATAAGGGCGATGCTTAATGGGTAACCCTTTAACCGGGTACCCATTAACATCCCTAGTCCAGATTTAGATCTTTTTGAATTTGCTCAAAACATTTTTAATTATTCAAAACTCCACATTTTCTGTGCCTTAAAAATAATTGAGCCAGATCTTTAGCTAATGGAGATTGGCACAGTTCCATTGATTTCAATGGAGTCATGTTGTTTTATACCAGGTGTCAATTTATACCAGGTGGCTGACTGTATGTTACTATGGTCTACACTGTGTCAGGTAGCCACAGCTCTGAGTGAGTGACAGATTAGCACAGCCCTGGAGCAGGGTGGGGATGAATTGTGCTTGCAGAAGACAAAATCCCTGTCCAAGCTTCTCAGTACACATAAGGAGTGCAACACTGACAGTACCATTACCTTGCATGGAGCACTCCAGAAGCTTGATCCACAGTTGTTACTGGGAAAGTTTCCATGACTTCAGTAGTTATTGGATCAGGCCCAATGTGTCTTTTCACTTTCTCCACCCTTTGTGTCACATGTCAGGGACTTTGTTATTTATTTCCTAAATGAACAGCAGAAGTGAGCTATCACTTTGTAGTCAATATTACAACAACAGGCCGGAGTTAGTTATATTAGAATGTTGCAAACATGCCTCTACACTATATGGGGTAATCAGCATTCTTGGGGTTCCTGGGCACTTTTAGTTTGAAAGATACCCAAAATGTTAAAGCAACATTCTAAATGGAGTAGCTCACAGACAGTTTTTGTAACATGAAGCTTTATACTCCCAAGGAAAGCCTTTTTAAATGTGTTTTCATAATAAATATCCATCCTCTTTAAAATTCTCAGATGTAATCAGATAGACAAAGCTACTGAAAAGCAGCTGCTCAGTATAATTGACAAATTAAGCCTAGGCATGCTGTAGTGCTATTTTTCCCCCAGTGACATGTTTCACTATCTCTTATTTTAGCTTCTTCAGGTTTGTTTTCCATTCTTTCATGGAGAGAGCACCACCAGAGAATCATCAAGTGCAGATGCATGTGGTTAACATGCATTTGTTCCACTTTTACAAGACACTTATGACTGAAAACAGATTGTGATTCCTAGATACTCTTTGACTCACTGAAATCTCAATAAAACTGCAAACTTTTGTTTGCACATTCTTTTTCTTGAGCCCATTATCTTTACACCAGCACATTATTTTTACTACTGAGCTCTGCTAGAGGACAGTTAGCCACTACTTGCTCAGATTAGTCTTTCAGATAACAAAATTGGTTATTCATACCAAACTTTGTTATGGAACCTTAAAGGCAAAGGACACCTTTCATTGCCTCATTTCTCTTTAGAAAAGTGTCCTTTGTACAGGCTTATATCCCAGTTTATATCCAATATCTAAAATGAACCGATGAGGGGAAATCTGAAATGAGGGGCACCTATGTAGTTTGGGTAGAAAGGCACAATATTTGTAAAATAAAATAAATTCTCTAACTCTTTCAATGCTGATGTTTTCTTGACCTGAATGTTTAGAAAAATTATGGCCAGAGTCAATACTTAAAGTAGAACTGGAGTTGATTTGATGGTTATAATTTTATCAAAACTTTGTCTTTTGGATGGAAAGTGGTTTTTTCAGCCTAGTTTTATATTCTTGAGAATTAGTAGATTGTGATATTACAGACACTGTAATAAAGACTAGTTAGTTAACTGAATGTATAAGTAATGAGATCTTGGAGAAATATTTACTTTTAATTGTGGTTACTTTCTTGAATGTTGTGGCATTAAAAACTTCATTCTCTTCCCTTCTTCCTTTCCCCTCTTTGAGTCTCATATTGAATAATTACATAAGTACAGAACTGCTGCCTACATGATATATTTATGCAAGCAGAACAAAAACCATTGCCTATTAAATGCTTAAGAAAAGGCATCTGGCCAATATTATGGACTTTGGCATAGAATGCTACTAAGGATAAACAGAGAACACTTCATGAAAATCAATGTGTTGCCATGAAACATTTTTGCTTCTATGAAACAGTATATTTCAATGAAAAAAAATCAAGATATTCCCACATTCTCTAGCGATTTACATAATGTTCTGCAAGCCATGCCAGTTTCACTATGATACACACATTTCAGGATATACTAGTTATTATTTAATGTATGTATTCAATATTAGACATTTTGAATACTGTCCCCAGTCATGACAGTAGTTTCATAAAGCGTGTGTTATAGGGCAGGCTGTCGTAGGGCACCCCTTTGTGGTCAGGAGTGGCACCACAGGTGAATCCCACCTTGATTTCCCTCACCAGCATATAAACAAGTCTAGACAGACCTTCACATGCCAAACATAAAAGTCAAACACAAAATACAATCCAAACCTTCATCCCTATATCCTACCTAGGAGACAGAGCCAGTCTTAAATTACCTTTCCCTCCTGAGTCCAGTGTTAGTCTCTGTCCAGGCCCTTTACCAGCAGGTTTCTCTGAACTCAGATCCTTTACCCTGGAGTCAGGTCTCTTCCTGTTATCTGGATGGATAGAATACTTATTTGGAGCTAGGGTTCTGAAGAGATCTGTCAACTGCAGCATATTCCCAGGTCATTACATAATTCCTAGCTGGTTGGCGTCCTGCCACTGTTTGGAAGATCTGTTTGCAGAGACTAGGCCTTCCTGGATGCTTGCCTTCTGCAGCTTTTCCATTAGGATTCTCTCTCTAGGTCAGGGGTGGGGAACCTTTTTTGGGTTGGGGGCTGCTGAGCCACAGAAAAATCAGTCAAGGACCGGGGGCTGTGGGGAGGTGGCAGGGTGGGGGTGGGACTGGAGTGCCAACACAATGCCGGGGGAGGCCCTATGTTTCGGGGGCCAGATCCAGGCAACCCAGGGGTTGCATCTTTCCCCAAGGCCTTAGGTTTCCCACCCCTGCTCTAGGAGAAACTCCTACATTCCCTGCTGTGGTGCGCTTTCTGGAGAGTTATCAGTCTCTAAGAGCACACCCTCAAGGACCAGCCATTGCTCCAGGAGCACACTTCTCATTCTGGTGAGCTCTCCTGATCAGCTCTCCTTCAGAGCTTCCTGTCTCCCTGGGAGTGCCTTCTGTAAGCGATCTCAGTCAAGCTTTTTACTAGATCCAGGTGCTCATTTATTCATTTACCATTAAGCAGCCATTTGGGGCAGTTAAATTCCAGGTGGGCCTTCAGAAGGCAATGGTGGGCAGACTGGGCCATGATTCCTCTTAAAGGGGCCATTTTTCCCAAGACTATCAAATTTTGAAGTAAAACATGTGACAATAGATGTATTGTTTCTTTGATTCTGTAACAGGAATATTTTGTATCCATAACAGGAAAAGGCTGGGGAAGGAGGTAGATGGAAATTTTACAGTGAAGGAGAGAGAGAGAGAAAAAGAGACTGAGAAAGAGATGCTTTTGGGAGGACAATGTTGCCTCCTTCATAAATCAATTCAGTTAGGTGGATGATTCTGATTCTTTACCATTTTCATTTGACATAAAGTACTGGAAGATGCATATTGGCACATAGTTGTATAATCCCAGTCACCCACATATTGCTATGTAGTTCTACAGTGCATCATTTCCATGCTTGAGCTATGAAGAAGTCCTTCTGATGAAAAATATTTTCTCTGTTAACTTCCTATTAGAGACGTAACCTACATTAAAAGTAGCCTATTTTCACTGCTGGCTAATTGGGAATCTGTTTTATAGTGAGGTCTGGAAAGAGGTGAGAAATATTAAAAAGCTTTCATAAAAAGAATCCTTTAAAATATTTATAACTCATAGCTAGTTAGCTGTTTTACTTGTAAAAATTCTCAAGAAAATGCATTCAGTGCTCAAAGAGTAAGTGTTGTAACTTTGAGGTGGCTTTATTATCAGACACAGCAAAGAGATTTAGTCCCTACTTCAATTTCAAAACTTAAATGAACCTTAACTATGGAGCCTTTGTAATAAAAATCAACTTGGAACAACTTCCAGTCTCTTTAAACTTTGGAATCAGAGCAACTGTACTTAATTTATAGACTGATCATTCTGAAATATTTAAACAAAGATTCTCATCACCACAACAGACGTAGTGAGAAATTCATTCCTGGTGTAACTCCATTGATTCCAATTTTTCCTCCTCACTAATGCTAAACAGCATTAGAGTTAAAGAGTACAAATTTACCCTTGTGGATATTGATATTACATCAATTGATTCCATCAAACTACCCTAAAAAATAAATGCAGACCTAAAGAAGCATTTCCTTCAGAATAGAGGTTCATATATCAATTTCTGAGATTATCTAGCCAGGAGTTTTTCACAGACAAACTAGTCTTACTGTGATATGTAAAATACAAAAGCATTTAGTGATATTTACTTTTCTGATGAATCTGTTTAAAGGCCCTCCCATGAGACAAAGTTGTTTAACAGAAGGCAAAATGTTTAAACTTAAATTCTGGGGAATGAAGAACTTCCTTAAGTCCTGTCACCAGTGAAAATCAAATGGAAAATTGAAATTAAAGGACAATAAGAATTGATAGATGGCAGGAAATTATGACAGGATAGGCAGGAAATTAAGTTTTGTGGGGGGGCTTTTAGTCTCAGAGAGTTCCTGGTTAAGGGTATTTAAAAAGGCCTTCATAATGGCAATGCTAGTTAATGTACTTTATATTTTAATATTATGTATTGCTTTATATAGTTCCATATCAATTTTAAAAAAAGCCCTATCAATCAATAAATGGAAGGAAAACCTGACTTCAGCAAGTAACTCAGGCTCTGATGATAAACCAGTCAATAACTCAAAGACTATCTCATTCTCTTTACAGGTACATCCCTCCCCAAATATCTAATCTATTCAGGACACCCAACCTTCCCCTCAAACCTGAGAAAATAGTTGGGCTTTTCAGCACGCCCTGAAAATGATCATATTCAGGTAACTTTAAACTGGCGATGGGAATGAGTTAAAAAGCTAGGGCCAAAAGCTGTCAGAAGCTCATTCTCCTGTAAACCATGGGCCTCTTTGCTATTTATAGTTCAGGTGGCTCGATACTGTGAGATTTAACTGACCACAATAACTCTATCCAAAAATTACTCGGTAATTAACTAGATTGTCTGTGTTAAGCTGTAGTATCTTGAGCAAAGACCAAACACAAAGAGAAGAAACGATCTTCCTTGGCAACTGCATTACCATAAAATCTGATCAACTCACAATTGCCAATTTTACCTCATAAAATCTCACAAGATAGGGAAGTACTATTATTATTCCCATTTTACACATGAGGAATGGAGGCACAGAGGGTACGTCTACACTACAGCGCTAGTTCGAACTAACTTAGTTCGAATTAGTTAATTCGAACTAAGCTAGTTCGAACTAACGCATCTAGAACTAAAAACTAGTTCGAACTAGCGTTTTGCTAGTTCGAACTAGTAAGTCCACATTGAGTGGACTCTGAACAGGGCTTAATGATGGCCGGAAGCAGTGCCGGCAGGGCATAAAAGGAGGACTTAGAGCGTGGAGATACTGTCTCAGGCTAGCCGAGGGCTGCGCTTAAAGGGTCCCGACCCCCACCCCGGACACACAGTTCTAAGGGGTGCCCCGCTTGCAAAGAAGTTCTGGCTTGGAGTGCCCTGAGTGCCCACACTGGGCACATCACACCACTCGGCCATCAGCCCGTCTGCACTTGCCGCAGGCTGCCATCTGGGGAGAGGGGGCAATTGGGGGGCTGCAGGAGAGCTTCCACCCCCAGAAGCCCGCAGAGCCAGCCCAGTCCTCCCCATCGGGGGCTCGTGCCCCATTCCTCCCTCACCTTCTTCCACTTGCCCTTCCCTAGCCCCCCTTCTTATTGATGTACAAAATAAAGCTAATGTTTCTTCCAACATTGACTCTGTCTTTATTGAAAAAAACTGGGGGAGACTGGGAAAAGGAGGTGGGAGAGGGGAAGAGAAAGGCTGGGAGAGGGGAGGGCAACTAACATGATCAGGGGTTGGGAACAGGTCCCAGATGAAGAGAGGCTACAGAGACTGGGACTGTTCAGCTTAGAAAAGAGGAGACGGAGGGGGGACAGGATAGAGGTCTCTAAAAGCAGGGGTTGGGTGGAGAGGGTGCATTCAGAAAAGTTCTTCATTAGTTCCCATAAAGAAGGACTAGAGGACACCAAAGGAAAGGAATGGGTAGCAGGCTTCAAACTAGTAAGAGAAAGTTGTTCTTCTTCCCAAAGCAAATAGTTAACCTGTGGAACTCCTTGCTGCAGGAGGCTGTGAAGGCTAGAACTAGAACAGAGTTTAAAGGGAAGTGAGATCAAGTGATGGAGGTTGGGTCCATGGAGTCCTATTAGCCAGAGGGTAGGAGTGGTGTCCCTGCCCAAAGTTTGTGGAAGGCTGGAGAGGGATGGCACGAGACAAATGGCTTGGTCATTGTCTTCGGTCCATCCCCTCCAGGGTCCCTAGGGTTGGCCGCTGTTGGCAGAGAGGCTACTGGGCTAGATGGACCTTTGGTCTGACCCAGGACGGCCATTGTAAGCTCAGGGCTCAGGGTCGGGGGTCTCAGTGGACCCCCTTGATTTTCATTCACACCTGGTCCTGGGTGGCCAGGCTGGCAGCTCTCCTGCCCTAGACGGCCACTTTCCTGTGCCTAGTGCGGAGATCGTGGACGAGGTCCACGATGTCCGCACTAGCCCAGGAAGGTGCCCGCCTCTTGCGGTCCAGGGCAAGCTCCCGGGAGCCGCCAGCCTGGTCCCGGCAAGAGGGGGTGGGCTGGGGGGCATCGGGTGGGTGGCTCTGTGCCGTGCCAGGTGCAGGGTCTGCTAGCTGGGTGCTGGCAGGCTTGCACCTGGCACGGGCACCGTAGCCAGCCCGTGCCCCTTTAAGGGGTCCGGGGCCGGGAGGGGGGCATAGAGTTTCCCTGGTGTTGGCCAGAGTGGCCACCAGGGAAACCTGGGGAGGGCTAGCCTCCCACTAGTTCGAACTAAAGGGCTACACAGCCCTTAGTTCGAACTAGCTAGTTCGAACTAGGCGTTAGTCCTCGTAAAATGAGGTTTTCCTAGTTCGAACTAAGCGCTCCGCTAGTTCGATTCAAATTCGAACTAGCGGAGCGCTAGTGTAGCGCATAGGAAAGTTAGTTCGAACTAACGTCCGTTAGTTCGAACTAACTTTCTAGTGTAGACATACCCAGAGAGACTATGTGGCTTTCCCAAAGTCACACAAGGAATCTGTGCCAGAGTGGCAAATTGAACCCAAGTTTCTCAAGATCCATATTAATTAACAAACCATGGAACCAACTTTCCTTTGAAGAGGCATTTGAGGGTAAATGGGGCTAACTCCCATCTGTTAAATGACCTCTCCTTTATTTCTTTAAACATGCAAATTCCCCTTGCAGCAGATGCCTTGTTCTTCTCCTCTCTCTCCACCTGCACAGTAAAGAGAACAGCAGGTGCATGGGTGGAGAGGAAAGAAGGAATTTAGTCCTTCTGAAGCAGTACCATAGAATGAAGTGGGAAGCAGTAAGGATGTCAGCATCTTTCTTGCACCATATAATCAGTGGGACTGTTTGTGGAGTAAGGTAGCATGGCAGATTCTCTCATTCATAGTCTGTTCGAATAATCAAGGTGGAGGATTCGTTCTCTTTCCATCATTTGCTGTCATCTGTGAGATTTTCTGAAGTAATTTTCTACAATTTGGATTTTTCTTGTGTAGTCTCTGTATACTATTTCCATATTAATGGTGGGGAACCTGGAAACTCAATCTTATCTAAGAAAGGACTTAGAGCAGCAATTATTCTGCTGTTAGAATCTTGCATCTTTATCTACTTTACATACAGTGCTGCCAAACAAATTCTGATTCTATTTTCTGAGAGTGTTTCTGGTTTACTGCCAGCAAGAGACAGACAATACCATGTGCGGGTCCATTTCTTTGGGGTTTGTTCTGTAAAACTTTACCCATTTCTTGTGGTGACTGTTGATTTTTTTGACAGGGGAGGCACGCATCACAAAATAGTTATTTCCACCACTACCCAATGTAAAATTCAATAGCTATTAATAGTATACATTATTTATGGCAGACCCAGGAGTTGGAGCTACTACTATAGTCTGTTTCCCTACTCAAGAGGACTGAAGCGGTACAGGAAACAGGCTTACCACTGCCCCCAGCCAAATCCTGGCAGTGGGAGCTTGGCTTTCCTGAATTCTAAGCCTGACCTTTCAAGAACATAGGGCTTATTTGCACATGCATTAGTCTGAACTTGAGGATTGTAAGTTCTAATGCACACTAGTGTGTCTTCTATGAACTGGCCTGTGTGGCACACACTAACCTGCTGCACATTAACACTGAAAGGGGGATTACATTAATGAGAACTATGGAAGTATTAGTGCATTCCAGCAGAATCCAATTCAGACTAGTCTGGAAAGGATCACTCTCATCATCTTCTCTCATTTCCCGCATCAACAGGGCATAGACTTCATTGAATTAATTCCTGTTTGAACTAGGATATACATTTAGAAAAACATCCAAGTTTGATTTAAAATTTTCTGGTGATGGATAATCCACCACAGTCCATGGCAAACTGTTTCAATGGTTAATTATGCTCACTGTGAAAAATGTGCACCTTACTTCTAGTCTAAATTTGTCTAAATTTCCAGACCCTGGATTTTGTTATACCTTTGTCTGCTAGATTGAATGGTGCTTGATGATCAGATTTCTATTCCCCGGGTAGGTACTCAAAGTGTTGCAGATGTATGAGAGTGCTAAGTAGCAGGAAATCAGACCAGTAAAATCCAGTAGTTCATCAAGTTGAGTATACTTTCTCCAACATTGGCTAGTACCAGATGTTTCAGATGACTGAACAATGATCTGAAAGTGGACAATTTTGGAATAACTTTCCTATAGGAAATTTCTTCCTAATCCCACCCACTAGCTCCTTGTCTACATTAAAAGATAAATTCGAATTAAGATAAGCAACTTCAGCTACGTTAATTGTGTAGTTTAAGTTGAAGTATCTAAACTCAAATTTTGGTGCCGACCATGCTGTGGTAAGTCAAAGGGAGCACATTATCCCTTCGACTTTCCTTACTCCTTATAGAAGCAGGACTACTGGCATTGATAGGAGTACCCCTTTCAGTTTGAATCAGCATGTTTTCACTAGGTCAACTAATTCAGACCTTGGAAGATTGACTGCAGTTGCTTCAATCTTATCTGTAATGTAGACATGGCCCTAGAGGCTGGTTTGTCTACATTACAGATAAGATTATAACCCTGTCTAATGTCACTATGGATGTACTCATCTATTTAAATGGTCTGTCATTTCTTACATCCTTTAGAAAATCTATATATTCAACAATACACTTCTCCTACAAAGTCAGTGGAATGATACCCATAGACATTTGATAAAAATGAGATCGCGATCAAGCCTCTACGCTTTTTAGGTGATTGTCAACTAAGCCTCTTAATCTCTGTCACTCAACCATTCCCCTTTGCAATATATTTATGACTTCAAAGAAGAGGCTCATACTCACTTGGACCAATATGGAGACTGGTATAGATAAGCACACAGGGAATAAGCCAGAGCTGTGTGCAACAATGGCTTAAAGCTCAGCATGGCTTTCCACTGATCCTGTTGCAGCCGTTGCATAGGATTGTTCTAACTGGGTCATAATAGAGCATCTTCTTCTCTAAGGATTTGCCTACAAGTATGATTGCAACACGGGTTGACACACCTCCACTAGCTTTCCTCACTCCAGCATGGCTCATAATAGCAGAATAGCTCTGACAGCACTGACTATCATAGAACACTAGGACTGGAAGGGACCTCAAGAGGTCATCAAGTCCAGTCCCCTGCCCCCATGGAAGGATCAAATACTGTCTAGACCATCACTGATAGGCATTTATCTAACCTACACTTAAATATCTCCAGAGATGGGGATTCCACAACCTCCCTGGGCAATTTATTCCAGTGTTTAATTACCCTGACAGTTAGGAACTTTTTCCTAATGTCCAACGTAAACCTCCTTTGCTGCAGTTTAAGCCCATTGCTTCTTGTTCTATCCTCAGAGGCCAAGATGAACAAGTTTTTTCCCTCCTCCTTATGACACCCTTTTAGATACCTAAACACGGCAATCTTCTTTTTTCTAAACTAAACAAACCCAGTTCTTTCAGCCTTCCTTCATAGGTCATGTTCTCTAGACCTTTAATCATTCTTGTTGCTCTTCTCTGGACCCTCTCCAATTTCTCCACATCTTTCTTGAAATGCGGTGCCCAGAACTGGACATAATACTCCAACTGAGGCCTAACCAGCGCAGAGTAGAGCGGAAGAATGACTTTTCGTGTCTTGCTCACAACACACCTGTTAATGCAGCCCAGAATCATGTTTGCTTTTTTTGCAACAGCATCACCCTGATGACTCATATTCAGCTTGTGGTCCGCTATAACCCCTAGATCTCTTTCTGCCATACTTCTTCCTAGACAGTCGCTTCCCATTCTGTATGGGTGAAACTGATTGTTCCTTCCTAAGTGGAGCACTTTACATTTGTCGTTATTAAATTTCATCCTGTTTACCTCAGACCATTTCTCCAATTTGTCCAGATCATTTTGAATTATGACCCTATCCTCCAGAGCAGTTACAACCCCGCCCAGCTTGGTATCATCTGCAAACTTAAAGAGTACTTTCTATGCCAATATCTAAATAATTGATGAAGATATTGAACAAAGCCGGTCCCAAAACAGGCCCCTGTGGAACCCCACTTATTATACCTTTCCAGCAGGATTGTGAGCCATTAATAGCTACTCTCTGAATACGGTTATCCAGCCAGTTATGCACCCACCGTATAGTAGCCCCATCTAAGTTGTATTTGCCTAGTTTATTGATAAGAATATCATGCGAGACTGTATCAAACGCCTTACTAAAGTCTAGGTATTCTCCATCCACTGCTTCTCCCTTAGCCACAAGACTCATTATCCTATCAAAGAAAGCTATCAGTTTGGTTTGACATGGTTTATTCTTTACAAATCTATGCCTGCTGTTCCCTTTCACCTTGCCACCTTCCAAGTGTTTACAGATAAGAACATAAGAACGGCCGTACTGGGTCAGACCAAAGGTCCATCTAGCCCAGTATCCTGTCTACCGACAGTGGCCATCACCAGGTGCCCCAGAGAGGGTAGACCGAAGACAATGATCAAGCGATTTGTCTCCTGCCATCCCTCTCCAGCCTCTGACAAACAGAGGCCAAGGACACCATTTTATCCCCTGGCTAATAGCCTTTTATGGACCTAACCTCCATGAAATTATCTAGCTTCTCTTTAAACTCTGTTATAGTCCTAGCCTTCACAGCCTCCTCTGGCAAGGAGTTCCACAGGTTGACTACACGCTGTGTGAAGAAGAACTTTCTTTTATTAGTTTTAAACCTGCTACCCATTAATTTCATTTGGTGTCCTCTAGTTCTTCTATTTAGGGAACTTTTCTTTATCAGCCCTCTCCACACCACTCATGATTTTATAGACCTCTATCATATCAGATACCTCCTCTATCAGCTCCTTGAGTATTCTAGGATGCATTTAATCAGGCCCTGGTGACTTGCAGGCATCTAACTTTTCTAGGTGACTTTTAACTTGTTCTTTTTTATTTTATCTGCTAAACCTACCCCCTTCCCACTAGCATTCACTATGTTAGGCATTCCTTCAGACTTCTCGGTGAAGACCGAAACAAAGAAGTCATTAAGCATCTCTGTCATTTCCAAGTTTCCTGTTACTGTTTCTCCCTCCTCACTGACCAGTGGGCCTACCCTGTCCTTGGTCTTCCTCTTGCTTCTAATGTATTTATAAGAAGTCTTCTTGTTTCCCTTTATTCCCATAGCTAGTTTGAGCTCATTTTGTGCCTTTCCCTTTCTAATCTTGCCCCTGCGTTCCTGTGTTGTTTGCCTATATTCATTCTTTGTAATTTGTCCTACTTTCCATTTTTTATGAGACTCCTTTTTTATTTTTAGATCATGCAAGATCTCGTGGTTAAGCCAAGGAGGTCTTTTGCCATATTTTCTATCTTTCCTACGCAGCGGAATAGCTTGCTTTTGGGCCCTCAACAATGTCCCTTTGAAAAACTGCCAACTCTCCTCAGTTGTTTTTCCCCTCAGTCTTGATTCCAATGGGACCTTACCTATCAGATATCTGAGCTTACCAAAATCTGCCTTCTCAAGATCCATTGCCTCTATTTTGCTATTCTCCCTCCTACCCTTTCTTAGAATTGTGAACTCTATGATTTCATGATTTTCACCCAAGCTGCATTCCACTTTCAAATTCTCAACCAGTTCCTCCCTATTTGTTAGGATCAAATCTAGAACAGCTTTCCCCCGGTAGCTTTTTCAACCTTCTACCCAGGCTGCAATCAGAATACACTACAGACATACCCTGATGCTGAGCTACAAATGGCCACAGAGAACAGAAAATGTAGCCAACTGTATGCCTCCTTTTCCCGGTTATACCCTTTTTTCCCAGAATGCCAGTGGTAGAGACGCATAAGAGCCTGCAACAACCAGGGTCAAATAAACTGCTGATGTGGTCCCAGTGTTTTGCAGAACCTGGCCTTGTATATTTTAATTCCTACAAAGGAATTGTAATTAAAAATGCTTTGTTTCATGTGAGTTTAAAATAGTCTAAACTGAAATAACTCATCTTATTAAACTATTAAGATGGATTTTTGTTTGAATAGAAGAATTGAGATGATGCAGTCTACATGGAATGCAAACCATGCCACTAAATGGCAAATTATATGGGAATATGCCTTTCATCTTAATTATAGGCTGGACAGGGGAATGCACTATATTCTCTCATACATACAAGCAAACTTTCCCAGGGTATTTTTCTTTTACATTTCTGACTCTTATTTGGTTGAAAACTTACCCATGTGATCAAGCACTGTTTGACTTTCCATAATAAGGCTGAAAATATGTAGGAAAAATTTTCTTCAGCATTGCCAGAAAAGGTCTAACATGGACTGGGATATTAAAAGTCACAGCTTTCTATTTTTTCTTCACCTTTGTGCATGGTTCTATTATTGTATTGGTCTCTTGCTTTTAAGTTAATTATGGCAAAATTCTCCGATGTAAGTAAATGTAGAAATTCTACTTGTAATTCTCGTGCTTATGACTGCTGCTTTAGAAGTTTTAGTTGTCTTGTATCGTAGAATTTGTCTTTTGGTTTTGAATTTAAACCAACATCTTGAGCTTGGAACGAACCCTGCTCATCTAAAGTTCTGAAGCAACTGGGAGTCTTTATTCTTGCATCCCAGCCTAATTCCATTTAAGAAACATTTTGACCCTTAAAATTCTCCCTACAGCTTCAGTTGGATAGCATACCATTTCGTTTTAAAATGTTGTAGACCGACAAGGTGCAGTATTAAATAGTTGCAGACTACAAGGTAACTATATTTTGGTGGTGGATGAAAATATTTGAGCAGTTACATGCTTGGCAAAGCACTTTTGGTTCCTTTATGAGGAAAGGTTAAGTGTTATATTTCTATTAAATTATTATTCCAAAATACATTTTGTATACAATAGCCAACATACACACAATACTTGTCTTCATGGTTCCAGGATTAAAGGGTGTTAGGAATATTTCAAAACAGTTCAGCACCCAAGCTCTCTGTTAGGGATCTCAATAAGCCAACAACTCCTATTGTTCTTAATTGTTTTTCCTTCATTTAAATGCCTGAACGGGAACTGAGAGCATTGAAAATCCAGTCCTAGTTGTAGGCGCTAAGCACTTCTGGAAATCTGTCCCATTTCATTTTCATTTTTCAAAGGGGAAGGAGGCTGTGTATGACTGGTGCCTCAATTTTACATTTGTCTTATGATAGCAGAGTTCATTTCACTGCTTTACATGGAATCTACCAGTTAGTCCAGCGCATCCAAAAAAGCTATTGGAAAAGATATAGTTTTTAAGGTGACTAACATATATAAATAATGTTTCAGGTGGGTAATTAAAGCAAGATCTTTAGAGATGAATAGAGTGCTAACAGTAGATGCAAATCAAAAAGTGAGGAACACTGAATCTTAACTCAGGAGGATTTAGACCATTTCAGATGATCTGGGCCAGCAGGTGGTAAATATAGTTCATTATGAACACATAAAAAGTAATTTGTCTGTGAGCAAGAAACTGATGCAGTGAATAGTGTGTGCGCTAAATTAAATAGTCATCTAACATAATGTTCTGGAAAAAGACCTGGGAGTTATTGAGGGAAAATAATTGAATCCAGCAGCACAGCTGTAGTTAAAAAAAATGCAAACAAGATGCCAGGTTGTATTAGTTAAGAGAGAGAAGGCAAAAGCAATACTGTTTGTTGTACCCTATCTAGTACCCTGGTCATTGTGCTACAGAAAATATATTATTGCCTTGGAAAGGGGAGGAAAGATCTATAGAATATAAGGAATGGTTAAAGGTGGAAAAGAAGATTTTTTTTTCTTAAAAGCAGGCTCTATTAGAAGAGTACAAAACTCCCAGCTGTGTGACTGCAAGTCAACTGAGAAGTTGTTCTGAGGCTCAGAAGTCAATAGCAGTTAGTGATGCAACCAGGGAACACGGCTGCAATTTCTAGGTGTAATAATGCAAGTCTACAGGGTCAACCCATCTGTGGAAAGAAAGGAAAAGATATTGTTGATTCAGGGATGTGGTTAACACTTTAGGTAAAGACTGACCGACAATGATTTATAACTTCAAATTCCTTTTCACACTTGCATGAGAAACTGAACCAAACAAAATACAGATGTTTAATATTGTCCAGGATATAGTGTTTTCAAGGAACTCTTGAATATTGGGTCCAGAGTTCCATAGGGCTATGATATAGCAATTTAGCATAAAAAAGCAACCTCTAAGAGAGAGAGATATAGGATGGTCTTGTAGAAGCACAAGACTGGGAGTCAAAAGATCTTTTCCCAGATCTACCACAGACTTTCTGTCTGATCTTGGGAAATCACTTAGGCCTAGATACAGAAAGATTCTTGAGCATTTGCAGAGCTTTAATTACATGAGTAGCCTCATGAACTTCCCTGGGATTGCTCACCTGCTTAAAGTTATACATGGTTCATCTTGCTGATTAAGGGCTATAACTTCTATAGTTTCATATTTACTATCTGTAAAATTGAGATAATTATTTACTATTGTGAGGTTTACTTCATCAATGTATGTAAAGAACATTGAACTCCACAGATGAAGGCAAAAACAAATAAACAAACAAATAGAATCATAGAATCATAGAACCAGAGAGCTGGAAGAGACCTCAGAAGGTCATCAAGTCCAGCCCCCTGCTCTAGGCAGGAACAATCCCAACTAAATCAACCCGGCCAGGGCTTTGTCAAGCCGAGATTTAAACACCTCTAGGGATGGAGACTCTACTACTTCCCTAGGTAACCCATTCCAGTGCTTCACCACTCTCCTAGTGAAATAGTTTTTCCTAATATCCAACCTGGACCTCTCCCATCACAACTTGAGACCATTGCTCCTTGTACTACCATCTGTCACTATTGAGAACAGCCTCTCTCCATCCTCTTTGGAACCTCCCTTCAGGAAGCTGAAGGCTGCTATCAAATCCCCCCTCACTCTTTGCTTCTGCAGACTAAACAGACCCAACTCCGTCAGCCTCTTCTCATAAGTCATATGCTCCAGCCCCCTAATCATTTTGGTTGCCCTCCGCTGGACCCTCTCCAATGCATCCGCATCCTTTTTGTAGTGGGGGGCCCAGAACTGGACACAATACTCCAGATGTGGCCTCACCAGAGCCGAATAAAGGGGAATAATGACATGTCTGGATCTGCTGGCAATGCTCCTCTTAATGAAACCTAATATACCATTAGCCTTCTTGGCTACAAGGGCACACCGTTGACTCATATCCAGCTTCTCATCCACTGTAACCCCCAGGTTCTTTTCTGCAGAACTACTACTTAAGAGGTTGGTCCCCAGCTTGTAACAATGCTTGGGATTGTTCCATCCCAAGTGCAGGACTCTGCACTTGTCTTTGTTGAACCTCATCAGATTTCTTGTGGCCCAATCCTCCAATTTGTCTAAGTCACTCTGGACCCTATCTCTGCCCTCAAGCGTATCTACATCTCCCCCTAGCTTAGTGTCATCCGTAAACTTGCTGAGGGTGCAATCCATCCCCTCATCCAGATCATTAATAAAGATATTGAACAAAACTGGTCCTAGAACTGAACCTTGGGGCACTCCGCTAGAAACCGACCGCCATCCTGACATCGAGCCATTGATCACTACTAATAAGAATAAATGTACCCAATGTTATATATGAAATTATGAGGTAAAATAAAGTAAAAAAAATACTGACAATCTATGAAATAAAGCTTACTCAGTTATGCCACAGGGCTATGATATAGGGATTTAGCATAAAAAAGCAACCTCTAAAAGAGAGAGAGATAGGATGGTCTTGTAGAAGCACAGGTACTAAAGTCACAGTTACATCCCAGATAGATATTGAATTTAGTACAGACCATTTTTCACATACAAGCCCTCTCATAGGTCCAAAGAAGCCTGGGCTACTTCCACCTTTTGAGGCACCTAGCCATAATAAAAATAAAAAATGATGACACATGAAAACAAAATAGGGCACCAAAAAAGACTGAGACATAATTTTTATTTATTTATTTAACAAATGCTTTTCTAGCCTTTTTCTGTGGAACTGCACTAATTATCGAGGAAAATCTAGTTTTCAATTAACAAGTGTCTAAATTTGAGGCCCCCCTTTTGAGCTTGAGGCCCAGGCAAAATGGCCTTCTGGTCACCCCTCTGGCCCATCAAATACATTTATTTCAGTTATACTACGTCTACACTCCACGCACGTTCTTGTGCAAGTAAATTTACAGTAAAGCGTCAGAAAAGAGAGCTTCTTGTGCAAGAGTTATTCTGCTCCCCATGAGGAATAAGCCGTCTTGCGCAAGAGCTCTTGCTCAAGAAGGCAATGTGGACAGGCAACAGGGGTTTATTGTGCAAGAAACCCCTATGGCTAAAATGTCCATTAGACTTTTCTTGCACAAGAGTGCGTCATCACCGCCATGGATACTCTTGCACAAAAGCACATGGCAGTGTGGATGTGCTCTTGCGCAAGACCTTTTGCACAAGAACTCTTGTGCAAAACAGTTCTTGTGCACAGCAGCAGCCCTAGACAAGCTGCCGGCAACTGGCACCCTAGGTGAAACGCGCGATCGGTGTGCAATCAGTGCCCCCGCCTTCAAACCCCTCAACGGTCGTTTAATTTGGTGCCCTAGGCGACTGCCTATTTTGTGCCTATGGACGGGCCGCCACTGCTTGTGCAAGAAGCCTGCAGTGTAGATTTAGCCTCAGGCTACGTCTATACTGCAAAGCTATTTCAGGATACTGGAGTGTCCTGAAATAGTGTCCCGCATCTTCACAGCAAGCCCGTTATTTCAGGCTTGCTATTCTGATGTTCCTGTAAACCTCATTTCATGAGGTGTAAGGGACATTTCAGAAGAGCGCTTTATTTCCAAATTTTCCTCTGTGTAGACAGCACCAAATTATGAAATAAGGTAGTTTGAAATAGCATCGAAATAAGATACGCAATTTGCATACCTCAAATTGCGTATCTTATTTTGAGTTACCGTGCAATGTAGACACACCCTCATAGTCTTACATTGTAAACATAGTAAGCCAAGACTCGCTCTGGCCATGTCTACATTGCACTGGTTTGCTCAAGAAATACGCAAATGAGGCTAAGCGTGGAATATCGTTGAGCCTCATTTGCATAATTAATGAGAGGCCACTTTTTGCACAAGAGGCTTTTGCACAAAAAGGAGCCATCTACACTGTGCAAAAGCCTCTTGTGCAAAAAGTGGCCTCTCATTAATTATGCAAATGAGGTTTGGTGATATTCCACGCTTAGCATCATTTGCATAGTTCTTGCGCAAAACCAGCACACTGTATACAGAGCCTCTGGGACTCTCAGTGTATTGTAGCAGTGCTCATATGGATGTAACTGCACAGCAAGCTGAGTACTGTAGATTCACTCTTGTCACACAGCAACTTGCCATGTGCAGAAGCACTTAACATGGGGTTTCATAAGACACTAACTAGAAAAGTGCAAATATTCATATATAGATGAGAAGTGTATTAGTACTGTTGCCATGAGACATTTGATAACCTACAAATAATCATAATTTGCAGGCCAAAGAATTGCTGAAGGAAGATGCTGCCCACATCTGGGAATTGCACCACTGAGGGGAAATTTGATTTCCTTATTTAATCTGAATCAGTTCTAATATATTTTTAAAATATAGTTACATATGCTCAGCTGAAACATTAAGGTGGGAATATCTCCTGTCTGGCAAGGGAATTAAATAAAAGGAATGTAAGTTTATATATTCTTGGATCATTGTGCTGTTGATATAAATAATATCATGGCACTAATGCTCTACTTCATGTTACTTGCCATATGCTACAGCAGGTGAAAACCATAAATCTAACACTAAAACAATGTATTTTGTCACTCAACAAATAGTAATTCTAACATCTTCCAAAATGTTTACAAGGAATTTCCATTTTTTTCAACCTTGCAATCCCCATCTGTTCCTAAGTCTGCAATGCTCCTAAGTGTTTTTAACCAGCTGTTCAGTGAAATATTATGTAGTTTGGTCATTTTAGCACGGGGTCTCCTGCCCTCCTTCCTATCCTCATATCAGCCACATAAAGGAACCATTTCATCTTTTCCTTTAAGAACCTTGGTAATTTGCGCAATGTATAATTTGCAGATGCACACATTTAATCTGCTCACTTCTCAGCAAAGGTTTGTTAGCAGCTGCTTCGGGAAAGTCTTTTGTGACAGAGATGTAATTGTTAGAATATATACCAAACCATGATAATTTATGATTACATTATGAGTTGTCATGAATAATTAAAACCAATCAAGCATTTTTAACTATGTTTCCAGACTGCATTACTCTAATATCTTTGCTTTTTTGTTGTTCATTCATTTGCTGATTCACAAATTATGGCTATTTAAAATGATTTATTACGCTAGTGATTTATTACGCTTAGTGATAAGTGACATCCATCAGGAGTAGTGCTCCACTGTTCTAGGTACTATATACAAGTACAAAATAAGAAACAGTATCTGCCCCACACGATTTACCTTCTAAACAGACATGATAGATAGAGCAAGTGGGACCACAGGAATATTTTACTTATGGGGAATTGAGGCAGAGAGAAACTATCTAAGATGTTGCCCAGGGTCACAGAAGCATTGTGTTGCAAGAATTGAATGCAGCTCAGTCCAGCATCTTACCCACAACTCACCATGAATCTCCCAGGCATTAGTATGAAGTAGTGAGATTGTTATCATGCAGCAAAACTTTTGTGTCAAGCTGCATTTGAAATGGTAACACTGCTGGGTTAACAGTAATGGGCGGGAAAAAGAAAATCCGGAGTATGAACAAGATATAGGCCATTAGCACCAGATAGCAAAAGCTATTTTTCTTGAGCTTTAAAATGGCTGGTGTAGTAGTGACAATGAATGCACTGTGGGGTCTGAACAGTGACTCAGTTCAGTACTCTGCCAACAACGGCCTGGTGTGTGGCGATGTTTTCTCTCTTGGAAGGTTGACTTTACCTCCCTCTGAGGTAGGTGAATGGGATGGAGATGGCTGGTGTCTGTTGTTGATGGGTTGGAGTGTCTGGAAAATATTTTGGGACAAAATGAGTGGTTGAGCTGCAATTTCGAGCATGTGAAAAGTCCAATACCAGGAAAACCCCCAAGAGCAGCAAGTCATTGCAGTTCAGTCGAACCTTTCCAAAGCCACATCATTGTATTATCTAGCAAGTTTAACACACAGGCATCTCATTCAAGGTCAAACTGTAAAGGCAGACATTTTCTTTTGAAATAACATAGGAGAAATGGACTTTGCCCTGAAAATCTTTTTCATTTCACTGAAGGGCATTTCACAAATCTCATAGGCCACTTCTTTCATTTATTGGCCCACTGGCAGCATATACCTCCTCCCCCTAGTTTTGGTGATGCCGGAGATAACAGAGGAATTGTGTACACTGATTCCCTGTACATGTCTAATGTGCTTTTTTTAGCCTGATGGCCAGAATCTCCTTAAATGCAGTTGAGCTCATTCAGGGGAGGCCTGGAGTTCTTAGGCCTTGATGTCAGTGTGTGCAAGCACGGAGGACACTATGCTGGCCCATGACTCATTTTAAAGCTGCATGCTCTCACCACATTCTCCAGCCAGCCGCCGGCCCATAGGAACGCTCTCTTCTCTTATCAGTCATTTCCGAGAATGTGGATGCAGCAATTACTCTACTCTGTAAGCCTCTTGTGGTTTCCGTGCATGGCATTCCTTCAAACTGCAGCCAGGATGACGCAAACCAGAACCGTGGCATTCACAATTAAAATAATAATAATAATTTCTGAAGTGAACAGGAGATACTAAAAATACTTTGGTGTTTCTGGGTGGTTGTGTTTCTTTAGTCAATGAAGTACCTGCCTGCTAGTGCTGCAGGCTGGGAAGACGATTTAAATGACCGAGGAACAAAATGAGCCTGATAGATTGTATTAGGGGAGTCCATGTGTAGCAGGCTTGTCTGTCTCTTCAAGGACCAGAGGGAGTGTGGCCACATACTGCTGTTCTATGGTGGAGCCCGGTTATGAACAGGTTGGGGCTGGATAGTTTGCAAGGGGTCAGGTGATTGTCCGATGAGCTCCTGATTCCTTTAAGGACTAGAAGAGCTCAGATGGGGAGGGGAGATCTAGGAAACATGTTGGCAGCCGTGGTTGGGCCTGGTGCAGGGTGGCTCAGGTGGGAAGCCCATGGGTCAGAGGAAAGGATGTGGTTTACCTCTTGGAGTCATGTTGATTTGTTTATCTCTCATATTAAGGAAATATGGATTGGATAAATGGACTGTAAGGTAGATAGAAAACTGGCTAGATTGTCGGGCTCAATGGGGAGTGATCAATGGCTCGATGTCAGGTTGGTGGTCAGTTTCAAAGGGAGTGCCCCAAAAATCAGTTCTAGGGCCCGTTTTATTCAACATCTTTATTAATGACCTGGATGAGGGGGTCAAGAGGGTAGGAAGAGGGTCCAGAGTTAGCCACATTAGAGGATTGGGCCAAAAGAAATCTGATGAGGTTCAACAAGGTCAAGTACAGAGTCCTGCACTTGGGATGGAAGAATCCCAAACACTATTACAGGCTGGGGACCAACTGGCTAAACAGCAGTTCTGCAGAACATGACCTGGGGATTACAGTGATTGAGAAGCTGGATATGAGTCAACAGTGTGCCCTTGTATCCAAGAAGGCTAATGGCATATTAGGGTGCATAAGGAGGAGCATTGCCAGAAGATCTAGAGAAGTGATTATTCCCCTTTATTTGGCACTAGTGAGGCCATGTCTGGAGTACTGTGTCCAGTTTTGGGCCCCCCATTCCAAACGGATGTGGACACATTGAAGAGGCTCCAGTGGAGGGCAACCATAATGATTAGGGGGCTGAGCACTTGACATACAAGGAGAGGCTGAGGGATTTGGGCTTATTTAGTCTGCAGAAGAGAAGAGTGAGGGTGGATTTGATAGCAGCCTTCAACTTCTTGAAGGGAGGTTCCAAAGAGGATGGAGAGAGGCTGTTCTCAGTAGAGATCGATGGCAGAACGAGGAGCAAAGATCTCAAGTTACAGTGAGGAGGTCTAGGTTAGATATTAGGAAAAACTATTTCACTAGAAGCGTGGTGAAGTACTGGAATGGGTTACCTAGGGAGGTGGTGGAATCTCCATCCCTAGAGGTTTTTAAGTCCCAGCTTGACAAAGCCCTGGCTGGGATGATTTAGTTGAGTTTGATCCTGCTTTCGGTAAGGGGCTGGACTTGATGACCTCCTGAAGTCTCTTCCAGCTCTGTGATTCTATGATTCTATGATTCTATGATCTGGGGGCTTTGCTGTTGATTGGTGGTACCACTAATAAAGCTGAAACATGAAGAAAAATGCTGAAACAGTGGGTGCATGGCCACTAGGTCTTTCCTGGGCTGTGGAGACAGACTATTCTGTGTATTGAAGAAGGCGGGATAGTTGATGATGAGGACCCCTATAATTTCACTTCCCTGTCTAATGGAGCTCAGCCTTTGTGTGTTTTTTAGTGGAACAAAACCACTCCTCTTCTTCACCCTAATGAAGGGCTACCCGTTTGTTTGCAGCCTGTGGTGCGGTTTGGGTTTACGCAGAGCTCAACATATGGCTTGTGGGTCAGATCCTTTTTACATGGCCTCCACTGGGAACATTCTCCACAATGGCAAGGTGTTTCCCAAGCAGAGTGAGCATTGAAAGGCACAAGCAGATGGGCTGTCTGAAACAGATGGATACAAGATGTCAGCATTTCTAGCCCCCAGGGAGGAGATGCCAGGAGCACTGGGGCATTGTGGGAAGTGCGTTGTATACATGCCTGTCAGTATATATATGTGCAACCACACTTAAGTTGCAGCGCTCAACATTTGCTGTGAGTGTCATTGTGGCTCCCTGGGACTTCCAAAGTTGAGTAGCCCTGCCCTAATGTGTTCTTCTGGCTGGTAAGGGCCTGTGCTTCAAAGGACAATTGAGATCATCCTCATTAGTTGACACCTAGCTGTGAAAGGAAAGTTGTGAAACCATCAGCCATAGATGTCTTTGCTAGTGCTCCGTTGCCACCTTCCGGCATTTCATGTCTGCAGAGTTCTTTGTCTTCTGTATGTTCCCACATCGCTGACATGTTTACACTGAGGAATGCAAGATCAGTGAGCATGTTTCAAATTAAATATAACCACTGTCACAAACTGTGGGGGGAAATGGAGTCAACACCCATGTAGACCTGCAGGTTTTTTTTAAAAAGTTCAATGGGAAAACAAGACATCAAATCACACAGGCTAAACCCAGCACACTTCAAAGAACAGCATGGTCATTAAAAAAAATAAGTTTGTGGTGTTGATTTTATTCAGCATGTTGAACAATCTTCATGCAGCAACTTGTGTCTTCCATCTGTCTATAATTCCCAGCGACTAAAAACATATCCCAGCATGAAAAAGAACTTGTCAAGCTGAGCATATTCAGCCGTGGAAATAGTGTTGGTCAGATTTTTTCCCCTGTAGAATCTTAAAATCTTTGGGTTTTTTTCAACAAAAAGTTGGAATATATTCGTGGAATGCAGACAGTTGTGTGGAAAATTTTGTTCAGCAGAAAAAGCTAATTTTCCATCCCAATACAGGTTAGATGGAACATTTTTGACCAAGATTGCCTGTGCTTAGGTCCATAACGATAGGTATTATGGTACTGAACCAGCAAGTGGAACTATTCACTTGCTTAAAGATAAGGCTGTGTATAAGTGCCCTGCTAGATCAAGGGCTCTATGATAACCATAGGTTGTATACAAAGATAGATACCAGAACTTTGATGTCAGAACATAATGAAAGGCGTGGCTTAGGCAGGGGTGTTAGGAAGTGAAAGATCACAGAATTCAGTAAGGCCCGGGTTCTTGTGTCTCATTTTGCCCATTTGTAAACTATGGTAAAACTCAGACAATTCAAGCGTGAATCTATTTGACTAGAATGAATTTTTAAAAGTCAGTTGCTATGTTATAGCTACAAAATATGCACAAGCATGAAATTTTATATATGCAAAACATGCATTTGTATATCTAATCATAGAGCCATAGAATCATAGGACTGGAAGGGACCTCTAGGGGTATTTTAATCTAAACCCCTGCACTGAGGGCAGGACAGAGTATTATCTAGACAATTCCTGACAGGTGTTTGTCTAACTAGCTCTTAAAAATCTCCAATGATGGAGAGTCTACAACCTCCCTAGGTAATTTATTTTAGTGATTAACTATCCTGACAGGAAGGTTTTCCTAGGGAACATCTACACTGCATCCTTATCTCAAAATAAGCTATGCAATTTGCACTATGCCAATTGCATAGCTTATTTCGAGGTAATTTTGAAATAGCTTATTTTTAAATTTGGCACTGTCTACACAGTGCCAAATTTTGAAATAAAGCACTATTCCGAAACCTTCCTTAGCCCTCATGGAACAAGGGATGCCAGAACAGTGAGCCTGTTATTTCAAAAGGTATTTCGAAATAATGGGCTGCTTTAAAGATGCGGAATAACTATTTCAGGATGCTTCTCGTATCCTGAAATAGCTCCGCAGTGTAGATGTGGCCCCAATGTCCAACCTCAATCACTCTTGCTGCAGTTTAAGCTCATTGTTTGTTGTCCTAGCTTCAGAGGTTAAAGAATTTTTTTCTGCCTCCTCCTTGTAACAACTTTTATGCTCTTCAAACTGTTATCATGCACCTCCTCAGTCTTTGCCACACTAAATGAACCCATTTTTCAATTATCCCTCAGATCATATTTTCTAGATCTTTAATAATTTTTGTTGCTCTTCTCTGGACTTTCTCCAATTTGTCCACATCTTTTCTGAAATGTGGCACCCAGAACTAAGCACAATACTCCAGCTGAGAGCTAATCAGTGTAGAATACGGTAGAAGAATTACATCTTTTGTTTTGCTTACACCATTGCTGCTAATACATCCCAGAATAATCTTAGGATGTTTTTGCAACTGTATTATACACTGTTGACTCCTATTTAGCTTGTGATCCACTATGACCCCTTGATTCCTTTCTGCAGTACTCCTTCCTAGGCAGTCATTTCCCAATTGGTATGTGTGCTTCTGATTGTTCCTCCCTAAATTGAATAACTTTGCATTTGTCCTTATTGAATTTCATTCTGTTTACTTCAGACCATTTCTCCAGTTTGTCCAGATCATTTTGAATTTTAATTCTCTCCTCCAAAGCACTTTCATTCCCTCCCAGCTTAGTATCATCCGTAAATCTTGTATGCCAAAATATCCATTAGTACTTGCAATTATGTATTGGCTTGCAAGCCTAGGAACTGATTAATATTTTATCTATCTATTGCTATGATTTATCACCACTGAAAAGCAAATTAGGCATTGTGTGCCTTTAGAGGGCTAAAACATGTAATTTCCTACCATTTTCATATTTGCACTGGACAACTGAGACTCTGGCTGAGATCTAGCTGGCCCATTGCTGGTCATTGTTACTTCATATACATTGGTACTTAGGATCCTATTTACAAGATGTGTGTGTGTGAGAGAGAGAGATGCTCATAGAAGTTTGCTTTGGGCTGAAATTTGACATGTTCCACAGGACTGTTATGAATAAAATGTAGTACTTTTGGATGATTAAAAAAAACAAAACACTCTCGTATGGTTTCAGAGTGAGCAATGAACTGAAGAAATACTTGAATCCTATTATAACTTCCTGTGTATCCAATTCCATATTTACCACCACATTGGCAAATATGGATCTTTATGTTTGTTGTAACCATCTTTAAATATTAATAACCTTAGATGCTTTTATTAAAAACCACACACACAAAAGAAAAGAAATCCAAACTGATACACTACACCTTGAGCTACATTGTTGGGCTAAAGGGCTGCAAAATTTAATTTAACAAAAGGCAATTCCTATAAATGTTTTCTGTGAACGTTTAAGTGACAAATTTCCCCCCCACAGACTGTATTTCCCTTCTTATAATTGTAAGATAAATGATCAGTTTTTAAAATTGCCATTTTCATTTTTAAAACTAGATTTCTGTTGTTTGGTCTTTTAAAGAATGTTTTTGTATCTCACCTTGTTGGGCGTAGAGGGAAGTGGGGGAGGGGATGAAGATCTTAGCTATGGCCTGAGCTAAAACTCTGGATGTCAATGTCCTCAGACTTCATAAACTTTGGGTGAAATCCTAGCACCAAGGGTACCAATGGCAAAATTCCCATTGGTTTCAATGGGGTCAGGATTTCACCCTGTGTGTCTTGGATGCCTACAATTTATTTTAAGCTTCTGAATCTTTGGAGGATATTTCTGTGTTAAGGATCTGATTGAAAGGCCATGATCCATTCCATAAACTTCTGCAGGTTCCAGTTAGCCCCTTAACATGCATTTCATGTGGAACTTAAGACTAATTCCCTCTCTCCATTCCCCATTGGCCTTCAGCAGGACTCTTCAATGCAGAGGTTAAAACTAGCAAAGTTGTTGCTAAGATGTTTTCTACTTCTCCCTTCCTCGAACTGCAGAGTCAAAAGGCTTCCTGAACTGGTCTCTCTGGAATGTCATCCCTTTTGACAGGAGCATGTTATTTTCAGTTCTGTCAATAATAGCATCTAGAGAGGAGATGAGACCTCTGTAGTGACTAACAAAAGAGATGAAAGGAGGGCCTTGTTAATTTATCTTGCACCTTGTGCATCTCTAAGAAGACTGTATATAAATAGCACCATACATTTTGCACTTGCTGCCACTTGAGCACACTATAAGCAGCAACAGGTGGAAGGCGTGTATTAACAATTGAACTGGTTACAATAACTGTGTTTAGTAGGTCTAATATAGATCTATGCTACATTTTGTATGTATATTTGGTATTTCAAATGCACGGGCATTGCTGAGTGGCTTAGGGACTGCAAGAGAGATTATGGAATGTGAATTTTTTAAAAAAGGAAAAAAGATTTTGTTTAATGTTGGGGGGTGGGAGGGAAGAAACCCAACCACAGAACTACTTTGTTTAAGAAAAAATGGTGGGCAGCTACAATGTTCACACAATGAATTTCATCTGGGCTTAAATCTGCACTAAATAGCCATTCTCCCCACACTTCCATCCCAGAACTGCATGGTACTGTAGAATGTAAAAGGAAAACTAAGTTTAGAATTAGGATATAAAAGGAAAAAAATGCAAATAGGTTTTTGGCACTGGATTATGTATGAAATCCAGGCCAAGAGTACTTTGCATTTTGTAAAGATATTTGGAAGTGAATTGAAATTACAGAAATGCCTACCTCTGGGAACCAGAGAACATGGCAAAAGAATCTGGAGAACTGAGGGGGAAAAAAGAAAAGAAAAGATTAGAGCCAATAATATCAAGTTGTCCAGCACTTGGTGGTATAAAGCTGCCCGGCAGGACAGAAATCACAGTCACTATACCACAGACCTCATTATGAGCCAGGCAGAAATATTATTGTCTACAGTGCCTTTCTCTGTAAATATGAAGTAAGTGAGGGGAACTGTGTTTGCTTTTGGAAAATTAGATTATTCATTAATTATATCTTTTAGTTTCTGAAATGGAAACATATTTTATAGAAAAACATTATTAGATTTGAGAAAATATATAGTTTATTCACTCCGGGTATGTCTACACATCAAAGTTCATTTGAAATAACAGCCATTATTTCGAATTAACTTTAATAGCATCTACACAGGCAAACTGCTATTTCAAAATAAATTTGAAATAGCGGAGTGCTTATTTTGAATTTGGTAAACCTCATTCCATGAGGAATAACACCAAATTTGAAATAGCTAAATCGAAATAAGTGCTGTGTAGACGCTTATTTTGAAAGAGGGTGCCTCCAGCCCTTCCAAGGGTGCCCTGGTGGCCACTCTGGGCCAAACCAGGAAAACTCTTCTGATCCACCCCCCCAGCCCTGGAGGGCCCTTAAAGGGGTAGAGTCTGTTTGGCCACAGGACCTGAGCCAGCTCCAGGTCTGCCAGCTCAGAGCCTGCAGGCGCTGCCCCTGATCCAGTTGCCAGCTTGAGTGAGCCAGCCAGTGCCAGCCAGCCCTCCGCTGCTCCCCAGGAGCAGTGTGGCAGCTCCCAGGAGCCTGCCAGGGGTCCGAAAAGGTGGGTGCCTTCCTGGTCCAATGCGGAGATCATGGACCTCATTGAGGTTTGGGGGAATCCTCCAATGTCCATGATCTCCGCACTAGACGCAGGAACGCAGCCATCTACAGGTGGATGGCTGACAGCCTGTCCACCAAAGGTCACATGCGCATCCAGGAGCAGGTGTGCATGAAGATAAAAGAGCTGAGGCAGGCCTATGCCAGGGCCGCAGGGGGCAGCTCCCAACCAGGGGCAGACCCAGACCCCTGCCCGTACTCTGGGGCCCTGGACTGCATCTTGGGGGGCCGGACGGTCTGTGCCCCCCAGGTGGTCATCGATCCTGGGGCAGAGGACCCTGACCAGGGCACGGAGCAGGAAGAGGAGGAGGAGGAGGATGGCCAGGAGTCGCAGGACCCTGGAGGGAGTGTGGCACTCACCCTGGATCCCCGAGACATACCAGCAGCACCATCACTGCTGCCTTCCGAGGCCGGGGAGGCCTCGACATATGAGTGCCATCACTGTCCCCTTATGCGGGGCGGGGAGTGGGAGGAAGGGGAGGAAAGAGAGGGAGCTCAGGGACCGCGCGTGTGGCCTGAGCACGGATCACGCAGCAACCTGTGCATGTGGCCCCGGCTGGCTGCCACACAGGGGTCCTGGCCTGTTACCCACACACGTATGTATGAAGGCACATGTCCCTCCCTTCACAAGCTCCCTTTACACAGAGGCAGGCCACATCCTCCCCCCCCCCCACACCCACACTATATACAGCACAGGGACATGGGTATAGTAACCAGGGCCATGCCATCCATGACCACCTGCAGACCATGGCGCAGAGATTGCTGCCTGCTGCCACTCCAGCCCCTGCTGCTGCTCCAGCTATTGCTCTTCCTCCCACTCCTGCTCCCCCTCCCGCTTCTTCCTCTTCCCTGCCCCCCCTCCATACCTGCTCCCCCCCATCGGGAACGCTGAGGCCCCCGCACCCTCAGTGCTGGGAGACAGGTGGGCAGGCAAGACCCCCAACCCTAAGCTTCTCCTCCCCTTCTTCCACTTGCCTCCCCCTTCCAGCTCCCTGCTCCCAGGTTTCCCCCTCCCCTCTCCCACCCTCATCTTCCTCCCCCGCCCCCAGTTATGGTCAATAAAGAGAGTTTGTTTTTGGCAACATGTGTTTTTATTTGACATCAGGAATGGGGGTTAGGGAGGGGAACATGAAAGGACATGAGGGTGGAATAAAGCACAAGGCCCCAGTGGAGCATGCCAGGGAGACTTCACTCCTCCTCTGTCTGGAAGCTCTCCCTTAGGGCCTCCTGGATACCGGTAGCCCCCTGATGGGCCTCCCAGCTGGCAGCCGTGCAGGGTTGTGTGTACAGGCCAGCCAAGTGGTCGGCCTCTGCCATCCAGCCTGACTGGAAAGCCTCTCCCTTCTGCTCATACAAATTGTGCAGAATATTCCTCTCGCAGAGTTCGAGGTGGGTGAGGAGGCATTTAAATCAGGCCTTCAGCTGGCCAAAGGCTCCCTCCACCACAATGTGGGACTGCTGAGCCTGGCATTAAAGGCCTGCCGGGAGGGGTTGAGATGTCCTATGAAGGGCTTCATAACCCAGGGTTGTAGCGGGTAGGCCGCATCCCCCACCAGGCAGACAGGCATGTCCACGTCCCCGACCCTGATGTGGCGGTCAGGGAAGAAGGTTCTGGCATGCAGCCTCTGGCACACGTGGAAGAGTTGCGGTACACTCGTGTGTCATGTGGTTTGCTGGACCAGCCCACGTTGATGTCTAGGAAGTGGTCTCGGTGGTCAGACACAGCCTGCATGATGACCGAGAAGTACCCTTTCTGGTTGATGTAGAGGGAGGCCAGGTGTTCCGGGGCACGGATGGGGATGTGCGTCCCTTTGATTGACCCCCGCAGTTGGGGAAGCCCAGGGCGTCAAACCCCTCGACCGCGTCCACATCAGTGAGGCGGATGACTCTGCGGATCAGCACTGTGTTGATGGCCTTGACCACCTGCAGAGGGACACACAAAACGACTGAGAGTCACTGGGGTGCCAGGGTGACTGAGAGTGCTCCTTCCCCGCCACTGCCCCATGCCCCCTTCCCAGGAGCAACCCCCCCTGCAATCCTGGCCACTGTGGGCAGTCTGTAGTGTGGCTGGGACAGACCAAACCCTCCTGTGGAGGGGACTTGCACCCCTTTTCCCCCTTTTCCTTAGGACAGCCCATCCCCTCCTCGCACCCTCCCTCCCTGCCACCACAGTGGCCGGAGACTGCCATACCTGCACTGCTCTGACGGTGGATTTCCCCATGCCAAACTGGTTAACCACGGATCAGTAGCTATCCGGTGTGGAGAGCTTCCATAGGGCAATGGCCACACGCTTCTGGAGGGGAATGGCGGGCCTCATGTGTATGTCCTGTCGCCGCAGAACAGGGGCGAGCCACTCACAGAGCTCGATGTCCTTCTTCATCCTGAAGTTCTGGGTTCACTGTTGGTCTCCCCAGCACTCCAGGATGATGTGGTCCCACCAGTCACTGCTGGTGTTCAGGCGCCAGATGCAGCGGGAAATGCTGGCATCTGGACACTGCTCCTCCACGGCCCCCAGGTGGGTCAGGAAGAGGACCTGGGGGTTGGGCAGCTGCAGAAGCTCCCAGGCAGTCTCCAGCGCTTGTTGCCAGGCTTACAGCAAGACATCCAAAATGAGCACCAGAGTGCCCAGAGACAGCTCTGGCTCCATGGTGCCGAGTGCTGTGGTGTCCCGAGTCAGGGCAACCGAAGCAATCAAAGAAAAAAAATGCTTTGCTTTCCCTTAGGGTATGTCTACACTACAGCACTAATTCGAACTAATTTAGTTCAAACTAATTTAGTTCGAATTAGTTAATTCGAACTAAGCTAATTCGAACTAGCGCATCTAGACTTAAAAACTAGTTCAAATTAGTGTTTTGCTAATTTGAACTAGCATGTCCACACTGAGTGGACCCTGAACCGATGTTAAGGATGGCCGGAAGCAGTGCCAGCAGGGCATCAGATTAGGACTTAGAGCGTGGAGATGCTGTCTCAGGCTAGTCGAGGGCTGTGCTTAAAGGGACCTAACCCCCACCCCGGACAGACAGTTCTCAGGGGTTCCCCGCTTGCAAAGCAGTCCTGGCTTGGAGTGCCCTGAGTGCCCACACTCGGCACATCACAGCACTCGGCCATCAGCCTGGCTGCACTTGCCGCAGGCTGCCATCCAGAAGGGGGGATCAATCAAGGGGCTTCAGGAGAGCTTGCACCCCGAGGAGCCTGCAGAGCCAGCCCAGTCCTCCCCATCGGGGGCTCGTACCCCATTCCTCCCTCACCTCCTTCCACTTACCCCTCCCTAGCCCCCCTTCCTGATGTACAAAATAAAGGACACGTGTTCAAAAATAGAAACTCTCTTTATTGAACAAAACTCGGGGAGACTGCGAAAAGGAGGTGGGAGAGGGGAAGAGAGAGGGTGGGAGAGGGGAGGGCAACTAAAATGATCAGGGGTTTGGAACAGGTCCCATGTGAAGAGAGGCTAAAGAGACTGGGACTTTTCAGCTTAGAAAAGAGGAGACTGAGGGGGATATGATAGAGGTCTATAAAAGTGTCGGGGGGCTCACCCCTGTCTTGGGGTTGCCACCCCCATCCGGGGCCTAGTTCAGCCCGTCTGGGCCTAGCCCTCAAAGTACAATTTCCCTCTCTTAGGGGAAATACGGCCCACTGGCCTAGTTCCAAAGTACAATGCCCCTTTCTTAGGGGAAATACGGCCTCCCGGCCTAGTCCACAGTTCAGTGTCTGTTACTCTGGTCCCCACTTGCCAGGGTCTCGGGCAGCAGGAGTAGGGGGGCCCGGGCCCTCCCTCTCCACCGGGCCCCGACCCAGGGCCCTAGTAGTGGCGGGCGGCTCCCACCACTGGCTCGGTGGGGGCTCCTCCCCGCAACACCCCGAGCCCTCAGGGGCTTTTCCAGCTCCCTGCCCTGGGTCGCTTCCTACCCCCTGCTCGCAGCCGGCCGCGGTCCCACCTGTTGACGTCGGTTGACTGGCTGTAGTGGTCCTCCCCCTGGCAGCCGCAGAGTTGGCGGAGTCCGGTCCGGTGCTCGGGTCACGGGGGGTTGGTCGGCGGCTCCGGCGTTGGGGCCGAGCCCGGCGGAGGCCCGGCAGCAGCACCCTCAGCTCCCTTGGTGACTCCCTCTCTGGCCAGGGGTTGCTAGCTCCAGCTCGGGTCACAGTCTGCCCCTTCTGAGCAAGCCAGCAGCCTCATTTCACGAGGAGTAACGGTAGTTCGAACTAGGAAGCCTAGTTCGAACTACCTAGTTCGTGCCCCGTGTAGCTGCGCTGCACGGGGTTCGAACCAGCGGGGTTTTAAAAATGGCGGCTCCCCGCTTATGCAAATGAAGCCCGGGAAATTCAAATCCCGGGCTTCATTTGCAAGTGCGGTATGCCTACATTACCCCACTAGTTCGAACTAGCGGGGTAGTGTAGGCATACCCCCTGATACCCTGGACCCAACTCATTTAAGGCTTTATAGGTCATAACTAAAACATTAAATTGTGCCCAGAAACATACCGGAAGCCAGTGCAGCTGCCGAAGCACTGGCATAATGTGCTCCGTATAACTAGTGTTTATTAAAACTCGAGTAGCCGCATTCTGGACCAGTTGAAGTTTCCGAAGGCTCTTTAGAGGCAGCCCTACATAAAGTGTATTACAGTAATCCAGTCGGGATGTAACAAGAGCATCGATCACTGTGGCCAAGTTATGTTTGTTCAGTAAGGGTCGCAGCTGGTGGATCAAACGAAGTTGCCCAAAGGCACTCCAGGCCACCGAAGAAATCTGATTTTCAAACATTAAAAAAGGGTCCAGGAGGACTCCCAAGTTGCATACCTGTTCTTTCAGGAGGAGAGTAACCCCGTCTAGAACTGGTGCCATGCCACATTCATGAACAGATGGCCTCCTGATCCACAGGACCTCAGTCTTATCTGGGTTCAACTTCAGCTTATTTGACTTCATCCAAACTATCACTGCCTCCAGACACCGATTTAGATCAGTCACTGCCATACCTGGTTCTAACGTCATAGGGAAATAGAGTTGGGTGTCATCTGCATATTGATGGCACCATCCTCCAAAACTCCTTATGACCTCTCCCAGTGGCTTCATGTAGATATTAAACAGCATAGGGGACAAGATGGAATCTCGCAGGACCCCATAGCACAATTGCCACAGGGTCGCATAGCAGCCCCCTAGCTCCACCTCCTGAAAGTGTCCTGACTGGTAGGCCCGGAACCATTGCAAAACAGTGCCTCCAATACCCAACTCCGCCAGGTGTCAATGGTATCAAAAGCTGCTGAGAGGTCTAGGAGAATCAACAGGGATGCACTCCCCTTGTCTATTTCAGCGTAAATCATCTATCAGGGTGACCAAGGCTGTTTCAGTTCCAAAACCAGGCCTAAAGCCAGACTAAAATGGATCTAAGAAGTCTGTTTCTTCCAAGAAAGTTTGGAGTTGCAGTGCCACTGCCCGCTCGAGTACCTTGCCCAAGAAGGGAATATTAGCAATTGGGCGATAGTTATTTAAGTCATGTGGGTCCAGGGAGGTCTTCTTGAGTAACAGTTTTATCACTGCCTCTTTCAAGGTAGCAGGAACCATACCAGATCTAAAAGACACATTAATAATCCCCTGGACCCAGCCAGTTATCCCTTCCCAGCTAGTTTTAATAAGCCATGAAGGGCAGGGTCAAGTGAGCACGTGGTCGGTCGCACTCCTCCAAGCACCTTGTCCACATCCTCAGTCTGCTATAGCTGAAACTGATCCAGAGAAAAAAGACTGGGTGGTGCACTCAACACATTCTGTGCCACACTACACAGCAACCAGAGTCTAAATCCAACCGATCCAATTGGATCCATATAATCTTACCCAAATGGATCCGATTGTCAATGATCTCCATGAGGACAATTTAACCAATTCATGCAATTTTGGGATTAAAATTAGTTCTGTTTTCCTTAACATTATCTAGGATATATTTATTTTAAACCATATACTAACATTTTAAAATAGGAGAATCCAAATTAAAAATTTCCCATAGATCCTTGATAGTAGCCTTATCAGGTCCTTGTCACTATCTTTATGAATCTTTCTCAAAGTTTTCCTAACTTCAGCGTCTGAGATTGGACTCAGTAATATATCATTATCCTCAATCTCAATAGCAGGAGGCCATTCTAGTATACTTCCATGACCAGGGCTTGCCAAACCACGGCGAGCCCTGCTCGCCAGCCGTGCTGTCCAGCGATCTGCACATGCGCAGATCGTTCTGCGCATGCGCAGATCACCTAAACCCGGCTCTTCTGGGTTACAATCTACTCGCCATGGGCGAGTAGAGTGTATTATTTGTCGAGCCCTGTCCATGACCAATTTTACCTAACATCTCCACATAATATACTTCAGTCTCACTAAGGGGCATATTACATTTTGCTCTATCTGGCTATCCATAACAATATGTGTTAATCTTTTTCATACAATTGCTAGTAACATTTATATCAAGCTTTCTTTGTGGCATACCGTCAGATAGAAGACTGCTTCTTTTAGCCTTCTTTCCTTTATCCTTACTTCTATTACTACTCTTCTTCCCTTTATCCCTACTTAAATCAATTTCTGCCAATGAATTACATACCTTCTCTATCATTGCCCCTGCACTGGGGCCGTATGATCATCTTTGAGCATCAATTCAATCTCATCCAGACTATTTAAAATTTGTCAAGCCTTCTTGTTTAGTCCATCTTCCCTCTGATTGTTTCTCATAAAATAGAACTGAAGGGGGTCTAGAGGAATGACAGTTATACTATAGAATGGCCATTGGGGGTAGCAAGGGGCCAGAGAGGGAGAAAGGGACAGTTATCTACTGTGTATTTCAGAGAGTTTGCCTGTGTGTCTGTTTGCCTGTGTGTCTGTCTGTCCCTCGCCAGGGGACTTGTACACCTCCCCTGGTTTAATCTGCTGCAGCTGCAGCAGTCCTGGAGAATCACTTCTCACCTGGCCCCAAGCTGATGCAGTGACAGAGGGCTAGGGTAGCTCTCTCTTCCTGCATACAACATGCATTACCTAAATGGTAAGAGCTAGAACCGTCAAGTTTGGTATACATCTTCCTCTTATCATACCTTGAAGTTAGGTCAGGGATAGTGTTGAATCCAAGACTGTTTCTTTCTACCTTCCTTTCCTACCTTTCTATGCCTATTCTTAATCTCCTGATCCTCATGCTCTTTACCTAACTCAATGGCTACTACTGTAGACCAAATTTTCTCCATCATTGCCCGTCCAACTGAAGCCATGTGTGTATCTTTTACCATCATTTCAATCTCATCCAGATTATTTAAAGTTTGTCCAGCTCTTTTATTCCTTCCATCTTCTCTACTGAATATCCCCATCTCATCAACAAATAAATGCCTTTTAAATAGTTTCCTATGTTCCCTAGGAGAAGGAACCTCTCACATAGAATCATAGAATCATAGGACTGGAAGGGACCTCGAGAGGTCATCGAGTCCAGCCCCCCGCCCTCAAGGCAGGACCAAGCTCCGTCTACACCATCCCTGACAGATGTCTATCTAACCTGTTCTTAAATATCTCCAGAGAGGGAGATTCCACCACCTCGCTTGGCAATTTATTCCAATATTTGACCACCCTGACAGTTAGGAATTTTTTCCTAATGTCCAATCTAAACCTCCCTTGCTGCACTTTAAGCCCATTACTCCTTATCCTGTCCTCAGAAACCAAGAGGAACAAATTTTCTCCTTCCTCCTTGTGACACCCTTTTAGATATTTGAAAACCGCTATCATGTCCCCCCTTAATCTTCTTTTTTCCAAACTAAACAAGCCCAGTTCATGAAGCCTGGCTTCATAGGTCATGTTCTCTAGACCTTTAATCATTCTTGTCGCTCTTCTCTGTACCCTTTCCAATTTCTCCACATCTTTCTTGAAACGTGGCGCCCAGAACTGGACACAGTACTCCAGCTGAGGCCTAACTAGTGCAGAGTAGAGCGGCAGAATGACTTCACGAGTTTTGCTTACAACACACCTGTTGATACAACCTAGAATCATATTTGCTTTTTTTGCAACAGCATCACACTGTTGACTCATATTCAACTTGTGGTCCACTATGACCCCTAGATCCCTTTCCGCCATGCTCCTTCCTAGACAGTCGCTTCCCATCTTGTATGTATGGAACTGATTGTTCCTTCCAAAGTGGAGCACTTTGCATTTCTCTTTATTAAACTTCATCCTGTTTACCTCTGACCATTTCTCTAACTTGCTAAGGTCATTTTGAATTATGTCCTATCTTCCAAAGAAGTTGCAACCCCACCCAGTTTGGTATCATCTGCAAACTTAATAAGAGTACTCTCTATCCCAATATCTACATCATTGATGAAGATATTGAACAGTACGGGTCCCAAAACAGACCCTTGCGGAACTCCACTTGTTATCCCTTTCCAGCAGGATTTAGCACCGTTAACAACAACTCTCTGTCTACGGTTATCCAGCCAATTATGCACCCACCTTATCGTGGCCCTATCTAAGTTATATTTGCCTAGTTTATCAATAAGAATATCATGCGAGACCGTATCAAATGCCTTACTAAAGTCCAGGTATATGACATCCACCGCTTCTCCCTTATCCACAAGGCTCGTTATCCTATCAAAGAAAGCTATCAGATTAGTTTGGCATGACTTGTTCTTCACAAACCCATGCTGGCTATTCCCTATCACTTTATTACCTTCCAAGTGTTTGCATATGATTTCCTTAATTACCTGCTCCATTATCTTCCCTGGGACAGACGTTAAACTGACCGGTCTGTAGTTTCCTGGGTTGTTCTTATTCCCCTTTTTATAGATGGGCACAATATTTGCCCTTTTCCAGTCTTCTGGAATCTCCCCTGTCTTCCATGATTTTTCAAAGATCATAGCTAAAGGCTCAGATACCTCCTCTATCAGCTCCTTGAGTATCCTGGGATGCATTTCCTCAGGACCTGGTGACTTGCTGACATCTAACTTTCCTAAGTGATTTTTAACTTGTTCTTTGTGTATCCTATCTTCTAAACTTACCCTCTCTCTGCTTGTATTCACGTGCACTCCAAACCTATTACCTCAGCTAGCAATTCATCAACAATCACATCTTTCCTAATTCTTTTCTTAGCCAATTCACTTCACTTAACTGCAGTGTGTTTATTGGCCTTTGTCCTTAACTCATCTTCAATACATTTATTTATATTGTTTCCCTGTGTGTTTATGCTCTATGGGTAAGCAATTTAACTTCTTGTTCTCTCCAACTACGAGCCCTGTTAGACTCTTTATTCTCTATCCTAATCTTCTGGTCCTCCTTTCTCTATTCATTTTGAACAGCAGGATGTCTGCATCTAATATGTTGTCTCACTCCTGATTTAATACAGAAACTTAGCCTATAAATCGAGTAAGCAGTCACTCCCATTTCAGGACTGATCCCATCTGTGGGCTCAAATTTGGGGTAGTGGCAATCTGTCTTATGAAACTGAGATAATTTGCCACATGTTTTATGAGACACGCTTATAGCCTTACTCTTGTGGACCTCATTTATATGTTTCACTCACTTTCCAAATGAGGCTAAAACTTGTAGGCAAATGGGGCAATTAAAACATTCACAGGATATTCCAAATAAAAATCCCATTCTTCCATTAACTGCTATTTGTAAAATTAACCCTATTATTAAAAGCAGCAATTAAAATAGAATTAAAACGTGCACCTTTGCTAAAATATGGGTCATCCAAGGTGTCTAAATACTTAAATTGTCAAAATTGGAAAAACCAGAGGGAAAAAATGACAAATCATTCATTCAGTCCTTTTCTAACATTTGAAATACCTAAACTCCCATGTTCTGCCAATAGGGAGGTCATCCATTTTAATTCTGAGCACTGGGCAGAAATCACATTGCGTCAGCATCCACTGTGGTCCTTCGCGATACTTTGTTTTAATTAAACAGGTGGATTCCTCTAGTCCACACCAGTTCTAAGTCAGCCGATAGACCAAGACAGAATTCAGGCCAACCCCCAACCCCTTAGAGAGGGAGAGGCAAGTGATGCCCACCGCTGCTAGGGCGATCCAAAAGAAGGGCTCAGCTTCAGTCCAGAGTTGCCGCTGCCCCCTAGAAGATCATCACATTTCATCCAGCTGTGGCTCATGCCAAAACCAGTTTAGTGCCCCAGCTTGACTGACCCAGCACTGTTCACTTTGGAGACCTGCTACTGATAAGAGTACAGCCTGTTGCAAGTTTTACACCATTTCTCTCAGATTTTCAAGGGCCAGCAAGAGCTAACTGGATGCTGCTGAAATCATGACACTTTCCAAGGCTTGGTCTCCTCTCTTGGTGTGAACCCATTTCATGGCACCCTTCTCTTCACAAATTAAAGAGAATTCTCTCCAGGCCTCCTGATGGCTTCTCCAGGATTGGTTGTGTTACCATACTGGACGCCTTTCAGTGCCTGTCCTCCCCCCACAGCTAATCCCTTGGACTGCCCTGGGCTCCACAGTCCTCTCCAAAGTGCAAGGCTTGGGGTAGTTTCCTTGAACCATCCTATGGATATCACAGCTCTGGCTAGAGGACCATGGTTTTGATGAAAGTGTTCTCATATGCTTATCTGCATAAACATGTGAACCACATTCTCTGCTTGCTAGCTTCAGGGGGTACCTGAGTTAGTCTGTACAGGATAAACTTAAAAAACAGCAAATAGTCTGGTAGCACTTTAAATATCTAACCTGAACCTCCCATACTGCAAATTGAGACCATTGCTCCTTGTTCTGCCATCTGTCACTACTGAGAACAGCCTCTCTCCATCCTTTTTGAAATCTCCCTTCAGGTAGTTAAAGGCTGCTATCAAATCCCTCTCACTCGTCTCTTCTGCAGACTAAATAAGCTCAAATCCCTCAGCCTCTCCTCATAGGTCAAGTGCCCCATATAATTTTGGTTGCCCTCCATTGGACTTTTTCCAGTGTGTCCACATCCTTTCCGTAATGGGGGGCCCAGAACTGGATGCAATACTACAGATGTGGCCTCACCAGAGCCAAATAAAGTGGAATAATCACTGTCTAGATCAGCTGGCAATGCTCCTCCTAATGCAACCTAATATGTCACTAGCCTTCTTGGCTACAAGGGCACACTGTTGACTCATATCCAACTTCTCAATCACTATAATCCCTAGGTCATGTTCTGCAGAACTGCTGCTTAGCCAGTTGGTCCCCAGACTTTAGCAGTGCTTAGGATTCTTCCATCCCAAGTGCAGGACTCTGTACTTGTCCTTGTTGTACCTCATCAGATTTCTTTTGGCTGAATTCTTCAATTTGTCCAGATCACTCTGGACCCTCTCCTTACTCATCAACATATCTGCCTCTTTCTCTAGCTTAGTGTCATCCGCAAACTCGCTGAGGATTCAATCCAACCTCTGATCCAGGTCATTAATAAAGATATTGAACAAAACCAGCCCCAGAACTGACCCATGGGGCACTCCGCTTCATAACGACTGCCAACCAGACATTGAGCCATTGATCACTGCTCATTGAGCCCAACAATCTAGCCAGTTTTCTGTCCACCTTGCAGTCTATTTATCCAATCCATACTACAGGCAAGAATACTGTCAGACGTGTGTGTGTAGAGTGTGCATGAGCGCACGTGTATGTGTGATTTATAGTGCTGTTGGCAGTACTCGATAGAGAACTGTTTTGTAACTGTAAATTCTGTCATTAAGCATAGAACATGTTTGATGGTGATCTTTACTCACTAATGTACATCTAAAAGCATAACCTCTTAATGTGTGTCTTTCATTTGTGCTAATGAGTTAAGCCTGTGCCTGGAAGGGAGAAACGTAAGGCATGTGGATAGGTGTGTATATATACTCACATCCTGCTAGAAATATATAAATACAGAGGGTCATATTCTATGCTGGTGTCCATCAGTGTAGCTCCTTAGTCCTCAATTAAGTTATGCTGATTTACATCAGCTGAGGAGATGGCCCTTTGTATATAACCTTATAGTAATGTATCAGTATATCATATAAAAATGTATATTTAGCTCCTTTCTTACCTAGTAACTCAAAGCTAAGCTAAAGGGTTAAATTAAGAAGTAATTTAACTGTTAATTTGGAAGGACACCTTCCCTTACCTTTTTTTTAAATGGCAAAGTTTAGCTCTAAAGCTGTATAATTGTGTCTTAATAACTAGAAATGTACTGAGCTACCAGGATTGTTGGCTAGTACATGAATTAGATGGTTCCTGGGTGGGCAGCATGGAGCAAAGTATTACGAAACATTTGCAGGACATATTTTGTTTGGTTCAGGAGAACCATGTAGAGGGCCTGATCCTTGGGACACTTGGGTATACAGGGCACAAGAGTACTGCTCAAGAAATAAGCACACAGACTGGACCCGCAACCCTGAGGCAGGAATAGCCTGGCCATCCAGGAGATGGAGAACCCAATATGCCTTTCAAGAAGTAATCTCTATAAACACTCTCCATTATCCTTTGAATGTCTTTCAGAAATAATTGGCTTAACAAGGGTGGGAAGACATCAATTCCCAGTGTGCAATCTAGCAGTGAAAAGATAAAATGTCAGGCTGTTTGCTGAGTCCTTCTTTATTTATAGTATATTGAAAGCTAAACATAATGCTTTCTCAGTTGAAACCTGTTCCCAAACATTCCTGTAAGATCCCTGACTACAAGAATTATATTCGGTGATTGACTACTTAAAGCAATGTTCTATTATTAACTAATGTGTAATTAGTTCATTAAAAAATACCTCTGCTGAATACAGTGTAACATAATACAGCTTAGTAGAAGATCTGGGAGAATTCAGGTGCTGCACAAATGGAAGTGAAATTACAGTGCAAAGACGTGGAAAGGAGATGGTGCCAGCTGGCAGGGTATGGAGTGTTTCAAATTACTGTATGCTTATGACCTCTGTGTTCTTTAAAAAATTAATTAGATTATTCCATTTGAGCATCTTGAAATGTAATCGCTCCATGCCAGGCTTATCTGAACCACCCAGCTCAAGTTTAATTAAGACGTTTCAAATGTTTCTGGTTATTTTTATTACATTTAATTTATATATTATCAAAAAAATCTAAAAACTGGAGGAACTCATAAGTAACATTTCCAAGAACATTGAGGTGGACTCAGGATACCAGCTTTGCTTAATAGGATTTGAGTGTCAATTTCAGCTAGTTCTCAACTAAGTCTGCTATTGTCAGTTATGGCTAACAGCGCTATTTGTTGTAGCAAAACCCCCTCGCATTAATGTATTGCTCTTGATATGATCAAAAAGCTGGTCAGATGTGAAGAACCCAAATCAGAAATACACCATGTAGCGCCAATGATATCAAAACTTTAAGGAACAAGCTGAATTGGGGCTTAACTATTCTTTGCAACACCCCTTATCATTATTCCTGTTTTGAAGAGGGGAAAATGGAGCCATTAATGTGCCCGCCCCCCAGAGTTAGCAGAGGAGCCTGAATTGGAAGGGATGCCCTCTGGATATCCAGCACTGCACTTAGTACTCTAGAGCACACTGCCTTAAAAAGACACAATTACAATTATTTATATTCATTCTCTCCAATATATTAAAAGACTCAATAGTGATGACTTTAAAAGGCTAATTTGGCATAAGATCAGTAGCTCTGATTACAGCAGTATTGCCTAGTACTGCCTTCAGGGACACCACTTCATAAATAATGAACATTGTGAGGTTGCCTAGTAGCAAATATTTACTTGATGAACTGCAATTGTCAAATTTTAAAGGGTCTCTATTGTAACAATTAGTCATTTAAAATCTCTCATCATACATGTTCTTGAAACAGCTTGGTATTTTCTCCAGGACATGGTTCATAATGTGTTTTCTGAAAACACATATTTGGTACATCTTGTTGAAACAGATTAAACCATTTTAATAAGCTAATGCCCTATGATGGGGTCTATAGGCCTCACACTGACCCAGGGCAAGGAGTAGAGCTGTGCTGGATGAGGCAGGTTCCATCCCTAAACAAGAGCAAGGTAGGTCTACCAGGGAGGAACAATTTAAGAAGACACTGATACTCCAGGGAAGAGAGAATGAATTCCATGCGGTACTAGGAAATAAGGTTGATACGCAGCACTATGCAGGCAGTGGCAACAGCTTTGTGAAGGCTGCTTTAGCACCAGGGATTTGGATTCCCCCTCACTTTAAAAGTTAAAAACCTTGAGAGAGATTGACTAGCTGAACTGGACACGGAAGGCTCTCTTCAGTCTCTCAGACATTGTGATAATGCCCCAAAGTGAGTCACTCTAGATTGGTAGGAAATGACCTAGGGGGCAAAATAATTTTGAGTTGTTTAGTGACTGAGTTGGATACTTTGAGAGACTCGTTGGGCCCTGGGTTGGGACCTGGAGGAGTGGTTGGACCCAGTTCTTCAACCTCAATTCCTCCTTTATTTATATGCAGGTGAGCCAACAGACTTGCTGGGTTTCCAGGCAAACCGGGGCAGCTCCACACTCTCAGAAAGGGTGAGGTCTGCGAGGAAGATGCAGGGCCGGGCAGCCAGCCATCCAGACTGCATCCCATCAAATGCCATCCAGAGAGTGCTGCCCAGGGTTCCAGCAGCAATATAAAGGGCCCAGGGCTCCAGCTGCGGCCACTGCTGCAGTAGTGCATTGGCCGAGAACCCTGGGCCTCTTTGATTCACCAAGCCCCAGGACAACTACTCTCCCTCCATTGGTGGGCCTGTTTACATGCTAGCATTTGGACAACTCATGAGACTAAGATCTGCTCTTTCTTGAGGGTGTTTGCAGCTTCTGAAGATGAAGGATATGATAATTTTTAACTATGCCTCATGTTGGTCAAATAAGGACATCTTGCATGAAACGTACTTAAAGACTCGTCCTTACAAATGTTATCTTTGGAATCCAGTCCCAAAGGAAAAAGAGCCATGAAGGATCAGAAGACATGTCAAGCAATACTGGAATGTCAGCACTACCACAAATCTGTAGGGGTCCCATACTTCTAGTGGTAAAGAAAAATAAAATAACATCGGAATGACCTCCATACATACACAACCTCCAGATTCAGGAAGCTGAGGAGAGAAAATCAATGTACTACCATATGGTCTCTATACATTTCCCAAGTCACTTTGGTCATTTGTCCATGCTCTTGCAAACATGCGTTCTTCACTTTCCTCCCTAAGAAGCTGTGTAATGCTGCTCTAGACTGTTAAAGAAGTCCTGTGCTTCACCCTAGACTGTGTAGTAAGCTATTAAGGAGCTCAATGGCTTCTGTATATTACTGTGTACAATACAGAATTAAACTCCTTACATATAGAAGAGTTCCTTAATAAGCAGCGTGACTCATTTATCTATTATTTATTTATTTATTGTATTTATTCTTTTTTTGCACTTGAGCACCCATGAAAAAGTGAATTTAACAGACTTCTTTGGTATTTGTTAACAGCATGTGCATAAGTTTTGGATGTGTAAGGGTATGTCTAGACTACATGGCTCCGTCGACGGAGCCATGAAAACTAGTTTACCTGGCATAGGCAAAGAAGCAGGGATTTAAATAATCCCCGCTTCGTTAAAATAAACATGGGCACCGCGCTGTGTCGACGATCAGCTGATCTGGCACAGCACGGCAGTCTAGACGCGGATCTGTAGGCTGGGGAAGCCTTTGCTGACTGATCCCTTATGCCTCGTGAAACGAGGTTTACAGGATCGGTCGGCAAACGCTTCCCCAGCCAACCAATCTGTGTCTAGACTGCCACGGTGTGCCGGATCAGCTGATCGTCAGCACAGCGAGGCGGCTATGTTTATTTTAATGAAGTGGGGATTATTTAAATCCCCGCTTCTTTGCTTATGCCAGGTAAGCTAGTTTACATGGCTCCGTCGACGGTGCCATGTAGTCTAGACATACCCTAAATGTGGTCATTTGTGTTCTCAAGCAAGTCCATGAAAATTAGCTGTGCAAGTGATTTGAAGTAGGAATAAGATCCTCCGGAAAAGGGCTTTTTTTCCGGAGGATCGGGGCCAGTGTAGACGCTCTTTTCCGGCTTTTCTAAAAGCCAGAAAAAAGCGGCGGACATTTTTATTTAAATGCCGCGGGGGATATTTAAATCCCCCGCAGATTTCCCTATTACGGCTTCTGAAATTAACATGCCCCTTCCGGAAAAGGGGCCAATGTAGACGAGCCCACAATGTTCAAGGGAAGTGCGGCTGACCTGAGAAAATCACCTTCAATGTGATAGTGTTGAACAATAGCAAACCTCCCCTCCCCCCGCCTCCTTTATTGAAAGAACAATCAAAAGACCAAGAACTGCAGAAAACCTAGCAGCTACTAGTGACCTTGCAGCTAGTAGAACCACCTGTTTCTATTAAATTTCAATCCAAATTATTCCCTACACTGAGCTTAGTTTTGAAAAATCTCATGAGGGCAGGATGTACAGCCATTGGTATCTGCATACCTATGCAGAGTGGTAACCATCTCTACCCCACTGATTAATATTTAGTATTTGATTATCTTAATTTTGATAGGTCCCTGCTGAGATTGAGGCCCCATTGTGCTAGCTGCTGTACAAACACATAATATAGTTATGCCTCTGCTCAATGAACTAATAATCTAAATAGATGAGAGAAGTAGATATTGTAGAGAGGGAACAGAGGTTCAGAAAGATTAAATGGCTTACCAAGTCTACACAGGAAGTCTATGAAAGAGCCAGGAACTGAATTTAGTTGGCTCAAGGCCCAGTCCTTACATTAACCTCTGTTATTTTTCAGTTGTATCACATTACAACCCTAAGTCAAACCTGAAATTTCATCAAGACCACAAATAGGATGAATTTTTTAAGGTAATGATATTGAGTGATTTAACCCACTTCTATTAAATAATTCTAGGTTGAGTAGACTTTTTCCTTGACTTCTTTAACCTATAAAATGGGCACGACCCATTCCTAGAAATGAAGGTTTTAGATAGATTCCTAAGCAATTCAATATGATATGAGATACTGAGCACTTTTGAGGATCAGCTCCAGAGGTTTCAACCTAGCACTTCCTAGCATTTTGCTTTTTTGGTGGTATTTTAATTATTGGCTACATCAATTAAAGTCAGAGCAGCATTTGAAGAAAAGCTGCTGATGGTGATTGTGGCAAACTTTTTTTGCTCTCCAGGGCAGGTCTATCCCCTTTCTGGAGACAGATAATCTCTGTTGCCAGAAATCAATTTTATCTTTGAGCATAAAGATCCTTTAGAAGAGCAAAATTTTGCCTTTCGGGATACACCTGATTGCATCCAATCACCTTTACATTTTCTTAAATATATATACACAGAAGGAATACTTTAACCCTTTTCAAGGTGTTCAATCTTTCCATCCCCAACCCAGTTCAGACACTGAGCATTACTCTGACTATATTTTCCAGCCTGAATCTATGAAATGTCACAATTTCCTCACTACTGGAAGAGGATGTTTGAACCATGAAAAAAACTGGACTTCTATATATTTACTGAGAACAATATAGGATTGTTAGTAGATATGGTCTTGGAACACTGTTAACAGGCATTGTGCTGATGTTCTATGCACTTGTTCAGCTTGGGCATGGACACAATTTTAAACCCACTAAGTAATGTTAAACAGTTGTAGTTAAAAGATCTGCAGCAAGTTGTTCATCAGCGGCTCCACCTGCGAAGACTCTTCCGTGATGGGCTGACAATATCCTGAACAAATTTTATGGACTGAAGATAAACTTTATTGAATTAAATTAAACTTTAATGATTTAGGATTAAGTCCTTTTGTCATTCATTGTATTACAAATGCAAATGATTTTTGCTTAAAGACAAGCTTAATGGACTCTCTGGAAGGTATGAGGAAGTTCACAGGTCTTTTTAGAACAATATGTTTGAAGTGGACTTCTTTAGGAAATACCTTAAGGTGAGGGAATGCAAATTCTCCTCCTCCAAAGCCAGACTTCTGAAGATATGCTCTGGGGAGAGAAAACCCATGTATACTATCTACTTTAGGAAACTCCAGTACAGAGACCCTTGAATTGTATGAAAAGGGTAATGAACATATTACGAGTGAGATGAAGCTCTGATGTCCCTCAGGACATGCAGGATGTGTATTGATTAAAATACTGCACTTGTCAGAGCCCATGTAAGCATTGAGATGAACTCTGGTAAGCTTATTAGCATGCATATAGGTACTTTTATTGGTTTTATTATGCTTTTTTCCTTAAGAGTAAAGTAGGCTAGCCTAGAAAGAGCTGCATGGTAACTCATGTTTCTAGCTATTCCTAAAACAATCTTGCTGTACTCGGAATGACACAACAATGAAGAGTGGAAGAGCTAGGAACTGACCCTACGTTTCTGAGTCTGAGGCTTTATTTCAACATTACCAGTGGTACTTTACCTTCTAACTTCCTGCATTAACCAAGGGTATGTCTACACTACCACCCTAGTTCGAACTAGGGTGGTAATGTAGGCAACCGGAGTTGCAAATGAAGCCCGGGATTTGAATTTCCTGGGCTTCATTTGCATAAAGCCGGGCGCCGCCATTTTTAAATGTCCGCTAGTGCGGACTCCGTGCCACGCGGCTACACGCGACACGGACTAGGTAGTTCAGACTAGGCTTCCTAGTCCGAACTACCATTACTCACGAAGATAGTCCGAACTACCTAGTCTGTACCGCGTGTAGCCGCGCGGCACGGAGTCCGCACTAGCGGACATTTAAAAATGGCGGTGCCCGGCTTTATGCAAATGAAGCCTGGGAAATTCAAATCCCGGGCTTCATTTGCAACTCCGGTTGCCTACATTACCACCCTAGTTTGAACTAGGGTTGTAGTGTAGACATACCCCAGCTGAGCTGTGCTCAGACACTGCTTATTTGGTGTGGTCCAGATTTTGGATACAAACATCTACGTACCCAAGTAAGCTCTTGGGATTTTTCCCCCTTTCCCATTACTAACCAACTCTGTTTGTTATTAAAAATAAATGTTAGACAATTGTTTAGTATTTTTCATTGTTACTTTAGATATGTGACGAATACCATGTGTAAATGTACATAGTTCCATGTGGCCAATTGGTTATAATTTATATCTTCAATCCCTGAGGCTAAATACCCATTTGTTTCCAGTCACATCTGCTGCTGTGGTATCCAATATCCCCCCACAGTTATACATCTTAAGGAGTAGACTAGACAGCAAAATGTGATACTATAATGATGTCATTAATATTGGTCCAGACAAAAAGGCTAAAGTGGCTGCATAGCCAGGGCATTGAGGGTTTCTGACAGTTTATTCAAGGACAAAACAAATAAGACAGCAGCTGCCAAGGTCAAGGAGAATGAAGAACAGGAAGACAAAGAAAAATGTAACAGGGGGATTGTACTAACCATTGTCACATAACTCAAATCAATTTGGTTCTGGAATGGGGCCTCTGTCCCACACTGACCCTTTAAGGGTAAAACCCAGCCCTGGGAGAGGGCTGAGAGCAAAGCCCACAGTGGAGACTGATATTGCCAATTAGGGCTGTATAAGTAAGAGCTCCAGGAGAGAGGAAGGGAGAGACTCTTGTTAAGCGGGGAGCAGGAGGGACCTGGCTGCCAGGGAAGCTGGGGGCTTCCTGAGACAGAGCAATGCTGGGGAGCCCTGGTCTGGTCTTATTCCCAGGCTGCAGTGAATTATTATTATTCCCTGATAATACTAGCACTGCACAGGGGCAGCCAGGATAAAAAAAGGCAACAGGTTTGCACCCCCCTGCTAGTGGTGAGTGGCCATTACAGACTGTAGCTTGTCCCTGTGGCAGGGGCTAGATGAAGACTGGCAGTGGGACACTGAGGCAAGGTGGGTACAGAAGGATTGGGGATTCCTTGGGAGGGGAGGACCCCAGAATGTGGAGACCGATAAACATCCCCCTGGAAGGAGGCCAACAGACACTGGAGTGGGCACTGCCAGAGGTCAGTGTCCGGAAGGGGATGCCGTGGTCTGGGAGTAACACGGGTCTGGAATGGAGAGAGTGGAGTGAGGACATGGAGAGACACCAGCCAGAGGGAGGTGCCCTGTGGGCTAACAAGCTAATTCCCAGGGCTACTGGCAGGAGGTGCAATGGTGGTGAGTCCACCCCTTGACAGGTTCAAATGCCAAATTAGAAATAACTAGCACTGGCAGGAAGATCAGGACTGGATGGTTAGCCAAAAGCAGTGCGTGCTCAAGAGAAATTGGAGGGATGAAGAAGCTGTCCCTAGATCATGCATGCCCCATTTAAAAAGGGTTGGCATTGGGAGTGGGAGAACGAGACAAACAGAACACTGAGGGTATGTCTAGACTACATGGCTCTGTTGCCAGAGCCATGTAGATTAGTTTACTAGACATACCCAAATGAAGCAGCAATTTAAATAATTGCCACTTCATTTAAATTAAAATGGCTGCCGCGCTGAGCCGATCAACTGTTTGTCGGCTCAGCGCGCTAGTCTGGACACTCTGTGGTCGACATCAAAGGCATTTGTTGACTGCCCCGGTAAACCTCATCCCATGAGGCATAACGGGGCAGTTGACAAATGCCTTTGATGTTGACTGTGGAGTGTCCAGACTAGCGCACTTATTTTCCGCAAGATCCCGTCTAGACTGGCGCTTTTCTCCGGCAAAACCCCGAGCCGGAAAAAAGCGGCAGCCATGTTCATGCAAATGCCGCGGGGGATATTTAAATCCCCCACGGCATTTGCAATTCCAAAGTGTCTCATTAGCATCCCTTTTCCGGAAAAGGGTGCCAGTGTAGACACAGCCAGGCTGTTGTTTTAATACCAAAAATGATCTATTTCATCAACTTTCATTTTTATTAAAATCATACATTTTATGGAGGATCATACAACAGGCTCTGATCTTCTGGTTCCATTCACTTGAATATCTATTCTTTGACCCCAAATGTGACCTACATTAAGCCTTTAGCCCTCGCTTATACACCTCACCTGAGGAGCATCCTGAGGAAGTAATTATAACCCACAGAGGGACAATTCCTCCTTGTATTCCTCTCTGATGCTGGGGAGGAGGAAAGACGCATGTAATTTCATTCCTTTTTGATGTGTACAATTGTCTGCCCTTCTCCTCAACCAACTCCACTGATCAGAGCATGGGATGGGGGCAAATGTGTCTCCATCTACTTCCTGCCACTTCCTGACTACTCCAGCCATATCTGTTAGCAGAGGGGGGATTTCAGGCCTCCCTTCTGAAGGGGGGGGGGCAAGATTCTACTAGGGTGTATGTTTTCACACACAAGGTGGATGGGAGGGTCCTTTCTCCCCCGTGGAACCATGTTGGAAGAGGACACAGTCTAACCATAGACTTGATCTTGTTCAAACTTTTGTGACCTGTTTAATGATGCAAACATTTCATTTGAGTCTGTTATACTTCGTAAGATGCAACGCCACCCAATAGGTAGGACATGGAAGATGAAATGCGGGAAAGATTTTAATATAAATTTTAGAGTTTCTCATCCTCAGTATAATAGCCTATTATTCTGTGTTCCTGATTCTGGAAAAAGCTGCCAAAATGTGGAGTGTGAAATAGGATTTTGCATATATTTATTACGGAACGTGGCTAAATGCACTGGAAAAGAAGGCTAAGTACACGTGGATAAGGTATCTGGGTGGTCAAAGAGAAAGCAGGGTTGTAAACAAGAGTTCCTCTAGGAGCAGCTGCTAGAGAACTATTCTAAGTTAGTTTCAAACAGTAAGGCACAAATATAGCAGGATTTTAGAATTTGCCTGCAATGACTGAGGGTACAGGTTGCTCAGTTTAAAAGGTGGCTCACACAGCCAAAGTTCATCTTACTATCTTTAAACTTAAGGGTCTACTAATCCCCTAATTATTATTACATATATTCTTCTAAAAATTTATAATTTAAGATTACATTTGTAAACGTGCAGCTCCTGTCTCTGTTTCCTGTTGGATGCAGAAGCTGCTGGCATTGGTCCCAGTACATGGGAGGAGTCTCCCGAGTAGCAACAGGGGGCAATTTGGCTGGGAGTCAAGAGACCTGTGTTCTGTTCTGGGCTTTCTCACAGATTTCCTGTGGACCTAAGGTAAATTACATCATCTCTTTCCTCAGTGTCTTCTTTTGTAAAATAATTATAAAAATAATTGCCTATTTAATATGGGAGTTGTGAGGTTAAGTGAATTAATACAGCGAGAGTACTATGTATTGGCATCTATGAGTGAAAACCTCAAAAGAGAAGATTATTATTATATAAATACTGCAAAAAACCATAAAATCTTCACTTGACTTTTTAACTGGATTCACTGTGAAAGGGTTCATGTTCAATGAGTAGTCCAGCGAGTGAGCACGCTCGTAAGAATATTCACTAAACAACTCCCTTTAAACCAGTATTTCATATTCATGGAAATGGAATCATGAATTTGTAGTTTACACTGAAAACCTGATTATGAGATGCATGTTCATCCAGACAAGTACATACTGTACTAGCAGACTTACTCAGTATTTCTTGGGAGTGTAAATCAAGAAATGGTTGGTAGAGTTTTGTTGGGAAATAAAAGGAAAAGGCAGCTGTGATATGTAAATGATTGTAATTTTCAAAAAAGAAGGAAAAAGACAAGTTTGTGATAATAAAAGTAAAAAAGTGAATCAAACAGTAGATAGTTTGTTGGTAGACAATATTTCCAGTTTTCCTGCCTTGCTAAAATAAACAAATGTTTTGCACTTCCCACTCTCCATGTAGCAACATATAGTTACTGGTGTGCAAAGTAATCTGGTCCCAAAGCCACTCCTGTAAGTATGAAGAACTGGCCCTGTGCTATGTTTATTGTTCTTGCAAAAGTGAGTCAGACTGGGAATTGGAGACGTTTAAACTGAAATGGGTTATCTGTAGATATCAATGGACTCTGTGGTCTAAAGTTATCCTGCACTTTGGCAAATCCAGCTGAAATGGTAACTTTGATGGTGTAAGCTTCAGAGATTTAATGCAGTCTTGTGCCATTGCACAGTCTTGGAGCAGCTACATTTCTTAAAAGCATGACTGGACATCCAACTTTCAACATCCCTAGGCCCCGTAAGGAGCTCTGTGGGGTAAGAAGGGCATCCCTAGGTCCCATGAGGAGCTGCATGGGATGGGAGGGAATCCCCAGACCGCAGGTGAAGCTGTGCCGAGAGGGGAGGGCAGAAGAGAATCTCCAGGCTCTGGAGGTGGGGAGTGTGAAGGGAATCCCCATGCTCCAGGTGAAATGGCAAGAGGGAGGGGGAAATCACTAGATCCCGTAGAAGCCTCACAGCGGGGATGGGAGAATCTCCCCATGCCCATGTGGTGTGGCAGGGGAGAGGGAAGTGTGCATGCCCCGGGGGGAGAAGGGAAATTCCAGACCCTGTAGAAAAGTGGGAGGTAATGCCCAGACCCAGTAGTGGCGAGGGGAATCTTACCCATAGGAGGTGGCTTAGCCAGCAACATGCAGAGCCCCATCCACAGCTGGTCAGTCCCGTGCTGGTGTGGCTGTCCCCAGTGCTCACACTGCAGTATCCCATCCCTACTCGCTGCCCCCAGTAGTGAGTGTGAGGATCCTGTCCCTTCTCTCTCTGCCCCTCCCTTTCCATGCTGTGGCAAGAAAGGGACTGTTTCCTACTTCCTGTATGCCTGGCACAACCAAACCCTGACCTTGCTTTAAGTTAGGGTAGGCCTACCAAACTTGGTGGCTTTAGCTGTTACTGTTTAGGAGGAGTTCTTTCCCCCCAAACAGATGGACATTTCATTTCTAATAGACAAGCTAAATACAGTACCTTGAAATTCAGCTATTAATGCTCACAATTAGCTGCTTGTGAACAAGCTAGTGAAGCAAAACTAGTGAAGTGAAGAATTATGTTTAGAAAGCATTAGAATATCAAAATCATTTTCAGATACCAAATGCATTATAAAATCCATTATTTGTTTATGGAAAAGGCAGCAGAAAAAGATGCATTAATCGTCTAAAATTAATGATCTTTGAAGAATGATTTCTTTAGCTCAAATCTTTTGTTTATTTACAACTAAAGTACTTAACTCAAAACCTAATGTTTTATTCACCCTATTTTTGTCCCCATAACATTTTTCGTTTTACAATGAAGTGTGTGTATCAGAACAGATAACCTGCTGGAATTCTCATGTATTAATATATTATAAAGGCTTATATTTACGTTTCAAGCTGACTTGGTTAAACTTGATTTATAACTTTGATATATGATAATCCTTAATATATTCCCACTGCCTTGGAATTAAAATTAAACAGGCTGGATATTCAAACCCTTGATTCAGTCACCGATACACTTTGCAGTATGCGAACACTTGTTAGGACTAGTGGCGCGTTCAAGAATGTTAGCAGCTTCATCGACCTGCTCACATACAAAACTCTTGAGTGTTTTGCAGATGTTAGTTTCTGCTTTTTGATGTCCAGATACATTAACCTGCCTGTTATCCAAACAATAAAAGGCAAAATTTTTGGAATAAAAACAATCAAGGAGAGAGAGTGAGAACCTGTTCTAAATACAAAAAGGGATTGAAGGAGATCCCCCTGAGAGAGGGAATGGAAAAGCAGATGCCCAGCCCAGCTAAATAGGTCCTTCATGGTATTTCAAGGCAATATATGTCTTTGTTGTACTATTCTCATAATATTTACAGCCTTCTTCATTTCTAAAGAACTCTGTGGGTTTTTGTTACAATTGAGGTTGCCTGGATTTTCCCCTCATCTTTTCATGATCTGCTGACAGTCAATACTCTCCCTGTGTCAGTAGAATGTATGACAGCAGAAATATTATGATCTTTCCTTTTAAAATCGAGCACTAAAGAGAACTTTGGTGGAAATCTATTTTGAATTCTCTTTACAGTTTTTAAATGAAACTTGCAATGAAAAGTTCATACTTACTGCTTCCTGAGAGTTTGGGAGTGGAGTTATTCTGCCCAGAGAGAGAGAGAGACAGAGTGCCTGCAGCTGTCAGTGCAGAGCTCAGTGGAATATGCCAACATTTTTACAATGAAAGAGCAGATGTGGTTGAAATTGTTGACATGAAACAAGGGAACAAGGTCAAATGCAGATTTTCCATATCAGTTTTTCAGATGTCTTTTCCAATTAAAGCAAGTGTGGTACTTGGCCAGGGACCGTTATACAAATCTTGTGAAAACCATAATGCCTGTCATGGATGGTCTAGGTCAGTGGTTTTCAACATGCACTCCATGGACCCTTGGGGATCCTCAGACAATATTAAAGGAGTGCATGAAATGTTGTCGTCATCATCATAGAACAGTAAGTCCTAACCTGTGGTCTGCGGACCCCTGGAAGTCTGCTGACTATGTCTAAGATTTCCAAAGGGGCCTGCACCTCCATTTGAAATTTGCAAATGAAAAAAAAAAAGGTTGACAACCATTGGTCTAAGTTTACTTATTTTTGCCTCAGTGCCAGGGTCTGGATTTTATGGCCAGTCAAGGGCCCTTTGAGCCCTACATTTCTCTGACTCTGTGATAATTGGTCAGGAAACAAAAGTACCATAAAGGACTGCAGCTTGTCACAATACTACATGCTGCACAATGCTTGGTTCAATTCTTATTTTGCTTTTTAAATGTTATGGAATAATGCAGTGAGGTTTACTCTTTGTCCTGTGCATGTATATACATACTCATTAACTCTATACCTGGAAAATGTAGGCCCATGTTTGCCTGGCAAGATAGATCAAGATATCCCCATAGGGCCTCCTGCTTGAATCGGGGCTTTAGATTTCTGCCACTTTTCCATTAGGAGTTTCATATAAACAATTGTGACATGTGACATAATTATTGGTCAACGAAGAAGTGTATCAGACTTACTAATAAGCCAACAGATTTGCACCGTCCTGAGAATTGCCAGCCCAAGCATTCAAAAACCATGAGTCAGGCCTCCCACAACCATGAGATTGGTTTAAAAATCAGGAGATTTAAAAAAAAATAGTTTAATTATTTTTATCTGGGTTTTGAGCCTTTACAGTGCACACATGCCACATTTTAAAGCTTTTAACTACAACTTGAGGGCTAGAAACCTAGCATGCTTTTTAATGAAAGCTGATATTTTCTTGTAATCACAGGATTCTGAGAGCTGGAGCTTTAAGAAAATCTTTAAACGTTGTGATAAAATAACAGGTGCTGGCAACACTGTGTTCTTGTTTACTGTTAAGAGAAACCACATTCCTAGCCCCTATTCCTGCATCCTGGGGGCTAGTCTCCTATGCAGCAAGTAAAATCCATTGAGCTACATTAGTATGATACTAGACCAATGCAGTAGTGAACAAAGCTCCTACTTTTATTGTATTTTCAGGCAAACTGCCAGGTGGCAGAAGAACTTAGATTTAAAACATAAAAAGCTGCTTTAAAAGCATAAGGGTGTAACAGTGTAGTTTTCCTTGAGGATTTGGAATGGCTCTTTGCACTCTGCCAACTACCAGACGCAGTGTGGGCTATCTTTGGCCAGAAGAGCCATGATGGGTGTGGTGATGGAAGGAAACTGGGGAATGAAACATTGGTAGTACCTGGCTAGGCCCAGAAATTGTCACACCTGCCACTTTGTGGAGGGTGCAGGATAGTTCTGTAGCTCTTGAACTTTTCCTACGAGTGGACATACTAGGCCACATTCCACATGGTACCCCAGGTGGGTAGTCTCCTGCCAGCTGATTTCTTTAGGTTGCCCATAAGAAGACACTGGGAGTAGAGGGATGTGTTCCCAGGCCTCCCTCATCAATCCCAGTACCCCGTAGGACTCTCAGCCATACAGGCCTTCAAAGGGAGAGAAAAGGGTGGGCAACTGGGGTACATCCTGGATAGCCAGTAGCAAGAGCGGAAACTACTAGTTCCACTGTTGCAGTTCAAAAGGGGGAAATTTCCTCAGCATACCCTTTAGTATCCTGTTGAAGCACTCAGCCAACCTGTCTGTCTGTGGGTGGTACACAGACATTTGCAGTTGTCGAATACCTAGCAGGGCACACACCTGATGGAACAGCTGGGAAGTGAAATTAGTCACTTAGGCTACATCTAGATTACACCCTTCTGTCAGCAGAGGGATGTAAATTAGACGTTTTGAAAGTGAAAATGAAGCAGGGATTTAAATATCCCATGCTTTATTTGCATAATCGCGTCATGGCACTGTTTCGAACAAACACCATTTTGAAAGTGAAACCACGGTTTAGATGCAGTTCTTTCGACAACGGGGTGCTTTTCTGAAAGATCCTGTACTCCTCATTTGATCTTTTGAAAAAGCAGCCTGTTGTCGAAAGAACTGTGTCTATACCGCGGTTTCACTTTCAAAATGGTGCTTGTTCGAAACAGTGACATGATGTGATTATGCAAATGAAGCGCGGGATATTTAAATCCCTGCTTCATTTGCACTTTTGAAACATCTAATTTACATCCCTCTGCCGACAGAGGGTTACAGTCTAGACGTAGCCTTAGTAAGAAGTTCCCTAGTAATCTGCACCTAGGCAAAGACCTTTACTAATTCAGCTGCAACAGTGCAAGTGCTGCTGTTCTGTAGGGGAATGGCTTCAGGGAAGCAGGTAGCATAGTACATTAGGACAAGGATACGTCAGAACCCAGGCTTACTCACTGGCAGGGGCTCCACCAGGTTGAGTGAAACATTCTCAAAAGAGATATCAATCATGGGCAAGAGGAACAGAGGAGCTAGCCCTGGGTCAGTGGCTAGCTGACACTCAGGGCATGAATGGCAATAGTTCTTTAGTTCCTGATAGATCCCTGGTCAATAAAAATGGGATAAAACCCATGCTAGGGTCCTGTCCTGCTCCAGATGTCCAGCTGCTGGGCTGTCATGTGCAAGTCGTAAGACTGCCTTCTGATGACAGTGGGAGATAACTAACTGGGTCTGGACCGTGTGGATTTGTGGATTCTGTTCTACCTGGTAGAAGTGATCCACTGCTAGCTTGAAGTGGGGCAATTGCTTTGCCTTCAGTGGATCTGTCACAGCTCTGTTGATCCAGGTTACTTGGTCATCATAAGCATATCTGAGTGTAGCATCTCCCTGCTGGTCTTGAGGGAAGTCAGATAGGCAGGCTGTCATGAGTTCTTCGTTGGGGGAATTGGGGGACAGGTTTGGGTCATCAGGTTCCTCAGGTTCTTCAGGTCCCACCAACTTCTCTTCCCTTCCCCCAGGGGAGACCCCATCACTGGCCTCAGGGTTGTGGCTTCCAACAGGGTCTCCCTGTAGGACAATCCAGATGTCTGCAGTAATTGGTGTCCCACATAAACACATTAAATCCTGGCCTATCCTGGCCAGAAATGATTGAATAGGTTAGGTTAGGATGGGGGCCAGCTCCACTATCATTTCTTCCATTACCCTATTTATGGTCAGGAGTACTCTGATGCAGGGGTATGTCTTTACATTCCCATTAATGCACTGAAGCCAGACCTCCCACTCCGTCATCCTAGAGTCAGGGATGACTCCCCTGCAGATGAGGGTCTATCCACACCCTGAGTCCACTGCTGGGGACCTATCCCCCAACTGTGGATGTCATCAATTTTGGTGAGGATGGCTTGTGGGCCCAGGATTCTGTGGTATAACCTGGCCAAAACTACAATCCATCTCTGGATAGTCCCATTGCAGATCCTAATGCAACCACAAGCAAAGCAAGGTCCCAGCTCTGAATGGGCTGGTTGAGGCATCCCAGCTGGAGGAGGCCTTGTCTATTCTCTCAACCCACTGGACTGGGGACCTACAGAATCTCACAAACTATGGGTGCGAATGGATGGCTGAGGAGCATATCAAGCCTGACCTTTGGTCAGGTGCAAGGCTGAGTGCAGGTCAGGACTGGATCTGGGTTTCTGCATTGGTGGTGGGGCCAAAAGTTTGTATACAGCAAGGTGGGTGCAGACCCTGGGCCTGATGGGGGCTTCTACATCCAGAAAGCCCTCCATTAGGTGACAGTTGCACTTAGGGTTGTTGGGCACTGTCAAAGTACCCACGTCCAACCATAGGGTGGAAGAACCTGGGTAAAGTGTTCTAGGGTGATCTGCTTGGTGATCTCAATTGCAGAACACTGCTTCAGTGCCAGTAAAAGTTCTTTATGTCATGTGCCATGGTTCGGAGCTGAGCTCCAGGTGGGTAGTTTATTGTCTGGAGCTGTCAGTGGAAGGTCTTTGGCATAATGTCGAGGGCATCTAATATGGCTAAATAGGTTGACAAGAGGGTGGCCCATTGCTCCTGGGGCCACCCTGCAACCACAGCAACCCACTCAAAGGTCTTCAAAAAGTCCTCTGGGTCATCTTCAGGCCTTATCTTGGAGAGTCAGATGGGTATGGTGGGGGCTGATGGCAAGAGTGGCTGTTATCATAGGCAGGGGAAGGCATTACCTTCCCAGAATGCCAGGCATGGACCCACCCATACTACACCCCCAGAATGCCTCCAGGCCAGGGAGGTTGGGGGCGCAAGTTGCCCCACCTCCCCGTGGTGCTGGAGGCTGGGGTCTGGGCAGAAGGTACAGGGCTGGGGCCTGCTTCCCCCAGCCGTACCTTCAATCTCTGCTTATGTCTGGCAGGTCTCCCACTGCTCTGGGTGGAGGTCTGCTGGGTTGGGGTAAGAGGATTGTAAGTGGCTTAAAGCATTGTAGCTATAGCTCCGGGTGCTGGGCCCCTAACTGCTGGTGGAATTGCTGCTGGTGGGCACTCAGCTGCGGCACCAACTGCTGCTTCTGGCTTTCCACCAGATAGTTTAGGAACTTTTTCCTATCCATTGGTCTTGTTTCTTCTCTCTCTCTCTTTTTTTTTCTTGAAAGGTGACGACAGGATCACTTCCTTCAGGGATTGAGCTGCTGCCCATGTTCTCCACCATGTGTAATCCTGTTGAGGGTGGGAATCTGCCCATTAGGTCTCAGGGAGGGGTTCTTTCCCCCCCACATCAGTGGGCAGCCACTCCAACTACCCAAACAGCTGGTTCAGTAGCACAGTGTCACAGTAGTTCAGTGTCACATGTGTGGCCCTGTAACCAGGGCCCTCTCCACCAACAGCGGCAGCACACCATGCCCTGTGGTCAGGGCAGACAGCAATAGTTCAGGGCCTCGGGCCTATGGTCAGACTGAGAAAACAGCCAATAAGCCCAGGCCCTCACTTAGGGTGGGGCAACAAATAGTCAGGTCTCCTAGATCTGGTGGAGAGCTGACAAGTGCAGGCATTTTGCATAGAGACTGCCACCCACAGATTGATGCAGGCCCACCTGCTCCACTGTGTCTCACCCCAGGAAAAATATGAAAGCACTAACTTATTTGATGAGTTTAGCCATGCAGATTGCAGTTTCCCTACATTCATCCATGATTCTAATTTATTTTGAACGTTTTCTGTTTTTTTAAAACACTGAATTGAGGGCAAATATATGAGACTTGAGATATATTGATTAGTTATTATCAGGTAGGTTGACCTGGGCTGCATCCTTCAGGCATGCTGCTGCAGCCTATTCTTCAGTAGGGCCTGGGTTAGATGGTAACTGGTATTTCACCCTTGCTGCTAGAGTTGCGAGTTAGCGTGTGCAACAGCACCACTTGGCTAGGAATCTTCCGGTGCCTCATGGTGTAAAAGACTCCCCAGGCTCCAGACAGTTCTGGAACCTGCTCTGGTTCCTGACCAGTCTTGCCCAAGCTTTGTTCCAGCCTGCTTCATTCAGCCTTGTCCATCATCCTTTTCTGACCATGCTCTTGATCACTCTTGACCTGCACCCACGTCTTAAGCCCCAAATAAGCCTGGGACTGATTCCAACCCAGCTTTGATGTTAGCCTGCTTCCTGACTCTGACTACAATCTGATTTTGCTTGTCTACAGACTCTGACCTTGGTTCTCTCCCACAGCTTGTGCCTGGGCCCCCAGGTTTCAGTACTGCCCCATCCCAACTCTATGTTCAGCTTCAACCACAGCTCCAGACACTAGCCCAGACTACCTAGAACCCAGAGCCTGACAGTAAATCTCACAGAATTGTTTTTGTTCCTTGAGTAGATGAGCAGGCAGCCATTACTTCTCTGAATAGCATATGCAAAACTAGGATTTCATTTTGAAAAGTATTCGTTTGAGGAGTCTTCAGCAAACTCTTATGTCAGTACAAGTCAGTCACTCAAATGTTTGCAGACAGCACAAACAATATAAACATGACCACAGTATTTATATACAACTCCTCAAGCAAATAATTGAGTAGTGAAGACATCACTGATATACAGTGGGTTGAAAAATCAATTTTCGAACCTGTCTGGTGTTAATAATTGTGTCTAGAGTACAATAAAAGAGTAAATTCTGCAAAAAGGCATTTATGTTTTCGAGTCCCAAAATGCAACCTACCAAACCAGAGCTTTGATAAACTGTGGAGATCTCTCCAGCCATGTTAGCATTTATAGGGTAGTTCCTTGTCTCAAAGGCAGAAAAAAGTGGCGATGCATATTTTAAAAGATATATCAAAAACCTCAAGTTCTCTTATACGAGATCCTCCTGGCTGCCTTAAAACAAAAACAGGCTCCTGCCTCTACCTGCCCAATAGTCTCACACTAAGGCTATGTCTACACGACATGCTTCTTGCGCAAGAAGCCTTTTGCGCAAGAGTTTTTGCGCAAAAACTTCTTGAACAAGAGCACGTCCACACCTCAAAGCACATCGCAAAAGTGATGTGCTTTTACACAAGATAGTGTCCACACTACATGGACACCCTTGCACAAGAAAGCTCTGATGGCCATTCATAGAATGGCCCTCAGAGCATCTGTGCTTTTTCCCATAGGGATTTCTTGCACAAAAAACCCCTCTGGAGCGTCCACACTTGCCTTTTTGCACAAGAACTCTCTGCCAAAAAAACCCCTCTGTTCTGCCATTTTACTCTTGATTTCCTTGCGCAAAAGCGCATTTGAGGTGTGGACGCTCCATGTGTTTTTGCGCAAAAACCTTGAAGTGCAGACGTAGCATAAGTGTATAAAGCTCTAAACTCAAATTATCAGAAATATTTCTATCAAGAGTTGTGACCCTCAACTTTATGTTAATGGAGGCAACTGGTGATGGTGGTGAGGCTACTTCAAGCACATGGCACTTTCTAAGGCTATGTCTACACTGCAGGCTTTTGCTAGCAGAGAGTATGCTAATGAAGTACTCATTAGGATTTGTCGCACTGTTAGTTGCATATTCTCTGCCTGAGGCTTTTTGCGCAAGAGATTTTTGCACAAAAACAAGCAATGTAGATGGGTCTGTTTTGCTCAAAAAAACCCTTTTGCGCATGATCTGTAAACCTCTTTTTTTGAGGCATAAGGATCTTGTGCAAAGGGGTTTTTTTTTTTTGCGCAAAACAGACCAGTCTACATTGCTTGTTTTTGCGCAAAAAGTCTTGGGCAGAGACTATGCATTTGTTGTGCTGTCATTTGCTAATGAGCACTTCATTAGTATAGGCTCTGCCAGCAAAAGCCTGCAGTGTAGACGTAGCCTAAGAAAATAACAGGGAAGCAAACTGGTGTATGAAGATGCCACTGCTGATGGGAGAAAAATACCAGAGGTTGGAAGCAAAGAAAGCGAGGAGGTTGGAGAGAGAAGAGGTAATGATTTATTACTAGGGATTGTCCCGAAGATAGGTGCTCAACACATGGGAGTCCAACGTTGGGTTATCAGTTTTTGTCAACTAAGCACTTCATACAGAGTTCTGGATGGTGATGACTTCTTTCTCTTTGCCAGTCTTTGGAATGGGAAAAAGGAAAGGGGTGGGTTTCTCTCAGCACTACAGTCTTTTACCCTGTAAACAAAAAGGCATCTGGCACTTTGTGATCTAACCACAGAGCAGCATATATGTTCCAGAATGCTGCTATGTGCTGAAATAATTTATGTCTGGAGGATGGAACAGCTCATCATTGCAAGAGCAATGTTGGAAAGAAACTCTCTGATTTATATCCTTGTAGCACATCACGTGCCTCCTGGGAGGGCAAACGAAGGTAAAGCCAGAAGAGTAAAGGGGGGGGGGGCGGATCTGGAAAGGACCACCTCTAAGCTTCACTGTGGCAACACACTGGTGAAGAAAAAGAATGTGAAGGCCAGAAGATAATATAACAGGTTAAGAGGGTGAAACACCATTGTATGTGTCTCTCAACAGAGAAAACACAAAGACAAACTCAGCAGGAGGTGAAACCTGTGGGTCATAGATCACGTCTCCCTATGTGTATGCATAGCAGCTAGCAGAATGGGGCCCCAATCCTGCTTGAGGCCTCTGGGCATAGCTATGTTATAAATATTGAATAACAGCACCAATAAAAGCACAGATGCACAAACTTGAAAAATGAGGGGGGAATGATTTAAGTGTTCAAAAAGGAGTTTGAATTGTGGGCAAAAAGTTTTACTGGGGAGTGGGAGCAGAGACCTTCTGGTGTTTTTTTCTTGGTTTACTGATTTAAACATCCCCTTTTTTTTCAATGTGAAATGATTTTAAGCAGGCAGAGGTGGCCTCACTACAGTCTTTGTTCATATCAGCTTTGTTCAACAGAGGCCAAATATTCATGGGGAGAAAGAGTGGTCAAGGCATTGGCAGAGTATACTCTGGAAATGTGGGTTCAAGACATGCCTCTGCCATGAGCATCTTAAGCAGTGTTTCTTAAACTTTTTAAGACTGAGGAACACCAAACACCAAGGATTTTTTGTTGAAAAAAAAAAAAAAAAAGTTCAAGGGGTGGGGTGGGGGGGAGTTCTTGAGAGAAAAAACAATAAAAACAAAGAGTAGCCATTCTGAACTCTGTTGTTCTCCATGGCACACCTCCTACTGCCTCGCAGCACACTAGTGCCACAGAACACAGTTTAAGAAACACTGGTCTTAAGTAACCTAGTCCTACGGCAAGTCACCAAATTGCATTTTGCCTCAATTCACCATCAATAAACTATAGAAAATGTTTTCTGTGTCCTACATTTTCTCTGTTTTGTCTAGTTAGATTGCAAGATCTTCCAAGTAGGGACTGTTTCTTATTGCATGTTTCTGTGTGTGTGTCCTTACCGTTGTTAGCATGTTGGGGCCTTGTGCTTCTGTAATAGAAACAGACACAACTAGAGCTGTATGCGATTTTTTTATCTAACTTTTTTAAAGAAAAATGCTGATTGAAATAAAAAAAACAGTGTCAGCTATGATTAAGCACCCAACTTTTAAAAATGTTGATGTAAAATGTAGAGATTATCAAAGCATCCCAATTTAGAGCTGAACCAGAAAGTTTTGATATTTCAAGTAAAAAGCAATTTTTCTTTTCAAAATGTTAGTAATTTTACACTAAAAAGGCAAAAGGGGAAAAAGACAAACACAAAATTAATCATTTCAAAATTAGTGCAACAAATGGTTTGATTGACCTGAACTCAATTTTTTCCTCAATTGTTTGGTTTGCAAAAATTGAGATTTTCACATTTTTATCCCAATGTGAGATGGGACAATTTTGGGAATATTCAAACTTTTCATGAGATGCCAAGTTAAAACCCATTTTTCCATTCTTCAGTGCTGCGTCTTTTTCATTTTTTGTGTCTTAGAATGGATGGCATTAAAACAAGCAGTGGAGTTAGTTAGTTGCAATCTTTCAAACGGCCTTTTTAAAGAGAACCCAGATTTAAAATGTTTTTGTTCAGCTCAATGGGCTATCTTGCTTCAGTGAAATTTTCCATATAATCATTTCATTATTTGCTGTAGGCATTATTCAGGACAAAAATAGAGATCCTGAAGGAAAAGGCTGTTTATATGACTCCAGGAGACATAAGAGGAGGAACCCCACTACTTGCAAACATGCACCAACGCTACCAAGAGTTTTGTAGACTTGTTAGGTGCCTGTTTTCTAGCTAGGTATTGACTTTCCTAGACATTCTATCTCACTAAATAGATGAAGACAATTGTTCTAAATTTAACAGATGGGAAACAGGAAGAAAGTTGGCTGAATACATTGTATGAAAGGTCTGTAATCTATGAAGGGTACAAAAGGGCATCTACTAACTGCACATTCTCAGTGCTGTTTTTAAGAGCTGTGGCTCTTTAGAATATACAAAGAAACAGCTTACAAAGTCCCAAGGCTAAGGAGTACCCTGTTCCAGTATAATTTACCGACAAACACAATGATGGAGTTTACTTTAGTTTGCGCCCTGAACTGGGGGGAAAACAAATCCATCAATGTGGTGCTAAAATAACTGGCACATGGAACAGTGAGAAATGTGCGTGTTTGTTGTTTCAGTAGTTCAAAGCATCATGACACCGAATCCGCCTGCCAGACTGTTAATGTATGGGACTGTCTGTGTTAACTGAATACACCATTTGTGAACTGAAATTATTACTCCTCGAGCAGCTTTCATTTATTACAGCATTTGATGGCAATCTCAAGAGAGGGGAGAGGGAGGGAGTGGCGGACCATGATGATAGAGCTGTTTTCATCTCCTTTACTGCATCTAGTTATGAGCCACCCACAGACTCGTTCACTCCCACCATGTTTGTCAATCTATCACATGCACAATTTTTCCAAAGCTAGAGATGTAGGATTAACAGTGTTTAGAGATGTCTCATGGTGGTATGTCTACACTGCAATAAAACACCTGCACACCTGTGGCCTCACACCCCGGACCCTCCCACTTCTTGCCTCTTGACCCTAAGGTCCCCCTGACCATGGCACTGTCAGGGGGGCCTTCGGGTCAAAGCAGTTGTCCACATTGGCCTGCCGTAAGGCTGGTCCTGCACCTGTGCTGGTCTGTGTCAGCTGCAGTTGGGCTTGTATTCTGGGTCTATAAAACTGCAGTGTAGCCACTTGGGCCCGGGCTCTGGGACCCTGTAGGATCAGCCTGCAGTTGTCTTATTGCAGTATATACCCCGGGTGATGAAAGAGTCTACCTTTCATTGGCTTCCAAGAGTCTGGCTTGTTTGTTTGTATTGGAATATAAATCAGGACTCCTGTACTGTTTAGAAGGTTATTCAAAATAAATTTGTAACACTTGGTCCTTTCTTATTAGACTGCCTGGAAACTTGACCCAGTTCTGCCAAAGGACTCATGAGGACTCCTCATGGGTGAAGAGTTAGTGCTAACAGAAACAATTGAATAGGATGGGGCTCAGAGTGTAATCTCCTTAGGACAGGGACATTCTGGAAGCGAGAACACCCCACCAGCACCCATTCAGCAATTAGCCCTTCTAAAAAGGAAGCCACAAGTAAGTAATTTAATGCTATGCACAGTTAGTGATAAAGCCAGGATTAACCCTGTGCTCAGTCCTTCTTTAACAGAGACTATATAACTTTCTCACTGCCCCAGATTCTGCCACCAATAGCCTCCTGACCCACATTGCCTAGAAATGGGCATGTACCAGTAAGCCGAAGATCAAACTGTATCCAAACATTGTCAAGGTTTGTAGATGTTCCTGTCTGTGGCTTTCTTTAACCCATCTCTCACCCGCTCAACTTCCTTCAGCATCTGCAAGCCCATTCTTAACCCTGACTGAACTTCTTCCAATTTGTCTATAAAGCAGCCCATAGAAATAGCAATGTTCTCTTGTGCTACTGAAATCTGAAAGAGAACGCAGATGAAAATGATTTTAACAATCTGTAAAATACAAGGGGACAATGTTAGATACTACAAAAATGGGGGACCGGAGGCAGAGGGGTTGAATGACTAGCCCAGGATCTCAAACACAGTGGCTATGTCTAGACTGGCATGATTTTCTGGAAATGCTTTTAATGGAAAAGTTTTCTGTTAAAAGCATTTTCGGAAAAGCGCATCTAGATTGGCACAGACGCTTTTTCACAACCTAGATGCGCTTTTCCGCAAAAAAGACCGGATCGCCATTTTCGCGATCAGGGCTTTTTTGCGGAAAACAAATCTGAGCAGTCTACACTGACCCTTTTGCGCAAAAGTTTTGCGCAAAAGGACTTTTGCCTGAACAGGAGCAGCATAGTATTTCCGCAAGAAGCACTGATTTCTTACAGTAGGAAGTCAGTGCTTTTGTGGAAATTCAAGCGGCCAGTGTAGACAGCTGGCAAGTTTTTCCGCAAAAGAGGCTGATTTTCTGGAAAAACTGGCCAGTCTAGACACAGCCAGTCAGTGTCTGAGCTGGGAGAAAAGCACAGGAGTTATTGGGCCCCCCACTGGTGCTTAGACCATTTGACCACAAGTCTCTTGAGAAGGATGACCTCACTGTGAGCAAGGAAGTTTGCGAGACTGTGGAATGTATTAAAGAGAAGAAGGGAAACTGGGAGAACAGAGGAGTAGAGGTTGAATGGGGTTCTCTGGATGAGAAAGGATTATATTAGGTCTGGTCTGCACTTATGCTGTAAATCAGTCTAAGTTATGCAAACAACATAACATAAGTCAATGTACCTTAGACCGATTTACAGAAGAATCTACACTACATTATGTTGATGGGAGATACACTCCCAATGACATAGCTTCCACCCCTTGTTGAGGTGTGTGACAGGGCAGTCCCGCCCCGCACTATAAGCAAGCCTATGGGCAGGGTCCAGCTGGCTGAGAGGATCCAGCTGGTGGAGATTGCCCCTCCCCCACGGACTTGCAAGGCATGCTCACTGGTGAGTCACATCATAAAAGGCCCTGAGCCGGGTCACTTGGGGCTGATAGCTGAAGGGGAAGGACTGACGAGGCCAGCTCCTAACCCAGCGGAGTCCCTGCCGCCGGGACCGACGTGACCACCCCAGCTGCTGTGCCAACCTGGGACCTGGGGACTGTGGAGAGGTATGACCGCAGGGGAAAGGCGGGAAGGTAGGAAGCAGCCCAGGGCAGGGAGTAACAGAACCCCGAGTGCTCAGCAGGTTACGGGGAGGAACCCTTGCTGAGTAGGCAGTGGACCAAGCTACTGCCAATAGGGCCCTGGGCTGGGACCTGGTGGAGCAGGAGGGCCCAGGTCCCCCTATTTTCCCCCTCTGCATCGCCCCAGAATCCAGGAGGGCCAACAAGCCTGAGAACTAGGTCACAAGGCCGTATTTACCCCAAGAGAGGGGAACTCTAAAGACTGTGCCAAGAGGCCATATTTCCCCAAAAAGGGGAGGACTTTAAAGAATGAGCCATTGGGCCAGTATGGGGGAGGTTCCATCCGAGGGGAGGTGCCCCTTGACAAGGTGGATTACAGATGTCAAGGGGAACCAACTCTCCCATTCACTTAGTGCGCCTTCCCCAGATTCACTGCATTGACACTGCTTAATTGATTGCAGAAGCACTGATTTAGCATAGAGAAAGCCAAGGGCAGAATATGCATAGTAGAGCTAGTTAGAAAATCAGTATTTTTTTCATTGGAAAATATTGGTGAAGACAAAAAATAAAATTAACCCCCCCTCCCTCCAAACCAATCTTTGAGGGCCAGAACCCCCATGTTTTAAATGGAAAGTTCTATTTTTTTACAGCCAAAAGTTTGGGGATTTGGCTGAAAATGAAAACTTTTTTCAGATATTTCATTTTTCTATCAAAATCATAGGTATATTATGAGGTTTCTGAGTGTTTTGTTTTTGTTTGTGGAAAGGACACATTTTTCAAAAGGAATTGTTTAGCCAAACAAGTTGTTTCCTTCAACACTCAATTTTCCATCAGATAGGGTAGATGGAAAATTTTCAGGCAGGCCCAATGCAGTGGGCAGTAAAGGGAATGGGAATCCTCTAATAGGACATGACTGTGCAACATGATAAGCCTCTACTGCGCAGTGCTCAGTCAGCCCTTACAGCACATTGAAGTCAAGGGGTGCTGAAACTACTGCTCATCAGAAGGCCCAAAAGCCATTGAAACAAATGGAAGAACTCACATTGATTTCAGGGGAATTTAGACCCAGAATCCAGCCCTGTGATGAGGAAATATGTTAATGGCGGTAGGTGGGTTCTTGGATAGGAGACTGTACTGCTGGGTCTAAAGAGACCCTGTTCCTTTGATCTGTATGGTCAGCTCCATGAAGAATCTCTCAGTGGCTGTGAACAGCCATTGGGAGAGTCCAGAAGTAGTGAATCAAAACATATTTTTGCTTATTTTCTGTGTTGCAATAGTGAATTCACCCATTGTTTTGTAATACAAGGTTTCCTTAGCAACTGATCCTATACATTTTTCTGCTTTTGCAACTGGTTATTGACGAGTGAAGACTTTATGGCTCCATGGTGAAGATGCATGTAATCTGAACATTTCATAGATCTTAATGCAAAACATTTGGCATAAAGAAGGCTGGCATAGGACGCCTTTTATTTCTTTCAGAGCTGTGCTAGCTGTCAGTCATGGTTCTTAGTCATTTAAAGAAATCTATAGATACAACCTGTTAATATGCATTCTAAACAAGTTAACTCAGAATTTTCTTGATCATGTTTTAGTTTTTAAAAAGAATTTGCAGCATATTTTATGGACTTTGGCTGTTTCTCACCAGCTGGTGTCCAGTATGGTCAATCTGAGGGATGGTGGGGGTTTTTTTTTTTTTGGTATAGCCTGTTATTGTTTACTATTATTCTTAACATCTCTCTTTTAACATAGCACACATGCTGTAGCCAGTCTTCAATGTTTGCCATTGGCAACAGATTTTGGGGCCAAGACTTTCCAATAGGAGAGTCCAAAGTTAGCTTCTTACATCTGTATTTAACCACTAAAATAAAAGCTGCTGAGTACTAACAGATCCCATTGACTTCACTGTGATTTGTGGGTGCTCAGCACTTCTGATAACCAGCCCACTTCCATTTAGATGCCTAAGTATAAGCCCTGAGGTTTGGAAAAGAGTTTGAAGTGTTTTTGTGGGGGGGAATTGCAGTCTGCTTTTTGTTGTTATGATAAAATATAGGTGACAGACCTAAGCCAGCAGCCTGCCACACTCTGGTGGAAGGCAGATATACAGGGCACTGGATAAATGGTTTTCTCTTTCCAGAGTAAACTACTAGAATCTGTTGCAATAAAATGAAGGCAGGAAAACACCTGGGGATAATTAACTAGATTACTCCCTCAGGCAAGTCACTCATCACCTGCAGCCAATTACAGCCAGTGGAGTTGCTTTAAAAGGCCTCCCCTAGGTAAGGAGCAGGGAGAAGACAAAGAATGTTAGACAGGAAGGAGAAAAGGATGGAACAAGAAGCAGCTATGTGTGAAATGAGAGCTAGTTAACAGGTACCAGAGGGAGGAGTAGAGGGTGGGCCTGGGTTCCCCCTGAACCTACCCCCCACACTAACACAGAGCCTGTCCCAAGAAGAGAGATCAGGAATAACAGTGGGGTTTCACCCCCAAACCATGGTCTAGCTATGATGAACAGGGCTCACTATGCTGTGGACCCTGCCTCCTGTAAAGAGAAAGGTGTGTGTGTGTTTAGGACCACAGCAAGTCTCTGAGGCTAATGTTGTTCAACAGTAGCGTGAGACCTATGGGGTATGGCCAGAACTTTGCCACATGTAAGATAACTCTTGCATAATATAGAATATCAAATAGTATGAAGTTAGTTTGCAGAATTACCACACATCTCCACAATGCTGATTGAAAAGTCATTGAATAACCTGGAACCGATGTCAGCCAGCGAACTGCAGATTAAACAGAAAAGGCAGATGCTTAAAAGGGAAAGATTATAGCTTTAGCAGACTGAACCCAGAATGCTGCAGATTTTTATTTCACCTGTTGAGTCAAACATTGTAAATCTCCACAACCTCTATGTCTCTCTTTCAAAGAAGCATTTGCTTCTCATGGACACACTGTGCAAACCATTTCAGGGTCAGGTAGCTTTTATGATTAATCTGAAAGTCTTATCCCACAATCCTTACTTGAACATAGTGCTCTGCAAAGAGACTCTAATAATGCCATTGAAGGGATGTAACACAAAGACCCTTTGGCAATGGGTCATCTTATCCTTTCAAGCAACTCTCATCTCAGACCTGTGAAGCTCAATGCACCAAACATCTTGTAGGGTATTTACTGATAAGGGACAACATATAGGTATCTACAGATAGCTTATAACTTACCAAGACTCATAATCATTGCAAGATGTATGTGTGGGTAATATTTAAGGAATTATGCTATTATATGGAAAGTATGCTTTATGGTCTTGGAATAAAAATTAGTCACCAGGGGATAATATGTCTTGGTGATGGTCCATTCAAGCAAAAGGGAGTTGTCATTCCTCTCTGGTTAGCTGGTGATGTAATGTGAGCCTCAATTGTCTAGTCTTGTTCTATTCCAAGACTATCACTGGAAACCCATCAAAGACAATTGCAAACAATCAAAACAACTTGGAGGTAAAAAAAAAAAAGGAACATTACAACAAACAGAGGATTGTTCTGTCTATGAATATAGACAAAAGACTGCTTCATCTGTTCACTGAGGAAACATGTTGTGGAGTAGGAAAATTGTCACGAAAATTTGGATCCTGTCAAGCTATCTAGCTCTGCATCATACTGAACTTTGGTGGGAAACCTGTGTTTTAGAGTGGAAAGGTAACAGGCCCTAGTTTGCATTTTCTGATTTTTTTATTTCTATCATAGCCATTTGTTTTTACCACACTCTCTTTCCTCTAGTTTCTTGTTCTGTTCTTTCCTAAATAAATCTACATTTGGTTTTATTTTAAATGTTCACAAGTCCAGTATGTTATATGGGAATGGTGGTTTTTAGGGCAAAACTAATACATCGGGGATACACTGCTCCTCTGGAAGTGGATGGTCTGGGATTTCTGTGAGTAGCCAGCTTCAGAGGGATTCGGGTATGGGGTGCACCTTTTGTTAAGCTGCAAAACAGAGAGAAAAAGTGATAGACTTATTGATGCCGACACCCAGCTACCACAGGCAACACTACCTCACAGTTTGAGGCTCTCTGAGGCTACGTCTAGACTGCAGGCTTCTTTTGGAAGAAGCTTTTCTGGAAGAGCTCTTCCAAAAAAAGTCTTCGAGAGCATCCACACTGCCAAAGCGCATTGAAAAAGCCATCTGCTTTTTCGAAAGATAGAGTCCACATTGATTGGACGCTATCTTGCATTTCAGCTGTGATTACTATGGACGGAGTGGCCACCAGGGCACCTGTGCTTTTTCCTCTTTCCTCTTCTTTTGAAAGAACTCCCTCTTCTGCGTCCACATATGCCTTTTTCCAAAAGAGCTCTTTTGGAAAAAGGCTTCTTCCTCATAAAAATGTCAGAAACCCCTGTCCTTTCACTCTTTTTTTTTTTGAAAGAGGCGATTACAGTGTGGACATAAATTGAAGTTTTTCTGAAAAAGCTCTGTAGTGTAGATATAGCCTGAGAACTGTATTGTGGGGTTCTGCCTTTATTGTCTCTCTGACTTTTACATCAAATGTGCTTTATTTGTTAGCAATAGATATATATATTTCCTCCTAAATACCAGCCAAGCATACTAGCCCAAGTCAAGCTGAGTTCTTTCTGTATCATGACTTTCAATAAAAACTTTGCAGTCCAAATTCGGGCCTGAGTTCCACTTATAGTACCATGTCAGTGGGTTTGCACAAGTATAGATTGAAATCTAGGAACCAGTTCTATTGGTAATTCTCAAGAAAGAAGAGACTCCGTCTCACTCTTTGTTAGCTGCATTGCTCTGCAATGTGAATTGGAAAAGCACTGTTGCCTAGTGGATAGAGCAATGGATATGCATGCATAAGAGATAGGTTCTACTTCTATTGGTTTTAAAAGACTATGTAAGATTGAGTTGCTGCTATTAGAAGTAGGGTTGGCAGGTGTCCTGTTTTGAAGCGGACAGTATAGTATTTGAGCTTTCTGTTTGGGAAACAAATTGAGAAAATATAAATGAGAAAATATATTATAAATGTCCGGTATTTTCTAAATAAGATGTAATGTAGATTGTGATGTAATGTCAAGTATGTCCAGTATTTTTGTTGAAACCATCTGGCAACCTTAATCAGAATAGTTAGAAACAATATATATATATATTTGCCACTGCAGTCAGCAGATGTATTGAATGCATGCTCGGAGGAGAGCTACTGAGTTAAAAAAAAAGGCTATTGATCTGACTCTGAGGCAAAACTAAGTGAGAGTTTTGCCTGAGGAAGGACTCAGCCCCAGGTCCTGAGATTAGTAATGTAAGTGATAACCAGGCTATGCAAGGGTTTTCTCAGTATGAGAGCTGAAGTTAGTGGAGAACCCAGAATTGTGTCTCTAGCAACTCAAGTTGTGGGCTTGTCTTGGCTTCCCACAAAATGTGGCTAGTAAGCTCAAAATATTGATTCTTATACTGGCTCATTTAAGAGCCAGGAAGGTACCTAACACTGACTCAGAATCCAGGCCTAGGAAGACAATTGATATCTCCATTTCTCTGGCACAATGGAACTGTCTAAGGCAGGAATTCAACTTGTATCCAGAAGACAGAACTGTATGAGGGATGGGTCTAATACCATGATATTCACACCCCAGAGAGCTTAAGAACCCTCTCACAATTTTTCAAATTCTTTGCTCTGGCCTGCACTAGTGAAAAGATAACACTTCACATACAAATAAAAATTAATGTATGGCATGTCATTTCTTCTGAGAGGAATGACAAAAGAGCTACACCTGACAGATAAAGACACACCACTTACCACACTGCTGGAAGGCACTGCTTGGGAAGGTTTAAGAACCTTGATAGGGTAGAATAGTGTAAAATGTTGCTCACGCAATTTAGATTCACTTTTTATTAAAGTGTTTGTATACAATAATCTTACGTTCATTTGGTTTTATTAGCTCAAAAAATTGCTGAGCATTATGTGGTCAGTTTGGATGGAAATGGTGGAAACAAGTCAATTGTGATTTCCATGGGCATGTTTTGAAAACATTCTCTTCTTGGGTCTAGTTGTTCAGTGTCCTATCTGTAAAATGACTGTTTCTACTGGCACTGAGTTTCAGTAGAGACCAAGAATTTAATTGTCATGGAATATCCTCTTACCCAAAGAGAGAGACAGCTGGGGAAAGCTCACTTCTCTTGTGCTTGGGGGAAAGAACGAAGGCGAATAGAGGACTGTATATGTTTAGAGCAATCAAATTGACAATGTTTATAAGAGCTAAATTCACTTAAAATAAATAAAACCAAAATTGTGGTGGCTTCTTGATCATTCAGTGTCTTACTAACTTTAAATAATTAAACTGTCACTTAGTCATTTAGTATTTTTTCATGGTATGCCATGCCATAGTTTAATAGCTTTTATGTCTGAATTTCTGTTTTTCACTGTTCAGATCTCTCTCTCTCTCTCTCTCTCTCTCTCTCTCTCTCTCACACACACAGAGAGAGAGAAAGTAAAATTGAACATCCACTGCATAGCATGCATGTCACAAAATGCAGAGTTCTTATTCTAATACTAGCAGCCTGTTGTTAACACTCTACTGAACTCCCCTATCCCCACCAGCCAAAATAGGTAGAAAACATTGGGAGTAATAAGGCAGCATCGCTGACTGTGGATTCAGATAGAAGCCAAGAGTTTAAAGCAGGGAGCTGCATAAAAACAGCTCTGTAGGAATCAGAGAAAGAAAGAAGGAAGTGTTACCAGGAGTAGTTAGGCTAGCTACAGTTATTAAGAAAAGGCAAATAAATATTCAGCCTACAGTGTTAGAGCTAGTGGTTTCTCTATCTTGACTTATCCTTAAAGGACTTATCCTTCTTGTATTTCATTTAGGTTTCAGAAAAACTGAAGCTGAGATGCAAAAATCATTATCATTGTTTGGGAACAATTTAGAGAGGTTTGTTATGTGTGTGTTCTCCTACTGCAAAAATAATATTTTAAAGGACAGTGATTTGCACTGTGAACACTTAGTGCATTCCACCAGCAGCAGGAGAAATAAAACCTTTTATTTTCTAGGAAAGCGTCTGTACCTTAATTATGGTTGAAAAACTAAAGGAAAGCAAAAACTAAAGTATAGTCTAAGAATAAACATCAGGTCCCATAGACACAGTAGTTCTTTGTTAAACTAAGATCTTCCAGAAACATTCAATTTGTTTGAGATTGTGAAATACCTAACTTAATAAGAAACAAACATGCTGCCAAGTGCTCTAAATGGACAGTAACCAGCAAGTGGTGTCTTCTGATAGCACCATCAATAAGCACACAAATGACCGCTGTGACTCAATACATTTTTGGGGGGTTAGGAAGTCTGAAGATAAAATTATATCAAAATATTGGTTGGAAATAAATTGCCTAAGAGATTAGTTTAAGAAAAAATGCACTGTTGCTGATTACATTTTGCAGCATTACCGCCTCATTGCTTGTTTAGGGTTTAAGAGTCTCCAGCCTTCTGAAACACTCTTTGCAAAGTGTGATGAACTCAGAAACCCTGAGGAATGATAGATTTCTGAGAGGTAGCTGTGTACATCTGGTTCAGCAAAACCACCCTGGCACTTTAAAGACCAATACATTTATTAGCGTATTGGGAGCATAAGCTATAGTGAGCTACAACTCACTTCCTCAGATGCTGAAGAGAGAGATTTTTTTCTTTGTCATTCTTTCTAGTACCTTAATACATTTGTTAGTCTTTAAAGTGCCACCAGACTCCTTGTTTTTTCCTGAGGAAAGACTGTCTTGGGAGAGGCTAAGCTATATACTTCAATATCTATATTAGGACGTATATGGTTACTTTCAGGTTTACAATGGACTAGATTTTTGCCATCCGGGGGGAAGGGTAAGGTCATGCTCAATATGAGTAATGTTGCTAGAATCTCACCCATGGGTGTCAAATCTGCTCATCTCTTGAACCAACAATCATGTGCAATATGGAAAAAGTTGACCTATCACAAATCAGTGGCACTAACCCCACATCCAAACGATTTGGTAGGATTTTAGCCTAAATAGAATGGTGGGGCAAAGCAATTCTGGATTTTTGAGAGGGCATCAAAATGAAAACCTGGGTCACTGAGTGCTCTTCTTCAATGAGACAAGAGGCATTCTGTTTATATCTGGGTAAAAGCATCCGTCAGCCTACTTTAGCAATCCCATAATCCTAAACAAGACAGTAACCAAGTTAATGATAGGAAAAGTATTTGCTTGAATAAGGTTTTGCAAGATTAGGCCTAGTAAGTTTAGTTTATAAAGCATTTCTCTTTGACATTAATACTGCTTGTGTCTTCTGCTCATAAGAAATAGTGCAAACCTAGAGTGCTGTTCTTGGTGCACCAAGTGGTCAGTCCTGGGTGAATTCTGCAATTTGACTATGGCTCCAAATGCAACAATTGCAGAATTTCCCCAAGACTAAGTGGAGGAGGATCAAGTTGCCTTTATGCCACCTTCGTGCCTCCTCATCTGTTAGTCTTATTTGGGGGCCAGCTGAATGCCTGGTGTAAATCAGAAGTCGAAGAGCTGTTCTAACTAATGATTCAGTTTACAGTGAGCTACTTTGTTTAAGCAAAAGAGAATTTCTTATGCATTTTTTTAGAAATAAGAATTTATAAAAGTATATGTGGAAATAAATACACACACAATGCTAAGGAAAGCATTACTAGACTCGAACTAAGGGTCATTTCAGAGTATGGTAATATTACCCAGATCTCTGCAGTGCAGAAAACCATCCTTTTTTCATTGAGTTAAAACATTTTCACAGAAAATATTTACCACTTTCCTGCCAGCTCTACATAAAACTAAATAACATTTTTAGCTGAGATGATCAAGGGAGGATAACTTATTCTTGGTAATATTTCTGTTGTCCTTTTGCATATTTTACTCTCACCTTAATCCTTTCTTCCTGAATTTCAGATATTTTAGGTATAAGAATTTTAGACACATTTTTTAACCATCTTTTTGTGCTATGGTACTACCTAAATGTCTACCTTATGAGAGCATACATAAAATTTGGCATACATATTTAAGAGTCATACAACAAACTCCTTAATAAAGTTAACAATGTGGTAAAATGGCTATATCATGCTGGCTGGATATTTTCTATTGTAAAGGCAGAGAAAGTTGTTAGTGGTGCATCTTGGGTGGGGCATAAGAAGCAGAGCAAGGGAGTAGGAGGGAAATGCTGCCAGAAATGTTGGAAAGGTGGAGAGTTTTGGAACTGATAATGAAAAACTAGAAGTGAATGCTGGAGAAAATAATAATAAAATAAAACAGCCAAGAGATTTAAGAAAGGAAGAAATACCAGTGCCGACGTGATGTTAGTGAATTACCTAGACAAAAGGAAAGGAAAGGAAATTGTGCGCTTTGAACAGTATCTAAAAATGAATTATGCAAGTAGGATTAAGATAAAACTGTAAGCAATGCAAGTTAGGGCAAATAAGATGAAAGTTGACATGTTTTTCACTGGCACCAAATGGAACTGAATGTGTTAATCAGGCAATATAATTCTTAGCCAATATATGAAGCCAGCTTCTCTGTCTCAGGATATGTAAATTAGGAATTAATCATACCTAAATGCTGTACTGGTAAACTGTATTGATGTGGAATGTACTGGACTCACATCCGTGGAAACCATAGTCCTCTGTTGATCCACAAGACTGCAACAGTCAGGAGTGGCTCAAATTCACTGCCATAATATCCCTCTGCCTTGACCCTGACTTGGAGGGATCACATTCAGGATTGAAAATAAGCTGCTTTCTCTGTCTGCTCAAACTTTTGGTCTGGTGGCATAAGTCTGGGTTATGGAACAGAAGCGCCCAAGTTCTTTCTATTACAGGGTATCAAGGGGTTTATACCTCCACCATAGTGACAATAACCTCAAACCTTGAAGGCAGTTTTTGTGATGTGATGGACATTTAAGAACTGGACACAAAACAACAGATTTCATGTAGCCAATGAAAAAGCCACCTAACAGTTACAGATTTCAGCGGTGACTTGACTGATCTCATATTTGTACTCGGAGTGTAGCGCTAAATTGTGCATGTAGTCACAGTCCTGAGAAAGTGGCAGCACAGAACTGAACCACCCAGGGCCACCACCCTGCCCAAGATTCCTAAGGTCATTCTGCCTTGGTACTAAGACATGCATTGGAATGTGCAGTCCACCTCAGACCTTCTCCTTGGTGCAGTGCAGTGTATCATGGGACAGACCAGTTTTTCCCCTTATTGGTGATGTTGCTCCTTTGGGAGTATCAGGCAGAACAGATTGTGCTCCCCCTCAACTAGAGACTGTGATTCTGACTGTATGAGGTATACAAAGAAAAGAGACTCCTTGTGCCCTCCACCCACATGTTCAAGGGCTCATCACGAGGCAGACTGATCACAAGGGAAATGATGGTTCTTGCATTGTTGTAGTCCTGGCTGGAAGGAGGAAGTACTGGAAGTGTAGCAGAAAGACCCCATTCACATGCAAATTCCAAACTAGTTTTGCACATGTAGGTGGTGCAGAGAGTTCATATAAGCATCCAGACATTCCAGGGATAATCTGACCTTTCCGTCTGACCCTTTTGATGTTTGCTGTACACACATTGCTTCTCTGAATCTCCTCTGACACTGTGAGGCATCAAACAAGACCTTTCCCAAGTCTGCAGTAAAAATGGTTTTAAGTTTCATCTCTGTCGTTTAGCATATTTGTCCAGATCACCAAAATAACATTTGGTTTGATGTGATAGTGTGCTGGTGACGGGTTTGTGGATTTGAGCATTGTGTTGCAGAAAGATGGTACATAGTAGGCATTCAGTTCTGGGTGTTCCCAATACTCACCCCACATTGTTAAATACTCTGTCTTGCAAGATTTTTTTCAATAATCACCTTTGCAATGGTTTACTTTTAGTTCCTGGGTAACATTTTGAACAATGCCAAAGTGAGGGTATGTCTACACTACCACCCTAGTTCGAACTAGGGTGGTAATGTAGGCATACCGCACTTGCAAATGAAGCCCGGGATTTGAATTTCCCGGGCTTCATTTGCATAAGCCGGCTGGCGCCATTTTTAAATGCCGGCTTGTTCGAACCCCGTGCCGCGCGGCTACACGCGGCACGGGCTAGATAGTTCGAACTAGCAAGCCATTCCGCACTATCTAGCCCATGCCGCGTGTAGCCGCGCCGCACGGGGTTCGAACAAGCCGGCGTTTAAAAATGGCGCCGGACAGCTTATGCAAATGAAGCCCGGGAAATTCAAATCCCGGGCTTCATTTGCAAGTGCGGTATGCCTACATTACCCCGCTAGTTCGAACTACGGGGTAGTGTAGACATACCCTAATAGAGGCCCAAATCCCATTTTCGAAGTGACTTAGGCACTTAACCTAAATCCCATTGCCTGAGGAGGAGGGAGGTTATCTCAGCCCTTTCCCAGATTGGGGGGCTCACAAAAACAGTGGCACCTTGGGTCTTCCTCATCAGTTGCCCTTGTTTAGGACCATAAAAGTCTAAGACACATATGAAATACTGAACATTTCAATTCAGACTAATTGCATTGCCCATTCATGAAAAGAAAAATAACCAGGGTCAAATCATGGACACTACTCAGTTTTCATGCTGTTCTTGTGGAGGCAAAAACTCTCTCTGAAACTAAGTTAAATTGGAGGTCCAAATCCTCAGCTAAATAGAGGCAGATCTTTGCCTCCTGACTCTAAATATATTGGGGGGAGGGGGAGAAGGAAGAGGCAACAGCTTTCATGAGCCCCCCCAGTCAAAGTGTGGGGGGAGTAGTTCTGTGCTCCAGAAGGGGCAGGTCCAGGGCAGCCAGCCTTCAGCCATCCTCAGAGCCATGTGGAGCATGCGGTGTGGCGCACTGGCAGCAATTTGAATGGGCCTGAGGCTCCAGTCAAATAACAGTGGCGGTGACCGGGAGCCCCTTGCTGCTTTTGGACCCCCTATTGGTGGGATTGTATATTACACATTAATCCCATAGAAAAGTATGGCTGTGATGGGTGTTATTACTTAAAAATATTTCCATGTAATTGCTGTCCCTATGAGTGCTTTGAGACCTTTAGATCAGGGATTGCCCAGAAAACACACAGGTGATTTGAAACATTTGGATATTTTTACCATGGCTGTGACAGAAAGATCTGAGCCATTCTGCATGGCAACCCAGGTTTTTTGGTGGGTATTAGTGACAAAGAAAACAATTTATGCTATTTAAAGAACTGACAGTGGGTTTATTCCAGCTCTTTTAGAGCTTAGTGGTGAAGGTTCTCCAGCAAGCATTTTTCAAAACTGTCCACATTTATTTGCATCATAGGTCTGCTGAGCACACACAAGCCACATTATTCCCTATTTGTTTTGAGTTACAGCACCACACTAGCTCTCCTCTGCTTGCCACAGTTCTGTGTTAGGTAGATGCTAAACAGGTTCTCTAAACCAAAAGGTGTAGCTAGCTTCACATGGCTACAAAAATCCAGTCTCTGTTTCTTCTGTAATGGCCAACTCTAGTGTGAGTTTACAAAATCTATATTAGCATCAAACCGGTGGTGGACAATCCTACATTTTCAGTTCACTAAACAGCAAAGAGCATGATTTCTGTGTTCATTTTCAAGGAAACACTTTCTACACCAACCCCAGAACTGGCCATTAGAAATGGATAAATGCTGGTACTGTGAGTGTGAGACGGCATCTTCTTCAGCCTTTGTCCCAAAATTGCTCTGTCCTCACTACTGGTTTGCCAGCAAAAAACATTCCTCAGCATCTGAAAAAGCAACACTCTGCATGTCTTACACTCATGAATTGGCATGTGCTACTCTTATGAATAGGCATAGATGCAGGCAGGGTACAAATACAAAGTGACTTCAAAGATACCTCAAGCACACTTCTTGAACTCTTCAACCTCTCCTCAGTTCCTCTAATTCAGTGTTTCCCAATTTTATTTGGCCATGGAACCCTTTTAAACTCAAAAGAATTTTGTGGAACCCCCTAATAACAGTCTTATATATGGTCAACTGGTTTGACAGCTGAAGCTCCAACTTAGTCCAATGCAGTGCTAGTATATTTGTATTCAGTCACCCATGTGATCCATGCTCCCTGAGAGTCAGTACGGGGATTTACGGTGGTATATAACAGGTGATCACACTACTGACTGACTGTGTGCACAGCACTGAGTAGGGACATCATTGTCCCCACTCTGGCTAACCTGGCATTACACAGGGACACTTATCATGGCAAACACAAATGAAAATTGTTTTCAATAAAATTCATAAATGCTTAAATATTAATTATTATTTTAAAAAAATCATAAAATGTTGTTGTAATGGAATTTTCTTGCAGAACCCTTATCTTCACTTCGAGGAACCCCGGGGTACTGCGGAACACCATTTGGAAAACACTGCTCTAACTCATGCACTGAATGGATCACCTTTGCCTGGAGTAACCTAACAAGATGAACAAGCCCTAATGACGTTGCATGTCACAGTCTAGCTAGCTTATGGTTTGCTTCATCACTTTTAAAATATCCAGCATTGAAACCAAGTCTGTAAACTGATGAGCACTTTCAATTTCCACTAGCTACAGTGTAATGCCGACAGGCAGAACCTAATTCGGGATTGCTGGAGCTTAGTGCATGAGCCCTCTACAGCTTGAGCTAAAAGCCAGCTGCCTCTCAGCTAGGGCTGTAAAGCAAACTTATTCTTTCTCTCTGTCGGGGTATGTCTACACAGTGGTGTTGCTTCGGGATTATATCTGTTATCCCAAAATAGTATTGTGCGCATCTTAACAGGGCTCCCATCATTTCGAAATAGATTAAAAATGATGGGCATCTTATTCCGGCTTCCTGTAAACCTCGTTGCATGAGGAATAAGGAAGACACCCAAATAGCACTCTATTTTGAAATTTGGTTCTTGTGTACACAGCACCAAATCTTGAAATTAGGTACACAATTTGTGTAGCTCAGATTGCATAGTTTATTTTGAGCTATGCACGACTGTGTAGACATACCCTAAGTGATCTAAGTGCCACTACATGGGACAGTGAACCACACCCAAATGTTGTTTGGATTAAAACTACACATTACCCAATGGGACCTAATGTTTACAGGTTTCATTCCATCTATCCATGTGAATTAGTCAGGGACAGCAATCAAAACAAAGAGGTAGACAGGGAGAAGCATCCAAAAATGGGTCCCAAAAGTCATGATGATTTTCTGGGCATTCTGTAGGCTTTGATACTCAGGTGAGATGAGTTAGAAACACTTAAAATCCATTTTAAGGCCAGATTCCTAGCCAGTGTAAACTGGCACAGTTCCTCTGAAGTCAAGGATCTGGCCTATGCTCTCTAAACTTGTCATCTTTAAAACTGATGTCTTGTGAGCAGAGCTTTTGCTGTGAGATTTTCAGTAGTGAAAGCTTTCATCAGAGCTGCAAGAACATCCTTCCTTACAGTATTTTGGTACTTTTCATTCTAATCCTGGCCAGAATCAAAATGAATGTGAAAATGACAAAATAATTTAAGTCACTGGAAATGGTCTGTGCTTCAGAAAAGGAATTGGGCTAATGTTTAGCATGGGGCCAAAATTCTAATCATTGTTGTTTTTATCTCTGGTGTTTCACATATCTCCAGTACTGAACTATTTGAAAGATACTATGTTTGAATTCCCATCTATCCCTCTTACTCAAACATTATTTTTCCTCTGCAAAGGCAGTCAAAGAACTGTGAGTTAAGACATCTGGATCTGCAACACATTGTCTTGTGATTTGGGGCAATTCACTTGGGCCTAGCAAAGTAGTTAAGTAACTTTAAGTATGAGAGAGGTCCTACTGCATTCAGTAGCGCTATAAGATCTTGGACTATGCTAAACAATTGTGATGGATCTGCAAAGCAAGAGACTACAACTCCCATCAGCCTCCACCCCACTCCACTTCCTTTCCCTAAAGGAGGATGTGAGTGGGCTCTCTTTGTGAGTGAGATGCTTGGCAGGAGAGCACTGGCGAGATGCTCCAGGAACTTTGGATAGAGGCCCATGAGGCACCCCATGTGAGTGAGGGCTGGACATCACAACTGGGTGCAGATCTGTATGGGACTTATGGGGGAACAGCAGCAGCTAGGCAGGGAGCAGTGCCGTGGGGCCCCTATGAGAGGCATTAGTTGAGCTTGGCCTGGAAACATGAAAGCTCCTGTTTGCTTGAATAGAGACTGGACTGGGGAGGGCACCCTAAGCCCAAGAACTGAAGAGCTCCGACTCTCAGTTGGACTGTCCCAGGGACCTAGACAAGAATGGTCATTATTCACCTGATCCATAACTGTTAAGCCTCTCTACCTAGGATATTGGCAACCCTTTTCCTTTATTGCCCACCCTAGTAAATTAAACTTTCTCTCAGCCATGTGTCTGAGTGATTATTGGGATCCACAAGAGCTAGTGCCTCACAAAAGAGTCTATAGTCCTTGTCTCTGAGATGGTGCTCTCGGGGTGCTATTTGCAGACAAGGGGATCTCTGTAGCTACAGTAATGGCACATTTTTGCCAGTAATTAGCATTCAGTTGTTACTTTTCATGTTGTGGGCCCAAGCTTTGGAAAACACCAAGTGATGTGTACAGGGCCCCATCACAATGCCGAGCATAAAGCAGAGCATTGGAAGAACACTGAGAACACACATGCTATCAGTCCTCATACAGTCAAAACTCACCTGGGTCAGGGCTTCAGGATGTGGCCTTAGGAAAATATTTCTGGTGAGTGTTTTGTTGCTCCAATTAAGTACCTTAAATAGCTCCTAAAATGTGTAAAACAGAATGCCCAATATGCTTAGACAGCTAAAGGGAGCAGTTCTCTGAGCAAAATTTGTTTTAGAAGGCTCTTGTACAGGGTCTTGAATTTCATAAACACAATTTCTGGTTGTCAGGACATCCTCCTTAACATACTGTAAACATTTTTATGTAGAGCTGAATAATAAGGCACAGGAGTGTGTGCATATTATCAATCACTCTGGTTTATTAGGCTGCTGAGGATCTGTAATAGTTAGTGTGAATTATGTTTCTCTTAGCAGAGCAGAAACTCTATACATGGGGAAAATCAAAATGTATTGTGCCATTGGATAAATATACTAAAAATCAACATTGTAGGGCAAGGTTGTGCTGTCCATGTGTAGCCCAAGATAAGAGGTGGCTCCCCAGTTGTGAATAGGGTGGGAGCTAATTTGCAATATCCCTTTCCATAGTAAAGCATTCTCCCCATGTGTCCAGCTGCCCAGAACATGGGGGATGGATGCTTTAAACTCTGTCCTGTTCCTGCCTTTCTTGCCCAGTTGCTCTTAGGGAGAAGCATCTGGGGACACAGCTCCTTGTCTTCTATGTATGCTAGGACTGCAAATGTAACTGGCTTTTATAGGGATGCACAAGGAGTGATACTTATTTCCTTTCCTCCCCTGTGCACCTGCATATGGGCCAGGAATTATCTAGCCAACAATGGCCATTGTGTGACCATGGCCATGGTTCTGAACAGGAGAGTAAGGGGATGAAAAAGAGCTTGCTTCCTTCCCTTCTTCTGTATGGGTTACTTGCATCACAAAAGACAGCAGCCTCCATGGGAGCCTCTACTCCCTGCCCTCCCATTTGGACAGGGAATGGAAGGTGCTGCGGTTTCCCTCCATCCCCTCAGGTCTCCATGCTTCAGAGGAAGTAATGTGCATCAGATACAGGTCTGGCACAGACTATGTCCCTCCATTGGAACAATGGAAGAAACCAGATACTGCCTCTGTATCACATTTGTGTGACACTAAGCTCCCTGGCCTATATTCAAACCCTACACATGATTGTAGTAATCTTTGAACAGAATACGCTTTGCATCATCCAGTCACTAATAACTCACTGCCCATTAATTTTCATGTGTGATATATGCACATTGTGCATATTGAGGTTTGTAAATATATCTTGGAATTATAATTAAAATGTGTGTACATCAGAGAGAGTTGTTAAACTGGTCTATCTTAAACAAAGGAATGTGTGTTTTACCTCAGTTTATATATTAGCAGTAAACAGACCCAGGAAACCAAACTCATGCCCAGCAGGGGAGAAAAGCTTCGTCTGGGTTTTACGTTTCAGAAGAATCCATTTGAAATGTTTATTAATCTATAGAGACAGGGGACTGAACCTCAAGCAACAAGAAATGGTTTATATACTACATGATGTATTGTAAAAATATATAGAGTTATGTCTTGATTAATATCATTGTGAAATCTATACATTAATATGTATAAGAATACTCTTTGATATACTAGACTCTACCATCTGCCCAGACAGAAGGAATGTCACAACTATGAACTGATCTACACTACAAGTTATTTTGAAATAACTAACGTTATTTCAAAATAACAATGTGAGCATCTACACAGCAATTCTATTATTTCAAAATAACGGACAGCTTATTTTGAAATCTGTAAACCTCATTCTACGAGGAATAATACTTATTCAGGAATAGCTATTTTGGAATAGCAGTAGTGTGGATGCTCCACTGCTGCTATTTCAAAATAGCTCCTCCCCAGGGTCATTCAAAGTAATTACTCTCCAGTGCCTCCCGGGGCTCTAAATCGAGGTAGCACATCCACATTAGGGGAGCCTGCCTCAGACTAATTTTGAGGCTTCCCTGTAGTGTAGACATGCTATTTTTGAAAAACAATGCCAAAATAGCTTATTTTGAAATAAGTGTGCTGTATAGATTAAGTGTCTACACTAAAAGTTTGCTCCTATTGACTTAATTCCACCTAGAGTCGATGTTGATGAAGTTAGGTCAGTGAAGTGTCAGTGTACAAGTCTTAGAGGGGTATCCACATTAGTCTGTATCTGAAAAAATACTAAACCCGAAAACAACACAAAACGAAAAACAAAAAAGGAGTCTTGTGGCACCTTGAAGACTAATAGATTTATTTTGGGCATAAGTTTTCATGGGTAAAAACCACTTCATCCAGTGTGTGTGTATAGTGTCAGTGTAGACACTCTATTGCTTATATTGATTTTTACTGGCTTTCCGAAGCTGTTCCGCAATGCCCCACACTGACAGAACACTCGGTATACGCATCCCAGATGAGGATGCTTGTTGCCAACACAAGGAATGTGAGCACACAAAGCATGATTTAAGTACTGCAGAGGCTCTATGCCAGCATAACTTTGGCATAATTTTGGAGTATAGACATGCCTTAAACACTTGTCTTCGGTGAGTTTAAACAAAGTGTCCAAAAACAATGAAAGTCCCATTTACATACAAATTAGCAAGAGGATAGGAAATCCACAGGAAAGGAAGAAGAGCCTGAGGTCATCCTGCCTCTTGAAACTAGTTAACTAAACTTTGAAGATATAAGCAAGGATAGAAGCCATCTTTGGTATCCATAGCTACACAGACGTATGAGCCTAGAGCTTTTGCAAGCTGAGAGAGATGGGCCTTCCTACAAAGATGGGGATAGAAATGTCTGGAACTAAATATGTGGGAAACCTGTTTAGGCAAAGATCTTTCACCTAGGACAATAAAGGAAGCTAGCACCTTGTGCTTTCATGGAAGGTCCTGACTGAGGGAACGTTAACCATGACAGGGAAGAAGAATGGCTGGTGAGAGACACCATTTTGAACAATGGCTATATCTTGCTAGACTAAGTTTTAGAATTTAACTTCTCTGTGCTTTAAATTCCCATCTGTAATAATACAGGTGTGTTGTGAGGCTAAATAAATTAAACATTGTGACCCAGTCAGATACCATAGCACCAGGCGCTATCTTAACAACCAGAAGTTCTGTGGCACTTGAAAGACTAACAGATTTATTTGGGCATAAGCTTTTGTGGGCAAAGATCTACTCCGTTAGATGCATCTGACGAAGTGAGTCTTTTGCCTGTGAAATGGAACAAGACTCCTCGTTGTTTTTGCAGATACAGACTAGCACAGCTATGCCTCTGGCACTGTCTCAGTGCAGTGGTTATATTGGTACCAAAGACAGATATTGATTCTCAGAGCTTGTGCGTCACTGACAATAGGACTTTGATTGCTCTACTAGGCTTGCAACAATATTACAAGTAAAAGTGCAAGTCCATACTTTAAAACAAGCAAACAAACAAACCACCCTAGAACTGAATTTATTTCCTTTACATTTGTATTCCATTGATGCAATATGTTTCATTCAACATGGCTGGAACACAAAATCAGCATGCAAAAAGACTCCATGGGGGTCTCAGTAGCTTTGTTGGTCCCCAGGATCATCAGTCTCAGCATGACCAGTCTGAGGAGGTTCAAGGCTCTAATTTTGATGTTAGTTTTGGAAATGGCTTGGGTCTCTGTAGTTTTGGCTTTAAAGTAAGATTGGAGTCATGCTTTTCAGACTTCACTGCCAAGCTAAACTTTTCCCTTGGTGTGAAAGCACGTGTTTACCCATGTGCAAACTAAACTACAGTGTCTTGCTGTAATTGCATTTGTAAAATCTCTTCCTAAAATATTAGCTCTTTGCTTCCAAGGAAAAAAATAAAAAGAACAACATGTTAAGCTTTTGTCCATCTGCACTGGAGGGGGAAGAGATTAAAAGTTGCATGCACAGTATGGGCTACCTTCCTTAGAATTAAAATAACACAGGACATCAGACGTTTTCTTTTGTTCCTTTAATTCATTGCCCTACAGTATCTGCTCCTGTGTTACTTGATAAAATTTCACATCTCCTATTCATTGCAGCAAATGCTTTTCCAAACACTTTGCATAATTCAAGCTTTAGATAGCTCACAATATTCACATGAATAATGATATTGCGTAAGGAGGCGGAAGGCTAGACACTTAAAACAAACCCTCAGTGCCCAGTCCCCAGCAACATAAATTCAATAACCAATAATGAGCATAAGTCACATTACAAGACACTACATTGAGTTCTTATAAAATCATGCTTCTGGTGCTGGATATTAAATTTACTGAGTAGTTTGAAAAGCCCATTCTAATTCTGCATACTCATGTAAGTGGTGCTTGCTGGTCTTTTAGTAGATCATCAAGGTAGATTGAACCAAGGCTACTTCATCCACATGCTACCCAGCACACTAATTTCGTGTAGCCATGTGAAATCCAAAGAAGGTTGAATGAACATTTCTTAAATAGAAACCGAACAGCTTTTTCCCAGATTTCACACCAAACTCCTTTGACCTACGGGGAAAAAAAATCTGAATGCTGTCTTACCCCCAAGACTTTATGGCCATGTAGGGCTATGTCTACACTAGCCCCCTAGTTTGAACTAGGGAGGCTAATGTTGGCATTCGAAGTTGCAAATGAAGCATGGGATTTAACTATCCCGGGCTTTATTTGCATCTTCCCATCCAGGCGCCATTTTTAAATCCCCTTAGTCCGAACTAACTGCCCGTGGCTACACGCAGCAGTCAAATGTTAACTCAAACTAAGTGCTTAGCTCGAGTTAACTGTTACACCTCATTGCACGTGGACTTAGTTCGAGTTAACAGTTGACTGCCGCGTGTAGCCATGGGCAGTTAGTTCGGACTAAGGGGATTTAAAAATGGTGCCCGGACGAGAAGATGCAAATAAAGCCCAGGATATTTAAATCCCATGCTTCATTTGCAACTTTGAATGCCTACATTAGCCTCCCTAGTTCGAAGTAGGGGGCTAGTGTAGACATACCCTTGCTGTTTGCACTGCTGCCCTTCCTTAAAGATTTCACAAGATTGGAGCAGCTCTAGTTTCTGCTCAGGACTCCACCAAAATCCTGCTGGTGAAGGGTACAGCTGATTGAAATAATGCACTGACTCCTTACTGGTTCTCCAACAAAAAGAGAAGTCGCTTTGTGCTCCAAAATCTCCATCACTTGGGCTGTCCTCCACCCAGGCCCTAGTACTCTTGCTTATGTCTGTAGACACCCGAGTAATCCAGCAGTGCATTTAACTCATTCCTTTTCATTCACACATTTGCATTCAGGCTGATAGCGGCAATGCTTAAATAATGCAAGAAAGTCCTTTCACTTTTGGCTGGAAGAGAAACAGGACACACAAGGAAATCTCAGGAGAGAGATGGTTCCCATCAGCTTTCTACCTTGCAGAGCCCCAAGATCTAATAAGTATCCAAGCTTTTAAGTACTCACCTGGACAAAACACTGAACCTATTGAGGTTCATCATCGAGTGTCATTAAACTCTTCTGACTTTATCACCCCCTTGAGCAAGTAAATCCATCATCTCGGCCCACAGCACTCTCCTGGAGAGTTACATTTACAGAGTATATCTTTACTAGGAGTTTTAACAAGTCTTGAGCAAACAAATCTATGAAACAACCATTGCGAGGAGATTAATGGGAGGGCTGGCTCCCTATTCAGGCTGCTGGCAGGCATCCACGGAAGCAAACACACATTGTGATACCCTTAAGAAGGAAAAACAAAAATATCCCTGTGTGTTTCTTGTTCAGTTCAAGAGCCCAAAAGCCATGTCCATGGATGGTTATGGACAAGCACTTTAGCACTATGATTAGCGCATTTTCTTACCACATTTCATAACATGGGAGGCTAACACTTAATGATTTAGACTGGTTCTACACATTCAAAGCTCTGTGCTAGCATTTATCTGTCCAAGGGTAGAGCTACACTATAATCAAAGAACGTGATTGCAGTTCATGTAGACAAGCCTGAACTAGCTAGTTGGCTTGGGTACCGGAGCAGGGAAGCAGGCTTCAGTGTGAGCTGTAGGAGCCAGCACAGAACACTGAGGAATTACTTGGGCTAATAGTCTTTCACCACGCAGAATCCCAGGCTGCTGTAGCCTCCCTGCTTTGGTACATGAGCTATCTACATGAAAGCTAGCTTGGGGATGTCTACACTAGCTACAGTCACATCTGGTGACTGCAGAATGGAGAAGGGATGTTAAAATGTGTTGATTTCTGTAAAGGTGTAACCGCTGATGTTTTCAGTAGTTAATTGTTTGCACACAGGGAGCAAGGGGAGGCAGGAGCCAGTGTTTGTAGGGCTGGCTTATAAGCTGGCTGCCCATGAGCACTGGCTCCCATTTCCCTCCTGACCCATGCTGCTCCCTCTGTATTAGAGGCAGCAGCATGGGGGATAGGGGAGCAGGCAGGACCTGCAAGCACCAGCTCCCATTCTGCCCTCCCCCCCAGCACAGGCAGGCAGGTGGCTCCACAGGAGGCAGCAGGGTGGAGGGGAAGTGTCTCCACAGGAGCCAGCACATGTGTGGGGGGGCTGCATGTAATTGTGAGGGTTAACTGATGAGCCAAGGCTCACTGGTTAACTGTGTATGTGGATACATGTTCACACCCCTAGTATGGACATATTCTAAGTTTAGTCTTTGGCTTTGCTGGGATTCATTTTTTCACAGGCAGATTATGAATGGTAGGGGGAGGTCCAGAAAACAAGTTGTATCTTCAAAAAAAATGCCATAAGAGAATCCAACCTGATTCCCTACCATTCTTGCTTATGTACTTGGGTCTTTTGCCGCTTGTGTAGTTCATACATAAGGAAATGTTCATAAAATCCTGTCAGGAAAGAATAATGTGGAATCCAGTTGTGAATGAGAAATAATGGCATGCAGCCACAAGCAAAGTTAAAAAAAATCTTGTGAAAAATCCTAATGTGTCTTTTTAATAGATACCGTCAAAACATAATATGTGGAAAGGGAACAGTTCTGACAGTTCTGGATTTTGAGGCCTCCAAATTTCTGCGTGTTTGAATCTGGCATGTCATGTCAGTAGTTGTGAATTTTGAGTCTGTGTTAGAATTTCAAGCTCCACTTTTCAGATTGGACTGTGTCGAGTCAAGTCCAAGGAAAGTGTTCACAACACGGAACAATGGGAAACACACCTGTTTTCATATTTTCTTCTTTTCGCAAATCTCAGACTGGGTATATCAAAGGTTTAACTTAGGTTTATATATGTTATTGAACAAACTGGTGAGGATTTATGGTTTCACATGATTTGATATGAACTAAATGAAAGTGCATGTTTTGACTTTAGGTCTTGGGTATGAAAACAGAATTTAAAGCAAAACTTTAAGGGGATTGTATATTAAAACTGATGGCCTGAACTTAATCTTCAGGGCTGATCAATCCCTAACATTTATTTTATAAAGGAATCTATATGTGCCCCCAATTTAGCTTCACAACACCCTTATGAAGTAGGATAGTACTATTTCATAGAGGGAACTGAGGCACAGAAAAACTAAGGGTCTACAAAGCACCCTAAACTCAAAATATGATACGCAATTTGTGCTACGCAAATTACATATCTTATTTCGATTCTATTTTGAAATTTGGCACGTCTACATGGCACCAAATTTTGAAATAAGACACTATTTTGAGACATCCCTTAACCCTTGTGGAAAGAGGGTTACAGGGATGCCAAAATAACGCACCCTTTATTTAAAAAAATATTAGAAAATCTGGGACAAATGGTCAGCATACCCACTGCATGGGGGAGGAAGGAGAACTGAGTTTGAGCCACAGACCACCTGGGAGGCGGAGTGATCTGCAGACTACACTTTGAGAACCACTGCTTTAATGGTACGGGACCAGGGACATAGTGTGCATATGTTGTGCATATATTATTCTTGAAATATTCTGTATGTTCACATTTTCTGAATCTCAGGAGTTTCAGTATTTTTCTAATTTATTTCAGAAATTTGACCAGGTTTATAAAAGCGCAAAAAAAAAAAAAAAAAAAAAAACCCACACACCACCTGGAAAATATTTTGTCTGCATTTTGGAAGGGGGAGGTTTTCAAAGAAAAATGTCACAAAAATAAATTTGAAAAATTTCAACCAACTCTACTTTCTTGCCTTTTTTGGTTTATATCTTTGTTTTTATTCTTTCTAATCCCCTCTTTACTACTTTCCCTGTCCATTTACTGCTTTTACCATCCCACACTCACTCTTTCATTCATATCTATGCCCTTTAAATCCATCTTCTTTTTTTTCCACTTCACATTTCATAGCATTTGAACCTTAGAGCGGAAGAGTGGTGTCCTGGCTAGGCTAGGAGAATGGGAGGCCAGGGCTCCAAGGTTCAATTGTTAAATACTTTTAGACAAGTCGTTTAACCTCCCTGTGCCTCAATTTAATGAATTCGTGTTTATAAAGTGTATTGAGATTCCCCGAAGAGAGGCACTATATGAATCTCATCCAGCACCAATGAAGTCAGTGTCAAATTTGATGTTAATTTTTACTAGAGCAGGATCATCTGTGGTTAATCTAAAGCATTATTATCATTTTAAAGTCTTCCAGCTTTGTGCTGTTTCTCCCAGTCCTGCAACTCTGATAAAATGGCCTCTCAGACAGTACAAGTCAGTGTCTCTTCAATTTAAAGCTGGAGTCGGGTAGGGGGAGTGGATTAGTAATGGCAATGGGAATGCTAAGACTGAGCAGGTGGCAAAAACTTGGTGAGTTAAGGCATGCAGAACAGGTCATAGCCAAGTTGAGCTGAAAAGAAAAATACCCACACTATTTTGGTCTTGTACTTGGTTTGCAAACAGACTTCTTTAGCCACATTTGAAATTCACGTGCCTAATCTAGACATGGAAGTTTCTGAGACAATAAAGAAAATGCAACTAGAGAATACTAAACCACAAATATTGGTGTCATGATGACTTTACAGTTCGTATAGCTATAAACTAATTAACATTCTTCAATAAAAGGCTCGGAAAAGGCCCAACAACATACAATTTTCTTTGGCAAAAAGCTCCCTGCTTTAAACACAGTGAAAAGACTTATATGGGTTCAAAAAGGGTGACAAAGGCACTGTTTTGCTATCATTGGACCACTATCAAATTATGTGTCCAAAACAAATGAATCTGGATGGAAGTAGTTAAAATACTGAAGTAAACCAGTCCAATTCTTTTACAGATATTATTGCTAGCTGTAGCCTCCCCCATTCAAAATCTGTACTGGGAGATAGGGACCCACTTCAACTAAATGAGTCACTTTTGCTTCCTCGCCAGAACAACTAAACGTTTTGTATAAAACATGACCTGAAGCCTGCCCTTCCCCACATCTTCCCTCCCCAAACTCCCAGAGGTCAGCTCTGACATTTAACAGCTTACAAATTCAGTTGCTTAGCTTCTGGGGCCAATTTCAGGCTTTTAAAACTAAAATTAGGTTATTGGGATTTTTTTAAAACAAAAATCATATAGCCTGTTGTTAGCTCAGCTTCCATAGTGTCCAACTGTCCTGCTATCATTCTACAGAGGGAACATGTGTTTACTACCTTTCACCAAGCCGCTCTGAATTGCATAGGAACATACTGTCTCAATGAACATGCTGCAGCCCTGGGCCAAGGTGCGAGCCTGCCTTATAAAACTTCACTGAATATAGAATAGAAAGGAGTCAAAGAATAGTTAATGCATTTTGCAACTTGGTGCTGCTTTATTGCTAGCAGCTGAGTAGTTTGGGGTGGGTTTTTTTCCCCTCAGTCCTTATTGATCTCTTGCCATATTGTGCATACAATCCCCGAACAACATTAGCTCATTTCTACTCCAGTCTCAAAGATTAGCTCATCTGGATTATGCACTCTGGTGTGTAGGTGTTGAGTGCTAAATACAATTTAATTTTTCATTTCTAAAAGGCATTCCTAACAATAACAGCTACTTAATTAGTTTGATCTTTTGATCTATCGGACAAGATGCAAATCAGAGTTTCCTTCTTCTGGTATTGCTAAGGACAATGGGGGACGGGTTTTATGTTATCTATCATCATTTTTTCCCTTCAAGAGCTCCCCCAGTTTTCTGGAATCTTTCTTTTACAGAATGCTGTCATTTAGTTCTATCAAGGGCCATAATTCAGGGCTTCCATAATATGCAATTAACAAAGATGAACAGTTTTTACTCTTTTAAAAACACCTACACCTCCTCAAAATGCCTTGTCCATGCTGCCCACAGGAACTGAATTAATAACAAGCACGTTTCTGTTTTAAAGAGACCTCAAATTCTTCCCTCCTCTCCATCTTCAAGGCCTTCTTTTCATCTCTGTGTCTGTCTCTTAGACCCTGAATCTACAAATGCTCAGTGTAGAGAGATCCCTGCACTCGGGAGGAGATCCACTGAAGTCAACATAATTTCACACAGGTCTGGAGATATGCGTGCCATGGATCTGACGATAAGCCTGCTGGAGCAGGGACTGTCTTTCTCTGTATGCCTTCTTCTCATGTTTAACATGAACCACACAAATAACCATACAACATGCTCCATTACAGATTGTCACATCCCATTGTAAAGATGGTCACCAATGCATTACAAAATAAATTCAATAGCTCCCCAGAGAATTTCACAAAGTGGTAGCATTTAGAGATGATGAAGTCCCATTACATTATTCATTTAGGAAATTAGGCAAAAGATTAAGATTTTTTTGTTTGATTATACGGTGGTTTATTTTTATTTTTTGCTCATTGCCTCTTGAAATCTTATAGGCTGGCTTCCAAATTCACTGACCTCCTGCCAGTTGGTTAACTTCCATGGGAAACAAGGGTGCCCAGCACTTCTGAAAATCAGACCATTAGCGCTTGATCCTGTTTGAGCCCCTTTAGCTCTCCTTGGAGGTCAGTGGGAATGGAAAACATACAGGATTTGTCATGAATGCACATCCCCTTGAAGGATCAGGCTCTTATATAGGAGACCTTTTAAAGAAAGCACATATAACTGAAGGGAAATTAGTGACGTTTCAGGGGTCTAAAGCAATGAGGAGCAACCTAGGCTAGTGAGAGGGCAACATGAGTGGCCCTCCTTCATTGCAGTGGGCCGCAAGATTGTCGCAACCAAGATGGTCTCCCGGGAGAGGGTAGTTTTGCTAAGTGTTCTTGTGTACCTAGAATTTGCAGTGTGCACCAGTTGAACCACAGCAGTGCTTTGATTGGATGTAGAGAGAACACATGACTCTCACAACATTGTGTGCAATCAGCACACACCTCACTTCATATGCCCTTGCTTTAAATGTCCGTCACTTTTGTAATACAGGTAGGAAAGAAAATATCTGGACAAAAACAGCAGAATCTAGCAACCCTGCACGAGGGCAATGGTAAACAAAATGTTCCGTGGAACCATGCATAGAACTCCAAAGGGCTGCATGGGGCCGCAAGTTGCTCACCATTGGTCTAAAGTGTAAGAGAGGTGCTGCGACTGAGTGAGGCCATCAGTGGAACAACTCCAGGTTTTAAACTGCCTCCCCCTCCTGTATTTTTAATTCAACAGCCAAAACTAAAGGATAGTGCAGGTCAATAGAAATAGCAGGTGGCAGTTTGAAAGTAGGCCAGATTAACCCAGACTTCTGTGTTTGGAATAAGGAAAGAGTTCTAAGCCCTTCAGAGGGCTTACCAGATGCAATACTGATTAAAACACTTAGAACAACAACAACAATGACCCCCTTGTGTATTTCATTTTAGACATAATGTAGATTAAGTCAAATTCTTGTCTAGTTTTCTTGTTGCTCAGTAGTGTTAAATGAATATAGATGTAGCATTTTGTTTCACGACATGCAGTAAAAATTGGGCTTTAGAATTAATTTGTTTCATATGTATGCACCCTACAAATTACCAATTAGCTTTAATATTACATTATAAAAAAGCCCAACACACCAGACAGTTCTAAATTATATTCTACTCTGGGGCTATCTTTAAGTATTTGAGTTTAATTTCTTATTCTGACCAGTCTATTGCAATTAAATTATATTTCTACCTCCAGAATAAAATTAGTTAAATAAAAAGTGAGACCTAATTAAGTGCTAATTTAATGTGTGTGTTTTTTATTCAATTGTTGCATTTCCTCGAGCTACCACATATTACACACTGTGAATCAGACAGGAATGATTTTATACGGTTGGTTTAGCTGCTGTAAATATTCCTGTTTTTCCCACAGGAATTCCAGCACAGTTTATTTAGATTTCAGCGTAAAAGAAACCCCACCCCAAGGGGCAAGTTTCCAAAGCTCTAGGTGCCCTTGGCGTACATTTAAAAACACGATCACATTGAAGTTAAAAAATATAAATAATCCAGAGCAGTGTTAGCACTTTTCCTTCCTGTCATCAGCACAATATGACTTAACCTATTCACCTCATTGCAGTTGTTCACCAGAGAGAAACCTCACCCCGAACGGCCTCAGCTCTGTGCCAAGGCAGGCTTAAACAGATGGGTTTTGTAGTGTGGCTGGGAGGTCAGTAAATTCAGGCCATTTACCAGAATGGCTCACGGAGCTCTTATTTCTTTGGAGAAATAACAACATGGCATTCTTCATGGGAGAGAAGAGATGTGAGTCAACAGTGGCGGAATTGGGAGATCCAGGCCCCAGCCAGAGGGCCTGATTGGATCCTGACATTTGGCCCAGCCACCCCTCTATCATGATGGGGGAATAAACTGGCCCAAATCTGATTAGTGATGCAATCCTGCGCACCAGATCCAGAACACCACTTACTCAAATTTTGCCCTGCTGCCCCTCTGTCAGGATGAAGAGATGGTGGGGCCAGATTTAAGCGGCATTGTGACCCCGGTACACCTGCTTGGCCTCTTTCCAGTGCTCTAGTCCTCAGGGAGAAGCTGAGCAGGGGACACTAGGAACATCCAGTCCTTGGAGAGGGGGGTTGAAGAAAGAAGATTGGATCTAAACTATTGGTGGTTCTGGAGGAAGCAGACATGTAGGAAGATGGAGTCTGAATGGAGCCTGGCCCCTATTAGGTATGGTGCTCTTCCGCCTGCTCAGCTAGTGTTCAGATCAGGGTGCAGGGCGGTGGGGGAGAAATGGGGGAGAAGTTAAGGGCTGGGTGAGGGGCAAGCAAAAACTTGGAGCTGGGTGCAGATTGACATTGGGGAGGAGTGTGGGAGAAGTGTGTGTGTACAGCTGTATGCAGGGGAGAGTGCAGAGGCAGCTGGGGGAGAGTGTGAGGCTAGATGCAGGGGGAGAGGAAAGAGAGGACAGTCTGGATCTGGGTGCAGGACAGGGGAGGGAGAGTTCTGGGTCCCCATCTGTTGAAAATTCTGGTTGCATCCCAGTTCAGTTCTAATTAGAACTAGTCAAAAATTGTTCCCCCACCCCAGGGGGTTTAACAGAAAATTGGGTTTTCAGCTGTACCAGGGGTGCTGTAGTTGAGCTGTGTCACTCCCCATTGTCCTTTTGGGTCAAGCTCTTCAGCGAAACTCTATCTCCTAATACGAAGTCTGGTGATGCACCACTGCTCTTGTCCAACAGGGGAATGTAAAGTGTCAATGTTCAGGGCAGCCACCCTGTATTCTTCTCAGTGGTTCAGCGAGGGCACCTGTCCTTCAGGCTTTCAGTTCCATGGGTATTAGACAGCCGGCTTAGAAAGACCTGCCTACTTTCTTCTACAGAGACTGACAAGAAAGTGGTTCCTATAGATTTAAGTTATCACACAGAGTTTTCTAAGTGAGACTACTTTATTCTTGAGTTGAAAGCATTATAGTGAAAACATATGTATTGGAGTTTATCCCAGCTCTCACATGGTCTCAAGGGAGTGCAGTCCTTCAACACTCTGCCCTGCGGGCTTCTTTGTGGTCACAAGCTCAACAGAGCTTCAGCTTAGAAGAGGCACACACAGTCTTATGAGACCTCAAGATTGGGGCCCTCCCTGATCCAGGAGTCCTATCCGTTTGCTGGCTCAGGAAGAAAGCCCTGAGTCAATCTAATCTTGTCTTTTCTTAATCAGTCTTTGGAGAATTCACTTTTGAACCAATACATGCCTGTCTCTCACCCTTACCTCGAAATAAGCTATGCAATTTGCACTATGCAAATTGTGTATCTTATTTCAGTGTTATTTCAAAGTAGCTTATTTTGAAATGTCTCTTAACCCTCATGCAATGAGGTTTACAGGGATGAAGGAATAGAGAGCCCATTATATTTTGATATAACGGCCTTGCTCTTAAGACGTGGAATAGCTATTTTGAGATACCGGAGGTATCCTGAAATAGCTCTGCTGTGTAGATGTAGCCTAGAGAGCTTCAGAGGTTGATAAATGAGGAAGTTCATTAGCCTTTCCCCCTCTTTCTAGAGAAAGTACATAAAATGCCACAATAACATATACACAATTGCATTGTAACACAATGGACTCCTAAAGGTATTTAACCCTAATTCAATAAGGCTTAACTTAATTCACTAAAGGTTTTTCTTTCATTCTATAAATTTTGTTCCATGCATTATAGGATATCGTCAGTCTGTCATGGTGCATCATGAGAATTGTGGGTCAACAATCAGGTGAGAATGGGCACCTCATTTCCAAATCAAAATATGTCAGTTTCTGGCCAAATTCTTTCAGTTTTGGATGAATTTTTCCATTTTTTTGAATTTCCACCAGAAAGTTGAATTTTTCCACGTGGGAAAAGGATTTTTCATTTTTACCAGCTCTAATTGTAATTAGCATTAAAGAAATTTTTTACTGAGGCCACTGATGGAAGCATAACCCTGTATTTTCTCTGGCTTGTTTGTTCCCAGACTATCTAGTGTCACCATACTTGGGGTCCCTAAGTCTTGGCCAGGAACAGGCAATCTAATGAACAATTAATAAATATTCTATTCTGAAGAACAACTTTGGACCTCTTTTAGAAGCTATATGTAGAAGTTCATTGTAGGTTTGCACAGTTGCCCTGTTCCCCCTCTGTCATCTAGCGGGCACCCACTCTTGCAATTTCCCAGCTGTCACCTCTTTTGGGCAGAGACATACATGTCTCTCCCTCCTGACTGGGTATTTCCAGAGTCTATGGCTCCTTGCCTACACTGTGAGTTCCCCAGCAAAATAAGACTGCCTAAGCAGACGTGCTGTGCTTTTCTCCTCAGGGGGTAAACAGATTAATTGCCACAGTTAGTACACAATTCTTTCTAAGCAAGCACTTTTATTCTTAAGGTAAATGAATTATAGAAATACATATTCAAATGAATGAAATAATCTACATGCATGAGAATAAGCTTACCACAGATCACACCTTCTCCCCATTTCCACAAGAGCTCAGTGCCAAGATTAGACAGGGAGTCTTGTCCTTAAAATGAAGGCCCTGAGAATTTAACTCAGGTTATTTATTCAATAGTCCTTTCTTTGTCTGTTGGTCTCTGGAGAATTAATTTTGAGCCAGTAAATGTGAGTTTCTCTGGGTAATGGTGACTCGCTGGAGATATTTCAACATGAGTGAATTCACTTAACCATTCTACTATTCTTAGTTCCTGGAGGGCTGTGGTTACTCTTCCACATACAGTCCCTGACCCACGATAATATGTAAATGTAAATGTAATAAAGTAAGATCTCCCCAAATAATACTTATGACAGGCATATAAATTTCCTGTAAATCTTCTGAAATTTCCAGAAGCAAGTTTTCTTGAAGACTTACTATAAAATCCGTGCAGGTCACCTTCTGAAGTTCAAGAAGTGGAAGTTCAAGGACTTATGGAAACAACACAGCACAATAATACCTTTGAACATCAGAGGACAGATTTGACAAGACATTAGTGTTTTACATGATCTGTTCATATTCTAATAGCCATACCTTTTCATTAAGAATTAATCTAATCCACAAGCTATGTTCTGAATGGTCCCAGACTTTGGAGGCAGCTCAAAATATGGTTCTGGATGTTATGTTTCTCCATAACAAGAACCAAAATCCCAGGACCTCTGAACTTTACCAAGTTTGGAAATCAGACTCAGAATGAACTTTGCAGCTTGGGCCCATCAATACTTTTGATGACTTATGATGACAGAATTTGTGTTGTAGGTGAACATCTTTATAGTGTCAGTGGTAGCTCAGTAGAGAGTCTCAGAAGCATCTATGGAGCTATTAAAGTAAGTGGATTAAATTAATGTCAAATCCCATACCTAGCTGATGAAGAGCTTTAGGAAAGAGCCTGTCCTAACTATCTTAAAAAAGTCCATGAAAATACTGAGGTAGTGAAGAGATTTGACTTCTTTGTCTTTCCATGGGAATGAAATGTAAGCCTCCTCTAACACCATCAAGAAGTCTTTTCCAGACACCTTCTACCTAAACCTATTAGACTTTTTTAACAGAGACTTGATCCAAATTCCTATCTGTCCCACTGTAACGTCTATGAATGGATTACTGTAGTGTCAGTAACATAGTAATGGTCCAGGGTTAAAAAAGGGACAGAGAGGGGAGAATGCAGCATTCAGGGGTTATATGCATGATATGCTTTCCTTTTTTATTATGTAGCAAATCTTGCATCTTCTGAGGAGTAAACATAAATCTTGTCTTCAGCATCTTTAGATACCAAGTTTTACTATCTTTGGGTGCAGCTACACAGAACAGTTATTAAGAAATAAATGACGTTATTTCAAAATAACAATTCAAGCATCTACACAACAATTCCATCATTTTGAAATAAATTCGAAATAATTGTCAGCCTATTCCAACTTCTGTAAACCTAATTCCATGAGGAATAATGCTTATTCCATTTCGAAATAGCTGTAGTATGAACACGCCACTGCTGCTATTTTGAAATAGCTCCTTCCCAGGACTGTTCAAACTAATTACTCTCCATTGCCTCCTTGGGTTCTAAATTGAGGTAGCACACCCACATTAGAGAAGCCTGCCTCGGACTAATATTGAGGCTTCCCTGTAGTGCAGATGTGCTATTTCAAAATAAGCTCTCTTGCGTATTTCTTCTGGAATAGCTTATTCTGAAATAAGTGTGCCGTGTAGACCTACCTTTAGAGATCAATGGACCAGTTGCAATGACTGCTTAAGTTTGGGCTTATTCCCCTTAAAGCCATATAACCAACACATCCCAGGATTTTGGCTCAGAATGTGAGACACCACAAGCATTGGTTACAGAGGTCCACTGGTTCCTGACTGGAAGGGTAAGACCAAAACCTGATGAAGAATTTAGCAAACATCCAAACAAATCCCTCCATGTCAACAAACAGGATTTTTCATTCCAGATCAGACTGTTTGTTCAATTAATCTTGTTTCTGGCCTCCAACAGCGATCAGCACTTGATGCTGGAGTACCTGATTTTTCCCTGGGGAAATAATTAAAATCCCATGATGCTCAGAGCCTGCAGGGCAATGCTATTAATGGGGAGGAAATTCCTTCTGAAACTCTGCATGTCCTCAATTTACTCACTGTCCTAGAGGACGGGACTGATTTCATTAATTATTTTAGCTTGCATATAGACACAAAACCTTACAAAATTAGCACTCTTCCATTGATCTCCATCTCTACAATTATTAGAGAATCCAGAATAATAAAAGGACAGTGAATTGAAGCTCTGGAGTATTTTTCCTTCTATTTTATTTAAGATACCTTGGGGGAAAATCCCAATTGTTCTATGAGAAATGGGATCCAACAAATTGAGTCTAGGATTTTTGCCTGTTAGTTGGAGTTTCAAGAATGTTTGGAAATGCTGCCTTTCTTCTTCATCTTTTTATTGCAGCATGCTTCATTTGCCCAATTCATTTCAAGCTCTGAATTTTCAGATAAAAAATTAAGCTCTTTGAAGATCTTAAATAGATTAGTAACCAATGGGACTACTCATGGATATAAAGTTACTTGTGCAGGAACAGGGCCTATATTCATTTCTCAGCTATTTGTTTTGCTTATAAAACAAGAGAAAGGATCATTTTGTGGTCCAGGGACTGGTGTGGGACTCAGAATATCTGGGTACTTTTTCTGTCTAGTCTAGTTAGACCGCACAATTTTTGAGGTAGAGGCCACTTTGTACAATTTGCATAGCACCTACATCAATAGAGTCCTTTTCTACTACAGTACGAAGATTAACATAGCATAATGTCTACATGATTATTATTGTTTATTTATTGGTTTTGCAGCTGTGCCTAGAGGTTCCAGTCAGGGCTCCGGGCCCTTTCGTGTGAAACGTTCTCCAGACATAAATAAAATAGTTCCTATCCAAAAGTGCAAACAATTTGATATGAGAAGAAAAAGGCAACATAAATGTATAAAACTTATAAATAAGCAAACTTAATGGGACATTTTAAAATTGGACGGCGGCCCTTAGCAGCCCCGCATACATGCACAAAACCACAATTAATAAAGCATGCGATTCTTGTCACCAAAGAACAAATCTAACGATTTCATAAAATCAAAGGTTTCAACCAATGTCCTTGCAGAGACTAATTTAAAAAACTGAAATACAAAATAACGAAGGTATGAAAGAGCAAAAAACAAACAAAAAAAAGTGAGACAGAAAGATGTAGCCATTTTATCCCTCTTCCTAAGCCAAGCCATTAGCCTATGGGATCTTGTTTTGCAGAACTTTGGATAAGAATCAAGGATTTTGTTTCTTCAGTTTTAAGAACTTTTCATCACTTTTTCCTTCTAGCATGAAAATACAACCTTAACTGCTTTAGCAGGGGAAGCTTTGGCGTTCGAAAAATAATTTCTTTCTGTGCCAACGTCTGCAATTGAAATCAGCGTCAATCCTGATTCAGCTGTGACTCTCATAGCAGAATATTCATTTTCACCAGGAATTTTTGTTATTTAGAGGTACTCCTTTGCACAGCATTCAAGAGAAATTTGTGTTTCCGTGTTCATCCTTCTGCACTGCCCTAACACTCTGACTTCTAGGATTTGTTTCACACCCCGGATTAGTCATCAATGAATAAAGAATATGACCTAATAAAGAGGGGAAAGTCATTTGTGAGAAACCTATATTAATGTGATTATTGTGTAACAAGCAGGCATGCATGTGACTACCTTGTGTAGTAGTTTGGAACATAGGATTTGCCATACCAGATCACACCACAGCTCCATCAAGCTCAGTATCCTGTGTCTGGTAGTTTCCAATACTTGATGCATCTTAGAAAAAACACAATAATGCTCTCAACCAGTTGTGCAATGTTGATGGGGGAGGAATGGTATGAAATTCCTTTCTGGCCTCCTAGAGTGAAGAAATAATGAATTTTGTTTACAGGCAGTTCCCGACTTACGCGGATCCGACTTATGTCGGATCCGCACTTACGAACGGGGCTTTCTCGCCCCGGAGGTCGAGGTAGCGGATTGCTACCTGCGAGCTCCGGGGCAAGAAAGCCCCGTTCGTAAGCTGCTCCGGTGCCCCTGGTCTGCTGGAGACCGTCTCCAGCAGACCAGAGGCACCGGGCGGGTTCCCGCGCTTCTGAGGCTTTGCCAGAGCAAAGCCTCAGAAGCGCGGGGAACCGCCGCTGCTGCCGCTTGAGTCCCGGTGCCTGTGGTCTGCTGGGGACCGTCCCCAGCAGACCACAGGCACTGGGACTCAAGCCGCAGCTGCGGGGGGGGGGTCCCGCGCCTCTGAGACTTTGCCAGAGCAAAGCCTCAGAGGCGCGGCACCCCGCTTCCGCTGCGGCTCTGCTCCCCGTGTCCCTGGTCTGCTGGGGGGGGGGGCGCGGCTAGTGTGCCCCCCCAGCAGACCAGGCTTTTGTTTTGGACCCTGGAGCAGAGCAGCTGGGGCGCTGCGGATTGGTCCTGCAGCGCCCGCTCTGGGCACTATTGGACCAACCCGGCAGCACCCCCGCTGCTCTGCCCCAGGTCCTGATTCAGCCGCTGCTGGTCAGTTTCAGCAGCGGCTGACTTGGGGACGCCTGGGGCAGAGCAGCGGGGGTGCTGCTGGGTTGGTCCAGTAGCGCCGAGGAGTGGTGCTACTGGAGCAACCCAGCAGCACCCCAGCTGCTCTGCCCCAGGCGTCCCCAAGTCAGCCGCTGCTGAAACTGACCAGCGCTGACTACAGGAAGCCCGAGGCAGAGTTGCTCTGCCCCAGGCTTCCTGGAATCAGCGCTGATCAGTTTCAGCAGCAGCTGACTTGGGGAAGCTTGGGGTTCTTAAGTTGAATCTGTATGTAAGTCAGAACTGGCGGTCAGTTTCAGCAGTGGCTGAATCTGGATGCCAGTTCCGACTTACATACAGATTCAACTTAAGAACAAACCTACAGTCCCTATCTTGTACGTAACCCGGGGACTGCCTGTACTTTTATTGCTATCATAACTCCCCTAGCCACAAGTATTATTATTGATTATAAAACAGGCTAGTCCAGCTTTCAGTTCTGCCTGAAATTCCTTTTGTGCCCATGTGTACCTAGTTTTTCAGTGGCTATTCAATATGGAGAATATTTTATTTGACATTAATTCCGTACCTTAAAATAATATTTCTAATAGCGACAATATTCAGACTTAAAGTTTCTTCTTTCTCACCTTACCTGTGCTGCTGCTTCTTAAATCACTATATTTACTACACTTCCCCACTGACAGGCACTTCTCACGGCCACAAAGCAATTACAGAAGGACATTGCACAGCAGAATTCCCGTCATGACCTTGTGCGTAGGTATGTGGTACCCTGGAGACACTGCCAGGTGTGACCAGCGCACAAGATTTCAGCCACAGGGTGAGTCTCACTATCCAAAAGGAAATATTTTATCTTAGCTCCTCCCATTTTACCAATGTAATCCTAGCTTTGTGTCCTAAACAGGGCCACAGATGTGCAAAGGTGACAGCGATTAAAAAGGACTCAGGCCACCACTTCTACCTTAGCAGCAGTAGCAGCTGGAGCACCAGGCCCTTTTAAATCCCTGTGTGCCCTGCAGCGCTGATGGTGCTGAAGAGCTGGCTGGGGGAGATTAGCCCAAGCCCTACCCCCCTTCTGCCCGAGATGCCTGCCCGTGTCATGGGGGCCCAAAGGCAGCTCCCCCAAGGGCCAGTAAAGCATTAGCCCTGGCCCCAAACATAAGCATTGGAAACAGCCATTTGAATCTATGGCTACATGTACACTTACTTGGTGCTGGAGGTGCGATTCCCAGTTTGTGTAGACACGCTGGCACTCGCTCTCATCACGTTAGCTCACCAGAAATAATAGAGAAGCTTTGTGGAAGCACAGGTATGAGGGAATAGTGGCATGGGATAGCGATAGCCACCCCAAGTATGTACCCCTGGGGACCAAAAGAAAGTTTACTCATTCAGATTCTAGCCTGTGAGATGCTTGCAAACTTTGTCATTGACTATTAGTTGTCCATCACTGGTTCCTATTTGTAGTTTGTAATTGGTCACCTCAAGTCACAAATCGTAGGCATTTTTGCCTCCGAACAGATGTATGAAATTCTTTACAAGAAGTGACAGAAGAAGGACGAATAACAAATAATACACTCCTGGTAGGATTTTCCAGAGGACTCATTATTTATGCTAAAATTTGTGAAACGTTTAGGATTTGCAAATATTTTCAGGAATAAACTAGGGTTTATCTGACTAGTTTGAACAACAGAAAATATTTCCTAATAATAACAAAGAATGATTCAAACTCCCTGGGATTATTTGGAAAAAAATTGACAAATATATTGAATATTTATATTTTTAGCTTCTCTAATTTTTTCTAGCAGGAGAAAACTTATGTTGCCACCAAAATTCCCTCTGGAAGAGCCTGAACCAAAGCCCATTAAAGTCAACGGGACTCTTTCTGTTGACTTTTCAATGTTTTAAAAGTTAAACATGATTATTTTCATCCCATTTAAATGCTTCAGGACTTTAACCTAAGATCAGAGCTGTGCATTAGGGTAAAAACTTGCCAAATCCTCCTTTACTCTAAAATACTGTTGGTAAGGCAAAAGCTTGAGATACGGTCATTTTGTTCCTTGGTTTCTGCTACTGCTAGACCTCAACAACTTTATTTCCATCTTGAAATATTGAACTTTCTGCATTGTTCAGTAACTGGTGTCAGAAGCCACTCCGCACTATTAATCCAGTTTGGTTTTACTCCACAATTGCTTTGCTTCTTTTCTTCAAAGTTAGGTGTAACTAGAAAAGCTTAACCAGGAACGTACATAGGAATGGAGTAATCATTAAATAATATGAGGGAGAAAGTGGAGGGTTTATTAGACCCCTAAATGACAGCTAAGTTACAGGGAGCTCACACGCCATGACTTGAAGCTTTATAGAGAGGAAGCACTTGAGATCAGGATGCTATCTGGTCACTGATGACTGATTAACTGCCATTACTGGTCGCACATATGGTGTCATTGTGGGAGGACGTAAGAACAGTGTGTGTCTTTTCATGAGAAGCATGCCTGTCCTGCTATAGAAGATAACCTTACATTCAGGAGAATCAATATGTTTCAGTATCAGTATCTCACCTGGACAAACATACCCATCTCTCGCTCCATGCAATGTGTGTTCCTCACAAGTTAGGAAAGTGATTATGGCATTGATTCCTCTTGTTATTCCCATTTACTTATAAATTGGCCCCGAGGCATTCTGGAACCTGGGAGAAGGGGAGAATGTTTACCTGGCAAGGAACATGAAGTGCTAGTTAACTCCCATCTGTTCTTGTAAACATTCAGGTTCATTAACCACAGCATCAGCAATCACCTGGATTTGTGGGGATGTCACAGGCCATGGAGGTTTGATTAGGGGGAGAGTTACCCACTTCCAGCTTGGTGCCTCCTTGTCTGTGGACACATTGCATCATGGAAGGAAAGCCATTTGAATTCAAGTACTGCCAGTGACTCTCCAAGACATGGGAAAAACTTAAAAAAACAATGAATAGTCTCGCAGCACCTTAGAGACCACCCCCATTCTCTGCCTACCAGAATGGAGGAAGGAGAGCTTGGGGCTTTCGCCCTGTGATGGAGCAATGGGGCTAGGGGCTTCAGCCTGGCAAGATTCATCTGCTGGGGCTCAGGGCTTCAGCCCCCCAGGGCACACCTGCTGGGATTGGATGCTTTGGCAGGACCAGGGCTACAGTCCAGAGCCCTGGCAGGTATCTCCTGTGGGGCTGAAGCCCTGAGAACCCTCCCTCCTTCCCTGTAGGGCAGAAGGCTCTAGCCCCACATCCCCACCACAGGACAGATGCCTCGGCAGGCAGACTTCGCAGAGCTGAAGCCTCTGAACATTATCGTATGCAGCTTGGAGAGTGAGAAAATGTGGCCACCCGTGGTCTATTATTTCATCTGCTACAATTACACATTCACTAGCCAGAAATTATGTATATATTTATTCACTATTCACCAAGGGTCTGTCTACACTTGCACGCTATTTTGAACTAGGGATGCAAATGCAGGCATTCAAAATAGTCAATGAAGCGGGGATTTAAATATCCCACGCTTCATTAGCATGATCTCGACGGTCCATTACTCCAAATGCCAGCCATTTCGAAAGTGAAAGTGTGTGCCGGGACGTGTTAGTTTGAACCAAATCCCTTGGTTTGAACTAATGTTATTCCTCATTTTAACGTTAGTTCGAACCAAGGGGTTTGGTTCGAACTAATGCTTCCCGGCGCACACTTTTGAAACAGCTGGCATTCGGAGTAACACACCGGCAAGATCATGCTAATGAAGCGCGGGATATTTAAATCCCCACTTCATTGACTATTTTGAATGCCTACATTTGCATCCCTAGGTTGAACTAGGGTGCAAGTGTAAACATACCCTCATTCACTATTGCCCTACACCTTGTGCTGTCATTTACATCAGCACAGAGTCAGGGAAACAAGGCACCAGATAAAAATGGTATCAATTTGCACATGATTTTTGGACTTAAGGTGCAGCACAACCATGTGTTCATCTGACTGTGTCCAAAATGGTGCTATGCATTTTACATACTAAGAAAGAAAGAAAGAATGAAAAACAAACGTTTGACTGTTTTCTGTTTGTAATTGTGGCATTATTTATTTTCATTCCTTTCTTGGATTCTTCCTTTATAATCCCATCTATATAAAAACCCCTAACAACTTCCAAGGAGAATTGTTTTTGATTTTACCATCCCTACAAAGATAGTGAGAAGATTTAAGTGAAGTTGCTTGTTATGGTGCCAGACAGGAATTATTATTACAAGGCCTTTGGCTGTTAGGGTAAGAAAGAGGGGTTTGGATTAGTGTTGTCCAAAGCAGCCTTTAATGGAAAAAGCCCAGCCTTATAATGTCTCCTGAATTTAAGCAATGATAAGACAGACCACACAACTTAACACTGACTGCAGAGCTACAAAATGTTAGCAAATGAAGGCTTTACAAAGCAAATCCTGAGGTAAATTCTTCTAAATTAAAAAAAGACTTAATTTATTATTTTAAAGAATGGCCTTCTCTTTGACAAATAATTAGTACTTAAAGCAGAGGCTTTAAATAGCTATATGATCACAGAAGTTCACATTTTCAGTTAATTACAGCTCTTATGAAAGCTAAAGAAAATATTAAAAGTATTCCTCTTTAAATTTAAACCTAAGCAACAATTTCCTATATACCCTATACTGGCCCTTTCTGTATAAAAAAGGACAGATTCTGTCACACTTTCTCATATAGTGCACCTTATTCTTTGAGCAGACCGACACTACATCAGAAATGCAAGCAGAACCTGACACTCATTTCAGATTAGAAGCATTTTTGGTTATAAAGTAAATAACAAACCAACAATCCAAAGATCCCACAGGTAATATTAAAACCAAAAATCCCAAAGACACTGTAGAGACTGAATGCCCCAAACCTAAAATATTTAATCAAAATTGGAATGTTTTTATTTGAAAATGCTGCCATGGTGTCTCAAAGATAAGATACCACAGTGTATCATGGGAGATGTAGTCTGATCAAGGAACATAGCCACAAAGCTGAATGGGAGCATAAATCACCCAAACTACAACTCGCGTGAGACACCAAAGCAGCATTTCCAAATTGAAATATTTTGTTTGGGGGCAGAATATTTCCTATTTTAATTTCTGCCAAAATCATTTTTTCTCTGCATAATAATTAAATCCACTCTATCTGTGCCACTAGCCAGTTCCAACCCTCCCCACTCCGTTGATGATTTGATCCTATGTACGTTAATGATACAAATGTTGTTTTAGGAGTTTCTCTCATTGGAAAGATCTGTGATATTAGAGCCATGAAATAGGCACCTCTGATGGCATCATAAAGGGACAAGGTACTTTGAGGTTAGGGTGACGATTGCGCTAGAAATATACAACAAAATTGATGGATGGAGAGACTATCTTCCCACAGAATTGAATTCTTTTGCACCTAATAATTTCATTCTCTTTGCTGCTGGTGGTAGTTTATTCCCTTTTAATATGTATTGCATTGTGCTTCTAGCTGATGCATTTGCCCAAATAGCAGTGTGTAGATTATTTAAACCCATGATGGGAAAACTGGAGCTGGCTCTGAACATCTTGGCATCTTCCTGCTTTTTTTCCCCCTTGTTATCATATTTTCATACATTCTTTGCAGAATTTGAGCTGAGAAGCCCTTTTTAATTAGACTAGTGTAAGCTGATCACCACAGGGCTCAGGAAGGAATTTTTTCCCTGGTGGGCAGAATTGCACAATCGGCTAAAGTGGATAATGTTTATTTTGTTTTTACCTTCCTCTGACACATCAGGTGCTGGATGCAGGATACAAGGCTTCATGGGCCAGTGCTCTGATGTGGTAGGGCAAATCCTATGCTCCTATTTATATTGCATGAATAGGATTTGACTTATATCATTAAAATACACTTTAGCCTGAAACACACGAGGCTTCTTGAATACAAGCTGTTAACTTTTTTTGGGGGGGGGGGAGTAATAAAAGTCCTTAATCAGGGCTCAGTGAACAAAAGGAATGCCAGTATGAATCAGATGGTCAGGACACATGCAATGTGGCAATAAAAGAGAAGCCCCTCTTTAGAGATGAAATAGCTGATCAAATAAAGGGCAGTCTTCCCAGACGCCTGTGAAATTGACAGAAGAGTCTTTGTAGTACTTTGTAGCCGTCACCTCCTGCATGGGACAACCTCAAAACATTTCTGAATCATTTTGGGGATACATAAAAGCCAAAGGTTGATAAAGAGATGAGTCAGAACTTCCTTGGGAAAGGGGGAAGAAAAGTGGGAGCTTTCTCTGACCTTTTGTAAGTCTGAGGTTTTATCTCCCAGGAGTAGCCTTGGTGAAAGGAGAGACCTTTGCAACTGTAGTTGAAATTGATTTTAAAAGAAAATCTGGCATCTTCTTATTTAGAGCCAAAAGTTTATAAGCTGATTTACAGCAACCTTCCAGTGAAGGAAAAAACATCAGCTGATGAATGGAAGTCTGTAGTCTCTAAAGGGAGGCTAACAGTAATTTAATGGAATTTGTGAAACCATCCCACCCATGTATTTTAATTTTGTTGGATGTAGGCTTAAGTTGACTTATTTGCTCTTCTTTCTGCACCTGCAGACATATAACTACATGGGCAGAGGTCCTCACATCTGACCAGGGGATTCAGCCATTTAACGGGAACTGGATAATTATATCCTCTCCTCAACTTTGAAAGTCAGGAGCTGTGTGGCTAAAAATCCATAGCTGGCTTTGAAAATCTTAACTGGCATGTCTCAGTGCTAACAACTAGCCCTCCATCTTTACAGCTATGTCTGTGCTGCAGCTGGGACCGTGCCTCCTAGCCCAGGTAGACAGACACAAGCTAGCACATTACAAAGAGCCGCGTGGATGCTGACGGCTTGTGAGGTGGAATAGCCTAGCTACCAGAATACAACTGCAGAACATAACTGCTGACCACTAATGTTTTAACAAAACTCTTATTGTTGAATCTGGGAAAAGAGAGCTGGCCCCAGTGTTTGCCAGTTTAAGGATTACTGCAATGGCGTACCAGTGTCAGACTTAGTAGGGGAAGTAGAAGTCAGTGACAACCTGGGAAGCGGTGATCATGAGATGGTAGATGTCAGGATCCTGACTAAAGGAAGAAAGGAGAGTAGCAAAATACACACCATGGACTTCAGAAAAGCAGACTTTGACTCCCTCAGAGAGCTGAATGGCAGGATTCCCTGGGATGCTTACATGAAGGGGAAAGGAGTCCAGGAGAGCTGGTAATATATTAAAGACGACTTATTGAAGGCACAGGAAGAAATCATCCCAATGCGCAGCAAGAAAAGCAAATATGGTAGGCGACCAGATTGGCTTACCAGGGACATCCTTGATGAGTTTAAACACAAAAAGGAAGCTTACAAGAAGTGGAAAATTGGACAGATGACTAGGGAGGAGTTTAAATATATTGTTTGAGAATGCAGGGGAGTTATCAGGAAGGCAAAAGCACAGCTGGAATTGCAGCTAGCAAGGGATGTGAAGGTAACAAGAAAGTTTTCTACAAGCATGTTAGCAATAAGAAGGTGATCAGAGAGGGTGTGGGGCCCTTACTGGATGAGGAAGGTAATCTAGTGACAGATGATATGAGAAAAGATGAAGTACTCAATGCGTTCTTTGCCTCTGTCTTCATGGACAAGGTCAGTTCCCACACAAATGCACTAGACAACACAGTAGGGGAAGGAGGTGGACAACCCTTGGTGGGGAAAGAACAAGTTAGGAATTATTTAGAAAAGCTAGACATTCACAAATCCATAGGTCTGGATTTAATGTATCCGAGGGCACTGAGGGAGTTGGCAAATGTCATAGCGGAGCCTTTGGCCATTATCTTTGAAAACTCATGAAGATCGGGAGAGATCCCGGATGATTGGAAAAAGGCAAATGTAGTGCCCATCTTTAAAAAAGGGAATAAGGATGATCCAGGGAACTACAGACCAGTCAACCTTACCTCAGTCTCCGGAAAAATCATGGAGGGGACCCTCAAGGAATCCATTTTGAGGCACTTGAAAGAGGGGAAAGTGATTGGGAATAGTCAACATGGATTCACGAAGGGCAAGTCATGCCTGACCAATCTGATTAGCTTCTATGATGAGGTAACTGGCTCTGTGGCTATGGGAAAGTCAGTGGATGCGATATACCTTGACTTCAGCAAAGCTTTTGATACAGTCTCCCACAATATTTTTGCCAGCAAGTTAAGGGAGTATGGATTGAATAAATGGACTGTAAGATAGATAGAAAGCTGGCTAGACTGTTGGGCCCAATGGGTAGTGATCAATGGCTTGATGTCAGGTTGGTGGTCGGTTTCTAGCGGAGTGCCCCAAAGATTGGTTCTAGGGCTGGGTTTTTTTCAACATTTTTATTAATGACCTAGATGAAAGGATGGATTGCACCCTCAGAAAGTTTACAGATGACACTAAGCTAGAGGGAGCGGGAGATACACTGGAGGGCAGGGATAGGGTCCAGAGTGACCTAGACAGAATAGAGCAGGGGTTCCCAACCTGGGGTACGTGTACCCCCAGGGGGTATGAGAAGCTTGTCAAGGGGGCATGGGGAATATTTGGTAAATAACTAGATTATCCTAACTGAAATATTCCAAAAGTAGTAGTGTTAGTGAAAAAAGTTGTGGATTCTAGAATTTATTTCCTTTCATATTGAATAGGTGGTACGGGAAGATTTACTAAAAGCCAAGGAGGTATGGGGACCGAAAAAGTTTGGGAACCCCTGGATTAGAGGATTGGGCCAAAAGAAATCTGATGAGGTTCAACAAGGACAAGTGTAGAGTGCTGCACTTCGGACAGAAGAATCCCAAGTATTGTTACAGGCTGGGGACTGAGGGTATGTCTACACTACCCTCCTAGTTCGAACTAGGAGGGTAATGTATGCATACCGCACTTGCTAATGAAGCCCGGGATTTGAATTTCCCGGGCTTCATTAGCATAAGCGGGGAGCCGCCATTTTTAAATCCCCGCTGCTTCGAACCCCGTGCAGCGCGGCTACACGGGGCTCGAACTAGGTAGTTCGGACTAGGGTGCCTATTCCGAACTACCGGTACACCTCGTTTCACGAGGAGTAACGGTAGTTCGGAATAGGAACCTAGTCCGAACTACCTAGTTCGAGCCCCGTGTAGCCGCGCTGCACGGGGTTCGAAGCAGCGGGGATTTAAAAATAGCGGCTCCCCGCTTATGCTAATGAAGCCCGGGAAATTCAAATCCCGGGCTTCATTAGCAAGTGCGGTATGCATACATTACCCCGCTAGTTCGAACTAGCGGGGTAGTGTAGACATACCCTGAATGGCTAAGTAGCAGTTCTGAGTTAACAGTGTGCTTTGTAGCCAAGAAGGCTAATGGCATATTAGGGTGCATTAGGAAGAGCATTGCCAGCAGATATAGAGAAGTGATTATTCCCCTTCATTTGGCTCTGGCGAGGCCACACCTGGAGTATTGTGTCCAATTCTGGGCCCCCTTCTATAGAAAGGATGTGGACACAGTGGAGAGGATCCAGCAGAGGGTGACCAAAATGATTAGGGGGCTCGAGGGCATGACCTATGAGGAGAGACTGAGGGATTTGGGTTTGTTTAGTCTGTAGAAGAGAAGAGTGAGGGGGGATTTGATAGCAGCCTTCAATTTCCTCAAATTGAAGGTTCCAAAGAGGATGGGGAAAGGCTGTTCGCAGTAGTGACGGATGGCAGAACAAGGAGCAATGGTCTCAAGTTACAGTGGGAGAGGTCTAGGTTGGACATTAGGAAAAACTATTTCACTAGGAGGGTGATGAAGTACTGGAATGGGTTACCTGGGGAGGTGGTGGAATCTCTATCCCTGGATGTTTTTAAGTAGGGGCTTGACAGAGCCCTGGCTGGGTTGATTTATTTGGGATTGGTCCTGCCTTGGGCAGGGGGCTGGACTTCATGACCTCCTGAGGTCTCTTCCAGCTCTAGGATTCTATAATTCTATGATCCAGAACATCAATGATATTGGGTCTGGTTAGTGTATACATTTCCAGTTGGGAGGCACAGGAGGCCTGGATTTTGTCACTCCTGCAGAGTGGCATTGCACCTGCAGACTGCATACATTCTATAATGCCCGTTTAGTGACTAATCTTCATAGCAGCAAGTGCTATGAGTTCTGCAGGATAGATCTAAAAAGTTCTGTCAGTAGAGCCCTTCACAAAGTATTAAGATACACAAATCCAGCTATGTGAATAGCATAGCTGGATTTGACATACCTTAGCTCGACTTACTGTGGCATCCCACTGCAGGTGGCCAACCGGAGAAACTCTCTCATCTACTTCCCTTACTCCTCATGATCCCATAGACTACTGGGGTTGATAGCGGTCAATTAAGTAGGTCCTTACTAGATTTACTAAATTGAACCCTGAAAGATTGAGCTCCAGAGCGTCCATGTCCAGGTGAGTATAGACAAGACCCCATATGGCAAATGGAAGTTCATAATATCAACTCTTAAACTACGTCTACACTGCAAATTGCATATCTTATTTCAAAATAACTTATTTTGTAATTTGGCTCTGTCTACATAGCACCAAATTTTGAAATAACCCACTTTTCCAAAACGTCCCTTCTTCCTTGTGGAATGAGGTTTATAGGGATGTTGGAATAATGAGCTCGAAATAATGGGCTTGCTGTGAAGACGTGGGATAGCTATTTTGGGATACTCCGGTATCAAGAAATAGTGTTGCAGTGTAGACATAGCCCCAGAGATTTAAATTTCTATAACCAATAAAACCCTATTTTCAGCCCAATGTTATAAACTATGTACCAGTTCTTACTGAGGACTGAAGTTAAAAAGAAAAAAAAATCATTTGGAGAGCATTTTATATGCACTGTTGGGAAATTGACTATCCCAGAAAAAGTATGAAGGCTAGTTTAAAGGCTTTTCCAAAAGTGAAAAACATCCTCTTCAAAAATCCCACAGTTCAAATATGCCTTGTCTGAGTAACCTCAAACCATCCTCAAACTCTTCTCTGGTTAGAGACCACACACCAGAAATTTCATACAGAAAGGAATTTTTTATGGAAAGTTAGAATGTAGATGGGTTTATGGGAACCAAAATTGAATTTAAATGGAAACTTCTATAACTTTAACTATGGGGCAGTTACTAGTGACTGTATAGTACAGTAAAATGAGAGATCTCTTCAGCTTATCAATATTATTAGAAAGCAAATCACTACTACCAAACATTTGTCCCTTACTAATACTTCGTAAGGCTTAGTACATAAATGCCTTCTGACTCCGGGGTCAATTAGAATGACTTTTGCATATTACTATATTTTAATAATATTTCAGCCAACACTGAGAAATGTGGCCTACTCATTTAATGATATCCATAGTGTGATTTTCAGGGAAGAGATTTTAGACATGGGCTAAATCTAAAAATGCTCACTGCTTGTACTTTGTGTTAGCCCAGATCTTACACTTGTTGCTGTGGTGCCAAAAAATTGGCAGCACCCAATCTCTGCCTTTTTCTGAGCGTCAGATGGACAAAACTCCCACTGCTCTGTCCAAAGGACATGAGAGGACAGGGTGGGGCAAAAATGTCTTTTTTAGGAAGCGAATTGAGAGAGCGGAAGGAGGCTCATCCCCTTGAGGGCGGGAGGGTGCACAAGCTGTACAGCCATTTGACTACATAGAGTGGATGGTTCCATGGCTCAAACCTCACTTAGACATGCTCATACTGATGCAACCAGTGTGCCAAGTCCTTTAACTCTGTAGAGTTGTAGCTAAATTATGCTCCTGGTAAGACAGTACTCGAGCAGTCATAGTTTTGTTCTAGTCAAACAGGTATTCTATTTTTCTGTGTTTACCTGGTGGTGGGGGGGCAGTGTGGAGGAAAAGGTGGTCCTGTTTGCTCATTCTCTATGTGGTTAACAGCGCCTCCTGTTCACTGCTCTCATGATGCAAAAATCCCATTAATAAGATTTTTCACTGACTGCTGTGAAAAAGAGCATTAAAGAGAGAGAGAGAGTGAGAGGGTTCAAGGTTCTGAATTCTATTTAGGAACTCTCCAGAGAGGAGCAGAAAGAACCAACATGAATAACTGCTCACGACTTTCTCGTTAATTAAAATCTGACAAGCAGCTGGCAGCTGAAAGGGGGAGCTGTAGGTGGGGGAATCCTGTGGTTCACCACCACATTCCTTACATTCATAAAAGCTACGGAATATTCACTATAGGCTTGCCAGAAATGTACATGAAAATGTGAATTAAAAGAAAGAGCTTCTTTGGAGGTGACAGGGATGCTGGAAGTGGCCAAGATAATCCACAGAGTGAAATATCTGAAGGCTTAGAGACACATAGAATGCAGCTCCTGTAAACAGCATTCCTTTTTTTAAAGCAAGGTAATCGAAGTCAAGGGATGGTTTGGCTAGCAGGGCAAGCACATTAAATTATGGTTATGTAGGGCTGGAAGGGACCTTGAGAGGTCATTTAATCCAACTCCCGGCACTGAAGCAGGACCAAATAAACCTACATAATCCCTGACAGGTGTTTGTCTAAGATGTTCTTAAAACCCTCCAATGACAGGGATTCCACAACCACTCTTGGAAGCATATAGCAATATTTAACTAGTCATAAAGTTACAAAGCTTTTCCTAGTAGCTAACCTAAATCTCCTTTGCTGCATATTAATCCATTACTTCTTGTCCTGACTTCAGTGGACACAGAAAACAATTGATCACCCATCTCTTTAGAGCATCCCTCATATTTTAAGACTGTTATCAGGTCTCCTCTCAGTCTTCTTTTCTCAGGACTCAACATACCCACTTTTTTAACCTTCCCTCACAGGTCAGATTTTTTAACCCTTTTATCATTTTTATTGATCTGCTCTGGACTCTCTTCAATTTTTGCATCTCTCTCTTTGGGTATGTCTACACTACAGCACTAATTCAAGCTAACTTAATTCGAATTAGTTAATTCGAACTAAGCTAATTCGAATGAATGCATCTAGACCTAAAAACTAATTCGAATTAGCGTTTTGCTAATTCAAAATAGCATGTCCACATTGAGTGGACCCTGAACCGAAGTTAAGGCTGGCCGGAACCAGTGCCGGCAGGGCATCAGGTTAGGACTTAGAGGGTGCCTCAGGCTAGCCGAGGGCTGTGCTTAAAGGGACCCAACCCCCACCCCGGACAGACAGTTCTCAGGGTTCCCCGCTTGCTTGTCTAACTCGATGAGGGACAGCAAAGCAGTCCTGTCTTGGAGTGCCCTGAGTGCCCACACTTGGCACATGACAGCACTCGGCCACCAGCCCGGCTGCACTTGCCACAGGCTGCCATCCGGGGAGGGGGGTCAATCAGGGCACTGTCAGGATCCAGGAGGCCCTGCAGGAGAGCTTCCAACCCGAGGAGCCCACAGAGCCACCCCAGTCCTCCCCATCAGGGGCTCATGCCCTATTCCTCCCTCACCTCCTTCCACTTACCCTCCCTTGCCCCACTTCCTGATGTAAAAAATAAAGGACACGTGTGTTCAAAAATAGAAACTCTCTTTATTTAACAAAACTGGGGAGGGGGGAGATTAACCTCTGGGGAGACTGGGAAAAGGAGGTGGGAGCAGGGAAGAGAGAGGGTGGGAGAGGGGTGGGGGAAACCTGGGAGGAGGGAGCTGAAGGGGGAAGCCAGGGGAAGAAGGAGGAGGGGAAGTATGAAACTATGGTACGCCATATCTTCAGTACTGTGTACAGATGTGATCTCCTCACCTCAAAAAAGATATTTTGGCATCGGAAAGGGTTCATAAAAGGGCCTCTAAAATGATTGGGGTTTGGAACAGGTCCCATATGAAGAGAGGCTAAAGAGACTGGGACTTTTCAGCTTAGAAAAGAGGAGACTGAGGGGGGATATGATAGAGGTCTATAAAATCATGAGTGGTGTAGTTCCCATAATATGAGGACTAGAGGACACCAAATGAAATTAATGGGCAGCAAGTTTGAAACTAATAAGCAAAAGTTCTTTTTCATACAGCACATAGTCAACCTGTAGAACTCCTTGCCACAGGAGGCTGTGAAGGCTAGAACTAGAACAGAGTTTAAAGAGAAGTTAGATAAATTCATGGAGGTTGGGTCCATGGAGTGCTATTAGCCAGGGGGTGGGAACAGTGTCCCTGGCCTCTGTTTGTGGAAGGCTGGAGATGGATGGCACAAGACAAATCGCTTGGTCATTGTCTTCGGTCCATCCCCTCCGGGGTACCTGGTACTGGCCGCTGTTGGCAGACAGGCTACTAGGCTAGATGGACCTTTGGCCTGACCCAGTACGGCCATTCTTATGTTCTTATGTTCTAAGCTCAGGGCTCAGGGTTGGGGGGGTCTCACTGGAACAACTTGATTTTCATGCAAACCTGCTCCTGGGTTCGCATGTGGCCTTTGGTGGCCAGGCTGGCAGCTATCCTGCCCTAGACGGCCGCATTCCTGTGCCTACTGTGGAGATCGTGGATGTTGGAGGCCTCCCCTCAAACCTCAATGAGGTCCACGATCTCCACACTAGACCAGGCGAGCACCCATCTTTTACGGCCCCGGGCAGGCTCCTGGGAGCTGCCAGCCTGGTCCTGGGAAGAGGCGGAGGGCTGGGTGGCCATGGGTTGCTGGCTCATGCCGTGCCAGGTGCAGGGTCTGCTGGCTGGGTGCTGGCAGGCTTGCAACAGACACAAGCACTGTAGCCAGACCATGCCCCTTTAAGGGCTCCGGGGCTGGGACAGGGGCAGAAGAGTTTCCCTGGTTTGGCCCAGAGTGGCCACCAGGGCAACCTGGGAAGGGCTAGACTCCAACTAGTTCGAATTAAGTGGCTACACAGCCCTTAAGTTGAACTACTTAATTTGAACTAGGCGTTACTCCTCATAGAATGAGGTTTACCTAGTTCGAATTAAGCGCTCCGCTAGTTCAATTTAAATTCAAGCTAGCGATTTGTATGTGTAGCCCCTATTAAAGTTAATTCGAACTAACAGCTGTTAGTTCGAATTAACTTTGTAGTGTAGACATACCCTTTGAGTGGCTGAACTGGATCAAGCACTCCATCTCATGTCTCACCAGTGCTGAACAGAGCAGGGCCATTTTCTCCCATGTCTTGCCACTGTCCTGGTAATGCATCCAACAGTGAAATTAGTCATTTGTTGCAGCTGCATCACGTTGTTAACTTCTGTTCATTCTGTGATGCCCCTAGGTCCTTTTCAGCAGTACTACTGCCTACAGGTTAAACCTTTCTAGTCCTGGCACTCTTGGTTAGGATCAAAGGGACATATTGCCTTTAGACATGATAGGCACCTTATAATTCCTTATAATAGATTCTCCACAGGAGAAATTGCAGGATGAGTCTGGCTACACCAATTCCAACACCAATTAATTCTTAAAACCAAACTGCGACACACAGGCTAGTAGCCAGATGCATATCTCCACCACAGTTTTTAATCCTCAGTAGAAGTGTCATTCTTAAGTAATTGATTAGGGCCATCCCTAAGTATAGTGCAAAGTAATATGTCTGAACATTATTCACTTTAGCAGCTGTCACACAGTCATTGAAGGGAGGTTCCTGATTACAAATTGTTTCCATAACAGCTATTAGATCCAACAGGATAGCCACATTTACTACTTTGGCAGCTTGACAGGAGAAGAATGCTCTTTTTCCTGTGGTTCCTGATGGGTTTTCAAACAGGAGCACCGTTTGCAGTTGCCTCCATTTGCGCCTTGCCAGGTGGTACTGCAGTGCCCCTCCACCCCCAAGCTGAAACATTGGCATTGCCAGATCTCAGATCCCCATCTGTTCTGGGCAGGAATTCCAAGTTGTCGACCACTGCAGCCCTCACTTGGCCATTAAACATTGGCTTCAAGGGGAGTGTAGACCAAATGAGGACTAAAGCTCTGCACTTTGCACTAAAGAGAATGCTGAAACACCCTTCTGGATGCAGGATCGGGCTATATAAAAGCTAGACCTAAATGCTTATGTACATATGACAGGGCCTGGAATTTATACAGTTTTTATCATGATAATATTGTGGAGTTTTTGATAGAGAAATAAATTTTACTCACTTTTGTACAAGCTTCTTTAATTTCTCATACAGTACTCATAGGCTCGGGATATATAGCTCTAACTAAATACACACACTCAGACTATGTGCCTGTCTTCACTATGGCAGTCGAATGACACCAGGAAGTATTTCAAAAGGTTATAGTCACTGCCCTGTGACACATTTCTAAATTAAACTCTGGCAAGATTCAGCTATTACTTATTCACCTACCTCTATCATCCAGCACCCATGCTTTTCTTTAGTCTCTGTGTGTGGCATAGATGGATGAAAACAGTCCAGCAGAATGTATTACACAACCTAACGTTTTAGTGATAGACACGGCTTCTGTAAAATTTGAAAAGCAGCCAAAATAAGACTGACCAGGATTATTCATCCTGATGTTGCTGGACTCATTCATTATAAAAGTGGCAGCTTTTTCTTTCTATCACGTGTTAAAAGCATATTTATATTGTAAAGGTTGAACCTCTTTAGTCTGATACTCTCGGGTCCAGCAACATCCATGGTTAGCTTACAAGAAGTGAAAACTTGGACAGATGCCTAGGGAGGAGTATAAATATATTGCTCAAGCATGCAGGGGTGTAATCAGGAAGGCCAAAGTGCAATTCGAACTGCAGCTAGCAAGAGATATAAAGGGCAACAAGAAAGGTTTCTACAGGAACGTTATCAATAAAAGAGTGATCAGGGAGGATGTGGGATCATTACTGGATGAGGGAGGTAACATAATGACAGATGATGTGGGAAAAGCTGAAGTACTCAATACTTTTTTTGCCTCTGTCTTCACAGACAAGGTCAGCTCCCAGACTACTGCACTAGTATGGGAAGGAGGTGGGCAGCCATCGGCAGAGAAAGAACAGGTTAGGAACTATTTAGAAAAGCTAGACATACACAAATCCATGATGCATCTGAGGGTACTGAGGGAGCTGTCAAATGTCATTGCAGAGCCTTTGGCATTTCTTTGAAAACTTGTGGAGATTGGGAGAGGTCCCAGATGATTGAAAAAAGGCAAATATAATGCCCATCTTTAAAAAAGGGAAAAAGGACAATCCCGGGAACTACAGACCGGTCAGCCTCACCTCAGTCCACAGAAAAATCATGTAGGGGATCCTCAATGAATCCATTTTAAAGCTCTTGGAAGAAAAGAAAGTGATTGGGAATAGTCAACATGGATTCACGAAGGCCAAGTCATGCATGACCAACCTGATTGCCTTCTATGATGAGGTAACTTGCTCGCTGGACATGGGTAAGTTGGTGGATGTGATATACCTTGACTTTAGCAAAGCTTTTGATATGGTTTCTGTGACGGGTATTGAAGGTGCGACCACCCTCCTCCTGCCCGGAAGGGGGGGTTCAGCGGACCCACCGCCTGACTGTAGTCTAGGTTTCGGGTCCTCTGCCTTTCAGGACAGGTCCCGCGGGTGCAATCTCCCTCCCCTGAGTCGGGAGGAGGGGCTCGGAGAACCCGGAAATCCCCCAGAGAGGGGTTGTGTTGGGGCCTCTCCCCTCAAGTCTAGCCCATGCTCGGGTGGGGTCCAACAAACATGCGCAAGGTCTGGAGTGGGGGGTCTGGCTGACAGGTGTGTCGTGGACCCCTTGAGTAGGGGTAGATGGGGAAAGGGGGACCCGGGCCCACCCTCTCCTCTGGGTCCCAGCCCAGGGCCCTAAGTGCAGGGTGCGATGCTCCCCTTGCACGGCGGACGAGGGTTACTCCAGAAACCCATCCACCCACAGGTGCCAGAGGCGCACCTCCCCGGCCTGCTTCCTTCCCCCCTCCTGGGTGATCTGCCCGGGGAACCACCATGGGTCCTTACCGCCACTTGGTTGGTCTATGGTCCTCCTGTGCGGTCCGGTAGCCCGTGGGTCCCACGTTGCTCCCTCCAGCGCGGGGGCAGGTCCTCCCTCGCTTTGCCAGGATGGGGCCACTTCTTCCGAGCATCCCCCTTCCATCTCTGGTCCGGCCACTTTTCAAGCAGCCCGGGGGCAGATGCAGAGTGACAGTGCCCCGCCCCCTCCACGTCGGCCTGTGCCGTGGCGTCGGGAGGCCCCGCTCCCTGAGCCTCCCGGCGCCTCCTGGCACCTGCCGGCCTGTCCGCTCCCCCGGTCTCATGACGGGAAGTGCAGGCATAACTTGGCCCTGCCTCCCATGTGGCAGAGCTACGCTGCTTCCCTGCTCCTCCCCAACCCTGCTGAGCCACGGATCGGGGCTGCTGCGGCCAGCCATGGTGCCGGCTCGTTTTCTCTGCCTTTGGGGGGGCGGGTCCTCCCCCTCGGCAGTGTGGACCCTTGCGGGTCCGTCATAGTCTCCCACAATATTCTTCCCAGCAGGTTAAGGAAATATGGATTGGATAAATGGACTGTAAGGTGGATAGAAAGATGGCTAGATTATTGGGCCAATGGGTAGTGATCAATGGCTCGATGTCTGGTTGGCAGTTGCTTTCCAGTGGATGACGCTAAACTAGGGGGAGAGGTAGATACAATGGAGGGTAGGAACAGGGTCCAGAGTGACCTAGACAAATTGGAGGATTGGACAGAAAGAAATTTCATGAGGTTCAACAAGGACAAGTGCAGAGTCCTGCACTTGGAACAGAAGAATCTCAAGCATTGTTACAGGCTGGGTACTGTCCAGCTAAGCAGTGGTTTGGCAGAAAGGACCTGGAGATTACAGTGGATGAGAAGCTGGATATGAGTCAACAGTAGCCAAGAAGGCTAATGGCATATTAAGGTGCATTAGGAGGAGCATTTCCAGCAGATCTAGAGAGTGATTATTGCACTGGTGGGGCCACATCTGGAGTATTGCGTCCAGTTCTGCCCCTTCTCCCTGCATTACAGAAATGATGTGGACATACCGGAGAGGTTCCAGAGGAGGGAAACCAAAATTATGAGGGGGCTGGAACACATGATTTATGAGGAGAGGCTGAGGAATTTGTGCTTTAGTCTGCAGAAGAGAAGAGTGAAGGAGAATTTGATAGAAGCCTTTAACTACCTGAAGGGAGGTTCCAAAGAGGATGGAGAGAGGCTGTTCTCAGTAGTGACAGAGAGCAGAATGAGGAGCAAAGGTCTCAAATTGCAGTGGGGGAGGTCTAGGGATGCATATTAGGAAAACTATTTCACTAGAAGGGTAGTGAAGTACTGGAATGGGTTACGTAGGGAGGTGGTGGAATCTCCATCTCTAAAGATTTTTAAGGCCCTGCCTGGGATGATTTAGTTGGGGTTGGTTCTGCTTTGGGCAGGAGGCTGAACTCGATGACCTCCTGAGGTCTCTTCTAGCCCTATAATCCTATGATTTTAGTTTGCTGGGTGTCCACTTATCCTGGGTGTGGCTACATTTCCTATGGTCCCATAATGTTTGTTTATAGCCACCAGTCCTGGTTCTCTGTTCCATGCTATTATTTAGCTCTAATTTACCCCAAATATCTTCTCAGAGTCCGGTGCCAGCAATGCCCCTCTGCCCTGTATATTGGCTAATCTGGACTGTCTCTACAACAAAGGATTAATGGACATGAATGAGATATTCAAGATGGTAACACTCAGAAACGTGTTGGGGAACATTTTATCCTGCCCAGGCACTCATTAATGGATTTAAAAGTGACCATTCTCTTGCAGAGTAATTTCAGGAACCAACTAGGGAGAGAGATCGCAGAACTGGCCTCCCTATGCAAATTTGACCATTTACCCAGGGACTGAACATTTCCTAGATGGGTCATGTAGCCAGTTAGGGCTCTCAGAGGGGCTCCTCCCCCTCCAGCTCAGTGTGCGGCCACTCCACCTACTACTGCGGGCACTAAACAAACTTCCAGTTCAGTAGCACAGGCCCGGGTCTTGGGCGGGCAACAACAAAGCGAGGCAAATCAGTAAGGGTATGTCTACACTACCCCACTAGTTCGAACTAGCAGGGTAATGTAGGCATACCGCACTTGCAAATGAAGCCTGGGAGTTGAATTTCCCGGGCTTCATTTGCATAAGCGGGTCTCCGCCATTTTTAAATCCCCGCTCGTTCGAACCCTGTGCCGCGCGGCTACACGGGGCACGAACTAGGTAGTTCGAACTAGGCTTCCTAGTTCGAACTACCGTTACTCCTCATTCCATGAGGAGTAACGGTAGTTCGAACTAGGAAGCCTAGTTCGAACTACCTAGTTCGTGCCGCGTGTAGCCGCGCGGCACAGGGTTCGAACGAGCGGGGATTTAAAAATGGCGGAGACCCGCTTATGCAAATGAAGCCCGGGAAATTCAAATCCCGGGCTTCATTTGCAAGTGTGGTATGCCTACATTACCCTCCAAGTTCGAACTAGCGGGGTAGTGTAGACATACCCTAATACAGTAACCCCGACCTTTGTTCAAGGTGAAGTGACAGGTAAACCGTTCAGAGCCTGGCCTTGGTTCATGGTGGGGGGTTAACAAACAGAGGCAAAGTAGTAGTTGAATAGCCTAGGCCTTAGTTCCAGGCAAGGCAATAATAAACAGTAACAAGCTGTAGTTCTGTAGCCTAGGCCTTTATTCAAGGTGGGCAGTAACAAACAGTAGAAGTAGTTTGGTCTCCTTGTTCAGGAGAAGCTCAGGCAATTCGCCTGCGGTGGCGGAGAGGGGGAGGCTGTCACGCGGCAAATGGGAGGCAGGAGGATGCAGGCCCACCCACTCCACTGTATCCCAGGCCATGGTCCTAACAGGAGCAGCAGGAGCTGCTGCTGGGTCAGTGGAGATCCATACTGCAACACGCTGATCCTGGGGCAGTTAACTGTACTTGGTGTTCCTTGGGCTACTTTCCTTCTCCCTCTGTGCACATATCTGGGTTTCAGGCTGGTCTCTCAGAGGGGTTGAGGCTTATCAGGCCCAGCTGGGGTTCAAGTGGTCCAGGCCTCTTGCAGGTCCAGGGTCCCAGCCGGTCCTCAGGCGCTGGCCGGCACAGGCATTTAGGCTGGTTCTCCAGGTCAGGCACAGCTGATGATGCATGCCAGTCTTTGGGTGCAGGCGAACACAGGGGTCCAGGTCAGTCCTCAGGGTCAGGCACACCCAGTGATCCAGGTCGGTCCTCAGCTTCCCAGGCGGGGAGCATCAGGCAGACCTCTGGCTCCTCTGGAGGCGGGGATCTGACTGAGCTCTCAGGCTAGGCTTTTATAGTCTTGGCCACGCCTCCTGGCTTCCAGTCCAGTGACTGGACAGGGTCAGGCTCTATCCAAAAAGGGATCCTGGAGGGGCTCCTCCCCCTCCGGGACAGTGGGAGGCCCCTCCACCCCACTACAGGTCATTATATTCAACACCCAAATGACATCAGCCCACTCTATTAGCCTCGTTTAGCATGGGCACTATAATGGACAGGATTTTTTTTTCTTTTTCTTTTCTTTGCCCCTCTTTTTCTGCTTAAAATTTGTTCCTCTGTGCCTCTTGCTCCACTCATCATGTGAAGAAGTAGGTGGTGCCCATGAAAGCTCCTGATGCTATATATATATCTATATATATCTATATATATATATATATATATATATGTTAGTCTCTAAGGGTATGTCTACACTACCACCCTAGTTTGAACTAGGGTGGTAATGTAGTCAACCGGAGTTGCAAATGAAGCCTGGGATTTGAATTTCCCAGCCTTCATTTGCATGTTGCCGGGCGCCGCCATTTTTAAATGTCCGCTAATTCGGACTCTGTGTCCCGTGGCTACACGCGGCACGAACTAGATAGTTCGGACTAGGCTTCCTATTGCGAACTACCTGTACTCCTCGTTCCACAGGTACAGGTAGTTCAGAATAGGAAGCCTAGTCCGAACTACCTAGTTCGTGCCGCGTGTAGCCGCGGGGCACCGAGTCCGAACTAGCGGACATTTAAAAATGGCGGCGCCCGGCAACATGCAAATGAAGCCCGGGAAATTCAAATCCCGGGCTTCATTTGCAACTCCGGTTGACTACATTACCACCCTAGTTCGAACTAGGGTGGTAGTGTAGACATACCCTAAGGTGCTACAGGACACTCATTTTTTAAGTTTTTTCTCAGAGCCCAGTAAGCAGTGGCAGGGTTGGTAATGCTGCTAGAGAAAATTGACCTCCCATGGTTTGGCAAATCCTCTGGTTCAGCACCGGTCAGGTTTCAAAGGTGCCGGACTAGAGAGGTTCAACCTGCTCTTCTGCAAATTGAGGTCCAGAGGACACAATCTCACCCCCATTGAAGTCGATGGAAAGAGTAGCCTACAGATCAGTGAGAAATGAATTAGCAAAGAGGTGCCTAGAGTAGGACGTCTCACTTATCTGCACACCCAGGACATGTCCAAATCTTGCCACTTCTGCCTGCCTGACATTTCAAAGATTCAGACCTTTTTTTTTTTTTTTTTGTCTATTCAGGCTACCAAGGCTTGTCCAGGCCGTCCTCATCTCATTTTGCTAGGACTAAAATCACCTCTTTCATGGGCAATGTGTATTGCTCTGTTCTGTTTGTGTTATTACCTCATCTCCAAAAACAGTCTCACCCTGTTTGGCTGATCTGTCTACCAGTGGTACCTTGACATCTTGAATGTGAGCTCTCTGGGGCAAGGATTATCTTCTTAGTTACTTGTCTGTATAGCACCTAGTACACTGGGTACACTGGGAACATTTTGGCACTAGTAACTTTCCAAAGTCTTAGAATGGGTCAGGAGTCTGGCCAAGAATAGAACTCGGATCTCTGGATTCCCAATCCCATGCTATAAATCAACCCATGCACTCTTCTTACAAATACGCAAGATAAACAAAAGTATAAACAAAAGGCCTGATTTTGAAAGACACAGATCACCTTCATCTTCCATTGATGGCAGTAGATGTTAAAGGGTGGTCAGTACACCTTTGAAGGGAATCTGCTCCTCTCCAGATTGGACTCACAGGGACTTCAGGGTGTGCTACAGCTTGCAGGGCCCAGAAAAGGGTAACACTCCCAAAATAATAGAGTAAAACCTAGTGAGCAGTCAGGATGCAACTGAATATTCATAGAGGGCAGAGAAGGAAATAAACTATATAGAATCATAAAACTGTAGGTCACCTAGGTCAGTGGTTCTCAACCTGTGGGCTGCAGACCTCTGGGAGCTCATAGTTTATGTCTAAGACCATGTTCTTCTAAGCTGCGGGGCAGCACATCTTCACAGGTGATTAATCAGCCCCGCCCAATCAGTCAGCTCCAAGCAGGGAGCCCTGAGCCTCTGACTAGGCAGAGTTGATTAATCAGCTGTGAAGCTGTACTGCCCTGCAGCTTAAAGGAAACACTGGTCTAGAAGGTTTGCAAAGGATTGTCAATACCATAGAACAGTGATTTTCACCTGTGAGCCATAGACTCCTTGGGGCCTGCAGACTGTCTAAGATTTCCTAAAGGATCTCCACCTCTATCTGAATTTTTTAGGCATCCACCAATGAAAGAAGGTTCATAACCACCGACCTACTCCATCCTCCCTGCCAAAGTAGGACCAAGTATACCTAAACCATCTCTGACAGGTGTTTGGCTAACATGTACCTAAAAGCTCCAGTGATGGGGATTCCACAACCTGCCTTGGGGTGCATCTACACTGCACCATTATTTTGAGATAACTAGTGTTATTTTGAAATAACAATGTGAGCATCTACACAGCCTTTCCATTATTTCAAAATAATTTTGAAATAACGGATGGCTTATTCCAAAATCGGCAAACCTCATTCTGCGATGAATAACACCTATTCTGAAATAGCTATTTCAAAATAAGGTGTGTGTAGATGCTCCACTGCTGCTATTTCAAAATAGCTCCTCACCAGGGCCATTCTAAGTTTTTCCTTCTCATTGCCTCCTAGGGCTCTAAATCGAGATAGCACGTCTACATTAGAGAAGTCTACCTTGGACTAATTTTGAGGCTTCCCCGCAGTATAGACATGCTACTTTGAAATAAGCTATTTTGGAATAACAATTCCAAAATAGCTTATTTCAAAATAAGCATGAAGTGTAGACGTACCCTTTGTAACCGATTCCAGTGCTTAACTTCCTTATAGTTAGAAAGTTTTTCCTAATGTCTTACATAAATCTCCCTTTGCCATAGATTAAATCAATTATTTCTTGTCCTACCTTCAGTGGACATAGAGAAAAATTGATCACCATCTTCTTTAGAACAGCCCTTAACAGATTCAAAGACCGCTATCTCAGTTATCTTGTCTCAAGACTGAGTGTGTCCAGCTTTGTTAAGCAGTTAATTTTTTAACTAAACAAATAAACTCAAATAAATTCTCATCCACATACATATTTTTCTAAAAATGTACTTCCTGCTTCGAGGCAACTCCTACCCCTGAGTCTCTTCTCTAGGCTTCTTATTCAGCTCTGCTTCTATTCCCATAGGGCATGTCTACTAGCAGGGCTAAGCCAAATTAAGCTACGCAACCCAAGCTACGTCAATTGCGTAGCTTAAATCGAAATAGCTTATTTTGGCTTTTGGTGCTGTCTACACAGCAGGAAGTCTGAGAAAGAGAACTCTTCCTCTGACTTCCCTTACTCCTCATGAAATGAGGGTTACAGAAGTCAGAGGAAGAAGTCCTCCAGCTCACCATTATTTTGACTTTACGTCAAAAGAACTGTTTGTAATGTAGATGTGCACTGTGTTATTTCAGAATAATGTCAGTTATGCCAAAATAATGCTGATGTGTAGACGTACCCATAGAGTGAATAAAAAACCTTGGCATATCTCCTACAATGGTCCGGAATGTTTCCTGCAGTGTTCTAATCACTCTCTGCTTCTGCTGTAATTTGTGGGAATTGAGGGAACTAATACCTTGCATGGGAGGTACGTGATGTTCAGGAACCTGTAGTATACAATCCTAGTGCATTTGAAAAGTAGGGAATTTCTGGAATGCTGTCATTTATATATTTTTTTAATAAACAACTGTATATTGCAGTGCTCTTAGGTATGCAAGTATTTTGTAAAATAGGGCCCTGTGTCTTCACATTTGAACACACGCAGGAAAATGCATTTCAGTTGCCTTATGGTTTTATCATCAAATGCAGAAATAACCTTAAACACTCCAGTCAGACTGTGCTCAGTGGGTGGTCTAAAACTCCTATCTGTCCTCTCTATAGCAGAAAAGGAAACTCAATATCAAGTCGTTGTGGCAAAGAGCAGTGTGTGGCTACAAGATCAGATAATTATTGTAAGATTTACACTAATATGACCATTAATCTTTTTATTTTTTAAGGTTCACATGCTTGAGAACTTTTAATCAGTAATTTGAGGTTTGAAGATGTGGGTGGCCAATTAATTTGTTCACAATCAATTTAATGATATGCCATGGATACTGAAAAGGGAAGAGAGATTTGGTATTTTTACTGCTGCAGGCAAAGGCAAGTTCTGCCCTTCCAGTAGATGGATTTTCATTCGAGCCACATGAAATACCAAAAACAATAGATGTGCCCACTAAGAAAAAGGCAGGAAAAACATTTGTGCATAAAAATGTGTGACCTCTGCTGTGTGGCCACATTGGTCAGGCAATGGAATTTTGCTAACATTTTATACTACAGCATATGATAGGATTATAGATGGATTTAATCTTCCAATCTCAATTTTGCAATTTAGTTCTATCACTGTAAATGGATCCAAATGGAAACATTACATCTGAACCTCCTTGAAGATCAGGGAAGCATGGGTTTGCACTTGCACTTTGTGCTTCAGTCATTAATTTATTTCTTCAAATTATTTCATGTGAGTAGATTCTTGCACCCATTAATTGACTTCAACAGGGGTCCAGGTAAGTGCAGGGGTCTGCCCATGCAGAATAGCTTGCAGGACTCGAGCCCTAATTAGGATTCAATGAGCCAAATTTTGCTCTCAGTTTCACTAAGAAACATAGGATTTATACTAGGGATGTTAAATATCAGTTAATTGAATAGTTGACTAACTTAATGAATTCTTATTGGCAGGGCTTGACGAACCGTGGTGAAAGCTGCTTGCCAGCTCCGCATTGCGCATGCGGAAGAGCCACATTGTGCATGCGTGCGCCGCCGGTAAATGGGGAGCCGGGCTGAAATCTACTCGCCACGGGCAAGTAGATTCAATAGATTGTCAAGCCCTGCTGATTGGTTACTGGACTATTCTATAGTCTCTGGGGGCGGGACTGGCAGCTAGTGCGCTCTGGACCCACTCCTGTGGAGCCCCCTGCCACTCTGCTCTGCTGCTCTGTATTAGAGGCAAAAGTGCAGGATGCCAGGCAGGAACTGGTCTGCGAGGGGAGCCAGTTTAAAAACCAGCTTCCTGTACAGACCGGCTGCCTGCTGCCTCATGCAGGGTGACAGCAGCCCCCATCTGGGGTTGGTGCCCAGCTTACAGACCTAGAGTGAGCTAGAACTGAGCTGGGCTGTCTGCCCGCCTGGTTCCTAATACACTTTAAATGGCAGAGCCGCGGTGGGGGTAGGTCCTGGATCCAGTGCAAGTCAGAACTGAGCCGGGCTGCTGGCCAGCCTGCTAAAAAATTTACTGGTGGAGAAGAGGGAGAGGAGGGGGAATGCATGTAGTCTATAGCATTAACCTATAAGCTTTTGCTTATCGATTAATCAGTTAATCGACTACACTATTACATCCCTAATTTATACCATTGTAGCTAAGCAGAATTTGACTTAGACTACTACTGTACATCATGTAGCCCTTTTTGCCAGCACAAGCTTCTGTTTGGCTAGAAAAACATATTACTTTGTTGTTGTTTCTTAATACAAGTCATTGCTAGAAATAAACTGCTGGAAATAAAATGACAGGAAAAATGTTTGCAAACTCAAATTATTTTTGCAAACTGAAAACAATATTTCAGCTAAACTCCATGAGATCTCTTCTATCTCAGTTAATTACATTTTAGATTATTGAAAATTAAAGTAATTTAAGATGTTTTCTTTTCACTAGTGCTGTTTCCCCCTCCCCCTCCGCTTTTGGTTTATTTCTTTGGGAAGAGAGGGTTGGTACATTCTGAATTTGGATAGTAAAAAATGGACTATTCAGTTCCACTCTGTTCCTTGAGAATTTAACTTTTGGTGGTTATGAACTAACACAATGTTCTTGTGTCTGGGATGAATACACTGAAGGGGAATGTTTTAGAGAGAATACTGATTGATTCTTTTAAAAATATTGGTCTTTTAAAAATTAATATTAGGTGTGCAAATCATCTTTGATTCCCCACCAAAACCTAAAAGTTTGAATCTAAACTACCTGACAGTCTCCCTTTCAAAGACCAAAATAAAACCTGTAACTTTTCAGTGGTTGCCTCAGGAACTGAAAATAAATGGAAGCAATACAGAAAATTGCTGTAAGTTTACTGTTATGTCTCTATGGCATCCATATAGAAAAATTAACTACTGTTTTCACTGGAGTTACAATAAATACACTTGAAGGTACCCAGTTGCTAAGGCCTCTGAATGCCTTAAAGAATAACTGGAAACATGATTGGCCAGATACAGGGCAACATGCCCAAATAATACTGTGCATCTCAATAGAAACTTAAGAAAACATGTTTCACCAGAGAGATGTTTCAGCTCTGCTCTGAGGAATACTGAGGAGAGAAAGTTTCTATAGTTGTGATGTCTGGAAAGGGCACCCAGATGCCAGTCCCCTCTGAGGTTAAAAGGAAATATTGGGTGTGCACCTACATATATTCTAAGTGGGGTTGTTAACACTACCTTATACTAAATGTAACGAACACTACCCATTATCAGACTTGTTTTCAGTTGCTTATAACTTTGTGAAACATTAATCATTTGGGCTGAAGTCATCCAGGCTGGATAGCTGTATCATGTTCAATATTTTGGGGAAATTTCAACCAATATGGCTCAGCCATTTCCAAGAATGAGTCTAAGCAAAAATGCAAAGTTTTGCCCAGGTTTAAAAAAACACAGTCAACATTTTCTTGGAAATGTTCTCACTCTCCTAGGCTTTAGAACAGGAATTTGGAATTTGCCCAGGTGGTGGTCTTTGTGTCAGCCTTTGAATACTGCAGTTTGCACATTTTCTGTGGAAACTTCATAAATTTTAACAGCTAAATTTCCTCCAGAGTCCTTCCTCACTGAGGGTGTCTCAGCTCTTAGTGCTGACCAGACTGTGTGTGACCCATCTCTGCAGAGCAACCGAGCATGTCGCATCCCAGCAAAGCTGAACTTTCCTTGCAATTGTTATCTCCAGCTGCAGTAGCCCGGGGTGGGCCCAAGCACTAGAACTGAGAGCAGTTCTACATCTAGACTACGCAGTGGCATAGCGAGGGGGGGGAGGGGGATGGTACCCCCGGGCACCATGCTAGGGGGGTGTCAATTTAGTCCCCCTCCACTTCCCCTCTCATTCCTTGGAAGCTTTCCCCTCCTCCTCCCAGGGTTGGGCTCAGCCATGCGCCAGGTTCAGGGCCCTGCCATGTGGTGGTAGTGGGAAGGCAGGGGATGAGCACAAATTTTGCCTTTGCCTCTGGGCGCATAACACCCTGGCTACACCTCTGACACTATGTACAGTGATGTATGGGATACCTGTACATCCACCCCCCAGTGAAAAAAGCCAGATGCACCAACTCGTACTGTACATCCACCCCCCAGTGAAAAAAGCCAGATGCACCAACTCGTATGATGTGCAGCTATAGGTGTCATTTGGAAAGGGAAGCTGTGGGGAAAGCAGGTCCATCCTGCCAGGCATCATATGAGAAAAATATGTTATCGTATCAGTTAAGACTGTCCGAATGCATATGCATGGGGAGGGGAACAAATTAAGGTTGCACACGCATTCCCCAACTTCTCAGTGCTTTAATCTCAATAATGTTCTTTTAAACTACTTTTTGTGGGGGTTCTATCTATAGCTATAGACAACTGCAGTGTAGGATAACAAAGGAGAGGCTTTCAAAGGTGCAAATGGAATTTAAACAACAGCACACATTGACTTCCAATGGTTGCCTCAGGAATTGAAAATGAAGTTAAATGTATTCTTTGAGGCTTTTAAAGGGTTACTGTCAGGAAGGCATTGAGGTCATTTGATTGTTTAAGTACCTAAGTTATAGCACGCTCAGTCTGTTGAAAATCAGTTGTGTCTCAAAAGAAGGACTTTTGCCCTCCCCTCTTTCCCCCAAAAAAGGGCCAAGAATAAAAAAAGGCCCCATTAAAAATCACGTATTTAATTTGTTGTCCTGGAAGTTCAGGTCTTCTAGTAATCAAGGAGTTAATGTATTTCCAGGGAAAGAATATTTTAGACTTTCTAAAATTTGCATTTCAAATGTAACTATCTTAAATGAAATTTGGGATTACAATGTTCTCATTCTCCAAATTAAACCAAGCTGAAAGTTGTTTCAGGTCAGTTAACACATGCTTCCCATTCATGCAACAATGGCCAAATTATTTTCTTTCGCTTCTTGTTCCAAAAGTGTGAACCTCTCCTCTTTGAATCCCTCCACAAACTTCCCTTTATCCCTGAATTTCTAGTGTTGTTTTTCAAGGTTCTTCAAAACTCTGCCCTGGCCTCTCACATCATGTCTCTTTTGGCATTCCCTGATTCCTCATTCACTTCACCAAAGATGCCAATACTGTGTTTTTTTTCCTCCTTCCTGCCCATGTGCTTTTTCCACCCCACTCACTATACCTGGTATGTCCTCTTCATCCAAATTCACAAAGCCAGCTCTCTCTCCTCATTAATTCCGGCTAAAATCTCATTTCTTCCACTTCTTTGGATTTCCCATCCTGTTTTCTCCACTGCATTTATGCATGGCCCTGTCCTGCAAACACTTACCACCAGACATACCAACTGTGAGTCAATAGTACTACCCATAGACCAGGCACAGTGCTTAGTCGTGTTTGCAGGATGGGGCTTTTATAGTGGGAACTCTCCAGGGCAGGGACTTTCTTCTTTTTGGCACCAATCCTGCAAATACTTATGCATTCAAGTGCTTAATTTTAGACATCTGAGTAGTTCCACTAAGCTACATACAGAAATGCTATAGGTATAAGTGTGTAAATAAGGAAATCTACATTTTACAGATACTTTTTCTCCCATGTCTTGTTTGGCTGTTTTTTTCAGCCTCTTCTGGCTTCTCCCTCGTAGTGTCTTCACCTTAGCTACACTCCCACTTGCTCCATTACCTTTATCTTTCATTCCCTGCCCAATTCTCTCAATCCCCACCAGTCAGTCTTACCTCTCCCTTCCTCTGGCTTTCTATTTAGTGTCATCTCTTCCAATTAATCTTACTCCCCTCTGAAACATGGTAGTAACATGAGGCTTGCCAATCATTGCATTATTTGCTTTGCTTTGTTATACATTATGCATTCCGCTGTTTTATTCCTCTTTCTCCTTTGCTGTGCCTGTCCTATCTATTTAAATTGTGTGATGACCTTTTACTACTGTGTTTGCACAGTGTCTAGCACAGGGGTCAGCAACCATTCTGAAGTGTTGTGCCAAGATTCAGTGCTCTGCCCTGGGCCCTGCTGCTCTCTGGGGAGCAGGAGAGGGTTCTCTCCACTGCGCACCCCATGGACCACCATGGGTCAATGCAAACCTTTCCATGGACTACCAGTTGCTAATGGAAACTCACCATTAATTACAGAATTATGCCAGAGCCATTTTGCTAGTTCCACAGCTGGGGAGAACAGTTTAATTTAATTATTAAATACATTAAGCATTTTAACTTTCTCATTATAGTTTATCAAACTTCATTTTAAATAAAGTAAAATATTATGTCCAACACAAAAGGTTTCAATGTTTTCTTTATTTATGGCAGGGATGGGGAACCTTTTTCGGGTCAGGGGTCACTGTCCCACATTAAAATCAGGTGGGATCACGCAAGTGAGAAGTAAAAAACTTCTCCCCAAACCCCCAACACTCACTGGTGTGCCCCCCAACTGAGACACTTCACTCTTCTGGCACTCCAGCCCCACAGGATGAGGGGAAGGGACAGGGAGGACTGAGGTTCAGGGCTTCCCATAGGCCAGATTTACTTTTCTGGGATTTCAGAGTCAGTAGATTTTGTGGACCCCCTTAGGCTCTGGGGTGGGAAAAAAATGAGGGGTTCAATGTGTGGGACAGGGTTGCCAGTGAGTGGGATAGGGATGCAGGATCTGGGTGGGAGGTGGTTGCAGGACGGGGTGAGGAGGGCAGGGTCTGGAAGGGAGTTTGGCAGCAGGAGAGGGTGTGAGATGGGGGAATGAGAGGGAGTTTGGGGGCCAAAGGGGGTTGAGGGAGTAATACAGAAAAGGTGAGAGGGAGAGAAAGCAGCCAAATAGCTAGTTGGGGAGGGAGGCAAAGAAATGGGGAGTAAAGGAAAGGGAAGCTTCTGCAAAGTAAAATTGTATCCCCTCCCCCTCACATCTTCCTTCTGCTCCCCTTAACCCTCCCCGCCTGATCCCCTGCACTGCCCCATGCCCCTCAGTACAACCCCTACCCATCCCATCCTACCCCCACATCCCTGTGCCACCAGCGCACTCACTGGCAGGACAGCAGTGCTGGGATGTGCAGCCTCCTGGAAGCAGTGCTGGAGCGAGGAGAGGCAGGGGGGTGGGGTGGGTCAGAGTCTCTTCCCTGCCCAGTCCTTTGCCTGCAGGCACAACAGGGCACTGGAGAAGGGACTCCCTGCCCATGCCCACAGCCCGTAGGGAGCAGCATGGCACAGCCCAGCCCTGGCTCTGTGGAGCAGGCCCAGCTCTGTTCCCTCCCAAGGGTGTGCAGATCCAAGGATGCACACACATGCACACATGCCTCTATCTCCCCCCTACTCCCAACAGGAAGCCAGACCTGGTCTCCTGCCCCACATGCCATTTGTGGCACACATGCCAGGGGCTGCCGACCCCTGGTCTAGCACTATGGGACCCCATCTTTTGTTAATCCTTAGGCATTAACATAATGCACATGTGATAATTTTTCAGACTATGTACACTGACAGCAAAGTGGTTTTTGGCCTGGAGAAGAACAGATGATACTCACAAATTACAGCTTTATTAGCAAGAGGAGCCAGCTAGTTCTCAATATTTACACTGACATTTTAGAAACATTCTAATTCAGTGATCAGGGCTCTTGGTTCTGTCCCCTGGACACTCCTGTGGCAGCATAAATGGAACAGAGAGCAGCCCTAGTGTATGGCACAAAACTGATCTACCTGGCTAAACACAAGGTTAAGGCATTCTGAGATGTGCCGAGGTAGGACAAGGAGGGTCAGAATGCTTTGCCCTCCAGTGATCCCTGATTGACATGGAGCACCGGGCTAACTGGTATAATTTAGAACAACCTGTAGGCTGCTCTTAATTATGCTATGATTTTGTCCCCAGAGGCACATTATGGAGGAAGTTTATTTATAGCCACCTTTCTCTCTGCATTCTGCACAGAGTGCCTCTTACCTAGACCCCAGCAGTCTGCCCCTCAGATTTTAAATAACTTTTCCTCTAAAGCAGAGTCTCTTGTCTCTCATGCTTAGGAAGGGGAGAAAATGCCATGTAGCTGGCTAGTTAAGCACTTGAAAAATAGCTTTGATATTTGCCAGTCTGAGTGTGAAATATGCTTTGGGAAAACGCCACAGGACTAGTCATGGGCCTTAATGCTTAATTGCTGCATCGTTTGTTAACAAGAGACATCTATGTTCAGAACTTTATAGAAGCTTCATCAACTGTGGTTTCTGGGCAGGGTGGTTGTGTCTAGACTACACTTCTCTGTCGACAGAGAGATATAGATTAGGCACGTTGAAATTGCTAATGAAGCAGAGATTTAAATATCTCACGCTTCATTAGCATAAACATGGCCACCGCTTTTTTTCGACACAGAGCTTTTTTGAAAAAACACGGCAGTCTAGATGGAGATCTGTCAAAAAATAAACCCTTTTTTAACAGATCCTGTATTCTTCAAAAAATGAGGCTTACAGGATCTATCGAAAAAGGGTTTATTTTTCAACAGATCCCCATCTAGCCTGCCGGGGTTTTTTTCGAAAAAGCTCCATGTAAAAAAAAAAAAAGTGGTGGCCATGTTTATGCTAATGAAGCATGGGATATTTAAATCCCTGTTTCATTAACAATTTCGACGTGCTTAATCTGTATCTCTCTGTCGACAGAGAGGTGTAGTCTAGACATAGCCGGTGTGTACAGTTATTTTCTAATCCCTTTGTGCAGATGGTCACACACTAGGCTGTGTGTGATTGGCACTGCACCATCATGGCTACATTTGAGTTTCTTGTTTCTGGCACATTTTGGAGTTTGTTTTTTTCTGGGAGTGCTTTTTACACCAGAGTGGTCAGTCAGATTCATAGATCTCTGCCTTCTCTTTACACTTCCTTCCTCCAGCATGTGATTTCATGTGCTGCAGGAATAAGGAAGTATGGCATTGTGCTCTCCTGCAAAAAAAGGCACTGCCGCCCTTCAAAACAGGTAAGATTTTCAGCTCCAGGACCCTGTGTGTGCATTTTCTCTGCTAACATATTGGCTCGTTTCTTCCTGACTTGTTTAAAAAGGAAATTAACTCACTAATGTCTTCATGATAATTTAATTCCACCATTCCTATGGAGCATGGCTTGGGTGTTAACCTGGTAATTTTAAGTATTTTAGCACCTACTAATTGAAATAAAGATGTCATTCAGGAACAATTCATTAGCATGATTATTCTGCAAACCCAGAAGCAGGAACAATGAACATTTTGTGTATCCAAGGGATTGAATACATTCTTTCGTGGTTATTTTGGATGACTGCTCATTTGCTCTTCAAACATGCTGAGCTCTTCAATGGGACTGGCAAGTGGTTAGCATCTTCGAAATCCTGGTGACATTTCACCTAAATTTCTTACCCACAGGAGGAAAGGCAGACTGATTCCTTCCTTTACTTTTACTCCTTCCTTTGCTTTGTCCATCCATTCTGAGCTTTTCATCTAGAACAGCAATGGGGAAACCTAGACTAGTGAGTGGATTGCATAAGTGGCCCTCCTGCCTCTCAACCTTGTGAGCAAGACAGTCTTCCAAGATAGGGTATTTTCTAACTGCTCTTGTGTACCTAGAATTTGCTGGGTGTGCTGACTGAACCGTAGCAGTGCTTTGATTGGAAGCAGGGGGAGCACACGGCTCTCACTGTCAATGTTCTCTGCAATCGAGATGCACTTCACTTCCTGTGCCCTTGCTTTACTTGCATGTCAGTTTAGTAATGTCAGTAGGGAAAAAACTACACAGACAGAAACGGACAGAAACCAGCAGGATCTGGCAACTCTGCACGTGGGCAACGGTAAACAAAATGTCTCATGGTCCACACAGAGAACCCTGTTGGGTTGCATGTGCCCCATGGGCTGGAAGCTGCCCACCACTGATCTAGAAGTTCTGCAGACTTAGATTGGGTCCTTTTTTCTCAACTGTAAATTCAGATGCTTCTTAAAGAGAAAAAGGGACATAAGTATTTCAATGTTGAAATCTATAAAAGTTTTATTGGAATACAATAACAATGGGGGCAGACTGAGCTTTTGCTCAGTGCCCAGAGCATGGGGCAGAGCAGCATAGGGAGGAAATTGTGACTCCTTCTTTGTTCCCCACTTGCTCCAGGGAGAAAGTATTCACTGCTTGTATGGTCAAATTCCTCCTCACTCTGCAGTGCCAGCTCACCTCTGCACTTTCTCAGCCCACCTCGTTATGTGGTTGGGGAAAGAGTGCTGGCTACTTTGCTCTGCCTTCAGGCTCATGATCCAAGGAGACCACACTGATGCAATACAGGATCTTATTTCCCCTTATGTTCCCCCATGAACACATAAGGGTTAGTCATGAAGTGGCCAAAATAAATAACTGTTCTCATGAGTGATCGATGACCTGGGCCCTTGAGCCTGAGGCCCTGTCCTCCCTTCCCTGCAAAAACCCAGAGCACCCCCACCACAGTCCTCAGATGAAGCACTGAATGGCAAGGGGGTGAGGCCCCAGCCCTAGTGTGCTGGGTGTTCACAATGCAGCCTTCACAATGCAGGCCATGGTGCTCTGAGCAGTCACCTCCCAAGAGCTGGGTGGCATGGTCTGAGTGGCAGGACAGGGGGGCAGCGGGGTCTCACACCAGCTGCCCTGAAATCCCTATTGGAGATGGGCTGACCAGCCCCAGTTAGCTTGGGTCAGCCACAGCAGAGCTCTGTGAATACCAGGAGGGGGCTTGGCCTGGGGGCAGAGCATGGGTGGGGCCATGGTAGACTGTTTGGGATGGTATAAGCCTCCTGCTGCCCATGATACCTGCCTCCTGTGAGTGCTCTAATAACAAAGCTCCATTATAAAGGGATAAAAAAAAAAAGCAAATACCATGTTTCAGGAGACTTCTCATCTGTGTTCTAGTGCTCACATCGAACATTTCCACTCACACCCCCCATCTCGACAAAAAACTTCCTTCTGCTTCAAAATGATAACGTAGCAGACCTCATTCATCCCATAGTGACATGCAAAACTTTCATTTCAACTTCAGCAATTTCAACAAAAAGAATGAGGCTTGCCACTTGCTCTTGAGCTCTTGGTGTGGTATACATTTGTGGAAGAAGCACGAGGCTGTAATTAAGTTGTTTTCTTTTGAAACCCAGTGAGGGAACACAGTGTATTTGCTTTTGTTGCTATCACTAAAGTTCAACGCTTCCGAATCATCTGTCAAAACAGAAATAATGCTCAGTATAAGATTTCTAGCCTCGCTGGTAAATGTACAATGTGCTCTAAGAATTCTGAGAGCAGTTGTCTGCCACATAAAAGCAGCAATTTTGATCGTACATATATATGGCGTCTTTCATCCATGTTGATTCAGAATACTGACCAAACTCTGAGACAGGCTGCAATGTATATTTAATCCACCACCAAAGCATAATACATCTGTGTTGGAATGTAGCAGCTGTTCAACACCGCAGAGTGAAATTACATAACAGCTTAGTGACAAAATGATTCAGAAAATTGTGTCCAACTAAGAATGTAGGGGACAGTTAGGTCCTGATTAAGCAAACCTTTTAAGTATGTGCCTAACTTTTATCCATCCCTATTCAGAACAGTTCTTAATACCACTAATGTCAAGTATGTTCTTATGTGCTCTGGTGAATAGAAACGGCTATAAGCATCTGCTTTAATCTTTCAAAAGACTACTGTTAATATCCATCACAAAGGCTGTCAAGGAACTGAAATAATCAGAGGGTGAGAGGTAAATTCAGGAATGAAAAACTGAGACAGAAAGTAGAATTGTTCAAATTATTTTGGTTTTGTTAAAAAGAGTAATGATTTTTTTTCTTTTGGTAGAAAAATATCTCAATGAAATTTCATTTTGATAGTAAAAAAGGCCCCAACACATTTGCTCATTTTCCACCTTCTTCCTCATTTTTCCCATTGGGGGAGGAGGAAGGCTGGACATGTAGGAAAATAGAAATTTGTTTTTACCATTTTTTTCAATTTACATTGAAAAATGGTGACAATAACATTTTTATGTGACTATTTTGGTTGAAAATGTTCTCTTTTTACCAGCTGTAAAAAAACCCCAAGAGTAGCCTTGTGAACACTGAGTGTGGAAAGAAGTTAATAGCAAAATGCTCCCGGGATCAATACAGAGACAGTGTATGACATATTTAACAACAGTCCAGATAAGGGAGATCATAATGAGATGGAAGTATTTGCTTACAGCATGTATTATTTAGGTTGGCAAAGGATTTTGGAAAAGTCCAAAGTACTTCAAAGGAAATGGGCAATATTAATATTTACAGAGCACTAACAGTGTTTTGGCATTAACAGTACAAACAGCAGGAGATAAAGTCTCTGCCCCAATGACTGAATAATCTAACAATCAGGCTAATACTTTACTCTGCAAGTAATACTACTGGGGTGCTTAACAACCTGCAGATTCAGTAAGGGAAATGTAATCAGGCCTTACGTTAGATTGACAAATACATAATACTCCAGCTGGCTGAATGATTGTCCAAACTTTAAAAAACACACATGTTTTTGTAAAGATTTTTTTTTCTGTAGTATTACTTGAAATGGCAGATGAAGTTCAATGCAGATTCTGCAAGTGAAAGGTAATGCAGATTGGAAGAAACTGTGTAAATTGTATCCTTTCACCGGGAGGTTCTGGTTTAACTCTAAATTTCTTGATAAAGATGCAGAGATCCCTGTAGGCAGGTCAGCAGAGATGTCTGCTCCATGCACAGTGGCAGTCAAAAAAAAAAAAAAGCAAACACCACTAAGGCTGTACTAACATAAGGAATAATAATACAGAACATATTCACATTCCATTATACAATGTATGGATACATTGTCATTGCACCTACATTCTGGTTAGTTTATCTTGAGAACGCAAATTAAGAAATGGCATTCATTTGAGGAAAAATGAAAGAGACTATGATTATTGACTTTGAAAATCAGTTTGAGAGAAGATAAAAATGTATAAACCGAGTAAAAGGCTATTCAATTACCCCTTGTTGTCTACTGCTAAAACAGGACAAGATTTGACACAATTAAAAGGACATTGATTTTAAATGGACAAAAGGAAATAAGTAGTTAAAACAATTCACAGTTAAGCTGTGGAACTTACATTTGCAGGATATTACTGAGGTGAATATTTGAGTAAGATTTTAAGCAAGTGTTAGACATGCATGATTAAGATTATACAATGCAATAATACAAAATAATATAATGTAATTATTATTATTCCTAAATAACCATATAGTGCTGCAAATGTACATTGTGCTTTCCAAAAAGTAAATTAAGATATGTTTGCAGCCCTGAAGAGTTTCCTAGGAGAGATGAAACAACAGGGTGGGTAAGGGGCCATGGAGATGGGATGGTGAACAATACAAAGTAGGAAGGATTGCTAAAAGAAATGTGTTTTGAAGGAGAGAGGCTATTTTGAAAAAGAGGACTGGGACAAATGTTCCAAGTGTAACGGAGAATATGAAAGAAGGTGCAAACTTAAGAGGGTATAAAGAAAAGAGAAAAGAAGTTTTGGAGGATTGTAGAGGAGGGGAATAGAGGGAAATAAGAGTTGATATGTAGGTGGGAGATGATTAATGTAGGCACCTGAAGATAAAGACAAGAAGTCTTGCTTTAATGCGGTAACACACAGTAACGCAGCAAAAGGAACTCCTTTGGGAGGGCAACATAGAACAGCAAGAGAGAATGAAGAACACTAATATATTGAAAGGGAGCTCCTGCAAATTAGAAGACCTATCAGTTCCCATATTATTGAAGGATCCCCAGCTGGAGTTTAGAAGAAATTTCCCTTTATGGAAAAGTAATGGAAAAATGGTATGTTAGGGTGGTTTATAAAGTGATTTACACCTTCTTCAGAAGCAGCTATTAGGGACTTCTGCTGAAGTCAGAGTACAGGACTAGACAGGTCATTGCTTCTGATATGGCTGTCTTCTACAGCTGTCTCTTACTGTGGTTAGTAGACGCAGAAGCAATGGCAGTAGTAGTAGTAGATGATGCAGTCTTAGCACTACAGTGGCACTTAAACGAGGATCATTTTGGGCAAAGAATGCATAGACCTATAATAAAAGACAATCTCTGCAGCAGATAGCTTTCATTCTTAGTTGAAAACAAGATGCAACCAGTGGGGGAAACAAATATAAAATAGGGTATTGTAGCAGTGTATTTTCATAGACTTCCTGTGTCTGGAGTTTATAGGATAAGAGGGTTTCATTTTTTTTCTTTTATTAAGGTAGAGGCCAACCCCACCTCCCCCAAAACAGGTCACAAGAAGTAATCCCAGCTTGCCACCTGCATAGCCCTTATCAGTAGACACCCAGGTAGAATGAGCCCTAAAGAGAGATTTAAGAGAGAAGAGGGTGGAAGCTTTCCAGATACATTTTCTGCCAGGCAGGTTAATCTATTCACCAGGGGCAGCATGGAAGAAAAGATGCAGGTGCTTCGGGGAGAAACATACAGACAAGCAGCAAAGAGCAGGATCATTATTAGAATGAGAGGAACAGCTGATGATGAGATTAGATAACAGAATGAACAGGAAGTGGGGACCAAATTTGGGAAGGCCCTGAAGATAAATACAAGAAGTCTGTATATAGGGGGTGGCATGGCTGGATCAATGGGACAATAAATTGATCATTTTGAACAGACTAGAAGAGGTAAGATTGAAGAGAAGAAGAGTTTAGAGATGAAAGTTCTGGTGGGTGAGAAAAGAGAAGAAAGGCCAAATCCCTGATGTGTTAGATAGGAAGGAATGACAAAGTCCAACACTGCAAAATTATGAGATAAATAGAGCCTGGAAATAGTTTGAATAATAATCGTTTCATAGTTTTAATGATAGAGCTTCTCTCCAGCATCCTGATACAAACCCCATAATCTTTGTAGTAGAGTACAGGGGAGAGTAGCTCTCCCTTCTGAAACCCTTAGGACAGGCATTCCACAGAGAGGGCCTCTGCCAATAGCCAGGGGATCCCCATGGCAAACTGGCCTCTGTTCCAGGATCCAACAGGCCATTGGAGATTGCTGCCCTTTACTGTTACCCAAGCTAATGAGGAGAGAAACAGAAAGGGAGCATCCTCATATGGCCATTCAGAAGATTTGAACTGAAAGGGTGGAAGTGAGACACAGTACGACTCTGCCTTATTCTCCAGACTAATCCCTCTCTCACCCATGTTCCCCTGCTTAGTGTGTAGCTTCACCTCTGCAGAGGCAAGGTAGGGATACAAAATGAATTTCCTTAAGAAATAAATAGGGAGGCTATATGAACTGTTGGCCAAACTGCAATGTTCCATTTGAACATTAAAATACATAGATCCAGGGTGTGACTTTTCAAAAGCCATTTAGGAACATAAATCCTACAGATTTTCACATTAGAAAACTCCACCCTTAAGTGCAGTCTTAACAATATTCACCCATTCCCTGAGTGTCTTTGCTTACGATGCTCTGCTTGGGAAAGAATGGATATAAGGACAAGGTCAAGGCAATATGCCAGATGGTCTTGCCAGACAGGGCCAAGGGTAATGTATTGTCTAAGCAAAGTAGAGAAGTCTGTATGACTGGAGTGGGAGTGCTGCTGTTCTCTATAGAGTCCTAGTTCCTGGATGAGAATGGTGGGAAAGCTGGCCCTTGCGGATTCATTTTATTTTATATCTTGTGCCAGTTTTCAAACAAATTCCCTGGTTTGTTTTTGGATTCACAACCTATAAAAAGTAGCTAAAGACTCGCTGGGCTGTCAAGAATCAACAGATTCTTTATATAACTAGGAGAGACTCCAGCTTATCAGAGGATTCTGCTAGTAGCTTCGCTACCATATATATATGTGGTATTGTCTTCACCATAGTTCTGCAAAACTGTGGAGAGTTCTTCCTTTTCTCTCCCTCCTTCTTCAGTCCTATTGGATTCTTCCAAAGATTCTTCCAACACATGCTGCTGTTGCCCTGCTAAAATGGTTACCACCTGCTGGCTTAGTGGCTGAAAAATTGTATGGTGGCTCAAAAATGTACACAATATGTGTTGTTCATTCAGTCTCAATGCAATCATAATCTCCTAGTAGGCAGTATTAGTCTTCAGTACAACTAAAACAAATCAGTTTTTAGGTATATGCTGGGCACCCAATCACTGAGACTAGTGGTGGAAATTGAGCTCATTATATACAACCTACAATGCTCAGATATGGGATCCCATAGTTTGAAGGCCACCGTTCCGTTAGGTGAGCCTAAATGGGAAATCCTACTTTAAATAAGTCAGTAGGCACCCTTCTAACTAGCTGTCTCAGCTGGAAGTAACTTTTTTCATATTTACTATGTCTCGGCTTGTAACTAGGCTCTATGATTAAACTCTAGTACTTTGTGTTTCCAAGCAGGATCTCAAAAAACGGAGCCTCACAATGGAACCAAGAGATAGGTAAACCCAACTGTATTCTTCTAGTCACAGAGAATGTTCTTGTAGTCAGACAGTACTGAATTCCCAACTGGTGATGCACGCAAATATCACCTAAGTAAAATTTCATCCACCCTTCATTATGTACAGATTTGCAGATTGCATTGATGGCATGGAGGATTTCCTTTTAGATTTTCTAGGCCTTACTTCTTACAGGAAGCAAGAAAGATTGACGGGAGAGGATAAAAAATGAACTGAAATTACAAGTGAAAATTTTCAACATGTTCTTGCAAGCCGGTAATTGTTAGTTATAATGGAAATACCAACACTGAAAATCACAGGCACTAATATGTTCCTATGAGAGCTGTTTTTTCATGTTTAGTGCTCTTTTAACAGGTTTTCCCATAACTGGGAAATTTACTTTCAAAAGAATGTGGCAGCAGTCTAGACGCAGGGGAAGTTTTTTCTGAAAAAGGCCACTTTTTTCAAAAAACCCCTGGGCTGTGTCTAGACTGCATCCCTTTTCCGTAAAAGGGATGCAAATTAGACATATCGCAATTGCAAATGAAGCGGGGATTTAAATCCCCCCGCTTCATTAGCATAAAAATGGCTGCCGCTTTTTTCCAGCTTGGAGCTTTGCTGGAAAAAAGCGCCAGTCTAGACGCGGATCTTTTGGAAAATAAAGCCTTTTCCGAAAGATCCCTTATCCCCTTATTTTCCAAAAGATCCGCGTCTAGACTGGCGCTTTTTTCCGGCAAAGCTCCAAGCCGGAAAAAAGCAGCAGCCATTTTTATGCTAATGAAGCAGGGGGGATTTAAATCCCCGCTTCATTTGCAATTACAATATGTCTAATTTGCATCCCTTTTATGGAAAAGGGATGCAGTCTAGACACAGCCCTGTAGTCTAGACACACCCAAAGAGTAGAATGTTCCAATGCGGAGCGCTTCCAACAGAGAAAGCCTTGCATTCTATTGAGAAATTCCAGCATGACCAATCTCAAATACTGTGATGAGAAGAGACTTAGGAGATGTCCCTAAGCTAGAATGATACTGTCTTACTTAAAGCTTTATATTCTCAAAGAGTAAAAACCTTTTGCACCCTTGCTGACCTAAGGGACAATAGGTACCTGTGATTCTCTTGTTACCTATAGGAAATTTATATCTTCCTACGGGCCTAATTCAACAACAGAAATTAGTGATGATTCAATGTTAGAGCAGGAGACCTGGAAGGTCTACATTTCTATTTCTGCTTTGATTTATTGCATGATCAGAAAAAATCATTTAACTGCTCTGACAATCATCTCTAAATCAATAATAATAATTTTAAGCATGTACTTTAGTTCCGTGCTGAATTGGAGAATAAATGAAAGGTGCTTTTTAGTATTTGCTATCTATATGCTCTAGTGACATTGTTTGTGAAAAGTATAGCCTCTGATTAGTCTCCATCATCTGTCTGTGCTATGTGAGTCTGTCAAGTCCTGCTATGTGTCTTTTTAAGAATGGGGTCGAGGGGTTTTAGTGAAAATATGATCTGAGAAAATATTCTGATGTAATGTTTAATAGCCAAAACTGAATATCCACTCCATTTTATTCAGGGCTCATGTTTGGCCTTTCAAAGTCCTCATTTCCAGAACCACTTGCATTTTCTGCCCCATGAGTTCTTAATGATTTCCAGTTGAAAGTGTTATAGTGCCACATTTGGGTCATAAAAACCTCCTGAAAGATACCGTATGGCTTTCCCCAAACTACTATTTCTTCTTTCTGACAGAACCTCTTTCTTTTTCCCTTTGTAAATGTTAGAAAATATGCTAGCTGTCAAGCCAACCTGATACGTTTTAAAATCCTTTTAATCCTCTTTACTGTAACAGAAACATTTGAGACTGATCTTTGAAGATGTGGTACAGTGAAGAACACCTGCAGCTTAGTGCTCTGTGTTAACAAACACTCAGTGTGAGTCTAATGCCCTCTGGCATGTAAGAGCACTGTTGCAAAATACTGGTGTAATAACGAGTCCCTACCTTAACCTTAGACCCTTTACCTCTAGGTCTAAACCTTCAAATGACATTCCACTCCTTTTGACCCCCAAACACCTCAGTACATCATGTATGTGTCAAAGGAAATGATTTACTGTGCTGCCTGAAAGTTGAAAGTATGGCCATGTATTACTGTACATAGTTGAGAGTCTATGGTCAGCAAACGAGTATCTTTTTTAACTACTGTCTCAGGATGACTAAGCTTGGTTAACGTGAACGAAAAGTTGGCTTCCATATGCATTCATAAAAACTACACATTACACAAACAGAAGCCTGGAGCACCTGTGACTTTAAAGATCACTCTGGAAGAAATGAACATGTTTGTGGTTACAATGAATTTGGTAATAATTAGATGTGCCAGGGAATTTTTCACTGCCTTTTTAGCAAACTACAATAAAAGAGTCATCAAATATTTCCTTACGGTTTTCTATTCTCTTTCATCCTTCACCATTAGTATTCTGTCTCTGCATATTTTTAAAATAGAGCTGCGGTTGGTCAGATAATATTTTTGGTTGTTGAAACAGACAAACTTTTGCACGACACCAAGTTCTTATCCTGGAAAGTTTGTCTCCTTCACTGACAAATATTACCTAATCCACCTTGTGTCTTCTCATGTCCTGGGATGAACACAACTACAACAATGCCGCAAAAGCAATGGAATATATGTTTAAGATGGTGTTGTTCTTTTGATTGGATTCTAGCCTGCCAATCTATGCACTTATAAAAGTATTGTCCAGAAAATTCTGCTTTGATAAGAATATAAAGAGGTATATATGAAGAGCAACCACGTGCATTGGTGCATAAAACCTCACTTAAATAATGAAACCCTGTAGCCAGACACGAACCCCATCTTGGTTTCTGCCCCCCTCCCTGCCCCCCAGAGAGCAAGAGAAAGGCAGTCAGCCTTTGATGCCCTGGGAACGCAGGTGTGCTGCCTGTCCCTGATTCTACCATAAACAGAAACCAGACAGTAAATGGGCTAGCTGACGACCCGGGGCCTCCCGTCGCCCTGATGGCTATAGTAGTTGACATGCCTGCACTGTCCCAGTAGAGGAATCTTTGCCCATCACATACCAGAGGTGCCCATTGTCTGCATTTTCCCAGGTGTGAATTATGCTTTGCACCCTGCGTGGGAAACTTGGCATTCAAAGCCATTTTTCCTAATTGGCCACCTGAGCCCAGGAAGAAGCCTACATGACCCAAGGGGTATAAAGAGGAGTTCAGTAGCCTACCCCATTTGAGCTCCTATCATCTATACCTGCTGGCAGGTATTGATTGTCTCCCGAGGTCTGTGGGACACCCAACCTCGCCTTACTTCTTCCCGAGGGATTGAGAGAAAGACGCTGGCCACGCCAAGTCTGGAATGCAGGGGTGAGAATATATACCTGCTATGTGTCTATTTTGCATGCATTTAATAAGAGCTCAGAGAACCAAAAGGGTTTCATGGTACCTGTAAGTGACTTATTAGTGTAATTTCTGTCCTGTCCTTTGTAGTGGCTGTGTTATCTGTAACACAGCAGTAGCATTTAACAACTAAGTTTACCCTGTAACAATAAAATAGTAACTGTTTAAGCTTTAACCTGATTCCTTCAGTTGCTGTAACAGAACCAAGCACAATTTAAAAGAACTTCAGCTGGTCATAAGGGACTCACTGCCCTGACCGTCGGCTGACAAACCCACCCAGTTATCTTATAACCACTAAGGCTACGTCTACACTACAAAGAAAAAAGATGCACAAATTGCGGACCGCAATTTGCATATCTCTTTTTCCGCTTTTCTAAAGAGGCTTTTCTGAAATTTGACACATCTACAGGGTGCCAAATTTAGGAAAAACACGCTTTTTTGAGCCATCCCTTTTTCCTCATGGAATGAGGTTTAAAGGGATGGTGAAAGAACGTGTCCACTTTTTCAAAAAAAATGTCAGAAAAGCAGACACTTTCCTTGGATCAGGTAAAGAGCTGCAGTCTAGACATAGCCTATCTGTGAGGCCTAGTGTCTCACTACTCACAACAGGAACAGTGCTACTGAGGGGTCTGTGGAGACTAGAACCACTGCTATGGAGGTTAGAGCAGAAGACCTGGAAGGTCTACCTTTCTATTTCTGCTTTGATTTATTGCATGATCAGCAAAAATCATGTAACTGCTCTGACAATCATCTCTAAATCAAGAATAATAATATTTTACAGACATACGGTGAGGCTAATTAATCATTAGTGTTTATAGAGTGTTTTGAAATCATCAGGTGAAAGGTACTTGTAGAAGTGCTGGCTATTACATGCTTATAGCATTGGTCCAGATCCTGAGTTAGTGTGACTTGGCACTGCTTTAGTAACGTAAATGCTCTTTAGACCAGCTGAGGATCTGACTCATTTTGGTATGGATCAGACAGGAGAAAAATTATTTAGCCTAAAGGCATAGAGCACATTTATATAACTAAGGTTTTGTCTACATTTACAATGCTGCAGCAATGTCACTATTTCTTCCACTTTACCCTTTTCAAGGGTATGTCTACACAGCAGGGCTAAATTCGAAATAAGCTACGCAATTTGAGCTACACTAAATACGTAGCTTAAGTCAAAATAGCTTATTTCGACTTTTGGTGCGGTCTACACAATAGTTATTTTGAGAGAGAGCACTCTTCCTCAGACTTCCCTTACTCCTCATACAATGAGGTTTACAGGAGTCAGAGTAAGAAGCCCATTATTTCAAATGTATTTCAAAATAACAGACTTGCTGTGTAGATGCTCACTACGTTATTTCAGAATAAGCAACGTTTATAAGGTATTTTTTAAATGTTTGTAATTTACATCATCCGGGGCCATATATTTCTTAAGTAAGGCATGGCTACACTAGAGAGTTTACAATGGCAGAACTGTAGGGTAAGTTGCTGTAAGTCCTCTAATCTAGCTGCTCCAAGCTAACGGGAGGACCGCTCCTATTAGCTTAACTGCTCCAGCCCCAGTGAGCAGTGGTAACGCTGTCCACACCAGAACTTATGTCAGTGAAACTTATGTCACTCGGGGGGTAATTTATTCACCCTTCTGGTGACATATGTTATGCTGACAAGTTATAATGTAGACATAGCTTTAGTATCTAATTTTCTGAGGTCCTTTTTTTAAAACCCACTCTGCTATTTGAATTGAGTGAGACTTAATAAAACCAAGTGACTGCCTGATACCATGCAATGTGTCATTGGCTCCATCATATCCGACGCTTCTCATTGGGGCACAATACTCCTTCTCTCCCTCCCCACTTTGATCTCAACCAGCCATTAGCCTTGAACATCCAGGATGATATCAACTCTAGTGCAGAGGGCCAGTGCAAAGCACCATTGAAATCCCATATAAATTCTCAAAATAGGATTTAAGAGGTACAGATGTTTTTGGCAAACCCTCTGTAAGAGGGTGAGTTTTATCCTGAGAGAACTTCTAACTTGAAAAACAAAACAAAACAGCCAAGTGCTCGCCAATAGTCCAAAATGATGATGAGGTGATTTTCTGATGAACCAGATGTGAGCAACTGATTAGATACGTGGGAATAGAATTTTTCAGTGCCCAAACAATGGGAGTAGGGAGTGGATGGGAAAAGATAAAAAAACAGTTCATTCTCTTTATCCCTATCCTTGTATTCCCTTCTTTTCCAGTCCTTTACTTTCAATCTGCCCCCTTACTTTATTTTCCCTCTTTCTCTCTCAACTATCTTTATTCTCTACCCTGCTTAGAGTATCCGCATAAGGTTATGTCCTTGTATCTATGCCAAGAAGCAGGTCTTCAGGGTCCTTTAATGTCTTCCTTTGCTCATTCTGTGGGGCTGCTCCTGCCCTACCAGCAGAGTGGTTCCCCTCTAGTCACTGCAATGTCTTGCCAGGTCAAACACAAGGGTAATATTATATCTTATTTTTCTTTAAATTGCCCCACTTAACGCAGCTGTAATACCTTGTAAAACCCCAGGAATGCCACTCTCGCAACTTCCTTTCCACATGCTGCTCTTGTGGTCCATGAGGAAGGAGCTGACGGTAAAAATGGTAAGACACCTACGTGTCTTTTCTTAAAAGACTGTAATATACTCCATGCAGCAAGAGGCTGGCTATGGTGAATTCGGTTCCTTCAAGGGTAACATTATCAGTCACCATTTTCTTCTCAAAGAGTGGCCATCACTTGGGACACACAAGAGTTTGAAGATACAGGATGGAAAAGAAAGCTGGCTTTCAAGTAGCTGCAGAAAAGACCCAGTCATACATGCCAGAACAATGTTTTTGAAAATGATGATTGATGACCATTGCCCCACATGGAGTGAAGGGGTTTGGCGAGATCTAGAAGTGGACAAAACACATGTGCCCTGCTGTTAAAACTGAAGAACCAATTTGGAATTTTGCTACACCCAAAACTTGCTGAATTGTGCTTACAGGACTGGGTGGCAATTTGAGAGGAAACTGACTGGGTTCTAAACTAGCAGATGGAGATCCCCTGGAAGAGGAACAGAGAATCACAGAAAACATCCTCCCACCCAACAACTTCTCTTACATCACTAGAAAGTCTGTCCCTGTGTCCAGAAAACAGAACAGGGAAATAGAGTGGCTCCAGAAGTGCATTTTCTTCCCCAAGGCTATTATGGGGATAATGGCTTTGTAAAGCACCTTGACCTCTCTGCCTAAAAATGTGCTATATAAAAGAAAACTACTACTACTACAAAAGAGAAAAATAGCATGTGTAGCAGTGCTTTAACTCCCTTCTGAGGAGCTTCACAAGAACTAAACGAAACACATGCATAGATATTCCTAAGTTGGCTAAGAAACAGAAGTGGAACTTACAGTTAAATACTTTGTTACCTTCTTACCAGGCATCTGAGGACTGGTCTCCAGAAAGGTATCTGATTAAACAGAAACTCAGGCTATGTCTACACTATGGGGCTAAATTGGAAAAAGGTACACAAATTGTGGAGCACAATTTGCATACCTTTTTCCTTGAAGGTACCTTTTTCCGATTTTTTTTCAGAAGAGGCTTTTCCAAAATTTGGCCCAAATTTCGGAAAAAAACCCTCTTTCAGAAGAGCCTTTATTCCTCATGGGAGGAAGAAGATAAGGCTTCTGAAAGAGCGCATCTGCTCTTTCACAAAAAAAAGTGGAAGAGCAGGCACGTTCTCTGGACACAGTGGAGTGTTTCTGGGATACCTATAGTATCCCAGAAAAACCCCATAGTCTAGATATAACCCCGATGCTTCTGTATTTGTATGAATTCCAAAAACAAATTTGCACATGAACTCAAACCTATGTGAAGATTTTTATGTTTTGCCAGTGAGCAAATTGTTTCACCGGCTATGCATTTCATTCTGCCAGGGCAACATTCACTCTAATTGTTTTACATGTTACAGCTTAGGAGGCGCCAAGACCAAAATAAAGCCTACTGTACATACTCTGTACTGTGAAATCATAGGACAGAGGCTCCAGGGAGCAGTTGTAGTTCCTTTCTACAATCGCAAACTTGTAAAAGAAAACTCTTTGGATCCTTTTCCTGCCCCACACAGATACATATACAAACAACATACAGCAAGGTATTTATGCATCTTCACAAAAAATATTTAGTGCTTCCAGCAGTCCCCTGTCTCACCGGTCAAAATGGAGGATGAATTTTCGTCTCCGCAACCACACTCCATGGCTGCGTCTAGACTGGCAAGTGTTGCGGAAAAACTTGCCAGCTGTCTACACTGGCCGCTTGAATTTCCACAAGAACACTGATGATCTCATGTAAGATTGTCAGTGTTCTTGCGGAAATACTATGCTGCTCCTGTTCGGGCAAAAGCCCTCTTGCGCAAATGCTTTTGCGCAAGGGGGCCAGTGTAGACAACGTGGTATTGTTTTGCGCAAAAAATCCCCGATTGCGAAAATGGCGATCGGAGCTTTCTTGCAAAACCGTGTCTAGATTGGCACGGACGCTTTTCCGCAAAAAGTGCTTTTGCGGAAAAGCGTCCATGCTAATCTAGATGGTCTTTTTCGCAAATGCTTTTAACAGAAAAACTTTTCCATTAAAAGCATTTGCGGAAAATCATGCCAGTCTAGACGGAGCCCATGATGTTAGCCAGCATGGATCAGTATGACAGATATTAAAATTATGTGCAGGAGGGAGAAGGATCAAGGCAGTGATTCTGTTCTGCCAATCCACTAACTGTACCACTCAATCTGCATGAAGGGCACAGCTAGGTAAATACTGCACAAAACTCATCAATTTTCAGATTAATGCTATTCAACTACTGTCTTCCACTGATGTTCACTTTTCATATGTGCTCTGGTGAATGAGCTTTGCATGCCTGAATTCTCCCAAAAAGCAAATTTTAGATATGACATGATTTTATATTCTTCAAAAGTGGATTTCAAACTGAAGAACCAAACATCAAAGTGAATTTTATACTTATTTAAGCAATTCAAACTCTATGCTGTCCTTGGTAAGTTATATCAGCCATCCCACTAGGGAAGAGAAATAGGACTATATAAATAAACAACTCAGGCCAAATTTAGAATCTTCACACTCATTGTTTTCAACCTATATCCAAAAGTGTTTCACTAAAGAATTTGCAAATAATATTTCAAAACCATATACATGTTGCCATCTCTTACAGTTAATTTGTGAATCAAAAGCAAATTCCAGCTGATTAATTGTTATTATTTTTCACAGGTTTAATAAAGAATCCTTTTAATCATTAGTACTGGTCAATTGTGTTAGGTGTTCTCCACTTTCACAAGAAATGGATATTTAGTCAAGAGGACCCATTTTGATACCAGATCTTAATATCTCTACGATTTCTGGGAGCAACATACCCAGAGCTTCAGGCCCTTCCTGAATAAGAATGTTAAAAAAAATCCCAGCCATAAATATAAAAAGACATCAAGTAACATAAATAGTATATTAAAGCAACACAAGAGGTCTGCTCTAATTCCACAAGTATGAGAAAATCAGAGTTACAGGAAGAGAAATCCCAGCTTTGATAATGAGTTGCTGTGTGGTCTTGGACAGATCGCAAAGGGCCCTAATATGAACGTCTTACTCACATGGGTAAGTACTTTGAAAATAGGTCTTCTGTGGGTCTACTTGTTTGAGTGAAATTTCACAGTGTGGCTTTGAAACTCCCTGTACCTCAGTTTATCCATGTGTGAATCACAGATAATCTAAGTACCAAGAGAGTTGGGAATGCTACTTTGAAAGTATGCTGTGAACATTTTAGTTTGAATTCTGAACTTTCTATAATTTTCAGAGCTGCTACAATATGGCTTTTAATATTCAAAACTAACTGCTGAAATAGCCTTCATTTCATCGCCGGACATTAAATTCACACATTCTGGGTCAGACTCTGATCTCATCTATACGTCGTGTAAATCAAGAGTAACTCCATTGAGACCCTGAATTTGCCTTGGTATACACATAGTGAGAGATGATAGGGACATTTCTCTAGTAGTACTTATGTGTCTATTACAGGGTGACGTATATGCTGTTATAAATTGTAATTTGTTTTTACTGCTGTGTTAATCAAGAGAACAGCTTGCCACAAATCAGGGGTATTGCTCTACATGTGTGTTGTATATAACGCTGCACCATTACTAAATATTATAGGTTCAACTGTGGTACATTTCACATATTGAGACCAAATCTTTTCCATATATTTGGCAATGTCCGCCTTAGTTCCTAACATTTTGCTCCACCTTTCTTGTTTTCCTAATATTTTTAATTCTAGCCAGCTGTTTGTGGGAAGCCTTGAAAACTGTAACTAAAGTAGCATTTCTGCTTAAACTAATTCCCTGAGTATATATTCTCCACATTACCAGTATATTCCCTGCATTTCTTGACATTCAAATATGCTTTAACTTTTATAGTCATGTGAAAAAATGTCAGTTAGACCTGAAAAAAAAAAAACCCTGGCCACAACAACCCCCTGGACTTTGGGAAAGTTTAGATCCAGCTTGGATCTGAAACATGTGAATCAGTCCCATCTCTAATAAAAGCCTGTTCATCTACAAAAACATATGTACCATAATGTACAGTATGTACAGCGCAGCAATGCGAATGCAAAGAAAGTCCATTTCTCTAACAGTGATTCAGAAATGCAAGTTCAGTACTAGTGTGACCCTTTTGCCAGGTGGGGCCAGCAGCCAGGGCCGGTTTCAATATCTAGGAGTTCCTTTCCATTGACACAAAACAGAACTGGCTCAAGGGCCACTTAATAACCTGGGAAATTGACATACCAATGCAAGGCAATGCTTCCCCACTTGTAAGCACAGAGTCTGAGTTTAGAAAAGAAACTTTTAATACAAGGAGGGAAGTAACCTGGTGTTAATCTGGGAAAAAAATCACAAACAAGTATCAGAGGGGTAACCATATTAGTCTGAATTTGCATAAACAACAAGAAGTCCTGTGGCGCCGTATAGACTAACAGATTTATTGGAGCATAAGCTTTTGTGGGCAAAGACCCACTTCATTAGATGCATGTAGTGGAAATTCCAGAGGCAGGTATAAATATACAGGCACATGAAAAGAAAAGAGTACCAACTACAAAAGCAGTTTCTCCTCTCGTGGTTTTCACACCTCCACATCAGCTGCTAGAAGTGGGCCTCAAACTCCCTAACTGAATTGACCTTGTTATCTCTGGCCTTTCTCTTGATTGGTACTCCTTTCTTTTCATGTGCTTGTATATTTATACCTGCCTCTGGAATTTCCACTCCATGCATCTGACCAAGTAGGTCTTTGCCCAAGAAAGATTATGCTTTAATAAATCTGTTAATCTATAAGGTGCCACAGGACTTCTCATTGTTTAACACAAACAAGGTTGACAGACATAAACTGTGACTAAAAGACCCACCCCCAAATAGGTTGGGCAGGGTCCTTTTCCTCTCAGGTTCTTAAATCCGGCAACACAAAAGTCCCTTTCCCATGCCTGACCCTTCTCTGTACCCCACTTACAGTTGCAGTCCTTGGTCAGTACAGACCAATAGCTCCAAGATGCATCTGCAGAGTTTACCTTCCTCTCTGGGTAGGGGTAGGGAAACAGAGGCCCCTTATTTGTTCCACTGCTCAAGCACTTGCTCACTGCCCCTCTCTACCAGCCACCCTGTTGGCTGCAATTTGGCCACCCCTGCTGGCTGATTGCTCACCTCTTTTGCCGTGCTTCTCCACCAGCCACCTGCTTTGCTCATCGTGCCTCTCTGCCACTACCCTGCTGGCCACTTGTTGTCCCTCTCTGCCACAACATCCAACCCTCAGTTGCCTCTGCTGCCACCTGCCTCTCTTCTGGAACTCTGCACATCAGTCTCCCAGGGCACATCTACACAGCAGGGGAAAACTGGAATTAAGCTACACAATTTCAGCGACGTCAATTGCATAGCTCAATTCCAAATAGCTTCATTTGGCTTTTGGTGCTGTCTCCAAAGCAAGAAGTTGAAGGAAGAGTGTTCCTTACTCCTTGTGAAATGAGGGTTACAGGAGTTGGAGGAAGAAGTCCTCCAGCTCGACATTATTTCAAAATAACGACTTGCAGTGTAGACATACACCTTGTTACTTTGGAATAATGTCAGTTATTCCGAAACAACGCTACTGTGTAGACATAGCCTTAGTAATTTTCAGCTCTCAGCCGGCAGGGCAGAAATACTGCCCCATCTCAAGTGATTTCAGCTGTGATTGAACATTGAGGAAAAAAAACCAAAACCAGGCTCCTAATGAAGCCAGTTTAGCCTTTTCTTTGAACAGTGGGGAGGGACAAGTTAAATCAGTCTAAGGAGGACCCTTGGGGAGGGTTTGCAGCCTCCTGACTGGGACACCTGTCCCAACCCCTCTTACTTTCACAGGGCTCTGGCATTTAAACCGCTAGCTCAATGAGGTTCTCTCAGCTGAGTGTGACCCTCCTCATTTGTGCAGGTTAGGCACAGTCCTGTATTTCTAAAATAATTACAACATTGGTAACTATTTCACTACCCCTGCATTCAGTAGGGACGTAAGAGGTTAACCGGTTATCCAGTAAGCAGTCGGATTATCGGCCTTGCTTACAAAGTAACTAGTTAATCAGTCTGGCCAGCTGCCCTTGACTGCAGCCACAGCAGGCCCAACTACAACAGGCCTTCCTCTCACACACACACAGACACACAGACACCCCCCCCATCCGCAGTGGGGCCGGAACCGCCCCTGCTACCTGTAGATGGGACGTGAGCAGCTCTCCCCCCGAGCCACATTAACATACCTAACATTCAGTACTAAAAGTTAGAGCATCTTCCTGGACATTCCCAGGGGCTGCCGGACTGCCTCGAATCTTCACAGCACTTCTCATTGTGGGCAAGCACGCCAGCCAGCTCTTATGAGAGGGTCCTCAGAAGGCAGTGTTATAGTTGTCTACTGAAGTGCCTGTGCCAGGTATCTTCTTTCATTGATGGTACCACCAGACCTTTCATAATGCTCCGGCCCTCTTGCTCTGGATAAAGGGGCCAGAATCTCATCTATGTCAGCAGAAAGGTTGTGGTTTTTTTTTTAATTTAGGTGCCTAAACTTTCTCTAACTTTGAAAGAGGTGCTCAGCACTGTGCAAGTTCAGGCTCTCATGGATATATAGGTATTTCAGTAACATCATAGTGTCTGAGTTTTGGATTTCCTTGAAAAGCATCATTTAAAAAAATCTAGTTTGTTTTCATCCTACATCATTTTCATAATATTATATGCAAAGAGCTTGCATTTCTGCAGAAATCAAATTATTATTCAGTTTCTTCAAAGTTCTGCTGTCTCTGCAACGGTATTAGCTATGTTGGGGTATGTCTACACTACAGCGCTAATTCGAACTAACTTAGTTCGAATTAGTTAATTCGAACTAATCTAATTCGTACTAACGCCTCTAGAACTAAAAACTAGTTCGAATTAGCGTTTTGCTAATTCGAACTAGCATGTCCACATTAAGTGGACCCTGAACCGGGCTTAAGGATGGCTGGAAGCAGTGCCGGCAGGGCATCAGAGGAGGACTTAAAGCGTGGAGATGCTGTCTCAGGCTAGCCGAGGGCTGCGCTTAAAGGGTCCCGACCCCCACCCCGGACAGACAGTTCTCAGGGGTGCCCCACTTGCAAAGCAGTCCTGGCTTGGAGTGCCCGGAGTACCCACACTGGGCACATCACAGCACTCGGCCATCAGCCCGGCTGCACTTGCCGCAGGCTGCCATCTGGGCAGAGGGGACAATTGGAGGGCTGCAGGAGAGCTTCCATCCCCAGAAGCCCACAGAGCCAGCCCAGTCCTCCCCATCGGGGGCTCGTACCCCATTCCTCCCTCACCTCCTTCCACTTACCCTTCCCTAGCCCCTTTTCTTGATGTACAAAATAAAGGACAATTGTGTTCAAAAATGGAATCTGTCTTTATTGAACAAAACTGGGGGAGACTGGGAAAAGGAGGTGGGAGAGGGGAAGAGAGAGGCTGGGAGAGGGGAGGGCAACTAAAATGATCAGGGGTTGGGAACAGGTACCATATGAAGAGAGGCTAAAGAAACTGGGACTTTTCAGCTTAGAAAAGAGGAGACGGAGGGGGGACAGGATAGAGGTCTCTAAAAGCAGGAGTTGGGTGGAGAGGGTGCATACAGAAAAGTTCTTCACTAGTTCCCATAAAGAAGGACTAGAGGACACCAAAGGAAAGGAATGGGTAGCAGGCTTCAAACTAGTAACAGAAAGTTGTTCTTCACAAAGCAAAGAGTCAAGCTGTGGAACTCCTTGCTGCAGGAGGCTGTGAAGGCTACAACTAGAACAGAGTTTAAAGGGAAGTGAGATCAAGTCATGGAGGCTGGGTCCATGGAGTGGTATTAGCCAGGGGGTAGGAGTGGTGTCCCTGCCCAAGGTTTGTGGAAGGCTGGAGAGGGATGGCACGAGACAAATGGCTTGGTCACTGTCTTCGGTCCATCCCCTCCAGGGTCCCTAGGGTTGGCCGCTGTCGGCAGACAGGCTACTGGGCTAGATGGACCTTTGGTCTGACCCAGGACGGCCATTGTAAGCTCAGGCTCAGGGTCGGGGGTCTCAGTGGACCACCTTGATCTTCATGCACACCTGCTCCTGGGTGGCCAGGCTGGCAGCTCTCCTGCCCTAGCTGGCCACTTTCCTGTGCCTAGTGCAGAGATCGTGGACGAGGTCCACGATGTCTGCACTAGCCCAGGCGGGTGCCCGCCTCTTGCGGTCCCGGGCAAGCTCCCGGGAGCCGCCAGCCTGGTCCCGGGAAGAGGGGGAGGGATGGGGGGCATCGGGTGGGTGGCTCGATCCGTGCCAGGTGCAGGGTCTGCTGGCTGGGTGCTGGCAGGCTTGCACCTGGCACAGGCACCGTAGCCAACCTGTGCCCCTTTAAAGGGTCCGGGGCCGGGAGGGGGGCATATAGTTTCCCTGGTGTTGGCCAGAGTGGCCACCAGGGAAACCTGGGGAGGGCTAGCCTCCCACTAGTTCGAGTTAAGGGGCTACACAGCCCTTAATTCGAACTAGTAAATTCGAACTAGCTTAATCCTCGTGTAATGAGGATTACCTAGTTCGAACTAAGCGCGCCGTTAGTTCGAATTAAATTCGAACTAACGGAGCGCTAGTGTAGCACCTATGAAAGTTAGTTTGAACTAACGGACGTTAGTTCGAACTAACTTTGTAGTGTAGACATACCCTTTGAGACAGAGAGTTGAACTTCATTCAGCAGAAGGGTTCACCTCTTCTGTGCTTGATTAATGTGAAATGTTTTCCTGATTTGTACTATAAATCCAGAGAGAGCAAATTGTCTCTCTTTCTCTTCACAGAAAACCTCAAAACCATGGTGAATAAGTGCTCCATTCCCTAATGTGTCCTTGAGGGGGCAAAGAGGTGAGTCAGCCAAATGCATTCTTTGTAGGGACTGAATTCCTGGCTTCAAAATAGCGACATAACAAGGGTGGGGGGAGGGAATGAAAACCCATTTCTAAAAGACAAATCAGTCTCCTTACAAACTCTTCTACCTGACACTCATTGTTTCTGGCCCAATTTCAGCAAAACGCTTGAGCTCATGTCAAGATTAAGCCTATGAATAATCTCATTGATTTTAATGGGTTTGCATGTGTGCTTCAAGTTCAGAATTAGTTTAAGTGGTTTGCTGAACCAGATTCCAAATACTTCCCCTGTCATCAGCAAGTGAATGTGTTTACCAGCATCTGTGGTATTCAGGGACAGATTCTCCATTTAAGCCACTGACTGTGTTTTGCTTGGCTATGAAAAGGAGCTTCTCAAGCAGATGTTGAGGCAGCAGCCATCACAACTGTACCTGGTGGAAGATGCTCTTCATCCCTGGCCTTTGCAAACAAAAATAGAATCATGACCCTGGATTTCCTCTGTGCTTTCTCATTTCGGGGAGATTGTAGTTGTGGCTGGCTCCCCTGGCCAGCCAGATGGAATTTCTTGTTCCTTTTTTGGGCTATGCATGACTAGACATTTTGGCTACGTCTAGACTGCAGGCTTCTTTTGGAAGAAGCTTTTCCAGAAGCGATCTTCCAAAAAAACTTCTTCCGAAAGCACACGTCCACACTGTCAAAGTGCATCGAAAAAGCGATCTGCTTTTTCGACAGATAGCGTCCACACTAAATGGATTCTATCTCACATCAAACTGTGATTACTATGGATGGAGTGGCCACCAGGGCACCTGTGCTTTTTCCTCTTTCCTCTCCTTTCAAAAGAACTCCCTCTTCCCCATCCACACACGCCTTTTTCTGAAAGAGCTATCTCACAAAAAGGCTTCTTCCTCGTAGAAAGAGGATTACCAATGTCGGAACCCCTTCCTCCCCTCCTCCCCTGTTCTTTCAATTTTCTTTGGAAAGAACATGATTGCAATGTGAACATAATTGAATTTTTGTCAGAAAAATGGAAGTTGAAAAAAACAAAACCAAACCCTGTAGCGTAGACATACCCCCTCATATCATTAGGATGGATACAGTGTAAGAATGAGAACAATATTTAAGAGAGATGTCCTCAGTGATTTAAGCAGGGTGTTACACAGAGGTTTTCGGTGCTGGTCACCTCGGTTTATTAGTGTTACCCCCCTTCACCAATTGAACTTGACCTGTAACCATTAGGTCCGGACCTTAGGTCCCTTAGATCCAGATCCCGGCCATCCTGTCCAGATGGGCAGCCTTCAACTCCCCCAAAGTCACCCGCTCAAACATTACCTTTTTGGCCCCTCCACCAATCAGAGTCCCTCTTGGTCCATCTGCATACCAGCGTCCCTTTTAGTCTTTCCACAGTTCAGAATCCCCACTTGCCTTTGATTGTTGGCCTCAGGCTGTCAATGGCGGAGTAGGGAGACCCGGGTCCTCCCTCTCCTTTGGGTCCCAGTCCAGGGCCCTAAGGTGGGGTCACAGCTGCTCCCCTGCTTGGTTGATGAGGAAGCCTCCCGAAGCACACCAACCCATGGGCCGTATGCCCCACCCTGAGCCACTTCCTACTCCAGGCTCCTGCCTCGGGGCTCCAGCTGTTCGCAAACGGGAACCAGTCTTACCATCCACCCCTCTGTTATGTGGCTCGGCACGGTATTGATCCTGGAGTTGCTCATTCCTCTCCTCCCCGTCCGTTCACCTGGAGGGTCACCTCGTCTGGCAGCTCCTTTCCCTGGGCTCCCGTGTCAGCCTCTGCTATCTCCGCGGCGTTCCTCGGGTCACACTAAACACCCTGGACCTAGGCTCAGGCCCTCTGGTGTGGTGCTAGCAGGGCACCGAGGCTCTCCTTTCCCAGCATCTGGTGGGTTTTTAATCTCCCCGCTGGCAGATATGCCAGGATTGCGGCATGACGTCACCAACGTGTGCTGCAGCGCGCATTTCTAGCTCCCGCTTTGGGAGCTCTCTGCCCCCGCCAGCCACCCTCGAGCAGGCACCGCACCACTTCAGCCCTCCGGGCGGTGCTCCCCACAGTGCCGGGCAAACCCGGCTGGAGTGCAGGACACGAGCAACTCATCGCAATGGGGCTTGAGTGCTCTGTCACACAGGGGAAAATTCAGGCTAATCCTGATGGTAGGGATAATTGTACAGAAGTGGTCATAATGGAGTTAACTGAGTTACCCAGAGTATTATGGGAGAGAAACATTCTCCTTCCATTCTTACTTCCTGTTGTGTAAATGCACACTTACACACACACACACACACACACACACACACACACACACACACACACACACACTATAGATGTCATTGAATAAAGCAGCAAGTTCCCAGTACTGTGAGCAGACTTTTTGTTGCAACTTTACAAACAAAATACTGTACGGCTGTGTCTAGACTGGCAAGTTTTTCCGCAAAATCAGCTGCTTTTGCGGAAAAACTTGCCAGCTGTCTACACTGGCCACTTGAATTTCCACAAGAACACTGACTTCCTACTGTAAGAAATCAGTGCTTCCTGCGGAAATACTATGCTGCTCCCGTTTGGGCAAAAGCCCTCTTGCGCAAATCATTTGCGCAAGAGGGCCAGTGTAGACAGCACGGTACTGTTTTGCGCAAAAAAGCCCCAATGGCTAAAATGGCGATCAGGGCTTTTTTGCGCAAAAGCGCGTCTAGATTGGCACAGATGCTTTTCCACAAAAAGTGCTTTTGCAGAAAAGCCTCCGTGCCAATCTAGACGCTCTTTTCCGCAAATGCTTTTAACAGAAAACTTTTCCGTTAAAAGCATTTGTGGAAAATCATGCCAGTCTAGACGTAGCCTACTAGTTTAAGGGGAGGAATACATTTGGAAAGCAGTAGTACCGAGGGGGACCTAATAATAAACAAATTAGCTGTGAGCTTTCCATCTGGTAAAAAGTTCCGTACAATCAGAGGAAATTAACACAAACGAATAAAAGGCTGTAGGATCTAGTTTATAAGAGTAAAATGACTAAATATTTATTAAAGGAATGCTACGGGGTCAACAGTCAGCTCCTGAGTGTAGACCAGTCAGCATCTCGTTTCGCTTAGCCTTAATTAATTGATCCCAGCAAAGTTCACATACCCCTAATACCTGAATGAAATCTGTTCCAGCACAGGGGAGCCTGCCCTGCAGAACTGAGAAGGTTCAGAATAGAGCTTGTTTTCATTAATGTTTTCAGTGAAAATTTTTGACTTGATGAAAAAAAAAGAAACCCTCCAACATTATTGCTGACAGCCTGAGGAAAGAGAATGAAGACCCCAAATTTTGGTAGATCAGTGCTGAAAAATAAAAGGTTTCTGGTTTTGGCTTAAATTGAGAGGTAAAAGGTTTCGTTTTTTATTATCTGAAAACCCAAAAGATTTCCAGGAAAAACAGACATTCTGTGAAACTTTTGATTTAATTGCGAACCCAATTTCCCAGCAAAATAAGCTCAACAGAAATTTTTTGATCTTAGTCCAGAACTATACATCACAGTGCACTCTCAGGGATTCATTTCCTGGAAGCATTTATGGGGCATAAGCAGTGAGGGTCTTGTGAGGTCTCCATGCATGGGGTGAATTTAATCCTCATCCACATTCTTTAGCATACAGTGCTTTTTGGATTCACTCTCTTCTTCAGTAGCAGGACAAAAGAGAAAGGGAGGAGACAACTATGTCTACAAATGTAACATGAAAAAGCAATTCTTCATTTTTTGTATTTTTTCACCAAGCATTTGATGATCAATACAACATAACCTCAGTATAATACAACCTTGAATGATAACCAGCTTGTTTTTCTGAACAAACTATACAATATTTCTTTCTTTCCCAAGATCTGGGTTATATGTTTTCTTTTTCGTCATTCAAAACTGTCACTGGTTTGATAGCTTGACGCCATGATTTTCTGGTTGGACTTAGACGCTGGATCCTTTGTAGATTTATTGAATCACCTTGTGTGTTTGGGTGACATTTATTTGACTTACCTTTCTGTGGGAATTGTTTGTCTTTTCTATGCAGTATTTGAAAATAAAATTCTTATGTAAATGAGTCCCATACCCGATGTGCTCCGTTTACTTCAATTTGCACTTAGGATTTCAGGGTTTCTATACTGTACACCATATCTCAGTATCTTTGCATTGCATAAGAATCCAAAATTTTCTGTAAGGATAGGATTATGAATTAATTGAGCACAAACATTCCTTTGATGTGTGTAGTTTTATTGTTTTTTCAAAATAAAAGACTGCACTTTTGAATATCATCAAAAGAATCTATTGTATTCCTTTTTACTCATTACAAAGGGAAGAAATAACCCATATAAGTCTATGCTTCTTTGTATTTCACTTTATCTTTATGACTGCATATTGTTCTGCTTCATCTGTAATGTACTGAAATGGCTATTTTGAGAACAGTGTCTTTGGTTGAATAGAATCAAACTATTCAGCTGTGGGTCATAAAACCTACTACGCAGCTAAAAGCTTAAGTAAAATCTCCTTTAGCTCAAACAGGTAGGGATCTTGTGCTTTTGCAACAGAAGTGGCCTAGGAAAGTGGTGAGAGGTCCATCCGTGTAGACATTTAAATATACACTAGGAAAAGTATTAGCAAACATACTCTAGAGGGATGATTTGAAGAGGACATTAAGTGTCTATGGCTGTGTCTACATTGGCACCCTTTTCCGGAAAAGGGATGCTAATGAGACACTTTGGGATTGCAAATGCCACGGGGGATTTAAATATCCCCCGCGGCATTTGCATGAACATGGCTGCCACTTTTTTCTGGCTTATTTCAAGTAGGAATAAGGGATCTTCCGGAAAAGGGTTTATTTTCCGCAAGATCCCGTCTAGACTGGCGCTTTTCTCCGGCAAAACCCCGAGCCGGAAAAAAGCGGCAGCCATGTTCATGCAAATGCCGCGGGGGATATTTAAATCCCCTGCGACATTTCCAATTCCGAAGTGTCTCATTAGCATCCCTTTTCCGGAAAAGGGTGCCAATGTAGACACAGCCTATATGTCTTTTCCATGTCTACTAGGTTTAATTTGTCTGATGGCGTAAACTGGCACAACTCTGTAAACTGGAACTGAATCTGTTTATAACAGCTGATAAGTTAGCCCAGTGTTTTCTATAACTACAGTATGAGGGCTGGGGGAACTATAAAGGAAAGAGAAGGGAAATGTATTTCTGATATTATTTCTTATCTATATATAGGCTGTTAGGCCATAAGGACATACAATACATTGCCTAATGCAAAAGGCAGCCTGAATGTAGAGACCTTATTTTTCTGACTCTTTAAGTAACTAGGATTTCAATCCAAAACTGCAGGTTGTAACCTATGTTCTAATTAAATTTGCACTTGCCCTACTAATTACATAAGTTATCACAGGATACACTGCTCACTAATAGGAAATAATAAATAACCACAGCAAAGCCAAACTGTTTCCTGTGCTGTTAATTACACTAGAGGACACTTCCAGTGAAAGGAAATGAGAGCAATATTCGAAGAGCATTTATGTTTCTGGTATTATTTCATGGTTAGCTTAGTTATGTCAGGAAAAAAGGCACTCCTAGAGGAAACGGGGAAAGAATTTCTAAGGTGGAGTTTTCAAATATGAGGAAACAGAATTAGTTAGCTAATAGGATTTTCCTAGGTGAACTAGAAGATTTCTGTCAGATTTCTGGAAGGGATATGACTGGGTTCTAAGATGAAAATATAGAAAAATAATATAAGTGATTATTTTAAACAATGTAATGATAGTTCTTCAAGTGCTTTCTTATATTCATTTCACCTAGGTGTGTGTGTGCCACATGTACAAGTTCTGAAAGCTTTTTACCCTTAGCAGTATCCACTGGGCAGCCATGGAGTCCCCTGGAGTGGCAGCATTATATCCTCCCATATATACCTTTGCTGGCCTTCCACCCCCTCAGTTCCTTCTTACCGATGGTTGCTGGAACACTTTGCTTGCTCTTTTGGAAGTGCACCCTTAGCCTTTCTTATCTTACCTCTTGTAAATAGTTCTGTAAATAGTTGTCATTAGAGTAGTTGTTAACATTAGTTTACATTAGAGTTGTTAATTCGCACCTCTTTCTCCCCCTGCAGGGAATGCTGAGGGGGGGGGGGGGGAACTCATGGCTTCAAGTCCTGTGCACAGTGCCAGATGCCCAGGCCGTGCAGGGATCCTCACAAAGAGTGCCTTAAGTGCCTAGCAAAATGCAGGACAATGTAGCACTTTAAAGACTAACAAGATGGTTTATTAGATGATGAGCTTTCGTGGGCCAGACCCACTTCCTCAGATCAAATAGTGGAAGCATTCTGAGGAAGTGGGTCTGGCCCACGAAAGCTCATCATCTAATAAACCATCTTGTTAGTCTTTAAAGTGCTACATTGTCCTGCATTTTGCTTCAACTACCCCAGACTAACACGGCTACATTTCTATCACTATTCTTAAGTGCCTAGGAGAGGGTCACTTGACCAATTCTTGCAAGATCTGTAGGTCATTCAAGTCTAGAGCCAAGCATGAGTGTGACTCTAGGCTGAAATTGTTGCTGATGGAGTCAGTGCTTCAGCCCATGGCACCGGGCCCTGCACCATCTATGAGGAGTGCACTGGTGTCAGGTTGTGTGAAGCAGGTACCAGATTGCTCATCAGCACCTCAGCACTGATTCCAGTCCCTAGCACTGGGGACCTCCAAGAAGGCACAGAGAGGAAGATCTCCATGGAGAGAGGGGCATGGGGTGCATCCACATGGGGGACACCCAAAGGCTCCTTCCTCGCCAAAGCACAACGTTTCTCTCATGCCGTGTAGGCGTAGGTTGAGCAGTCCAGAGGTCCAGGACCTGTTGGTGGAAGAGGTCCCAGAACCATCTACCCCAGACACATTCTGATTGAGCTCACAACTTCACTGGGCCTGGTCCCATGTGGTAGAGACTCCCACATACAACCCCATCTAGAGCAGCAGATGGTGTCCAAGCCTCTGGCACCGAGGGGTTCACTTACGGCACTGACCACTAGGCCTGCATCGACCTGGAGCACACGCCTGGCACCGGCCTCTGTGGCAGGCCCACCTCCGACAGTGTAGGCGTTGAGTGTGGCTCAGAGTGGGGCCCATCTGATACCGATGACACCATGCCCTCAGCTGGATTCGGCACCAGGGCATGGTAGCATGCTCTCGGCGGCACCACACCGGGAGAAACATGCAGCCATGGTGCATCACAGCCAGCACTGGGCTCCATTGTCACCTGCAGCACCACTATGGTTGACACTGGAGTACTTATCAGAGTCAGAAGCAGAATCCATAGTGTTGAGGGCTTCCTTGCATCAGTCCTCCAGGTCCTGACGGTCCTGCTCACCACACCAACGTCTTTCACAGCACCAATCTCAATTGGATCACTGCTCCAGGCATGCCAGCCCGCTGCCTCAATGGCAACCACCGGCCTGGTAGCCCTTTTGGACAGGGGCATACCACCAGGTCCAGGAACAGGGAGTACCAAGGTCAGCCTCAGCCTCAGCATTGCTGCACTAGGGGCATAGGGGGACCTTGTCAGCCATGCTGCATACCCGTGCACAACTTCGGAATCCAGGACTAGCCCATAAGGGATAGCCAGTCCCTCCTCAGTCACAACTGCCTTAGGCTCAGCAGGTGATGCCCCCTGAGGAACTGGCAATGCTGAGGGACTCTTCATCTCTTCCCCGATGAGGCTTTAGCTGACCCATCTCTGGCTATGCCCACCATGGACATGCACACGCATCAGGAGCTCGTTAGCAAGCTGGCCCTAAACCTGGGGGTGCAGGTGGGGGAGGTGGCAGAGGAGTCTGACCTGATGGTGGACATCCTGATGGCAGATGCCCTGCCTAGGATTGCCCTGCTTGTCAATAAGTCGGTGGCTAAAATTACGAAAACCCTTTGGCAGACACCGGCATCCATCCCACTGATGCAGAAGGGGGTAGAGAGATGTTAGTTAGTGCCACACTCAAGGCATGAATACCTCTTTGCCCACCTACCCACCTGCCCCCCCTCTCCCCCGCACCCCCCGCTCAGTTTTGGTGCAGGCTGAATACCAGAGGGAGAGGCAGGGCCAGCTTGGACTCACCCCCAAGAGTAAAGAACTTAGGGTATGTCTACACTACCCTCCTAGTTCGAACTAGCAGGGTAATGTAGGCATACCGCACTTGCAAATGAAGCCCGGGATTTGAATTTCCCGGGCTTCATTTGCATAAGTGGGGAGCCGCCATTTTTAAAACCCCACTGGTTCGAACCCCGTGCAGCGCGGCTACACGGAGCACGAACTAGGTAGTTTGAACTAGGCTTCCTAGTTCAAACTACCGTTACTCCTCGTGAAATGAGGAGTAACGGTAGTTCGAACTAGGAAGCCTAGTTTGAACTACCTAGTTCGTGCCCCGTGTAGCCGCGCTGTATGGGGTTCGAACCAGCGGGGTTCTAAAAATGGCGGCTCCCCGCTTATGCAAATGAAGCCCGGGAAATTCAAATCCCGGGCTTCATTTGCAAATGCGGTATGCCTACATTACCCCGCTAGTTCGAACTAGCGGGGTAGTGTAGACATACCCTATGAGATCTGGATCTCTTGGGGAGGAAGGCCTATGTTACCGCTGGCTTTCAGCTCAGGATTGCGAACCAACAGGCAATGCTCAGCAGATACACCTACAACTCCTGGGTGGCGGTCGAGAAAACAGAGACCAACTCCCTCAGGGAATCGCAACAGGAGTTCGGGGCCCTTACAGAGGAAGGCAGAGTGGTGTCTCACACTGCCCTCCAAGACACACTGGATGCTGTTGACTTGACAGCATGGTCAATGCCACGGGCATAGTGATGCATGGGAACTTGTGGCTCCAGGTATTGGATATCCATCTAGCCCTCTGGGACCTCTGCATCAAATAGGGGATCTACCTCCAGGCCACTTGCCTACTAGCTACTCACAACACCCTGATGGACTGGCTCAACAGGGCATTTTCCTCCCACGAGTGGTTCCGCGGGGAGGATGTGGTCCACCATCTTTTCCCCACCTAGACCTGTTTGCCTCAGATACCAACAAGAAATGCAGCCGGTTCTGCTCCTACCTGAACCATTTCCCAAGGTCAGTGGGAAATGCCATGTTTATGAGTTGGCCCCTTTGTCTCCTGTATGCTTTCCCACCCTTCCCACTCATACACAAAGCCCTCCAGAGGGTGTGGAGATGCAGGTTGTCAGTGATTCTGGTGGCCCTGGCACTGCTGCGGCAATGCTCGTATACCACTCTGATGTCACTATCAGTGGAGGACCCCTTCACTCTGCTGCTCCTACCAGACCTGCTGATTCAGGAGTTGGATCAAGGTCACCTGTGCCACCTGAACCTGCAATCCCTCCACCTCACGGCCTGCAAGGTCCGTGGTTGGGCAGCGGGGAGCTTCTCTGTTTGGACCCGGTCAGATGCGTACTGATGGAGAGTAGGAAACCCTCCATAAGGGCAACCTAGAGGGCCAAATGGAAGTGGTTCTCAACCTGGATAGCCCAGAAGGAAGTGGATCCTCTTCAGGCCCCTATTCCTCTGATTCTGGATTACCTCCTTGAGGTTAGGTGGCAGGGCTTGTTCAGCTCCTCAGTGAGGGTACACTTGGCCGCCATTGCGGCCTTTCACCCTGGGGACTGGGGAAGGTCTGTGTTTGTCAATATGATGGTTAAGTGTTTCCTGAAGGGTTTGGACAGACTCTATCCCCAGATTAGATAGCTGGTTCCCCAGTGGGACATGAATCTCATGCTCAAGGGGCTCATGCACCCCCCATTTGAGCACATAGCCATGTGTTCACTCTCCCCTCTCTCATGGAAGATGGCTTTCCTCGTAGCTATCACATCGGCCAGAAAGGTCTCTGAGTTGACAGCCATTGTGTCAGAGCCCCCGTACACTATGTTCTACAAGGACAAGGTGATGCTGTGCCCACACCCGGCCTTCCTGCCCAAGGTGGTGTCCCCATTCCATATGTCTCAGGACATTTTCTTACCAGTCTTCTACTCCAAACCCCATGCAGACGAGAAGGAACAGGCACTACACTCATTGGATGTAAGGAGAGCTCTTGCATTTTATGTAGTCAGGACAAAGCCATTTCATAGGTCCATGTTTCATCTCCGTAGTAGATAGGATGAAGGGCCTCCCGGTGCTGGTCCAGTGTCTCAAAGGTAAAAAGCTTCCGGAACTCGTGCACGCAATCAGCCCAAACATGCACAGTATGGTCCAACTGGGCTTTTTCCTCTCGCTAGAAGGTAATGGGTATTCAACTCATCTCACCATCCCTTCCAGATGTCACACTTTTTCAGTCCCTCCCCTATGCCATACTCTCAAATCTAGCCTCCTCTTTCCTTTCCATCAGCTAGCCACAGCACACCATGCTTTGCCGCGGCACATGTCCACCCTCATGGAAACACATCCAGACTATCGGTCCTAGGAAAGGCCACCTTGATTTGGCTTCCACACTCTAATCCCACTCTGAATCAGAGTTGGAAGACTCATGTGAACACTCACTCGGGTCCTATTTCTCTTATTCCTTACACTGATGTAATTAGGAGTGACTCCACTAAAGTTAATTGCATTATCCTTGTGGGAAATTGATATGAACGAGGGGTGCATTCAGTCTGTACAGTTTAACTTTGTTCAAGTGAAATGTGGTTTGTTTGCTTTTTTAAAATAAAATGGGTTTCAAGGACGTGTTCTTTCCTGGATATCACATGCACATTGCCAGTAGCAATAGTTATGTGAGCACATCAATTAGAATGCACAGACGCCTTAGAATTTTTATAATTACTCAATCAATTTTGATCTGAACAGCAACAAAATAACTCACTATATTAGTTTACAAAGATTTATTCAAATGGAGATTCAGAAAACAGGGAACTGGATGGAAAATGTAACTGAGCAGCTGACAATTATATTTAGTTTAAACAAGAGCAGGTAAAATCTCATAAAGTATGGACTCCTTTTGGCGCTTAGCACTGCTATCCCGGACCCATTGCATTATGCCTATCAACAAGTCAGTTAATCTAACAGCACAAAGTGGAACGGCCTGACCCTTCTTATCCTTGTTACTCACTTTAAATAATCTCTCTTAGGAGACTAATGATTCATACACTACAGCCAAAGACAGGGTCAAGCTGTGAACTGGTCTTCTGCCAATTATAGGTAAAATCAGGGAGTGAAGATGAAGGCAGGATCTATCAGGATATTACCATGGCTTGACTTTTTAATTGCCTGTAAAAGTTTCTAAGGCCATGGGACCAGTTCTAACAATATAAGGCTTTATGATCAGTTCTTTTCAAGACGGCTCCACACAGCTGTTCTGTTTCTTTTCCTGTTTAAAATAAGAGATCTTTAGGAATCATCTCTCCCCTGAGCAGCTAGGAGAAGTTTTATATCTCTAGAATGCCCACAGCATCACCTTTTGAAAAAATCACTATAACCAACTCCTGGTTTGATTTACAAGTGACAATGACTCTATGGGTGTGTCTAGACTACAGGGTTTTGTCGACAAAAGTGGGCTTTTGTCGACAAAACTAAACCTGTATCTACACTACTGCTGAGTTCTGTCGACATAACGTCGACAGAACTCAGCAGTTTTGTTGACGCTGGTAAACCTCATTTTACGAGGAATAACGCCTTCTGTTGACAGAGTTCTGTCGACAGAAAGCATTATTGTATCTAAACTGTCCTTTGCGTCTACACTGCCATGTCGACAAAGCAGCTTGCTTTTTCGACAGAACTGGATGTAGTCTAGATGCTCTTTGTCGACAGAAGCTTTGTTGACAGTATCTGTCGACAAAACTTCTGTCGACAAAAGCCTGTAGTCTAGACGTACCCTATTATGTGGAGCAAAGCTAAATAAGAAATTGAGGCCCTCTACCGTTCAAAGCTGTACTGTTCCATCTCCTATTTCTGTTCTTCAGTCTTAAAGCCTAATTCTGTTATATGATGCTGAGCATGTGCAGTAGGAATTTTAAGAGCTGGCTGTCATTCATAAGCGGGCCGTTGGTAAGTACATGTTCTGAAGGGTGATCTCTCCTCAGCATGCTGGTTTCCTGTTCTGGGAGCTGAAATCTTGCCACCGACTATGCTATGTGTGATTTCTAACCTTATCAACTCTGCAAGAAATTGAATTATATTTCCTAAGGCAACAAGAAAGATGGGAATAGGCACAGAGCAAGTAGGAAGAGCATTACTACTAGTCCCCTTAGCAAGTCTTGGCCAGCAATAATCACAACTATACATATAAAATGATGGGGACTAAATTAGCTGTTACCACTCAAAAGAAAGATCTTGGAGTCATTGTGGATAGTTCTCTGAAAACATCCACTCAGTGTGCAGCAGCAGTCAAAAAAAGCAACTAATGTTAGGAATAATTTTAAAAGGGATTGAGAATAAGACAGAGAATATCTTATTGCCTCTGAATAAATCCATGGTACGCCCACATATTGAATACTGAGATGTGGTTGCCTCATCTCAAAAAAGATATCTTGGCATTGGAAAAAGTTCAGAAAAGGGCAACAAAAATAATTAGGGGTTTGGACAGCTGCCATATGAGGAGAGATTAATAAAACTGGGACTCTTCAACTTGGAAAGGAGCAGACTTAGGAGGGATATGATAGAGGTCTATAAAATGATGACCAGTGTGGACAAAACAGATAAGGAAAAATTATTTACTTGCTCCCATAACACAGGAACTAGGGGCCATCAAATGAAATTAATAGGGAGCAGATTTAAAACAAAAAGAAAAATAAAGTATTTCTTCACACAACACACAGGGTGTGTCTACACTACGAGGGTTTTTCCAAAAAAGTGTCATTTTTTTGAAAAAACTTCCCCTGCATCTAGACTGCTGCTGCATTCTTTTGAAAGTAAATCGAAAGAACGTGGCAGTTTTTTGACCACGGAAAATCTCGTTTTACGAGGAAGAATGCCTTTTTTTGAAAGTGCTCTTTCAAAAAAAGGCGCTATTTAATGCAAACTGTGCTTTTTCAAAAGAGAGCATCCAGACTGCCTGGGTGCTCTCTTTTGAAAAAGTGGCTTGCTTTTTTGAAAGTACAGGCTGTAGTCTAGACGCTCTTTTTCGAAAGAAGCTTGAAATCTAGATGTACCCACAGTCAACCTGTGGAACTCCTTGCCAGAGAATGCTGTGAAGACCAGTACTTTAACAAGGTTCAAAAAATAACTACATAAAGTCATGGCGTATAGGTCCATCAATGGCTATTAACCAGAATAGGTGGGAATTGTGTCTATATCCTCTGTTTGTCAGAAGCTGGAAATGGGAGACTAGGGAAGGATCACTTGATAATTACCTGTTCTGTTCATTACCCCTAGGGCACCTGGCACTGGCCACTGTCAGAAGACAGAATATTGGGCTAGATGGAACTCCAGGGTAACTGTTCTTATATTTTCATGTTCTAACAAAGTTCTGCTTAATAGTGTAGTTAGTAGAATAGTAAAACAATGGTTGGCCCAGTTATTCATTAATCAGAGCTCCAATATCTTACCTTTTAGGGATCTTATTATTGATTAATTATGAGTATTTGGAAAAAACACTGGTTCAGAAAAAGCATTCACAAATCCTGAACAATTTCCACATTTTAATACAACTTATTATTTCTTCTGAAACTGTGTACTGGAAGTTTGAAAAGAGTTTAATAACAGATCATGAATTACAAACAGCAAACACCCAAATAGGAAGTAAGACCATGTGACTTTAAAAAAGCAACTATACAATGTGACTAACGGTGCATCTACACTGAAACACTATTTTGAAATAACTGATGCTATTCCGAAATAATTTAGTCCGTGTCTACACAGCAGGCAGTTATTTTGAAATTGTGTCAAAATACTGCCAAGCTGGAGGACTTCTTACTCCGACTCCTGTAACCCTCATTGTATGAGCAGTAAGGGCAGTCTGAGGAAGAGTGCTCTATTTCGAAATAAGTGCTGTGTAGACACTCCCAATTTTGAAATAAGCTACACAATTGACACAGCTCAATTTGTGCAGCTAATTTCGAGTTAAGCCCTGCAGTGTAGACGCGCCCTCTGAGTCCATATGTTAGACAGATACATTAGGGCTACGTCTACACTGGCATGATTTTCCGAAAATGCTTTTAACGGAAAAGTTTTCCGTTAAAAGCATTTTCGGAAAAGCACATCTAGCACTTTTTGTGGAAAAGCGTCCGTGGCCAATCTAGATGCGGTTTTCCGCAAAAAAGCCCTGATCACCATTTTCGCGATCGGGGCTTTTTTGCGGAAAACAGTACTATGCTGTCCACATTGGCCCTTTTGCGCAAAAGTCTTTCGGAAAAAGACTTTTGTCCGAATGGGAGCAGCATAGTATTTCCGGAAAAGCACTGATGATTTTACAGTAGATCGTCAGTGCTCTTCCGGAAATTCAAGCGGCCAGTGTAGACAGCTGGCAAGTTTTTCCGCAAAATCATATGCTTTTGCAGAAAAACTTGCCAGTCTAGACACAGCCTAGATGTATTGTTACTTAATCCATTTAGGAGAAATATGTCTCAGTACAGCATATAATAATCCCACTTTCTTATCCATGCTTGAGCTACTTCATTTGATAGGATTACATACAATGAAAATTGTGTTCAAGTGGCCATGGCTTGGTTTTCTGTTTTTTTGGCGGGGGACATATTTGTCTTTCTATCATAAAGATTTAACAGGTTTAGAATGAAATTTCCATCGTTTCTTCAATTTTAATATCTTTTTCAGCAATATCTTTAAAAAAGTTATTTGAATTCAGTTTAATTATCTTTGGGGCCCATAGTACTAAACACAAAGGATATGTATTATTGTGGGTTGGCATTGTATGTACCCTTTCTAATGATAAGATGTGGGTAATCAAAATACAGTATTAAACAATGTACATGATTAAACTTTTTGGATAATATTAAGAGTTTTCCTGAGAAATACCTAGGGAGAGGTTGATGCAAATTCCCCACCTCTGGTTTTGCCTTTTGAAGCTATGCCCTGAGAGGAGGGTCTTTGTCTGCTGAGTACCTGTTCCCAGAGACTGGACATGAAAGGACAGAGCTGTATAATCAAATGGATGAACTGTCCAGTTAGTTATTCTGTTTCTGACTCTGAGACAGTTATAATGTAAAACCATAGGGCAACCCCAGTTATGGGTTTCAAATCAATGACACATACGCCAGCCCAAGGCTGCAGTTTGGGGTAACGTTTAGTAAACCTTTTAGCATGTGTGTAGGTTCTTCCATTGGTTATAATATATTTCTCTGTAGTGCTTTTACCTCAAAAATAAATGCTTGCTTACAAAGAGCTATGCGGTAATTTGTAACTGCAAGCCATTATACTGTCCATAGCCTCTGGAGAGAAAGCAAAGCACAGTTGGTGTTTAGGTAGTTTGGCGTGGGGAGTATCATAGTGGAAGTAGGAACTGTACAACTTGGAAAAACCCCTGTCAAGAAGGGGAGAGATGCAGGTCTCTACCCAAGAGAGGAGATGGCTGAGAAGCCGGGTACCCTCGGTGGCCCAGTCGGGTGTGGGGCAGAATACAGGTACTGTTGCCTAGAACTGAGATGGTTAGTTCTCCGTGCCCACTGTTAGTTCTTGTCAAAGTCCTGTGTCTAACTGAGTAAAGATCCAGGGGGTCTGATCTGCATCTGGCATAGCTATACATTGATCCATTGATGTCGAGTCTGCAGAGCCACACTGACATACACTGGCTGAAGTTTTGGCTCTTGGAATTTTGCTAAACCATGCAATGCCCTGTGAAATATTTTCAATTGACTTGAACATCTGTATCTCTGACACCTCTGCTCAAGAGCCTGGATAATCTCTAGAAGCAAGCCTGGGATACTTTACTTCCTGAGAAGCTGACACAGGGTGATAGTGTGGCTTTTGTAAGGTCTGGGACACATATGGAAACCACTTTGGCATACTCCCAGTTCTTTGTAAGTATCTAGTGCTGAATGAAAATCTGTTCTGTAGCAGGATGTTGAAGATTCTGTATTCTCTCATGAAAATATTCTGCAGAAACTTGAGTTGTCTTCTGCAGCACTTTGCTCACCATGGGAATGCACAAAAAGCAAGCCCCTCCAAAACATTCCCATCAAATACTGTAGGAAATATGCCTGTTTATTTTATTAGCTGTATTTTAAGAGTTTGACAAGGGCACCCAGAGCTTGGGATGAACATTATGTTATTTACTGTGCTATAAGTTTAAAGAAAAAAACACAAAGGCAAGAATAAATTATCCACTATGATTTTACTAAACTGAAGACCGTTCCTCTTCATTCAGTCAGGATAACTGGTAATTTTTTGGAACAATTTTTTATTCCAACCCTGGGTTCTGTCATGGGGCAAAATTCATTCTCTTAACAGGGTGGAGGGTGGAGTGTGCAAGGCTTTAATTCCCAGGTTTATGTGGGACATAAGGGATGAATAGGTCTTGGGTTTTCTACAGTTGCCACCCTCTTCTATTTCCCCTAGCACTAGTTGTCTGCAACATTCTCCAGAACTTGTATTGGTTCACATAAGTTAGCCCCATTCTTCACAACTTCAATCACTTTTTTACTTCATTTGGGTGGAAGGGATTGGCTAAATTTAGTGTAAGTAATATTCTACCCTGCCACAGGGTTTGGGATAGGGAAAGGAAGTTTTTCCAAGCTTACTAAAAGAATTACAGTTATACCATTGTGGGACAATGTGATGTAGAGGACAAGTTGGCCTATTGTTAGTAAGTACCATTATTAACAGTTCATGCAAATTAAAGATAAACTTATTCTTATAACTTAAGTTCATTCACCATTGCATAAATTATCAACTTTGAAACCACATATGGCAAAACTGAACTGTCTGAATTATTATTTTTACTTTATTTACTCTTTTTTTAATTTAGAAAAAACAAAAAAGAGCATGTTATATACTCTGGGCACCTTACACAATCTCCTTACCCAATAAAATTACTTCACTGAAGTATCTTGGAACAGCTTTTCCTTTTGAGTTTTGCCTCTTTGCACATACTGTCCTCTTCTATCTTTTTGGAATTGAATGAAAAAAAAATCAACACTTTTATAGAGACATGCAACATTTCTCTTCCAAAAAGTCATTGTATCAAAGTCTGAGCTTAAAACATAACAAAAGAATATGTTTTGAAGTTTCTGATCTTAATGTGAACTTTGAAGCTCACTGCGTGATGAATTCATTAAAAAAGATGCCAAAATATAAGACATGGGTCTGAAATTTATGGTGTTTAGAGCAGCCTCCCATTCCAGAAGAAAATGCATCACTGACCTCAACATCAGACATTAACCTGAACCATCTCCTATTTATTAACAGTAGCTTCTCTGATATTGAACTGTGAAAGCCTACTTCAATGAAAACAAAGGGTATTTTTTACAGTGGTTCTGTGTTTTTCCAGACCTTGTTCATGGCAGTCAGGTTATGCAATGCATGTGTGATTCAACTCAGAATTTCCATTGTACTCAACTAGAAACATGTGATGCAAATTAAGAGCGGGCAAATCAGATAAAAAAGAACTGACCTGAACTTTCACCTCAGATTCAAAATGACTCCAACTGAAAGCTCAACTAGAAGCCCAATTTAAAATATATGTATATTGTTTCATTTTTGTGTATCTTTGCACTTCCTCATTCTAATTAAAACAAGAGGTGCAAGAGACAAAGTATCACCACAAAGGGTGCTCTGATGAGGCATCCAACACTTGTTTCTTCCCTGGGACCCCACCTTTTGCTCATGGAAGCATCACGATCCCATTCATTTATTTTTCCCGCGCCTGTCTCAGTGCCTTCTTCGCATCTGGAACAACTTCAGGATTCTTGTAGGTCAGGCTCTCAGCCTCTCCTATTCAAACCCTCATTTTGCAATTTTCAAACAACCCTTAATCATTCATGCTGGGATTTTCAAGGGAGCTCAAGGGAGCTAGATGCCATTAAGAATTAGGTACCTAATGATCTTTAAAGCATTTGAAAATCCTTGACTCACTTCTTCCAAACTCTTAGCCATGCCTTTTTTTTCCCTATTCTGTTCTCTTTAGATTCTTAAACCATCCTCATCACCATGGTGTATGAGCACCTGCCAGCAGTTCATTATGCAACACAATTAGCATCTGGTTTGCACATGGCTCATCCTTTCTTCTGACCTCTCCCTAAGGAGAAAATTGTGTGAGAAAGATTATGGTGTTTTTTTAATGTAAATTGTGTGTGCTTACATTTGAGAAGGTCAGGTTGAAGAGCACACTTTGTACTCAGAATGGCAGAGGGGGGAGGCTTGTGATGGTTCATAGTTCCTGTGGACATTTGTGCTACAGCCCTGTGACAACTCCATTTCCTTCACTCACATCATTTACCCTCATGGTGCTGGTTTCATCAGGCTCGATGAGCAAGCTGAAGTCCAGCACCTGGAAGTTCCTAGTAGAAAACGCCAGAGCACTCATTTATGTTGAACTTGCATGTTTCCCAGGAAGTTTGATCTGGATCTGTGGTGCAGTCAATCAGTCTGAGAGCCTTCCCCATGTATTGCTATCACCAGTTTCTTTGCAGGCACTCACTTAAACGTCCTGTATTGGGCCAGCCAATTGCTGGTCAACTTAGTGTAAGGGATATCTGGCATTGAATAGCAAACTGGAGACATGATTCTTACCTCCTTTACACCACTTTTCCTACAATGTAAACCTATTGACTTTAATAAAATTGCCCCCCCCCCCCTTTACACCATTGTTAGTGAAAACTGAATCAGGCCAAGAAGAGTACAAGGCATCCTTAAAAATCCGAGTACTGAGGGTCTAAAAAATATTAGCTGTTAAATAATAATTAGCTTTTGTGACTATTGATCCAAATGAGCATTTAAGAACTGTACCAAACTTGGAAATGTTAGTTCATTAGGGTCCTGTGGTAGATATTATTTTAAAGAAAGAAACAAGTAAAAGGTACAAAAAGGAAAGAGAACACTCTTCCTAGAAACCCTAAGTAGTTATAATAATTAGTTAAGTATATGGAAAAAATATGCCCTGGAATATATTCAAGGGTAAATTTCCAAAGTTCTGTGTGAAGCCTTAACTGTCTAGCTCCCTGTTTGTCCTAATTCCATATCCCTTCACCCTACGGAATAGTACTAGCTCACATGAGTTAACTCCATTCTTCATAGCTTCAATTACTTTTTTTACTTTGTTGGGTAAATGGGATGTGGAATTGGCTATGTTTAATGCAAATAATACTATACAAGCCACGCTCCAGGTAACCTTTGAAAAGGTAGGAACAGATTTTTCCCTTTTTTACAATGGAGTTACTCAGTAGAGAAAAAAATATGGCATTATAGGAGCAGATTCTTCCCTTTTTTACAGTGGAGTTACTCCAGAGTTCCTCAGCAGAGGAGAAAAATATGGCACCGAATATTTAACTTCCAAAAAATCCCAACAGAAATACCTCAGAAGTTGATACTTCCCAGCAACAAATGCAGGCTGTGGCACACAAGCATTCTGTACTGTTGAGGTAGTGACCACATGATACAGGGAGATGCTCTGGAAACCAGATTAAAGTACCGAACAAAATGCACACAGATGACCACAGTACACATTGCCAATAGTATAGCCATATTCAGCTTGAATGTGCAATGTGTTGCTCCCCTGATAACATTTCATTTCTTCTTTAAAGTACACTACTGCATATTCTGTATAGCTTTTCCTTCCAAGCTAGTTATTCCTTTCCTTTTCATGTGACTCCAACTCTGTTGATGGGTAGACTCCAGTGAGACAGAGTAGAAATTACACCACATGCAAACAGATGAGATGGGTTATCTAACTCAAAATAAAACACATAAGTTACTCAGGTTTAGGGGAAGTATTTAGTGGGATGGGGAATGCTACTTTCAGTCATGTTCATCCAAATACAGGGAATGATTGTTTTATGTAAAAGATCATATGTCTGTCTTGATAGAAACTCAAAGAAATCCTCCCCTATCTGTGCCCAAGCAGTCAGTACACATACAGCCATGGAAGAGCAATAAATTCAGATAACCATGATTGAATAATTATACACACACACACACTTCAGATCTCAGCGCTGTGAAAATTTCTCACTGCCACAAACCTGGCAAAAAAACCAAAATTCCAGAGGTTTGGAATACAGCAAACATTTTTCATCCTCACCTCAAATGTTCTGGTGAAAATAAAAGGCATTTTTCATGGACTGAATGCTGCTATTTGAACACACGAATGTTCTCAAAAGGTGAAGTTCAATCCTGTGCAAGAGAGCTAGATCAATAAATTCCAAGGCCAGAAGGGATCATTGTGATCATCTGGTCTGACTTCCTGCATTGCACAGGCCATAGGACTTCCTCAAAATATTTTTTCTTCATATTAGAATATGTCTTTCTTTAAAGAAAAAATCTGATCTTGATTCAACAACCTTTCCCAGATCGTTCCAGTGGTTAATTACACTCCTTTTTAAAAATGTACACATTATTTTCAGCCTGAATTTGTCTAGCTTCAGCTTCAAACCATGGGATTATGTTGTACCTTTCTCTGCTGGACTGAAGAGTCCATTATCAAATATTTTTTCCTCATATAGCAATTTAAAGTTTGTGATTGTGATCCTTTAACCTTCTCTTTAGTAAACTAAACGAGTGGCTCTCAATTAGTGGTACACAGAGGTCTTCCAATGGATACATTGTCTAGACATTTGCCTACTTGTACATAAAAAGCATTGAAGTCAGTACAAAAAAAAATTTCATACAAATTATGACTTATTTTCTTCTGCTCTATATACTATGCACTGAGCACAGTAATTATGTCCTAATTGATTTATTTAATAATTGTACGGTAGAAATGAGAAAGTAAGCAATGTTTACTTGTAGTGTGCTGTGACTCTTTTATATTTTTTGTCTGACACGGTAAGCAAGTAGTTTTTCAGTGTAGTGAAACCTGGGTTACGCAAAACAAATCAGACTCCTGAGAAGGGTACAGTAGTCTATGGAAAGGTTTCAGAGGGGTAGCCATGTTAGTCTGTAACTGAAAAAACCCCAAATAGTCTTGTAGCACCTTAGGGTATGTCTACACTACCCCGCTAGTTCGAACTAGCGGGGTAATGTATGCATACCAAACTTGCTAATGAAGCCCGGGATTTGAATTTCCCGGGCTTCATTAGCATAAAGCCGGTGCCGCCATTTTTAAAAGCCGGCTAGTGCGAACCCCGTGCCGCGCGGCTACACGCGGCACGGGCTAGATAGTTCGAACTACGTAGCCATTCCGAACTATCTGTACTCCTCGTTCCATCTGTGGAATGAGGAGTACAGATAGTTCGGAATGGCTACGTAGTTCGAACTATCTAGCCCGTGCCACGTGTAGCCGCGCGGCACGGGGTTCGCACTAGCCGGCTTTTAAAAATGGCGGCGCCGGCTTTATGCTAATGAAGCCCGGGAAATTCAAATCCCGGGCTTCATTAGCAAGTTCGGTATGCATACATTACCCTGCTAGTTCGAACTAGCGGGGTAGTGTAGACATACCCTTAGAGACTAACAAAAAACAAAGATGGTATCATGAGCTTTCGTGGGTACACCCCATTTCTTCAGATGAATGGGGTTAAGGAGTCCAGTTTCCAAATAAATAGCAGCAAAAGAGAGGGGACTGGGTGGGGGGAGAAAGAAAAGGAAAAAAAGGGGGAAAGTTGTCAATTAGAATGTCCATGCTAAATGAAGTTGACAGAGTGGGTACTAAGTGCTCTTAAGAGCCCCGTGCTTGGCTTTTTATGTCATTAGGGTGTGGAATGTAGCAGGCCATCTAAGCAAGATCTTTGTTTGGACCTCTGTTGCAGCTATCAAACTTGTAAATTTAATTAAGTTCTGCAGCTTCCCTTTCAAGCTGGCTTTAGAAATTAGCTTGCAATAATACGGTAACTTTGAGATCCATTAATGAGTGTCCGGGCAAGTTAAAATGTTCCCCAATGGGTTTCTGAGTGTTATCTTTTCCAGTATCTGATTTGTATCCATTAATCCTTTCTCGTAGAGACTGTCCAATTTAGCCAATATACATGGCAGAGGGGCATTGCTGGCACTTGATGGCATAGATCACATTGGTGGATGTGCAGTTGTACGAGCCTCTGATGTGGTAGTTTATGTGGTTAGGTCCTGTGATGATGTTGCTTGTATAGATGTATGGACAGAGTTGGCACTGGAGTTGATTGCAGGAGTGGGTTCCTGGATGAGTATGATGGAGGTGTGCTGTGTGGTTACTGGAAAGAATTTGTTTGAGATTAGGGGGTTGTCTTCAGGCAATGATTGGTTTGTCCCCCAAGGCCTGTGAGATTAAGGGGTCATTTTCCAGGGTAGGTTGTAGATTGCTGATAATGCGTTGGAGGGATTTAAGTTGGGGGCTGTAGATGATGACATGTGGTGTCGTCTTGTTTTCTTTGTTAGACCTATTTTGAAGTAGCTGATGTTTGGGTACTCATCTGGCTCTGTTGATCTCTTTTTTCACTTCTCTGGGTGGGTATTTTAGTTTTAAGAATGTTTATCCTGTAGGGCTGTGTCTACATTGGCATCCCTTTCCGGAAAAGGGATGCTAATGAGACACTTGGGAATTGCAAATCTGCAGGGGATTTAAATATCCCCCGTGGCATTTGCATGAACATGGCTGCCGCTTTTTTTTGGCTCGGGGTTTTTGCCGGAGAAAAGCGCCAGTCTAGACGCGATTTTCCGGAAAATAAGCCCTTTTCCGGAAGATCCCGTATTTCTACTTGAAAGTCGGAATAAGGGATATTCCGGAAAAGGGCTTATTTTCCGGAAAATTGCATCTAGATTGGCGCTTTTCTCCGGCAAAAACCCCGAGCCAGAAAAAAGCAGCAGCCATGTAAATGCAAATGCCGCAGGGGATATTTAAATCCCCCGCAGATTTGCAATTCCCAAGTGTCTCATTAGCATCCCTTTTCCGGAAAGGGATGCCAATGTAGACACAGCCTAGGTGTTTGTCTCCATCTGTGGGATTAGAGCAAATCCAGTTGTATTTTAGGGCCTGGCTGTAAACAGTGATTGGGAAACGTGTCTTGGATGGAAACTAGAGGCATGTAGGTAAGTGTAACGGTCGGTAGGTTTCCAGTATATGGTGGTGGAAATGTGTCTGTCATATAATTGTACTGCAATGTCAAGGAAGTGGCTCTCTTTTGTGGACCTGTCCAGGGTAAGGATGATAGTGGGGAGGAAGTTGTTGAAATCCCTGTGAAATTTTTCAAGGGTCTCTTTCCCGTGGGTCCATATGATGAAACTGTAGTCAATGTAGCATAAGGCTGCTCGGGGGTAAGAGCTGAGGAAACATTGTTCAAGGTCAACCATAAAGATGTTGGCATACTGTGGGGCCATGTGGCTGGCCATAGCTGTGCTGCTGACTTGAAGATATAAATTGTCTCCAAATTGGTGATAGTTGTGGCTGAGGACAAAATCACAGAGCTCTGTAACCAGGTGTGCAGTGGCGTCATCAGGGAACATATATGGTTAGATTTGATTGTAATTTATCTGGACTGACTGACTTAAACATTTCCAATTTTAGTAATAGCTGCCTAACATCCTCCTGAGTTACTGTGAAAATAGAAAATGTATCATCATCTGCCTTCACTTCCTTACTAACCCAGGTTGTATTTGTAACGAGTGCAGCTTTCTCGTAATTGTGGCTTTTCAGGCATCTAGAAAATTGTTCTTAAATAATACCCAATTATCATTCCTGAGGGCTTTAGTGGGACTTAAGTGCTGCATAGGCCTTGTTCTGGCCTTCCTCTCAGGGGTGAATTTTATTCAAAAGCAAAAAGGGGGTTTACGCGGCTCTGTTCCGGAAACTGGAGTGTAGCTAACTAATGAAATATGCTCAAGTTTTGTTTAGTTTTGGGGGTTTGTTTTGTTGGTTGGTAGATTGGCTAGTTTTAAGTTGTTTTTCTTTAAATTAAGCCAATTACCATTAGCATAGTTTCATTTTTTGTGTTTGTTCACTCTCTCTTGAAAAGTATATTTTCCTATCCATTACAATTTATAGTGTCTTGCCAATGACTTTGCTGGTTTGAGTTTTCACTAGAATTTAACACAGCACACATTCTTCTGTAGCACAGTATGTACAGTCTGATAACAGAAAACCTTCTCAGCATTTAGAAAATGCAGTTCCACCAAGTGCCAGGGATGAACAGTTATCTCCACTTTATGGAACTAAGTAGTCCTTTATTTATTATTATAGTAATTCTTGAACATGGTTGTTTCATTAAGATTTTCAAGTTCATTGAATTTTCTTTAATAGACAGGACTTAAGTGTAATTCCTTGTATCACAACCACCACCACCACTAACTATGATTAATAGTATGAGTAACAGATTCATCAATTTTATGACCAAAAGGGACTATTTGATCATCTAATTCTGACCTGTATAATATAGACATGAGAATTTCACCCTGTTACTTCTGTACTTGACCCTAATGACTAGTCTTGCAGAACTGCATTCAGTCTTGATTGGAAGACATTAAGGGTGTGTCTAAACTACATGGCTCCGTCGATGGAGACATGTAGATTAGGCTGATCAGCAGAGGGAAATGAATCCGTGATTTAAATAATCATGGCTTCATTTAAATTTAAATGGCTGCCGCGCTGAGCCGACAAACAACTGATCAGCTGTTTGTTGGCTCAGCGCGCTAGTCTGAACGCTCCCGCGCCGACCTGAAAGCCCTTTATTGACCTCCCCGTTATGCCTCGTAGGATGAGGTTTACCGGGGAGGTCGATAAAAGGCTTTCATGTCCAAATTGCTCCGATCTGCCAACAAACAGCTGATCGGCAGAGTGGAGCAGCCATTTAAATTTAAATGAAGCCGCGATTATTTAAATCGCAGCTTCATTTTCCTTTGCCGAACAAACTTATCTACATGGCTCTGTTGACGGAGCCATGTAGTCTAGACGTACCCTAAGAGTTGGAGAATCAACTATGCCCCTTTGTAGTTTGTTCCATTAGTAAATCACCTTAAGACCACGTCTACACTGGCGCGTTCTCATGCAAAAACGCTTTTGTGGAAGTGTTCTTCTGCAAAAACTCTTCCAGAAGAGAGTGTCTACACTGGCATGTGCTTTTCTGCAAGAGATGTGCTTTTGTGCAAGAGCATCCATGCCAGTGTAGACACTCTCTTGCGCAAGAAAGCTCTGATGGCCATTTTAACCATAGGACTTTCTTGCACAAGAAATTCATGTTGTCTGTCTACACTGGCCTCGTGCGCAAGAACAGTTGCGCAAAAGGGCTTATTCCTGAGTGGGAGTGTCAGAGTTCTGGCACAAGAAGCCCTGATTTCATACAGTAGAACGTCAGTTTACTTGCACAAGAACACGCGGCCAGTGTAGACAGGCAGAAAGTTTTTGTGCAAGAGCGGCCACTTTTGCGCAAGATTGCACCAGTGTAGACACAGCCTTACTATTAAAGTTATGCTAATTCAGAAAACCCATTTCATATGTGATGTGTTTTCATATTTTGAGAAGATTCCATCTAGCATATAACATGTGAGCCAAAGGGCTTACTGCAATTTTGGATGCTTTAGAGTATCTTCAACTCTTTAAAATAAGGAGCTCCATTGATATTTCTGAATGACATTATTGTGACTTTATTGTTTGTAGTGGTCTGAGTTCTATATCTTGTAATCATGCAGGCCCATTGAAATAATGGGAGCTAAGCCCTAAAGGATCTGGGTTTAAGTTGCAGGTAGCATTTGTATTCACGTCCTTCCAATAGGGGGACTCCGCTATGGTGTTCAATAGATGGTGTCCAATACTGTGTGTGTGTGTGTGAGACCTTCCTCATCTATTGTGTTATAAATGAACACCATATAGATAAATATATATAAATTAATGTTTATAAACTCAAGATAAAAATCATACCTCTGGCATAAAAAGGGTTTTTTTTAACAATGCTTTCATAAATACTTTTTGAGAACAGTTGGTTTAAATTTCCAAATAACCCTCATTTCAAAAGGACAGTATCAAAACACATGCAAAAAATAAGTCTAAATAAAGCACAATAAATTATTTCACTGCTTAAGTATTGGATTTCAAAGAGAGAAGAGAGGACGCACAAGGATATTAGAGTGGACTATATTGGATCTTTGGGAATTGCTGTCAAATATTGATGAAAACAGAGAGCCTGTAGGAGATCAGATAAAAGAAAGAAATGATTACATTTGGAATAACAATGTGAAATGCACAGCCAACAGAGATTTCACTGTAAACTAATAGCAATCCACCAAAGAACAAAGCTAGAGGAAGTCCCACACATTTAACCACATTTACAATCAGTCAACATATGTAAAATTTTTATGTTGCATTTTCCTTCATTTTGAAATTCACAAAGTACAGTGTATAATGGATTTGACTGTGTCAGACAGTTACTGCTTATTCACAGACATTGGAATGCCAAAAAGAGAGGAGAGACATTTATTTTAGTCATGTTGCCGTAATTCATGCTCTTCTAAGTGCTAACCTATTTTCTAGCCTTAGACCTCAATTAACAGCTATGAAATGTATGACGCTTATTGCTCTATTTCACATCCTTGGGAGATGTGGTGAAGTTTTAGATTTTCTTTCTCGGAGTATCATAATATCTGAATCTGGGACACAGAATGTGCTGTTTAGAAATAGCCATAGTGTAAAGTAAAGGCTGTGGTAGGAGTGCACTGTTAGCACATCAAAGACTATCCACAGTGACTCCAAGATCTCTTTTTTGAGTGGTAACAGCTATTTTAGATCCCATCATTTTGTAGGTATAGTTGGGACTATGTTTTCCATTATGCATTACTTGGCTCTTATCAAGATGGAATTTCATCTAACATTTTGATCTCCCAGTTTTGAGAGATCCTTTTGTAACTCTTTGCTGTCTACTTTGGACTTAACTATCTTGGGTACTTTTTTTTATCTTCTGCAAACTTTGCCATCTCACTATTTATTCATGTTTCCATATTATTTATGAATAAGTTTAACAGCACTGATCTCAGAATAGATCGTTGGGGGAGTCTACTATTTACTTCTCTCCCTTCTGAAAACTGACTGTTTGTTTCTACCTTATGTTTCCAGTTGTTTAAGCAGTTATTGGTCCATAGAGGACCTTCCTTTTTCTTTTTTAATCTCATGTCTGCCTAAGAGCCTTTGGTCAAACGCTTTCAGAAAGTTCAAAAACACTTTATCCACTGAATCATCCCTGTCCACATATTTGTTGATCCCATCAAAAAATTCTAATAGATCGGTGAAGTATGATTTCCCTTTACAGAAAGCATGCTGACACTTTCCTAGCAAATCATCCTCATTTATGTGTCTGATAATTCTGATCTTTACTACAGTTTCAACCATCACTCTCATGGATTGAGAAAACATTGTTCCAATTAGGTAAATTTTCAAGGGGTAAAAAGACAAGATAATGGCATAATATCTAAAAGGAAATAATTACATTAGCTAAGAGACTGCTGCATTCACATCTTAAAAACCCTGGTAAACATCATTCAGAATAAGATTCAACTGTGATGCTGTTCACTAGCATAAACTACAAAAATACACATTTCCTATAAATCAACTAATTTATTCCTAATTGGACTCCAGCATTTCTCAGCTATGTACAGAGCCTTGCAAGGATTTGAGGATTGGCACTCTCCATGTCATATCACATCTTGGCACCACACACATAAGCCACTTCTTTTATACCAAAGCAGTGTTATTTTATTAAATGAAATTAAAAAAAAAAACATTATTTCACTTCACCTTTTATAAAGCCATGCAAATAGATCTTTAACCAAGCACAGGGGCTCATTTTTATAGACATGCCCATAGGCTGACATACAAAGTTAAATTTTATACCCTCGACCCTTCTCAAGAACAGAAGCACACACAAAAATGAGCAAATGAACTGTTCATTATATTTTATTATACTGTAGTTTATTTATTTAAAATAAACAATTTTATTATATAGGCATTAATTGGTGTACTAGAACTGCCTGTCTTTCATGACAAGCATAATGACAGATAGATTAAATGTGGTCTTGACAAAAATTATAAATCTGGACTTTTAATACTCCAGACACCTGAAGAAGTGGGTTGTATCCACAAAAGCTCATGATACCATCTACATGTTTTGTTAGTCTTTAAGGTACTCCTAGACAATTTTTTTTGTTTTTCAAGTTTTTCCCATTATAGACTAACCCTCTGAAGCTTTTGAAAAAAAAATTAGTTAGGCCCAAATTTGTGCTTACTTACACCCAATGAATTCAAAGGAGTTGCATAAATCAGAGCAGAACTGGGCCCTTTGTTTCTAAACCCAGAACACACTACAGACAGTTTAACAGAAATCTCTATTTTGTGAATCTGTCAGGAAGCAGTTGCACTATAGTGTAAGGTCACAAAATGTGGCAACCTGTAATGTGGCAACACCTTTCAATTTACAGCCAATTGTTTTCCCTTTTCTGTTCAACTTTTATAGGCCTTGGATATAAAAGACTCACCTAAATAACACAATATTGCTTCTCCTATCTGATTGGCTGATTGAAATGTTGATTACCAGAGAAAAGCCAAAATGATCATGCAAATACCTTTGGCAAACATTAACCTTTGGCATAAATGTTTCACAAGACTTTCACTCTCTGTAAATATTCTTCTGAACAAACCATAAATTGGAAGAGAGTCACGAATGCTGCTCATTAGAGCAAACCCCATGAGGAATACAGATAGAGTACTACTTGGACGGTTTGTGCATTTTTAATTACTGTTGCATTGTGGATATTCTTAGGAGTTAGGTCATCTTGTACCTTGAGCAGTTAGGCTGTATGCCAACCACAGCTTTGTACCATGAAGTAATAAACACCTTGGTTTTATGGAGAAAAAAATCCCTTTCCTTCTCTGCTCTCCATTATCCCTCCACTTCTGCATTGGGCAAGAGCATCTTGCCGCTGCTGCAGATTGTGCTAAAATGTGTGCTCAGAGATGGGGAGCTGATATAAATGAAATACAAATGCATCCCTTATGCATATCAATCCAGAGCATGGATTGCAGACAGAAAGAGCTTTCAAGAGGCTCCACAAAGTCAGTCTCTATGGAAATGTCTCGGGACGTTAAGCTGTAGTTGGAGCAGCTCTGTATGTAGCTGATTTAATAAAGCTTGATTGGAGAATGGAGTCCTCTCAAGTTATAACCCAGCACACGGTAAGTGAAACATGTCATTTAAATACAATTAAGGCTGTGACGCAAACTGGCAAAAGTCAGAACATTCTAAGTAAAGGCTTACACTTCATCCCTTGCTTTGAATTTCTGGGCTTGTCTTGGTTTATATCATGGTCTTAATGTTATTTAAATATGTCTTCTAATTTAATTTCCTGTTTTGTTTATTTAAGACAGAAAAAATCTGTCATGAAAGTTTATAAAATACACAGTTTTCACCCCAGAGACTGGTACAATGCCTTCAGAGGTAAATCATTTGCCAGGTCTTATTTTTATTACTTTTAAACAAAAGTTGCAGGAATGTTTCAATGATTTTGAAAAAATGAACATAATGGGCCAAAGCCTATTCTCAGTAACATGTATGCAACTCAACTGACTTTGATGAGACTGCATGCATATAATTGAAAGCAGAATGTGGCACTCTCTCCTTTGCAGTGAGTATCTGCAAACATAAAACTGTGTTATATATTGCCACAGCTGGAACCAAAACCTATAATTTCCCCACAGATCAAGGTGTAGATTAGGAAGTCCGTGATAGCATGTCCATAACTTGGAGCCCAACGGCCTGAAACTTTATATTCTAGGTTTCAGCCCAAAATAAATATGTACATCTGAGTTATAAATCCTTGGAAACACAGGGTTACAATGGAAACATTACAATGACCCCAGTGATAGTTGCATACCTACATCCTTAAGGTTGACAGCATGTGAGTTCCTGTCAACTGATCTTGGAGCAGTGTTGCTGGCCCTTTCCAAGCCAAAAAGAAGGTTGTCACAACAGGAGGTTGTGGTAAGAGACAAGTGAGGGTAAGAAGATGACTGCAAGCCAAAAAGGCACCGGAAATGAATGACATTGGGTGTCTGAAACTTAGCTGGTCATGTTTTCATTTTGCAAAATCAAAATTGGGGTGAGTTAGATCAAAGGGACACTTGTATTCAAGGCTTCAAAGTTCAAGTGTGTGGAGGATGAACAGATTTCTCATTTTAGTCCATCTCTAAAGCCCCATTTAAAAAAAAATCTCACCAGTGCTATCACCAGTGTATGGCCTAGGAGTTATACCAGGGGTGTGTCTAGACTACAGGGTTTTGTCGACAAAAGTGGACTTTTGTCGACAAAACTATACCTGAGTCCACACTGCCTTTGAGTTATGTCGACATAACGTCGACAAAACTCAGCAGTTTTGTCGACGTATGTAAACCTCATTCTACGAGGAATAAAGCCTTTTGTCGACAGAGTTCTGTCGATAGAAAGCATTATTGCATCTACAATGTCCTTTGCGTCCACACTGCCATGTCGACAAAGCGGCTTGCTTTGTCGACAGAACTGGATGTAGTCTAGACTCTCTATGTCGACATAAGTTTTGTCGACAGATTCTGTAGACAAAACTTATGTTGACGTAAGCCTGTAGTCTAGACATACCCCAGATGTGCTGGAGAGAATTTAAAGTGTCCTTTCTCTACCAACATATCTGGGTTACAAATGAAGGGCAAATATGGGGTAGTAAACGCCTGGATTACCACAGCTGTCACTTCTCCATATGGCCAGCCAACTACTTATACCTTTCAAATACTATGTGTAAGCTTACAAAGTTTTCTTCAAGGAACCAGTAACAGAATTTAGATGTATGTGTACTGTAGCTGGGAAGGCCTGATCACACTGAATTAATGACTTGTCATAGATCTGGGGAGAGAATGCTGAGCAGAAAAAAATTAAAGGAATCTGTAAGTTGTTCTAGATGATGGTACATTGAGTTATCATGCAAGTATAAGGCTAACTATATTTATCTGGGAAAGCCCTGCTACGTGTGGCTCAGGAGAATGGGTTAACTTTATTCATCCAAGGTAAAATATCTGAGCACCTTTTCGAAAGATAGAGAGCAAGTGCTTCCCAGACAGAGAGCTCTCCATCTACCACTGGAGGCATAAGGCCTGGTTCTGACCCATGCAAGGAAAATACCTTCAGCCAACTACTTGGGAAATACACTGTCTTCTTCCTCTGCAGTGGAATTGTGACTCTAGAAACCTTAATTTTGTTGGTGACTAATTAAACATCTTCGCTTTTGATCTGGAAACTTGAAGGGTTCTGGGTCTAGAAAATCAATGACTTACTGATGCCCACAAAAATATCCATAGCCTCACCCTATGATGTCTCTTGCAAGACATCCTAACACATCCTATTTACCTCATTCAAAAAAGGAGATTGGGACTTAGCAGAACACCTGGATTTCTCCCATGGAACCACATATTACTAAACACGAGTCTACACAGATGAACCCACAACCTTCTGCATTCCTTGGAGAATCCTTATGATTAGTGCATCAAAGTCTCATTTTTTTGCATGTTGGTACAATTCACTAATCACTAAACGTATGTCTACACTAGCCCCCTAGTTCGAATTAGGGAGGCTAATGTAGGCATTCGAAGTTGCAAATGAAGCCCGGGATTTAAATATCCTGGGCTTTATTTTCATGTTCCCGTCTGGTCACCATTTTTAAATTCCACTAGTCCGAAGTAACTGCCCACTAGTCCGAAGTAACTGCCTGTGGCAGTAAAACGGTAATTCGAACTATGTCCTTAGTTCGAATTAACTGTTACACCTCATTCCAATTAACTGTTACAATTAACTGTTCAAATTGACTGTTACACTTCATTCCAATTAACTCAAATTAACTGTTACACCTTATTTGCATGTTCCCATCCGGTCGCCATTTTTAAATTCCACTAGTCTGAAGTAACTGCCCGCGGCAGTGAAACGGGAATTCGAACTAAGTCGTTAGTTCGAATTAACTGCTACACCTCATTCCATGAGGAGTAACAGTTAATTCGAACTAAGGACTTAGTTCGAATTACCGTTTCACTGATGCGTGTAGCCGCGGGCAGTTACTTCGGACTAGTGGAATTTAAAAATGGCGATTGGACGGGAACATGCAAATAAAGCTTGGGATCTTTAAATCCCGGGCTTCATTTGCAACTTCGAATGCCTACATTAGCCTCCCTAGTTCAAACTAGGGGACTAGTGGAGACATACCCTAAGATTGTTCTGGGAGGGCAGTAGAGCAAGAGCCACATTTCAAGTGCTAGAAGATCATTTCCACAAAGTACCTCTGTGCTATGAAGGAAAAGTAGAGTTTCCCACCAGGGATTCCCAATAACTCTAGGTCCATACCTTGATGCAAGCAGATGAGGTGCCACCTCATGCCAAGATCTCCATGTCTCAACTGAACACTGACAAATCAATAGCAGAAACGAGTCTGTCTCACTTGTGTATTTGTATTGTTAAAACAGGCATTCGAATTTTAAGAATGTGTTTTGTGTTTAGACTTTATGGAATACTTGTGAGCTGCTGTACTGCATTAAACTCACTTATATTGTCTGTATCCCACACTGTAAGGCAGTATTACAACATTTGTCTTGTAAGTCTGTGTGACGCTGTAAATCACGAAACAGGAAAGACACATTAACTAATGTAAAGTGCTGGTCTCCAACAGAAGGTGATCCTTGGAGTGTCCATGGATATCCCTGGACAAAGAAGGCTCATTGACACCAGATGGGCTATTGTAGAACATTAAAGAGGACAAAACATTTTGTTGCTCTTCTTCCCCACCACATGAAGATGTCATGCAAGTGGATTCCTCTCATCAGCTGAGTTCATGATTCAGAGCACATGGGGGAAATGGAATAAAAACCCATAACAAGAAGGTGTTGGATCTCTATGCTGCTTAGACTCTGTGGAGCAATGTTTCTAGGCATAGGCAAGGGATCCACAGCTGCTTACCTTGGGTTATCTCTAAAGGACACATAGTGCTGGTTTATTATAGAAGCTTCCATTACTTTGAAAACTTAAGATTGTAAATCAGCTGTGTGTATAAATTTACTTCTTTAACCTTGTAAATAACTCCCTTGTTCCCTTCTTGTATGAATAAATCTGTTTACACATTATTATAGGATTGGCTACCGGCACTATCTTCGGTATGAAATCTAAGGTGCAACTGACTTGGGGTAAGGGACTGATCCTTTGAGACTGGGAATAACCTGAATTTTGCTGCTTGATATAAGGGACCATCGATCACAAGCATAAACTCGTCTGTGCGGAGACGATCTATTTCTCCATGTTAGGGTAGTTATGGTGCCTGAAGACAATTTACACTTGACAATTGATTGGGGACCTCCCGACCAGTATGAGGTTTGTATCCTGCTTCCTAACAGTCTGTTCTGTAGGTGGCACTCATGCTCTTGAGGCACCCCAAGACAGCTTGACACACACATCCCGAAAGCTAGAATAGATCTTGTTATATACATGCAGCTGTAGTGAAAACAAACAAGTTTACTGTTTTTTGTTTGAAATAAGGTGAGTAAAGCTTTAGAAAATAGGCAGAATTACAAGCCCTGGCATGAGCTAGTGGAGCTGCCTGGCACAGAGATGGCAAATATGCTGCACCATCTGCAACCAAGGTTCTTTGGGGGACCTTGGGCAGGGATTAGGCACAGTCTTTCCCAAAGCACCTAGTATGATTCCACCTCATCCCTGATGTGGTTGCCTTAATGTCTGGGCAGAAGCATTTGAAACTTTCCACATGTATAGAAGGGGTTGCCATGTGAAAGAATGAGTTGTTGTCCAGACCAGCTGTTAAGAACTGTTTACTCCAATAGGAGTAGTTTATCAGAACCTAAAATGAACGTTAAATTAAATGACTTATAGATTAACTTTTTCAACAACATCTGTATTGTAAACCCAGAGTAGTTATCTATTGTGGTGGCAATAAATCCTCACAACAAAACTGAAGATACCATAAGAGCAAAAGAGTTTATGTAATGATTATGCTACCAAAAATAGTCTTTCTTCTGGAAGAAAGACATAAAAGCACAAATTTCTGCCTGAGCATACTCTTTATTGTTTGCAGTATAAAATGTAAAGCTTAATCTGCACTAAGTAACATTTTAAGGGATTTGCAAAGTAACTTTAAATAGTTACTAGTGTCAAAAGATTATTCCACAAAAATGCATGCACTAAAACCTTCAGCACAAATTAAATCATTCTTACATATTGGCAATGTCAGAAAACAGGCTTGGTCATAAAATTGGTGATTCATTAGTACTAATTAGAGCATTTTCCTAGCTAGTAACAAACTAGAGACACAGACTTTTTTTCCTCCCTGTATTAATCATTCCACAATTCCAGGAAAAGTGTGATTTATGTATCAGCCACTTCAGGATTTGATTGAATGTATTTCAGAACAAGCTTTAAGTGGTTTGAAGATGCATATGTTAAAAAACAAAAACAACTTATAAAACTGAAACAAGCTCAATGTTAATAGCAGATCCTGAAGAACAGTGTTTTTCAACAACAGCCAGTATTAGGGCTGAACAAACAGGTTTGGATGAAATAAGAAACAATTGTGAACCTTACCTCACAACTTGAACTCTTTTGTATGGTTACAAAAAGTTTGATTACCTTTCTTAGGGTATGTCTACACTACCCTCCTAATTCGAACTAGGAGGGTAATGTAGGCATACCGCACTTGCAAATGAAACCCGGGATTTGAATTTCCCGGGCTTCATTTGCATGAAGCCGGCTGGCGCCATTTTTAAATGCCGGCAGTTCGAACCCCGTGCCGCGCGGCTACATGCGGCACAGAGTAGCTAGTTCGGATTAGGCTTCCTAATCTGAACTAGCTGTACTCCTCGTGGACTCCTCACGGAGGGGCTCCGGCGGCGGGGCAGCCCAGGCGTGCCTGGGATGCCCCGCCGCCGGCTTCCCCCGAGGCTTTGCAAAGCCGCGGAGGGGCTCCGGCGGTGGGGCAGCCCTGGCGCGCCGGGGCTGTCCCGCTGCTGGGGCGTCCTCAGAGGCTTTGCTCCCGGTGTCCCTGGTCTGCTGGAGATGGTCCCCAGCAGACCAGAGGCACCGGGAGCAAAGCCGAAGCAGCGGCGGGGTGCCGCGCTTCTGAGGCTTTGCTCTGGCAAAGCCTCAGAGGCGCGGGACCCCGCCGCTACTGCGGCTTTGCTCCCGGTGCCTGTGGTCTGCTGGGGACCGTCTTCAGCAGACCAGGGACACCGGGAGCAAAGCCGGGGAGGTGGAGGGGCGCTGGGGTATAAGACAAAAACCTATCTTTTAACTAAAAAATTAGGGGGTTGTCTTATACGCCCAGTAGCCTTATACGCCGGAAAATACGGTAGATTCCTGCAGGGCTCTGAGTCAGTAGATACTAGTAGGAAAAGCCTATACAGAAGGCTCAACTCCAGGCAAGACTTGCTGTGAGATAAGGAAGACAGACTCTCAGGGTGTGTCTAAACTGCAGGGTTTTTTCGAAAAAAGTGGCCTTTTTTTGAAAAAACTTTACCTGCGTCTAGACTACCACCACGTTCTGTCAACAGTAAATCGAAAGAACATGGTGGTTTTGTTGACAGCGGTAAACCTCATTCTACGAGAAAAGAGGCGCTATCGCGTGAAAACAGGGCTTTTTGGAAAGAGAGCGTCTAGACTCTCTTTTGAAAAAGCGAGTCGCTTTTTCGAAATATCTTCTTGTTGTCTAGACACTCTTTTTCAAAAGAGGATTTTTCGAAAGATACTTTCAAAAAAGCCTCTTTTGAAAGATGCTTGCAGCCTCAGGGAACAGAGCGTGGGCCCAGCTTTGAGTGAGATGAAAGAAAACAATTATAAAGAGAGAACAGACTTTTGGGGGTGAGGTGGGTGGGGTTATGTGGGGGGGAAGCTGGGCCCAGCTTTCACTGGGCTGAGTGGAGGAGGAATTGAGGTGGGCTTCAGCAGAGGCAAATTTGCCTGCAGGTAGTGGGCCAGGGCAAATGCCCCCTTTGATAGTGTGAACCAACTGAAGAAAGCTTCCCCAATGCTCTGCATTTGGGGGAGGATGTTCAAATCTCTGAACTTTGTGAGGTGCATCCATTAATAGCTGAAGCAAGAATGGAGATGAATGGCTGAGCCATGACTCCTGCCAGAATACCGCTACTACTGAGGAAAAGAGGAATCAGGTAAAGGATTAGGGTACCTCTCTTCTCCTAGGCAATCATTCACTAAAAGAAGTCTTTCTGTGGCAATCAGGGGCAGTGGCAACATACCAACATGTTCTGTTTTGCATTAGCTCATCAGCGAACACTGCTGATTCAGACAGGGTTTGGGATGGTGGCATGTGATGGTCCCAGTGGCTCTTTAGTTTTATAGGAAGTGACAAAAAGTATGAATTTCCAACAATAGGTGGAGCTACACTTCCTGGTCCAGTGGCGGTTCCTCTCACAGACCTACCATCAGAGCGGCACAGTGGATCTCAATTTTGACATTAGTTCACTGAGGGGCAACCTAGGCTAGTGAGTGGGCCACATGAGTGGCCCTCCTGCCTCTCAGTGGTCCACAAGATTGTTGTAACCAAGACGGTCTTGTTGAAGCAAAAAAACGCTTCTCTCTGTTTAGGCAGCTAACAAACAGCTTTATTAATTAATAAAGCACAGCATGAGCCAAACGTGGCCCCAGCAGAGCCGGGCCCAGTAAGGCTGGCTAATACAATTAATCCTAGTTTTTTTATACCCTTAGCCAAACAGTTTGACGTTAGGGCATCCAATTACAGAAATCCTTAATTAAACTTGGAAAAACAAAGCCTTATTAACAAGATGGCGGACAGGTATGAGGGAGTACATCTTTTGTTCCAACCAGCCCAATTAACACATACCAATAGCCCATCCTGTAGGCCTTTTTTCACGGGGTGACAAAAAGTTCACTTTGGTCTACGTGCTTGAAAAAAAAGCTGAAATGGTTTCTGTTATACAAGATGGCTTTTAGCTAAATATGAAAATGGTTTCTACAGCTTCTACTGTCTCCTAGGATAGGGTAGTTTTGCTAATTGTACTTGCGTGCTTAGAATTGGTGGAGTGTGCTGGTTGAACCAGAGCAGCGCTCTGATTGATGCAGAGGGAGCCCCTGGCTCTCACAGTGTTGTGTGCAATCAGCAGGCACCTCACTTCATGTGGCTTTGCTTTAAGTGTGTGTCATTTTAGTAATACAAGTAGGAAAAAAAACTATGCAGATAAAAACCAGCAGAATCTGGCAACCCTGTGCCTGGGCAACGGTAAACAAAATGACACATGGCCACACATTGAACCCCAATGGGTTGAAATGTGGCCCACCACTTCTCTTGCTAGCGTGGCAGACTTGGAGGCCAGTACTTTGCTCTCTATGTAGAGAGCCACATTTGCCAGCAACTGCATGAGACGTGTACATGCCAAACAATATGTTACTATTTCCTCTTAGTCTGGTGCCTATTGCAGTAGTTAGGCTGAAGGCATTCACTGCAGCTAGAACTTTATTTTCATTTCAGTTTTGGCTTGATTTTTTTCTTTTGTGTTTGAAAGATTCTTTGGTGCTCATGAAACATGCCCCTTATTTACCCACAGACCCAGCATGCAATAACAATGGCGGTGCTCTGCCCTGCTAATAATCTTCAGCATTAGCAACCAAGTGATTGTCTGTGTAGCTGAGAAGGTTTTTCAGGCTCTTGACATTGGGCAGCTACAACTCCAGTGCTGTAGATCTCCTTCTGTGAAGAGTAGGCTGCCATCACTATTGCATATCCCATGTGACACCAGCCTACCTTCTGACTGATGGGAACAGCCTTCTTACACTAATGGCTGGAAATGAAATACAGTAGGGCAAGAGAGGTGAAAGTAAAGTAATTTCTTTTTTTTTAAGGGAGGGTGGTTGTCAGGTGTGTGTGCATACAAGTTAGTACTGTAGCTGTGTGATCAACTATTAATGAATATAGGATCAAATGGCTTCCATCTGAATAAAAGAGTAAACCTCAGTAGTCTTTTAGGAAAGCCAAGTAGTCTTTTAGGAAAGCCTAACCAATCTTTAAATTGATATATGAGCTCATGTAGAAAACCATTTGTACTCCCTAAGCGCTAAATATGTTAACGATGAAAATACCAGCTTTCCATCATGTTAAATGCAGATGTGCACTAGTAATGAAATACTACCTCTTTCAAAAACCAAATTAAATCTCTTTGCAAGTATAATGCTTTTGAATGGTATGCAGCTGAAAACAGAATTCTGCTGTTTGATTTCATTAAGAAAACAAAACACATTTTAATTGCTTTGTTACAGAAAAAAAGCTTTTACCAGGTATTCCTTCAAGAGGACTAATATCCCAATGACTCTCAGCATAAGCAGACAAAGGTGACTCCTAATATTTTTCATATTTGAGTCACTGAAATTTACTTCCTTACCAAATGATCACATACTATGCTTTCATGTTAGAGAAGTAATTTGTGTTACCACTCCGTTTACATCACCAATCTTCCTCACTCGGCCATTGATCCAATCTCCCAGCATTGCATTTAAGGGAACTGTATTGCTGGAAGAGTCCTATTTAGCAAACAACAGAGCCAGAACGTTAACATTTGAAAAGATGTAATGCTTCCAGAGAGTTATTAAAAATGTAAAAGTGTTATATTGGTCTCTTTCTGAAAAGAATAAGGTAGGTGCAACAATGACAATGGGTGTCGGTTGCAAAAAGGGAATCTATTGGGAAATGTCATTTGCACTAGCATGGCACAAAGTGCATAAGAAATGTAACTTGTACACAGAGGGGGCTGAAGGGCAACTCAGAAGGAGCACACCTGTTGTACCATTTCTTAAGATGATGCCTGTTTTTTCCTTGGCCAGCTCCACCAGAAGATGTGCTGGAGATGGGATGGCCCTGTTCTACCCCACTCTGGCTGGCTTTTAAATGAAGGAGGACTAAGAAGGGAAGCTTTTAACACCTTTGCTCTACAACCATGTGCACCCATAACTTAGTGGCAGGGAATGATTTGGTACTCAATCAGGAGGGTCAAGCTTGGTGCTTTCACACTTGTGCATCATCACCAGTGATAAAAGAGGCAACTGTGCATTGCTAGTGGCTTTGCACAAATGTAATTGATTACAATGTAGTAATCAGTTCTCTTGATGCAGAGGATGAATTAGAATTCAGCTCATTCTCCCATAGCTGTCCTAGCTGTTCAGGGCTAACAAGAGTAAAATTCAGTGAAGACTTATTTTGGTCACAAAAGGAGGGAAATATGATTCCCAACAGATATAAAGAACACTTCATAAATGAATAAGGGCCATTTGTATATTACTTTTCAGACTAGAACAGCTGTGAATTACCTGCCTTTCAAATATTTTATTTTAAAATAACAAATGTTACAAATGAATCCGTGTGTATTTACGTCTTTAACTTGGTCTTAAAGAAGCTTTTTGTCTGGAATTTTGCACATAAGTCACCAGTAGCAGCATTCTCACTGTATGGCCTCTTGAAACTGATCGCTCAGACAAAACTTTATCCCAAGCTGAAAAACCCATAGTGAGTGAGGAAATGTATTTCCAAATTACACATAAAGGGAAGAAATTGAGTTATTTACTAGATTATATTTGTGCTCATAAATCTAAAACTTTCATTTTAAAACATTGGCAACCATCTAGAGCATGTAATGTTGCTGAATCAACTCTGGAATTTTCAACAACAACAAAAATAAAACCAGATGAGAGATTCAGGTTTTCTGACTGGGTTCTCCAAAGAGAGGTATATTTGTCTGTATTTCTTCCAAATCAATATTAATTTTATTGATAGCATGTGTAGACACGGAATTACAATACAGATAAGGATGGGTAAGAGAGAGCTGTATTTTTCTGTCTGGCATGTTAGGTGAAATAGGCCCTCCTGTACAGAGGTCTAGTGTCAGATCTATGAATCACTCAAGATATTCAAAATAGACCTTAAGTAGTAGATAGACCTCCTGCTGACCTTCTTACATGGATGAATTCCACCAATAATCTCACAGGAGGGAACATAATACAATCAAACCTCTGCAAGCTTCTGCTGGTGTCTTAGGGGAGGCTTGTGTAGCCACAGCTGAGGCTATGTCTAGACTGCCGCTTTTTTTGAGGAACAGGTATGCAAATTGCACTCTGCAATTTCCGAACCTTTTTCCATTTGTTTTTTTTTTTTTTTTTTTTTTTTTTTTTTGGAAAAGGCTTTTCTGAAATTTGGCCCATCTATACTGGGCCAAATTTTGAAAAAAACCTCTTTCACAAGAGCCCTTATTCCTCAAAAAATGAGGAAGATAAGACTTCTGAAAGAGCGCGTCTGCTCTTCCTCAAAAAATGTCTGAAGAGCAGACGCGTTCACCTCCATAGCCTAGACCTATCCTGAAAGTTGGTCTGAACACCACATAGAGCCAGAGATCAGGGTGAAATCTAGTCCCTATTCTGTGACCAACCCCCTTCACTTGCCGAAGGGCTCACCCAAAAGCTGTGCTATTGGTGGTCTCTTTGACTGATTTTTGTAACCTACTCTGTCAGGATGAGAAGGCAGGAAACAGAAATTAATTCTGCTGCTTGATGAGTAGCATTAACTTATCTGCCTTTGCCCGGGCTAGTCCACCAGATTGACCTAGGCACTTGAAACCCAGGGTCTGCTCCCCAGCTTCCCTACCTTGCCATGAGATAGCACACACAGCCCCAGTCACACAATGGGAATACTGTACACTTTTGGAAGGGCAAGTGGAGTGTATCTCGAGGGTCAGGCTATTATAGCCCTTACTTACACAGGCAGGAGATTAAGGTTCCCCACTTACTCTATTACTCAGCCTTGCTCCTAGTGGCTTGGGGAGGATAGCAAAGACTATTTACCCAATGCTGCTCATTTCAAGCAGATGGGCAGAAAAGAAGCAAGGAGTGAAAAAAATGCCAGCTTTGCCCCTCTCGCTTCTATAACAAGAATTTCACTCAGCTGTAGTACCACAGGTACAGGATGAATCTCTCTAGTCCAACACACTTGGGACCTGACCAGTGCCAAACCAAAGAATTTGGCAAACCATGGGTGTCAATGTTGCCTAGTAGCATTACTAACACTTTCCCTGTTTACTGGGCTCTTACAAGGGTAAACTGGAGCTAAATAGCAGCACAGAACACTGAGAGCTAGGGCTGGTGGCTGTAAACAAACTTTATGGGATCATGGGAAAGTTGGTCAAACCCATGTTAAGTGGACATTCAGCTAACTAAAATCATGCTGGACCACAGATGTTGCTGGACCAGAAAGAACCAGACTAGAGAGGATCAACCTGTGTTAGCATTCTAGAATCAAAGCCAGAAATTCTGCATTCTAGGGAGACACTTTTTTCCAGTTATTCTTGGTACTGGGTCTCTTCCTTTTGCTTATTCATACATTTCAAAGAATTAAAATATGGAGAAGTAAATGCATATCAGAGCACAAGACAATAGACCTTGACATTACAGAAAGCTGAGAAGTGAAAGGAAAAAACTATCTTCTGAAAGGCTGAGTCACCTCAAATTTAGAAAATATTACAGAGATTATATTGATTATAAGAATAACATTTAGTTCTGGGATAGCATATTTGAAAACAGGTGCTTATTCCTATATGAAATTAGTAGCCCTGGAACATGATATACTGTATATCTCTACAAACTGTGCTACTTATACAGTAAACTGCATATATATATATATATATATATATATATATATATTTTACTTTGCACACAGTGACTTTTTTATTAATAAAAGTTCACTTGTGAACAATGTTCCCTTCTCTTCCACAGTGCTGAGTTTTATACACTATGTTGGCTGCAATTCTTCCCTCATTACTGGCATATTTCCTTAATTCCCATGTTAATATAGAGTACATGACTAAGACAGAAGCAGAATTCTCATTTAGCTTCAACACGTTGTATACAGCCAGGGGTTCCGAACTTTGGCAGGCCCTGCTAAACATCTCAGAGACTGTAGCAGGCTGAAAGTGTTATTTGCTTTTCAATAAACATGTTTGGAAGCTGTTAATTGAAAACCTTTGTTACATTGCAGGACTGGCTGGAATTTAAATACACCTTCCTGCTGCTTTGTCTGAGAGAAGGAGAAATCAGAGCCAGACTTTGATGTGTGCTAAGCTTTTGTCAGTCAGGAGTACTCTATCTTGATTAACACTGGCGGAGCTGAGATCAGAATCGGATCGTATGTTTCCATAATAATATCCATTCAGTAGAGGTTGGAAGACAGATCTGGAAAATATCGGAATACTGTCATGGTCCAACCATCGAGTCTTTCCTTAATCAAAATCAAAACAAAAAACAAATATTTAAGAATCCTCAAAAATATGATTTAACATCTTCTTTTCTGTTTGGCACCCAAAGGGCTGGACTAGCATGAGAATGGCTATTCTTGTGATATTTCTGATACAAGTAGAATGGATGTGCTCATAAATCTCATACACAAAAATTTCAGTTCTGTGGACTCAGAGGTTAAATTCTAACATAGGGTAACCCCACTGGGCTTGATGCTGCTCTTTCATTAACCTAATGTCTTTGTCTGCGGGATTTAGTCCTGTCTTTCAGTGGTGCAAATCACAGGAGAATGAGGTCCATTAACTTCAGAGGAACTATACCAGAGGATGAAATTGGCCTATGAGATTCAGATAATCTGAATCAGCATCAGATAAACATTTGAACTCTTGGGTGGTTTTCCAAATCAAAACCATGCTATAGCCCTCTGGCGCTTTTCCATTTACAAATTCATAGCTGAAAAATGGACATATACTTGGATGACACTAGATATTGAGGAATGAGAAATATTTGAAAGGCTGCATAAACTGGAAGGGGAACTGCAGGAGTTTATACAATTCTTTTCTTTGGTTGACTGGCGTTGATTTATTCACCTCTCAGACTGCATGCTAAGGGCTTGATCCTACACACTATAAAACATGACCATACATTGCCATGTATTTTATGAAGGGCTACCATGCCTGTGTACTGACGTGCAATGTTTAATTCTGTTGTTACATGTGCCCCTGTGTATACTTCCTCATGATGGGTATGTCCTTCACTTTACACTCAAATTTATCGCCATCCAACATCAATCAGATGTTGATCTCATCTCTATTACTATATATTATTTATACTATAGGCTTGATCCCACTATCCATGCCTGCACCGAGCTCCCGTTTTGGTTAGTTCCTGTTCTCATATTAAATGTTCTGCAGGGATTATTCTTATCCCCCTCCTATTTTAACATGGGTCAGACCAGTTGTGGGACTCCATTGTCTTCAGCATGTCACTCTAGAATCACATTGCTGGAAGAAACCTCAGGAGGTCATCAAGTCCAGCCCCCTGCCCAAAACAGGACCAACTCCAACTAAATCATCCCAGCCAGGGCTTTGTCAAGCCGAGATTTAAAAACCTCTAGAGATGGAGATTCCACCCCCTCCCTAGGGAACCCATCCCAGTGCTTCGCCACCCTCCATCCAGGGGGGAGAGACTCACTGCTCTGTCCTCAGAAGGGAACTACTGTTGTAGCTGAGAGAGAAGTGCCCATTCCCCAGCCAGCTAGTTCCATGCGCAGAACCCTGAATCCCTGGCTATGCAGGACTCATTAAGTAGCTGTGGGGTCGTGCTGCCACACAGCTTAGAGGGAACCTTGATCATGATGGAAGATTACTGAAAACATATATAGCAGAGATTGACTGATTTCCTTGATACAGTATTGACCGAGTAATTAGCAAACTGAAGGATAATTTCTGGTTCTATTGGCAAAATCGGAAAATGTTAGTGTGAGTAAAAGCCTAACACCAGTTAGGCACCAGTCCCTGTAGTTGCAACTGTTAAAAGGACAAAAATGCAGAGAACAAATAACACTGACCTAATAGTGCTTGCACAGATTTCAGTGAGTTCAGGGTCTTGTTTTAAAACTCAGGGTATGTCTACACTACAGAGTTTTGTTGGAAAAATGGCCATTTTTCTGACAAAACCTGCGTTACATCCACACTGAAATTGCATTCTTCCAAAAGAAAATCGAAAGAACAGAGGGGGTTTTCTGGCACTGGTAATCCTCTTTATATGAGGATTTTGCAAAAGAGTTCTTTCGGAAAAAGGTGTATGTGGACAAGGAAGAGAGAGTTCTTTTGATAGAAGAGAAAAGAGGAAAAAGCACAAGTGTCGTGGTGGCCACTCTGTCCATAGTAATCACAGCTTAAATGCTAGATAGTGTCCATTCTGTGTGGATGTTATCTTTTGAAAAAGCAGATCACTTTTTCAATGTGCTTTTGTGTGTGGATGCTCTCTTTTGGAAGTTTTTTTGTAAGATCTCTTCCGAAAAAAGATTCTTACAAAAGAAGCCAGAAGTCTAATCATAGCCTCAGAGTGCACTGTGGATGTAATGCTGCTCTCAGTTACACCAGTTTAACTCCTTTAAAATAAATTGGGTGTAAGCCTTCTGAACATACAGCAGCTGGCTTTCAGAATATCTGTACAGTTCCTCACCTATATTCTATGCTCGGTTATACTCAGGCAACCCCTCTGAAATCAGTGACATTGCAAAAGGGGCAGAATTCACATTTTAATCCTTTTTCTTTTAGAAGGCATGATACATAAATCCCTGTAGTAACTTAATACAGTTGCAATATTACCTAAAGCTCAGTTTAAATAGCAATCTTCTTGTCATCACTCTAAGGTATTTAAAGCCCCCTACACAAAGACTTACAAATTAAATCTTTCTAATGTCCTAAATCCTCTCGTTCAGCCTTTAAAGCTCTGACTTTTCTCTTATAGTCCCCTAATAATCTTTTAAAATACATTCAGATGGCAGCATCTAACAAATCCTCCTTAGGTGTCATTAGTTAAGCACAAGATCCATTCCTCTTTCTTTCCTTCTTTCCTTCCTTCCTTTCCTTCCTTATGCCATTGATTTAAAAAGCATCCACTATCATTTTTTTCCTCTTTTTCTTTTCTTTCTTTGTTCATCTTTTTCCTCCAATGGAATTCCTTCAAAATAGAATTTTAGACAAAGGAAGACAGAAAACCCATGGCTTCCTCTAGACAAAATGGAAAATATTGAAAAGCCCTCTTCTCTTTTTAAAGAGCACATGAAAATGTCACTGCTTGCTGATCTGAGTGGATTTATTTGCATACAACAGAAATTCAGGGACTTTCAAAACAATCAGAGGCTTTCAAAACAAACAAACAAACAAATAAACAAACCAAGTTCTGTGCTATAGATTTGGGGTTTCATTTCTCAAATGAAATATTTTATGTTTTGATCTACATTTTCCTTCTAATTGCAGGAGGCACTAGACCAGTGGTCTAAAACCTTTTTACACCCAAGATCACTTTTTAAATCTCAGAACAGGCGAAGATCTACCGCCCCGCCCCTTCCTTGAAGCCCCTCCCCTTCCTTGAAGCCCCGCCCTCTCTATTCTCCTCCTGTCCATCACTTGCTATCCCCAGCCCTCACTTACACACTCTGATAAACAGTTTATTTTTAAATTATGTGATACATAAAATTAAAATCAGGTGTTTATAGTTATGAAATAAATGGTCTGTTTTTTATTCATGCTATTTAAATCTAAAATGAAGCATTTATAATTATACATTTTGTGGAGACAGAGTTCTGTGGCTGGGGGCAGGGAAGAGGGAACAGGGTGCTGGGAGGGCAGAGGACAGGGTTCTGCAGCAGGGGACAGAGTGCCAGTGGGGACAGGGTTCTGCAGCTGGGGACAGGGTGCCAGTGGGGACAGAGTTCGGGGAGTGGGGACGGGAATAGGGACAGAGTTCTGTAGCTGGGGACAGGAGAGTGGGGACAGAGTTCGAGGAGTGGGGACAGGAATGGGGACAGAGTTCTGTGGCTGGGGCCAGGGGAGTGGGAACAGCGTTCTGTGGCTGGGGAGTGGGGGCTGGGGAGTGGGGTGCCAGTGGAGGCAGAGTCCCCTGCATCTCCCTCCTCCCAGAATTCTCCCCTCCTCCCAGGGAATCCAGCCCATGCCTGCCCCAGGGCCGACCTCATGCGGCGCAGGGAAGCCCCAAACGTGCCGGTCCCGGGGCCGACGCCGCCCCCCCCCCCCCCCGCGCAGGGAAGCCCCGAGCGCGCCTGCCCAGGGGGCCAATCCCCCCCCCCACACGTGCAGGTGAGGCAGGGTGCCTGCGGGGCAGCCTGTCAGCAGCAGGCAATGGGCTTCAGGGCCAGTGGCAGGAGACCTCCCCTGGTCCAGCAAATTCTCTTATTTTGGACTGGTCAGGTCCATATGGTGCTGGACCAGGGAGGTCCAACCTGTAGAATCTTGGTTTCACTGTCACTTTATGAAGAGCTGTAGATTCTAGATCTGGCCCATTGCATTGTAATGAAAAATTACCATGGACCTCAAAATTTTTACCACAGACATGTTGCCAACCCAAGTTCATGGACACTTAGTATGTCACAGTTGTTACTGAGATGCATGCTGTAGCTAGTCATATACATATATCTACATCTATATCTATATCTATATATATCATGGTGACAACAGGAAAAAATCCCCCCTCATTCCAGTGGGGGGAGAGGGGAAATGTGTACAACATGGCACTATATATATATATATATATATATATATATATATATATATATATATATATATATATATATATATATATGAAGAATGTTCAACACCATTTGAGAAAAATGATATTTTCTCTTTCAATAACCCATAGATTGTTTTGTAGAGTGTGGAAGATGTGGCCAAATAATGAAATAGATCAAATCAACTGTACCTTGTAGCCATTCTGAGAAGTGGTTCAAAAAAATCTCCACGCTTGAAACATGTCAAGTGTAGGAAATGACAAATTCAATGAGGTCAAAGCAAAAACAGGAAATGAAGTAAAATCAATGACCAATTTCTTAACGGGGCTGTCAAAGATACACAAAATTATCTTTGCCTTGCCTACAATTTAGCAAAAGCCAAATTACCACATGAAGCCGGGGTTGTCACACATTTTCCAGGGAAGTGATGGAAGCCCCACTGCCTGGAACATTTAACACTAGATTCAGCACAAAGTTTACGAATAAGTAGATAATCAGGTCCTGAAGCTGGTGTGAATATGGAAGACTTAGAGAACAGTAGATGCACAGCAGATATCAGGGTAATTTATGGGTGAGGATCCAGGAAGGTACCAGTCTGTAAAATATGACTTATCTTTATACTCTAAAGGACCATCAATATTCCTTTTGGAGAAGTATGACTTGCTTGTGTGTCATACATTACCAAATGTATGGGAAAGAATTTGGTGCTGTACCATGCTATTATTGCTAAAGCTCCTTCATTTTATTGTATGCACAATGTGCCTCAGGTGGCACATGTCCAGGATTCATCATAGAATTTGGTCCACTGGTTGGACCCTTAGCATTCCTGGCCTTTGCTGCGTAAACGTAAATGCTGATCCATGTCCCTCCAGCTCCTTTATGAAAACCACTCATTACATCTTTCAAAAACAGAGTAAACAGTTACGGAAAATGTTAGTAACACAGCGTCCATGGAAAATGGACATATCTATTTAAAGTTACAGATTAACGTGCACAGACAATGTAGCATAAATAAATATTAGTATTTGTTTAACATTGCAATGAAAGTAAAATGAGCAGAAATTCAAAGCAGACTATTTTTATTGGCCCTCAGGAGGAAAAGAACAACAAAATATTCATAAAAAAGTCTATTGCTTTGTGATGTCAACACCAGGGCCTTGAATGCAGAACCATCTTTTTAATTGTGCATTGGAGAGGAATATAGTGTTATAGAAAGCATTTCGTAACTCAGTGTAATCTAGTTTCTTCTACTGTTTAGTGTTTATGGATAGCTGTCTTTCTCTGATTTTGAAGTATGCTTTACACTTTACTCCTTAGGAAAGAGGTAACAAGGTTTAGAATAACTCATTCTTTGTCCTTTACTACCAAATGCTACATACCTAGACACTTCATATTGCCAATCCAGATATAAGTCATGGCACTTAGCTGCAGCCCTGAGAAAGGCGCAATGCAAAGCCTCATGGTGATGTTCTGGAGGAGGAATCATTCCTCAGCTTCCTAGCCTGAGGAGAGCATGTGCAAGCTACAACCTGCTTTTCTGTCACCACCCCTCCCCCGCCCCAATACATTTGATTGGCATGGGGTAATTTGTGTCCCTGGGGAGTTTCCAGGGTCAAATCTAAAGCCCATTGAAATCAGTAGGAATCAGAGGAGTATGGATCAAGCCAACAGGGAGAATTCCTAAATGCAGGGATTTCAGTGGTGCCTGGCACTTGTGCAGGATGCTGAAGGGAGAGAGAAGCATGAAAGAGTCTGACCTTTGCCCCTACTCCTGCAACCCTATGCTAGGGCCAGGTATAATCTCGCCCACTTCAAAACTCCATGTGTAAAAAGGTGAGAAGAGAGCACAACCATTGTTGATTTGAAAACTGGAGTGCAGACAAGTGAAGTGTTCAGGGCAGGGCCAGGTACTGGGTGGTGAGTTGCAATGGTCAATAATAATATCTGGGTTGGTTCACCACACAGGTGCTGCCTTACTTCTTTCCAGGTTTGTATTCCACCTCCATTTCGCCCTGAGGCCCAGCCCCCACCCTGCTCTTTTCCCCAAGGCCCCACCTTTTCTCCACCTTTTGCCTCCTCCCCTGAGGCCCCGGTCCACCTCTTTCTACCCCCTCTCCATACCTCCCCTCCTGAGTACCCCTCCTTACTTCATCTCTTCTAAACCCAACTCTGCTCCCTACCCTCAGCATCTCCTACCCACTTCCAAAAAGCTGATTGATGTGGTCCATCCAACAACCAGTGAGCTGGGCCCACCAAGCGGCTGATTGATAGGTGGCTGATGGGTGCTGAGCACCAGTGTTCCTTGTAACCAGAGTGCTTGAGCGGCCACCCAGGAGAGATTCAAATGCCACCCAGCTGATTAACAGAGCGCTCACAGCCAGCAGCATGTGTTTCTACTGGTGGTGCATACCCTCACCTGTCTCGGAGCACATAACAAAATGTATTCTGCACATAGTTGGAAAAAATTAGAGGGAACATTGTTGAGCTCCTGTTATTTTTTTCCATAGGTGGTCCAGCTCCAGAGCAATAAGGCACTCAGGGTGTATGGTTTACCATGTTTACAAATGGACTAAGGAGTGTGAGAGTACAACTTTGAAAGCTACATTTGCTGATGACGCAAGATCAATTCATAGTGGGAAGCCCAAAGAAAGAGAAAAAGTCTCTGGGCTGATACTGGCTCAGGCATTTCCGTATGATAATTAAACCTGAACACAAAAATCAAGAGATCTTATCTTCCCCACTCCCCATAAAAATAATGGTTCACCTTATGTAATCAACATAGCTTTAAAATAAAGGGTCAAGGGCTGAACCAAAGTTGTGCAGTTGAAATACAAGTCATAATTCCTAAATTTATCACCGCAGGTATTCATGGTTCACAGCTTTTCTTCTGGGACCTGGTTAGCACATCAGTTGTTGAAGCTTCCGGGGAGCATTGCATATACAATGGAGGAGATAATGAGGGCCCTTGACTTTAAAAATATCATCTGATATGCAAAGCGGTAGCTTTAAAATAGTGAGGAAATGTAATTTAATTAATGTGTGTATTTTCAGAGTTAATGAAGAGTAGTAGGTGGGAACCCTGGAGATGGGTGCTGGAACAAGTCTAATAGTGAGGACACTGAGAGTCATTGAACCAAACTCTAAACCCTGTTTATGATGAAACTGCTCAAGTCGTCACTCTTAGTTCTAGTACCTACGCCTGAAGAATAATGTGCTCTTTTCATGGAGCAGATGTGAAGTAGGGCTATAGAACTGCAGGTTTTCCATGCTGTTTTGCCAGTGCACCTCAGTCCTAATGTGACAGATAAGATAATTCCATCTCTGTTACCATTTACTGCTTGGCAGCTCTGCTGGGGCTGTGTGACGGGGTGGACCAGGCCCTGAGGCCCCTTGACAGAGGTCCTGTGGTCTTGCTACACCCTATCCCAGAGAAGCCATAAAGAAGTCCTCCCGGCAGGCTAGAGTAGCTACAGGAGAAGGGGCCAATCAGGGCCCAGGAAAGCCCTATAAAAGGAGCTGCAGGATCAGAGTCAGTTCAGTGCCTCTGGAGACCTTGAGGGGTGAAGACTTGGGGACTGGCTGAGAGAGTGACAGCACCACGGACAGTTCCATGTGGAAAGCTTATTAGAGACTGATGGACCATGTTGGGACTCTGAGATAAACCCCTGAGATAGGATCAAGAACCTGGAGGTACCATTCTCTGCCAGAGTGGAGAAGAGAGTCAGAAACCCTACGAAGGGCAGCAAGATGAATGCCTGGTAGATGTGTGCCCTAGAAGGAGTTTGTTCGATTTGCACACAGAACATGTGTGACTTGGCCGGAGGGCTGAGTTGCCAAAGAGGTTCTGAAACGGGGTTGGGGGGAAGTAGCACATGCACTCGACCAGAGGGAACATGCTCAAGAGGTGAGTGCTACCCCATTCCAGGCTGCCAGCAAAGGTACAAAGTCTTGTGGTTTGGGTTTCTCCACAAGAGATGGACTGAAACCATGAATGTAACATATTCCACTTCACGGGCAGGCAGACAGTAACAACTTGCCTGTCCTACTGACCTGAGGCTTAATTCTTCAAGGTGTTCTCAGTTCCCTCCAATTCAGTGGAAGATGCTCAGCCCTTGAGTTGGAATTTGGCTAGGGACGTACAGGAAAAAGGTTACCAATATCCTGAGTAGATAGTCTCTCAAGATGTATATTTTTATATACAGTAGAAAAAATACAGCAAAGAGTGTTTCTAGAGTTAAAGAGGAAAAATTGAATAAAGTGTACCTGTTTCCACATTAGGTTTTATCACTTTATTTCAGTAAATACTGGTTAAGATTGTATTTGCAAAGCCAACATTTATATTCCATAATATAGCAAAGGCTGAGAAGAGACTCCGATCCTAGCATTACAGTTATACCAGGGCTATTCAACTTTGGAAGCCCCAGGGGCCACAGTGATACTCAGAGCACATGCCGAGGGTTGCAATTTAAGTGTAGTTGAATATATATGCAAATATATGCAAATAGCTTATTTCATACTGATGGACATGAATACAAAGATTAAGGCAAGACTACACAATACACAGGCCCCATTTAAGTAAGTTTTGCTGATATTAATAAAATGCAATATTTACCCCATTTCTACCCACAGGACAGCATTTTAATGAGCAATGACAGTTCAGGAATTTAACTACTAAAACGCATATCAACAGAAGACCATTATATTGACTACTTTTTTGTTTGGGCTCTCACCCATGGGCTGTCTTTTGAGCCCCGCGTAAACCCAAACTGCATGGCAGGCCACAAACAAGAGGGCCACGGGCTGCATGCGGCCCACAGGCCACATGTTGAGTTTTGTATCCAGGAATAAAGCATCCGTTTAAAAAAGTATTTCTGAATTAGAAAACATGTTCAGTTTTATACTGCCCAATCAATAGGCAATTTTATTTCTTGGTAAAAGGCAGTAAAATAGATTATGCCTCACTGGAGACCCTTGTATACAGTTCTTTTCTGACTGATCAACAGGAGTGCATTCAACTGTATTAAGGACATTGGAGTTCATCTCTAAAAATTGTTTTTCCCACCATTGTTCTGGTGGCATACAGCTACTCTGAGGTGTTTACACTTTCCCAGCGAATTAATTATCTGAAATGTTCCTAGTGCTACATCACCCTTCATTTTCATCCTGATGGAACAAACTTATATAGCTCTTCTGCGTTTAATGTCCATTTGGTTTAGAACATGAGGGAGAAGATCATCCTGACTTCAAGTTTTCATATGTTTGGGGAAAATATTCCCTCAAAGATTTCCTGTTGGGGTTGTTACCCTCGACATGTAATATGACTTCTTTTAAAAGTTACTATCTATTGCCTGCTGTCCCTTTCGGTGTAGGTACCCATCTTTCAAAATTTTCAGCTGGGCCATAGAAAATATTTCCAGATATTGCATGTGTGTATGTGTGTGCATAGTAAGTGAGGAAGTTCTTTTCTGGTGAGTCATCCAGCTAAATAATTTCCCTTAGAAGTCCCCTTGAAAAATGTTTCATGAATGGCCCACATTGGGAAATACCTGCAGAAGACTGCCATCCCAGGAGAAATCCTAAAGAATCTCTCTCTAGAAATCCCAATGAAAGATAGCTCATTTTTGGCCCTCTTACTTAGGTTCAATTATGCCCACTTATGTACCCCTTTGCTCAGAGCTGGATTAAGACCTTTAAAGGCCCTAAGCACTGAAAAGATTATAGTCCTCCCCCCCATATGTAATTCAAAATAAAAACAATATAAAACAAAATAAAAACTATACTGTAAAATCTCTTTTTTGGGGGGTGCCTCTGCTTTTTGCTGGTGTCCTAAGCACGTGCTTAGTCTGCCTATTGGGTAATCCAGCCCAGCCTTTGCTACACCCAGGGGAATTCACCCATGAGAGGCCAGTGCCAGTATTCTTGGAGGCTTCTGCTAGGAGAAGACAGTTTAAATCTTCACAAAAGTTTCTGCAAGAACACCATCAACAGAAACTTTCTAAGGGGTGTGCTAAATCAAACACACAGAAAGAGCCAGAACTGGGCACTTTTAGGGTAACAAAGACTCTCTGACAGATGGGCAGTATCAAGCACCTTCTAGATATTCTGTGACAGGTCCTACCCTATGCTGTGTGCCAGTAGTACCCAGAGAAGACCCTGAACGAAACTGCCCATCTTGACTTCCAAAGGAGTGAAGAATCCTTTATTCATACCTCTGTCCCTTCATACAACATGGCTACGTCTACACTGGCCCCTAATTCCGGAAAAGTCATGCAAAGCAGGTAAGTCAGAATAGGGAAATCCGCGGGGGATTTAAATATCCCCCGCGGATTTAAATAAACATGTCCGCCGCTTTTTTTCCGGCTTGGGGAAAAGCCGGAAAAAAGCGTCTAGACTGGCGCGATCCTCCGGAATAAAGCCCTTTTCCGGAGGATCTCTTATTCCTACTTTCAAGGAATAAGAGATCCTCCGGAAAAGGGCTTTATTCCGGAGGATCGCGCCAGTCTCAACGCTTTTTTCCGGCTTTTCCCCAAGCCGGAAAAAAAGCGGCAGACATGTTTATTTAAATCCGCGGGGGATATTTCAATCCCCCGCGGATTTCCCTATTCTGACTTACCTGCTTTGCATGACTTTTCCGGAATTAGGGGCCAGTGTAGACATAGCCCATGTGTTCAGGGATGGGCCCAAATACTTCATAAAAACTAAATCCTGGACAGCTACATCACCTCCCTAGTGAACAGCATGTTCTTCTCACACACACATCTGTGCTTTCCTTCATATGTCATACAAAAGTCTTTCATCTTATTTGCACTTTTCATTGTGTGGATGGCTGAAGTGTGCAGAAAAATCATGGTGGGTGTGCACTGCAGGGACATCTGACATTTCATTCAAAATTCAATTTAAGGCCTAGCTGTTGTCCTTTTCACCGTGGGCTTTGAGGGGATATATGCCAATGTATATAAACCTTATTAAACCTCTAACATGACTATGTGAAGGACAATGCCTACCCAGTTTATGTTACTGATTCTGTTATCTTGTTTTTACATGGAATAGCAATAGCAGTACATTATACACTAGAACTTTTTCCACTTAAACACTGAGATATTGACAACACACCTCATTTTCTGTGTTGTCAATATCTCAGTGTTGCTGCAGCCCTTTTGTATTTGTCTGATGCCAGTGGTAATATATTTGGTGGATCCAGCCAGTTACAGAATTTCTGCATGTTGGGAAATGTTTCCATCATACATGGCTGTTGTGAGAGTTCTCATACCATGCCCCAGCCTACCCCAGCATAAGATCATAGAATCACAGAACACTAGAACTGGAAGAGATCTGAAGAGACCATCAAGTCCAAACTCTTGCCCTCATGCAGGACATAGTACTGGCTAGACCATCCCTGATAGATATCTATCTAACCTGCTGTTAAACACATCAAGAGATGGAGATTGCACAATCTCCCTAAGCAACTTATTCAAGTGTTTAACTACACTGACAGTTAGGAAGTTTTTCCTAATGTTGAACCTAAACCTCCCTTGCTGCAGTTTAAGCCCATTGCGTCTTGTCTTATCCTCAGCAGCCAAGGAGAGCAATTTTTTTCCCCTCCTCCTTGTGACATCCTCTTAGATTCCTTAAAACCACTATCATGTCCCCTCTGTTTTTTCTCCTTTACAAATTAAACAAGCCTAATTCTTTCAGTCTTCCTTCATAGGTCATGTTCTCTAGTCCTTTGATAATTCTTGTTGCTCTTCTCTGGACCTTCTCCAATTTCTCCACATTTTTCTTGAAGTGTGGTGCCCAGAACTGGACACAATACTCCAAATGAGGCATAATCAGGGCAGAGTAGAGCAGAAGAATGACTTCTCATGTATTGCTCACAACTCTCCTGTTAATGAATCCCAGAATCGTGTTTGTTTTTTTTGCAATAGCATCACCCTGTTGAATCATGTTTAACCTGTGGTCCACTATGACCCCTAGATCCTTTTCTGCAGTACTCCTTCCTAGACAGTTGCTTCCTCTTCGGTAAGTGTGAAACTGATTGTTCCTTCCTAAGTGAAGTACTTTGCATTTGTCCTTCTTAAACTTCATCCTAAATACCTCAAACCATTTCTCCAGTTTGCCCAGATCATTTTGAATTATGACCCTATCCTCCAAAGCAGTTGCAACCCCTCCCAGCTTGGTGTCATCGGCAAACTTAATAAGCGTACTTTCTATGCCAATATCTATTCTAAATCATTGATGAAGATATTGAACAGAACTGGTCCCAAAATAGACCCTGGTGGAACCCCACTTGTTAGGCCCTTCCAGCAGGATTGTGAACCATTAATAATTACTCTCTGAGAATGGTTATCCAGACAGTTATGCACCTACCTTACAGTAGCCCCATCTAAGTTGTATTTGCCTAGTTTATTGATAAGAAGATCATGTGAGATCAAATCAAATGCTTTACTAAAGTCTAGGTATACCACATCCACTGCTTTCCCCTTATCCACAAGACTCATTATCCTAACAAAGAAAGCTATCAGATTGGTTTGACATGGTTTGTTCTTTACAAATCCATGCTGGCTGTTATCTATCACCTTATTATCCTCCAGATGTTTGCCGATGAATTCCTTAATTACTTGCTCCATAATCTTCCCTGGCACAGAAGTTAAACTAACTGGTCTGTAGTTTCCTGGGTTGTTCTTATTTCCCTTGGTGGGGAAGTGCAATCCCTGGCAATGAGATCAGTGGCTTGACAATCCAGGACAAAGAAATGCAAAAGCCACCTTAGTTCTCCTATTCCCGAATTGAATGAACAGCAGCTCAGACACCAGGGCCCAGCATGTGGCGTATGAAATCTGCAAGCGACCTATTTAAGCTATACAGTGTGTCTTTGCTGGTTGCAACGAAGTGATTTTAGTAGGTTATTTCCAGTGTCAGTCACAAACTCTCCAGTGAGAAACTAATTAGGTTGCACGCAGCATGGATAACTAGCAAGACAGCTAAAGGGTGGGAAATGTATTAAGGATGCAAGTAGTACAGCAAATCAGATCTCAGGTGTATTGACTAGAAAAACTCTCTTGGTGCTTTTAATATGCCACAGAAAGCAATGCTTCTCCACAGTGGGAAAGGGGAGTTCCCAGTTTTGCTCTATGGAGATTTCAACAGCATGTAACAGAATTAACAACATGCCATGTTTTACAGTGAGATGTAATTCTATTAGTTATAACTGAAATTGCTCTGTGAAAAAAAAAGTGCTTCTCTTGTTAGAAGTAACGGGTCAACACTAACTATGAATTTGACCTTCTGTGTTATCAGGTGATTTCCCTGAAGCTGTAAATTAACCTCCTGAATATTTTTTATGGTACAATAGGAGCAAAAATGAGCTAATTCTCTGCCAAATTATGAATTGTTGGATATTTTCTCCACATTTGCAAGCATTTGCAAGTCTCTCTAAGCAAAGCAGGGTCCTGAACACGGTAAATAGATGAGAAAGTTCCCAAGGGAAAAACTAGTGAGCTCATAGTCCAAAATTGATGTAATCAGAGTACTTTAAAATATTCACACTTTCCACTATGATAAAACCAGAAGCAAGCATTAGCATAAGTAGTTTTTGACATCCATTGTTCAATGTCACTAGTGTTTTCCCCTATATAGCAGAACAGTGGTTTATTCATAGCTCCTGGGATTTTTTCAAAACTTAAATTATTATAGGGCTTTTTTCCCCCTATATCAATCAGTGGCTTGTGAAAACCCACAGGAATGAATAAGGCACACAAGTTGGCAAGTAGTTTTAGTGGAGTTTAAACAACTGTGGTAGTTATAAACAGTAAACAAAACATAGTAACCAGTTTAAACACAAGAGATTGTTGGATCATAGGAGCATAAATCATTAACTTAATCATTTCAGCAACAGTGACTCAAAAGCAAAATTAAGCCAACAGTTCCCCCTGTAGCAATAATGAAGTACTGAATTTCTAAAGAGAGAATACATAATTGCAATTCATAATTACAACTTGGATTTGTAAAAGAGAATACCTCAGAAGAGAGACCTGTAATTCCCTGTTACACAAGGTGCTTATGTAAACTATTGTGATTCCAAGCATATATTCTTAAAAATAATCCTAAAACTATGACTAGGATTTGAATGAAGCTACTGCTAGGGTATTTGTGGAAAGGGTCTAGATTTAAAAGTGATGACAGCTCATTGCTGATATGGTGACAGTATTATGCTTTGAGGTAGTCATGGATTCCTAGCTCAAGTTTCTTCAAGCAACATAGCCAACAAATGTCACATAATAGGAGACAGAACAATGGTACAGTCTACCTCACTGAGTTTAAATTCCCTTTGAGAGAGGCCTACAGGATTAGGTTTTAAATATAATAGCTGGCCCCATAGATGGCATTGAAGCAGTCATGTGAATTTCACAAAACACCAGAGCAATGCTTAGTTTTCTAGGCTCCTACTTCCTCTCCAGCCTAACAAGGCTTTGTATCATGAGCAACATGAAGAAAGTGAATAGGGAAATGTTATTTACCATATCATGTAGCACAAGAACCAGGGATCAACTACTGAAATTAATAGGCGGCAGGTTTAAAATTAACAAAAGGACAGGCCAGAAGTATAACAGGATTCAAAAAAGAATTAGGTAAGTATATCAATGACTAGTAGCCCCATGGTCAGGGATGCAATGCATTGCTCAAAATGTCCTTAAACCTGCAGCTGCTAGAAGCTGGGCCTGAACAACAGGGGACGGATCACTTGAAATTGACCTGTTCTGTTCATTCTCTCTGAAGCATCTGCCTCTGGCCATTGACAGAGTTGGGATACTGAGCTCGATGGACCATTGGTCTGACTTTGTATGTCCGGTATTATGCTCTGAAGAGAGTTACAGAGGTAGATGCTGCTGAGCATGAACAATCTTAGCTGTGCTCTACATATATTGACGTATTCTGCAGTAATGTGTAGATGGTTTGAAAACTGTTCTAGGAATTGGGGGTGATCAGTCTGTGTGACTTCCTTTCCATTTTGTATGATCCCTTGCAGTTTTGCTTCCTTCTGTGTTGAATAGCTTTGGGGAGCGTAGAGGCTTTAATAATCAAATAATGAGGGATAATATTAGGGACAGAAAGAGATACCCTTCCTTTTCTGAAGTACCTTCCATCTGAGGATCTTAAAGTTATCAATTCACCCATCAGGGTTTACTGTATGAAAGAAATCGAAGCTGAACCTTGGGATTTCAGCCAAATGTTGCTGGAATACTCTTGGACAATATCCCGTATTGGAAAAAGGGATGTATTAGTATGAATAAGCCCAAGGAGCCAGTTTCAATTCTAAACCTCTCTTGAATCCACAGTTGTAGTCACACATTGTCATCCATTTCCAGCTTTAAAAAAACCAACACAATGATTATGGCTTCATTTTGAAATGTGTACAAATATAGAATAGACAAAAATGAGATAAAATGCCAGAAAAAAGGATTCAAACAAGGAGAACAAGATTTATTACAGTAGGAGTCAGGCAGAAGTTCTAACCTCCCTACAATTTATTAAACATATTGGCCATATCTATATATAAAGATATATATGTCCTACCACATATTATGCGTGTAAAAATCTGATCTGTCAAAAATCACACTAGAATTAGTTTATGAGTCCTTATTTCTCCACCCAACAAATCTGAGCAGGATATCTGGTCTTTATTTGAATGCTTGTGATGAAGATAAACAGCATTTCACAGAGCTATTGAAGATTCAAGATATAAGTCTGATATGTTCATTAATGAAGCCCTAGCTCCTGTCTATTTGTCCCCATCTGCTGTCTCTTGGCTTATGGTCAGAGTATAAGTGGTGATGGGCTGGGATCAGAGTAACTTTTACTTGCTCCCCAGTTGATGTTGAAAAATGCTGATTCTGAACATATACATAAATAACAGGCATTTAAATTATGTAATTGGCATGCCAGCTGGACAAGGATTAGAGTCCCTTGGCTTCAATGACCCAGATCTTTGCTAAAATCAATGTAAGTGCAAATCAATGATATTGCTCCTGATTTACATCCACTTACTTCCCACTTACTGACACATAACCTAGAGTGAGGGCATTTGATTTTAAGTTTGGGCTGGTAAACACCAATAAAACACCATTGATGCAAATGAATCAATCAGTGTTTATTCAATAAACATAAAAAAAGCCACCAAAATGGTTATTTGTATCTAAGGGCTTGTCTACATGGAGCAGTAATACAGACTTGGGGGCTGTGATTGCTAATGCACACTAATGGTTGTGTATTAATAGGTCTGTGTAGACTTTGCTGGTGCACCCCAAGGACCAATACAAAGCAATTGCTCATTGCAGCATATATCAATGCCTCCCGCAAAACCCTGATTTAAAAACATCTCCGTAAAATTCAAAAATATCTAAAAATACTGCCCCACCAAATTAAATTAACAAACTTCCCAAAACAGAAGCCCCATCTACACTACTGCACCATCCACCCTTTCCTCTGAACCAGGCCCTGTACCTTTAGTGTAGGAGTCGGGATATGCTAGGCTGAGAGGGAAAAACCAATTCAATGAATGCAGAAAATAAATTCTAAGAACATTGGTTTTGGGCATAGATATTTTCTCCTTTCAAGTTTGCCCCAGTCTTTGTTGAAAAGCATTCAATGAACAACAGAAGTTAAGAAAACCCTGACAACAGCCAACTATGGCTGATGCCAAAATGACAATTAATAACACATTTAACCAAAAGTAGAAAGTGGAAAAATGTTTCATAGCTTAAATATTTGTCAGGTAGGATGCTGCTCATTGCCCCCAAATGCTTTGGCCCTTTACATGAAAAAATAATAGTGGTCATTCACTCGGAGTGAAATCCATTATCTAGAGGATTATGCAGAAAGATGAACCGTCAATTTACAATCCAGTTTTAGCTATTCTCACTTAACTTCTTAATGGGAAAGAGGCCATGTGCGTCTGCATGTACGGCAGGCCATGATCTTGGACTTGATCTCACTCAAAGACATAGTGGAGCCATAGTGGGATTGGCCAAAGCTCCACTTCCTAGTGTCCCTTCTGTACCACCTGGAATTCTGAGAGCAAACAGAATGCACCCTTCACCAGAGGTTTGCCATTCCTCTAGGTGGGTGTGTGCTCCATGAAAGATTGGATCCTGTCCTGTTAGAGTAAATAGGAAGTTTGCCACAGATTCCAGGAGAAGGAGAAACAAATTCAAAGCTTCTAGCAACTGACCCAGGTGGAGTAGAATAAATATTTCTCTTCAAAAATCATTAAAAAAACCAAGTCACTTAGGTGGACACTGGAAAAGTAATGGAGCTTTGTTAGTAGTAAACAGACAACAAAGATCTTCTGTCTAAAAAAGTAATTGGGTAGTTGAGTCAACTGTCACCATCTGTTATGAGTAGTGCATGTCTATGTGATGAAGAAATGCTGACCATCTGAGTTTACTCTCGTAACTAGAGTTTCAGCCAAAGTTGCTAGAAGTTACTTAATGTGTGTGAACAACATAAACTGTAAACAAACCTACATGAGGAACTGGTCCCTGAACTACAGAAACCACCCTCTGAGGTCTCAGAGATTAAGTCAGCAATAATCTTACCATTGGTCTCCCCTGAGTAATAGTGACGTATGCTGCCTAAGAACATGTAACAAGTAAATGATGTGTCTACTAGAGGCTCTGCTGAGAGCTGTAAATGAATTCCAAGTATAACAAGACAGAGTTGCTATGAGACAAAGTTTCAGCGTTCCAGTCAACAATCTGGGTGGTATGAGAGAGGGAAAAGCACCATTTTTCACCTTGACTAAAGCAATATCAAGTGATTTGGAATAGGTCCTGTCTACTCTGTTGCAATGTGTCATGGAGACTGGTTACCTATTAGATTTTTACCAATCCAGGGAACAAGACAAAAAAAGAAATGGTTATATATGCAGAACAAAATAGTTAGGATCAAGCCTATTAATAACAATCAGCTTTTGCGTTATGTTTCACTTACAAAATGCTTTACAAACAAGGGTGGAGTTTTGGGCGGGTGGGGAGGGGAGCAGCCATGCACTCTGGGACGCAGCTTGCTTTTCATCCCTTGCCCCAGATGCTAAAGGAGTGAAGGGAAAGTGCATTCCGTGCATGCCTCTCACACCTGGCTGGTGAAGGGAGTTCACCAGCCAGGTGTGAGAGGCATCCGGGGAATGGGATGAAAAGTAAGCCACGTCCTGGAGTGCACGGCTGCTGCCTCTCCCCCCCGCCCCTACCTGCCTGAAATTCCACCCTTGTTTACAAACACGAACTAAGCAAATTAATTAATAGTTCCAGACAACAGTAGATGTACCATAAGACATAGTAGCTTTGACATCTCGGGAAAAGGCAATTATTTTTATGAGTGTTCCTAAAACGACACCCTCAGTATTCTTACAGAAGTTCATCCCGCCACCGTTCCTTTTTCTTTTCAGAGAACCTAGAGTCAATTTCATCCATAATGACAAGTTCTACTTTACAGTAATTCCACTGATGAACTGCTTGTAAGAAACTTTGCCGGCACCTGTTCTTTGTTGGCAAAAGCATTGCTCAGAGCAGCTGGAAACATGGCTCAGAATCAGGAAAGAATGAAAAAAAAATCAATTGTAAATAACACACACTCAGCCTTTTGGTTCCATGAATATATGAATAATCTGTTGCAATATACTCTTCTATTTTTAGGCATATCACTAGTTATCCTGTAAATGTCACTGTATTGCCACAACTGTGACTCATACTCATCATAAAAACATAGGCAACTCTCAATAATGACTCCAGGTCCGAGTGAAGCAGATATGGCTGGTCACATGGTTGGAAGAGCCCCCATAATCAGATATCCTGAAAAATGGTTACTAATAGTGAGAAGAGCCCTATGGATGTTACCAAGATACAACTTAGAAGGTCTTCACTAGATCTGAATTAGATTTAGAAGGTCTTCACTAGACCTGCTAAATCAAACCCTAGAAGATTGACTGCGGCAGTATCAATCTTCCACGTAGTGAAGACATGGCCTTAAATGGTTAGACTGCCTTCTCCATGAACTTTCTGGAACTGCCTAATGCCTCGATACTAGGGTGAAGGGCATTTGATAGATTGATGAAGAGGAAAAGGACAATAAAACAATATCTGAAAAGGTTCAGAAAAGGGCAACAAAATGATTAGGGGTTTGGAATGGCTGCCATATGAAGAGAGATTAAAAAGACTGGAACTTTTCAGCTTAGAACAGAGGAGTCTGAGGAGGGATATAATAGAGATCTAAAAAGCCATGACAGGTATGGAGAAAGTAAATAAGGAAAAGTTATTTACTTGTTCCATAACGTAAGAAGTAGGAGTCACCAAATTAAATTAATAGGTAGCAGGTTTTAAACACCCAAAGGAAGTATTTCTTCACCCAGTGCACAATCAGCCTGTGGAACTCCTTGCCAGATGATTTTTTGAAGATCAGGACTTTAACAGGGTTCAAAAAAGAACTAGATAAATTCATGGAGGATACTTATTAGCCAGGATAGGTAGGAATGGTGTCCCTTGCCCCTGTTTGTCAGAGGCTAGAAATGGGTGACAGGAGAGGGATCACTTGATGATTATCTATTCTGTTCATTCCCTCTGGGGCATCTGGCATTGGCTACTGTCAGCAGACAGGATACTATGCTAGATGGAATTTTAGTCTGACCCAGTATGGCTATTTTTATGTTCTTATTTAATATCCTTATTCCAGAACATTAATTTATTGATCCCATATCCTGCATTATGTTTGTGATGCACCAAAAATCCTCTCCATGTTACATTCTGAATTGTAACTGCACACACATTGTTTGAAGAAAAAGGGAGTTGGCCTGATAATCATTTGAGAAATTAATCCTGTCATTAGGTTGATGAGTCACTCCTGTGCAAATTATCTATTCCAAATAATTATGTATCTCAAGAGTTATTTGCATCTGTGTGTATTATCATTAAAGTCTCCCACATATCCTTAAAGGGTCCACTTTATTCTTCAGTCTCCTCATTTACTCTATAGCTGTTTTGTATGTTAGTGTCATGATCCATTACGCTTCTAAGGCTAGGCAACTGTCTTTCCACTGCCTTAATATGAGCAGTGACTGTTTCATGCTTGAATTCTTAACTTGAAGAGGACTGAGGGGGACTAGATGGTAAAGGGCACATAGAAACTTTCACCTCTAAGTCACTCCCTGGTTCAAAACTAGTCCACTTGGATCCTGACTCAGAGCACCCACTATCTGAGGGCAGGATACTACAACCCTGAATGAAGTTGTATAGTACTTACTCATCTGAATAGTCCCATGGATTCAGAAGATATCCTTCACACCATGAACCCCAAAGACAAAAAACAAGGTAAAAAAAAAACCCCAACCTTCTCACCAAATTTTGACTTAAAAATCATGAGGTCTGATTCCTGACTGAACACTTGGGGTGCGTCTACACAGCAGGGCTTGACTTGAAATAAGCTGTGCAAACTGAGCTACATCAATTGCACAGCTTATTTCAAAATAGGGAGCATCTACACAGCACTTTTTTCAAAATAGAGCACTCTTCCTCCCACTTCCCTTATGCCTCATGCAATGAGGGTTACAAGAGTCAGAGTAAGAAGTCCTCCATCTTGAGAGTATTTCAATATTATTTCGAAATAACTGCCTGCTGTGTAGATGCGGACTAAGTTATTTCAAAATAATGTTGCTGTGTAGACGCACCCTTGGAGTTAGAAGTACCAGTCCCCTTTTCACTGGAGTAATTTTCATTGGACTGGTTATACAAGATTGTCACATAGCCCCACCACTCTAGATCAGGCTTCATGTGGCCAGCCTGGTCTTTGGCTAAAATATAGGACATAGTTCTTTGGAACTGTCAATCAAGTCTCTCTCCTCAGTACTCAGATTATTTAAAAATAAGATCTCCCCCTAAAAAAGCAAAAAATGTAGAACAATTTACCAGAATCATAATGCAAAATTATTCATTTTATAATTCAAGAAAAGCTTCTGAGAGCAGAGAATAATTTATAGTAAGAGACAAAAGGTGTTTGGATCTATAGGATCAAATTAAACCAGAGGTGAATATGCTCTATACTTTGTTAATGGGTTAAATTTCCTAATGGGAAATTGTTCATGTAACTGTCAAGCATCTTCTTATTGAATGTTTTAACCCAATAAACTCTTGAAGTTATAGGTTAGATCCTGGTGTAAATGGCTGTAGCAACACGGAAAGTCAAGCGAGCTACTTGGACTTATGTTAGCTGAGAATCCTAGCCTCTGATTTCAGTAGTGTCACTCATCTGCTGTTCCCACTGAACAAGTATACAAGTATTTCATTACTTTTAGGTATCCAGCAGTCCTCTCTCTTCTCTAATGGAAGCTGGTTAGCACTGTACACTTTTGAAAATCCATCCACTTCACTTGGAAAATCTGGCTTTATTGTTCAGATTAACTTGTTGTCTTTATAGTTACACATGTCAGATTTCTTTTGTCATTCCCCAGTCACAGAACAAAGCTGCATGTGGTGATGTGTTTATTTTCCAGTTCAGGTAGTTTCATGCACGGGAAACTTAACTTTGAAGAAAAAATATCTATAAAAAAATCATCTTAAATCTACCGACTTAAAAGTGAAGAAAAAAAAATTTCAGCACACATGATTAACTGTCATAAGCACAATACATACCATCAGAGGGGCCAAAGCCCAGCCTGAAAGGTTTGAAATGTTTCAAGCTGTGCAAGCATGCGTTTCTTCCAACAGGCAGAACCAATTATGATGATCACAGGCAAAACTTTAGTTAAACAGAGGATGTACAATTTTTGTAAATCGTTATGTGGCGATTAATAGCTATTGAAATAAATGGGCCTGAATGTTTATTAGCTTTAGAATTAGTTTTCTCTCTGTTTCCCTACAACTGAAAAAGAAAAAGAAGGGATGCTGCAGGTGGCAGGGATAATTTTTGTTGTCTGTCAGAGATGGGCAATGGGGTTCATATAAAATACAATCTATTCTTAACTCAAGCTGAGCATTCCTCAGGCTTTAAAAAAATTGGTAAACCTGTGTGTTTTCCATTTCTGCGTATCCTGTGCTGCCTGATTTTAGTCAGGCCTGAATTGTTCCAAAGGAATTTCCTACAATGTTATTATTTAATATTTATATGTTCTAATAGTCCCCGGCATGAAAATCAGCTCCACTTCGGCTCAGAGTGGCACAAATATAGAGGAAGAGATAAAAACAAGAACTATGGGAAATCCCGAAACAAGAATGTTATCATGGTCTTTATAAATTAGTTTTACAGACTCAGGTCAGGATCTACAAAGATTTTTAAGAGCCTAACTTCCATTGATTTCAGGAGGAGTTAGACACCTAAATGCTTTTGACGATCAGAGCCTATGGTCTTTTCCTCAAAGCCTGCAAAGGTGTCAATAAAGGATTTTTTTTTTAAATGGAGTGAATTATATTGGTGAACACTCCTGTGTTGACACTCTTCAGTCTATTTGATCTTGGCAAAGCTACATCACTCTACAGAAGGTTTAAATCAAACTAAGAATGGCCACAGAGGGTTTTGCTAATTATGTTGATTTCAAAGCACATCTTTCCTTAAAACAGTATGACTTTAAACAGGCTCTGATAGTGCAATCTGATCACGCAGGCAGGGCCTGATACTACAAAGAGCACAACTGACTTCTTTTGAAGCCCATTTGGAGGGAGGGTCTGCCTGGACAGATCATATTAGGTTAGTTTATTCAGCTAAAAGCTTGAAAGCTTATCTGAACTCATGCTCAATACCAGAGATTATCAATACATCATATTTTGTATAGGAGAGAGTTTGATGATCCAGACATGATAAACATTAATGTCAAGATTTTCAAAACTATTCATGTTTGGTGCTCCAACTTGAAACACCTTAACGAAAACTGTCATCTCTATGATTAGCACCCATTCTGTCCTTATTAGAAAAATCTCCTATTGGGCACCCCAAAACTGAGGCACCCCAAACCACTAGTCACTATTGAAAATCTGGGCCTCATGTTACTTAGGTAAGAATCACCAGAGTGCCATCTAGAATAAAAGGGGGCAGATTGTCAGTTGAGGTACATTGGCATCACTCCATTGAAGTCAATGTAGCTGTGCCAGTTTGCTCCAGCTGAGGACTTGGCCCAAAGTCTTATTTTACAGTGAAACTAGATGTCTCAGCTTTGCAATCACATTGTTGCATGATGATGTATGAAAAGCCCCCCTCCAGATTAGCACATTATAACTGTTAAATACTTAAAAGAGAAAAAGTAATTCATACGCATAGGTGGAATGTCACAGATGTAAATAATTAAATTCTGTTACTACACACCACACTCTACCAAAATCTTTGCATGGCAGCCAGTATTAAAATAGCTCTGCTGTATGTGTCTTCAGAGAGAGATGATTCAATTGTTGTCAAAGAGCACCTGCAGCAGCCATCCATTCACACAAAACACAGAAGAGTAATTCTACTGTTCCAGTAATATAGACAGCAATTACTCTACTTAATTACATGTAGATTTAATAAAGCATTCTAAGCAAACACCAGTGTTTTGTACTTAATATAATAAAATATTTAGTCAAATCTATGGCGGGCTTTCCATCTAATGATCTCAAAGCAGCATTTGGGTCCTGGTTAAGGAAAATGTTCTTATCCCGGTAACATAAACATTTGCTTAACTTTAAGCACATATGTAAGAATTACTGAAGTTGGTGGGGCTTAACATACACTTCCAGTTAAGGAAGTCCTTAGGTATTGTCCAGAGTAATCATGTGTTTAAATATTTTCCTGGCTCCGGGTCCCAACAAATTTAGGTTCAAAGTACCAAGATGAAGTTGGTATTGTTATGTCCATTTTACATATTGCCAAGGGCCACACAGACAATACCAGAGACAAGCAGCTGCAGAGTTGTGTGTACAACTAGGATCTCCTGACTACCGTGCTTGAGTCTTTACCACAGAATCATTCTTCTTTTGTTGCATGAAATATAATACAACACAAAAGCAGTAACTGAAAGCAACTTCACTATCCAGGGATTCATGCCTGTCCTTAAGTCCATATGTCCTTAAGTTTCAAACGCTGACCCCTCTGAAATTTCTTCTGTTCCAAAACTGCAGGCCCTACCCAGCTATGAAAGAACTTCTTTTACTACCCTAATACATGTGTTAGTCTTTTTAGGGCCTATGACTCCCAGTGAAGCAGTTCGGATTCTATGCTCTAGATAGCAGTGGTAAATGTGCACACAGGGGTGGGGTTTCTAATTTTTTATTGTGCCCTGGCATCTTCTTTTCATTTTTAAAAGAAAGGTCAGTGTTGGTCACTAAAGCACGCATCTTCTACAGTTGCATACGCTCTGCAGATCATCAGGTGATGTTGGGCGGGACTGCCCTTGCACCAGCCTAGTTATTCTGACAGGGTATGTCTACACTGCCACCCTAGTTCAAACTAGGGTGGCTAATGTAGGCATTCAAAGTTGCAAATGAAGCCCGGGATTTAAATATCCCGGGCTTCATTTGCATCTTGCCGGGCGCTGCCATTTTTAAATCCCCATTAGTGCGGACTCCGTGACCGCGGCTACACGCGGCACGGAGTAGGTAGTTCGAATTAGGCTCTCTAATTCGAACTACAGGTAACTAGAGAGCCTAATTCGAACTACCTACTCCATGCCGCGTGTAGCCCCGGGCACAGAGTCCGCACTAACGGGGATTTAAAAATGGCAGCGCCCGGCAAGATGCAAATGAAGCCCGGGATATTTAAATCCCGGGCTTCATTTGCAACTTCGAATGCCTACATTAGCCACCCTAGTTTGAACGAGGGTGGCAGTGTAGACATACCCACAGTGTTTTAGCATTAGTGTGAGAGAAATCATTGGGGGGTGGACAAAAGGCTCCCTGGAGGCTGGTTTCGGAAAGCAGTGTGAGGTAAGGGAGCTGAGGAGAAATGCCATTGAGTTGGGGCACTGCATGGGAGCAGAAGTGTGTACTTACCTCTCACTGGTTCCGTAGGGGTTAAGCACATGCTGTCCTCAACTTCAGGGGACAGGGTATCATGGGGCAGGAGAAAGTAGGATGATCATGGGAAGGGGCAGTGCTTGGGTTCTGGTAATAGAGAGGTACCCCTTGGCCTACAGGGAGTCTTGGCCAAATTGTGTAATCGCTCTGGCCAGGACTGGCCCATGGGATGGAAGTTTAGGACTCCTGTCTTACTGACTCAGCCTTTCTGCCCAACACCAAAGGGCTGTTGCATGGACTCTGATCATTAGGCCACAATGCCCTAGGAGCCAGGACTGCTGAGGCAATGTGGGAGACTAGATCATTTAGGCTCCCTGGAGTTCTACTTTAATTCCCCCACAACCCAGCACTCTCGGATGGGCTGGCCCTAACCCAAAATAAGAAGAAAGAAAATAAATAACAAGTGAGGTTGGGATAGTGACCAGAGTTTTATCTCTGGTGTAAAGTGGTGTAGCTCCATTACTTCCATTTTGACTTCATTGGAATTGCTCCTGTTTAAACCAGTTGCAAATCTGGCCCAGTACTTTTGAGGGTGAGAGTGCTCAGCATTTCCTTAGACCATGTCCTTGGAGAGGTGTCATGGCCGAGGGGAACGTTAGAGTGCGAGGAGTCAGAAAATCTGGAGTCAAGTAACTCCAACTCTCTGCTCCAGTTTCTCCTTCTGTAAATGAATATAAAGACAGTTTCATTACAAAGTAGAGTAATATAAAATCACCACAGCACATGGATTAAAAGCTGCTTAACAGATGGCTCTCAAAATGTAATTGTACGTGTGGAATCAGCAGCAAATGGGTGTGCTCCCAGTGGGGTTCCCCAGAGATCATTTTATGGCCCTATATTATTTAACATTTTTATCCATGACTTGGAAGCAATCGTAAAATAATCACTGATAAAGATTGCAGATGAGTCAAAGAGTGGAGGAGTCACTGGTTGCAAGGAAACAATGTGTTTTAGCATGGCTGAATATACACACAAACATGTAGGGACAAAAATGAGTGGGGGGAAACAATGATGGTGAAAAAACTTTGGATATAGGGTGGATAATCAGCTCCCTGTGAAACACTATTAGCTCAAAAGGCAAATATTTTCCTGGAATATTGGAATGCATAAAGAAGGGAATCATGAATAGGAATAGAGCAGTTATTTCACCTTATAATTGGCACTGGTGTGATTGCTGCTGGAATACTGTGTCCAGTTCTGGTGTCCAAAGCTCAAGAGGGATGTTGATAAATTGGCAAGGATTCAGAGACGAGGTGTGGAAATTATTAAAGGGTTAGAAAACCTGCCTTGTAGAGACAGCCACAGGAAGCTCAATCTATTTAGCTTAACAAAGTGGAGGTAAAAGAGTGACTTGATTACAGTCTATACGTACCTACATGGAAATAAATGTCTTCTAAGGGCCACAGTGGATTCTTCATCATCACTGTCAGTTTTAAGTAAACATTGAATGTTTTCTCACAGATCTGCTGGAGGAATTATTCTGAGGATGTTCTATGGCAGTGGTGGGCAACTTGCTACACATGGCTCATCACTGTTGGTGGGGCTAACCTCCTTGTCCTCAGGGAGTTCCTCATCCCCTATGTCAGAGACCGTTTTGTAGGTCCAAGGATAATTGATTGTTGGGCTAATGTGGATGGACCCCTGTGAGGTTGTCTATAGTTTGCCCAGAGTCCCATGGTGGCCAGTGCATGGGATAAGGCTGTGGTAGGTATGGTTAAGGTTGTCCATACCAGAGTTGCATTGACTCCCTCCTGTGTAGTCTTTGTATGGCCAAATTCCCAAGGAGGTTGGGATGAGAACCTGCTGTCATGCTCGCTAGCTCCCATTTTTGCTATGTGAGAGGGAGGGGGAAGGAGATAGAGGTGGATGGACTGCCCTTCAGGTTGGTGAATGGTCTGTGCTGAGGAGTGGGCATTTTGGTACCAATGCAATCACTATATCCTTATGCTGGACAAATTGCGTTGGTGCTGACTGTTGTCTGGGTGTTGTATGTTTCTTTGCCAGGTTACGGGTGATGGCCAGTGCTGTTTGTGATTTATTTGCCACTACTGAGGTCTGGGTCGGTGCCAGTAGGGGTGGCATGTTTGAGTACATCAACTTTAGTGCTGGATTGTGAACTGGTGTTGGCGGTGCCATGGAGGTTGCATCCTGGCTCCAATTTGGCACATTTTGGGCCCTAGGCATCTGTCCTGCAGCTGTACCACAGAAGCCTGGTATTCCAGTGGAGCTCACTTTCAAGGAGCTCAGCATCATACAGGGGTCTCATTGGGGAAGCTCTCATCTTGCAAGAGTCCCGGTGAGGAGATGAAGAGGCTCGTTTCCTAGAATTGCTGGAGGTTTGGGCCTTGTCTTTGCTGGAAGGTTTATGGGAGCCCATGGGGGGGGGGTCTCTGTAGTGGGCTGTAGTGGCTTCTTGAGGAGTATCATTTTGTGTTGGAGCTCTCTGTTACACCTCGCTCTCGCCCTAAGATTGTGGCAGTGTGAGCACTACCGGGATGCATGGCCCCCACCAGGCATCAGACACAGGAAGTGTGTCCATCGGAGACTGGCATGGCATTTCTTGAACCTGCGAGTGCCTGGCATGATGACTGTTGTTGAATGGGGTCGCAGCTCCTGTGGGGAGGGGTTCAGATAAGAAGGGGGTCTAAGGAAAAAATATTTTTTTAAATAAGGAAGTTAGGGGTATGGGGTTAAGTAAAGGAAATAAGCAGTTTTAACATTGTTTTTCTTAATTTTCATAGAGAAGGAGTCAACACTGCAAGGAGCTCTCTCTGCTGCCAAGGACCGTAGGAAACAAATTTAGGGGTCACACTGTGCATGTGAGAAATGGGTGTCAATAGCACCACGAGATGACGAGTTCACATGCATGGTGCAGCCAGGTACTGCTAGGACAAATCTCTGATCACTGGCACGTGGACATACTGACACTGAGGGTATGTCTACACAGCAGGGCTTAACTCGAAATAAGCTACGCAAATTGAGTTACATTAATTGCGTACCTTATTTTGAAATAGCTTATTTCAAAATTGGGATAATCTACACAGCACTTATTTCAAAATAGAGCACTCTTCCCCCAACTTTCCTTACTCCTCGTACAATGAGAGTTACAGGAATTGGAGTAAGAAGTCTTTCAGCTTGACAGTATTTCTCCATTATTTCGAAATAACTGCCTGCTGTGTAGATTCGGACTCAGTTATTTCAAAATAATGTTGCTGTGTAGACGTACCATTAGAGTGGAGCACCCATAGGGACAGCACTTGAAGAAGACTCGATGGATTTGCACCAACAGAAAACCGGAGCAGAGCAGTGAAGAATTAGTCCTAATGTGTTTACCTTTCACATGTGATTAGCTAATGTGTCTTAAGTGCTTTGAAGGTATACAATTCCAAGGGTCCTTACTACTTTAGGAATCCTTTCTAAACTTCCACAATGTGGGGAGCCGCAACATTTTTTGAGATTAACAAAAGGGTAAGTAAAGGTCTAACCAATTTTCAAAATAGCATATCTACTGGTTAGCGCTTTCCACCCAGAGACAAAGTGCTCAGCAACATCTATTTAGAAATAAGACCACAGGGCCTGAAGCAACCAGATTATGCTACACATTTTTTTCAAGGCCTAAAAAATGACTTCTTTCCCCTGCCTTCTAGAAAAGCAAATGGTGGGTTGTGTCACTATCCGGAGCTCAGGCCAAAAATGCACCTAGAGTCTGGGAATTCCCCTCAGATAGAACATATGTCTAATTTCAGATGTCTACCCATCATACTGGTGATTTTGTTACATTGGGAAAATCTCAGACCCACGGTTAAAAGAAAAAAGGAGGGAATGGAGTGTTTTGCCATGGAATGATATAAAGAAAATCTCCTGCCAAGAAGAAAGAGGGGGAAATATAAACATTTTTTTAAATCATGTCTTGAAAATACATTAAATGGCTAGATAATTTCAAGAATGAGTACAGAATATTACTGGAAGAAATAACAGAAACAAAGTAGCTGATTTTGAAAGAAAGTGGAAAGTACTTCTGATTGGACTTCTACTAACTGTGGGAAAGCTATTAGAAAAAAAAAGTGGGAAATGTTTAAGCAACTCTTGGAGAAAGTGCAGCTGAAATTCTTCCCAGTTAAATCTAAACAGGGAAAAGTGCAACATAGGCCATTGTGGTTAGGTAAGAAATGAGATGCAAAGAGTTTTACAAGCAGTAAGCTGAAAGCTTTTTACAAATATATAAACAAATCTGGTGTGGAGAACTTGGAAGTACTTTGTGTAAAAATAAGCAGAAGTAAGTTAAAGGATCAAATCAAAAGAGCCAAACAGAATTATTGAATGCTAGATTGCATAAAAAAATCAGCTGACAACAATGGACTCTTTAGATATGTTTACATTACAGAACAAGGGAAAAATAATAGTGATCTTCTAAAAACACACACAAAAAAGAGAAGTGAGGGAAAGGAATGGAACTAATAATAATAGAGATGGAAGGGGGAAACAAATATTATGTTGCAATATCTGATTTATCTCCTATATGCACTGAAGTATATCACAAAACTCTCAGTAGGACAGATCTCTAGCTGTCCAAATAGCAGAAGGGACAGACATGGTGAAATGCCAACTTTACAGTCTCTCTCAATAACAGTCTACCAACTCTGGTGCAACTCAGAGCAGCCCCAAAGAAGATGTAAATTGTAACTAGCTTTAATGATCCTGAAGGGTCTGAGTTACATCTGTTCTCTGCTCGCCTGCCTCATGGCCCCATGCTGTGGTCTGACAGTGAGAATGGAATAGAAGCATGTTGGAAACTCAGTGCCACTTGGGGATTCCCATCACACTAGTAGAATTCCATGGTAGCCTACTGGTAGTGAAATTGGTGTCCTTGAGGTTTTGCTTACCTTAAGCATTGTGCCAATAAATGGAAGAGAGGAGGTATAGAATATATGTTGTATCACTAAGCTGAAGTGTCTTGTAATTTACTGACTAAATAATACATTTGATAATTATAGTACTGTATTAATAACCCTTTGTTTGGTTTGCGGTATGTGCAGTACGCCAGACAGTTTCTGGACATATCATAAGATCCAGTCCCTACCCTAAAAAGATCAAATGTCAAGAAGAGAAACAACATACAAAGGGGATAGAGTAGTATAGAGAATACTCAGTAGGAGAGCATGAAGTATATGCATAACTGTTCGGCATGCAAAACCTATATTCTTTGGGGGATCCATTTGGTCCGCCTTTGAAAATCTAGGCCTAAAAGTCCGTATTTTCAGAACATCTATTAAGCTTATTTTCAATGAAGATGAGAAAATTTTAGGATGACCAAAAAGACATCTTCAGAACAACAAAGAAGATGATAATAAAACACAAGATAAACCATCCTTTAAGTTGAGAGTCTCAACAACCATGAAACTTAAGCCAACAATTATAAACATAAGAGTAAACAGAGAATATAGTGACAACTTTTTTCTCCAAGGTCAGTCACCACATAGGATAAGTTGCCAAGTTAGGCTATAAAAGCACATGTGCATGAATGATTTAAGCAGTTTTTTGGAGAAGGTCAAGAATCATTAAAAAGCTAGAAGATGGAGGTGAGATAAATGTAATTGGGAGCAAAAGGATGTTACTTTATCAACATGCAGGCTGTACATGGACTATAAAGATTACTATAAACAGACAATTAAAGTAATTGTATTTTATTAATGCTTAGCATTTATTTGTTTGAATGGAGCCAAATGAAATAGTAGATGCTTAAAATGGAATGATCAGTAAGGGTTTGTTTACAAGGTCTATAAGAATGAGAACAATTTCTCTTATTAACCATTGCAATAAAGGCCTTATTAGTGGAAATAATGGACCAGACCAAAGAAGCAAGGGTGCTTACTACCTTCCAGGAATAGGTCCAGTATCACTAACTTTAGCTTTTAATTAGCAGAACCTTCTTGTCCCCATAGAACCTTCTAGCTCTATTTAAAATTAAGCCTGAATACAAATTTTGGAACAGTTCAGATACGTCCTTGCACTTGGTTGCTCAGCCCTACTTTTGGGCTCCTCTGCTCGCAGGACCGGCTTTAAGAAGTGTGGAGCCCAATTCGAACAATTTTGATGGATCCCAACAGCAATTTTGGTTGAGCAAAAAAAAAAAAAAAAAAAAATCCCCCATCAACACACACACATACACCCTCCCACAGCACAGGAAAACCCTGCACTAAACTCACACCTCCTGTGGCTGACACACTCCTCCTTCAGGGCCAGCAGGGGTGGCAGATTTATATAAGTTTTGGTGGTGCCCCATTAGCCACACCCCCTCTGGAGGCCTCTGGAGGTAATACACTCGGGGCAAGAGGGACACATGACCAGAAGTAAAAGGTGTCATGTCACCCCTCTCGAAGGACTTTTCCCACCATCCTCCTACCAACAGGGATTAGTTTGGCCCCCACCAAACCCCCCTCATGCTACTATCCTGCAATTGCATTAACCCAATGGCTACATCTAGACTGGCATGATTTTCCACAAATGCTTTTAACGGAAAAGTTTTTCCGTTAAAAGCATTTGCAGAAAAGAGCATCTAGATTGGCGCGGACGTTTTTTGCCATTTTCGCCATCGGGGCTTTTTTGCACAAAACGGTTCTCAGTTGTCTACACTGGCCCTTTTGCGAAAAAGCTTTTTCCCGAATGGGAGAGTCATTGTATTTGTGCAAGAAGCCGCCAGTGTAGACATAGCCTAAGAGTTTCCTCCCATGAGCAGAATGGATTTTGTGTTGTGCACCTGTACTGAGTTCATGTGGCTTGTTTGGATGTGCCACTGTGGCACCCAAGTTATTAATAAATATTTTATAAACCTTTACCTTTTCTCTGCTGCCATGTCTCCTCCCCTTTCTCCATCAGCTCCCCTGGTGCCTGCTGCCCCCCAACTCCTCACCCTACTCTGCTGTCCCGACTCCTGCCCTTCTCACTGCCCTCAGCCCTCCTGCCACCTGCCCCCCTCCACCAGCCCTTCTCTCCCCCTCTGTGCCCACTCCTCCAATAGCCCCACTCTGATCATGTGAGCTACCCCTCTTCTTCCCCTCTTCTAACACCTCCCTCTACACACCTGCCCTGCCTCTCTCCTCTGGTGCTGGTCTCTCCCCTGCAGGTGTCTGCCCTTCTGCTTTACTCCAGAACTCCTTGGCACTTGCACCTTCCCTTAGCTCTGCCCCTTCCCTTACTGCCCCTGCCTCTTTGCCCTCTTTTTCCCTGATGCCCACCCACTCACCACCCTCTGCCCCCATTCTCCTCCTGCCCCTGTGCCCTCACACACGCCTTGCTCCATCTCTACCTTCCTCATGCCCACCCCTTCTTTCAAGCCTTCTCCAAGCACCTTTCCCTCCCCCTCTAGACTCCAATGCCTTTACCCTCTCCTTTCCCAGCATCACCCTGTCCCCCCTCCCACTGACATCTCCCCATCTGCTCTTTTCCTCATTGTCTGCACTTGTCCCCCTGGGATTTGTCTCTCTTCCCCCTCCACACAAGCCCCTTCCTCTCCGCCCCTCCTCCTCCACACAAGCCCCTTCCTCTCTCCTGCCTCCTGCTCCACACAAACCCTTTCCTCTCCTACTCCCTCCCCCTCTGCACAAGCCCCTTCCCTGCACAAGCACCTTTCCCCTCCCCTACCTTCTGCCTTCCACTTTGTGGGGCTGGAGTCTGCGGACGGGGGAGGGGGACCCGCAGGTGCGGGCTGGGACCCACTCCAGACAGAGCCGGGGGAGAAACCCAGCTCCACATATTGCTGGAGCAGGGCCCCTGGCTCTGAATATTAACTTTCCGCCCATGGTGCCAGGCACACTTCCGGGTTCAGGATGCGGTGCCCCTTTAGGTGCGGAGCCCCATTCGGGGGAATCGGGGGAATCGGCGTAAGGCCAGCCCTGTCCGCTCATATAAATCAGTGTAACTTCATTGATTTCAATTGTACTATACCAGTTTACACCAGCTCTATGCCAGTTTACCCTATGTTTTTAATTCCAAAACATGGAGAAGGCATGCAGAGCCAAAAGGCCTTTTCTGGAAGGAGTAATCCTTTGATCCAACTACATCTCTACACCAGTTCCTTAAAACAGTATCTAAAGCCCATGCTAAAAAAGTAAATGCCAGTGAGTAACACGGAGCAACTCACTGCCACAGGCACCTCCTGCTGGACACTCTGGGAATTAGCCTTTCAACACTGGAGCGCACCCTTTCAGCTGGTGTCTTGCTCACTGTTTTTTCTGAACTGCTGTTTATTAGGACCCACGTCCCTCCTAGACTGTGGTGCCCTTCCATCCTGGGTACTGTCCTACCACAGTGCCCCCACACTCTGGGGTCCTCTCCATCTAGGAACCCCCAAACACCTATGCCCACCTCACTTCAGTGATCAACTGCCAGTCTTCATCTAGCCCCTTACCTCAGGGGCAAAATACAGCCTGAAATGGCCATTCATCTTTGGCAAGAGGATGTAGACCTATTACCTTTGCCTACCCTGGGGCCCTGGCCTGGGGGCTTTCCTGGCCAGAACTTCCCCAGCTCTGCCTGCCTATAGAATCATAGAATAATAGGACTGGAAGGGACCTCGAGAGGTCATCGAGTCCAGCCCCCCGCCCTCAAGGCAGGATCAAGCTCTGTCTACACCATCCCTGACAGATGTCTATCTATACCCATTCCTGCTCTAAGTCAGGAAGCCTCCAGCTTCCCTGGCAGCCAGGTCCCTCCTCCTCCACAGCCAGAGTGAGTCTGTGTCTTTCCTCCCCTCAGCTGGGCCCTAATTGGCTAATTCCTGCCACCACTGCTGGCTCCACTGCTCCACCATTCCGCCCTCTTCCAGGGCTGGGTTTAACCCTTAAAGGGACAGTACAGGGCAGGTGCCCATCACACAGTGGGATATGATTATTACTATTACTTCACATGACATTTGTCCTTCTGTTTCCTCACAAACGCCTCTCTAGCTGTCTCCTTCTTGGTCAGATTTGCCCTAAGGCAATTTTTGTTTCAAGTAAATTTAATGCACATGAATGTTGCTGAATTGACAGCACTGGAGACTGTAGTCCTGCTCTATTGATACATATGACAGGTATCAATACAAGCTTCTTCTTTGCTACTCTGACAACAAGTCTGAGTGTTGTTTTTCAGAGCTTGCCTCTAGGTATGGGACAGACCCTTGTCTCTGCTCTCTAGCCAGTCCTTTGCCTCTTTGCTGAGGGTATGAATTATTGACCATTGTGACTATGTGTTTTTCGCAACATGATCATTTGTCCATTGAAATTAGACTGAAGCCACCAACTAATTTCTTATAGTTTGTCAGTCGCAAGACAGCGAGGAGTATCAATTACTACTACTGTTGGCTAGTTTCAAGGCAGTCACCTACAAGCTGTATCCCACTACCAATCCCTCTTGAGTGTCGAATCAGATTAACATAGAAAATGACTAGTTCAAAATGCATTATTCCAATGAAAACACCTGGATGCCCTTAGGGAATAAATATAACAACTCTATTATTGTACTGAGAAAAAATCATCACTTAAGACATTTTAAAGAGAGAAATAATTGGAAGTTGTCTTATTGCTTTTCTATATCAGAAACAGGTTGGTAAAACAGCTCCGTTTTCAGTATTATTGAGTGTGCTGACACATGCATGGCATGAGCAAAGCACAGGTTTCCTGTCCAGCGAAAACATCCAGGTACAACATTGTTCATTGTGCTGCCTGATTCAGCTTTAAAATTAGAAGCCTTGATAAATGATTCCTCCTATGCTGTGACAAAAAAAAAATCTCACAGTAGTTATAAATGTTATTTTTTGCTTCCTAAAAATGCTACCGAATTAGGAACTAAATCTGAAACTCCTACTCAAAAAAAGTAGCACATACTGACATGAATAAAAACTGCTGCTTGATATACATAAGAGTTGAATTTGGCCCTAAAACTGAATGAACTTTTACTCAGCTTTCTTCTACTCTCTTACTGAAATGTGACAATTTTGGATGGTATATAAGTGCCAGTCCTGTGAATTGACCAGAGAATGAGGCACTTGGCAACTCACAGATCCAGGCCTATAGACTTTTTAAGCCATAACCACAAAGACACTAATGCTAGAACTCTCCAGCATGCAAAAAAACCTCCCTTCCGATCTTTTAGGGCACATTGCCTGGATTAGCAGTAGGCAACTGGAGCCCACAGGCTGCACATGGATCATAAAGGCAGAGGCAGGAAATAAAAAAATGGCAGCCCTCCAGGCTTAGTCCCTGGTGGGCTGCTGCCGCAATGTTTACTTGCACCTGTGCAGGTATCGGACGATCATAGCTCTTGTTTGCCGCGGATCACCATTCACAGCCAATGTGAGTGGCAGGAAGCAGCGTCCCAGTCCATGCCGCTTCCTGCCACTTGCATGGGCTGTGAACAGCAATCTGCAGCCAACAAGAGCTGCGATCGTCTGTAACCTGCAGAGGCACAAGTAAACATAGCAGCGGCAGCCCACCAGGGACTAACCCTGTGGACCAGATCCAGCCAGTAAGCCGGAATTTGCCCAACCCTGCATTAGGGTAAGTGGCTGGTGGGCCACCAGACAGGTTATTTACTTTGTGTCCACAAGTATGGTTGCCCACTGCTCCATTGGCCACAGTTTGCTGTTCCCAGCCAATAGGAGCTGTGGATGACTGTATCTGTGGACACAAGGTAAACAACCTGTCTGGCATCCCGCCAGCAGCTTACCCAGATGAGCCATGTGTGGCCTGCAGGCTGCAGGTTGCCTACCACTGGCCTAGATTTTATTGTTGTAGGCCTTCTTAAACTGTAATTCAGAATTGAAGGTGAATTTCATTGCTGTGCTCTAGGTCTATGCATCAGTTAAACCCTATTTTGAAATATTAAGTAGGAATTAAGTGGGACTTAGCAATACAGAGGTTTTGTCCAATATCTCTCCACAGGAATGAATTTTACCCCAAGAGTGCTATACAAATGCACATATGTGTCATTTTTATTAACTAGAAATCCATTTTGCACTTAAATGTCGGCCTCTGAGACAAAAGAATTGCTTGTCAATGGGGTGCCTTTGAGACTCCAACTACATGTCACTCACAGTATGTACACATTTGATTTGGTTTCCTAAATTCTGATGTCATGGGTTAAACTGGAACCTTTAATGTTAAATATTTGAACATTGGGGAACATCTGATAAAGAGGAAACTTGAATTAATCTAACCCTGATTCTCCAAGAGTAAATTCTAGTTTTGATCCTTTTAGAGATGGTCCACAATAGAAATCTATTCTCAGAACCACTTTGAACTTTGCTTCAAATGAAATAGAGCTTGTAAGAACAGCATGTAAGCCACCTCCAGTTTCAGTCTGGCTTTACTTAATAACTAAGCTGATGTGAAAAATATTCCACTCAGAAACCCCTCTTTCTTCTCTTAAAAAAACCCAATCCAAAACAAAACACATTTTCATCTCTTCCTCTGTGCTAACAAAGACAGATTATTGAAGATTGTATGATGGGATTTATCAAGATAATTGGGGGATAATTTTCTCAGCCATTTTCATCATCATTTTTAAAAGGCAGGGATAATTATGTTTTTCTTTCACCCATCTGGGAAAACACACTGTGTGATTATGTAATTTGAACATTTCATCAAGGATGTGAGCCCATCGGTTTGGACTCTGGCTCAGCCCTCAAGTCGTCCTCTTCTGGGGTTTGATTTTTCTTACTAATAATTGTTAACGCTATCTCTCTTTCAGAAATGATTAGCCACCACTTCAGTTTCTTTCCTTTGTCCTTGGCACACATCTAGTCACTTTCAAACCCAAATTTCCTTGTGACTTCTTAAAAATACTTTTAAAATGAATTGACGCCTGATGAAAAACATTTCTGCATATGTAATACACATTTTATATTTCTTTTAGATCACTGGGAATATTTGCTTATTTCCTTAAACTACATCAAAATTAAGTTACATGTCTCCATCTATAAGGCTCAATACAACCTTGCTCTTGACTCCAGATGGATTCTCTTATCCACACCAATTTTCTATCAGTGCAACTTCATTGTTTTAAATGGAATTTGATTTAAACTTAGTGTGAGAAGAGAATCACCCAAGTTGCTCTTCTTTGACACTTTTCACACCTTCCCTGGTGTGTTCTACCTAATGTTGATGACTCTGGCATCTATTACCATAATAAGCCTCCTTATGTTGAAATAGAATCCCTTAGCTGCAATCCCATGTGTTTTCAGGACCCATCATGTTGATCATCTATGTTGATGAGGTCATTTGTATTTGGATCTACTTTAACTATGGAGAATGGGTTTTTATCCAGATACTTGAACCTAATATCTTTATGGTCCGTGACATTTGAAAGGATTTATATTTGAGGACTCCATTTTTGCTATCTTTAGTATTAATATAAAACAAGAAATTTTGGACATTTTAATAATAAATTTGTCCTGTTAGTAATTTGAATCCTAATTTCTATATGGCTTCTTGGTTGATAAGGATAAACCATGTCCACTAAACATAAAACTAGCATGGATTTGCAACCAAAACTTATGTAAGGGTTTCAGGAGCAAAGGAGTCCTCACTAGACCCTTTTTGCAATGTGTATACAATATTGTTCATGTACTTTGTTGGCTATACCCAGATATATTATAAATGGAACCCAGCTTGCACTGCCCTTTGCTCATGCTCTGTGCTGTTTAAACTTCAACAAACTCCATCTCTCCTGGCCCTTCTTACTAACAAAATAAATCTTCCCAGGTAAGCTGATTAAAAATCATCACCATGAGTTAAAATAAAATATGAGTCAATAATAAAAAGCTTTGAAAAACAAGATCATAATGTTGATTTCCAGTTAGCTAAGCAGGAATTTTGTAGGAGGATTATGAAGATCTTTTGAAATGCAATGTAAATTATTCATTATCTGGAATGTTCAAAGGACTACAACATTCTACCCTGAGTTTGTCTGACCTGATTGGCAGCAAAATAAATATAATGGGTGGTCTGTTTAAGGCACCTGTCCAAGTCCAATCACATTACATTTTTATAATATCAACATTTGAAAACACTATAGCTGTTGCATCAACAAAATGCATGGGAATAGCTCCAAAGCAGATGGCAACTAGCACATCACAAAAACATGCAGATCCCTGAGCCAATTTCTATAGTTAAACAGCATCTACCACAGAGCTAAGGAAGGAGAAATTATCATATTTGGACTTTCAGAATTTCCCAATATCAGATGTACGGAGGGAACAGTAAAAGAGTAATTGCTCCAGTGTAATATTTGCTTTCATTAGACCAGGTCCAATATCCAAAGGAGTTTACTGTGCTAAAGGATGCCCTTTGAATCTGAGACACTCTGCATGTCTATTTGAAAATACAAGCTAACTATAGCATAAAAATCCAAGCAAAGGTCTTCATATTACAAACATTTGAATGCTTGGACCTACTAATTCTTCATGGGCATATTGATCAAAGTGCTACATAGTCCTGTATTTTGTTTTAGCTACACCAGACTAACATGGCTACATTTCTATCACTTTTATTTTTAGAGTATCTTTGAATGAACTAGGTTTTAGTTAAAGGTATTAGACTGATGCAGAATGCATTTCTCCAGATATTTATAGGAGACCTGATTGTGCAACCCTTACAAACACGGCTGGGGGCTTATATGAGTAGAAGAATAATGGTGGCACACACAGGTTCGGAAAAGTTACAACGTTAAAGATGCTTCTTTTAGTTTCCTGCATTGACCTGCTAATATTCCTCATTTTTCTTTAGCCCCTCTGCTGAAGGTGACAAGAGTTTTTGTTATAGCTGACTATGATAATAGTTTGTATGATATGACTAAACACCCAGTACCAACAGAGCTGAGGACACTAGTTCATTTCACATTCCCATTAGAAAATAATTGCGACAAGTCACTAGTAATCTGAAGTTGGTTGAATCAGTTCTCTAAGACATCCAGCCCTCAGATTTCTCAAGATACTAATTGGTCAAAATACTAATTGGTCACTATGGCCGTGACCTGAAGGCCAACAGAAGGTTAAAAACAGAAACATAAATTCAAGAAAATAAAATCAATAGAGAAAAACAATCTTATTAAGCTTTATTACATTTGGCATTTATTGCTGCATGTGCCTTGCACAGTACCTCCGGGCCTTATCTTTTCATAAGATATCAAATCTGCAGTTTTGGGATAAAGTATAAGGCTATTAAAACAATAATAAAAGGTAACTTAGCAAGTGTAAACATTATACTGACTCTCACCATTGAATGCAAATATTATTTTTATAAAAACGCATTGTGCACTCCTTTAGTATTTTACATTTTACAAGAAAAAGATAAGTTACAATGTAGTTACCTTATCTTGAATGTTTATACTGCAATCAGCCAATACAGTCAATGTTTCTCAACTGGAAACATATATTTGAACACTTTCTCTGTTGGAGCAATTTGCTACACTTTGTGGTAGCAAACACACAATATTTAAATCATATTCTTTTCTAATAACTGTTTCCTTTTGCCTACTGCACTATGTATCAATTTTCTTATAATACCCTATATTTTTCAGCATTAAAAATGGTTGAGTTGATCTTGTCAAATAATCACAAAATCTCATTGTAAATGTGAACAAGATACTTATTTTCCCAAATGAAATGCTATAAATTTAGGCCAATATAAACTTGTCAGAATTATGCCTCTAAATTTCACACCGGGGTGTGGTGCTGCACAGCTGGGGAGCTGAGCTAATAAGTGCTGAAAAATGAAAAATGCTGTTTTATGGCATCACATAAATTGGCAAAAATATACTTACACCTACGCCCCACTTTTGAAAAATAAATGCCAAAATGTGGAATCCATAAGAATGAGCTCCCAGTAGTATAACAGTGGGAGGAGGGCAATAAGTAGGGTCTATCAGGGAGTTCTTTATTTAACATATGTTTGTTAAACAGACACAAATTTGTAGAACATTTTACCTGTCCCAGAATGGGCAAGTTTAACAAACTACTGTTAAACAATTATGAACATAGGCATGACTGTCACAGTTTTACCATATGAAATAAAAATGTGCTTTCTGTAGCTACAGTACCATGGACATTCTAATAGTATTAAAGAGTAAGTCCAAAAGACATCTCCCTGATTACCATATGTGTTACAATCTGATATCTCTGTTGTCAGCCTGCATTAGGGATGTGAGCAAATAGTCGGCTAGTCGCTTCCTGCCCCCTTGCTGCCTCTATTAGAAAGAGGCAGCAAGCGGCGGGGGGGGGGTGGGGGGAAGAGAAAGGGGTGCTTCAAAGTGGCAGCGCCACCTGGAACCCGAAGCCAGACCCTGGGCTCCACGCAGCACTGCCACTTTGAAACACCGCGTGCAGCCCAGGGCCAGCTGGGAACTCCCACTGATCCTGGGCTCCATGCAGCGCTGCTGCTTTGAAACACTGTGTGGAGCTTGACGCTGGGCTCCTTGCAGCGTTTCAAAGCGGCAGTGCTGCAAGGAGCCTGGAATCAGCTGGGGAGTCCCCCACTGGCCCATGCTCCCCATAGTGCTTTTGCCTTTGAAGTGTAGCAACAGCCCTGGGGTGCTCTTATCAACTAATTGAATAGTCGATGCAAATTCCATCAACTATTCAATTAGCCAATTAATAAATTTAACATCCCTAGCCTGCATTATTCCAGGTTGATGGTGGAGGGATAACTGACATCGGACTCCAGGACTAAAAAGAAAAACAAACTTTGTAATAATTTAAAACCTGCTGCATCACATAGTGCTATATTCTCATTGGATCAGTACTGTCAACCCGAAGCATTCAAATAGTGTGTCAGGTCTCAAAAAATCCTGAGATTGGCACAGAAACACTGAGCTTTAAAAACAGAAAACATCAGAATGCTTTTCATTTGCCGTCTGGGTTTAGAACTTTTAGGGTTCATATTTTCAAATTTTTCTCTGCAATCAAGAGTGCTAGAAACGTATTTTCTCTTAAAAGCAAAGACAATAATAATGTGATCCTGGATCAGGGTCTTTAATTCAAAACAACTCCAAGTACATGAATAATGTTGACTTATAGCAGTGTCTACACTGTGCTGGGTTGAGAGGAGAAACTCTCCCATCAACATGGGCAGCAGGCATAAGAGGCAAAGGAAAGCAATGCCTTGCCTGGGTCTTAATGCTCACCCTGTTCCCTCTTCCTATCCCTAGTTTGACTGTTCTTGAAGGCTATTGCTGCTTGTAGACAGATCCAAAGCGGATCTGTTAACTTAAAAATGAAAAGCCTTCCAGCTTGCCAGACCTATTAATATAACACTGAACCTGTGAAAGACCCATTAAGTGGAAATGAAATGGTTTAACAGGCATGTGCCAACTCTGACTTTACTGACAAAAACAGTTGTGCATTACTATGTTGTCATGTTGTCACAGAACATCTGGTGTCTGAGCTATGTGATTTTGTCTTCACCCACAACAATTTCCAATTTAGGGACAATTTATACCTTCAAGTTAGCAGCACTGGTATGGGTACCTGCATGGCCCCACAATATGCCAACATTTGTATGGCTGACTTAAGATATCATTTCCTCTGCTTTCTTCCTCTGCTTACGCTACATTGATGACATCTTTATCTTATGGATCCACAGGAAGGAGACTCCTGAAGAAGTCCACAGGGATTTCAACAATTTTCACCCATCAACCTCAGCCTGGACCAGTCCATCCGAGAGATCCATTTTCTTGACACTACAGTACAGATAAATACCAACCTATACCAGAAGCATACTGACTGCTATTCTTACATACATGGCTCCATCCAGGACACATCACGTGATCAGTTGTCTCCAGCCAAGCCCTAAGATACAACCAGATTTGTTCTAATACCACAGACAGAAACAAACAAACACCTACAAGATCTTTATCAGGCAGTCTTAAAACTTAAATATCTTCCTAGGGAAGTGAGGAAACAGAATGACAGAGCCAGACAAGTATTCAGAAGTCACCTACTTCAAAACGAGACCTACAAGGAAAATATCAGAACATCACTGCCCATCACTTATAGCCCTCCTCTTAAACTCCTAGTGCATCATTGACAATGTACAATCTATCCTGGAACATGAACCATCACTCTCACAGACTGTGGGAGACAGACCAATCCTCGCCAATAGATAACCCCTCAACCTGAAGCAAATACTTACCAGCTGCCATACACCATACCTCAGATACACTCACCCAGGAATTTACCCTTACAACTAATCCCATTGCCAACTCTATCTACATATGTGTACAAGTGACACTATCACAGAACCTAACCACATAAGCCACAACATCAGGGGCTCATTCAGCTGCACATCCTCCAATGTGATAGATGACAGTAAGTTCCAGCAATGCCTCTCTGCCATGACCAGTCTCTGTGACATTTTAGCCAGGAGCTGCTTCTGACTTCCTCTGTAGCCCAGAGGTTTGGCTGTGGACTTAGACTATGGCAGGTGTGGGTTGGGGTCTGCCCTGCTGCCTGTGCCTGCCCCCTGTTTCATAATAACCTTGGGCTTGCTGCTCTCTTGTATGCTGAAGCTGGTTCCATATGAGTTAAATGTGCTTTGGGCCAAACTCACAGTTACTCCCACTCTCTAGTCTGGTTGCTTAAACAAGACAGCAGGAGACTGGAGACATTTCATATGCTTTGCAAACTGTAACTGATGGGCATTTTTGATAGTTTGATTTTTATCAGTTATTATTTGAACGTTTTATTGAGAACTGGCCTTGAGAGGATTGATATCCTGATTGGTCACTGGCAGCTGGAACTTTTTGGTCAGATACCCTGCCTCAGAGATAAAGTCCCTGCACAAGGAACCCTGAAGACAGGACAAAAGGTCAGGAGGAAACGTTGCCCAGCCACGGACAGGTGGCAGCCTTGTAGTCAGCCATGATTAATTTGGCTTTACCAGATCAGTAATAACTTTGTGGAGCTTTTAAATGCCTGGAATAAAATCACACAGTGTGGCAATGAACATTCAGCGCTAAGAACCCACGCTGCCAAACAAAAAGCCCTTGGGTACACTGAAAGAGTCATAGAACTTTCAAGCAAGCCTGAGTTGTTTTAAGGCTTTCCATGAGAACCAAATAAAATACCCCATTTCCAGACAGTTTCACACTTTCATCTGTTTTTGTTTGATATTTTGTATTAATTCTAATATGAAACGTAAGGTAAAATGTGTATATATGCATGTGTGCGCATGTGTGTGTGCGTGCATTCTCCTTTCCATTCTGAACAAGTATTGGCTTTAGTTCTGGCCTTCTTTGAAGGCTCTTATACAATGAGATCATAGAGACTCTAGGAGTTTCTGTAATCCATATATGCTTATACAATGTTTTTATCTTATTTATATAAGCTGAAAATCTCTTAAGTAGATGTTGTGATGCTAGTTGCCAGCTCATGCCAAGGTCTCTGTCTCAGTGGGACACTGACAGACACATACTGGAATCTGTCTGGCTCATTTATGGGTTAATACTGTACCATATTGACAGAATAGCTTGGCTGGCAGGTATTGTAAGCAGAGACAGGCTGAACATCCCCAAACAGCCTACTGTGGTCCCTGCCCCAGGCCAGTGCACTTCTTGCCAGAAGTTTGGGCTGTATGTGTGGCCTGCCCACTGCTCTGGGGCCTGGAGCCCTGAGACTGTAGGTGCAGTAGCCAGTGTAGCTGGACATCCCCCTCCCACAATTTACTCTTTCAGGTGCAGTCAGAACAGTTTCCTGTTATGCCAAGCAGTGGAAACTCCCCCAATAATGTTAGATGCTTGCATAAATCCATATTGCGATATAGAGTCAATTGTATTCATGCTTATGAATATGTAACCTGTCAATGTATGAAGTACATGAGGATGTGTGAATGAGAAACTGCCAATCATAAAGCAGTGAAGCATATATTACCTTTTATGGCTATAAGGAAGAATCCTGCAAATTGTATAAATTGATATAATAGGCAGCCAGGTGTAGCTCTCCTCGGAAAAGATGTAACAGCATGTTATATTCAGGACTGGACCGGAAGCAGTAGAGCCCTCCCATGGAGCCAAAAGGACTCTGGAGACTCTTTTCACCTTGCAGCTGATTTCTGGGTATCTGTAGCCTGGCCAGCCTCATCTGCCTGCAAAATCAAAAGTAATCTATGTTGTGCCCATAGCCTGCCTCCAAACTGCCAGCACGAACGTGATGTATGTGTGAGTATTGCCGTACCATTAAGAATCTGTACTAATAAACAAACCTCAGTGCGGCTCTAGTTCACCCTTTGTCTAGGATTATTCCTTGGCTGGTTCCAAGGGCAGGTAACAGCCAGGAGCTGCCCAGGCGCCCATGGCATTGAAGCTGTGGCACACTAGGGCTGGGACCCTGCCTCCCTGCCCCCAGCCAAGCAGTGGGTGAGCATACTTTGGGCTCCTGCAGGGAGGGGGGCACAAAAGGAGGAGCCTGAGTCACTAGAATACTCTGGTGGAGAACTAGAATAAGTAGTTGATTTAGTGGGACTTCACAGTGTTGTGAAGTGGATACATACCCAAGGAGAAGAACATTTATCTATACCTGATTTATTTGCAATGGGAAAAATAGAAACTTAGGGGTTTTTTTGTAATAAAAGTTCAGAATTTGCAGGGTATTTCAGAGGGTAGCCAAAAATGGGGAGGTACATTAAAAATCACAAATCTCTGGTGTGTGTGTGTGTGTGTGTGTGTGTGTGTGTGTGTCAGAAGGGGTGACTTTTTCCTATCCCTGATATTAAGGTGGTTTTAAGGGATTTTGCTATGTGCGCTTCAGTGAGAAAAGTATAATCTCCCTCATTCAAATTATCCCAAGTATCTGAGAGTAGTAGCTTCTTTATCTGTCTCTGGGAAGAGAAAACCTATAGCAGGGATGGGAACCTCAGGAGCCGAGGCCGGATGCTGCCCCCAGCTTGCTTGGATCTGGCCCCTAAGGCTCTGCCCCTCTCCCCAGCATTGGGGAACCTGTGCAGGCACTCCAGCTCCCTGCTGCTCCACCATGGGGCAGGACCACACAAAATCTACCAGGCTGGACACCCCTAGGCTCTTGTGTGCAAGAAGAATGTGAGGAATGTCTTTCTCCTTCTCAGTCGGGGGCCACATCAGTGAGGGTGGGTTTTTGTTTTGTATTGGTTTTTTTGCTTCTCACTTGTGTGTGGGCCCGACAGATTCTTCTGTGGGTCAGCGGCCCCCTACCCAAAAAAAGTTCCTCACTCCTGACCTACAGTATGACACGAGGGAAAAGAGAAGCTCTGATTTAGCTCTGCTAAAATATTAGTTCACCTCCACTGAACATTCTCAGAAGTGATTTTTCAATTATTCATATTTTTTACCTTCCTTACTCAAAACTTAGGGAAGATTATGCTCCTTTAGGACATTTCCAAGGTTCATACTTTGGCCATTATTGTTTACCCTGTAAAAAATAAGCAAGGTATTATTTTACTGTGGGTAAAGTGGGTTTTTTTCTGCTTTCCCAGAACTCAACAATTGCCGAAGGAATTCTATACAAACATTAAAAAATAAATTACCTTCAGGAAGAAAGAAATCATAGCACATTTCAACCCTAAAGGAGAATGTTCCAGAACAAATGTGTCACCGCATTCCTTTTCTTTGAATTTGTTTTGGGAATGCAAAGTTCAGGAGGCAGTTTATTTGTGTCTAATCATTGTAAATGGCATGGTAGCCTTCACAAGAAGAATGAACAGTCAAAAATTGAGGCAAGGATGAGAGGAAGAAGGAAAGATATGAAAGGGTCAGAGAGATTTGGCATTTATTTCTGACACCTTCTGTTCTAGAAAAAAAACAATTAAATTATATCTATTGCTATTCTGCTTCCCTGGATGAACACCAGATGCTAATCATGGAACCCACAAGTGGTTATAGTGGCAGGGCCAATGTCTAAACATACACTTTGTGCTTAATTTCCATACCAGAATCCCTGCTTGTATCAACTCCATCTGCAAGGAAACATAGACGCATTATAAATAAAAATCTATAGAGCAGCTGTGGGCCAACTGACTCATAAAAAAAGGAAAATGTTGAATGAATGCAAGCTGATTTTTTCAATAAATAGAGCCTTTCAATTTTTATTTAGATTTCTATAGGTGAGACTAAAGGGGGGTGAGGGGAGAGTGAGCTTCAGATCCCTGTATGTAATTATGGCAGGTTAGATGTTATATACCCAGAACATAAAAAATGTTATGCAACATATTGTTTTCAACTAATATTAACTTTGAAGTGCAAAACTACTTTAAATTAAAAAAAATATTAAAAAGCTGGTGGATCAAACTCTTGTAGAGAGTAGGATGAAGATTAGTACATATATAACAGAAAGTACAATAGATGGCAGTTGATACTGAGAAGGAAAATAATGAAAATGAATAGTAATTTTGAGCTATGACCAAAAATCAAATATACTACAATGTTTGTTTAGAGTTTGTTTTAAGACAAAATTGTAACACCTATTTTGTGTACATTCAGTGAAATTAAAACCCCCAGAAAAGATATGGTTTTCAGTGGTTTAGGGAAGAATTATTTTTATTGACACTGAAGGGTACAATAAATCCTCTGGAGATATATTACACATCTGTGATGAGTGACTTGTAAAAAAACCCATAACTATCAGAACATGTCGTATAAATTGCTCAGTCTTACAGAATTTTCAAACTACTACCTCAGTGGCTATAATTGTCTAGAATTATTATTTTACTGTTAAAATGGTCTGTTCAAATTTAACCTTCTCCTGATAGTAAAGCTGTATGCTTACAATGGCCATAATTTCAATGATAAAACCATGGGCTATAGAATTCTTCCATGTACCTAGTGCTGTGCATGCTGGATCACCTTAGGTCTGCTTGAATGCAGTTGAGTGGAGGAGGGGAGGAGTGAAAGCATGTCATAGGGAACTAGTTACACTAACATCCACCTCCATGTCCTGTGTTGTCCATTTTTAATGTCTGAAAGGTATTAAAGCCTCCCCATTGATGTCATAGATATCCTTCCAATGACTTCAAGGAAAGGTAATGACAGCCTTTAATTGGTTTTTAATACAAATAAACCATTAAACCATGTGCCACACCTCTTCCTCCTTCTCCCCTCACTTTTTTAATAACTTAAAAACATGAAAAATAATACATTGCCAAACAAAGCCACAAGTTATGTGATTGTTTTTATTTTCAATTTGGCTCTGGCATCTAGACGTACTGATTGACATCAAGTAACTCTCTACCTTTAAAGGTAACTGAACTTGCCACTATTCTCTGAAATTCAGACAAAATCAAAATAAGAGGCAGAGACTGGCAATGCAGGCTTTTATAAGGCCTGGATTATGGTGCTTTGATATATTTGTACAGAAAACAAAATTGTCAGACCTCAATATCCTATTTTTGCCAACGGTATTCCCTCACTTTTATGAACACTATTACTTACCCACAAACAGAATAATAAATTGTGGAGTAAAGCTATTAATAAATAAGTAGAATTTAGAAGTGTGACTATGTTTTATGATAATGATTTGTTTCCTTGTTAACTCATTTAAAAAGTCAACATTTATCAACATTATGAATAGGAGAGATATCGGAGTTATTTCTTTGTTCTCTGAATAGAAAAAAACTATTACCTGAGATAATAACTGCTAGCAAATGTTTACTTTGCATACTGATCACCTAATTTGCTTCTTGGTGATCACTGCTTTGCTGGAATTTTGCATTCTTGTGCTGTGCAATTGTGACCTTATAAAGCTTAACAAAAAGCTGAATTCTCTTTTCTGCCCATTAAAGTAAATTCACTCTATTTTCACTAAATTCAGAAAGGTGGTTTTTAAAAAAATATTTACTTCTTGAACTAGGGGAAACACGTGTCCAGAGCTAAGCCTGATTTTCTTAAAATATAAAATTAATTGGAGCAGTACCTCTTAGAACATAATACTTCTGGATCTACTGTGAAGGTATTTGCATATATCTTAAATACAGATACATGGTCCACTGCAAGTCACATGTACATATGCTACTTCAAATGACAATGACCCCCAAGGATTTGAGGACGTAGGCACATGAGGAAATGGTACTGCAAGATGGTAAAAGAAAAAGTAAGTCAAAGAGAAATATGAGCACAACATGTTCTTCATATTACACATACACTGATATTTCACCTACATAACTCTCAGCCATTGTTAAAGTAATAACACACTACCTCAAGGGGTTAAGGTTTCATTACATTTTTGAGGACTAACAGGTGCACCCCGATAGCTTGCCAAATACTTCATGATGAAATGCACAACTAAACTGTAAATGTATTATTCACCCCCTGGATCACACTGCACCTGGCCAGTGAAATGGCAGTATTGGGATTTATCGAGTTGCCCTTACTTGAACACTATGGACCTCAAATCACCCGGGCAGTGATTCATTACACAACACAAAAATATCCGTATGGCTTTGATGAAAGCATACATGGTACATAAAAATGTGCAAGGGACATAATGTAATACATGAAAATGCCTGTGCCATCTCAAAAGTGAGAGCTATTAAAAGCATCCAAGTAGTTATGTACAGGGATGGATTTAATGACCCTAACATCTCTTAGGCCTTTAGCTGTGTTGGAGCTGTGTAGGCCCCTTACTTTGTGAGATGCCAAGAAGATTTCCTAATCAAAGTCTCTGCCACCTGGACTCCTTCAGTTCATTTGCCAACTGGACCTTTATCTGAAAAATCTACACCTGGTCACACTGAAAATTAATTACATTTCCAGACGTGTATGGCTACATGAAAGGAACAATCCTCCTTTACTGTTTGCTCCATAGTTTGCCTACCATATGGCATTTCTAAATATAGAAGATACAAGTTTATTCTATAAATAGGTGATGAAGACAGAGGAAAGGGTACAACAGTGAAAGCATCTGAGCCAGTCTCAAATAGAAGGAAGTGACAGGAGTTTGATTTGCGCTGGTAGCAAGGGCGGGTTCATATCAACTGCCGTAGTTTGTCACTAGCTGCACCTTTGACCTCTTCTGGTTTCTCTGAGTGCACCCTCAGGTGACAGGCCTCCTGCCTTCACATCTCTCACAAAGGAATCCTGGAATTCTCCCATTCACAGACAAGGACATGGAGCTCAGCCCCCTCTGGACCAACCACAACGGTTCAGCAAGCCAGACTGAGTTCAGCATCTCTAGTTCTTTCCATTGACTGGTAGTGAATACAGCAGCAATGGGCATCCAATGGCCGCTTGAGTGGCCTTCATCTCAGTGGGTTGCAGCAGCCTGCAGCTCACCGGGGCTCCACCAGTGGCCCATGGACTCCCTGTCTGTCCCCTCCCCTATGCACATCTCGCACACTGGGGCACTGGAGCCCCACACTTCTTTCTTCTCTTCCTCCCTCCCAGTGCTTTTGGAGCACCATGAATCCCCTGATTCACTCTCTGTCCCCCCCCCCCCTCCCCCCGTCCTCCCAGAGCTTGAACAGCCATGAACAGCTGATTCATATCATTCAAGCCCTGGGAGGGAGAAGGAGGAGTTGGGGACAGAGAATAAACCAGTGGATAATGGTACTCTGAAAGTGCTGGGAGGGAGGGGGAGAAGTACTAAGTATGGGGCTCCAGTGCAGGTGAGGTGTATGGGGGAGAGGGGCAGACAGGGGCTCCGTGAGCCATAAGTGGTGCCTCAATGGGTCGTATGTGCCCCTCAGACCGCAGGTGGCCCACCACTGGAATACAATGATCCAAAATAGCCTTCTTAAAACTGAGTATTGTTTGATTGTAACAACAGGAACACAGAATAGTGGTGGAAAAGAATTTTAAAACATGAAAATGATAGAAATGTAGCCAGGTGTAGCTGAAACAAAATACAGGACTATGTAGCTCTTTAACCAGAAAGGACACTGTCTCAATGACCTAATCACATGCATCTTACTTCAGAAGACTTTCAAATCTGCACTTGAATGGGAATCCTCTGAACTGGCATTCATGCTAAAATTCGACACTCTCCGCAGGGGGCTGAACGAAGACCCCAACTACCTTACCCATTACAAAGATAACTTCCCCAATTATCACCTCTAATACCATTAACTCACAGACATCTACCCTTCCCCACCTCTAATATCATTAACTCACAGGCATTTACCTTCCTTCCCCCCCACCCCCACACATCTCCCTTCTGTTCTGAAATGTGATTTGTCCTTTTCATATGTGTTCATTTTTTTAATTGTATCCTTTGGTATATATGGTTGTGACTATTTTCTTCCACTATTTGATCTGAGGAAGTGGGTCTGGCCCACAAAAGCTCATCATCTAATAAACCATCTTGTTAGTCTTTAAAGTGCTACATAGTCCTGTATTTTATTAAAACAAGAAAATGTTTATCTTACTTAAAATCTGGCCATCCTGAAATGAAGACTGAGGGAATCAAAGCTGCCTCATGCATCCCAGGGAGTCTGGTGGTGAGTTTCCTGCCCTTAGCCTTCGGACCCCATCAATAGCATACAGTATTTTTAAATCCTCCCCCATCTTTTGATCCCCCACTTTCATGAAAGTGTATTTGTGTGACTGAGTCCTAGGAAAGTCCATCTGGCAAGCCCACCAAGAGGTAGAATGAGAATATTACAGTTAATAATCCTTGGTGTTGCCACAGAGCTCCTGTGTAGGGTTATGGGGTCCTTGGGTCCATTTCCTGACCACCCAGATATTGAATTAACCCAATATATGCACAAAGCAAACATTTTTACAATATTCAGACCAACATACCTAGAACATAATTGTGAGGGAAGTGGGGGATGAATTATTTTATATATTCACATTTGATTGTTATTGTGTGGTTTACTATATCGTTACAAGGGGTGAATTCCAACAGGAGTGGAAAGAATTTGAGCTAGACAGCAGACAGCACTCACAGGTAGGTCCATTGGCTGATATACAGAGGTTTATTGCAGAGCAACAATTGTTTTGTAGTATACGCTTATCTCTCCCATTGCCCCTCCCAAGGGGGCTACATAAAGAAATGTAACCACGTTCAAGAGGCACAGGGAATGACAGACTGCAGAAGAAGATACCTCCAGACCAAGAAGTGGGTTACCTAGGATAAATCAGCCTTACCTAAGCATAAGGTAAGATAGATAAAAATTTAAAATATTTATTGAATTAAAAATATTTTTATTTTTTGATGATGCTTTGTTTCAATTTAGATTAAACAATACTTTGTTTTAAGGTGACTATGGTTTGGGTCACTGTATTGATCAGCTTCTCAAGGGAAGAACTGAATTTGGTAACAGTAATAATATGTGTTATTACTGAACCTAGTCAGGCCCACTGTGCACTTCTGATTGGTACCAGGGAGGCTGTACTCCAACACCCATTTTAAGGCCAGATAAACACTAAAAATTTTGGTTGGCCCAGCTACATTCCTCAAAGGTGTGAAAAATCCACAGCCTAGCAACATAGTTAGGCTGACCCAGCATGGACAGCGCTAGGCTGATAGAAGAATTCTTCTGTTAACTAGCAAAGAGCTCTGAAGATGGATAAACTATAGCACTGTGAGAACCACACCCATCACAGTAAGGAGTGTCTCCCCTGAAGCACTACAGCAGGACTGCTGCAGTTTCTAGTGGATGACCTAAACTATGAGTGGGAAAATCATGGAAGTACTGAAGGGACAGCATGATGTCTATTAACTGGAGGTAGTGCACTTAAAACAGAGAGAGGGATCAAAGATGCCCTGACTTGTGACTATAGTATTAATAGGTTATTACTACCTAAAAATAATAGCTAGCACTTTAAGCACCCCAGTTTGGAGTATTTTCCTGCTCATCCTTGTTCTATATAATGTGTCTGAGCTGATCTTGGGGACTTGTTTTGCAACATAAAACTTTACTTAGCAGAAGCTGAGATTGCTGCCTCATGCGAAGGAGTTCTCCTGGCATAGCAACAGTAAGGATACCCAGTACATCAGCTCGCCAGTTGTAAGGGACAGACTCGACCCTGCTGGCGTAGGATTGTCAGGTGTCCAGTTTTGAACGGGACAGTCCAGTATTTCAGCTTTCTGCTTGGGAAACAAATTGAGAAAATATAAATGAGAAAATATAAACGTCTGGTATTTTCCAAATAAGATGTAATGTAGATTGTGATGTAATGTCAAGTGTGTCCGGTATTTTTGTTGAGACCACCCGGCAACCCTAGCTGGCTGAGGTTTTTGTGTTGCAACTCAGCAAGCGTACAGGGGTCCCCTTGTCGCTTAGTGCGGCTGTAACTCAGTTCCAAGCAGGGCGATAAACACGGCTGCACGGAGGGAGGCCTGTGAGGAGAGCAGTTGGGAAGGGGACGCCAGCAGGCCGCGTGCGGAAATGACTCACCCCATTTCTCCCCAGACCCGCCCCGCGGATAGCCCGGCGCACTGCCGCCCCGCCCCGCCGCGCAGGCTCCCAGCCACCTACGGCCCCAGGAGCGAGCCGCGCCGGCGCGAGGAGGGGGCTGACAGGGAAGCTGCTGGACCGGTCCTGCGCTTGGCGGGGGGAGCTGAGGTCATGGCGGTCTCGGCCGCGCTGCAGCGGAGCGTGGTGTCCCCGGCGGGCAGGCACAGCGCCTCGGTCGTCCTGCTGCACGGCTCAGGTGCGGCCTCCAAGCCTTGCGCCCGCGGCACGTGCAGGGGGCCGGGACGCCGCCGCATTCTGCAGCGGGGCGCTGGGCTGGCGTCAGCCCGGGACCCTGCTCCACTCTGCCGGGTCACTGATTTGGGGCCCTAGGGGGGCGTGGTAGTGGTTATTGCACAGGTATGGACCAGCCTGAACTTAGGCTGAAAGCTCAGGTCTGTACTGATGTGAGTAGCACCTTTACCTTTAATGGGATGATTCCTGAGAGTAAGGGCTCAAAATCAGACTCTCATCTTAACCAAGTCCACTTGTGAGCAACAGGGGGACACGGTTTGTTTGAAATCTAGATCATTTCAAAAACGATATGAAATTTAGTTTGAGGTTCTGTATCAGCTCCCAAATTCCACTGCTAGCTTTTGTGAGTTTATATCCACAATGTTCCTTCCCTATCAAAAGACACTTCCTGCTTGGAGTCTGCGTGCAAATAACAGGCAAAGTTATGCTAGAAATCATACAAACACTTAGGCCATATTTAGAGTAAGATAAAAGATGTGGTAGCTAACACATCCTAACTGATGCATTTTAAGCCTAGTGTAGACAAGGGAGGATGTACTTTAACATACATGCATGAAATTTAGTCTTCTCAGCTTTAGTTTCACCAGTTCAACATATGTTTAAGGCGTGTTAATTAACATATGTATCCTAGTCTAGAAAAGGCTTAAAGTACATGGATAACTGAATTCATGCAGTGGATTACCTTCTTAAGTAAAAAATAATTGAGGGCATACACATTTACAGGACTGGGGTGAGATTTTTTTCAGAAGTGCCTAAAATGATGGGAGTATTGCTCCTGTATGTGTAAATACTTTTGAAATTCTTAATCCAAGTCTGACCTGACCATACAAATGAAACAGTGAAATTATGTGTAATTAACAGCATTTTTTTCATAAAACGAACAAATCAGAATAAAATTTCTTCCATTATAAACTAGGGTCATCGTAGATGATGATATTTTTAACAACGTTGTTACAAGCAACAAGTGGAAGTGTAATCTTTAAATTGACACTGTCTCCTTAATTAAGGATATATATAAGGGTTTGCTAGATTGAGGCTTTATGATTCCTTTCTGTTGTGCTGCCTGCAAGCAACTGTCAGTGCTGGAATTAGTTCTCATAATTTATGTGTGTTTTTATAATCCAGTTTGAATTTAGTTTATTAAACCAGGACACTCAAAGCTGTTTGAATTCACAAAGCACACAACTGAAGGGGAGTTAGTACAATATAGTCAGCTTCTCCTGTTAACTCTAATTGAAGTAAATAATTTCTTATTATTTTGTAGAGATGGGGGAAGATTATGGTTAGAGGATAATTCCAAAAGTGGTTTAAGTATGTCACAATTTTTCTTTTTTGTTATAACTCTATTCATAATATTTACAACGGAGCTGTCAGGAAAAGTAAGAGTCCTCTTCTATCTGGTTTTGTTTAATAGTTTGGTGTGTGTAGGGAGGAGGGTATTTCCAAAGCATGGGGTAGCAAGTTAGTGCAGGCTGGCATGTTACATCTTTTGATGCCCTCTAGACAGCAGTTGTAAGGCAGAGCAAAACTGAGTGGCAATCCCATGAATCAATTTTTTCCCCTTAACATTTGCTACCACTTAATTGTAACAAAACAATTAGTTGAACCCAGATTGAATGGGAGAGTAATGGGGTACTCCTCATGCACTACATCCAGTATTAGTGTGAAACAATATACAGGCAGTCCCTGGGTTACGTACAAGATAGGGACTGTAGATTTGTTCTTAAGTTGAATCTGTATGTAAGTCAGAACTGGCGTCCAGATTCAGCCGCTGCTGAAACTGACCAGTGGCTGACTACAGGAAGCCTGAGGCAGAGTTGCTCTGCCCCGGGCTTCCTGGAATCAGCCTCTGATCAGTTTCAACAGGCTGAATGTGGACACCAGTTCCGACTTACATACAGATTCAATTTAAGAACCCCAGGCGTCCCCAAGTCAGCTGCTGCTGAAACTGATCAGCGGCTGATTCCAGGAAGCAGAGCAACTCTGCCTCGGGCTTCCTGTAGTCAGCGCTGGTCAGTTTCAGCAGCGGCTGACTTGGGGACGCCTGGGGCAGAGCAGCTGGGGTGCTGCTGGGTTGCTCCACCAGCGCCCACCAGCACCGCAGCTGCTCTGCCCCAGGCGTCCTGATTCAGCCGCTGCTGAAACTGACCAGCAGCGGCTGAATCAGGATGCTTGGGGCAGAGCAGCTGGGGTGCTGCCGGGTTGGTACAGTAGCGCCCAGAGCGGCGCTGCGGGACCAACCGGCAGCGCCCCAGCTGCTCTACCACAGGCGTCCGGAGAAAAGCCTGGTTCTGGGGGGGTGTACTAGCTGCGCCCCCCCCCAGCAGACCAGGGAGACACGGGCGGCGGACCAAGACGCACCCCAGCAGACCAGGGAGACGGGGAGCAAAGCCACGGAGCACGCGGGCAGCGGACAGCCCAGACGCGCTGCGGCTGTCCCGCTGCCGGCGTCCTCAGAGACTTTGCTCCCCGTCTCAGCAGACCAGGGAGACGGGCAGCAAACCCTGTTCGTAACTGCGTTACCTTTTGATGTTATTTTTATTGAACTGAAATTAATTGCATCTAAATAGAAGCCCTGGTAATCACACTTAGGGTGCTGAGAGTTGGTACATGAGGGTCAAAGTCTCTTAACTAATGAGTCTTCTTTCTGCAAGCTGTTCAGACAGAATAAGCTACATTAGAAGCTCTCCAGCTGCTTGTCTACACTAGAATATGGTCTCTGCTGCTGCGAGAGAGCTCATCCATTGGCATATTTAAACTATCTGTGAGAGTCAGAAGCTGTGTTGGTGGGAGAAGCGCTCCTGCTGACATAGCACTGTCCACACTGGAGCGTAGGTCAATGTGACGTATGTCCTTAGAGAGTGGATTATTCACACCTCAGAGATCGTGTCTTCATTCCTCCACTTCTGGAGTTTGATTTAGTCGGTCTAACTAAGACGCGCTAAATTGAATTCAGAGGGTGTCCCTGTTGGTGGTGGCACTCCTGTGAGGGGGTAAAGGAAGCTTACGGGAGCGTTGGATCTTGTCGGCCTCCCACTGTGGAGACTGTGGGGAAACGTGAGTCAAGGCACGTCAACTCCAGCTACGTAATTAATGTAGCTAGAGTTGAGTATATTTATTCAACCTTCCCCTTTCGTGTTGACGTAGCCTGAGTCACTTCAGTTATACTGACGTAAGTGGTAGTGTGTATGAGCCCTGGTTCCTAACTTTATGCATGCTCCTGTTGACTCTCAGAGCTCATGAAATGTCAGCAAAGAAAGAGAAGATGTGATGTCATAAAGAAAACATGTATGGCCCCAATCCTGCCTGCAAATACTTATAAGCACGCACACTTAACTTTGATTTGCAGAATCAAGGCTTATGCTCCCTAACTAAAGAAAGATATGTGTAGAGAAAATAATTTTATTTTGTAAACGTTTAAAAGTATTTTGTTAATAGTTTCTCTTAGAAAACCTATGTTTTCCAAATTTGACTGATGAGAACAAGATCTGCTTCGATACCAGCCTAAAGTAGTCAGACGAGCAAAGTTACTCCTTATGTTTGCAGGAATAAATTCACAATGGAATCCTAGTTATGCCTTTAATTTGTATATAGATTTTTTTTTAAATGGTAAAGTCAAAATAAACAGTGTACAAATTTTGGGCCCAATCCTGGAAAGACTTACTGTGTAGATTAGTACTGCTACTGTGAGTTATTTGTGATTCAACATAAATAAGGCCATTCATGATGTAGTACATTTTGTGCTTGGCAGTAAGCACTGGTAGGACAGAGTCCTTTTACCTTCCATTCATTAACTGAAGCATAATTCCAGTAGTATTTATTTACATTTTATTTGTAAATGATATCTTGGGGCTTTCTTTGTTGAAATCTAAAGCAATAAAAAGTCTTTTCCACCTAAGGGCTTGTCTTCACTGCAGTAGTTACCTTGATTCAATACACTTGAGTTACCCCACTCAGGTTAGTCTGGCTCTAACAGTTAGTGTGACTATACTGAGGAACAATTCTTCAGCTGTACATATGTTTTATTAGTCTATAACAGTGTTTCCCAATTGGTGCTCCGCGGAACCCCACGGTTCCATGAAGCGAAAGAAAGGGTTCTGCGAGAACTCGGCACTCTCCCACCCCTTCTTAAAGAGACAGATTCTATTTTTCAGCTTTTTTTTTTTTTTTTTTTTGTTCGACCAATTCTGGTGGGTCTTTTTTAATTTTAAAAAATTTTTTTTGCTTAACACATTTTACCCTGGCAACCCTATCGGTTCCTTGAAATACTTTTAAGCTGAAAAGGGTTCCGTGGCCAAATAAAATTGGGAAACACTGGTCTATAAAGTGCTACCAGACCATTTGTTGTTATTTCAGCTATATAGTGATTTGTATCAGTAGCACACAGTGATTGGATTAGCTGCTGATTAGTTGCTGTAACTCAGTATTCTGTTTCACCACTGCTTTAACTGCTGGAGTCTCAGTTCCACTAGAGCTTCAACCCATTTCTTTGTTGGGTTAGCTAGCTCCAATTTAAAGAAACACTTAACTGAGTTATACATTTTTGTGTGTGTGGATGAAATTAGATGAGGTAGGGGAAAAACATGATTTATACATTGAGAACACTGCATGTGTTCACTGAAGATAAGATCTTTAAAAGGGAAGAGAATTAATGTGTATTTTGTAAGGCACTTTGGAAATATTGGATCTGCAAGGATCTACGCATGTGAACCTGCTTGTAGGATCATGAACTAAACTGCTGTTGGATGAGGACCATAGTCACAAAAATCAGGCTTGATCTCTGCCAACTCTCAAGAAAGGGCCTGTTTGAATTTAGTATTTTAAACAACCTGCCCTAATTCTAGAAGCCAAAGTTTGGGTCTGAGTTTTGAACTTTTTTTTTTTTTACCAAAAACTCAGGGAGTTTGGATCTGAGATTTTGGTTAAGGTCTATTTCTAATAAAAATATTGCATTTAATTAAATTTGTATTTTCAACAAAATTTTTGGGACTTCTAATTTAAGCATTTGTACCTTTAAACATTGAAAACAATAAAATGAATTTTTATAAAAATGAGGACTCAAGCTGAAAATCTTTTTGGTTTCTGCTTTACTTTGTATTTTTTTGCATTTTTATCACTTTGCTATCAATGGCTAATAATCGAGGTTATAAAAAGGACACAAGATTTTTGTGATTAATTGGGAAATCGATAGCCCCTTTAAGAGTGTGATCAAAGGGGTTTCAAGTATATGCTGATTTCAGAGAGGCCTGGGGGTGCTTAGTACTTCTAGAAATTGCTGGGAAGTTTGCAGAATCAAGCTTGTAAATGAAGTGAGTTTCAAGTATAAATAGTTTTGGCATTGTATGGTTCTATCTGTCCATATGTGGAATTAAATTTCCTGTGTATTTGTGTTATGCAGGTGACACTGGTCCAGGAATAAGAGCATGGATCAAACAAGTTCTGAATCAGGATTTAGCTTTCCAGCATATAAAAGTAATTTATCCAACAGCTCCTGCCAGGTATCGTTCAATGCCTTTTACTACTAAGACTAAATTCCTCTACTCTTCTGACAAAATCGTTGTGAAAATATTCTTATGCCTCTGGGTAGAGGTAGTGCTTTGTGTTTTGCAATTCTCTCTGTTTATTTAGTGGTGATGTTCGGAGCTCAATAACGCTTTGCAACCACAAGATCTTATTTTTAAATGCATGAGATTTTATGTAGGATACTTTCTTCTAATTCACAGTAAAAGCCAGTCTGCATTACTGTTGAATTTTTCACAAGGCTAATATAGATAGGGATTTTTCTGTGACATGTACTGTGACCATGTTATTAAATGATTTTTTTAAGCCACCTCCCTACCTCTAATTGTTCCCATAAATCTATGATCAGAATTAACCAAACACTTTACTATACAGATCAATTTTTGCTTCTGACTGCTTCTAACTATAGTCTGGTGTGACTGGTAGGAATATTTGCCTTGTAGTAAATATTAGGGATGTAAAATCCTGATTAATCAGTTAACTGGTTAAATATTAGGCTGGCCTAATGTTTAACTGATTAAGCAGGATCCAGGTGCTGGAGTAGCCCCCAGCCTGCCGGGGCTCCCACTTCCAGCTCCATGCTGGGGCTGGCTCCCAGCTCCCAACCCCAGCTGGAGCAGTCCCTCTTTGCAGGGTGCCCAGGACCAACACGGACTGGGGCTGCTTCAGACGCGGTAGACCCCTTGTGGGCCTGGGGCAGCCCCCCGTGCATTGCACATGGAGAGCAGCTCCAGCCTTCACCGGTTACTGATTAATCTTTCACATCCCTAGTAAATATATAGCTAGGGACAATGCAAGGATCATCTTCAACTATTTGTGGCATCCCAGGATGTTAAAACATTTGAATTACAAGGTTGCTTTGGTTTTTAATTTCAAACAACTGAGCACATAATAAAAATCGAGTCCTGCTTCCTCATCACAGATGCTAGCATTTGAAGCCCCATTATTACTTCTTTAGTCATAATAAAGTGCCACAGTGTGCTTTATGGTATATAGGAAATAGACCCAAGGTGTCCAATCAGTTCCGAAGCTGACTAAAGTTCTGAACTAATCACACTCAGCTGGCCAAATAGCCATATTATTCAAGCAAACTAGCCACACTCAACTGGCCAGATAGCCGCTAGTGGCTAGCATGTTGGAGACCATGTGAATAGAGGGAGCTTGTGGTACTTGCCTCAAGGAATTTACAAGTATGGCCAATATTTTCAGACTGGATGCCTAAAGCTAGGTGCTTAAATCCATATTTAACTATCCAAATAAATGGCCTGGTTTTCAGCCACAAGCCAAGCGCCTCTGAAAAAACAGGCTGCTTATTTGAGTTTTGCTTGCAACATAACTAACTCATTGTACATAGATGAGAGCAATTCAGGGTTGTGAGGAAAACTTTGAAAATCTTTTGAGAAGTGTGTTTTATGGAGGGATTGAAGGGAAATAGTGGAGTTGATCTACTGCACCATGGGAATGATTTTATTCAAACAACATACTGCTCTGTTGACCACTAGGTTAAGTGTGCAGCTAGCATGATTCATGGCATTCATTGGGGCCCAAAAAGCTCCATCCTCTCCATTTATACTGACAGTAGATGAGGGTTTGCCATAACGTTTGTAAACTTCAACTTTCCAGTGTGTGTCCGATGCCGGTAAAATGCCTCAGGCCACATCTCTTCAGCCACTAGAGCTCCACTTTCCCATTCCATTGTGTCCAGATCCACAATCTTGTCCTTTGATTTTATTATTTGTAAATATCTGTAGTAGCTAAGGGCAACGTTATAAATGAGGCTCTACCAAATTCAAGGTTTATTTTAGTCAATTTCTCAGTCATAGAATTTTAAGAATAAGAAATATGTGATTTCAGCAATTTAAATCTAAAATTTCATGGTATTGTAATTATAGGGGTCCTCACCAAAATGGAGAGGAGAGTCACCAGATTATTGTAGGGAGGGAGTTATAGTACTACTACTCCTGCTTCTGTGCTGTTGCTGGCGACAGCACTTGCTTCAGAGTTTGGCAGCTGGAGAGAGGTGACTATGGCCGTGGTCCTAGCTCTGAAGACCAAGTCAACAGCAGCACAGAAGCAAAGATGGTATGTCATTGCCACCTTTATTTCTGCTGTGCTGCCATCAGAGATTGGCTGTCATTCAGCAGCTGCTATTCTCCAGCCATCTATCTGAAGCCAGTGCAGAAATAAGAGTGGCAATATTGTGACACTCCCTCCAGTAACCTTCCAATTCCCTTGCAATTCCCTTTTGGGACAGGAACACCAATTTGAGAAATGCTGGTCTTCTCTGTGAAATTTGTGTAGTGTAAGGTAAAAGCATATAAAAGACCAGATTTCATGGAAGGAGACTAGATTTCATGGCTCATGATACATTTTTCATGGCTGTGAATTTGGTAGGACCGTAAATATAAATGATGAAATCAGTATTTATGATTTATCAAGCAGCTTTTTTGATTCTTACACAGACTGTAAGATATCAATAAAGATTGCAGGTAAAGAAAAATACTACATTGTAATGTAAAACATGTGACTAAACAGTTGCCTTGTTTGTTGAGTTTATTCTCTTAATTCTTTTCCAAAGCAAAGCAAGATTAAGCATGATTTGATTCTTGGCAGCTTTTAGCAGGATTTTTCCATCCTGTTCCCCTAGTGTGAAAGGGGTATATCCAAAGAAAAATACCTGTAGTGCATTTGTTTTTGACTGGCAGCTGAGAAGAACATTATGGAATATTGCTTTACAGCCTCCTTGTTCCTGAGGATAAGCACCATTAACTGACATAGTGAAATAAAACAAATGCACTTAAGCACTGTAATGCTTGCCACCATTTGGAACTATTCACAAACAAAGGAAGTTTGTAAAGAGATGTTTTACTGGTTGTATTGTAAATAACTTTTGCTTGGCCAGTATAGGTTTTTGTCGTTTTGGTATTTAAATCTAATGGATGTTATACACTTTGTAAAATCTGTAATGATTTCTCTTTCCTATTTCCATAGAAAAGAAAAACCAAAAATGGAGTGACAAATGTTAGGATCCTAAATATTGTATTGCTTGATATCCTCTCCTTCTCTTCCCCCACCCCATGGTATAGAGCACCAGTTAAAGTTTTCAGTACCTCTGAAAATCAGGCCTTAAATTACCCCAAAGTAGGTGTCCAGGTATATTAAGCCCCTGACCCTGTGGTTGATAAAATATCAAGGGCTTGCTGTGTGTTTGAGTAGAGCCTGTGCAGGTTAGAAATCTGCAGTTGTTCATCACAGCCTGATTACAAGGCAGTTTTGACTCTAATGAATAAAAGCAAAGAGAAGCTTCAGAAATTAGGCATGTGTATGAATGTTTCAATTTTTAATGGATCTGACAAGTAATAGAACTTGTGTCATTTTATCATACTGTGTTAGAAAAATGTTTTAAATTGTTTTATTCCAGCACTAAAATAATAATTTTTATTTCCTATAAGACATACTGGAGTTTAACTCACCAACTATCCTAGATAGAGCTTTTTGGATCAACCAGAGAACAAACTCCAGAATAAAATCCCTAAAAATATATATTCATCCTGCTTGATTAGCTTTTAAAATGTAACATGATTTGGTGTTGATTGAGGAATGATATAAGTCAAATTCTATTCCTTAGGGAATTCAGCTCCGCAGCCCAATTAAAAACTCTGTGCCCAATATTTAAAATTCTGCAAAACCCTGCACCTTTTGTCAAAATAACACAATATAATCACACAATTTTCAGTTATTTGCTGACAAGTATTTTCAAATAAATTACCAAATAATTGAAAATGCTGTGATTACATTGTGGTATTTGACAAAATATGCAGAACTTTGCAGAATTTTAAGATTTTTAAAAAAAATATGGGGTGCATATTTCCCTCAAGCTTTCTGTGTGGCACAGTGTGGCTACGTCTACACTGGCCCCTTTTTCGAAAGGGGCATGCTAATTTTAAACTTTGGAATAGAGTTGTAGGAGGTTTAAAAAGCCTGGAGAAGGGATTATATTTTTTATTACACTTTTCTGTAATGGAAGCTGGTTGCTTTTAAAAAATAATCTGCAAAATATGGTTGGCACTCAGTTGCTAAAAACAAAAGTGTACTTTTGACTAGGTTAACCACCCTGGAGATTGAAGACCTTCTGTCCCCAGAACAGATACACTTTTTGTAAGTTACAGACTAACCTGGCTATCCCTCTAGACATGGAAAACCTTGTACATCCTTACGATGTCTCTGTTGGGTATTTCACTTTGAGAGGCTGAACTGCGTTTTGGCTTCTGATGTTGATATGTTGATCTCAGAAGATGATTAAATGAAGTAATTTGAATGATGCTGACTGAAGACACCAGTTGAAAGCACTGAGCACCTTGCAGGATTTGGCCCCCATTTCCTGATGTGTCTGTTATGACTACCAGTTAGTGCCCTGTTTGATTTTTTTTTTAGGTCATTTGTCCTTTGTGAAATGGGAATGTACTACCGAACTCATTGGCCACCAAGCTGGTACTTGTATCTTCAGTCATTACTTGATGTGGCATTAGATTTTGGTTTATCACCAGTGCCTTAATGGTTGGGTTTTTTTAAAACAAAAAAAGCCCTTCCAGTGACAAGGTCTTCAGTGGTGTACCTCTTCACTTTTTATTCTTGACATTAAATTGCACCAAATGTTACAAAGGCAGTGCAATAACTGCTAGGACTCAGAGCGAGCTATGTACTTCATGGTCAGTCTACAACTTCAGTCTGTTCTTGGCATTATTCCTATTCAAAAGATGAAAACATTTGTACATATGTAGAGCTAAACCTACTTTCTAATGTCGCTGTAGCCAGATTTAAATTGTTTAATGGAATTAGGCTTTCTGGCCCAATAATGTTGATGAACACCTTTTTTCCTTTTATTTGTGTCAGAACTGCTGCTTCTTTAAATACTGTTTCTCCTGCTACCACTGTTTCTTAAACATTCCGTTTCTATTGAATGGCTAAATCAGGAAACTGAATACTACCCAATTTAGAGTTTCTACAAAAAAACCCCAAAAACCCATAGTTTAAATTGGCATTGGAGCAGCTAATGTGGAAAAGTTTAAACCACTGCGTCTCCAATTATTTTTAATAAATATATACTTTACCTTTATAATTCTCTTGAAAAATCTAGGTCAAAGATTTGTTATACTATCTAGCAATCCCTTCTGACAGCCTTTCCTATTGTAAGTCAGAAAGTAAACTATAAATACACAATTTGGACCATTATGTGGATATTTTTGACCTCTACTAGTATATCATCTTATGGCCAAAAGACTGTTTCCATAGTTTTGTGTTACATATTTTGCAAAATATCCTGTCCTTTCTCAGTTGTAAACATATGCCTGCTAGAGGCTGTTGAATAGGTTGGACTGATATTCCAGCCTTTCACCTGAGTTCAAATCTTCATTTAGTTCTTGAGTGGAGGTGAGTTTCATTTCATACTAATCTCCATTTCGCCACATCACAAAAACGCCAGAGTTTGGCACATTCAACTACATTGGCTGTAGTCTCTAATCATGAGAGGCCTAGGATTGGAAAAGCAGCAGGAATATTGTAGGTCAAGACTGAGATGGATTGGCAGAGCTGTGTGAGGGATCCTGCACTGTGCCTATCCGTACTATGTTGGGCTCAAGCAAATGTTGTTAATCTCTCAGTTTTATGTCCCCTAACCTCATTCATAACTTTTAAAACAAAGTAGATGTGTACAAGTTGGATTTTACTGGACACCTAAGTGGATTTCCGATATTGTCAAGCTATTTCTCTTTGTTCTGATCACATAGATGTGGAAAGTTATCTTGGAATTTACACCATCCCAATATTCTGCAGCATGGAGAAAGTATGTTTGTATAAATTTAATGTCTTTTCTTTAGGGATGTGAAAGTTTAACCAATAAGCATCACCCTTGACTGGTGATGATTAACCAGTTCCAATTAACTGGTGGGGGCTGGAGCAGTTGCCTGGTGGGGGCAAGTGGCTGCTCCAGCCCCATGGGGGCCCCACTGCTGACAGGGGCTGCACCAATTGTCAAGAGTAGCCCCTGCCTGTGATGTGCCTGGGCCTGCTAGTCTGTAGCAGCCCCTGCCTATAACGTGCTACTGATTCTAAATAGAGTTTCTGGTATGCCCCTGGCCGTTTTTATTCAGCAAAGCGATAGTGGGTCTGCAGTCACTAATAGCAGGACACTTGGGAGGAGATAGTTTGTAAGGCATTTTGAACTCAAATATTAAATTCTACAGTTTTGTAGAAGTTTTTAAAAAATGATGTGCTTTGGAGACAGAAATATTCATAACAGTAAAATACAGGCAGTCCCCGGGTTACGTACAAGATAGGGACTATAGGTTTGTTCTTAAGTTGAATTTGTATGCAAGTCGGAACTGGCTCCAGATTTCAGCCGCTGCTGCTGTAGTCAGCCCCTGGTCAGTTTCAGGAAGCTGGAGGCAGAATTGCTCTGCCCCCAGCTTCCTGGAATCAGCCACTGATCAGTTTCAACAGCGGCTGAATCTCGAGCCTGGGACAGAACAGCTGGGCTGCCAGGTAGGTCCCTGCAGACCAGAGGCACCGGGAGCAAAACCGCAGCGGCTGCGGGGTCCCGCGCTTCTGAGGCTTTGCTCTGGCAAAGCCGGGGAGGCGCGGCACCCCGCTGCCGCTGACACTTTGCTCCCAGTGCCTCTGGTCTGCTGGGGGCTGTCTCCAGCAGACCAGGGACACCCGGAGCAAAGCCGCAGCGGCGGCGGAGTCCCGCACCTCTGAGGCTTTGCCAGAGCAAACCCTCAGAGGCGCAGGACCCCTCCGCCTCCCTGGCTTTGCTCCAGGTGTCCCTGGTCTGCTGGAGACGGTCCCCAGCAGACCAGGGGCACCCGGAGCAGCTTTTCTCACCCCGGAGGTCGAGGTGGCGGGACCGCTGCGCTCTGGGCGGTCCCGCTGCCTGCGAGCTCCGGGGCGAGAGAGCCCCATTCGTAAGTGCGGATCCGACATAAGTCGGATCCGCGTAACTTGGGGACTGCCTGTAATGTGATGGTATAAAATTCACTGGGCTGAATACTGTTCTGTTGCAGTGAAATCCCTAGTAATGACAGTGTAGCATCCTGTAGTTTTAATCCTTTTTTCCACCATCTCTAAGAGAAGCTACAGTGGAGTTATTTGAATTTTAAACTTGTCTAACTAAAAACAGATATTGGCCCACTAATTCCCACTAAACCACATAACTCTTGCCAAAAATTCTAATGGTCTCACCTCACTTACCAGTAAATATTTAAAGGTTAATTCACAACTTTGCTTGTATGAGGTCTGTGTAGCACCACTTAATGTCCCACTTACACTTTATCTTGAGGTTTGAGTGACACTTGTATGGTATATCGGTCTGTGTTATAGAATTGTAGGGCTAAAAAGGACATTGAGATGTCATCTAGGCCAGGGCCTCAAAACTTTCCTTAAACTTCATGGCCCAGCTGTACCACAAAAACTGGTTTTCTGCATATTAAAGCCAGAGTTGAGGTTAGGGGACAGCAAGCAGGAAAATTGGGGCCCCATGTCCCGGGTTCCCTGCAAAGCTATGTTGTCTCATACTTTGACTTCAGCCCCAGGTGGCTGGGCTCAGCACCCCAAACTTCAGCCCCATGCTGTGGGATTTCAGCTTTCTTCACGGGTCCTGTGACTGCGCACGTGGGGGTCGGTCTGGTGCCCCGAGTCCCTTGTCCCCCAGTTCTGGTCGTTGGGCCCTTCTATGTTCCCTCCCCATCCTTACGGCGGGGCCAGCAGTCTTCAGCCGTGCTGCGGCCCCGGGGCACATGGCCGGTAAGGGCTCCCCCGCAGCGCCAGCAGGGACCCCTTCACAGGCCCCCACAAGTCTAATTCTAGTCATGGTTGGAGGACCCCATGAAATCTGTTAGTGAGCCCAAAGGGAGCCCCAGACTGCTGATTGAGAACCACTGATATAGTCCTTTACCTTGTGCTGAGAAAGATCAAGTACACCAGACCATCTCTGGGGTGGGCAAAATTGGGCCTGTAAGCATTTCTCATAGACTCATAGACTTTAAGGTCAGAAGGGACCATTTTGATCATCTAGTCTGACCCCCTGCACAATGCAGGCCACAGAATCTCATCCACCAACTGCTAGAATAATCTTTCACTTATATCTCAGATATTGAAGTCCTTGTAATAATGGTTCAAAGACCCCAAGATGGAGAGAATCCTCCTGCTAGTGACCTGTGCCCCATGCTACAGAGGAAGGCAAAAAACCTCCAGGGCCTCTGCCACTCTACCCTGGAGGAAAATTCCTTCCCGACCCCAAATATGGGGATCAGCTGAACCCTGAGCATATGGGCAAGACTCACGAGCCAGACACCCAGAAAAAAGTTCTCTCTAGCAACTTCTATCTTCCCACCATTGGCCTATTTACCACTGATAGTGAAAGGTCAATTAATTGCCAAGATCATGTTACCTCATCAAACCATCCCCTTCATAAACCCATCTAGCTTTATCTTGAAGCCAGATAGGTCTTTTGCCCCCACTACTTCCCTTGGAAGGCTGTTCCAGAACTTCACTCCTCTGATGGTTAGAAACCTTCACCTAATTTCGAGTCTAAACTTCCTACTAGCCAGCTTATATCCATTTGTTCTTGAGTCCACATTGGTATTGAGCTTAAATAATTCCTCTCCCTCCCTGGCATTTATCCCTCTAATATATTTAAAGAGTGCAATCATATCTCCCCTCAGCCTTCTTTTGGTTCAGGTAAACAAGCCAAGTTCCTTGAGTCTCCTTTCATAAGTCAGGTTTTCCATTCCTCGGATCATCCTAGAGGCCCTTCTTTGTACCTGTTCCAGTTTGAATTCATCCTTCTTAAACATGGGAGACCAGAACTGCACACAGTATTCCAAATGAGGTCTCACCAATGCCTTGTATAACGGCTCTAAGACCTCCTTATCCCTACTGGAAATACCTCGCCTAATGCATCCCAAGACTGTATTAGCCTTTTTCACAGCCATGTCATAATGGTGGCTCATAGTCATCCTGTGATCAGCCAGGACTTCGAGGTCCTTCTCCTCTTCCATTACTTCCAACTGATGTGTCCCCAGCTTATAACTAAAATTCTTGTTATTAATCCCTAAATGCATAACCTTACACTTCTCACTATTAAATTTCATCCTATTACTATTACTCCAATTTACAAGATCATCCAGATCTTCCTGTATGATTTCCCAATCTTTTTCTGAATTGGCAATACCTCCCAACTTTGTGTCATCTGCAAACTTTATTAGCACACTCCCGCTTTTAGTGCCGAGGTCAATAATAAAAAAATTAAATAATAATGGTCCCAGAACTGATCCCTGAGGAACTCTGCTAGTAACCTCTCTCCAGCCTGACAGTTCACCTTTCAGTATGACTCACTGTAGTCTCCCCTTTAACCAGTTCCTTATCCACCTCTCAATTTTCATATTGATCCCCATCTTTTCCAATTTAACCAATAATTCCCCATGTGGTACTGTATCAAATGCCTTACTGAAATCGAGGTAGATTAGATTCACTGCATTTCCTTTATCTAAAAAATATGTTACTTTCTCAAAGAAGGAGATCAGGTTGGTTTGGCACGATCTACCTTTTGTAAAACCATGTTGTAATTTGTCCCAATTGCCATTAACCTCAATGTCCCTAACTACTTTCTCCTTCAAAAATTTTTCCAAGACCTTGCATACTACAGATGTCAAACTAACAAGCCTGTAGTTACCCGGGTCACTTTTTTCCCCTTTCTTAAAAATAGGAACTATATTAGCAGTTCTCCAGTCAAATGGTACAACCCCTGAGTTTAGAGATTCATTTAACATTTTTGCTAAAGGACTTGTAATTGCATGTGCCAGTTCCTTTACTATTCTTGGATGAAGATTATCGGGGCCCCCTGATTTACTCCCATTAAGATGTTCGAGTTTGGCTTCTACCTCGGATTTGGTAATATCTACCTCCATATCCTTATTCCCATTTGTTATGTTGCCATTATTCCTAAACTCTTCATTAGCCTCATTAAAGACTGAAGCAAAGTACAGAAACCTATGGGACCTAGGTGGTGCCGGATTATCAGATATGCCAGACTATCAGGAGGTACTATAAACTGGTTTTTTTTTTTTATATATACACACACACACACACACACACACACACACACACACACACACACACTGTATACATTATATAAAGTGTTCTTAACCCTTTTTATTGTACATACTGTATACAGTATACTGTAATGTTTTAGTTTTTTTAAGCCTTTTTTACCCTTTTTGCTCAGTTCAAGTTTTGTTGCCGCTGTTACCTTGTGACTCATTTTTTGCCAAAGCTCACTCACTAGGGTCTTGCCATTTTGATGCTGGACTATCAGGAGTGCTGGACTATTGGAGTTTTACCGTATTTGTTTAGATATTGGACCATGCCTAGATTATCCTTAACCTACACTCCATCCTCAGTGATTAGCGGTCCCACTTCCTCTTTTTTTGTTTTTTTCCTATTTATATGGCTATAAAGCCTTTTACTATTGGTTTTAATTCCCTTTGCAAGGTCCAACTCAACATGACTTTTAGCCTCTCTCACTTTGTCCCTACGTGCTTGAACCTCAATAAGGTAGCTTTCTTTGCTGATCCCTCCTATCTTCCACTCCTTATATGCTTTCTGCTTTTTCTTAATCACCTCCCTGAGTTTCTTGCTCATTCAGCTTGGTCTAAAACACCTACCTATATATTTTTTTCATCTTTCTTGGGATACAGGCTTCTGATAGCTTCTGCAACTTTAACTTAAAATAATCCCAGGCCTCCTCCACTTTTAGATCCATAAATTCTTTAGTCCAATCCACTTCCCTAACCAATTTCCTTAATTTATTAAAATTAGCCCTTTTGAAATAAAAAACCCCTAGTCTCAGATTTATTTTTGTTTATCCTTCCATTTAGTTTGAACTGAATTATCTCATGATTGCTCGAGCCAAGGTTGTCCCCTACAACCATTTCTTCTATGAGGTCCTTGCTACTCACCAAAACCAAATCTAAAATGGCTTCCCCCCTTGTTGGTTCAACAACTACTTGATGAAGGAATTCATCAGCTATCACATCTAGGAAAATCTGAGTCCTATTATTATTACGAGTATTTGTTCTCCAATCTATATCTGGAAAGTTGAAGTCTCCCATGATTTCCATTAGTATTTACTTCTTTAAACACATTAAAGAGGTCTCTATCCATATCCAAATTAGATCCTGGTGGTCTATAGCTCACCCCAAACACTATCCCAGGGGAGGATCTAATAGTTTTCTTCCCCAATGTGATTTTTGCCCAGACACTCTGTCTTCTCCACTCCTTCACTTTTTAATTCTTTGCAGTCTACCTCATCATTGATATACAATGCTATTCCACCACCTTTACCTTTATTTCTGTCTTTCCTAAACAGCACACACCTTCAATACCTGTACTCCAGTCATGCCTAGTATTCCACCATGTTTCGGTTATTCCTATAATATCTGGTTTCACTTCCTGGACCAGTAGCTCTAGTTCCTCCTTTTTGTTACCTAGGCTCCTTGCATTGGTATACAAACATCTTAATTTTTGCTGTTTCACCTCGCTCACATTCTTTAACCATTTGGCATGGACATTGTACCTCCAATATGACCTATTAGACTAGTATCCACTTTGCCCTTCCTCCTTATGTACATTCTCCTACCCCCCCCCCCCCCCCCGGCTATGTCTTTTCTTACTTAGTTTTCCTCCCTCTCAATGCTAAAATCCGATGTAGAGATTACCTGGACATCTCCAACCGTCTCCCCCAAATTCCTAGTTTAAAGCTCTCTTAATCAGTTGTGCCAGCCTCCATCCTAGAAGTGTGTTTTCTTCCCTACTTAGGTGAAGTCCATCCCAAGAGAACAGTCCTCTGTCCGTGAATGCCTCCCAGTGGCCATACATCCCAAAGCCCTCCTTATAGCACCACTGCTTGAGCCACTTATTGTGCATCACACCTTTGTTGCCCTTCTCTAGGAACAGGCAGAATCCCACTGAAAATCACCTGAGCCTCGATTTCCTAAAGCATCCTTCCGAACCTGGCATAGTCTCCCTTGATTCGTTCCAGCGAGGATCTAGCCGTATCATTTGTTCCTACATGAAGGATGATCAATGGATTCTTTCCCGCTGCCTTTAGGATCCTCTTCAACCTTAGTTCCACATCCTGTATCTTAGCACCTGGCAGACAGCACACCCTTCTGTTCTCTGGATCAGCTCTGGTTACAGGCCTGTCTATTCTTCTCAATAAGGAGTCCCTAATCACATGGACCTGCCTTTTCCTGGTGACAGTGTGATTCTCTGGTCTATCCTTTGTTTCTTCTGGCTGCAAGTCCTTTCCATTCCTATCTTCCCTTGTAATCTTCTTCAACCCATCCTGTATCCTCCTGGTGCTCATTATTGGTGTTGTCTCCATTGACTCTTCCCCTTTATGTATGGGACTAGCCAGTCTTCTCTTATTCCTTGCCTTTCCACCTTCAGTGGCCACCTGCTATATCCTTCTCCATTCTCCAACTCCGCATACCTGTTCTTGAGCTCTATTTCTCCTTCACTGGCCCATCTTTTCCTCTGCATGGTTCTCATAGTCATATGCTTCCACTGTCCATTTTCTTTGCCCAGGAGTCCCCCCTCAGAGGCCTTTGATCCTGCTTCAGTCTGCATGTCTAAGCTTTCCCCTTCAGCCACCTCATGCCTTTGCTCCATCATCTGCTCAAACCCCCTTCTAAACTCGACCAGAGTTTCCACCTGCATCTCCAATCCTCGGATCTTTTCTTCCATCCGTTCTATTAGGCGGCATTTCATACAAACAACACTCCTTTCAGGTATCCCTCCAGAATCATATACATACCACAGCTGCCACATCCACTCAGTCTCATTGTGTCCTCCACTGCTTGGGTTATGGCCACTGCTATCTCTATGTTAATCAGCCTTCTCACCTAAATCCTGTTAGTCCGGCAAAAACAAACCAAAACACCCCCCTACAGCAAAAACAAACCCTAAACAAGTCCCACAATCCAAACTCCCCTTACAAACTCCCACTCAAACTCCCCTGTTTACAGCTCTCCCAATCTACCCAGGTGATTAGCTGAGTGCATACTTGTAGCTGGCAGCATCTGTTCAGTTGCCCCTCCCGTTGCTCCATCCTGCAGCTGTGTTGCTCCCAGGAGTCTACTGCTAGCTGTGCAGAGGGGATGGGAGAGGGAGTCCTGAAGTCTGGGTTTCCCACATCTCTGCAGAGCAGGGGTCAGGGAGAGGGACACACACAGTGGAGCCGCTCCAGCTGAAGCATGGGTGATAAATGACTCAGAGGAGTGCCTGTCTTAAAAAGCAGTGCACTTTTTCTAAGAGTTGAGTGTTCATGCTCTCACACACATTCACACACTCCCTCTGCCCTCATACCCCACCTCTGCAGAGCGCGGGTGGGGGAGATGACAGAGCAGGACAACTTTCCCTGTCTTAGAGAGGGCTTCTCTCAGAAACTTAAACTTAATTCTCTGCTGCTGGAAATTACTTCAATGGGTCAAAAAATTGGCACTAGGGTTGAAACTCTGGCTCCAGGGAAATCAATAGGGGAACATCCATTGACTTCAGCACATCCCGATTGTCACCCTAGAACTTCAGACATTTTCATCTGGCACCTTGCTCTGTTGCTGGACACAAATGATCTCTCCTGAATATAAATCCAATAAAAATCCACCATTAGAATATCATGTACAGAACTCCAGTTAGAATATGGCGGGGGGGGGGGGGGGGGGGCTAGGAAAGTAACATATTAACTTTCCGTTTTTCTTTCTTTGTACGGGTCTGCTAGCTCCACCACAGATTCCCAGCTGTCATGCCATGTGGCACCTCAGCAAGCAGTTTAACATCTTAAAAACCTCTTTCCAGGCCAGCATCAGTTTTCTAGCTGGGTTTTTCAGCATGTGTGTTTTCAGCAGCAGAGGGCTAGTCACACAAAGAGTGTAGCTGACAGTCCATGGTTGGACTACACTTCTGTAGTAGCAGAAAGAAAAAACATTTAAAATTAGTAATATGCTGTTCATTCCGTTAACTTTGCTTATATGAGGCAGTCAACTTTTTGCTATTACCAGGCTTTTGCTGATTAACATTTTCAAGTTATATTGTAGGCATGCAAGTACAACTTTTTATTAAATAATCAATACAGTACCAATAATACTAAGTTGTTTTTATGTTAAAATATTTCCAAAATGACATTTTGCAGGACTTATTTAAAGGTGATGCCTAAATTGGCATAAGTTAGACTTCCCTGCCATTGATTTAAACTCATTTAGACCTATTTAAATCGAGTTAGCCTAGGGCTGTGTCGAGACTGGCCAGTTTTTCCGGAAAATCAGCTGCTTTTCCGGAAAAACTTGCCAGCTGTCTACGCTGGCCATTTGAATTTCCGCAAAAGCACTGACTTCCTACTGTAAGAAATCAGTGCTTCTTGCGGAAATACTATTCTGCTCCCGTTCAGGCAAAAGTCCCTTTTGCGCAAAGCTTTTGCGCAAAAGGGCCAGTGTAGACAGCTCAGATTTGTTTTCCGCAAAAAAGCCCCGATCGCGAAAATGGCGATCGGGGCTTTTTTGCGGAAAAGCGCGTCTAGATTGGCACAGACACTTTTCTGCAAAAAGTGCTTTTGTGGAAAAGCGTCCGTGCCAATCTAGACGCTCTTTTCCGAAAATGCTTTTAACGGAAAACTTTTCCGTTAAAAGCATTTGCGGAAAATCATGCCAATCTAGACGCAGCCTAGGTGTAAGAGTCTAAAATGGTATAACTTACTCTCTAGAGAGCTGGAAAAGGTGTAAATTACCTCTCTGTTTTCATTTGTTTTCCACATTAGTGTATAAATTATGCCATCTTAGATTTACATGTTGTTAAAGTTCTTCTAAATTACCTAAAGTATCTCTAATTTACACTTCTTCATGCATTACCTCTGAATCTGGCCCTTAATCTATCATGACAGCTATCTTTGTATTTAATTAAAAATGTAAATAGTTGAAATGAGTGGCTGTTGTACAATCAGTCACTGATTTTCATAATACATGCTGGATTTTTTTTTATACACGTGTTCAGATTCCTGGATCCATAAGTTCTATTGTGAATTTTTATCTTGAAATTATAGATTGAATCCCTAACACATTCCCTTGAGCAAGCGATTATAATAAAAATGCATAGTTTAAAAAAAAATCCCTTAATTCAGTCAGACAAAACAATGAAGACTAGATGTGAAGTCCTTTGAAAGTATTTTAAAAAAGTCCGTTTACAGGGTGCCTGGTGTTCTTTTGCATTTTGATCTGTCTCCCAATTTTTTTAGTATTTAGAATAAGTTTGGCTTTTATAATGTTGCATTTCTAATGTTTATTTGGGGGGAGAAAGGAGGAAGAAGAGAGAGAGGGGAAAAAAAACAGACTATGAGTTTTGAGGTTGGATTGATCAGGTGGAAGGCTTTTTTTTCCTTTTAAAAGGCTGAGTCTTTCATGGTCTCCAAACTAATTCATATAACTTCTGTTTTTTAAAAAATATCAGTGCAGAATGTTAATCCACATTTTAAAACACATTTTCCTAGTGGACCATAAATTTGTATTCAGTGTTTCGAAAATAGCAATTATAGGGACGTGGGGCTTTTTCTTTTAAAACCGTTAAAAAAACTGAACCACAAAAATCTATTGGAATAATAGTAAAGGTTTGATTTAAACTCACAAAGGGCAAGATGGTCTAAATTTAAGACAGAGGCCATGTCTGCGCTGGCAGATGTAAATCACTGGCAATTACAATGCTGTTCATGGAAAACAACTTTGTGCAGTGAAAACAACTGTGGGGTGTCCATATGCTGCTTGTGTTAGCTTGGCCACACTTGTGGCACTGAAAGGGGGCAGCACCTTTCAGATCAGTGAATTCTGGGCAGCTATCCCCCTGGTTTGAGGAGAGGCTCAGGGCAATCTGGGTGGGCTTCTGTCCACATTTGGCACCATCTCTTTTAACTGCTTCTATGTTGTGCGCTCTGCCACTTGATGTATGGGAATGGACTCCCAATTGTTGACAAAAATACAGACAGGTCTCGCTAACACATCGTGCATGGCAGTTGAGTTATTCCTGCAAAGCATGATGATGAGTCTTAACAGTGCTCAAACAATATGAGATTCCTTGTGGCCTTCACAGAGGTGCTGACCGCAGTCGAACATCACTTTTGGGCTTGGGAAACAAGCACTGAATGGTGGGATCACATCGTCATGCAAGCCAGGGATGATGAGCAGTAGTGGCAGAACTTTTGGATGAGGAAAAGTGTTGATGGAAAGTGTGTGGCTATCGCACTGTGGAAGCTGGCTACTCCAGACAATTTTTGCTTAGTTGCAAATTATTTCAGAGCGGGAAAGTCAACTCATGCTGATGGAAGTCTGCAGGACCATAATTACAACCTTTTCCGAAAGATCGTGACACTGGGCAACATGCATTAAATGTGGATGGCTTCGGCTTCGTACAGCTGGGCAGGAGAAAGGGCAGGGGAGCCGTTTGCCACAGAATCCCTTGGTGCAGCCAGACAGCGTGCTGGAGAGTAGGGGTTACCCTTCGCGCATGGCCATACTGTGTTTTGGGTAGGTATGAATGGGGTGGAGGGAGCAAAAATTTTAGGAAGGGCCACTCATTTCCACAGGCTGTGTTCACCCTGGAAAACATTTCGCTGTTAGAGTGAGCAGGGAAGCGAAGTAGGGTCTTTTACTCGACTGTGCATTCCATTTGGTGCCGTACATGGCTCGTCTTTGTGCAGCCATGCTCTCCTCTCCCCAGGTGCTGGCACAGTAGCAAGGAACTGTCAGCCAACAGTTGGGCAGGGGGTCAAATGCCACATTTGCTTTGCCAGCTAATCTGAGGAGAAGGGTGGCACAACAACTGCATGAAGCTTTCGATGAGGTCTGAGAGGCGGATTACCGAGACATACGAGATTGCATCAATAGTCCGCCATCTGACCTACCCGCTGCTGGTTGCAGCATCACATCGAATCCAGCCTCCTTTCTGAAACCCTCCCGCTTCCAACAAGTTACTGAGTACTTCCCAACCCATTTACCAGTTGCAACATCTGCAGCCTCCGAGGGCTGCGAGTGGCTCTCTTCTTCAGGAGTACAAAACAGCTCCTGTCTGCAAGCCTCTACAGATGCAGAGACCTTCTCTGGCTCTGGGTCCCTCTTACTCCTCAGCACGCTCAGCCACAACTTCCCCCTCTTGTCCACTGCTAGGTGCCCCCGAGCCTTCAGGACATCCACAGGGGTCTTTGGAGTGGAGATGTGGTCGGCTCCAAGTATATCATCCAGCTCCTTGTCTTTTCTGCAGTTCATGGGTACAGTACCAGAGCGGCAGTTTGTTTTCTGCATCTTGTAGTAGGCATTTCACACCACCTTCATTTTGGCCCTACTCTGCAGTGTGTCCTGGCCAGATTGGAGTGCAGCTGAGATTAGATTGCCTCCTCTCCCCCAAACATTGATGAAGTCTAGAACCTCAGCATTGCCCCAACGGGATTTCCTGGTGTGTGGAGCAGGCATGGCCAGCTGGAGAAATGTGCTGAGAGCACACCACATGCCACCAATCAAACAGGAAGGGGGCTTTCAAATTTCAAAATGAATGCTTGGGTCGGTGTTGGTCACCTGAGCAGGGCAGTAGATTTCAAAGAGATGACAAGAGAGGCCAGACCAGGCATTGTAGGAAGGGTACCAGAGGTCAGCCAAGACGCAGTGCTACACCACAGTGTCCACGCTGGCACAGAAAGCTCTGTAGAGCCCTGCGCAGATACAAAAATTTGTTTCTACATCTGTAGCTGCAAAAATGAACTTCAGATATCCGCATCCACAACCCTAGAGGTGGGTACCTGTGAATATCCGGGGCTTTGCAGGGCTCTGAAGCTCAACACTTCTCGCCGAGGTGGTGTACTTAGAACGCACTAATTGGGGAGCCTAGTGCACACTAAATGCCTTGCCAGTGTGGACACCGTGAAAGTTACAGGTCTGCCCAGTAACTTGTCAGTGTAGACTTGGTCAGACAATGTGATCTGCTGCTGTCCTTAACTGACCACCCTGAGCTTGTGGGCATAGAGCTGCTTTGCTTCAGAGCCTTGTTGCGGTGATGTCAGATGAGGATCAGCATTAAACTGAATTTTGAGTGTACTTTAAATTGCATTGCTTTTTTGGGATGTTTCAGACCAACCTCCTCATGTCACTGTAACATAGCGGTCTTTTTTCATACACTTAAACCACGAAGAAAAAGAAATTGTGCTCTGTTCTTGGAGCTGTGCAGATAATTCCGTGCCAAACATATTTGTTTACCGTGGTAATGTCTGAGTTGTATTAAACTGGTTAATAAAGGGATTTGTTTTAGGAACAAGGTAAATGACTAAAACAGATGGGACAGGAAGATGTGCGGCTAAAGCTGAAAAGTAAGATTATTTTTGGAGTTTTTGTATTGTATTTCTGAGAAATTAAATTTAGTTGTGAGAACATCTTTGTGACAACTGAAAGTATCCTGGCAACCTGTTTGAGGTCTGATCCTATGCTCTTTAAATGGATCAATCTCCCATCTCCTTCATTAGGGATTTATAAAGATTGCAGTTTAAGACCCTTTATCCCAGGTTTGATTACTGCAAGATCATATTACAAAATGGATTTTACCATGACTTTAATTTTAAATCTATCTTTAGTTGTAACAAATAATATACACATACTAAAAATATTTCATTGTTAATACTTCCACGTCAGTCTGCCTATCTCCATCTCTTGTCTCAAGTCCTATTCTTAGATTGTAAATGCTCTTGGTGCTGTGCATACAAAGAACGTAGCTCAGTGGGGCACTGGATTGTGACCCTTAGGCACTATGATAAGAAAATTAGTAATATTGCATTTGTTTTTACCATTCTGCCAATGTCTTCAGACTATGGTTTTGTACTTACACATGAAATATTTACACATTAGCACAGTAATTGTAAAAAGTTTAAAATGGAGTGGCTTATAAAGGTGTGACAGATTTCTCACAGTTATTCACATTTCAGTAAATGACAATCAAAATTAGGGACTTTTGAGGCAGCATAGAGAAATAATGAATGCTTTGCATCTATAGTACCTTCCATTTCAGGATCTCGGTGTTAATTTCCTCAAAGATCAGCTAATTTAGCCTGTTAAGTCACAATATCTTAACTCCAGAGATTGGGTGATAACAGCATAGAGCTTCAGCGTGTTGCCCATGGTCACCCAGATAATCTGTGGCAGAATCTAGACTATAAACCCACTTCCCTAATTCATAACCACCACTCTCTAGCCACGAGGCTGTCATTCCTGATTATTAAGTGTGATTAGTGGCCTGCCTCCAGACTTGAGAATGAGGGATCACTAGATTGCCTGGTGGGAGGAGCCAAGTTATTCCTGCCCTGCCTCTCTTACAGGTATGGGGGCAGGAAGTATAAAGTTGAGGGGAAGCAATAAAAGGAGGCAGATGTCTCCAGCCTGCTGCAGCAATTGAAACTTTGCTATGCACCACCCTTCCCCCCCAAAGGAGACTAACCCTGAACAGGAGTTTCCAGGACTGCCATCAGCCTTGTGCCTGGAGAAGATGGAGGACCCTTGGACTACAGAACCCTGCACCTGGAATGGGTTGGAAAGGTGTCAAAGGAAACTAGGCCTTGCTCTACTTTGCCACCGTTATGGCCCTTGGCTGTCCCCTGAAGTGCTTATAATTCCTCCGAATTTGGTATCAGCACAGATTTTTTTAAATATATTTTCCACTTCATTGTCCACAAAAAATCTTGACTTTTATAGGATGATGAACAGACCCCTCTGGGGCCCCATTAAATATGTGCTCCCAGTTAAACAACAAACCATTGATTATTACTCTCTGTGTGTGGTTTTTAACCAGTTCTATGCACCACGTTATAGTAATTTCATCTGTATCACGTTTTGTAAGTGGGGGGGGGGGGGTGGAACTGTGTCAAAAGCTTTACTGTAATCAAGATAAATCATGTTTGCTTGCCTCCTTCTCCTCCCCTGCCCCCACACTAAGCAAGTAACCTTCTTAAAGGAAGAAAGTAAGCTGGTTTGGCATGATCTGTTTTTGAGAAATCCAGGTTAGCTATTATCATCCTCCTATCATCTAAGTCTTTTTCTTCTGTGTTTATATAATGGCTAGCACAACGGGGTCTTGATCATAACTGCGGCCACAGTCATACAAATAATATTAACTGCTGCCCTGTATGTTCTGAGATGCAGCGATCTTTCTGGTTTAGAACTAGACCCTTGTGTTTCACACATGTGCAAGCCCAATGATATAAATGAGGTCAGAATTTGTCCCTTTTAATAAGTATATTTGGGATTGTTAGTGGCTTTCTTGTTCTGGTTTAGTAGTATTTTGTTTAAACCTTAGTAGTGAGAAAACACAGATTAGAAGACTGTGAAGGCTTCATTTTTATTTTCAGAGGGTTCCCAAGCCAGACAAATTTATCAAAGGCTGTCTGTTTGTAGGCAACTATTGTAATCTGATCCAAGCTTTTCTGAGTTTAAGTTTAGAGTGAAAAATGTGCCCCTTGATTAAACACAGCAATTAAGGATTTTAGGGGTCTTGGTTTTGACCCATTTTAGATGAAGCACTGACCTCAGTGCAGTAGATTCAGTATTGAGTTATGTTACCATTGTAAGACAATTAGATCATCTTTCTGGAGATTTTAGGGGACCAATTCATCATCATCATAAAAAAAAAAGTCTTTTCTCCTTTGAACCGCAACTTTTCTTTGAGTTTTGGAATCTATGTAGGGTATTTATAATAATAATCTGATACTACAGTCTTACAAAGAAAAGCAGAATTATATTTCTAATTTCAGCTTGCACACTGACCAAATTAAGTGAATTTGTTTTTTAATCTTATTATGAAAGTAACTTAGATTAAGATAAACACTCTCTCACCATTCAATCACTTTGTCTCATAAGCACACTCACACAGACTGAAATGTCCATAGGTGCCTAGAATGCTTTTTAAAAACCCCACCCCTCTCCCATCAATTTCAATGGGAATTGTGTCTTTGAATCCCCAGAGTGGCTTTGAGAAAACATCACACTTAATTCCAGATATAAATTCAGGACTCCTTTGCCCTCCTCCTCAAGATACACACACTATGTAACTTGATGTTGTTACATTTCCACTACATGCATCTGACGAATTGGGTCTTTGCCCACGAAAGCTTATGCTCCAACACTTCCGTTAGTCTATAAGGTGCCACAGGACTCCTCGCCACTTTTGTAATATTCAGACTAACACGGCTACCCCTCTGATACTTGATGATGTTGTAACCCATAGAAAATAGATCAGTATATTTATTTCAACAGGACATATGCTCAGGAATCAGTCACACCTGCAGAGATTTTTTGGCAAGGCTGGGCTCTAAAAGACTTTCTGTATGAAATGAATCCATGATCTTCTGCTGATTTAAATTTGCATTTGTATTTTAAACAGTTTTGTAAATGTCCTCACCCTTTAAGGATGCCTGTTGATGTACAAGACTTTGTATAAACCAGTGGAGAATAATGTTTAAAGTAGTCCCCTTTAGAATTCAGAGACAGTGAATTGATTCCTTATCTCCTTTTTCAGTCAGTCACCAAATTCTGTTATTTGCCATGATTGTACTGACTACTTTTGTTTTCATACATTTTTAAATCAATCTTTCTTTTCTTTTCCCTCAGACCGTATACACCCATGAGAGGGGCCCTCTCCACTGTGTGGTTTGACAGATGGAAGATCTCTAATGAGGGTCCAGAACACATTGAAACCATTGATTCAATGTGTCATGTACTTACAGACTTGATTGATGATGAGGTTAAATACGGCATTAGCAAGAATAGGATAATCTTAGGTAAGTGGTTTTTTTTTTTTAAGGTTATACCTTTATTGGAAGATTTACCCGGTGTTGCTTGGGTCCTTACCTCAAATAGGTTTTGTTTTTCTTCTTCATTTAAATCTTTGTTCTGGGGTGGGGCTTGGGATGAGGGGTTCAGTAGATAGATTGCCCCAGAGAGAGAGAGAGGACAACCCCAGCCCTCTGTCACTGCAGCAGCATGGGGTCAGGTGAGAAGCCCATGACTGTGGCAGCAGGCAGAGCCAGAGGAGTGCGTGTCCCCTGTCTGGGAAACAGACGGACACAAACTCTCTGAAATAGCTGTCCCTTTCTCCACACCTAGCCCCTGCTGGCCCAATGGAGCTATAGCTGTCCCAGTCCCCATCTCTGGCCCCTTCCTATCATCCCTGCAGTCATTCTACAGTAACTATCCCTCCTCCCAGACCCTTCCTTTTCCCATTGTACGAGACAATTGAATTCCAGGCATAGCCCATTCTCATGATAAAACCAAACCCAGGCCTTGCTTTAAGTTATAAGAGGAAGCTGCCTACCAAATTTGGTGGTCCTAGCTCTTATTGTTTAGGGGGAGTTCTTGAACAGGCAGATGGTCGCACATTTCTAAAATATATACAGGCAGTCCCCGACTTACACGGATCCGACTTATGTCGGATCCACACTTATGAACGGGGCTTTTCTCACCCCGGAGCTCACGGGTGGCAAGTCGCCACCCGTGTCCTCCGGGGCAAGAAAAGCTTCTGCCGGTCTCCCTGGTCTGCTGGGGGGGTCCAGCAAAGCCGCTGGACTCCCCCCCCCCCCCCCCCAGCAGACCAGGGACACCCGAGCAAAGCCGCTGCCTGGGTGGCTTTGCTCGTTTGCCCGGGAACAAAGCCGCCCAGGCAGCGGGACTCCCGCCGCCTGGGCGGCTTTGCTCCCGGGCAAACGAGCAAAGCCGCCCAGGCGGCGGCTTTGCTCGGGTGTCCCTGGTCTGCTGGGGGGGTCCAGTGGCTTTGCTGGACCCCCCCAGCAGACCAGGGAGACAGGAGCAAAGCCGCACAGGTGGCATCCCGCCGCCTGTGCGGCTTTGCTCGGGGGCAAAGGAGCAAAGCCGCACGGGCAGCGGGGTCCCTCCGCCTGTGCGGCTTTGCTCGGGTCTCTCTGGTCTGCTGGGGGGGGAGGGAGCGCAGCTAGTGCGCCCCCCCACCCCCAGCAGACCAGGCTTTTGTTGCGGGACGCCTTGGGTAGAGCAGCTGGGGTGCTGCCGGGTTGGTCCTGTGGGAACCTACCCAGCAGCGCCCCAGCTGTTCTGTCCCAGGCTCCAGATTCAGCAGCTGTTGAAACTGATCAGGCTGATTCCAGGAAGCTGGGGGCAGAGCAACTCTGCCTCCGGCTTCCTGTAGTCAGCCCCTGGTCAGTTTCAGTGGCAGCAGCTGAATCGGGAGCCAGTTCCGACTTACATACAAATTCAACTTAAGAACAAACCTATAGTCCCTATCTTGTACGTAACCCGGGGACTGCCTGTAGTAAGAAAATGAGAGAGCATCTTACTGTGGGTTCCCATTGGAGTCGGTTGACACGTGCTGAGCAGCCCCAGGTCTCATTGACATTCTTCAGAGTTGAGAGCATTTGGTACCTTTCAGGATCTAGCTATTAGTGAGGTCAAATTTGGCTGTTAAAAGGGTACAGAGAAGAGCGACAAGAATGATTAAAGGTTTAGAGAACATGACCTATGAAGCCAGGCTTCATGAACTGGGCTTGTTTAGTTTGGAAAAAAGAAGATTAAGGGGGGACATGATAGTGGTTTTCAAATATCTAAAAGGGTGTCACAAGGAAGAAGGAGAAAATTTGTTCCTCTTGGTTACTGAGGACAGGACAAGGAGTAATGGGCTTAAAGTGCAGCAGGGGAGGTTTAGATTGGACAGTAGGAAAAAATTCCTAACTGTCAGGGTGGTCAAATATTGGAATAAATTGCCAAGTGAGGTGGTGGAATCTCCCTCTGGAGATATTTAAGAACAGGTTAGATAGACATCTGTCAGGGATGGTGTAGACGGAGCTTGGTCCTGCTTTGAGGGCGGGGGGCTGGACTCGATGACCTCTCGAGGTTCCTTCCAGTCCTATTATTCTATGATTCTATGCACCCTTAAAATGAAGTGCTGTGAGTGCAAACATATACAGAATTTGCCTCACCTAGTACACTGTCCCATCAAATCAAACATAAGCTTTTGGTTTGTTTGCTTTTTGAACTGCTCCTTTATCGTTGGAATTTAAATACCAATCAACAGTGTCTAGCCTGTTTTTACTTTGCTATTTGTATCTCGCGTCTTCCTATTTAGAGGGCTTCTGAAGAATGTAAATCTTGAGTTCTCTCAAAGGCATTGTAGTTTCTTATTTCAGTAGGCATCTGGACAACACAAATTGTTACACGTATCCCCTCTAATGCTATAGTTGCTTCAGAGAAGTTCTGTCATGAAAAAAACAAAAATCCTGTGGAATATTCAGTAGTGTTAGATCTTGGTAACAAATGCATTTACTCATCCTACTTAGTGCTTAGCTCAGTACATCTTCAGAATACTGTCCGAATATCGGCTAGTCTTTAAGCACTCTCAAGGCACATGGGGTATAACACCTATTTTATAAGTGAGGAAATGGAAGCAGAAGGTTTGAAGGCAAGAATGCGAATACTCAGCTGGTTAACCCACCATGATGGCCCACCACAGGCAGGGGCTGCTCTGGCAGGCCCAACCTGGGCAGTGTGCCACAGGCAGGAGCTGCTTCAGCTGGCCAGAGCAGCCCTTATCTGGGATGAGAGGGCTGCGCCAGCCAGGCTGTGGCCTACTTGTCTACCCCACTTTCAACATATTTAACTGGTTAACCAATTATTGGGATTTGACATCCCTGGTGGAGGGCACCGAAATAGCATAAGTCAGAGGTGAATGATAGGAGTGCCTGACTCTTTAGTGTCTATGTTTACAGTACTAAATATTTCAGGTTGGGGGAAAAAAAAAACCTTTTAATGTGGGAACTTCTGCCATCATGGCCAATTGACTCTTGCCATTGAAATCCTGAATGGTGGAGCCTGGACAATTCAGCCTTTGTTTTTGCTTACCCCAGTCCTGTGTGGCTCTTTAAAGGACACAGTTTTTTTTTTTTTTTGGATTGTTCATTGTCCTGGCTGCAGAATTCATTGTTTTAAGTGGGTAGTCAGCACAGTCTTTGATCTGGCTTTCCCATGTTATTCCTGCAGGCATGGACGCAGCTGAAGAACAAGTGCTTTTTTCTGGGATTGGGGAGAGATGTTCCACACACAGACTCGTTCTGCTGCTAGATTTTTCATCTGACCTCAGAAAAATAAAAGTAGTGAGATTGCAGGGCCTGAGACAAACTTTAAAACTGGGAAACCCTTAAGGGAGTAATACATCTTCCTTGTCTCCATCCCTTAGTCTCTTTTGAAAGTCTCAGCCTCTGTGTTTAAATTCTCTATCTTTAAATTGAGGCATGTCTTTTCTCACATCTGTGGGCCAGAATTTCCCCTCCCGTTTTAAAGGATTCATCCAACTGCTCCCAGCTTCAAGGTGGAACCTGCCGCTCCTCCCCTTTCATATCAAACTAATTCCTATAGACCAGAAGAAGACCTTCCTCAATATTATCACATCTTTGTTTTCAAATACACGTCTAAATTTAATAGTCTTTTAATACACTTGATGTAAGGTGTTAATTGTTCTATAAGTTTGGTGACAGTTCTGTGCATTGAATGAAGGTGGTATACAGTCCACAATTCTTAAGAAAAGCTTTTAGAAGTGATTCTCAAGGCATCATAGAAAGTCTTACAAAGGTACAAGAACTTAAAGAGCACCACGAAGGAATTTTCTCATGTTTTAAAAAAGGATTTATTTAATTGTTGTGGAGTAATAACGCAATCCAGAACTCAAAAAGGAAAGCCTTTTTCTTGCTAAATGTTCCCTACCTTCTTCTCCCTCCACCTTTCAGTTGTGTGCATGTTGGTTTTGGGCCTTGTTATAACTGGCTAAGAATAGCCTTACAAGTAGTAGTAGTATTATATGAATATTAAAGGAATGTTAACACTGCTCAGATTTGACTTACATTTCCATGTTTAATGCCAAATTAGGCAGATCCTAAAATACCCAAATGATGCTGAAATTTTAGAACATTTGAGGATTTTTATTCTGTTCATATGTAGGTTTTTATACTGCACTGACCATTATAGTATAAGCATTCTGGTTGTGTGAATTCCAAATAAGAAGCTTGGATTTAAAAATAAGGTGTCAGTTACTATTGAAGCCTGCAGTAATGTTCGGTTATGATATTTGAATACCTAAGCAAAAGCTGACTTTTTCCCCCTCATTTTCCCCCCTTGATTTACTACTGCTTTCCTGGTTTTACAGGTCACTTTTGTATACCACAGAAATGCTGATCCAAGCATGTTGGTCATTGCCACCTGTAGTTACTTGTATAAGCAGCCAGTGAAAATAAACTTTCAATAGCAGTCCTGTAGACTTGATGATGTGCCAAAAAACACATGCATGATTCCTGACCCCTTGTACTATAACAATAACATGACACACTACCACTTTTTTGTTTATTGCTAGACTTCTTACATAGCTACTGGACCATGGTGGAAGTAACATGAAAGGGCTGAGTCTTGTAAATATTGGCCTAGTCATCCCTCTCAGTATGTGTGAAAATGGGATGGGGGAGGAAATATCTTGGCACTTGATATCCCAAAGAAAGAAGGCATTGTAAGTACTGAGAGATGAAAAATCAACAATAAATCATTAAAGCAGGCTGGGCAAACAACTTCATCTACAGCCATGGCTTTTTTATGTCTCTAACCTCAAAGTCCTCATCTTGCATCTTTTGTAATTATTGGAGGATGAAGTACGTTGTCTTTCATGTAAGGGAACTGATTACAGAGCTCTCTAAAGGTAAATTTAGGGATTATGCTACAACCCATTCCTTTTGTGTCTGACAGTTGAGAGGATGAAGTAGGATTTTGTGTGTGCGTGGGTATGTGTGCAGCACCCAGGATGTGGCAGTGTAGATTATCTAAATCCCTAAGCCTAGGCTTATCGGGTACTCACATTGCTGCATCCTGCAGTCCCTATATCAGAGGCAGCAAGGTGTGGGTGGGGGTGGGGGGAGAGCAAGAGCCAGTGCTGGTGGGAGCTTCAAAGCTAGTTCCCTGCAGCACCGTCTCCGCATTGCCACTTATGCCCACCCCCTATGGCTGCCCACCCCCACAAATAGGGACAGCAGTGCAGAAGGCTAAGGGGAGTGTGCTCCTGCAGCAGCTCCTTTCCATGGAAGATCCCAGTGGGGAGTTGGGACCCTCCACAGACAGGAGCAGCTTTTCCACAGCAGCTTCCTGTTGGGATGTGCCACAGACAGGGGCTGCTGGATTAGGACTCAGCAAGCCTGGCTCAGTCCCAGCTTGTGCTAAGTCTGTGGCTCTGCAATTTAAATGTAGTAGGAGCCAGACTACCTGCGCTCCTGGCTCTTAACTACATTTAAACTGCAGAGCTGCAGCTGGGGTAGTGCCTTCTCTTATCGGTAATCATGTAATCGATACAAATTGTATAGACTACATGATTACCCAGTTGCCTGCCTTTTAACATCCTTACTTAAAAAACAAATGACTCAAACCAGAACTGTCAGTCATTCTTCCCAATAAGTGAACTTATTTTGTTGCTGTAATATATATGTCAAATTTGGTAAGAATTACACTTTCACTTATATTTTGGGGTGAAGGTTTTTGGTTGCTCTCCTCTGGACTATGCAGTTTCTCCACTTTCCTGTAGTATGGTGCCCACAATTAGACAGTACTGCAACCAAGGTCTCCCCAGGGCTGAGTAAAGCAGAATAATTACTTCCCATGTCTTACTTATAACACTCCAGTTAGTACATATCAGGACATTGTTAGTCTTTTTTCACAACTGCAACAAATTGTTGAGCCATGTTCAATTTTGAGATCCATTATGGCTCTCAGGTCCTGTGAACCAGTTATTTCTCATGTTGTAGTTAGGCATTCATGTTTTCCCCCCTTTAAATGCACTTCTTTGCATTTCTCTTCATAGAATTTAATCTCATTGAATTCACACCAATATTCAAATTTGTCGATATTGTTTTGAGCAAGTAGTATATGGATTTCATAATACTTGGGCATTACCAACCAGATGGTAATAAGCAATCCTGAATCAGAACTGGCACTTGATCTCTAACTTGCCATATTCCTATAAATGTCTGTTAGAATATTTTCATAAATTAATGCAATCATTGATCCTAGGTTTGGAAAAGACTTTCTGGGTCATCTTCCAGTTGGTATAAACATGATATTTTCATAAATTAATGCAATCATTGATCCTAGGTTTGGAAAAGACTTTCTGGGTCATCTTCCAGTTGGTATAAACATGATTCTATATACCAATCTTGTAGTATTAGTGCTAGGTTTTTTTATTTAAAAAAAAAAAGGGAGGGGGGGAGAAGAGGAAGTGACACATGTCAACTTTTTGATCGGTCTTCAATTTTCAAAATATTACAGCTAGCTTTTAGCATTTGTTTTAATTTATTTTAATGCCAACTGTGCTCAACTTTATAAACATTTCCATGAAGACCGTCTCTGCTGCATATAAACCCCAAGCCTTCAATGTAGCCCACTTAAAATGGAATTTTTCATGCTGATAAGTGTCTTTGAGATTAGGGCCAGAATGAGACCCACACTATGACAAAGACATACTAGGTCAGGGACAGGCAAAATACATCCCACAGGCCAGATCTGGTCTCCCATCATCCCGCAGCCCAATGGGAGCCTCAGCCAGATTCCCTACCTGCTGCCAGTGTTCCTTCTAAGCTGCTGGGCAGCACAGCTTCACAGATGATTAATCACCCCTGCCCAGTCAGTCAGCTCCATGCATGGAGCCCTGAGCCTCTGATTGGGCCAGAGCTGATTAATCACCTGTGAAGCTGTGCTGCCCTGCAGCTTCAAGGGAGCACTGCCTGTCAGAACCCCATACATTGGATGAGGGTGTCGTGTGTTTGTGCGCCACCCACCACTGAGAGAGGCTTTGTGCACTGACGCCACCCCCAGCACAATCTCTTACCTCCCATTGGCTAGAAACCAGAAGGCCCCTCCTACACTCAAATTAGGGATTTTAATGGTTTACTGGTAAGCCTCACCCTTAATGTAGTTAAGCAGAGGGGGCTAGAACAGCCAACTGCAGGCTGGAACTGCTACAGCCTCTCGGGCCCTACCATGGTGAGGGTATGGCCCCCTGCTTTAATCAGTTAACCAGTCAAACTTAACTGTAACCAGTTAACTAAATGGGATTTTACATGCGTAACCCAAACTTCCTCCCAGATGCCACACCCTGTCCTGTACCTCAATCCCCTACCCCAACCTTCCCAGGAGTGGGGCCAGGAGCAAATTAGCTGCCAGCTCTGCCCATGGGGGCTATCGAATAATCATGTAACTGCTAAGATTTGGTGTAATTACACTATTATTAAATTACACAATATCTAACATCCATAGTTTGGAGATGCAGTATGGTGGAAAGGTAGAAATAAATGGAGGTAATCAAATCTGTTAGGACAGTGCTTCCCAACCTTTTTCCCCATGGAGGAACCCCTAAAATAATTTTTCATATCCCGAGGAACCCGTACCTATGAAAATGTTTGCTTGGCCAGAAAAAGTTGACAGCAGGGAGTGCAATTCAATTACTGCTAAATTATTGTCAAGAAAATGTATTTGTAAAGAGTTGGTTTTTTATTTATAATATATATAAAAATAATCAGCTTGCATTGTAAGAAAAAAAATTGGAGCTTTTTCCTGTCTTCGTATTATCTAATTTTTTTTCAAATATCAAATCAAAATAAAATTCACCTCCAAAGTCAATATAAAGTTTACTTTCAGTGCGACTCTTGGGCTTGTTTCTTTTTGCACAAATGTTGAATTCTTGGCTGAATTTGAGACAAACACGCTTGCAGTTCTTCCTCGACAGACCAGCAGACAATTTCTTTCTTTGCTTTTAATGTTTGTAAGACATGAGAAAGCTTGTTCAGAGAGGGAAGATGTTGAAAACTGGAGTAAGATGTTCACTGCTTTTGCTGAGATCACAGGATACTCTCTTCTTATTGAAATCCAAAACACATCAAGTGGCACTTCGTTGAATTTTATCTTCAAAGTTCGATCGCACCATAGTTCAGTCAGTTCTTCTTCTTGCAGACTGAGTAAATTTTGTGAGAACTCAACAAAAGGGTTTCTAACCCAGTCGTACATTTCTGATGACAGAGAAGGAAAGTACTGGTCAAGCTTTTCTGTGAATCCAAGTCATTGAAAGTAATAACTGTTTTATTTGACAAGCAGCCGTGATTAGTAGTGAAGTGTTGATTTAACTTGGCCAGGGCCATAGCTGTGTTAGTTAGCTTTTTCCCCCGCAAACAGTGCACAATGGAACGGGGCAATTTTCATCTCCAGTCTATGTAAAACCTATGGCTAAGTAACTGTCATTGTAAAGGCAATTTTTTTTTTTTTTTTAATATCAGTCACTTCTCTTCCTGTTTCACTCGTACTTGGCTCTGATAATTGAGATTCATTTTCACTATCTTCTCCTTCACTGACGCACCTTCTTTTCATATATTTCCACATTCTTTTTAATTGACGGCCGTATGAAAATACTGTTACATAGATGAAATTAGATACTCGAAAACAACCACAGTCTCAGTAAAAATATTAATTACAAAACTGCACAAAGACTACAAATCTACAAAATATCGAACGACCGTAACGTGCACTAGAAAAGAATAGAAACACGGAGAATTCTGGGAAGCAGAAGGGCAGGTACAATACAACTAAATATAACCTTAGATACGAACTGACCAAAACAAAGAGGCAGTTGGTAGAGTATGAAGATTACTCCAGTACAGTATTGCCAATTGCCGGACAAAAATTCCCATGATATTTCAAGGGATATTTGGAATTGTTTGCAGTATTTCAAAAAAAATTATTTCACGATTTCTCGCAGAACCCCTGACGATGGTCTGCGGAACCCTGTCTGGGAAACACTGTTAGGACCTCAAAAACCTCACTTAGCAATATTGTTCCATTGTTTAAAATTCCTGTTAGCCAAAGAATTTGTTCTTTTTATAGAGCATTGCAAGGCCAAGTCCACGTGAGAAACTTTTGCCAGTATAATGTGCAGTGGGGGCATTAGGTAGGCAGTAGTGTGTTTGGGGATTTTTTTTAAAATAATGCTTTTATACCAGTACAAGTTCAAGTATACATGCAATTATACTAGGGGAAAAAGTCATTTTTTTCCAGTATAGATTATTTCATTTGGGAAGCTGGGATAAACTGTACCAGCAAAAGCACATTTAATTAACTGTTACAAAACTAAACCTCAATACTGCCAGCCAGTCAGTGAGAGCAGATCTACAAGGGTGCCATTTCAGGAGAGTTGGGGAGGGGCAGCAGCCATGTGCTCAGGGACATGGCTTGCTTTTCATTCCATTCTCCGGACACTAAGTGAGTGAGAGGAAAGTGCTTACAATCCGTGCATGCCTCTCTCACCTGGCTGGTAATCTTGATATGTTTGACATATCTTCTCAGCACTGTGCTTTCATCTTCAAAAAGGTATACAGAAATAGGGCTTAAATCATAGTTGTAATAAGATGTCCAGATGAAAGATTAATTAATATTTTCTTGCTGGTCTTTACTTTCCTGCCAGTGAACATTAAAAATTGCAGGTTTTTTGAAAATGCATTTTTATATCAAATGAGATGTGGCAAAATTGGAGTTCCAACATGAAACAATACATACAGCTGAAAAGTATCACATTTCCAATAAAAATGTTGAATGTGTGCCACTTAGTTGTTTGTTGAAAACATGTCACGTTGCCTGAGTGTTTAGTCAGGAGAGAAACCTGGACAGCAAATTCATTCATGCTCCTAGTTTTTAAAAAGAGAAAAGTAATTGACTACTAAAAGGAAGTTGCCTTTATCCTTATAAAGGCTTGAAGATATCACTGAACAGAGGAAAAAACTAAATGATGCATTTCAGTATTGCTGGGGATAAGGATGGGAGTACGGTAGCAGTGCTTTCAAGATAAATGAAGAGACAAGGTTTTTGCTCAGAGGAAATTACAAAGGACCATAATGGTCATGTAGTTCTTTGTATGGACTAGATAAAGAAAATGTTCTTTGTTGTAATATTCATTTGTGTGTCCTATTAGTTCTGGAACACAGTAACTGTTCACACATAACATAACAATAGCCTTTTATTGTGTCTTATAAAAACACTCTCTCTCCTGCCTCACCTACTTTTGCAGTTCAGCTAAATACATGCTTTTGTATTTTGTTCTTGTTTGATATTTCTCTTCAGCTCAATGCAAACCCTTAACAGGTTGGGGGGTGGTGTCAAGTTGGGATACTGTAGTGTGTTCATGCTTATAAAAATACTGATCTGAAAGTAGTAAGTAAAGAGCACTTGGCTCTCTTTGCAGGTCTCTTGTTGGGATATTTTGTTGTATTCACCATCGGGGAAAGAGAAATTGGACAAATCGTCCCTAGAGAGGGCAGAAAGATGAGCAGAAAACAACAAAGAGTGTCGTCTTGGAAACACATGAGAATACTTTGAGTAATAGTTATCCTATAGTCAGGTATTCTATAGAAAGATTTAGTTTGGGAATCAGTAATGCTGAAAGAATAGACAGAAAATTAGACCTGAACATATATGGCATCATGGCTGTAAAACGGGCAAGAAGGTAATTTTCTGTCTTCATGCCATACTGGTGGACTACATAGGGTATATTATTTTCATTTCTGCCTACTTCATAATCAGAAATGTATTGATAAACTTGAAAAATTCAAGAAAGAGTAGAAAAAATTATCGAAGAAGGAATGGACAAATGAGGAAAGATTATAAAAAGCTGACACTATATCATTTGGCTAATTGATGATTAAGGGCTTGGGTCTCCTCTTGCTTCAGTCAAATGAGCTATACCACCATGATTATGACTCAGTGAAGCAACTCATGATTCACATCATTGTCAGAGATAAATCTAAGCCTTTGTGCTGCAGAGCACTAAACACTAAGGAGGAAAGGTGGAATTATTTATGGAGCTACCTTGTGAAATTAAGAAAGGGCATGTTTAAGTTGGATAATAGGGAACTCTTCGTTATGGGGTAAGCTGTGGGTCTGTAGAATTGTTTCCTTGAACACTTCAAATCTAGATGGAAAAGCCTAACTTCCCATCTAGTTCATTCTACCATAAGTCTAAGACAGTGGTCCCCAACGTTGCGTGGCTGCCGCGCGCCCGGGGGCGGGGCCACGCACGAGCCGCGCGCCCGGGGGCCCCGGGCCGGCCCTGCGCATGTGCCGCGCGCCCTGGGGAGGGGCCGCCCATGCGTCCCGCGCATGGAGCCGGCACCACGCATGTGCCGCACGCCGGGGGCGGGGCCAGCCCAGATGTTTCAGCGGGCGCCCAGAAATCCCCCAGCAGGCGCCATGGCGCCCGCGGGCACCACGTTGGGGACCACGGGTCTAAGATTATTCTCTATAGCAGATTTACTAGTAAATGATTTCAGAAAACCATGCTGCAAGTCTAAGACACACAGAACTAGACATTTAGGAGTCAGGGATAGGAAATCAAACTGATTGTTACAAGGGAAATTGGAAGATCCAATATGCTGGCTGGTATTCAGAGCACTTCTAAGAGACCTTAGATCAGTGGTCCCCAACGTGGTGCCCGCGGGCACTATGGTACCCGCAGGCGCTATGGCGCCCGCCGGGCCATTTCTGTGCGCCTGCCGAGTGATCGGGGCCAGCCCCACCCCTGGTGCATGGGCGGCCCCGCCCCCTGGCTGCACGGTGCATGGGTGGCCCTGCCAAAAGGTTGGGGACCGCTGCCCTAGATAAAGCATCCTCCATTCTGGGTAAAGAAATTTCACATTCATGTACACATAAAACCCAAGCCATTGTTTGAGTGAAAAATAGTGGGTTGTGAGTAATGCAGAGAAATTAAAATAATTGAATTATGATAGAAAATTTGTCAATTCCTGGGTTTAAGTATTATGGTTGAAACAACAGATTTTGCTTCACATGGTGTGGCAGAGTCAGTCCCACTCCTGGGCCCCTGACCCATGTTCAGCCCACTGTCCCACAGTCTAGGAGTCACAGTAAATAGCTCACTCACCCTGGTTTGAGATTTGTTGTCTCCCTGTAGTCTTTAACAAGGTTGACGCTGTTCTCCGGTTCTTGGCTTCTCCGGTGTCTTTCTTGCTCCAAACTCCTCCTCCACTCTCCAAAACTCTTTCACAGCTCTCCAAACTTATGCTTGCCTCACCCACAGGAAGAGTTCTTAAATAGGCCTCCAAGCAGCCCCAATTAGTTTCACCTGGGCCTTAATTGATTTAGCAGCCGCCCTGTCTCTGCTATCCCTAATTAGCCAGGATTGCTGATTCTCTCTGCCTCTTTCCCCTTCCATCAAGGGGCGAGAGGGAGAACCTGGCGCACGTGTACCTCGAGTGCGCCAGGTTACAGCCCCTCTTTCGGCTCCTCCAGAACCTCCTGTTGAGGTTCTGGCTGCATTTCTCCCCCCACTTGTTAATTTACGCACATCCCATCTGTGGCCCCACAAAGTCGCGGGACCTCCTGGTCAACCTCCTCCTAGCTATGGCCAAATGGGCAATCTATAAAACCAGGGAGAAGAGGTTGGCCGGGGGAGGGGCCTGCGACTGTGGGGCCTATTTCCGTTCCTGCATCCGCTCACGTATCCGGGCAGAGTTCCAATGGGCGGCGTCCACTGGCTCTCTCGAGACCTTCGGGGGGCAGTGGGCGCTGTCCAGGGTTCTCTGCTCGGTATCCCCATCCGGTTCCCTCGTTTTAACCCTTTGACCCTCACACTCCACAGGCTGTGGGGAGGTCCTTTAGATGTGGATGGGCTAACGCCCGCCCACCTCCCGGATTTCAATAGGCTCATGACCTTGAGGTGGAGAGAGGAACCACTCTTCCACTGAGCACAGCAGGCTGCTGGTCTGGGCTTGTTGTGCTTTTTCCTCCCCTGTACTCCTCCCCTCTCCTTTTTGGGAGGGGTGTGTGTGTGGGGCGGGGGGAGGAGGCTGCTGGGGTTGTGGCAGGCAGGCCCTGGCTGCATTCTGGGCCTAGTCCCCTTTTCTCTCTGCCTGCTCTGTTTGCAGGCAGCCTTTCCCCACCCCTCAGCTGGCTGCAGGAACTGCTGGGGGTGCGGGGGGCCTTTGCTGCCCTCACCCTGATAGGGGAGTGGGACCTCCATTTTCCATCTTTTTGGGGACTGCCTGGCCCCTTTCTTCACTGCTACAGGCCTGGACTTCACCCTTCCTGCAACTGCTACTCCCTCTGGAGTAGAGGAGGTAACGGAGTTGCTTTACAGCAGCTCCTGGGGTTTTTCCTTCCCCTCCACAAGTCTGTGGGGGGAGAGAGGGGAGTGTTTGTGAGGGGCATCCTGCCATCTGGACTTCTAGGTGGCAGCTGGTACAACTTTTGTGGGGTTCTGGGGTTGCGGGGTGGCTCCCTCTGCCCACCACTGTCTCCCCTGCATCTCTGCTGCTGCTGCTGCTGTTCCCTCCCCAGCCGCTGCAGGGGCCATCTCCATCCTTGGCCCCACTGCTTGCCTCCCCGCCCCTCTCTTGCTCTGGTGGGTACTGCAGCTGGTGCTGCGAGCCTGCCGCTTAGGTGCCCGTGGGCACACTAGTTTCCCCCCCCCCCCAGCAGTGTCTTGCTGTCCCCCTGGTTTCTTGAGCAGACCCCTCCTCACAGCCTGCATTCCCCTCTCCTCTTTTCGTGTGCCCATAACCCCCTTTGTCATCTCGTTTGGCGCCTGAGCCTCCCACTCTCCTTTAGGGTATGTCTACACTACAAAGTTAGTTCGAACTAACGGACATTAGTTCGAACTAACTTTCATAGTCGCTACACTAGCGCTCCGTTAGTTCGAATTTAATTCGAACTAACGGAGCGCGTAGTTCGAACTAGGTAATCCTCATTCCATGAGGATTCCATGAGGATTAAGCCTAGTTCGAACTAGCTAGTTCGAATTAAGGGCTGTGTAGACCCTTAATTCGAACTAGTGGGAGGCTAGCCCTCCCCAGCTTTCCCTGGTGGCCACTCTGGCCAACACCAGGGAAACTCGTCTGCTCCCCTCCCCGGACCCCTTAAAGGGGCACGGGCTGGCTACGGTGCCTGTGCCAGGTGCAAGCCTGCCAGCACCCAACTAGCAGACCCTGCACCTGGCACGGATCGAGCCACCCACCCGATGCCCCCCAGCCTTCCCTCTCTTCCCGGGACCAGGCTGGTGGCTCCCAGGACCTTGCCCGGGACCGCAAGAGGCGGGCACCCGCCTGGGCTAGTGCGGACATCGTGGACCTCGCCCATGATCTCCGCACTAGGCACAGGAAAGTGGCCGTCTAGGGCAGGAGAGCTGCCAGCCTGGCCACCCAGGAGCAGGTGTGCAAGAGAATCAAGGGGGTCCACTGAGACCCCCGACCCTGAGCCCTGAGCTTACAATGGCCGTCCTGGGTCAGACCAAAGGTCCATCTAGCCCAGTAGCCTGTCTGCCGACAGCGGCCAACCCTAGGGACCCTGGAGGGGATGGACCGAAGACAGTGACCAAGCCATTTGTCTCGTGCGATCCCTCTCCAGCCTTCCACAAACCTTGGGCAGGGACATCACTCCTACCCCCTGGCTAATACCACTCGATGGACCCAGCCTCCATGACTTGATCTCACTTCCTTTTAAACTCTGTTCTAGTTCTAGCCTTCACAGCCTCCTGCAGCAAGGAGTTCCACAGGTTGACTCTTTGCTTTGTGAAGAACAACTTTCTGTTACTAGTTTGAAGCCTGCTACCCATTCCTTTCCTTTGGTGTCCTCTAGTCCTCCTTTATGGGAACTAATGAAGAACTTTTCTGTATGCACCCTCTCCACCCCACTCATGCTTTTAGAGACCTCTATCCTGACCCCATCCGTCTCCTCTTTTCTAAGCTGAAAAGTCCCAGTCTCTTTAGCCTCTCTTCATATGGGACGTGTTCCCAACCCCTGATCATTTTAGTTGCCCTCCCCTCTCCCAGCTTCTCTCTTCCCCTCTCCCACCTCCTTTTCCCAGTCTCCCCCAGTTTTGTTCAATAAAGACAGATTCCGTTTTTGAACACAATTGTCCTTTATTTTGTACATCAAGAAAAGGGGCTAGGGAAGGGTAAGTGGAAGGAGGTGATGGAGGAATGGGGTACGAGCCCCCGATGGGGAGGACTGGGCTGGCTCTGCGGGCTTCTGGGGGTGGAAGCTCTCCTGCAGCCCCCCAATTGCCCCCTCTCCCCAGATGGCAGCCTGCGGCAAGTGCAGCTGGGCTGATGGCCGAGTGGTGTGATGTGCCCAGTGTGGGTACTCCAGGCACTCCAAGCCAGGACTGCTTTGCAAGCGGGGCACCCCTGAGAACTGTCTGTCCGGGGTGGGGGTCGGGACCCTTTAAGCGCAGCCCTCGGCTAGCCTGAGACAGCAGCTCCATGCTCTAAGTCCTCCTCTGATGCCCTGCCGGCACTGCTTCCGGCCATCCTTAAGCCCGGTTCAGGGTCCACTTAATGTGGACATGCTAGTTCGAATTAGCAAAACGCTAATTCGAACTAGTTTTTTAGTCTAGATCCGTTAGTTCAAATTAGCTTAGTTCGAATTAGCGCTGTAATGTAGACATACCCTTAGTTACCTTCCCCCCACACAACATTTCACTTCCCACATGCCTTTCAAGAATTGACCCTCTCACATTCCCAGTGCAGCCAGAGGAGCCGCTCTTACCGTCCTGTGCTGGGAGCTGTACCCCTTGTTCCTTTACCCCCTCTCCTCTCCTCCTATGTGCGTTGCTGCCCTCTCACCCCGCTTCCAGCGTAGCGGGGGGAGTGGTGAGCTTTTTTCTCCCTCCCTCTTCCCCCTCTCTCCTGCTCCTTGCTCCACCCCCGGCACTATTGGTCTCCCCTAATTGTCTGTTCCTGTCTCCCCCATGATCCATGAACATAATGGAGGGGAAGTCGTGTGATGTCCCTGCCAACCCTTGCCCACCCTCCCTCACTGCCTCTATGAACCCTGAATCCTCTGAGGCTGCTGGGCCACCCATTCATGCAGCGGAGGTGGTGGACATGGGTGGGGATTCCGGAACCCCAACTGCTCCTGCCACGGCACCTTCTGCCACTGGTGTCACCACCAAGAAAGCCTCCCTGAAAGGCAGGAAGGGCCAGGGGACCAAGAAGGGAAAGAGCCCCACCCGGAAGGCAAAACCTCCAGTGACGAAGGCTAACCTCCCTCGGCCGCGGCTTCCCCTCTTTCCTGTCCCCCTGTTCCTTCCACCAGCTCTGGGGGCAACAGTGTCCTGGCCTCCACGGCATATGCCCAGGTAGCTGCCACCCCCCCGCCTGCTGCCTCCCGATCCATAGAAGCCGTGTACTGGAATTCCATCCCCGGTGGCCACATCCCCTTCCCTACCCTGATCAGGAGGCACGGGGTTCGTTGCCTCCTGGTGTCGGTCTCACCCCGTGTGGCACGCGTGGTGGGGCCCTCGGCTGTGGTGGTGGCCTCCAGGATGTTCAGGAAGGTGGTATTCTTCCTGGCGTCGGAGGCCGCTGCCCAGGAAGCGGTGGAGAAGGGTTTGGCGGTGGGGGGAGTCCATGTCCCACTCGAGCCTTTGGAGAACCTGGGTGTACGAGTGGTTTTTTTCCTCCGTTACACCCTTCCTCCCCAGTGCCGTCCTATTCCCTTTCCTCTCCACCCTGGGGAGGCCCTTGTCAGTCCTTAGTCCCCTTCCTTTGGGCTGCAAGGACTCTACCCTCCGCCACGTTCTTTCCTTCTGCCGACAGGTGCAAATCCAACTCGTGCTGGCGGGACGTGGTGGAGGAGCACTAGAGGTGTCATTTCTGGTGCCTTATCAAGGGGCCCAGTACCGGGTATATTACACCATGGGGGAGGCCCGGTGTTTTCTCTGTCGGGCGACTGGACACGTCCGAAGGGACTGCCCTCTGGCCTGGCTTGGAGATGCACTCGGGACCCCCGATGCCTGGGAGGGTACCGGCCCTACCATCGCCGGTGGCCCTAACGGTCTAGACCCTGGGGTCACCTCTCCTCTAGCCATGACCGTTGTCAATCCCGCTCGGGCTCTGCAAGGCCCAGACGAGCGTGCGGGTGCCACTGCCACCACCAAAAACGGCAAGGCCGGGCCTGCGGAGGAGAGGATGGTGGGGTCAGAGACGGGACTCGGACGGGGCCTACGTCGGGGAGGTTTCCCCTTCCCCAGCTGCCCAGCCCCCGTCTTCCTTCGCCCCCCCCCCCCCCCCCCCACCGCTGTCCTTGTCCCCTGGCTTTTCCCCTAATCGAGCCCAAGTCTCTTCTGAGGGCTGGGAGGTTGCCATGGGGAGGCGCCGCAAACAAGCCCGATGTTCCACCCCACCTACTGAAGGGGAAGATACCCTCCTCGTGCCTTTAGGGGTGGGCGTCGGAGCCATCCCTCCCTCTGAGCCCCCAGACACTTCACAGTGCCATGAGGCAGCTGAGGTGGCTGCGGCGGTTGTGGAAGGGGTAAATGCCTCCCTCCCAGAGTCCCTGCAAGAAGGAGTGTCCACAGGGGATGCTCCCACCATCCCCACCTCCACTGTGAGGGTGACCGCTGACCCTACTGCCAACAAGAGTGACCACGTGGTGGCAGGCAACGGGCTCGCCTTCCTCTCCCAAGAGGTAGGGGCCTTACGGTTAACCACGGCTGCCTCAGAGGGGGATCAACATGCTTTGGAGCGACAACAGTTGGCCTCTCCTTCCCCTTCTAGCCCGCCGCTCTTCCTTTTCCCTGAACTCCGGGTTGTCCCAGGGTGTAACCAACTGCCCAGCCATCGGCAGCACTTCGGCCACCGAACACCTGGGGGATCCTAGCGGGCGGAAGTTCCCGTCATTCCCCATTACTCCTGGCGCTGGAGCCTCCAGCGCTGCACTCTTAGTGGTGCTAGAGCTTGGTGCTGGGGAGACACTAACTTCCCCCACCACTGCCACCGATCCTTCACCCTGCAAGGAGATACTGCAACCCGGTGCCTCTGCCGCTGAGGCTTCAAACCCTACTCCTGCTCCCTATTCAGCCCCTCTCCCAACCGAATTTCCCACTCCTCTTCCTGCTCCCCCTCCTCCTTGTCTTTTTTCTAATTTCCCACCTCTTCCTCCCCCTACTCCTCTTCCTCCTTTCCCTGATCCCTTCCCTGACCTCTTTTCCTCCCCTTACACTGTTACTGCCACCCCTGGGACTGCCACGTTCAGCTCAGCCGTTGGCCCCCGGGAGGCAGTTTTTGTTTCTCCTGCTCCCAGCACATCTGGGGCTGTTCTCCATCCGCCACTATTACTGTCGTCATCCCAGCAGGGACTTCAGACTACCTGCTTTCCCGCATCAGTCGGTCGCGGGGCACGCGGAGGGGTCTGGCCCGAGGCCCCGACACCTGACGTGCTGAGGGGCGAGATGCGCAGCTTCTTGGAGGACATTCGTGGCTCCAAGAACAAAGTGGCTCTCGCCGTTCAGCGCTGGGGGGATTTCCATCTCATCCTCCAGACCATAAGGGCATATTTTGTGGGAGGGTAAAGGGACTGGGTGGCGGGAGGCTGCGGCCTACCAACGGACCCGCGGCTTCCGTGATGCCCTGTTTACATTTGGGTATGGTCACCGTTTGCTGCGGGGCCCAATGGGGACTGTCAGCACTCCTGCCAGTGAGGATCTTCCCCAGCCCTCTCGATGCTGCCGTTCGTCATTGCCACTCTGAACACTGGGAGCTGCAGGCTGGGTCTCCACAGGTGTCGGGTACTCTCCTTCCTTCAGGAGGGGGAGTACTGTGTCATCTTCCTGCAGGAGACCCATACCGCGTTGGCTGCCGAAGCAAGCTGGCGGCCGGAGTGGGGAGACAGGGTGTACTTCAGCCACCTGTTGGCCAATCAAGCTGGGGTAGCGACCCTGTTCTCCCCGAAGCTGCGGCCTGAGGTGCTGGGGGCTGCCGAGGTTGTGCAAGGCCGCCTGCTGCACCTCCGGGTCCGGGTAGAGGGGCAAACATTAAATCTCATTAACATCTACGCCCCGACATCCGGCCCGGAGAGGCTTCGCTTCTACCAGCGAGCAGCTGCCTTCCTCGGCTCTTTGGATCCTCACGAGTGCCTGGTCCTGGGCGGGGATTTCAACTGCACCCTCGAGGAACGGGACCACACGGGGACCGAGTGGTGCCCAGCTGCCACAGACGTCCTCAGGGAGATTGTAGACCAACATTCCCTGGTGGACGTCTGGTGTGACCTCCACCCGGGCGAGGATGCAGCGTTTACCTTCGTCCGGGTGGAGGGTCAACAGTTGTTTCACTCCCGGTTGGACCGCATTTATCTCTCACGTCATCATCTCTTTCGAGCCCACTCTTCCAGCATTCGGCCGGCCCCGTTCTCGGACCACCACTTGGTGGCCGTGACGGCCTCTCTCTCCTCGGAGAGGCCAGAGCCAACCTACTGGCATTTTAACAATAGCCTGCTGGAGGATGTGGGCTTTGTAGCATCCTTCCAGGAGTTCTGGCTGGCCTGGTGCGGGTGGCGGTGTGCCTTTCCCTCGGCGTGGCTGTGGTGGGATGTGGGGAAGGTGCTCACACGGCTCCTCTGTCGCAACTACACCCAGGGGGCCAGCCAGCAGAGGGATGCGGCGATAGAGAAGTTGGAATGGGAGGTTTTAGAGCTAGAGAGGCGGCTGGCCACCAGCCCCAGAGATCCACCCCTCTACAGAACGTACCGGGAGAAGCGGGAGGAACTTCGGGCCCTCGACGACTTTCGGGCCCGGGGTGCCTTTGTTCATTCCCGCATCCACCTCTTTAGGGAGATGGATTGCGGCTCCCGCTTCTTCTACGCCCTGGAGAAAAAGAGGGGGGCGAAAAAGCACATAGTTTGCCTTCTGGCGGATGATGGCGCCCCCCTCTCGGATCCGGTGGAGATGCGTGAGAGGGCTCGCGCCTTCTACACCTCCCTTTTCTAGCTGGATCTGACCGACGCAGAGTCCTCTGGAACGAATTCCTGACGGTCAGCGCAGGCAACCGAGACCGGCTAGAGCTGCCTCTCTCTCTGGCCGAATTCTCGAAAGCCCTCCATCTCATGCCCACCAATATATCCCCAGGCATGGACGGGCTGACTGTGGAGTTCTACCGTGTGTTCTGGGACGTCCTCGGCCCGGACCTTGCCACGGTCTGGGCCAAGTCTTTGGAGAGTGGGGTCCTCCCTTTATTGTGCAGGCGAGCAGTGCTCGCCTTGCTGCCCAAGAAGGCGGACCTCCGTGATCTGAGGAACTGATGACCCGTCTCGCTCCTCAGCATGGTCTATAAAATTGCCACCAAAGCCATCTCCCTGAGACTCAAGTCTGTGCTGGCGGACATGGTCCATCCAGACCAGACCCACACCGTCCTGGGACGTACCATCTTCCAAAACCTTTATTTGGTCCGGGATCTCCTAGAGCTAGGGTGTAGGGATGGTTTGTTGTTCGCTCTTCTGTCCTTGGATCAGGAAAAGGCATTCGGATAGACCCACGGGTATCTCCTGGACACTCTGCGGGCCTTCGGCTTCGGGTCCCGCTTTGTGGGCTTTCTCCAGGCGCTGTACGCTTCCGCAGAGTGTTTGGGCAAGCTCAACTGGACCCTGTCAGCACCGGTCAGCTTTGGGCGGGGAGTACGTCAAGGCTGTCCGCTGTCAGGCCAGCTGTATACTCTGGCCATCGAGCCCTTCCTACGTCGTCTTCGCAGGAGGTTGATGGGGTTGGTGCTTCGTGAGCCAGACATGCGGCTGGTCCTGTCGGCATACGCCGACTACGTGCTCCTCGTGGTCCAGGACCCGGGAGACCTGGTACGGGTGAAGACCTGCCAAGCCGTCTAGTCGGTGGCCTCCTCTGCCCAGGTCAACTTGGTTAAGAGCTCTGGCCTCATGGTAGGGGCTGGGTGGCAGGCGAGCTCCCTCCAACCCACACTTCAGGCCATCAGGTGGAGCGCGGGTCCGCTGCTCTATCTCGGCATTTTTCTCTCTGCCACGCATCCCTCTTCGCCAGAGAACTGGCAAGGTTTAGAGTCCAGGGTGGCTGAGCAATTGCGGAGATGGACAGGACTGCTCCAGTGCCTCTCTCTGCACGGGAGGGTACTGGTGCTTAACCAACTAGTCCTGTCCATACTCTGGCACCGTCTCAGCACCCTGGTCCCGCCTCCAGGTTTCCAGGATCAGATCCAGCAGCTGCTGCTGCAGTTCTTCTGGCCAGGACTGCATTGGGTCTCTGCAGGGTTCTCCGTCTCCCCCTGGAGGAGGGAGGGCAGGGCCTGACGTGTTTGCGCACGCGGGTTCGTGTCCTCCGCCTCCAGGCCCTGCAGAGGCTCCTATTTGATGCAGGTAGTCCGGCGTGGAGCATGCTGGTGCACGCTTTCCTTCACCACTTCTGAGAGCTCTGATATGACCGGCAGCTCCTTTATTTGAGAGGTCTTCCAGGAGACCTCTCTGAGTTGCTGGACTTCTACCAGGACCACCTCTGGACCTGGAAGCTGCTCGAGGCGACCAGATCCTTGGGAACCACCATGGGGGCAGAGCTCCTCACGGAGCCCCTGCTACACAATCCCCATCTACGTGTGCAGGCGGTGGAGTCCCCCGCAGTGCGCCAGAGGCTGGTCCTGGCAGAAGTCACAAGGATCGGAGACCTCCTGGACTACGACCGGGGAGACTGGGTGGATCCTCGGACGCTCGCCTAGTGCATGGGGCTCTCCACCCTACGTACTCCCCGGCGCTTTCTTCAGGATATGAAGGACTCTTTGCCGCCCACCAGTCGGGGTTATCTCGACAAGGTCCTGCAAGAGGGTGCACCCCGCTCACCTCCGGCCTGCCCGATCTATCCATCGGCCCTAAGCCCCGCGTACCTCCCCGACCGCCTCCCCCTCGTCACCCAAGCCGGCTGCACGCGTTGCAGCCAGTCTCCTTCTGAAGCACGCCAAAGAGTCACCTGTACACGCTCGTGCTTCACACTTTCCACTTCACCACCATTGTGTCCCGCCCAGACACCAAGTGGCAGGACCTGCTACCTCCAATAGAGGGTGGAGAGCCCTGGTGGGACAGTCTCTATTCCACCTTAGTTCTGCGGCCCACTGGGGATATCATCTGGAGAATCCTGAATAGAGCTGTAAGCACAGGCGTGTATTTGGCGCGGTTCACCCCCATTCCAAACACTTGCCCCTTCTGTGGCGAGAGGGAGAACCTGGCGCATGTGTACCTCGAGTGCGCCAGATTACAGCCCTTCTTTCGGCTCCTCTAGAACCTTTTGTTAAGGTTCTGGCTGCACTTCTCCCCTCACTTGTTAATTTATGCACACCCCATCCAAGGCCCCACAAAGTCGCGGGACCTGCTGGTCAATCTCTTCCTGGCTATCGCCAAGATGGTAATTTATTAGACAAGGGAGCAGAGGCTGGCTGAGGGAGGGTCCTGTGACTATGGGGCCTATTTTTGTTCCTGTATCCGCTCACGTGTCCGGGCAGAGTTCCACTGGGCGGCGTCTGCTGGCTCTCTCAAGACCTTGGCGGGGAGTGGGAGCTGTTCGGGGTTCTCTGCTTGGTGTCCTCCTCCAGTTCCCTTGTTTTAGCCCTTTGACCCTCACACATGTCCCTGTTTTCCTTTTATTTGTTCCAAGTATTTACTTGGTATCCTGGGCTCAGTGGTCCCTCCCCATAGGCTGGGGGGAGGTCCTTTAGATGTGGACAGGCTAACGCCCGCCCACCTCCCAGATTTCAATAGGCACAATAGGTTCTGATTTTCATTCAAAAATATCAATTTGGAGCAGCCTCAGTGAAATGTAAATATTTAAGGATAATCAAGCTTTACATTTATATAGAACATCTCATTATGCAAAATCCTAAAGCCCTTTTATAAACTTTATATGGAAGAATGTATTTACTTGCCACTGAAACATGGCAGCAGTTATTGGAATTTTAATCTTCCTTAAGAGGGAATAAAATGTTTATGAGAAATGCAAGCCTAGTCTACACTAGCACAGGCCATCAATCTAAGTTACTTAACTTCAGCTACATGAATAATGTGCCTGAAGTTGACACACTTCTGCTATGCATTTAAATTGTATTAGGAACCAAGCGGGCAGGCAGCCCGGCTCAATTCCAGCTCACACCGGATCCGGGAGCTCCCCTCCCACACACTCTGGACGGGCTGCTGCTATCCCGTGCTGCTGCCTCTGTAGCAGAGGCAGGAGTGGGGGCAACAGATAGCCAGACTGTGAGGGGAGCTGGTTTTTAAACTGGCTCCCCTCACGGACCAGCTTCCTCTTGGTACCCCACTCTGCTGCCTCTCATGCTAACTCTCTGTAAAACTTTCCATGTGTGATGTACCCAAATACTTGTTCACTAATACCTAAAATGCACTGTTAAATTTGCACACCTAAATCTGGACCAATGCTGATTATGTATTGTATGTATCCTTATGTGACTTTTTAAGCAAAACTTTCAATTTTAGAAAATTCAAGCATGACTCCTAGATGTACAGATACTGTTTTCTTAACCTGTGTATCATGGCAATCTTTATTTCAAACATGAGCTTGAATAAAAATTTCAGTTTCAGGTGCTTGGAGACGTCTTGATGAATTGGGGCCTAATAGGTGTTAGTGTAATTTTAACCATATGAGTTATCTCTTTCACAGCAATCAAATTACTGACAAACTGAAAGCTAGGGCACACAGTTAAATACTTTGATGAATCAGGATCACATGGGAATATTTTTTTTTATCATGGTCTTTGACATGAAGCGGAGTCCATTATAAAACCAATATTTACTAACAGTTACAAAGTACTAACCACAGATCTCTCAAATTATAATTATAACAGAAAATCTGTGATATCTGCAGCTCTTTTGCTGTAGAACCTATTGACTTATTCAGATATTTCAATTGCATCCCTTTACTACTAGGGAATGGAATGGTCTTGAATATATCAGCTGTCTGCATGTCTAAGATTAAAACAGCTGAACTTGCATCATTGATCTTGATGGATACTCACAACATAATCTGGTTAGTAATGATGTAACTCTCGCTTTCCTTACACGGAGATAATTGGTACTTAAATCTCCATATAATTATCAGCTACATTTGCTTGTATCCTGTAAGTTGTAGGTTACAAGATCTTATTTTATGTAACAACTATGTGTATATCTTATTTTTTCATTTTCATATTTCAGATCGTTTAAAAAATAATTCCTTCAGTGAACATATGTTTTATGCATTATGTCAAACTTAGACCTACATTGAAATATTATCCTTTTAGAATCATAACATTTTGCCCTTGTATATAAATATTCATTGAAATCACTGTCTGCAAAGCATTTACTATATAGTATTTACCCAGACGCTACTGTGGTATTGAGTGATAAAGTGCAGATTTTCCCATGGAAAACTTAATTCAAAGAAGTAGTCCTTTGTATTACATTTTGTCATAGTAGTACATGCCACATGAAAGCACCATTACCTAATACTCTTCTACACAGAAGGTGATTGCATTGTCAAAGACTGCAGCTGAGTAATTGCAGATCGTCTTGCCAGAGTGTGACTAACTGGGTACAAAATTTTAGATTAAATCACTTACAAACTAGTAATGAGTTTTCAATGTTCACATTTGTCTAGATTCTAAAACATAAAAATGTGCTTGCATTTACACAAGGTCAATGCACACCTGTCTGTTCAGTGTATGTGTTTATCCATACATATGGATGTAAACATATAACCCTTTGGGGGTGTAATACACTATATTTTTTTATAAGTTGGGAAGAGAGCATGCCTTAGTGGCATGAGGAAGTGGGTGAGAAAGCGATTAGATCTCAGTAGAGAGAATCATAGAATCATAAAATACTAGGACTGGAAGGGACCTCGAGAGGTCATCGAGTTCAGTCCCCTGTCCTCATGGCAGGACCAAATACTGTCTAGACCATCCCTGATAGACATTTATCTAACCTACTCTTAAGTATCTCCACAGATGGAGATTCCACAACCTCCCTGGGCAATTTATTCTACTGTTTGACTACCCTAACAGTTAGGAACTTTTTCCTAATGTCCAACCTAAACCTCCCTTGCTGCAGTTTAAGCCCATTGCTTCTTTTTCTATCCTCAGAGGCTGATCAGCTGTTTGTTGGCTCAGCGCAGCAGCCATGTAAATTTAAATGAAGCGGCGATTATTTAAATCGCCGCTTCATTTTCCTATGTCTGGTAGCCTAATCTACATGCCTCTGGCGACAGAGGCATGTAGTCTAGACGTACCCTATGTTAGGCATTCCTTCAGACTTCTCGGTGAAGACCGAAACAAAGAAGTCATTAAGCATCTCTGCCATTTCCAAGTTTCCTGTTACTATTTCTCCCTCCTCACTGACCAGTGGGCCTACCCTGTCCTTGGTCGTCTTCTTGCTTCTAATGTATTTATAAAAATTCTTCTTGTTTCTCTTTATTCCCATAGCTAGTTTGAGCTCATTTTGTGCCTTTGCCTTTCTAATCTTGCCCCTGCATTCCTGCGTTGTTTGCCTATATTCATCCTTTGTAATTTGTCCTACTTTCCATTTTTTATATGACTCCCTTTTTATTTTTAGATCATGCAAGATCTCATGGTTAAGCCAAGGCGGTCTTTTGCTATATTCTCTATCTTTCTGATGCAGCGGAATAGCTTCTTTTTGGGCCCTTAATAATGCATACTTCAGCAAAGACAGATTGTTGTTTCACAGAAGTGAGTTTTGAATAGCTGTAACATCTATATGTTCAGAGGGCATCTTTCTCTCCCTCTATCCATACACACCTGCATTTCCAGTTGAGGGATTTTCTGTTTTGTCTTTTGAGTTTTCTGTGCTGCCTTTGAACTTCAGTGTTGTGTGTGATAATCCAAGTGAACAACATGGAGACCTGAGAGATGGGTCTCAAGTTGGAAATTAAAAGCATGGGCTTTTAAAAGCAAGGATTAAAGGGGAGACAATGCAGAACGAGGTGGTAGCAAAATCAAATCAGTATCTTAGTTGTATACAAATGCAAGGAGTATGGGAAATGAGCAGGGAGAACTTGAAAAACTAGTAAATAACATAGTTGGTTACTAGTTAATGACATAGTTGGTATCACAGGTAATATACATGATTGGAATAGAAGGGTACAGCTTGCTCAGGGAGGATAGGCAGGAAAAAATGGAGGATGCATTGCCTTATGTATTAAAATGTATATACTTGGACTGGAGGTTGAGATGGACATAGAAAACAGATTTAAGAGTCTGTTGGTAAGGTTAAAAGGGATAAAAACACAAGAGTGATATCATGGTAACAGTCTATTACAGACCATCTAACCAGGAAGAAGTGAATGAGTTTTCTTTTAAACAATTAAAAAAATCATCCAAAGCACAGGACCTGGTGGTGATGGGGGACATCAACAAGTTCTTAGAATGTATTGGAGACAGTTTATTTCAGAAGGTGGAGAAAGCTACTGGGGGGAGGCTGTTCTAGATTTGATTTTAACAAATCAAGAAGGGCTGGTTGAGAATTTGAAAATTGAAGGAAGCTTGGGTGAAAGTGATAATAAAATGATAGAGTTCATGATTCCATGGAATGGTAGAAGGGAGAACAGCAAAATAAGGACAATGGATTTCAAGAAGGCTTTAGTAAACTCAGGGAGCTGGTATGTAAGGTCCCATAGGAAGCAGGACTAAGAGGGAAAACAATTTAAGACAGTTGATCATTTTTCATAGGGACATTACTAAGGGTGCAAGAGCAAACTATTCCGCTTCATAGGAAATATAGGAAGTATGGCAAGAGACCATTCTGTCTTAACCAGGGGATGTTGAATGACCTAAAAATCAAAAAGTAGTAGTATGAAAAGTGGAAACTAGGTCAAAGTACAAAGGATGAATATAAATAAATGACAAAAGTAGGAAGGGGCAAAATTAGAAAGGCAGAGGTATAAAATGAGCTCAGTATAGCTAGAGACATAAAGTGTAACAAGCAAACATTCTATAAATACATTAGAAGTAAGAGGAAGACCAAGGACATGGTAGGCCCATTGCTCAATGAAGAAGGAAAAACAATATCAGGAAATATGGAAATGGGAAAGGTGCTTAACAACTTCTTTGTTGCTTTTTCACTAAGAAGGTTGTTGGCAATTAGACATCTAACATAGTGAATGCCAGTGAAAATAGGGTAGGTTCAGAAGTTAAAATAGGAAAAGACGTTTAAAATTGTTTAGAGAAGTTAGAGATCTTCAAGTCACCAGCACCTGATGAAATGCATCCTAGAATACTCAAGGTGCTAAGTGAGGAGGTATCTGAGGCATCAGCCATCATCTTTGAAAAGCCATGGGAGATGGGAGAGATTCCAGAAGACTGGAAAAGGGCAAATATAGTGCCCATCTATAAAAAAGGAAAGAAGGTCAGCTCAGGAAACTATAGACTATTTATCTCAACTTCTGTGCCAGCAGAGATAATGAAGAAAATAATTAAGGAATTCATCTGCAACTATCTAGAAGATAATAAGGTGATAGGTAATAGCCAGCAAGGATTTGTAAAGAACAAATCATGTCAAATCAACCTGAAAACTTTCTTTCATAGGTTAACAAACTGCCTGGACAAGGGGAAGTGGTAGCCGTGGTATATCTAGACTTTAGTAAAGCATTTGATACAGTCTCCCATAGCCTTCTTATCAATAAACTAGAGAAATACAATGTAGATAGGGGGTGGATGCGTAATTGGTTGGATAACTGTTTTAGAAAGTAGTTATCAATAGATTAGAGTCATGCTGGAAGGGCATAACAAGTGATAATTTTTTGTGATTGATTCTGTTCAATATCTTCATCAACTATTTAGATAATGACATAGAGAGTATGCTTATAACATTTGCAAATTATACCAAGCTGGGAGGGGATGCAAATGCTTTGGAGGGTAGGGTCATAATTCAAAATGATCTGGACAAACTGGATAAATGATTTTAGATAAATAGGACAAATGCAAAATAGTACAGTTAGGAAGGAACTATCAGTTTTACATGTACATAATGGGAAGTGACTTTCTAGAAAGGTGTACTGTAGAAAGGGATCTAAGGATCAGGATCATAGTGGACCACAAGCTAAATATGAATCAACAGTGTGACACTGTTGCAAAAAAAAAAAAGCAAACATGATTCTGGGATGCATTTACAGGTGTGTTGTGAGCAAGACACGAGAAGTCATTCTTCCGCTCTGCTCTGCACTCATGAGGCCTCAACTGAAGTATTGTGTCCAGTTCTGGGCATCACATGTCAGGAAAGATGTGGAGAAATTGGAGAAAGTCCTGAGAAGAGCAACAAAAATGATTAAAGGTCTAGAAAACATGAGCTGAGAGGGAGACTGAAAGAATTGGGTTTACTAAGTAGGGATGTAAAATCCCAATGAATCAGTTAACTGATTAGCCGACTTAGTGGGATCCTGGGGCTGGTTCTGCTGCCATTACAGGCAGGCCAGCTCCTGGCCCTGGAGCTGTTGCTGCTTCACTTTTAATGTCATCTTTAAGCTACATACACTAATAAAACTCCTTCTACGCTGTGTACATGAAAAGGAGTGTGATGGTCAGAGAGCCTGTTTCCAAACAAGCAAGTGTCTAGCATTATTTAAAAAAAAAATTGGCAGCCTCGTTTATTTTTTTCAAAAGGTAGATCGGTGTTTGAATGGGTAAAGAGAGTAATCAATTCTCTTACCCTACCAAGTGATCCATGTAGAACTGGAGGGGGGCACGTATGGGGGTGAGTGATTTTGTACAGTGATGGTAATATGCTGGCATCCTTCATGAATGCTAGACTGACCGTGTATGAAATAAGTCACCTTATGCACTGGATTGACAGCCCTGTCCACAGACTGGAATTCTGCTTTGCATTGTCTATAAAACACATACCTTTGGGTTGGACATTAGGAAAAAACTTCCTAACTGTCAAAGCGGTTAAATACTGGAATAAATTGCCTAGGGAGGTTGTGGAATCTCCATCTCTGGAGATATTTAAGAGCAGGTTAGATAGACATCTATCAGGGATGGTCTAGATGGTACTGGGTCCTGCTGTGAAGGCAGGGGACTGGATTTGATGGTCTCTCCAGGTCCCTTCCAGTTCGTGTTCTATGATTCTGTGACCTACAATGCCCAAACAAGTGTGGAAACCATTAAACAAGCGGATTATTAAATAGTACCATTCTGCTTTAGTGTGTCTGTGTAGGTATAGCTATATATGCTAGATGTTAGATTACCAAAACATAACTAAATTCCAGTCTTTTTTTTTTTATCATGTTTTAGGAGGTTTTTCAATGGGAGGTGGCATGGCAATGCATTTAGCATACAGGTATCATCAAGAAGTGGCTGGAGTATTTGCTCTTTCTAGCTTTCTCAATAAGACATCTGCTGTTTACCAGGTGAGTGAATGCCCGTGGAGTACATACAGTTTCCATCTAAAAAGATAAACATAATTAGGCAAAGACAACTGAAACACAATACTTCACAGGCGGTGGAATTGATTAACTCTAGGTAATCATTAATCCCCAGGAAATATCCTGCACTGACAACATTAAGCAACATATCAAGGAATACACATTTGGAAACTTTTTTCTTTACATATTGTTTATTTGCGTACTTTTTCAGTCTCACTGCTATAGCACTGTGCAAAGTATGCCAAGGTGTGTAGCACATTAGACAAATTATTTAGTAAAAACTTAAAAAAAAACCAAATAGACTGGTAGCACTTTAAAGACTAATAAAACATGTAGATAGTATCATGAGCTTTCGTGGGCACAGCCCACTTCGTGTCATTCCATTTATATTGCTTACATAAGATCTTTCATTACTGTATTGGTCTTCGAGAATGCCTGACAGAGCATAAAGGTCACAGGCTCCATTCTGCAGTATTCAGGTCAACATGAGTATTTCTGTTCATGTTCTGTAGGATCAAATGCTACATATAGATTTTTGTTCAGCTGTAAATGGGTCTTGTTTAGCATATTGGAATTTTAGGTACAGACTTTTCATATATTTGTTCAACATTAGCATCTTCTAAAATCCTTATTTGAACTTTTTTCTCCTCTCCTCCTCCCCCATATAGGCTTTACAGAAAAATGAAAATGTCCTTCCTGAATTATTTCAGTGTCATGGAACAGCTGATGAGTTAGTTCTGCACTCCTGGGGTGAAGAGACCAACAAGATGTTAAAATCATTGGGCGTAGCAACATCTTTTCATAGTTTTTCAAATCTTAATCATGAGTTACACAAAACTGAACTTGAAAAATTGAGGTCCTGGATTGTAAAGATGTTGCCAGAGGAGATAGCAGTGTCAAATGGATAAATGAAATGACTGTTTATTTACAGCAAGGACTTGTCTACATTAACAGTTAATGCACAGCAGACTAGTGTGCAGTAAATATACAACCCAGCTTGCCATGCACCAAATGTCCATGTGGATCCTGCTGCCTCACTAGTTCCCCAGGGCACTTTGGTCTACCCTGCTTTGAAACAGCATAGATCAAAGGCCATAGGGAATGATTAGTGCATGGTGGCATGATCCATATGGACAGTTAGTGCACAGAAAACTGGGGTGAATGTCTACTGCACACTGATCTACATTACGCTAGCTGTTCATATAAATGAGTCCTAAGAGTGTGCATCATCTAGTTCACAAGTATAAATACAACTTCATATAGACCCTTGTTGCATACAACTTGCTTACAACCTAGTCAGGATGATGTTAAACTACTGGTAAATCCGTTTTTACTTCTAGGCTGCGTCTAGACTGGCATTATTTTGCAGAAATACTTTTAACAGAAAATTGTTTCCGTTAAAAGTATTTCCGTAAAAGTGCGTCTAGATTGGCATGGATGCTTTTGTGCAAAAAGTGCTTTTGCGCAAAAGCATCCGTGGCCAGTCTAGACGCGATTTTGCACAAGAAAGCCCCGATCGCCATTTTAGCCATCGGGGCTTTTTTGCGCAAAACAGTTCTTCCCTGTCTACACTGGCCCTCTTGTGCAAGTATTCTTATCCGAACTATTGCAAGTATTCCTATCCGAACTAGCTGTGCGCCTTGTGGAACGAGGTGTACAGCTAGTTCGGATTAGGAAGCCTAATCCAAACTAGCTAGTCCGTGCCGCGTGTAGCTGTGCGGCACGGGGTCCGACCTAGCCAGCATTTAAAAATGGCGGTGGCTGGCTTTATGCAAATGAAGCCCGGGAAATTCAAATCCCGGGCTTCATTTGCAACTCCGTATGACTACATTACCCCCCCTAGTTCGAACTAGGGGAGTAGTGTAGACATACCCTAAGTGTGCACTTAACTTTGTGTACTGAGTAGTCCCATTGTCTTCAAATGAATTTACAGTATTTAAAGTTAAACACACTATGTACAAGGTTGTATTTCATTTTACAAACAGTATTGATATTTGTGTTAATTATATTTAAAGAAGTTATAACTGGCTGTTTTTGGCTCAGCACTGATGCTTGTTATGTGCTGTAATTTTGGTGATATTTGGGATCTATTTTGAATAGCTGTTAAAGCCATGTTTGCTTTTTTTGTTTGTTTGGGGGTGTATAGGAATAGGACCTAATAAAGTGAAAGATGCCACGATGGTTCTGACCCTGTTTCTGGGGGGGAAATTGTTCTGTAGGATGACTGTATGTAGAGATTTATATTTTTGTTAACAATTATATTTTAAGGCACAATCCTGCAGGGTCTGAACTAAAAAACGAGGACACTTGAGTCTGACTGTACATTTAAAAGAGCTGTAAATAACAATGATTGTGATAATAAACAAACCTCATGTCCCCATTATTTTATGTTGAATGATTCAATCCTGTTTCAGTGTTTGATAAATCTATTCTCATTTCATTTTTTTCCTTTGTATTTTTTCCCTTTGCCCCAATTCTCCCTTCTCAAATTTTAAACTTTATTGGCATGACAAGTTATTTGTGTTGCCAAAGTCAATACATCCAAGTCTCTTGCTTAATCTCCTCCTTCTCCCTTTGTTGAAGAGCAGATTTAAGACACTGTTGTATACTCTGTCACAGTAATCACTGCCAGTATTGGCTATGACTTCAGTGGGGTCAGCCAACTCCATGGGGCTGAGAAGTTTCTTTCTACCCATGTGTGTTGAGCCGTAAGCCAGCTTTTACCTATCTTGAAGAGTAAGTAAAGGAAAAAAGTGTCAGTATTGAAGTACAAGGCATGTAATTGGCAGTAGCAAGTAACAACTTCCTGCTGCTAAAAATATTTTGTGTTATTTCATTTCATTGGCATTAGCAAGTCAGCAGTCTGTTCTGAAAAACAGAACTTATAAATGGCACACAAATTTTGCTATTTGAAATAGTAACTGAAAAGTTTTTCTCTTTGCTGCCCCATGTTTCCTAATTGTCGCAGATTAAGTTGAAACAGGTGTGTGTTGAAGCAGCTGAGCTAACATTGCGTTAGCAGAATCATAATTGCAATCTGTGATAAGTAGTCTCTTTAAAGTGTAATATGACGATGCATCAGTTTTATTTTTCTACCGTTTTCTGCTCTTACTACAGTTGCTGTCATGGGAATTTGTTAAGCACTAACATTGGGTGGTAACTCATTCTGGTGACAGGTGCAATGAGACGAAGAGAGATGACAGGCTCTTTTCATTCTGGCATTATGGCTTTTTGATGACATCTGAGAGCAACTCAAAGAAATCGTAACAAATATTATGGTGAGAATAGGAATAGTTACAACTGGAATGGGAAGCCTATGGGCTGGATTTGGGCCATTGCTTAAATTCATCTGGCCCATGGCAAATGTTGGCACTCCCCGGGAGGTTGGAACAGCAAGCGCCAGCTTGCCCCACTCAGCGGGGAAGCCCCAAGTCTCCATGCCCCCCCACCCAGGTGGATGAGTTGAATGTTTTTATCTCTCTTTCTCTCTCTCTTTCTCAAAGAAAAAGAAAACCTAAATTAAGTTGCTTTTTTTACTTGTTTGTGGCCTGCAATTTACTTTTTGTGCAGGTCAGTGTTTCATCATATATTTAGTAGCCCAATGTCTGTGACTCTGTAACGCTGAAATGCTGGCTGTTCCCTCTGGGCGGCGCTGTTGCCTGAGTCATGTCCTTCGCCTCCTGCCCGGGGCGCTTGGTTGACTTCTGTGCCACTCAGCTGGGCCACCGTGGGGGAGCAGGCGGCACAAGTGGCCGTTTGGGTGCTGCAGTCCCCATCCAGCACGGGGGTGCTACATGGGGAGCGCGGAGCCCAAATGGCCACCTGCGCCACTTGCTCCCTTGCAGCAGCCTGGCTGAGCGGTGCAGAAGTCAGCTGAGTGCCACGGTGGGAGACGAAGGGGGCCAGGGTGGTGATGTATATGGTCAGGGGGCGGGGCCCGGCTGTGTACGTCACCACCCCGTCCCCCTTCGCCTCCCACCGTGACACTCGGCTGACTTCTGCGTCTCTCAGCCGGGCTGCCGCGGGGGAGCCCAAACGGCCGCGTTCGCCACTTGCTCCCCCGCAGCAACCCGGCTGAGCAGCACAGAAGTCAGCCGAGCTCCGCGAAGGGGGGCGGGGCAGTGACGTACGGCATGAAAGCAGCTCCAGGCCCCACCCCCTGGCCTTGAATGTCACTACCCCGCCCCCCTTCGCCTCCTGCCATGGCGCTCGGCTGACTTCTGCGCCTCTCAGCCAGGCTGCCGCAGGGGAGCAAGTGGCGCAAGCGGCCGTTTGGGCACCGCAGTCCCCCGAGTGAGAGGCAGGAGGGGGAGGAGAAGAGAAAGAGAGAGACAGAGAGAGAGAAAGGAGGGAGAGGAGAGCTGAGAGAGAGAGAGTGCGGGGGAGGCAGTAGGAGGAGGAGAGAGACGGTGTGAGAGACCAGAGGCTCAGGAGAGAAGACCGACATGGAGGAGAGACCTGAAAATCCCGTCTTATGATGGGCTAATTGGCATGTGATAGTGATAGAATAAGATTCCCCACCACTGAATTACAAGTCCTGGTATGTGAGACCATCCTTTCTTTGTAATATCAATGGACTACTTCGGTTCCCTTTATTAAACACCATATTGGATCTGGAGTTTTTTTTAATCCTATTATATAGATTAGAGACCAGCTGTGAAGGTTAGATCACGATCTGGATTTTGGAAGATGCGTGGATATAGATTTTTTTTGCCCATTTCAACTCCTTAATTAGCATCACACCTATGAAGTAGATAAATATTATTTCACTCCTGAATAGATATGTTCTGATTTATACACAACCTGGAAATGGTTTTTTAAATCAGTCTTCATTGTACAAAAAGATCATGAATCATCCAGTGATCTTAATATTCTGAATGATATGAATCTTCAGAAAATCTATAGGGAACAGGTGCTCCAAGAAAAGTTTGCAGATCATTAAACTGGGATATGAGTATCATGTTTGAAGATTTTGACTTACGATGTGGTTAGTCCCCCTGCCACTATCTAGTTGAGTTTAGGAATGAAATGAGAATGAGCAAGACTGCCATAGTGATCGTGGGTTGCAGCCAGAGGAAATGGCAGAGGTATTATTAGACACCATGGAATGATTTTCTGCTATTTGATGACCATATTATTGTGGTAATCACATTAGCTTTTTGCCAGCTGCCCTGGTAGTGATCTCGCCTTTCAACTGCAGACTTTGCCCTGCTTTTGTAACTTCCTGCTTAGACTGCTGCAGCACACTCTTTGGGTATGTCTACACAACAGGGCTAATGGTGAATTAAGCTATGCAACTTCAGCAGTGACAATTGCGAAGCTTAAGTCGAAATGGCTTAATTCGGCTTTTGGTACTATCTACACAGCAGGAAGTTGAAGGAAAAACACTCTTCCTTTGACTCCCCTTACTGCTCGTGAAATGAGGGTTACCATGAGTCGGAGTAAGAAGTCTTCCACTTCACCATTATTTCAAAGTAAAGGCTTGTAGAGTAGATGCGCACTGTGTTATTTTGGAATAACGTTAGCTGCTGTGTAGACATACCCTAAGTAGGGCTACTCTATAAAACTGTTCACTTGCTTGTTTCATATGAGGGACATCTTATATGAAACCAGAGTCTGGGATCTCTTCTGGCCACCTATTGGTCTCTGGGTGGAGTTTAAAGATGTGCTTCCCTAAGGTACCAGAGTTCTTCGTTGAATAATTAATGCCATGCAGATGGTTGTGCATCAGGGTAGATAGAGCTTTGCACAGGAGGCTCATTTTAAATCAAAATAAATAAAACAATTATTCATAGTAAGAATGGAATCCAGCAGTTCCAGTTCTCAGTCCTTCACTTCCAAATATCCATGCACGACTGCCTTTCATCTGAAGATTTTCAGATGTTGTTGGGCCAAGTGCACTTTGAGGGCAATAGAGACGTGGCAGGGATATATTTGGGAAACTAGATTTTTTATTATTTTGCATGCTCATTACTGTTTTTTCAGGTCCATTCTCCTGAGAGAGAGGGATAGAAAATGTATTTAATGATACACTAGCATAGGTTGTAAGAAGGAATAAAATGCAGAACCTTCAGCTTGCAAGGACAAGAGTAACACCATTAGCTTATAACAATAGTAGGATCTTACCCTTTTATGTGGATTAGTCACTGAAGAGTACGACACAATTAGACAGCTTGTAACATAAGCTATCAGCAACCCTTCCAAATACCACTATAACTTTTTTCAAAGTTAGCTAATCAGCTATTGCTCTTTTAGGCTTGAAGGCCATTTGTCAAATATGAGAAATGACTAACTGTTCAGGTTCCTGATACCTGCTGGAGCTTGCTACTATTTTGGTGAGGTTCATCATTCAGTGAGCAAAAGAAAATGAGTTCAAACTAGGCTTAGTCTCTTGAGCTTAGTTTTCTGTGCTATTTGGAAATAAAGTGCAAGTGTGTTTCGGGGTTTTTATTTTTAATCTTATAAATTTGTATATAGAAGATTATAAAATTGCAAATACAGTAGACCGGTGCTACAAAGTGCAGTCCTTCCTGACATGCTACTGCAGATGCTTAAAGCCAGAGAACAGTTGCAAATAAACCTGATATCAGCTGATCAGCCTGGGAAGCAAAACATGACTAATATAATTTCAATATTAAAATGAAATGTTCTGCACTTACATTAATCTTGCCTCCTGTTAAACTGTAAAGCTCAAGGTTTGGGAGTAAATCATCTTTAAAACCAGCTAACAAGTCTGTGCAGTTAAAGGGAGCCAAGTAGATGAACAGAACTTCCATGCACCAAGCTGAGATCCAGATGGCAAAGAGTATAAATGGGGCTTGTTGGAATTTTGTTAGCCAGAAAACTGTTAAGACGTGGGATGGAGGAAGGTAGTGGGTATCTGTTTTCTGGTTTAAAAAAATCATTCCCTAGGACAGCTGGGAGAAAATGTCCTGCATGAAGAGAAATTGTACTTCCTCTTTTCTGAAATAGTTCTCTCTGGCTATGTCTACACTGCAGGCTTCTTGCGCAAGAACTGTTTTACAAAAGAGTTCTTGTGCAAAAGGTCTTCCACAAGAGTGCATCCACACTGCCATGTGCTTTTGTGGAAGAGATGTGCTTTTGCGCGAGAGCATCCATGGCCCTGTGGACGCTCTCTTGCGCAAGAAACCCCTGTTGGCCATTTTAGCCATAGGGCTTTCTTGCGCAAGAAACCCCTGTTGCCTGTCTACACTGCCTTCTTGTGGAAGAACTCTTGCACAAGAGGGCTTATTCCTTGTGGGGCGAGGAATAACTCTTGAGCAAGAAGCCCTGTTTTCTGATGCTTTACTTTAAATTTACTTGAGCAAGAGTGGGCGTGCAGTGTAGACTCTCTGTAAGTTTTTGCACAAGAACAGCTGTTCTTGCGCAAAAAGCCAGCAGTGTAGACATAGCCTCAGTGTCTAAAATGAACTCAGGTTACCCGACATTCATGAGATGGCTACATAGGGCTTCACATTCGGACTGGAAAGGAAACCCCAGAAGTGCCATTCATGCAGTTTCTGGACAGTTTGCCCCAACTGTTGTCAATTTGCGGATTCCCTAATATCTTCACAAATGCCCCTTGTATGTGCTACTGCCCGTCCCACTCCCGCATGTCTGTCCACACAGAGCACAAATCCTGCAGGAGCTATGCATCCAGTGGTTCCCCTTCAGTGCGGAACAGAAGGAAAGAGCAGGGCCAGTGCTAATAAGGTACGCTTTCCCTGACATTGAATGGATGAGCACCTGGAGTAGCCCAACCAACTGCCCAATGTAGATGTTTGAAAAAGCTCCCACAAAAGAAGCACTACCATGCAGGATGCTTGCATTTTAAAGGATTACAGTCTGGCTCAGGGTATGCTGGTGGTTCTAATCAATGCACTAATTGGGCAGTTAAGTTTCTTTGGTGATGTCCAAACCAGACACCAAGTCCCAATGATGCATAACTAGCACCTAGGTTAAAAAAAACACAATAAAAAATTCCCTTTCTGGTTATTTTCTAGGTGAAGGAAAATAGATACAACTTTTTTTAAAAGGCTGTGTGTTTTAGATGTGACTCCCTTATCTTCTGCCCTACCTACTCCTCAAGGGTGGCTAACATTGTCTGGAATGGAATAGGAAGTGTCTGCTTCCCTTTTGAAACACAACTCTGAGCTTCTCTCATGCAGCATTTTAAAGGTGTGGGGCAGAGTGAGGTGAGAGAAGATGAATAAAACATAAACTTGGGAAACCTGTAGCAGGGAATTTCAAAGGTGCCAAAGTGAATTATGTGCCCGAATCCCACTGAAATGGGATAGGATTTGAAAACTTATCTGGTATAGGCTCCTTTGAAATCCCAGCCTACACTGGCTGCTGTCTTTTATTATTGATTGTGAGAAAGCAAGACAGTGAAAATTAAGCATCTCTGTTGGGTCACAAGTAGCTTCTGTAAAGGCAGTCAGTCCTGGAACAAACATTGGAAGAGCAGATAACCTCTTAAGAGGCCAGATAACCTGGGATTAAAAATAACAATAAATTGTAAAATGCACGGACTAGAATTAAAATAGGTGAATATATTTGACCTTTTCACTGATTTGAACAAGGAGCGGGATGGTGCTCTATTTTGTAGGCTGTATTGCATAAGCTCCTTTTTATTTTAAATGATGCAAAGATATGAAGAAATAACCTAATATAAGGACAATTAAGTACCTATTGGTATACTTGTTAATGTGGTTGAAGGCACTTGGCAAAGTGTAAGACGATGCCTATACTGCTTATTCTGTGTAGGTTTTTATACACTTGTCACCATAGTATCCGAGTGCCTTCCATTAGTGCATTAAGCCACTACACTTCTATCACCTGGGCTTCGTCTACACTGCCAGTTTTGCCGGCAGTGAGTATGCAAATGTGGTGCAGATTTGCATATTGCTGCACTCCATTTGCATAATTTATGTACACCGTTTTTGTACAAAGGGTTTTTGCGGAAAAAAAGAGTCCACACTACTTTTTTTCTGCAAAAAATGATGTGCATACATTATGCAAATGAGGCACAGTGATATGCTAATCCCCATCTCATTTGCATACTCACTGCCAGCAAAATTGGCAGTGTAGACGTAGCCATGGTGTTTGCTCTCTCATCCTCTCCCCCAGGGAAAAAGCATATGCAGTGGTGTGACTTATTTGGTAGTTGTGTATATTTTGAAGGTTTTTTAATACAGTATAAATATACTTGTTGCTATAACTTTGTTAGAGAAGTAAAGATCAAAGGAACTCGCCACACAAGGTATGAGCTTTGTATAATGACTCTTAGTCCTTGGAGTATATTCTACAATGTCAGACTAGCTCCTGAGAAAGTGTCTCCTGAACAGTCGAGCTTTACTCATTGTGCCAGAGGAGTTGTGCTGTTTATCGCTATCTTAATCCTGGAGCTTTAGACAATCTGATGGCAGTGTGAATTGACAAGCAGTGACAAGGTGTAATTGTCACAAAGTTTTAGAAGCCTCGTGAACCGTGCACATTCTTTCTCTTGTGTAGACCATGTCTATGCCAGAGAATTGTATAACAGATTCCCACTGGTTTTGATGCCTGGAAGCAGAGGGAGCCACAGTCTAGATAAGCCACGCTAGGTTTTACATGATACTTAAACCTGCTGCTCTGTTGAAGCCCCTACTGTTCTAAATCCTGCCCACAGTACCCAGAATCAGTTAAGACTTGATCCTTCCCCCATTAAAGTTAATAGGAGAGGATCCATAGAAGAGCAACAAGAATGATTAAAGGTCTAGAGAACATGACCTATGAAGGAAGGCTGAAATAACTGGGTTTGTTTAGTTTAGAAAAGAGAAGACTGAGGGGGGACATGATAGCCGTTTTCAGGTATCTAAAAGGGTGTCATAAGGAGGAGGGAGAAAACTTGTTTATCTTGGTCTCTGAGGATAGAACAAGAAGCAATGGGCTTAAACTGCAGCAAGGGAGGTTTAGGTTGGATATCAGAAAAAAGTTCCTAACTGTCAGGGTAGTTAAACACTGGAATAAATTGCCCGGGGAGGTTGTGGAATCCCCATCTGTGATGGTCTAGACCCGTGGTCCCCAACCCGGTGCCCACAGGCACCATGGCGCCCGCCGGGCCCTTTCCGTGTGCCCGCGGAGCAATCTGGGCTGGCCCCGTCCCCGGGCGTGCGGCAGGTGCCAGCCCCGGGCGCATGGCCGCCCCGGCCCCGGATGCGCCGTGCGTGCAGGTGCCGACCCTGACCTCTGGCCCCACCGCGCGTGCCCTTGCCGGCCCCGGCCCCGGATGCGCCGTGCGTGCAGGTGCCGACCCTGACCTCTGGCCCCACCGCGCGTGCCCTTGCCGGCCCCGGCCCCGGCTGCGCCGTGCGTGCAGGTGCCGACCCTGACCTCTGGCCCCGCCGCGCATGCCCTTGCCGGCCCCAGACCCGGCCCCGGCCCCGGATGCGCCGTGCGTGCAGGTGCCGACCCTGACCTCTGGCCCCGCCGCGCATGCCCTTGCCGGCCCCGGCCCCGGCGGCGCTGCGCGTGCTCTTGCCGGCCCTGGCGCTGGCCTTGGCCCCGGCCCCGGCCCTGGTCCCGGCCCCGGGGACACCGTGTGTGCCCGCACCGGCCCTGGCCACGCAGAACCTGGGCATCCCCTGCCCGTGATCACGGCACATGCCGGTGCCGACCTCGGGCGTGTGGCGCATGCTTGGCCCCAGCCCCAGTAACGTGGCCTGTGAGCAGCCCCGCCCCCCGTACGTGCAGCGCGAGAGCGGCCCCGCCCCCAGGCGCCTGGCAACCCCAAAACGTTGGGGACCACTGGTCTAGACAGTATTTGGTCCTGCCATGGGGGCAGGGGACTGGACTTGATGACCTCTCGAGGTCCCTTCCAGTACTAGTATCCTATGATTCTATTGACTTATATGGAACCAGGATAAATCCTCACTCAGTTGAGTATTGGGACTGAAGAGAACCAGAATTGTTTTCTTCTAGGCTGCGCAGTTGGACCGGAGCATGCATAGACACAACTGTTGCTCAGGGAGCTGGATGTGCCTCTCTGGCCCTTATATTTCTCTGCATGTTAAGGGAGAAAGGAAAGGATTGGAGGCCTCATTTAGAAGCAGGCCCTCCATGCCAGCCAAACCTTGAAAATGCTGCTGTGCCCAGCCACACTTGGTGACCCTAGGTAGCCATGGACCACTGCTCTGCATAGGTTCCTGGCATCAGCCCCTTTCCATCTGTGCTTTTTTTTTTTTTTTTGCAACTGCGGTGGTTTTCCTTTGCTGTGAGACACTGTAGGTATCCTTCAGACCTTTCATGTACACTGCAGTAGAACATCTGGCTGGCCCATGTCAGATGACTTGGGTTCACATGGCTTGGGCTGTGGGGCTATAATATTGAATAGTAGGTTCTAACCCAAGCCTAAACACTTGTAACACTGCAACTTTATAGCTCTGCAGCCTGAGCTGTGTGAGCCTGAGTTAGCTGACATGGGCCAGCACTGGATGTTTTATTGCAGTGTAGACATGCCTTATAATGCCAATGAAGATAAACCTGTCAGATACATCCAGTGACAATGCAGGTAGCTCCACTGCTCACTTATTTCAAATAATTCAGTGGGAGTTGACCTGATTGAGAGAAAAGGAAGAGGCTGTCAGTTTCTTTTAATACTGTACTGACACATTTCTTTGGAAACAATGCGTTCTCTGATTCCATTTGTCCTTATAATTTAGTGCCAGAAGTCAGAACCATCTTGATGAAAAGAAAAGACTGATAATACCACGGTTACAAATGCCAAAACACATTTGTATGCAGAAGTCTAACCCCAAAAAACACAATTTGCAGGGGTATGAGTAAGTTCATCATTAAATCATCTTTGGCTCTTACTCAAATGTGTTTTTGAAAAAGATGCTTCTGTAAGGAAAAATGTGCACATCTAAAAACACTGAAGGTGACTTTCTTGGAAGAACAGCACTTTCCTCACTGAGGAAATACAGTTTCTGAAGGCATCTGATTAATACCAGACCACATGGAATTAGTGAGTGAAATCCAAAAGATGTGCTATTATTTTTACAGCACAATTCACTTACTAATTTATTTGTATATATGTAAGTACTTGGCAGTCTTCTTGGCAAGATAGGGTATGGCATGTGGATTTCTGGATTATATAAATGCCCCTCATTTTCACATCTCAAAATTGGTGTGTTGATGTTCAGTCCATACCAGCAGTGACTCCAGAAATCATGTAGACAGAGTGTCATGATAGAAGAGACATGGCCGAGAGCAAAAGAGAACTGGACACACACATTAGATTTTCTTTAAAAGTATTCTCAGAGCCAGCAGGCTCCCAAGGCTATAATTGTTTGTAGTGCCCCTGACCCCAAGAATCTTTCTTTGCCAATAGAGAGATTAGGTAAAATCTACATGTATTATAAAGAAATTTAGTGGCTCATCTTGCTGCGTTTAGCATGTGCAGATTGTATACATTTTTGTTCTGAATAAGGATTTTAAGAGGTGGGTAATTCACTAATCGTGTAGTCAATAGAATTTTTATTAACTACACGATTAGTTGATAAGGGAAGAAGTGCTCATTTTCAGCTCGGGCCAGTTCCAGGACCTACCCCTGCTGCAACTCTGCAGTTTAAATGTATTAGGAGCTGGGCTGCCTGCCCACCTGGCTCCTACTGCTTTTAAACTGCAGACCTGCAGCAAAAGTAGCTCCTGAGCCAGGCTGCCTGTCAGCTGGAGCAGCCCCTGTCCATGGAGACCCAGCAATGAGCTGGGACTCCCCGTGGGTAGGAGCTGCTGCTGGAGCAAACTCTGCCCGTGGCCAGCTCGGGATGTTGTGGACAGGGGCTGTTCCATGGTGAGCCTGGGCCCACTGTGTGCAGAGGCTGTTTTGCGGCAGCCGCCCCTGCCTACCCTTTGACCCTTCGGCCTCCCTCTCCCCCGCTGCCTCTGATAGGTGGTACCACAGAGATGGTGCCGGATAGAACTGGCTTTTAAGCACCAGCTCCTGCTCCCCTCCCCACACACACTTGCTGCCTCTGATAAAGAGGCAGCAAGGTTGGGGGGGGAATGCGAGTAGTCAACTCCAATAGTTGACTACTCGCTTACATCCCTAGTTCTGAAGACTATGGGTGCGTCTAGACTGGCAAGATTTTGAGTAAAGCAGGCGCTTTTGCGCAAAAACTTGCCAGCTGTCTACACTGGCCACTTGAATTTGCCCAAGAGCACTGAATTTGTAATGTACAAAATCAGTGCTTCTTGCGCAAATACTTTCATGCTCCCGCTTGGGAAAAGGCCCTCTTGCGCAAGAATACTTGCTCAAGAGGCTAGTGTAGACAGGGAAGAACTGTTTTGCACAAAAAATCCCCGATGGCTAAAATGGCGATCGGGGCTTTCTTGTGCAAAATCGCATCTAGACTGGCCACGGATGCTTTTGCGCAAAAGCACTTTTTGCGCAAAAGCATCTGTGCCAATCGAGACGCGCTTTTGCGGAAATACTTTTAATGGAAAAACTTTTCCATTAAATGTATTTCCACAAAATCATGCCAGTCTAGATGCAGCCTATCAGAATTAAGACACTGTAAAGCTATCAGTATGCATTTGTTCATATTTTGGAAAATATTGTTTTCATTAGAGTAAACTTATGTAGACATTGTAATATTCCTAGCAAAGAAATTAGTCCTCACATAAACACAATATGAACAAATTTGTGTTGCTGAATAACAGCATTAATGTAACTTGGTTTCTTTAAAAAAAACCATACATATCCTTAAATGTTTTCCCCCTGTGGCTTCATCAAAGTCCACCCCTAAGATTTGCTGAATTCCTTTCTAGCCCTTCAGGCTGGCTGTCCTTATTGCATGAGGTGTTGAAAGGTAACAAGTAGAGTTGGTTGAAATATTTTTTAATCAAAATAATTTTCAATGAAAAAATAACTCTCTAGATAACATGGAAATTTTGCCAGAAAATATTTAGTTTTATCACAATTTTCAAATACTTTTTTGTCCTTTTGAAAATCAAAACCAGATTTTTTTTCTTCTCTCTGTCTCTACCTTCATCCTCTCCCTATCCTTTTTCCTTCTTTCCACTTTCTTTTTTTCCCTTTTACCACTGGCAGTGAACGAAGGGCGTAATTGTTTTTCTTAAATAAAATACACATGCAATTAGTTTTTTACAAAAATGTTTACAGAAAATGCTTCAAATTTTTCAATCAACTCTGAAAGGCTGCTCTTTTCCCTTGGCCAGAAGGAATTCAGGGAAAATGTTCTCAGAGGGGTAGCCATGTTAGTCTGTAACTTTAAATATGGTGAGTTAGTCCCGTGGTCCCTTAGGACACGTCTACACAGAAGGGTTAAAGCGTAAATAAGGTACTGAGCTACATCAATTGCGTAGCTTAAGTCAAAATAACTTATTTTGGCTTTTGGTGTGGTCTACACAGCAGGAAGTCCAAGAGAGCACACTATTCCTCTGACTTCCCTTACTCCTTGTAAAATGAGGGTTACAGGAGATGGAGTAAGTAATCCTCCAACTCAACATTATGTTGACATTATGTCGAAATAACTTCTTGCTGTGTGGATGCGGATATGTTGTTTCGAAATAATGTCAGTTGTTCCGAAATAGCACTGCAGTGTAGACATAACTTTAGAGACTAACAAATAGGATCACATAGACATCATTACACATGAAACAGAAGTAATAGTAACATAGTCCCTGATCCTGCAAACACATATACTGGCAATTAATCTTGTTTATTGTTAATAGTCTTATTGAAATGAATAGAACTACTCCTAGTAGAGGGAGAATGAAAGATGGGCAGTCTTTGTACAGCCCATGCTGCGTGAAATAGGAAAAGAAGAAAGTAGACCTCATAATTGGTGCAATGTAGTTGTGACAAATATGACAATATCATGGACAACCCTTATTAAATTAACTTAAAAATTACTAACTAAAGCTCTTTAGGCATCCATTGTATTAAATGAAAAAATTATGTACTGTTGTGAAATTGTATAGAATGTATTTAGGAGGAAGACAGGATTAATGCAATCTAAAAAGTATTAGGAACTTCAGACCTGGATTTTTTGGGGGATAGTACATGTGAAAGGGGTTTTCTAGGAAATACTTAGGGAATGCAAATAATCCACCTCTGAATCCATTAAAAAAAAGCTGAGCCATGAGCAGAAAACCATTGTCTATCTGGTTATCTATTTGTGGTCTCTTCAGAGGCCCAAACTGGATAAATGAATGACTCAGAGTCATAATGGTTTTTGTTTTGGGCAAAGTGTATTATGAACTTAAAGCCATGTAAAAACCCCTGTAGAGGATTTTGAAGGCCTGCTTCCTGGCCAGAACCCATGTAGATAGGATGTAATCTTTGGTCAGATTATTAGCATGTGTGCGTGTTCATGTGTTGGTTTTAGTATGTGTTTTCTGTCACGTTACCAAAGAATAAAATGGGCTTGGTTTCCAAAAAGCTGTGCGGTGATTTGTAAGTGTGTCAATTACACTGTCTAACATCTCTGAAGAGCAGGCCAAAGAAGCTTGTTTAGGCATCTTTTCTTTTGCTGGGGATATTACAGTCCAATCAAGGAACTGTGAAGCCTGGACACAACCTGGGTCAGAAGACTGAATGGTGCATCTCTACCCAAGTGAGGCCATCACTGGGGAGCGAGAAGAGTGGTTGCCCTGAACTTTGAGAGCCTTGTGAACAGCTCTCATAGTTTCCATGCAATGGTTGAAATATTTAATGTGTTTCTTTAAGCCCATACTCCTAACATCACATGAATATATAAGAATCACAGCTTTCCTTTATTTTAAAAAAAACTATCTGTGATGCTTGTAGAGAAAAGCTTGAAAAAAATGACCTGAGTCCAGACTTACAGACTCAAAACCAGGAGACAAATAGGAAGCCAAAATGTAGTCTTTTAAAACAAAAAATCTCCATGACTTTAAAGCCAATCTCATAATTTAAGGGGGCTGACTTACATTTTTAAACAATAGATTGCAAAAATTCTTTCATTTTTAACCATCCATAAATGGATGAGATTCTGATATGCTAATGCATGTAGAGTAGCACTTTATTCCACAGTGGATCCATTGACTTTGGTGGGACTGCTTGAGAACTTGGGTACTGTTCAGTCTGAATAAGAGTGTCAAAATTTATTTCATTGCTTGTAATTTAAATGCAGCAGGTTTTTTTTCACAGTAATATGTTGATGTTTACAGCAAATGACTACCCAATTTCAAGAGAACTGTGCACCAGGTATTGTAACCAGATGAAATCAAAAGGTCAGGCTAAGTGAGCTTATGATGTTTTTTGGACAAGAGAATCTCTTATTCATGCATTTGGAAACAGTTTGGGCCAACTGTCTTGAACGTAATGCATAAAGAGAGGAAGCCAGTAAAGGAATTTGATTAGAAGAGTAACATGATCCAAGCAGCAGATGATTTTTTTTCAGCTTTTTGGAAGGTCTTGACAATGAGGTCAGAAAGAGGTTGAAGTAGTCAAAATGAGAGATGGCCAGAGGCATGGACAAGAGTTTCAGTAATAGGAATGGAGAGGGAAGGATACATTTTAGAAGTCTAACAGGAAAAAACTTGGGACCAGATTTATTAGGTAAACTGCTACTTTGTGCTTCTTTAGTGATACAAACTGCGTAAACAGCCTGTTAAGATGGTTTTACACCTTTATGTTGTCAGAGGCACAAAGCAGGTGCTGTTTCGCAGTAAATCTGGCTCTTGGTTCTACTTATATATTTTTTCCTTTGATTTAGAATAATAAAAAGTATGCAGTCACTCACTTCCTGTCTACCATGCAGACCAATATTATTTCTGTTTTCTAATAGCCGTCGATGGACCTAACCTCCATGAATTTATCTAGCTCTTCTTTGACCCCTGTTAAAGTCCTATACTTCAGTTCATCCATGTCTTTTCTAAGACTAAGGCTGCTAGTGCACACTATAATGTAGACATGCTCCAGTGAAACAAATCAGCCATGCAGCTTGTGCTGAGAAATAAAACTGTTCCCGTTATGGAGAGAATTCCCTGCCACTAACCCCTCTCTTATATTAAGGGGCGGCATTACTGCTGTCCAAGCCTGCCTGCAACATTATTTGGGGATTGGGAGGTAGAAGAGGGAGAGGGAAAGGCAGTCTCTCAGTGAAACCATTAAATGTGATTAAAAGGACATAGCAAACAGACATGGGTTGCTTTAAAAAACTTAGTTAAAACCAGTATCAGGCGCGCTACATCTTCACTTATTATTTTTCACTTACTTGGCTTAAAAATAAGTAAATTTAATTTGCCCTCACTTTCCCCTGCCCCCCAGGAAAACAAACAAACAAACATTTTTACTGGGAGAAATTAGCTTTGAGTTTCATCTCAAAAGCAATTTTTTATGGCAGTTATAAACTCCAGAAAATTGCAGCTTATAATGGAAATGTTGGCAGCCCCTGAACAGCTCCGCTGTAATGCAGTATGAAGCTTTAAGTTTTTCCATTTTTTAGACTTCAGAATAAAACTAAATTATAATACTGTCCCTGCAGGCATTTAATCCCCCCCGCCCAGTAAATTTTGCTGGATGTGTCTAGTGTTTTCTGACTTACATTGCCATTGGACCTTTTCTATAGACAAGGCAGTTAGTCGTGTTCCGTTAATAGCTCTCCTGAAAGAGCTCATGCAAAGCATTCTTCGTCTGAGAGAAAGGCAACCATACTAATCAGGGAGATGTTACTAAACATGGGAGAAGTCTACACCAAATAAGTCTAGAGCTCACTGCATTATGTGACTGGTGAAACCCATACAATGACGAAGGCTGTGATTGCTTTGTGCTTGAGAATTTAAGCATTCTTGCAAACTCCATACCACACTTCTTACCCACTTACATACCAGCGAACAGAGAATACCATCTGCATGTTTTGTTAGTCTTTAAAGTGCTATCATACTATTTGTTGTTTTTTAAGTTTATTAGAGAATACAATGGCACTTTCCCCAGAGACCATACTGGTAGCTTTAAGAGAGAGTGTGTCTTGGTAATGCAGATCTTCCTTTCCCAAGTCAGAAGAAATAGAGCAGCAATATGATTAAATGGGCTCATCTTGTTTTATGCTACAGGATTCCAACCAGGAGTAATTTTGTTGTGAAGTGGATGTAAAAGCAAAGAAGTCCGAAAAGTTTGTTCTAGAAGTCTTCCTGGAGTCATTTTTCATACTGGGGTAGGTTGAGGAAGCCAAAGCTCAACATGTGGGTTGTTTATAGCCATTTTGTAAGTGATAGCATTGCAAATGATTTGTTTAGCTGCTACACTCCTTAGGGCAGGAGTTGCAATGCCATTCAGTTGATCTATTGTGTTCCTCACCGAGGTGACAGAAGCCAGAAAGAGAGAATGTTGCAGTGGTTTGAACTCTAGCTTGGGAGGCAGTATCAACTCATTTCCTCATTCCAGATCTGACACAGCTACCGTCTTGTTTTAAATCACTTCTCTGCCTTGTTTTCCCATTTGGAAAGTCCTCTAAAGTTGAAAAGTTTTATTATTTTCACAACCATTTTCACATCTAAGATGTTTTCTGGCTTGGATAAAAGAGCTCTGTGGTTTTGTGTTTTCTTAGCTGTTAAAATTCTGTTATTGGGAGAAGATTCTGCCACCTTTATCTTTATTGAGTAACAGCTTTCTCTCTTGAATAGCAGTCCTACTGAAATCTATGGCAGATAGTTTCAGAAAAAGTTGCTATTCCTTGTGATTAAGAGTAGCAGAATCTGGCTTTCAAAGAGATAGCTAATTGTATTGAAATCTTCAATAAATGACAAACCCAACATGTCCTTCCTTTGGGCTATTGTTAAAAAACCTCAAACTTTTTTTAAGAGTTTTGGAAGTTTTTATTACATGACAGTTGTCCGGCTCAGGCACCAAAGCTAATAATCTAATTCTTATTGTGATAAGAAAAATATTAGTTCACCTGCCAAAACGATTATTCACCTAGACATTTAGTATTCATAGTTAATATAGGTAAGACACGTATATAAAGATATTTGAAGCCAGAATTTCAGAATCTTTGTGGCTGTGCACACAGTAATCAGGAGCGTACTCACCTGCATGTAGGGACCACAACATAGAATGTGCTATTTTATGTAGTTCTGGTTGGAATTTCATCCTTATGCAGAGGACATATGCATCCATTAACTTTCACTCCAGACCTCAAAAAAGGACTTCTTTGGGATTTAAGAAGGTCCAGAGCTTGTGCTGGTCCTTGGCATACTGGTGAATTTTATCCTTCGTGCTTGCAAATAGGTGCACTTCTTTCAGGCACAGTTAAGAAATCTCTACTGCAGGGGTGGGCAATAATTTTTTGCTGGGGGCCACTTCAGAAACTTTTGAAGTGGCCCTGGGCTGCACCAGAAGGGTAAGACCAGGATACTTCCCTGCTACTACTCCCACAGCCCATGATTGGTCTGGGGTTGGGGGAGCGCCTTTGCCCCTTTGCAGAGGTTCCCTTTAGGAGTCCATGCTCCTGGCGGTGGGAGGAGACTTCGCTCACTTCCCCTTCTTTTCCCAGGCCAATCAGGGTTTGGAGGCAGGTGAGTGCACTAAGTCTCCTCCCACCCTGCCAGGAGCGGGTGGCACTTTTAAGCACCACACACTCCTTGAAAGGCGGGGACAGGGCGGAGAAAACTTCATGCACTTGCTCCGTCCCCCCAGGCCCTGATTGGCTGAGTGGTGGTGGAGCGGCAGGGCCTCCGTGGGCTGGATTAATGATCTTGGCAGGCTGGTTCCAGCCCGTGGAGGTCCTTTTGCCCACCCCTGTTCTACTGGAAACGTATTCTTTCAAATTGTGTGCTTTATGGATTTCTTTGTAAATAGTGGAAATTAATATTTATCTATTTGAGGTATTTATATGGCTCCCCTTTACAACAGCATCTGAGTATTTTAAAATGTGTTACTGTATTTATCCCCAATTTCCATAGGGGAAACTGAGGTACAGAGAGACTAAGAGCATGTCTGTTCTACGTGGAAAATTGACATTGCCACGGTCAATCTTCCAGCATTCAAATTAGTGGGTCTAGTGAAGACCCACTAATTTGAACTGAAAAGGAGCTCTCATTGGAGCCAGTAGTCCTGCTCCAGACGAGGAGTGAGGGAAGTCGACGGGAGCATTGACAAAGAGAAACTGTACCTGGTCTCCTGAGTCCAGGGTTAGCACCTTCACCACACTACCATGAAAATGTTTTATTTTACTAGAATTACTGTAAACATGGAAAATTTTAAAATTAGTTGAAATATTTAGAATCCTAAAAGCAGAAAAGCACATGTCTGAAGTGACCAAACAGGGTCCCAGTTATCCATTTCGTAATAGTTTATTTTTCTCTAAAATATGGAAAATGCAAGTAAGACACTTCTGTTGAGACTTCCATTTTATTTACAGAGAAACCCTTTGAGAAATGTTTAAAAACAACTCTTAAAAACCCCAAAACTCAATAGTTAAAAACAGAAGTCTAGCATGGTAATATTATTTTCGGGAGCATAAGATATTAATAGAGAAAGCTTTATTTTCATAGCAAAGCAAAAAGAACACTACTCAAAAGCGTTTATTTCTTAATGTTCATCTAAAGTTTCAAAGTTAGTCAAATTTTCCAAATTAGAATGATGCATTACTTCATGTTTCCCTAGTTTTCAGTCACTCATTGTATATATCATTGGATTATAAAATCAAATGCTCTGAATTCAGTGTCAGTTGAGTATATCAGATAAATACTAGTGCTTAAATGTGTTCTGAAGTATGGAGGAGAGAATAAAATAATAGTTTAAACTGCTTTTTAATTTTGAAGATCCCTCTACTTCAGCTAATGTGCAATTGTAGATAAAAGGGAATATGCAAAACTGGATTATTAATATTATGTATTAATTATATTCTGTTAATGCCAAAGTACCCAACCACGATCAGGTCCTGTTGTACTGGAAACTACAAACACACAAGAAAGAGTGTGTTCCTGCACCGAGAAATTATAATCTAAATAATGAAGGAGTTCCTGTTATCCCCAGAGATGTGAAACAGACACAAATATTCAGTGACTTGCCAAAGGCCACACAGGAAGTATAATGACAGACTGATGCCTTAAACATTGTCCTTTTTGGCATGTTGTTACCTGAATGATTTTTTTTAAATGTTTACTGTTAGCACCAATCCGGCATCAGTTTTGGATTCCCTTGCATCCGGTTGCTTGCCATTAAAATCCAGTTAATTTTCATGAACATATTCAGGTCTCAGTGGTGATACTCTGAAAGATCAACTTTTGACTTTAAACTATGTGTATTTGATATGAAATATGAGAGACAATAAATAATATGGAACCCCACTATGCTGTTTCTACAAGCTCTCTTCTGGCAATAGCTGCCCGCTGAGCTTTTTGTTTTTGAAGATTTCTAGGTTTATATTACAGAAGGCCCAAGCTGTGATAAAGGTGTAAAACACATGAGTGCTGGTAAAAGACTGAACTTTTATTTCCTGGACTGTGGCACATGGGTCAGGATGCAGTAGCCACTCACACTCGTGGCCTCTCTCTGATGTATTAGGTTCATGTTACTTTAGGGTTTGCAGGGTTGGTGAGCGGGGAAAGGGATAGGCTAATTTTTGTGTGTCAGACAATTTTTCACAGGCTTCTTCCTAAGACAGTAATACATATCTTGTTATTAAGTCAGTCAGGAGCAGATAAATCAGACTAGTTTAGTTCTGTTGTTTTTCTCTTCTTGGTTTATAAAAAGTTAGTGTGAACAACTTCAATGCTTTCTACTGTTTTGGTTTTACATTTTATAGTGCTTGTATGATCTCAGTGAGGGAGCACATTTATTGTGCATGTCATTCAGTTTAGATTCTACTGTAGCACATGATTACAGCAACTTAGAGGAAAAAACTGGAAAATAAGTCCCTGATGTAAAACTGGTAACTGAGCCAAAACAGTAGTGCCAGTTATGATTTCAGCGCCTTACACACATTGATTTATGAATTCACTATAAATATAGTTAACAATATATTAGGACAATTGAGCATATTCATCAATTTCCTCTAAAAGCCCAACTTAACGTTCTTTTGGAGCCATTTTTTCTTGTCCTTTTAATATTTTAAGGAGATGTGTTATAGATTGTAATTCTAGCAGGAGGGGAAGGGAAACACAAGAGAGAGTCCATGTGCGTGTTTCATTCATTCAGGCATCTTCTCAGCCTCAATTTATCTACAACTGTTTGCATTTTGTTTCCCAGTTGCAGAAATTCAAGTTTCTAGAGGCATAGCAGGTTGGAAGGTAAAGGGGAGCAAGCAGAAACCAGATTACTATCAGGGTAAACCTATTGCCCAACTTCCAAACCCCATGACTAGGTCCTCGTTCTGATCTCTCATCTGGATTTCACTTCATGACTCAGAAAAGGCATGCCTATAACCCTAGAAATAACCCTCCACTGGCCAGGGGAGACACTCCTTAAGTAAACTATTGCAGCCTACAAATCCAGAAGATTCACCTAGCCTTTGGGATAACACTTATTGCTCTGATTTTGGCCAGCGACAAAGTAATTACACCCACAGTCAACTTGCTGGACTGGGGTTCTGTAGATCACCCTCAACTATCAAACCCACAAGCCTCTCCCCTTTATATAACATCCATATGAAGTGATTGGAAATGTTGGGGAGACAACGTGGGATGAGATGGCACCAGCATACAGCCAACCCCCACATGTTCCTTTGGGTACCTGGTAGCACTAAAGCAAGTGTTGTCTGAGGATTGCAGCAAGAGACTGGGCATCAGGACTGAATGTCAATATTTTGGAGCCCATGGGAGTGAGCCCCCCAGCCTAGGACTACAGATTGGAGTAGCAGGGTTTGCATTAGCGCTCTAAAAATAGCTTTGTAGACAGTGCTTTGAAGTTGTGGCTCAAGCATGGGTGGTGGGGTGCTTATAAAGCTCTGTCTGTGCAGCTATTTTAGAATGCTAGTGAGAGGCCCATGACATTCAGTCTAGGAGGCTCACTCCCGCAGGGCTCCCTTTCTCACTCACTCAGGAACCTCAGTCAAGTCCTTTAGTTGCTCATTGCCACTGGTTAGTAGTATACTTATTACTCAAGAGTGTTGTGATGTGCCTTAAGCGATTTGGATGCAATACACTTTTGAAGGTCAAATTAATAATACCACATTTTGTTCATGACTACCAGGTCAGGTACTTCAATCCTGTCCCATTTCTATTTTTAAAAAACTATTTTTGTAAATATAGTAGTTTTTTGTAAATATAGCTCCAGGTAGATCACCCAAAGCACATTTACTCCTTTACAATTAGGTCATTTTTCTGGATAATTTGTTCTGTGTTTTCACAGTGCCTAGCAAAATGGTGTCCTGGTCCGTGGCTGAAGCTCCTGGCTTTATGGTAATGCAAAGAAATAAGTTGCAAGATTCTCTTTAACAGACCAGTATAAAATAATTGCCCATAGGGACATTTCTTCCAATCCCTGTGACATTAGGGTTTGGTATCTGCTGTAAAGTATGAGTTTACATCCTTTTTATATAAATGTGGTTGCTGTTATTATCCATAAGTGCATAATCCATTTTTAATCCTGCTTAAATTCAGTGATCCCTCCTCAAACACAAACTACAGTAAAACTCCATTGGTCCGGCATCCAATGCTCCGACACTCCTGATGGTCCGGCACCATCGGGAACCTGAAAGCAGCCAGACAATTGGAGCTGCTCTGTGCCCGGCTTCCCCAATTCAGCCGCTCCTGAAACTGACCAGCGGCTGATTCCAGGAAGCCCGGGGCAGAGCAGCTCTGCCCCGGGCTTCCTGGAGTCAGCCGCTGATCAGTTTCAGCGGCGGCTGACTGGAGGACGCCTGGAGCAGAGCAGCTGGGGTGCTGCCGGGTTGGTCTCTTAGCGCCGAGGGGTGGCGCTACCGGACCAACCCAGCAGCACCCCAGCTGCTCTGCTGCAGCGGCTGAATCGGGGAAGCCTGGGGCAGAGCCAGACTATCGGAAGGGGGGGCTATGAGGGGTCTGGGGTGGCATCCCCCCCTCCACCCCATCCCAGACCCCTCAAAGACCCCCCTTCCAATTTTCCGGCATATCTGATAATCCGGCACCCCCTGGGTCCTAAAGGTGCCGGATTATTGGAAGTTTACTGTACTTCTTTTCTTTCTAAATCAGCTATTTATCTTCTTACATGTGATAGTGTCTGTACCTGCCCTCTCTGGCGGTATTGTCGTTCGGACGCCTTCTTTGGCAGCCGCTTGGACGATCCTCCCGCCTCGGCTGCAGCACCTCCACCAAGGCCGCGGGGGTGGGGGAAAGGCGGGCCCGGACCCACCCTCACTCACGGGCCCCAGCCCAGAGCCCTAAGGACACGGATTGGTCTGGATCTGGTCTGGCTGACTGGACATCCTGCCGTAACTCGTCAGCACACCAACCCTAATGGGTTCTGCCCTGGGCTGCTTCCTTTCCCCGCCCACGGCTTTTCGCTGCTGTCAGGTTCACCTTTCCTTTGGCGGACAGACTGCCGACGCACAAAAAGGGGGCGGCGGGCCGGAATCACCGGCCTCTTAGCGCCCTCTCTACCCCCCAGCAGACCTCCTGGTGCTCCCCAGCTTTTAAACGCCGCGCCGCTTCCGTCCTACCTGACGTCACGGGGGTGGAGCTGTCGCATCTCCACGCCAGCTCCCCTCCCCCTTGCGGGTTGCCAAGGCGCTCCGGCTTCCTCGCGCTTGCCGGCGCCCCACTGTGCTGAGCTCACGGGGTGGGGGAATGCCTCTGAGCCGTCCCCGCTCCTGTCTCCGTGCTCCCAGCCCGCCGCCTGTGGGTTGGCCGGCTCGGCTAGCCGTTGTGAGGCACGGGAGCACGCCGTGCACCACCGGGCTTCCTCCACCCTGGTGCTGAACAAAGCCTGCTCGGCGGGGGTCGCTGTGTGGGGCGATGGTGCCCCGTCACAGTGTCACTGTGCCCCACCTAAGCTCTGCCAATGATACCAGTCCAGATGTCCCCAAATCATCTTCACACTTTCTCCAATACTTCTCCGTATGGATTTCCTTAGACGCGGTTATTTTGAAAGAAACCCCTTCTTTCGAAATAACCCTTACTCCTTAAAAATGAGGTTTAATGGTTATTTCAAAAGGGGTTTCTTTCAAAATAATCGCATCTACACGGCGTTTTTTATCTCGAAATAGGGTATTTCGAAATAGCGTCCGGACGCAATTATGCAAATGAAGCCCGGGAATTTCAAATCCGCATTTCATTTGCAATTTTGCTCGGCTGCATTTGCGTTCCTCTCTCCAAAGAGGAACGCAGTGTAGACATATGCTAAGTGTGAGATCACCATGACCCCAATAAAATTAATGGTGGCAAGTATAAAGAGGAAAAACGTCTTTTTCCAGCATTTAGTAAAAACTTGAATGTGGGGGGTGGGAAAGGAGATATAAAAGTTGATTATGACACAAAGACTAAGCCCTGCATGATGGAGAAGATAGCAGAATTATTAGCCACACCAGAGAGGTAATGGAGGGAATTTAAGAGGAAAGGAAAGGAGCTGGTTTTTTCACTATGTTGAGTATGAACTGGAGCAAAGAAATCCAAGATGAGATGTTGCAAAGACAGGGATGATTGGGCAGGAAATTTCATTTGGCTGCCACAGCAGCTGAAGTCATGAGTGTATGTGTCACCCATGAATAGAGAACCAGGAGACAACAGGGGAGGATCAGAGATAGATCTCTGATTGAGACCCACAGAGCAAGAGGAGCTGAGGGAAGACTGATGAAGCAGCTATCTGATTGTTGGTTGGAATGCTCTTGTGATATTTCGTAGGACTTTGCTCCCTTACCTCTTATCCTGCTGTGGCACATAAATGTCTAAATAGTCGGTGCTGACTGGTTTCTTGTTATTTGGTTTCCCAGTTGTGTCTGAAAAGTTGTGAATTTACATATTTTAATGAAACGTCAAGAATGAGATTGAGGAACATTCTTTTGGAAGAGCTGAACCTGTGCAGTCAGTAAAACGTGTGTGAACGCCTTGGCTGGATAGGTAGCAGAATCCTCATGTATATTTTCCTGAAGTATCAGCAATATGCTGTAGACAAAATGAACTTGTGTTGCCCTTAGAAATAGTTGATTGCACACACCATTTTCCTACCCCTCCAGGCTTTTATCAGTTCCATACACACTTTTTAAAAACCTTAATAAAACTTGCCCTGTATCAGTGGCTACTTGGTGGGACAAGGAAAAAAAATCTAACACTCTACTGCAGGAAATGAATGTGTAATGATTTCACATCTGTTAAATTGAGGTCTGCTTGTTCTGAAGGTCAGTAGCACTCTCAGCATTATTCTGACAAATAGAACAGCAATGGAAATCAGATTGTGCATTCGCTAATGACTCCTGTTTTTAAAACCAGATGGACAAGTAAGTAGTGCAGATTACACAATAGCTTCTGTTGTGTGGGTTCTCATAAAGCTAAGGATAAATTAACCAAAAAACAACTCTACGAGAGAGAATGAGGAAGGGTCACCATAGAGCTAATGCATATGTTCTAGCATTGCATCCTGGGAGACCAAAAAGTATACATGTCCAGATTTGCTAAATATGTAACTATATGATCTCTTAGGCCTGTAGGGTAAATAAACAAAGAATGACAAATAAGATTGATTTTTATATTCAGCTGGGGTCGAGTTGCATGGCAGACAGGGAATCTAGCACTATTTCACTTGCATATGGCAGCTAGATTTCTCTGTTTAAAAAATACCATGTTCATGCTGACCTACATTTAGATAAATGGCGACTTCAGCTGCAAAAAACGACAGGCTGCCCAGCCCTGGCTATTATCCTTGTAACATGATAGTGTGCTGCAGGCTGTGGTACCCATCAACACCCAGGTCACCAAGTTATGCATCAGACTGCAATCATCATGTGTGCCTCTGAATTTTTACTGGCAGCGCTGACACCCAGACTCAGGGGTTTTTTCGAAAAAAGTAGCCTTTTTTCGAAAAAACTTCACCTGCGTCTAGACTGCAGCCGCATTCTTTCGAAATTAAATCGAAAGAACGCGGCTTTTCTTTCGACAGCGGTAAACCTCATTGCACGAGGAAGAACGCCTTTTTCGACGGAGATCCGTCGAAAATAAGTGAGTGTGGATGTGGGGAGGCCATTTTTTCGAAACTAATGGCCTCCAGGAAGAAGCCCTAGTGGACAATCTGGGGCATGGCTTGCATGTCTCTGGTTCCTGTCTGCAGCCATTTCTTAAAGGGACAGGCACCCTCACAGCCACTTGTGGCAGCAAAGCAGCCGGAGCACACGGCTGGTTAAGTGCAGCATGTCCCAGCCCCAAGACCCTCCTGGCCCTTCTAGAGAGCCTTCTGGGGACCCAACCAGGGGCTCCAAATGCCGGGCACCGTCATGGTCTGGGCCAGAGATCAAGACCCTTCTCGAGCTCTGGGGAGAGGAGGAGGCCTTACAAGCCCTAAAAAGCAGGCGGTGAAATGCAGACATTTATGGCCACATGGCAGAGGCCCTGGCCCAGAAAGGACACTACCCCCGCACCCAGGACCAGGTACACTCCAAAGTGAAGGAGCTGCGCCAAGGATATGTGAAGGCCAGGGAGGATAGCTCCCGTTCTGGGGCAACCCTCCACTCCTGCCCTTACTATAGTGAACTGGACCAGATCCTGGGTGTTAGTGGTGAAGCACGCACACCACGGCGTCTCGTGCAGTCAGGCTTGGTGGACCCTGTGGTGGACGCGCCAGAGCAGGACCCAGAGCAGTCAGGAGACGGGGACATGGTGCCAGAGGAGGACAGTGAGGAGACGGCGACCCTCACCCTGGAGCCAGTCACACAGACCCCAGAGGCCTCCCAGGTGTCATCTGACGCAGGAGATGAAGCAGCAGATGAGTGCAGTGAGGTTGTGTAACACCCGGGGGGGGGGGGGGAGGAGGTAGGTGGGTGCACAGTGGGTGATGCACAAGGGAAACCTGTCATGCTCAGGCTGATGCCCAGGTCACACACACTGTTACCTTCAGAATGTCTGATTCCCCTGTCTCAAGGAGAGGGCATGCCCTTTTGGACAGCTGTTGCACACATGACTGATTGTGATAGAATGTAGCCGTGTTACTCTGATCTGAGGAAGTGGGTCTGGCCCACGAAAGCTCATCCCCTAATAAACCATCCCGTTAGTATTTTAAGTGCTACAGAGTCCAGTTTTTTAGGACTGGTTGTGTCTTCCTCTTTTCCTCCACAGCCGGACCAGCCGTGCAAGAGGGCCGCAGCACCCCAGCCCCACCTCCATCTCGGGGACATGGGAGCCGCAGACACAGGCGTGTGTATGCGGACATCCTGAGGCAGCATGTGGAGGCCGTGCAGGAGCTCAACACCATCCTGTGAGAGAGGGCGGAAGGTGCTGTTTTTGAAAAAGCCCTGTTTGCATTCATTAATGCCTTTTTTCAAAAGAGCACTTTTGAAAAAGGCATTTTTCCTCGTAAAATAAGGTTTACTGCAGTCGAAAAAACTGCCACATTCTTTCGATTTCATTTTGAAAGAACACGGCAGCAGTCTAGACACAGGGGAAGTTTTTTCAAAAAAAGGCCATTTTTTTTCAAAAAACCCCTGTAGTCTAGACACACCCATAGTATGTTTACTATCATCAATGGTACAACTGAGAAAAACAGAATATAGGACTTGAAGCAGATGTAAGCCAGTGTGGAGTACTTTTGTAAATCCCATTTTGATTTTTAGCTCTTCCAGTCCTCTTTTCCTTAACATCTGCTTCTCTTTCAAATCCTTCATCAAGACCCACTTCTGTGATTCCAAAAGAAATCAGCCACCCAATCGTGGTTATGGTAATGAGTGACAATGAGGTAAATGTGTTATCATGTTACAGTTATCTCACTTGTCTTGTTTCAGATTGGATTATGAACACTTCAGGACAAAGGCCATGTCTTCAGGATTTGTATGCTTTGTAGCCTAAGAAGGCTGATCAGCTGAACTGAAGGCATTTTAAAGTTTGCACAATAAAATACCGTAAATTAGTGAATATAACCTGCGTCCATTTATAACACTTGTGTATTACCTGCGGTTTTTCTATCACGTGTAAAAAAAATTAGATTACCCGCAGACATATATAACCCACAGAGACTTCTGCTGCCTTCATAAAAGGTGGTCTTTGATGCCGCAGTGGGAGATGTGGCGGCAGCAGAAGTGCTGCTGCTTGGGCCGGTGCAGCAGCCCCGGGCACTTGCTCAGCAGCACCGAGGTGAGGAGGTACCACCCAGCATAGAGAGCAGACACAGGGCAACGGCCATCCTGCTGCCAGTGAGCCAGCCGGCCTGTGGGAGGGAAGCTGCGCTCGCACCCAGGCCCACCCTGCGCAGCCGCAGCCAGGCGCCATCCACCCTCCTCCGGGCAGGGGCTAGTGATCTTTGTCTCTTACATCGAGCCGTAGGGACTTCAAAATAGTTGTGTGTAGTTAGTGTTAAGTAGTTAAGTGTAATTAGCAGTTAAGAGTTCCAGTGGGGAGTTTGCCCCAGATGGGGAATGTTCCAGTCTCTAGAGCAGGGGTGGACAAAAGGCTCCTCTGTGGGCCAGATCCAGCCCGAAAAGCGGGTTGATCCGGCCTGCAGAGGCTATGCCGCTTTCTCACCCCCAGGCCAATTAGGGTATAGGTGTGGCGGGGGGAAGTGCATGAAGTTTCCTCTGCCCTGCCAGGAGCGCACAGCAGGGTACGAAGAGACTTTGCGCACTCTGCCACCCCCAAGCCCTGATTGGCCTGGGGGCGGGGAGAGTATGCAAAGTTTCCTCCACCTTACCCCCACCCTGCAAGTGCCACACGCTCCTGACAGGGTGGAAGGAGACTTCATGCGCTCCCCCCACCCCAAGCCCTGATTGGCCTGGGGGAAGAAGTGGAAACTTGCAAAGTCTCCTCCCATCGCCAGGGGCATAGGTGCCTAGGGGGACCCTCTGGGTGAGGCAAAGGCACTCACCCACCCCCACACCAGTTATGGTCTGTGGGTGGGGAAGCAGGGAAGTATCCTGACCCCGCCTCTTCTGCTCGAGGCCTCACCCCTTCCGGTGTAGCCCGGGGCCACTTCAAACATTTCTGAAGTGACTCCTGGCAAAAAATTATTGCCCACCCCAGCCCTGCGTGGATTGTAAGAGGCCTGTTCCCATGACTCCCACAGCAGCTGCCTCAAATGCTTGGGTGAATCATATGTGAAGGACAACTATCGTATTTGTAAAACATTTCTGACCCAGGACTTAGAAAGAGCAAGGTATTCATTTGAGGGCTCTTGCATGGAGGCTGCCCACCATCTGGCTTCTGAACTGAACTGCCAAGACTCAATTCCTAGTATATTGGCCTTAGCACATAGCACACCTCTGGCACAGAAAGAAATCTAAAAAGCACAGCTCCCCAGTATTGGGCAAAAAAGGTTATGTGACACTGGGCAAAGGATCCAATTTGAGCTGTCTACACACTCCAGAGCCATGTGGACATGTCTCCTTGGTCCTGGCCCTTAGACCCTTAAAAGATCTGTCACTGTCTCCCAGGAGTGGAAGGAGACCCAAACCTGTCACAGCATCAACACTTTTCCAAGTGCCCCAGCACTGAGAGATGAGACACCTCCCTTCGTGCCACTGGTGCTGCAGGAAGCAGCAAAGATAGTTATGAGGGCAAGCCAGCCGCTAAGACCCTCTTGGGGCCCTCCAAGCCAACACTCTCTGTTTCTAAGCTACAGATATCCGGCATTACAGCCGGATCCTCTGGGGCATGTCTTCAGTCACTGGTACTGAGTTCATGGTCCCCACCATCATGGTCACCTAGGGAGAGACACCAGTCTGTGTACCAACAGCATCGTTCACCTTCCTGCCAGTTGCCCTCTCAGTGCAGATCTCTGTTGTCTGCCTTGTGGAGCACTCCAAATCGTGATAACAATCCTCCTGACCCCAACACCAGTCTTCCCACACCAATTTCCCTACTCTGGTAGGCAGACATGGCCATCAACAGCCTCACTTTTGGCACTGGCGGGTGATTCCTCTGGCATGGAAGAGCAGTTTTGCACCTTGCCAAGATTCCATCTGTGTCATTGGGCACCCAGGCTGCACTGACATCTACTGCTCTGCCTTAGCAGTGCAGCCAGTGACCAATGCAGTGGCCTTATTGGAGTATGTGGGGCATGCTCATGATGACTATGCCCATTGGCCCATTGGCACTGCTCATGTGCTGCCATCTCAATGCCATGCTTGGCAGCACCAGACTTGGTGCATGAAATATGCTCAGAGATCAGGATGAAGGAGACAGATCCCACCTCCAAAGTGCCTTCACCCACGGGCCTCCTCCGGCAGTACAGTCATCCTCCTCAGCCCCAGACGAGGTGGCCGTGTGACTCTTATGGGCCAGCCCACTTTAAAGGACTATTTTAAAGAACACCAAGCCCTGCTTAGACAGATGGCTGAGACCTTGAGCCTAGAGGTGGAGGAAATGCGTGAGCAAGCAGACACTTTGTTCAGTGTGCTCTTAGCAGCTACCTCTACCCGCTTTGCACTACCAGTGCATGATGGGGCTTTAAAAATTGCCAAGGACCTCTCGTAAACCCTGTTGTCTATCCATCCCTCCTCCAAAAGGGCCCAAAAGAAATACTTCATCCCGCCCATCTCTAGGCTCACCGGTTATCTCTGTGGCCAATGAGAAGAACACACAGGAGCACACTAGTACATCTCCCAAAAATAAAGAGGCCAAAAGATAGGACCTCTCCAAATGCCATGGACATGTCGGCCTTGGTAGCTACAGAGGTCACTTAGGCAGTGGCAATGAGGCACAGCTCCTGGCTTACATTGTTGGTGTGTCCCAAGAAACAGAGCAAAAGAAACAGGAGACTACATGAGTTGAAGGACATTCAGGTTGTCCTTTGCTCACTGGGTATGCATACATCACAGACTGCAGAGAAGCAATTCTGGCTGCCCCCACTGCCCAGAGTTTGCGAGGAGAAGGAAGAGATACACAAGCTTTAGTGATCACCACCTTTCCTCCTCCTGCTTACCCATGCAGCCTGGCCTGTTAATCATCCTGGGAACCAGAAGCACTCATTTTGAAGGTGCGCTGAAGAGCGATGCCCCAATCAACTCCCTGTATCCACCCTGTTTTTTTCTCAACTATATTCATCCCTACTGTTCATCCTGGTCATGGGTCACCTTGGACTGCTGGGTACTGAATGTAGTATCCAGGGCAATGCCCTCCCATCTCCCCTCATCTCCATCCCTCTTCAGGGACCCTTCTCATGAGCTCTTCTCAGGGACTCTTCATTTAAGAGGCTGAGAATTTTCTGCACCTGAACACAGTGAAATAGATTCCTTTGGGACATGAAAAGAAAGAGCGTTCTATTACTGCTACTTCCTCATTCCAAAAACAAAAGAGAGTTTTCTACCCATTCTGGGCCTGTATCACCTCAACGAATCTCTGAGAAAGTTAAAATTTCACTTGGCCTCTATTATTACCTCCCTGGATCCCTTGACTAGAAGGATATTTATTTTCATATTTCAAGGTCTCAGACGTTCCCTCCTTTCCATGATGGGTGGGCTCCATTTTCAATTCTTGGTGCAGCATGGTGCCAGCAGATACTTTCCTGAGATGTCAAGGAATCTTCCCATGTCTCGATGAATAGTTAATCAATTGTAGATTTTGGGAACAAGTGCAGAGGAGCGTTGATTTGGTGCATTTTACCTGCTGTAAACTGGGCCTGTTAATAAATGAGAAAAAAGTCCACCTTGACAGGGATCCAATGAATAGAGGCAGATCTATTTATTGGGGCAGATCTCAACTCCACATGAGCCAGAGTCTTTCTTCCAGAAGTTCATTTGCAGTTCTGCTGGACCTGATCTCCCATGTGAAGGACCATCTGCTCACCATGGCCACCATCTGCCTATGGTTGTTGAGCCACATGGTCAGTCTTGCCTGGCTCCATCTCTGGCCTCAGAAAGTGTGGCTGGTGTCAGTCTACCTCCTCAAAAAGCATGACCTAGACAGGGTAGTCATGGGGCCAGATCACATCTGGTCATCCCTTGTTTGGTGGTTGACCCTAGGACAGTGTTAGAGGGTGTTCCCCCATAGCCTGGTCTCTGATGTTCCAGAGCTGGGCTGGGGAGCCCACCGGGGTAACCTAAGCAACCAGGGTACTTGTGGTGGGATATATGGCCCCCCATATCAATATCAGGAAGCTCAGAGGGGTTTGTCTGGTTTTTTTCTCAAGCCTGAAGGGCAAGGTAATACAGATCCTGGTGAACAGTACCACCACAGGCAGGGTGGAGCCAGGTTGTTAGCCCTTTGCCAAGAAGCTTTCTGACATGAGCAAGCACTCATAGAAGAAAAATGGTTTTCTACGGGTATATCTACACAGTAGCACATAGCTTGAAATAAATGATGCAATTTGAGCTACGTAAATTGCGTAGCTTATTTTGGGATAGCCCATTTTGAAATTTGGCACCGTCTATACAGCACTAATTTCGAAATAGAGCGCTATTCTGATGAGTGACTTAATCCTTGTGCAACGAGATTTATGGGACATTAGAATAACAAGCCTGTTATTTCAAATGTATTTTGAAATAATGAGCTTGGTGTTAAGACATACAGAATGCTACTTCGGGATAACGGACATATCCCGAAATAGCACTGCTGTGTAGAAGACGTGCCTACCTTTTCATAACGGTTCTTTGAGATATGTTACTTGTGTCCATTCCATTAATCTGTCAGAGTTTCTGGCAAGAAGAAACTAGAGGGCATAGGATTGCCAGCACCTGATGTACCAGTGCATGAGTGTGGCACTCTGGGGCACCACAACAGACTCTAGGGATGCTGCTAAGGCAAAAATCTCTGACTGTGCACATGCGCATCGGCATGAGCACACCTAGAATGGAACGGACACAAGCAACACATCTTGAGGAACAACAGTTACAACATTGCGAGATGTTAATTAATTAATTTGCCAAGGAATTAATGCCTACAAATCAGACATCAGACATCTTCACAAGGAAAAACCAGTTGCTTTTCATTTCAACCTACCTGAACATAATCTTAATGACCTTACTACATGCATCTTACTTCAAAGAGACTTTAACACCAGATTACAGAGAGAAACTTCAGAACTTTCTTTCATGCTTAAATGTGATGCTTTACGAATGGGCCTTAACAAAGATGCTAATTACCGTAACCATTACAAAGATAGCTTCCCCACTTATCACTCCTGATTAGCCATTCATTGACTCATAAATAGCTATTCTCTCCCTCCCTCTTCCTCACCCCACCTTCTGTACTAAATCTGATTTGTCAGTTTAACGTGTTCACTTTTTTCATTTTGTTCCTTTGGTATATATGGTCATGCCAATTTTCTTCCAGAATACAATCTGAGGAAGTAGGTCTGGCCCACAAAAGCTCATCACCTATTAAACCATCTTGTTAGTCTTTAAAGTGCTACATAGTTTTTCCTTTAACATTGCAAGGAATCATTTTTCTGTCCTCATAACAGCTGATTGAGAACTGAAATTTTTGTCCTGTGGGAAATTTCACATTTCTGCAAAAAATTCATACTGATTGGCAGGGCTTGATGAACCATGGTGAAAGCCACTCGCCAGCCCCGCACTGCGCATGCGCAAGAGCCACATTGTGCATGTGCGCGCCACCGGTAAACGGGGCACCGGGCTGAAATCTACTCACCACGGGCGAGTAGATTCAATAGATTGTTGAGCCCTGCTGATTGGGAAGCCCTGTAATACTGGGGGTCCTACCTTCATAGCACCTACTTGCTGAAATTCAAACCTTGAAAAGGTGGTTGCAACAATGACCTAACAGAAAATTCCTGACCAGAAGTAGCCTAATCAAGTTGATTTTTCAAAAGAAAATCAATATATTGTTTCTCTTTTGCTGAGCAAAAGCAGAATTTGGGGCTTTGCAGGTGAGTGCCCCATTTGGAACAAAAATCAGTGATGCAGAATTAGCTATTTTCTTACTGTAATTTATGTTTAAATGTACACAACTTCTGTTCCTTTGAACACGGGTCATAACAAAGAGTATATATGCAGTCTGCGCCTGTAGAAACCTCAGGTCAGGAACCTCTGCACTGTTCCCAGAAGCAGCTTTCTTGGGCTTTCTCCAGGGTCCTCCTCATACTCTGTGGCTGACCTTTCTGTTTAAATTGTAAGCTCTGTGGAGCTGGTACCATCTACTACTTTGCTTGTACAGTGCCTAGCACAATGGGGTCCCTTGCTGATTGACTCAGGCACTGTTGTAATAAATATATTATACTATGGCCCCATTATGAATATTTTTAAATGAAAGCACACTTGTGCTTTATAATAACCCTTTTTAAATAAGATCACTAGAGCAGAATTCATCCCTTATAAGCACATGATTCAGACTGTCGTCTGTCTGAATCATCATAGCTATGATTTACATTGTGATGTATTTAGTTAAGAATATATTAATGTCTAGGGAAAAGTCATCATAGATCATGATCTAAGTTAGCCCCACTGGAAAAAAAGAACCCAGAATGTGGGTGTGTGAGGAAGGGGATTAAATAAGTATTACAAAAATTGTTTCAGGTGTTTAATCTTGCTTTCAGCTACCACAATTGGAGGTCAGTCTAATTATCTCAGCTTCTACCAGAACTACAACTTGAATTCACACAGACTCCCTACAGCTATCTAGCTTCTACAGCTATAGCTGAGCAAGTGATCTTTCAAATTCTACAGCCGCTGATACTCTAATGAACTATGTGCTGAAAGCGCCAATGGACCTAAGCTCTCGCACCTGTCAATGACGTGCCATACTAATAGATTTTTAAGTTGCAGGAGCCCATTTTACATACTAAACATATTTTCTTCTCACACCAATAATCCTAAGAAGGTTCTCTGCTAGAAATGGAGCTGTACTATAATAAATTTATGAATTCTATAGGAGTTGCTGTGTAAGAATACTGAGAAGTGAGATTGTATAACTACATTGGAGTAGTGAAATGTTTATTATATGACAGAATGATTGACTCCAGTGTGGAGAATGAGCAGAGAAGCTGCACAATAGCTTTCCAGATAAAATCACTTCAAGAAGATGGGTCAGGCAGTTAGCTATGAGGATCTTGTCTCCATTGAGTTTCAAACCTTGTTTCGCCAGGCTAGAGGCCAGCGTCTAAAAGAAGGCTAAAGAATGTAAATGTTTAAAAGTCATTCTGAAGGGGACAAATGTATCAGAAGCTGTCTGCAGAGACACGTAGTGACAGAAAAGAGAGATTCTGTGAGGGAGTGTAAAATAGCTGGGCCTTTCTGAACCCAGAGAATGGTAAGTCTTATGGAAAAGTTGATACAGTTATAGCAATAGTCTGCTTTATTGATTTTAAAATATATTTTACTCCGATGTACTTTTGTTCTAATCAAATAATACTTTCAGGGGATTGTTTGATTACCACTGTCATTGCCTGGGATGCAGGACAAAATGCAGGGTGCAAACATAAGTCAGAGCTGCTGTGGTGATTCTAAGTGAAACAGGGGGAACAGGATCCCAGCCCTTGGTATGAGAGTCAGGAAGAATCACATGAATCCATCATGAAAGAGTTGACAGTCCAAAGCATGACAGACCCAGTGGGATGTACTCAGAGACTAGAAGGAGTCAGAAGTGAAGTTCACCCATAAATGAAACAAAAACAACTTGTTCTTCCCTCTTCTTCTTCTTCTTCTTCTTCTTCTTCATAATAATAATAATAATAAATAATAAATAATAAATAATAAATAAATAATAAATAATAATAGTAATATTCTTTATTTTATTCATTAGCATAGTGTTAGCATAGAGAGATGATGTTTAAGATGTTGCCATCTAAACAGATCTTGTAAAGTCAAAAGATGGGCGAATGGGATGGTAGAACTGATGTGATTGAATGTGCATCTTGTTAGTTTCTGGATTTGCCCTTTATGCATTAGACCTGTGGAAGGGCCAGGTAGGCTGTGTCCCCCTATAGGAAATGGTACATTTTAAAGGTAACCTACTAAACATTTTTTTAAATTGGGAATGTGTCCTTTGTTCCTTCTTTATAATGTAGACATGAAGGAGACTGTTGTGGTGTGTGACATTTTCTTTTTAAGAATCTGCAAAATTGTAAAGAAAGCAAAGTCTACACTTCCCTGGCATTCTCGAGAGACCCATGGAAGTAGCAGGAGAGTTTACTGCAGGTATTTAACACCGCAGTTGAAAAGGTAAAAATGTTGAATCTTTAACAAAAGCTCCTTTATCAAAAATATTTATTAGCTGTTGAAAATAAATTCATTTTAGATGTCCAGACTCAAAAGCTTTTCCCCGGTCTAAAACTAATTACATTTGTTTTCTAACTATTGAGGAGTTTTCCAGTGTAGAAAAGTCCCAAATTTCTAATGCAATTATCAAATGGGGTAAAGGGGAAGGGAGATTTAAAGAAAACCTTTCATTTCTCCTTTATAGATTAGAAATCAGTACACTAACAGGGCACAAGCACATATTTCCCACCCTTTTGTAACTCAACTTTGAGGGTACTTGCAGGAAGAGCAAGAAAGTATAGCAGACCAGGACTCATAGAATGATTTAATAATAATCATTGGGCAGAAGGAGCATTGCTTTCTGTATCAATTTCTCTCAGTGCCTCTTCAAGGCTGATCCATAGGCTGACTCCAGAGTTTTGTAAAACCTAGATTCCTATGTGTCAAGAAACCAGACAGAAAAATCACTGTTTTGAACAAGCTGCTCTTATTTCTTTCACAGTTATCGAAAGCCCATGTTAACAAGTCATTTATTACAACACACGAAGATACTTATTTAGTCTAGTGAGAGCACATTGGTTAATTCTAACACACGTCCTGTAACAAATAATCTTCCCTGAAAATGTTCCAGTTAATTTGTAAGCCGTTGATTCCATAGCAAATAGTATATGATTCATTTCAAGGCCAGAGCACCAACCAAATATTGAGGGGAAATGACCCATCAGCTTTTTGGGAGCAGAGGCAAAATTTGTTCAGGTTAACTAAGAGATCAGACTAGATGATCACTATATGGTCCCTTTGAGCCCAATAATCTAGGAGTCTAAGACCTATAGCCTTTAAGAAGATAGCAACGTCTTAATTCAGTGATCCAGATACAATTCTTTGTATCACTGAGGCAGTATAAAGATGACAAGCTCTGTTTGTAAATGTCTAGCAAATAATTCTCTTTTCAGAATTCCTCTACATTGATCCTTCACTGCTGTACAGTTTCTTCAGTACCTTGCATGGGCAGCCAATGACCCAACCACCAAGGGAGGTGTGTCCCCACCGCTCCCCTTATGCTCTCCTCTTCTATCTCCCTCACACCCAGAGGAGCCCAGAGCATGCTCACTGCAGCCCATGACTCTAGCACTGCTGGGCTGGGGGTAGGGAGGAAAGGCCCCAGCCCTGGTGTGTTGCAGCTTCAGCACCCACAACTCCTAGGCAGTGCCGCCACTGCACCCACAGCCACAGGGCTCCATCCCCCAGAGTGCCAGGCAGACAATGCGTCCAACCACAACTCCTGGAAGTGCACTGGCCTGGGATAGGGGCCATACTAAGCTGTTTGGGGATGCCCAGCCTCCCGCTGCTTACAATACCGGGAACACAAGTTGCTCTAGCAATACTGTATTAACCCATAAATGAGCCAGGCAGATTCCAGTGATGTGTCTGTCAGTGTCCTGCTGAGACACAGAGACCTTGGCATGAGCTGGCAACTGGCATCACAACATCTACTTAAGGGGAGATTTTCAGCTTACATAAATAAGGCAAATCATTGTCTAAAGTATGCATGGAAAGCCTTAAAACACCTCAGGCTCACTTGAAAGCTCTACAAATCTGTCATTGTACCCAAGGGCTAGTTTATAACAACAGCAATATGCTTGGCAATGTGGGTCCATAGCATTGACTGTCCATGGCCACACTGTGTGGCTTTATTTCAGGAGTTTAAAAGCTCCACAAAGTTATTACTGATCTGGTACATCCAAATTAATCATGGCTGACCATGAGGCTGCCACCTGTCCGTTGCTGGGCAATAGGGTTGCCAGGAGTCCGGTACTGACCTGGACAGTCCGGTACTGATCCAGTAAAAAAATTCAGAAAACACTGGTTACCTGAAACGTCCGGTATTTTCTGTTTTTTTCCCCTGCCAGGAGGCAAAAACACCAGACACCTGGCAACCCTAAGACACACTCAGCAACTGGAACCAGCCTCTGGCCCCAGGCCCCCTGCTTACCTGGGGGGCTCGATCAAGAAAACAAGATGGCCACCAGCAAAAAAACCTGAAGCAAGGGGAAGCAATGCCTTCCCTGGGTCTTAGTGCTCAACCGCTCCACTCTCACACTTAAAGGGACCATGCTTTTTTATTTGATTTTATTTGATTTTATTTTATTTTATTTTATTTTTTACTTTGGTCTTCCCTCCCTTTCCCCCCCTCAACAGAATTTTTTCCCTGGTGGTTTTTTTTGGGGGGGGGGAGTGGTGTTTGGTATTTTTGGTTAAACCATCTGGCAACCCTACTGGGCAATGTTTTGTCCTGACCTTACTTCCAATCTTCAGGGCTGAGTGTGCATGGACTTTAACGCTGAGGCAGGCTATGTGACCAAAAATTTCCAGCTGGCAGTGACCAATGCAGACATCAGTTCTCTTGAGGCCAGTTCTCAATAAATACATCCCTATTACTTACAAAAATCAAACTGTGAAATGCCTCCAATCTCCTGCTGCCTTGCTTAAACAACCAGATTAGAGAGTAATGGTAGCTGGGAGCCTGGTCCAAAGACATTTAACTCAAGTGGGAGAGCTTCAACAGACCAGAGAGCAGCAAGACCAGAGTTCTATGCAAATTGCGTATCTTGTTTCAATCTTATTTTGAAATAAAGAGCTATTCCAAAACTTTCCCTACTCCTTGTGGAATGAGGTTTACAGGGACATAGGAATAGCAAGCCCAAAATAACGGGCTTGCTGTTAAGACGGGGGCTAGATATAGCTTTACAGAGCAAGGTAGACTCAAACCCCCACCTTCCATGGTCCAAGCCTAATTGCTAGGGTACAGAGAGTGTTGGAAGTCCTGTGATGTATTTAGTAATGTAGTTGCTACTGACTTTTCCTGTATACCACATCATTTAATCTCTGTTGGGAGACACAAAAAGCCATTTGAGAATCAGAATTACAACAGCTTGTTATAGAGGGAACAAGCACACTGTATTCTCTGTCACAGAGATGTTACTTTTGTGTTCTCTCATTTTTTCTTGTCACTTCCTCTAATTAATAAATAATTCATGTTGAAACGATACAGTATGAGGACTTTCACAGATGTAAAAGTCTATTGGGTCTCTGAACTGAGTAACTATGTTTTATTAACTGATCTCTGGTAAAAATGTTAGCATCTAAGTCCCATTTTCCAAACTGACTTAGGTCTAGATCCTTAAAGATGCTAGATTCCCAAATTTCAGCAGCTACATTATTTTTTAAACTAGAGTACAGGCAGTCCCCAAGTTACGCGGATCCGACTTATGTCGGATCTGCAGTTACGAATGGGACTTTTCTCGCCCTGGAGGACGGGAGCGGCGGGACGCCCAGATGCGCCGCGGTCCGCCGTCCCCGTCCTCCGGGGCAAGAAAAGCTGCTCCCCGTCTCCCTGGTCTGCAGGGAGACGGGGAGCAAAGCCTTGGAGCACGTCCGCAGCGGGACAGCCCGGGCGCGCTTGAGCTGTCCCCCTGCGGGCGTGCTCCGCGGCTTTGCTCCCCACCTCCCGACTAGCAGACCAGGGAGACGGGGAGCAAAGCCACGGAGCATGCCCGCAGCGGGACAGTCCATGGGGAGCAAAGCCCATGATGGGGAGCAAAGCCTCAGAGCATGCCAGCAGTGGGACAGCCGCGGCGCACCTGGACTGTCCCGCTGCCCGCGTGCTCTGCGGCTTTGCTCCGCGTCTCCCAGGTCAGCAGACCAGGGAGACGGAGCAAAGCCGTGGAGAACTTGGGCGGTCCCGCCACCCCCGTCTCCCTGGTCTACTGGGGGGGGGTGCAGCTAGTGCCCCGCCCAGCAGACCAGGATTTTCTTGCCTACCCCTGTGGTAGAGCATCTGGGGGCTGCCGGGTTGGTCCCGCAGCGCCGCTCGGGACCAACCCGGCAGCACCCCAGCTGCTCTGCCCCAGGCGTCCTGATTCAGCCACTCCTGGTCAGTTTCAGCAGCGGCTGAATCAGGACGCCTGGGGCAGAGCAGCTGGGGTGCTGCTGGGTTGCTCCAGTAGCGCCGAGGAGCCGCACTACTGGAGCAACCCAGCAGCACCCCAGCTGCTTTGCCCCAGGCATCTCCAAGTCAGCCGCTGCTGAAACTGACCAGCGGCTGACTACAGGAAGCCCGAGGCAGAGTTGCTCTGCCCCAGGCTTCCTGGAATCAGCCACTGATCAGTTTCAGCAGCAGCTGACTTGGGGACGCCTGGGTTTCTTAAGCTGAATCTGTATGTAAGTCAGAACTGGCATCCAGATTCAGCTGTGGTTGAAACTGATCAGTTTCAGCAGCGGCTGACGCCAGTTCTGACTTACATACAGATTCAACTTAAGAACAAACCTACAGTCCCTATCTTGTACGTAACCCGGGGACTGCCTGTATACATTATTACTTAGGAATGATCGATAATTGTCAAAGAATCTGGCTAAACTTTGTGGCTTGCTAACTGGGAAGTCCTCTTTCTCTACGGATGCTAAAAATGATGACCAGATTTCTAAATACTTATCCTCTTTTGGCATGACTCATATGTATGTACTTGGAGTGGAAACTTCCATTTAAGAGCGTCAACAGTTTATTATACCAAAATTCCATAGGACCAGTCACATTTTTCCAATAATATGTGGTATAAAGTCATATTGCTATATTCTGTATTTAGCCTGGTTGCTCAATCAAAGCTAATATGACTAGGTTTCAAGCTGGAATTTACACCTTCCAGCTTGCAGTATAGATGTGCCTTCAGTCAGTGAAAGTCAAAGGGATTTTTAGGGTAGGGCTGGGCAAAATTCTTCTATCAAAACTGGTTTCTGTAGAAAATTTAAACTTTTGTCCCAGAAAATAAAGTTTTTAGGCATTTGATGGAAAAAATTTCTGAGCAGGTCCACTTTTAGGTTTCTCAAGGTCAGATTTTAAAAGATTTAAAGAAAAACATACAAAATAGGCACCCAGTGGGATTTTGAAAAGCAGGTAGAAACCTAACTCCTTAGTATTCAACACCTAGGAGCTTCTGAAAATTTCACTAGGTGCCCATTGGCATCTTTTGATACTTAAATTCATTTTACTCTGACCACCTGTTGCTGCAATTAGAGGCATCTGTGTATAGATCAGGAAATAAATTTGGCTCCCATCAGCAACACTAAATTCATTGAAGAAATAATAATTTTTCCATCTCACCAGAAAATCATGAGGCCTGCCACCATGTCAGCTTCCATAATGGAGACTTCACCCAAATGCCTTTGGCAGACCCCACCCTTTCTGCTGCCGAAATGTTCCTACTACTGGAAATGCATGTGCTGACGCTGCAGTTGCCTCAAAGGCTTTTTAAAAATCCACATCCCTTTTTTCATGCTGCTGAGAAAGCTTTTAATTCCAAAGTCTTCCTGGTGATGGATTCTTCTTAAATATTCTATTTAAATGAGAAATGGAATTTTCAGTATTCAGTATTGCATATTGTACAGTATGCAGCCCGTGGAACATCTCAAAATGTAAAGGCTGAGACTGATCACAATATTAAACCATTATTTTTTTAAGCGCAATCTTCTGTTGGCAACATTTGGCCTTTTATTTTCTTTGGCTTACCCTGCTCTCTCTCTTCTGAAGTTGCGCTTCCTAAGGGCAGTGACCAAGAGGAATCCTCTTATTGGTAGGTCAAGGTTTAACAAGAATGGAGTTAGTGAATTATCAAAATGAATTCTTGATGTGGAAATCTGAGACTTGCACATGCTGTCTCCAGACAGTTACAGAGGCAGAGTGTAGGATTTGGCACGTATGTAAGTATGTGAATGAATTACCATAGGCAGGAGCAGGATTGGATTGGGGACTGGAATTTATTGCCTCTGAAAGCCTAACTCCTAATCCCTCTTTGCTGCGGGATATTTTTAAAGTAACTGGTGAATGCAATGGAAAGGAACGTCAAAACAGTGCAGTCAGTCATCCAAAAAATGTGTCCATTGAGGTCTCACTCTTTCTGTTGTCAGTTTCTGTTAACATGTTCATGTGCATTTAGTCATTTGCTGTTTATCAGTCTGGTTTGCGAGGCAGACTATATGCCCAGATTCCTAGGCCCAAGTTCTCTTTGTCCATCAGTGCAATATTGATATATTTAACTACATTATAAACTCTCCAGGAACAGTGCCCTCTTTGTACAGTACATAACACACAGAGGGACGAGGCCTCAGTCCTGATAGGTGCCTCTAGATTGGAAATTTTCATCCCCAGTGTCCTCATATGTGTCCTATATTGTCTCAAATTCTAGTAAGTCAAATGGGGCATAGGAGAGGTGAACCTGTTGCTACTCCAGTTCCTTGTCAAGGAAGGAAGTCCAGGAAGGGACTCAGAGGCAGAGAGGAAAGAAGGACAGGTAGTGGTACAACGAAAGGGAGATGCATCTCAAAGAATTCTAGTTACTGTACAAGGTAAATCACCTCCCCTTCGAGTAGTGTTCCTGTGGGTGCTCCATGTCAGGAGTGGTACCTCAATTATGCATGGAGTTGCTGAGAAGGGGAGTTCAGTACAGATAATAGAACAATGCCACTGAAAGCACATCACCTGGGAAAATATGTGCACTGTAGAGCAGGTGGCTGTCCTGCAGATGCCTAAGATAAATATGTATACAGTATTCAGTAGATGTATTCAGCTCTGGTGGACCCCGTAGAACTGAACTCCATAATGTGTCCACGAGTTTCAATAAGCCACAGTGGTGGGGCATAAATAAAGGGGGCTGGGACCCATAGTTTAACTTGCTAGGGTAGGCAGGTGTATCTCCTGCTGGGAGTTTCCTACTTGGCTGTTCCTCAAGGAGGAGAGGCTGAACTTGGAAGTTGTAGGAATCTTCTATAGGCATCTCAGAATTGGATGACATGTCATGCCAGAGGGACAAGTGGCACCTGTACTGATGGTTGAGATAGTGCCTAGGGCACCAAATGGTCCTGTGACAGTCGGACCCAGAGGTCAATACTTGGTTGGCTGGTGAAATGGTACCAGAGGACATTTTGATATCAGCTAGAAATGTCTCTTGGTAAGTTCAAAGAGTTTGTGTGGGGCTGGTGCCCATACTGCTGCTGGAGGAGAAATTGCTATTGGAGATGGTAGGATCGGAGGGTAAGTGGAGTCCAGGAGGTAAGTTGGTACTGGCAGAGTCTCTCTCAGTATCCCTCACTAGTGGTGATTCAGGCTCTTCCAGGATTCAGAAGTCCTTTATGGACTTGGCTGATACCAGGGACTCTGGACAGGGGCCGTCAGGAGCCCTCAGGAGACAGTATGTCAGGTGGTACTGGAGGAGATATTGAAGTGTGATCAGTGCGCCCCTTTTGGCTGGCTACAGAAGAAGTATCAATGATTAGTTCAGCTAGGCTCTGGAGTTCTTGTGTTTCAAAACTCACTGAGGCCAATGCTGATACTAGTGCTACTCTAGGTTGCTTCTCTTAGGGCACGTCTATACAGCATGGCTAAAGCCAAAATAAACTACACAACTTGAGCTACGTTAATTGCCTTGCTTAAGTCGAAAGAGATTATTTCGGCTTTTGGTGCTGTCCATTTTTCTTCTTCTCTTATCCTGTTTGGTAGAACGGGGTCTTTTTTTTCTTTGAAAAACTGGATGATTTTTATCATCTCAGTGGGGACAGATGCTAGGGCACTCTGAGCAGGTGGATCCAAGGTACAGGGCAGTGAATCAGACTGCAGCACTCCATCAGCAGGAGTTTTTGTTTATCCTCCCTCAATTGCTTATATCAACTTTTCAATGCCAAGCAGATCTGGCATGGAGGTGATGTAAGTCCCTCTCCCAGGCAGTGGAGGCTGAATTTGAAGCCCATAGTCTTGGTCATAACCCATTGTCAAGGTCATAGACTGAGACTAGGGAAAAAATCCAAAGGCTCAGATCAGGCAAACAAAAAGGGTGATTGTGGGGACACCATTCCATGCACAATCTATACTTACAGACAAAATAGAAGAACATTCCAAAAGAAAAGAAACAAAATGAAACAAGAGAGGTCACGAGCCACATGGCTAGCTAACAGATATCGCAGTACACTCTCAAGCTGCAGGCAGTTAAAAAGGAACTAGAGTGGTGTTGGATTCATTCCCTCCCATACTTGTTTTACCAGAACACAGGGCTATCTACAGAGTAAACATAGACTCACAGACAATACTGATAAAAATCTGTGATCAAGAGTGCACAGGCATGCCCCCATGCTGATGTAGAGCAACCTCAGGGCCACTATTCAAACAAGAACTAGTGTAACATATATAGGTGGCATATATCAGAAGGGCAGAATTTTCACAGACAGCCTGATTCCTTTTCCATTGCTGTTGGTGGCAGTCCAGGAACAGGCCAGTGCCTGACAGTAGTGGAGTAGAATGAAAGGGATAAGTTGGCACAAGCATGAGGATTAACCAGAGGGAAACTAGTGGAGCTGGGTTGATTTTTCCCCTCTTCCTTCCACCCCTACAAAAATTCTCAATGAAAATAAAAACATTTTTGTTTGTCTCAAAATTTTCCATGCAAATGTTTGAGTTTTCAACGAAAGCAGCTCAGCAGAAAACTGGAGCTGTACCACCTCATGGGAGTTGTAGTTTGCTTTTCCTTTCCCCCATTCTCCTCTATGGGCCAGGATCTCCAGCGGAACTGAATTTCCTATAGTGCACCTTTGCCAGGGACTCCATGTTGCACAGCTTCCCATCTCCAACTCTTTGTTGGAAAACAGTTTAGAAGCAAAATTTTTCAAGCAGCTCTAGAAATTCCAACAATAGGAATTATTGATCAATGGGTTCTAACACTGCCCTCTTTTCAGGAGCCATCTCACATTAGTCCCATATAATAGTTACAGGCCAAAAGAAGCAATGTATCTCAGTGTATGATTTGAAGAAAGTCATGGTATTAATTTAACACAGTAAATTTGTTCCAAATAATGACATTGAGGAGGAGGGTGGGATCATGGGAGAGAAGAATGGCAATGAACATTGATGGACAATTGGAGAAAGACAGCAAAAGGGGATAGAAAGATGCCCTTCACAGAATGGGAGGAAGGGATGAAGAAGAACAAGGTAGCATAAAGTAACAAAAATGGGAAAAGGGCACGCCCCAATGAGAATTTTGAAGATGATGATAGTATGTGGTTCCAGAAATGGGCACGAGGTCAAAGAAGAATTCCAAGGATCAAAATGATATGTTTCTGCTCCCAGTGAATGGATGAAAAGATGAGCCACCATATTTTGGATACCTTAAATTAAGGAACCATCTGACAGACAAATCTCAAGCCAAACAATTACATAAAAAAATCTGCATTTTTAAGAATGCAGAATGGATGATTTTACAGACTTCTCTCTTTAATGCCTCTGCTTCCATTATAATACCTAATGTTGCCAGATATGCAAACTTCCAGCTGAGAGAAGCTTAGCTCCTATGGCTTTTTGGCTCAATAAATCTAGTACCTATGGATGTTTAGAACTTTCTCCCTCTCCAGATTTTTAATAGCTTGAGTTTGCTCACCTTTTGAGAGTTGTAAAGTCTGCTTTTGCTCCCTTGTGTATAAGGAAATGGGTGTTGAGTAGGGCCCAGTTGCAATGGCATAAAATCAGGTGGAGGGTCTACGGGAAGACTAATTATTTCTTGCTACATTCACGTTGCTGCTGGATTTTGTAATCTAATTTGATTAAAAGAAATGGAAGGATCTGTTGATTCAACAGTGTATTTTTAAAAGCTATCAAGTGCACGTGGTTTATTGGATGGGTACTCTTTTTTTGGAGGTTTGTGAAAGTCCAAATAATAAAATACATAAAAGGACCACAAGAGTCGTTAATCAAGTCTGTCATGATAAGGTGCAGCATACAAACTGAGGGTATGTCTACACAGCAAAGATATTTTGAAATAACAGCCGTTATTTCGAAATAACTATCCTAGCGTCTACACAGCCATTCCATTATTTTGAAATTAAATCAAAATAGCAGAGCGCTTTTTTCAAAATTGGTAAACCTCATTCCACGAGGAATAATGCCAATTTTGAAATTGCTGTGTAGACACTTATTTTAAAATAGGGGGCCTCCTGCCTTCCCAGGTTGCCCTGGTGGCCATTTTGGCCTCAATCAAGAATACTTCTCTCCCTCCCCCCATCCCCGGAGCCCTTAAAGGGGTTGACTCTAGCCACAGTGCCTGTACCAGCTCCAAGCCTGATGGCCCAGAACCAGCAGTCACAGCCACTGACCCAGTGGCCCCAAAACATGAGCCAGCAAGCCACTGTCAGCCAGCCCTCAACCGTTCCCCAGGAGCAGTCTGCCAGCTCCCAGGAACCTGCCAGGGCCCAGAGAAGGCAGGTGCCTTCCTGGTCCAGGGTGGAGATCATGGACCTTATTCAGGTTTGGGAGGGATGCCCCCAACATCCATGATCTCCGCACTAGATGGAGGAACGAGGCCGTCTATGGCAGGATAGCTGCCAGCCTGACCACCAAAGGCCACATGTGAACCCAGGAGCATGTCTACATGAAAATAAAGTTGGTCCGGTGAGACCCCAACCCTGAGTCCTGAGCTTCCCCTCCCTCTTTTTCCCCTTGCTTCCCCCTTCCAGTTCCCTCCCCCCAGGCTTCTCCCTTCCCTCTCTCACCCTCTCTCTTTCCCTCTCCCGCCTCCTTTCCCCAGTCTCACCAGAGTTTCATCCCCCCCCCCAAGTTTTTGTTAAATAAAGAGCATTTGTGTTCATGAAAATACATGTATTTTATTTTACATCAGGAAGTGGGGTTAGGGAGGGGTAAGTGGAAGGACATGAGGGAGGAATGAGGCAAAAGCCCCCAGTGAGAGACCAGGGAGGCTCTTAGTGCTCCTCAGGGTGGAAGCTCTCCCACAGAGCTTCCTGGATACTGATAGCCCCCCCGATGGACCTCCCGGATGGCAGTCTGCAGAAAGTGCAGCCAGGCTCACAGCAACGCATCCAAGAGAAGCACCAGAGCGCCTAGAGGCAGCTCTGGCTCTATGTTGCAGAGTGCTGTGGTGTCCCGAGTGAGGGCAATCAGAGCACGCAGAGACAAAATCCTTTGGTGTCCCTCATCGAGATAGGCAAGCAAGGAGGGAAAGCTGAGAACCGGCTGTTCAGGGGGGATCCCTTTAAGCACAGGCCTCAGATAGCCTCAGGAAGCAGCCACACAAAGTAACTCCTGACCTGATGCCCTGCCGGACCTGGTTCCGGCCGGCCATAAGTGTGATTCATCGTCCACTCAGTGTAGGTGCGCTATTTCGAAATAGCAAAACACTATTTCAAAATGCATTTTGTGTGTAGACGCATTATTTCATAATAAGCTATTTCAAAATAATTATTTTGAAATTAGATATTTTGAAATAATGCTGTAGTGTACACATACCCTGAGTCAGTTCATCCTCCACAGAAAGGTTTCCACTAAGGGTACATCTACACTGCAACACTATTTTGAAATAACTAGCGCTATTTTGAAATAATTTAGTCCACATCTACACAGCAGACAGTTATTTCAAAATAGTGTCAAAATACTGCCAAGCTGGAGAACTTCTTAGTCTGACTCCTGTAACCTTCATTGTACGAGGAATAAGGGAAGGCGGAGGAAGAGTGCTCTATTTCAAAATAAGTGCTGTGTATACGCTCCCAATTTTGAAATAAGCTATTTCAAAATAAGCTACACAATTGATGTAGCTCAATTTGCGTAGCTTATTTAGAATTAAGCACTGCTATGTAGATGTACCCTAAGGAGCTACATCCACTCCAGTGTATAGGCAGTCACATCAGTACTAAGAAGATATAAAGAACTGTTTTGGCAGCTAATGACTGATATGTATAGGTTGCTGGCCGATGTCGGATACAGGATAATGCATTGAGTACATGTACCCCCTTTTTTAAAATACTCTATATTATGTCTACAAAAGAAGTATACAGTAAGTCAGATACACACATACCGTAGAAGTTCAAAAAAATGGGGAGGAAAAACACATTCTGAACAACTAATAAAACAGAGTAAAACCAAAGCACCTGCGAATAGCTTTCATTTATCACTTTCATACACTAACCAATGACACAAGCAAGAAAAAAAGAAAGAAGAAAGAAGAAATTCAAATATCCGAAGAAGGGAATTCTGTGCATAGTTTATCCATTAGTTAATTATTTGCTGCAAAATCATATGTTACAACAAAATTAAACTCTCTGGCAATAATGAGAGTCTGGCCCACTAAGTTAATAAATTTGTTACTACACATCATTCATAATTCTTGTTTTTCCTCCAGAGTAGCTAAAGCTATGACCCTTTTGTCTTATGTATTTCTTGAACCTTCCTCTATGGAAAGTCCTGTGAAGTCAGTATGTTGTCAAAAAGCACTCACTAAAAATGCCCACTAATGACCTGGGAAAGTAAAACAGCCCATAGAATGGTTGAGGTGAATATGCAGGAATTCCTGCATGCAAAGTTGGGCACCATAAGAGAAAAATGCTTTCAAAGTCAAACTGTTGTTTACTTTGGAGTCCATTTCTCTTTCTGCTTTCCTGGTGACCTAGGAATGAGCTCACCATTGGAAGCAAATCTGTCTTCGGTTTCCACTCCTAAAGAATTACCTACTCTCTGAAAGCTCACGGGATTTGCACCAAAAATACGATTTGGAATCTGATGGAAAACAAATGCATGCACACACACACACGTGTGTGTGTGTATGTATAACATGGACTGATTTAAGTTAAAAAAAAACCAAAACTTTTCAAGCATTACAGTGAAAGTTATTGAATTCCTAGCAAATAAAGAGTTTCCCATATTTACAAATGCTCTGCTTTGTGCTTGAAAGTGAGACTATTTCATCTAGCATAACTATACAAGACAGCAAAACATGCTTTTTTGTAATGTGTGTATAACGTTCCTATTGTTTGGCAGCATTTCAAACTGAGATCCAATTAATAAACAAACTTTACTCTGGCTTTGCGTGTGGTTGTTGTAATATGGTTTTCTGCAAGTGAGTACTTTGGGCTATTGATTGCAGTTATGATGTTGATGACATGAACCAAAGCACTGTTTTTGCCTACCTAGCTCAGCTCTCCACCACATCCACACATAGAGTCCGAGGACCCATCCTAAAGGGCTATATCACCAAGGCCAAATCTCGCTTGCCTCACTTTTGTCAGTCTACCACAGGGGATTTGCATGAAAGATTTTACTCCAGCAGGGATGGCATTAGGTATCAACCTCTCTGACAACCACCTAGGGCAGGAGTAGTCAGTAGGTAGACAGACCATGGGCCAAATCCCAACTATCAGACTAGACCACATCTTTTGATTTACTTATTGTTATTATGGTGTGTAGTCGTGACCTTTGACTATATCTTCACCAAGAAATTTGGACCTTGATGAAAAATAATTGATGACCCCAATATACAGTGTTGATTTTTCAAGGGCATAGCCAGCGTACTCTTCTACCCCGCAGAGCTTATGTAGTGTCTTCCTTTGTAAAAAGCATCCTGTCTTCTGTCCAATCCCCCACACAATAGCAGCTAGGGCTGGGGGGCCACTGCCCAAATGCAGCTTCAACTCAGCCATTCCAGCGTCAGCCCCAGTTTTCAGGGGAAACCTGCCTACAGTGGCTTATTACTTAGCTCCAGCTGGCCCTGAGGAGGCAGATGAGGAAATTTGTTTAAATACGAACTGAACTTGAGAAAGTTCTGCCTGCATTTTTTGTTTGCAACCATCAGCCTATTAAAATAAATCCTGACAGGAAGACTGATACCCCAGTGATGGGCATGCTGTGAATTGACTAGAAACAGGAGAAAGGGCTATAACTACTGTATTTAGGAAATGCGTCATCCTGCTCCACTTACCTCCAAAATCCCTGGAAAATTCTGTGCTAGCTGAATTTTTAAAGTTTCCTTTGGTTCCTCCTCATACCCACCTCTCCTTCCCCCCTTCTCATTATGCCTTCATCCTTCCTTTAGAATTATAAAACACAAAACCCACCATAAACCCAAAGCTACAGATGCAGGAGAGACTCCTCTTAAGTCATTCTTTCTCTTTTTTTCACTGATGTATTCTCTCAAGAGTGATAATAATCTTTTTTGAAATGCAGGTCTAAGACGGAAGGAATTTTTATCTGGAAGAGTAATATAAATTAGCTTTGACTGCCAGTTTCCACTGATTATTACTTTCCAGGCGGAATTCCTACAAATTCTTGAGGCATGACCTCTGATGAAAAAATAAACCCCTTTAAAACTTGTTGAGAAATTCCAGATAACTTTCACAAGCGATTTAATTTTAGAGCATTAACACAATCTTGGTTGGAAAGATAAAACTACAATGCAGTTATTTGGTAGGAGTCATTACTAAACAGTGAAGTCATTTGAGCTTATTTTACTGTGCTTAACTTTTTTTCCCTCAAGCTAATTTTATTATGCATTACTTAATGCACTTTGGATTCACCCTCATAAAAGGATAAAGTATCTCAGCAGATAACCAGTCTTATACAGTCAGTTTGAGAGTAAACTCACAAGTGTTAGCTATCTACCACCATAAAGTCAGAGCCCAGGGTATCATCTTCATTGTGTCAGTTAGCATTCATTAGCTTATAAATCTTGGTTTTGTGAGGCTTAGGGAAAGGTCCAAGCTGCCATAGATAGAATTAAGTTGTTTGAAAAACCTGTGCCAAGCAGTGACTAATGGCAAATACAACTTAGAATCCTACTTTAGCTCTCCTAAGCAAATAAATAAATAAATGCATACCAAGAAAGCAGCACTATTTGTTCGGCAGACACATGACAAAGTGAGAAACAAAGGCTGGAAGATGTTTATATTTTAATCATTGTTAATAGATTTAAATAGTTTGGCCTTGAGCATATGATCCTTTGCAGGCAAAGCTTCCGTAGGCTTCAGCAAGAATTGCACAGATGGGTTCTGGTTCTGCAAGTGCCTTATGCAGGCAGATCTTGCAAGGAGCCGCATTCTTGTTTTGACCCAAATAGGATTACTGATTTATCCCTTTCTAAAATGGCTGGGATTTTTAAAAGTGACCAAGGAAATTAGGTACCCAGGCCCATATTCACAAGTGTAATTAAACGTCTAACTCCCATTATATCCAATGGGCATTAGGCTCCTAAATACCTGTGTGCATGCAGACCTCAATTCCAATTGACTTTCAGTAGGGCTGAGTGCTAGGTTTTCTTAGGCCCCTGAAAATCCCATCACCTTCAGGTATATTTATTCTTTTTTTTCCCCCATGTTATTTCCATCTTCATATATTCTGGGGAAAACCTGCTCTGTTCTACACACTCTAGAATCCCCAGTAATATTCTGACCCCCCCTTTCCCTCACATCCTAGTCATCAGGGACATGTCCTCCCAAGAGATGCATGCAGATGCATCCCTCTGCTCATTCAGAGATCCATTGAAGTCTATGTACTTCACTTTGCAGGATTATGGCCTCATTGGGGACCCTGTAGGTCAATCAGAACTTAATTGTTTCTCTTATGGGTAAATATTTATTTAAAATAAAGTCCCTCCCTTTCCCTTCCCAAAAGCTTCCTACAGCATTCTACCAGTTAAGCTATTTCACCAAGGAGATAACATATGTTACTTTAGTAGAGGCTGGCCCAGCAATTTGAAGCATGGGAATTCCTGACTGAAATCTTCTGTGATACAAGACCCATAGCACCTTGGGTCAGTGATCCGAAAGTGATGCAGTTAGAACAAGAAGTTGTGTGTCCTCAAATTCCTAGCCCCAGCGTGAGGCTTCCCACCAGCAGTACAGATTGAAATGTTTCATATAAAATCTTTTGGGGCCCAAAGTGATCTTTTTCAAAGGGAACATTTTTAGAACATAAGAACATAAGAATGGCCATACTGGGTCAGACCAAAGGTCCATCTAGCCCAGTATCCTGTCTACCGACAGTGGCCAACACCAGGTGCCCCAGAGAGGGTGGACCGAAGACAATGATCAAGCGATTGTCTCCTGCCATCCCTCTCCAGCCTCTGACAAACAGAGGCCAAGGACACCATTTTATCCCCTGGCTAATAGCCTTTTATGGACCTAACCTCCATGAATTTATCCAGCTTCTCTTTAAACTCTATTATAGTCCTAGCCTTCACAGCCTCCTCTGGCAAGGAGTTCCACAGGTTGACTACACGCTGTGTGAAGAACTTTCTTTTATTAGTTTTAAACCTGCTACCCATTAATTTCATTTGGTGTCCTCTAGTTCTTCTATTATGGGAACTAATAAATAACTTTTCTTTATCAGCTCTCTCCACACCACTCATGGTTTTATAGACCTCTATCATATCCCCCCTCGGTCTCCTCTTTTCTAAACTGAAAAGTCCCAGTCGCTTTGACCTCTCCTCATATGGGACCCGTTCCAAACCCCTAATCATTTTAGTTGCCCTTTTCTGAACCCTTTCCAAGGCCAAAATATCTTTTTTGAGGTGAGGAGACCACATCTGTACACAGTATTCAAGATGTGGGTGTACCATAGTTTTATACAGGGGCAGTAAGATATTCTGGGTCTTATTTTCTATACCTTTCCTAATAATTCCTAGCATCCTATTTGCCTTTTTGACTGCCGCTGCACTCTGTGTCCCTCCCTTTCCCTTCCCAAAAGCTGCCTACAGCATTCTACCAGTTGAGCTATTTCACCAAGGAGATAACATATGCTACTTTAGTAGACGCTGGCCCAGCAATTTGAAGCATGGGAATTCCTGACTGAAATCTATTTTCCCAAATATTTTTTTTTCTTAAACTTTCCTGTTTCTCCCTGGAAAACAGGAAGATCAAAATTTCCATTCAGTGATTAGGGCTGTAATTTTGCTCATTTATTTTCCCCCACCTGGTTCCTTTTTTACTGACAAAATGAAAGCGGGTGGAAAGAGAAGCAACCTAGCCCTGCTGCATTATTACCAAGCTGTGTGCAAGGAATCCACTCTTGGCCGCGGTTCGCTCCTTCTGCTTTCCCTCAGTCCTAATACATTCTGTTAACTTCTCCTCTCCTCATTGCATTACTGCCCCCTTCAGCAGCTACTGCCTAGCCTCAACTCCTAGCCCCTTCCAGATGGGGATCTTTACCCTTCTCACATCATTCCCAGCAAAAACTTTGCTGAATAGATAGCAAATTTGGACTTGGTTTGGGCTTTTTCTGAGAGTAGAAGAGAGAGAGTAAGTGGAGCCCTGATCAATCCACTTCAGATGGAAGATTACAGATGAATGCAACACCCTCTTAGTCGGGAAGGAGTTTTGTCCAGCAGTGTAGGAGCATCTAGCAGCTCCTCCGGGTACACCCTCAGTAAACCTCTGTGCTCGTAGAAGTATGGAATAAGAGACCATTTCCTAAACTCTCAGGGACCGGAAAGCAGCTGGATTTCATCTGGTGTGGGGAATTCCCCAGCTGCCATAAATTCTGCAGAGCTGGCTCCTATACCACCTTCCTTCCAGTGCATCCAATGGAGCCTGGCACAGGGTGAATTTCATCCTTTACTAGTGCAACTGAAGTTTGCACGGTTTCTGCTATATTAAGCACAAGAGCTCAGGCACCAGTGCTTTCCGTCAGGAGCTTTTCACAAGAACTAAATTCACTTTCAAATACAATTTCTCCCTTTTTTTAAAGTCCCTAATTTTCCAACAGAGTCATTTCAGAGCTGAAAAGTTCTCTGTTTTATGGGTATCTCCAAACGACACCTATTGGAGCTGACCCATTCCGGAACTCAACCAACTCATTAACCAGAATTGGACGGTAACTAGTTCCTATGAGAAATGTAGGGTTGTGGTTTTAATAAAACATGTGGGCCAAATTAGAACGTAAATAAATGAATGACTCTCTAAGAATCCCAGATAGCATTTGCTGAGCAATGGGTCAGGCTAGATTTAATCTAAAAATCTTTCTGCTGCGTGTAAATGATTATGTCACAGCATTTGTCTTTAATTATTAAACTCTTTCCAAAAGCCTGACTCATAGCATGTTTCTCGGTTAACCACATAAACTTGTACTACAAGATTTGTCATATAGATTTTTTTTCCTACAGCACTGTTAAATCCTGGCTCCTGAACAAGGAAAGTAGTGATCTCTCAGAGAGACATACTTGATCTTTACAGTAGTGGCTGTCGGGGTTTTTGTTTTTTTGTTTTTTTAGAAAGTTTCCATATAAAGAAAAAATTACACCACTCAACTTTTGGCTCATGACGAATATTGTAATATGCTTAATACTAATATAAAGCTGCAACAATGAAAGTGTTTCATCAAATAAATCTTGTTAAATATGGTGCAACCTATAAAACAAAAGTCAAGAGAACTGCCTTATAAATCCAAATGCAAGGATTGTTGTACCATGTCTGGCAATTGGCCCACATACTCCAATCTCCATAGCAGCCAATACCAAACACTTCAGAAAAAAGGTGCAGATTCCCACGATATCCATAATTGTGTGATCTACCTGGCACTTGGAGAACATTTCTTGTGATACCATTTCAAATCATACACTATCCACTGTATCAGGGATCTCAAACTCCTGGCCCGCAGGCCAGTCTCTGCCAGAGCAATTGTGCAATCTATTCTGAGACTCCCAGTGGGCTGGGTGGGGTGAGGCGGACACCCTGTCCATTTCCAGTCCCGTCCTGCTATTGCCCCACCCTCCCCCGCATGACACCCCATCACCCTGGGCATGTGGCTTTGCAGATCACCTGGGGGCCTGGTGTCAAATGACGGTAGTGGTTGCCCCCCAACTCCCCTAAGTAGCAGGAGCCATGGGGAAGTGGAATGCTCTGGGACTGGCCTGAAGACCAGGAGCTTGAGACCCCTGCTTTATATGAACACAGAGAACTGGTTGAAAAAATTTGAAATTACAATAAGGAAAACAGGACAATATCGTCACAGGTATTCTGACATGTTTTCCACCCAACTCTAATAGGAACATGATTTGATAACTGAGTTTGAGATTTGCATTGGCGAATAAGATGACAAGGAAAACAGTAACAGGAAAACCAGTTTGCTTATATTAACTGGAAACTTTCATTGGTTTCAACCTATATCCTGATAATTTGGGCTTTATTCTGTGAGGGTCTGGTCACTGGTCCATCAGACTGGCAGGCAGTCAGCACAGGTTAAAACCAGGCATTCTTTCTTTTAAACGAAAGGACCACAGTGGGTAGAGGCGGTCAGTAATAATAAAAGGATTACAAGGCACTTTCAGGTGATCTATTTACCTCTCTTGCACAATGAATTCCAGTGTTGCATGTGACAAAGATACAAAGGTTTTATGAAGATTGTTACCCTAGCTGCTGTTTGTGCTGATTACAGGACTGACTCTCATCTAGTCAGTGAACAGGAAAAGTACCAGTGCAACGTGTGTATGTGACTCATCAGAACTCAACACAGCTCAGATATCAAATAACTAGCACTTAATGTTCCCAGTTAACTTCTTTTGACCAACTTGTAAAGTAAAAAACTTTTGGGAAGAAAACATTTTCAGCGGCAATTAAAAAAAATACATGTGGATAAATTGCCATCTGTTCATGGACATCCCTGGAGCATGGCTAGATGCATCATGTAAATTATTCACCACACGTTTTTTGTTTAGCTCTAAAGTTCAGAGAGAGGTTCAGGAAAAGCTGGAAGGAGAGCAGGAGAAAATGAGAGCAGAGAAAGAAGCCCTGGCAGCTGACTGAATAGGAGACATTACGGGGCATGGGTCTCTGTTTTTTCACTCTTTCTTTTCTTGTCACTCTGCCCGTAGGAATCTCTCTCTGCCTTGTACTCTTTGCTTTCTGTCTTTCACTCACTGGAAAATGTGCTGTAGGAAATAACCTTGCACTGGTACGGGATGAACTTTGCTTGATGACTTAGCAGGACTTTCTATACTAAGTTCTATTATTCTCTCTGAGCAGTCTGACCTGCCTTATCTGCTGCCAGGCCAGTTCCTTTCTCTTTCTTGCATTGTATGAAATGATTCCTCTATATTTCTAGATCATGTTCATGTCCTTACCTTCTAGAATTACTGACTCCTTTTCTTGTCAAAGCTCCACCTTCTCTTTGTAGTCTTCTCTATTCCTTGCGACTTTCTTTCCTCCCACTCCTCCTCCCATCCCTTCCTCAGCCACCAGCCCCTCGATATTTATAGCGCTAGCTTTACTTCTCAACAGTACTCAGCTGTCTATGTCATGGTGTTCTTAGCACTATTGTCACTCAAACGTTAGCTGCTCTTTCTCACTCCCACCATGTCTCAAGGGCCAGGACATTAAGGGTACGACTACACTGCAAGCTTCTTTTGGAATAAGTTTGACATGCATCTGACGAAGAGAGTCTTTGCCCATGAAAGCTTATGCTCCAATAAATCTGTTAGTCTAAGGTGCCACAGGACTTCTTGTTGTTTTTCCGGAAGGTATCTTCTGGAAAAGCTTATTTCGAAGTACGGCATCCATACTACAGGGAAGCCTCAAAATTAGTCCGAGGCAGGCTCCCATACTGTGGACACACTATCTTGACTTAGCTCCTCACTAGGGCCATTCTAAAATTATTCCTCCCCAGTGCCTCCTGGGGCTCTATTTAGACATAGCAGCAGAGGAGCATCCACATGCACCCTTTTCCAAAAAAGCTTTTTCAGAAAAGGGCTTATTCCTCGTAGAATGAGGTTTACCGCTGACTGAAAAAGCCCTCCATTATTAGGACACTTTGTCAAAATAACGCAATTGTAGTGTGGACACTGGTATTGTTTTTCTGGAATAATGGCTGTTATTCCAGAAAAACAGTGTCGTGTAGATGCACCCAAACAGAACTTAGACTCATCTCTCCCCAGGAAATCCCTTAAAACCTTTGGGGGCAGATTCTGTCCTACACCAGTGTATCACTTTGCCTGCAAGTTGGGGTGGGCATCAGGCAACTGGTGACAGCTCACTGATTCTGGGGCTGATCCCACACCGCTCAGAGCTGTTGTGAGGCAACTCTAAATTGTAAGAGTGACATAGACTCCTTCATGGACCTTGCACTCGTGGAGAACTGATGTTGCAAACAGAACTATGTCATACCACTTTTCCGAACCCCAAATATCTATCCCAGTGATGTGCCCATGAGCCAGAGCGAAGAGGAAGAGGCAAAGACCCATATTAGGCACAGTTATTCCCAGCAAAGAGTTACTCCACACCAAGGGAACACTGGGCTTGGAATCGGTATATAGATTGAGGTGTCTTTATGTCATGTGAATAAATAAACAAATAAATCAACCAACCCTGATGAGGGAAGCTGGCCAATTACATTCAAGTGCATAAAAGTTTTCTCCAAAAATATTCCTTTAATCTTAATCCCAACGCCTTGCTTTGTTACTCTTGCCCTCATAAAAAAAAAGTAATAAATTGTCATTTCACGCAGTAAGCAGAAGCAGACAAGTGGCAGGATTCTGCATGATGACAGAGTAACTGACCTGCACATGAAATACCACAGAAACATGTTGGTTTGAGATCCTGCGCTAGTTTGAGCAGACTGAATAATAAAAAGCGAGAGTCCTGAGAGAAAAATTAAACTTTCCATTCACAGAAGGTTGTTGCATGCTCACTAAACTCACAAATCCTGGCTGTTGCTTTGGTAAACTTAGTAAGACACAGAAAATTAATTTCATTTCTCAGTGACATTATTTTCTGGAATTTTCTATTGACATAACCTGTGGCGTAAGGGTGAGATCCAATAGACAATTGATATGAAATCATTACTCCAACAGAAAATAGTTTATACGTGTGCAGGGACACCAATAGGATTATCATGACATGGTAGTGAAAAAGTTAAAACAGGGACTATCCCAACAGCCCTTACAATGCTAATAGTTCCATTGCAAGACACAATAAATGAAATACTGAATTATATGGTTATACGTCTGTGTCATGAGGGGGCATCCTCGTGCCCGGGACACCCCTTGCCAGTCCTCCAAAAGTACAGCTTCTACTGTTAGGGCAAGTACGGCCTCACAGGCCTAGGCCCAACGTCCAGTTCACCCCCACTATGGTAAATACAGCCATTCTGGCCTAGTTCTAAAGTCTAGTACACCCCTTCTAGGGTAAATACAGCCACTCAGGCCTAGTCAGCTGGTAAGCCTCCCAAGGGCCTGTGAGTGGTGTTACTGTGCAGTTGAGGGGATGGTCGGGGGACCCAGGCCCTCCCTCTCCACCGGGTCCCAGCCCAGGGCCCTGTTGGCAGGGAAAGATTCCACGACCGGCTCAGCGGGGCCTCCAGCTGCAGTGCTCTGAGCTCCTGGAGGACAATCCTCTGCCCTGGGCCACTTCCTACTGTTCCCTGTGGACTGTGCGGACCTCATGGGTTTGGTCGTCATGTTAGTGTCCCGTGGATGGCCTTACTGACTGGGGCTACTGCGGAGGCTGTGGCGGCTGTGGCTGCGACTGCTCACAAGCTTGGTCCTGAGCTCCTTCTCCCCCGGCCGCGCACCCAACTGAGCTGAGTAGCTCTCTTTTTTCCTAGAGTAGCTGGAGCATGGCCAGTAAGCTAAAGGGGGTGTGGCCTCCCCTGCACTCCAGGTTGGGTTAACCCCCATCTGAACAGTGCGGGGTAGGGGAGCTGGGGGAATACACTGTCACAGTCTGATAAATACAAGTCTAAGGAGAACCATCGTTTCGTTTCTGAGTGAATTAAAATATTTCTGTCAGACAAAATTTGACATAATTACTATCATAGAATCATAGAATCATAGGACTGGAAGGGACCTTGAGAGGTCATCGAGTCCAGCCCCCCGCCCTCAAGGCAGGACCAAGCTCCATCTACACCATCCCTGACAGATGTCTATCTAACCTGTTCCTAAATATCTCCAGAGAGATATGTCTTCTTCTCTCACATGCCTAGAGTGGGCATGAGTGTCCCATTCTTTCCTAAGTAGAACTCTCCAGTGGAGTTAATAAAGAAATCTGATTAAAAATGGATGGGATGATACAATACAGTGGTATCTAAGGTACCACAACTATCCTTTAAGTATAGAGAAATGCTGCCTCTTATTTCTAATATATAAGGTGCTTGTAACTGTAGTGTCAGGATAGTCTTTAGTACAAAGACTGAGCAAATATCACCGTTTTCTCTTTGAAAACCCTGCCAGTAGGCTGAGGTGAAGTGCATGAGGGTAGACTTTCATCAGGTGCAACCTGGAAAAGTGAAGTTTAGTAGGTTTGTGGCTTGTAGAAGGCAAGGACATCTTCCCAGGAAGTGAAGCAGCAGTTCAGGAAGCCCCTCTCTGTCATCAGACTGCTGCTGTGTCTCAGACTCAAAGGAGGGTTGCAAGGTGGGAGATTTGGCTAATAGCAGAGAAGTCTCTACATCACTGAACTGAACTCCCTAACCAAGCTGTAATTACTCACACTGAGGCTGAAGATAATGAAGTCCCCCAAATCCAGGACATTTTGCGTGCTACTTCCAAGAAGCCTGAAATGCAGGCCATATCAGAATGGAGCAAAACCTCAGAGTGCAACCACACATAAAGGGCATGTCTACACAGCAGGGCTAACCTCGAAATAAGCTATGCAACTTGAGCAACACTAATTGCATAGCTGAATTTGAAATAGCTTATTTCGGCTATTGGCGCTGTCTACACAGCACTTATTTTGAAATAGAGCACTCTTCCTCTGACTTTCCTTACTCCTCATATAATGGGGGTTATAGGAGTTGGAGTAAGAAGCCCGTTATTTCAAATATTTATTTAGAAATAACGGGCTTGCTGTGTAGACATAGTCTAATAGGGTATGTCTATACTACCACCCTAGTTTGAACTAGGGTGGTTAATGCAGGCAACCGAAGTTGCAAATGAAGCCCGGGATTTGAATTTCCTGGGCTTCATTTGCATCTTGCCGGGCACCGCCATTTTTAAATGTCCGCTAGTTCGGACTCCGTGCCCGCGGCTACACGCGGCACGGACTAGGTAGTTCGGATTACACTTCCTATTCCGAACTACCGGTACACCTCGTTCCACAAGGAGTAACGGTAGTTCGGAATAGGAAGCCTAATCCGAACTACCTAGTCCGTGCCGCGTGTAGCCGCAGGCACGGAGTCCGAACTAGCGGACATTTAAAAATGGCGGCGCAAGATGCAAATAAAGTCCGGGAAATTCAAATCCCAGGCTTCATTTGCAACTTCGGTTGCCTACATTAACCACCCTAGTTCGAACTAGGGTGGTAGTGTAGACATACCCATAGACATTACACAAAACACAATTATCCATGACTTTAAGATGAAGCAAGCCTTATGTATTGTATGGAATTCAAACTTTTGGCACCAGACTTTGCCCTCACCTGACAACATCTTAAAGGCAGAGGAGATTACCCAATAATTGAAAAATAAATCTAAGATTATTCCATGAGGTATAAATTGACATTTTACTGCTTATGAGTATTTTACTATAATTTACAAACTGCATTCTATCATTCATTGTATATGTAAACGGAACACTTGGCTCTGACCCAAGCAAATTTTGGCACATGTCAATGGCCTACAAGCCTCTAGGACTCTCACAAAAATGTGAGTCTATATTTTATGTGGCTGTGTACTGATGAATGGAATGTTTTAAAAAAGAGCAAAGTGAGTCACGTAGCCATGAATCAACAAATAAAATGTCCTGAGGCAGGTCCCAAATGGGAATCCCCTCAATTTATGACGATGTACTGCAGGACATTCATGTTTTGAAGTGATCTCCGGGGTCTCTGTGATGAAGACTGGTAACACAGCAGACAACTGCCTTTCCTTCCCAGCTCTTAAAGGGGAGCTGCTCACTAGGGCAGTGAGGAACACATTTGTATTGACTCTGGAACCAAGTCAATTCAGCCTGGATTCAAGAGTCAGAACATTCATTGGAGAGCGATTATGTTAAGTATATGGGCCAGAGTTACATAACTTACGGGGTCCTCCATATTTTCCAACAAGAACCACGGATTTGCATTATTCATCATTTTAAAATATGCTTGATCAGTTGTGGACAGTACATTGGTTTGTTATTACCAGGTGCTAAAGACTGCACTGATAAATTAATTGTCAATACTTACACTGAGAGCAGTTTTAAGCAAAATCTCATGTCTCAGTAGGTTCATCTTACATATTCTTTGTGCCACAGAAATTTAATGGGTTATTTATTCTTTCTGTTCACACCATATTGAACCAGCCTTACAATCCATAAACAGTTTAATAACCTTCCTTTTACAGCATGGAATTCGCAAACTATTTTTGCCACAGACTTTTCAGTATTTCTCCCAACAGCCATTCATTTTATCTTTAAAAAGAGGAGACTGGCGCTACGAATTAGGAATGGAAGAACTGCCCCACCTATCAAAACCAGCGAGTCTAGCAGAAGCATATCCAATTCATGATACATCTGTAACTATCTGCCTTCTATAAATCAACAAGACTTCACGAGAAAATCTCATTCCACAAAACTGAAATTTTCAATTTGAAAAAATCAAACTGAAAGATTTTGTTTCTTGTCAAGCCAAATCAAAATATATCAGTTTGTCAAACCAAATCTAAACACCATATTTAGGGGGCCAGGGTGTGAGTCTGACAATCTGGCTACATCTAGACTGCAAGCTTCCGGAAAAGCTTATTTAGAAAGAGAGCGTCCACATAGCAAAAGTACAATGAAAGAGCAATATGCTTTTTTGAAAGATAGCGTCCATATTGATTGGATGCTAACTTGCATTTAAGTTGTGATTAGTCTGGATGGAGTGGCCACCAGGGCACCTGTGTTATTTCCTGGAGGTCTCTTCTTTCGAAAGAACTCCCTCTTCTGCATCTACACACACCTTTTTCCAAAAAAGCTTTTTCAGTAAAAGGCTTTTTCTTCGTAGCATGAGGTTTACCACCATTGGGAAAAAAAACCTTCTCTTCTTTTGACTTTCTGTATTGTTTTTCTATTGACAAGTATTGTTTTTCTATTGACAAGTATTGTTTTTCCAGAAAAACAGCCATTTTTCCGGAAAAATGCTGCATGTAGATGCCCCCTCTGTGTTCACCTGAGCTGCTGTAATATTTCCTCGGAGCTGTAATTTAGAGCCTCATGATGCTATTTTCTCTTAGGCTATGTCTAGACTGCAAGCCTCTTTCGAAAGAGAGCGTCTAGACTGCACGTTGAACTTTCGAAAAAGCGGCTTGCTTTTTCGAAAGAAAGCACCCAGTGAGTCTGGATGCTCTCTTTCGAAGAAGCCCTATTTACATTGAAGAACACCTTCTTTCGAAAGAGGAACTTTCGAAAGAAGGCGTTCTTCCTCGTGAAATGAGGTTTACCGCCATCGAAAGAAAAGCCGCGTTCTTTCAGTTGAATTTCGAAAGAACGCGGCTGCAGTCTAGACGCAGGTGAGGTTTTTTCGAAAAAAGGCTACTTTTTTCGAAAAAACCCCTGAGTCTGGACACAGCCTTAGAGAGTGGGCTTCCTTGTTGGGTTACATTTTCCACAATGCACCATCCAAAAAATATTTAGATGAGAATTTTTTAACCATCCTCACCTCTCAACAGAAGATGAAATCCTGCCCTTACAGATGTGATCCTGGGTTTGAGGAAAAGGAATGAACATTTGGCCAAGCATAAAAACCATATTCCTAGTGCAGGGCAGAATTGCTCAAAGTGTGCCTGAAATAACATGCTGATGCTCTATGAAGGAGCTGTGTTCAACATTGACTAATGTAACTCGGAATTGGCAGAGATGCTTAATGACGTCTTTGTTTCGGTCTTCACCAAGAAGTCTGAAGGAATGCCTAACATAGTAAATGCTAGTGGGAAGGGGGTAGGTTTAGAAGATAAAATAAAAAAAGAACAAGTTAAAAATCACCTAGAAAAGTTAGATGCCTGCAAGTCACCAGGGCCTGATGAAATGCATCCTAGAATATTCAAGGAGCTGATAGAGGAGGTATCTGAGCCTCTAGCTATCATCTTTGGAAAATCATGGGAGACAGGAGAGATTCCAGAAGACTGGAAAAGGGCAAATATAGTGCCCATTTATAAAAAGGGAAATAAGAACAACCCAGGAAACTACAGACCAGTCAAACTTCTGTGCCAGGGAAGATAATGGAGCAAGTAATTAAGGAAATCATCTGTAAACACTTGGAAGGTGGCAAGATGATAGGGAACAGGCAGCATGGATTTGTAAAGAACAAATCACGTCAAACCAATCTGATAGCTTTCTTCAATAGGATAACAAGTCTTGTGGATAAGGGAGAAGCAGTGGATGTGGTATACCTAGACTTTAGTAAGGCGTTTGATATGGTCTCGCATGATATTCTTATCAATAAACTAGGCAAATACAACTTAGATGGGGCTACTATAAGGTGGGTGCATAACTGGCTGGATAACCGTACTCAGAGAGTAGCTATTAATGGTTCACAGTCCTGCTGGAAAGGTATAACAAGTGGGGTTCTGCAGGGGTCTGTTTTGGGACCGGCTCTGTTCAATATCTACATCAACGATTTAGATATTGGCATAGAAAGCATGCTTATTAAGTTTGCAGATGATACCAAGCTGGGAGGGGTTGCAACTGCTCTGGAGGATAGGGTCATAATTCAAAATGATCTGGACAAATTGGAGAAATGATCTGAGGTAAACAGGATGACAAATGTAAAGTGCTCCACTTAGGAAGGAACAATCAGTTTCACACATACAGAATGGGAAGCGACTGTCTAGGAAGGAGTACGGCAGAAAGGGATCTAGGGGTTATAGTGGACCACAAGCTGAATATGAGTCAGCAGTGTGACGCTGTGGCAAAAAAAGCAAACATGATTCTGGGATGCATTAACAGGTGTGTTGTGAGCAAGACACGAGAAGTCATTCTTCCGTTCTACTCTGTGCTGGTTAGGCCTCAGTTGGAGTATTGTTTTCAGGTCTGGGCACCGCATTTCAAGAAAGATGTGGAGAAATTAGAGAGGGTCCAGAAAAGAGCAACAAGAATGATTAAAGGTCTAGAGAACATGACCTATGAAGGAAGGCTGAAAGAATTGGGTTTGTTTAGTTTAGAAAAAAGAAGACTGAGGGGGGACATGATAACAGTTTTCAGGTATCTAAAAGCGTGTCATAAGGAAGAGGGAGAAAACTTGTTCATCTTGGCCTCTGAGGATAGAACAAGAAGCAATGGGCTTAAACTGCAGCAAGGGCAGTTTAGGTTGGACATTAGGAAAAAGTTCTTAACTGTCAGGGTAGTCAAACAGTGGAATAAATTGCCCAGGGAGGTTGTGGAATCTCCATCTGTGGAGATATTTAAGAGTAGGTTAGATAAATGTCTATCAGGGATGGTCTAGACAGTATTTGGTCCTGCCATGAGGGCAGGGGACTGAACTCGATGACCTCTTGAGGACCCTTCCAGTCCTAGTATTCTGTGATTTTGTGTTTCAAACTAAGGCCAGGCCTACACTAAAAGGGAACGTCGAAACAAGATACATAACTCCAGCCACGTTCATTACATAGCTGGAGTCGACATACCTTGATTTGAGTTTCCCCACCATCCCCAGAGTGGAAGGCCAATAGGAGCAAATGTTCCTGCCAGCTTCCCTTGCTACTCACACAAGCGGGCATACTGGCCACCAGCAGGGGTGCCCTCTGACTTTGATTTAGTGAGTCTTAACTAGATTTGCTAAATCAAACTCTGGAAGATTGATCGTGGCAGTATAGATCTTCTGTTTACTGAAGACGTGTCCTGGTAGTGCCAGCTGGTGAGCCAGCCATGTCCTTTAGCTGACAGATTCATGGCCATGCTGTTCTGGCAGGCAGTAGATGTATTTATCATTACTGCATCCCTTTTGTACAATGGGATGGGGAAGGAGCTGTGTGTTCTTTTTGCCCCTAAGTACATGGATTATGTCTGGGTGAGGCAATCCATGGAATGAACAATTAATCCAAGTTTAATGCAAGACACACAAAAGCATCATGCCTCACTATAGACACTGTTACATATTTCATACATCATATATGTGTGAATCTTGCATTTTTACTAGTATGAAGGCATCTACTGAATCCATTAAATACAGGGCAGGATTCGGCCTATAGAATTCTAAATCAAAACAGTAATTCCACTGAGAAGTCTAGACTTGAGCATTCAAGGCAAAACTTTTGAAAGAAGCTTTTTCCAGTGCAGTTCGGAGAAAAAGGTATCACACACATGAGCAAATTCCACTTTTTTTTTTTGTTATTTACAAAAGATCCTTTTGCCTACCTATATATGATACTGTAAACCCTTCACAACTTCCCTGGGGGCTGCAGTCAAACCTCAAAATGGGTCAAAATATATGAAGCAGCGCTATCCTCTGCTCCAAAAAACAAACAAAGAATATTCCACTCTTTTTTTTTTTTTCAGGTGGCATTGCTGAAGTTGCAGAAATTAAAGCAGGCTGGAAGCAGCTGGCATACTGGGAAATTATGTAGATTTTCACTCCATCATTTGCTCTTTAAAAACAAAACTACTTTATATTCACTAGCATCCCCTGCCGTAGGTGGTAATCTATGTAGTTGTGTCTACTAAAAATCCTAATGTCAGTGAGACACATTTGATAAATTTAAGAGCTGCATAATGTCTGCCCCCATAGGTTGTTTTCTGCTAGAGGAGGTCAGCAGTGAAATTATTTTGTTGGACCTGATGTCCTTCACTACTAGTATGTGAGCTAAAGTTCACTGAAGATATGGGAGTCTTTCAGCTTTGTATCAGGCTCCCAGTATTTTCTCTCCTTTGGCTTCTGGGTGGGATAGAATATGATTCTGTTTTCAGTCTTCTACTGGGGCTGGCTCCAGATTTAAAAGCTCTTTGTTTCCCTCATTTCCCAGAGTGTAATTTTATATCAGAATGAACTGAAACGTCTCTTGAAATAGGAGAAACTGATGGTGGCAGTGGATCACGCCTGAAGGATGGCAGTCATTTAATGTGACACACACACTGCACCAGTTGTAATGGCTTTCACAGTGGGAAACCCTGGACTGCATGCAAGAGGTCCTTCCTCAAGTGACGATCCATTGTGTCTCTTTACCTCCTTCTTCTGACCTCTTTACTGCTTCCCTTCCAACTTTTCCTAGTTCCCGTTCTATTGTGTCTTCCTGTTTTCTTTCCTCCCCCTTTCTGTGTTTCCTTTCCTTTCCTTTCCTTTCCTTTCCTTTCCTTTCCATTTGCTCTTCTTTTTTCTCCCCTTCCCTTTCCTTATTCTCCTTTCTCTTTTCTCCTCCCCTTTCCCGTCTCCTTTCTATTTTGGAATTCTACCCCCCCCATCTCCTCCTCCTTTTCTTTTAAAATAACTCTTGTTCATTCTCCTTTGCTCTATTTTTATATATGTTACAATCCTGAGATAGAGAGAAATCAGAGAGCAAGGTTATAAACCACATAAACCAGTCCTCTGCACCATAAGCTGAACTTGTTTCCCATGTTTGAAAGGAATGACTGAGAAATATTCTAGATTCTGTCAGCCGCCTTTAATAAAAGTGGTTTTTGATATTCATATCAGTTCAGATGCTGACTGGTGCTCATGTTTTTCCTTTTATTGGATTTGACATAAACATCCACAACCGCAACTCTTGCCAGCGTTTGTTTTCCCTTTTGTACCAAATGAAGAACACAATAATTTTGCCAGTAGATTTTGTGATCTGCAAAGTATTTGTACTGCCTAATTTATTTTTTTAAACAAAAAGAGGTGGGGCTAGAATGATTCAAAGAACCCATTACACACTTGACTCTCGGTTCTCCTACAGTCTCCCATGAAGTCAGTGCAATGGCCTTCGTTTTACCACAAGGACCATGTCACTGAAAGTGGCAGGCATCATTGGTGCACAAAACACAGTTTCCCCGGATATGTATTTCACAAAGGATCCAGAGCTTCCCACTGAGGCCCAGCTAAAAAAAAATCACCAAGCCTATGAGCTGTCTCTTAGGATACAGATAAAGTAAAAGCATTAATAAAAATATCATTTGGCAGGGACCAAAGCCTCCTGTTTCACACAGAAAAGGAAGAAAATCCCTCTTATGGTATGGCTGAGGCACACTTGGTTCCCAGGAGAAATGTTCCATAGTTTTGAGTATGGGTATGTGATATAGCAATTACCACTGTTAATAAAGATGGGGTATGTCTACACTACAACGTTAATTCGAACTAACTTAGTTCGAATTAGTTAATTCGAACTAAGCTAATTCGAACTAATGGATCCAGACTAAAAAACTAGTTCGAATTAGCGTTTTGCTAATTCGAACTAGCATGTCCACATTAAGTGGACCCTGAACCGGGCTTAAGGATGGCCGGAAGCAGTGCCGGCAGGGCATCAGAGAAGAGCTTAGAGCATGGAGATGCTTTCTCAGGCTAGCCGAGGGCTGCGCTAAAAGGGTCCTGACCCACACCCTGGACAGACAGTTCTCAGGGGTTCCCCGCTTGCAAAGCAGTCCTGGCTTGGAGTGCCCGGACTACCCACACTGGGCACATCACACCACTCGGACATCAGCCCGGCTGCACTTGCCGCAGGCTGCCATCTGGGGAGAGGGGGCAATTGGGAGGCTGCAGGAGAGCTTCCACCCCTAGAAGCCCGCAGAGCCAGCCCAGTCCTCCCCATCGGGGGCTCGTGCCCCATTCCTCCCTCACCTCCTTCCACTTACCCTTCCCTAGCCCCTCTTCTTGATGTACAAAATAAAGATAACGTGTCTTCCAAAATGGAATCTGTCTTTATCGAACAAAACTGGGGGAGACTGGGAAAAGGAGGTGGGAGAGGGGAAGAGAGAGGCTGGGAGAAGGGAGGGCAACTAAAATGATCAGGGGTTGGGAACAGGTCCCATATGAAGAGAGGCTAAAGAGACTGGGACTTTTCAGCTTAGAAAAGAGGATACGGAGGGGGGACAGGATAGAGGTCTCTAAAAGCAGGAGTTGGGTGGAGAGGGTGCATACAGAAAAGTTCTTCATTAGTTCCCATAAAGAAGGACTAGAGGACACCAAAGGAAAGGAATGGGTAGCAGGCTTCAAAGTAGTAACAGAAAGTTGTTCTTCACAAAGCAAAGAGTCAACCTGTGGAACTCCTTGCTGCAGGAGGCTGTGAAGGCTAGAACTAGAACAGAGTTTAAAGGGAAGTGAGATCAAGTCATGGAGGCTGGGTCCATGGAGTGGTATTAGCCAGGGGGTAGGAGTGGTGTCCCTGCCCAAGGTTTGTGGAAGGCTGGAGAGGGATGGCACGAGACAAATGGCTTGGTCACTGTCTTCGGTCCATCCCCTCCAGGGTCCCTAGCGTTGGCCGCTGTTGGCAGACAGGCTACTGGGCTAGATGGACCTTTGGTCTGACCCAGGACGGCCATTGTAAGCTCAGGGTTCAGGGTCGGGGGTCTCACTGGACCCCCTTGATTCTCTTGCACACCTGCTCCTGGGTGGCCAGGCTGGCAGCTCTCCTGCCCTAGACGGCCACTTTCCTGTGCCTAGTGCAGAGATTGTAGACGAGGTCCACGATGTCTGCACTAGCCGAGGCGGGTGCCTGCCTCTTGCAGTCCCGGGCAAACTCCCGGGAGCCGCCAGGCTGGTCCTGGGAAGAGGGGGAGGGCTGGGGGGCATCGGGTGGGTGGCTCGATCCGTGCCAGGTGCAGGGTCTGCTGGCTGGGTGCTGGCAGTCTTGCACCTGGCACGGGCACCGTAGCCAGCCCGTGCCCCTTTAAGGGGTCCGGGGCCGGGAGGGGGGCAGAAGAGTTTCCCTGGTGTTGGCCAGAGTAGCCACCAGGGAAAGCTGGGGAGGGCTAGCCTCCCACTAGTTCGAATTAAGGGGCTACACACCCCTTAATTCAAACTAGCTAGTTTGAACTAGGCTTAATCCTCGTAAAATGAGGTTTTCCTAGTTCGAACTAAGTGCTCCGTTAGTTCGAATTAATTCGAACTAATGGAGCACTAGTGTAGCGCCTATCAAAGTTAGTTCGAACTAACGTCCGTTAGTTCGAACTAACTTTGTAGTGTAGACATACCCTAAATGGCAATCTGCAAATACCACAATCAAGTGAAATATCAATCAGGGTAAAGTGCAAGTTAGGGGCCAAACTGTGCCCAGAGGCCTCTCTGGCCCTGAGGACTGCAGCTGTGCTCGATGAGCAGAGGTTATCTGAACTTGGTACAACTGCAACGCAAGCAGAGCGCCATGAAGATGGGAGGCTGGGAATAACAGCCAGGGATGCACATTAATCCTTAGTGCTTAGCACAGCTCACTTACAGAGCTCCAGGGTGCACTTGCTTGCACACTTCTTACTGCTTGCTGCTAAAAGGCACGAAGCAGGGTGGGATGCAGACGCAGTTGGACAAGCCATACTGCGTCCATATAGTGCCAATGGCTGCACTAGTTGCTCCTTTGTTGTGCTCAGAGAGCATTAAGGAAGTATACTGTGCAAGTCCTGCCTGGCAGGATATGGGCCAAGGTGTGGGGGGGGTGTGTGTGTGTGGAAGAAGATTCTGTGCTCATTTATCTCACTTACTATAGGGGTGTGTGCAAGAGCCACAAATTATCCCTAGCTATGGATATATTGATGTCCTGGCCTGTTCCTCAACCCAAATGTGGCTATATGGCACCTCCTTACTCCCCTGTGTGGGCTACCCATTTTGCAGGTCAGGGTATGGGTGGGAGAGCAATCACGATCTGGCCACCTCTCCTGCATAGGTGGACAGGGAGTAGGCCAAGCTTTTAAACCTCCCCCTACATGATGGTCTCTGCAGCTGACCTGGCCCGGGCATAAGTGACCTGGTACCTGCTTAAAGGCTGAGTCCTACTCTGGTACCTGATGTGCTCCCAGAGCAGTCCACCTATGTGCTGCCCTTTCCACCAGGCCTTAGGATACACCCACAATCTCCACCTGCGAGAGTCTTATCTAGGGTTTTATCCAAAGCCCAGTGAAATCAATTGAGACATTCTCTGACTTTAATGGGCTTTGGCTCAGGCTCCTATTCACTTGGGGTTTTGCAGTGGAACTTTGCTGCAGTGCACGCAGTGAGGACGTGGGGCTATCCTGGGGGCAGAGTCTATTTCATTACTATCAATGAGCTGTGCATTTTTACGAGTCCTTGAAGCCTGTAGAATAATTGCATTTTATAAATAAAATAATTAAATTTAAAAAATGTTCCTGGCAACAATGCGTCCTGTTGTCTAATATGCCAAGGATGTCTGCACAGAGGTACTGTATGTTCTGACATTCTATTGATTTCTTTTTCAACAGACCATCACTAGGACAAAGTAACACAACTGCTGCAATGGAGTATAGCACAGGGGTATTTTGCTTGGGCAAAAGAAAAGCTATTTGTAGATTAGAGAGGGACACAAAACCTCTAGTGAAAAATACTCCATCTTCTTCTCCTCCTCCCACACCATAAAAATGATTTAAAGTTATTCTGAGTCTGATTCTTGGGACTTAAAACTGCTTCTCTGACCTTCCCGTGGCCACAGTGCTTATAGTCCTAATGCTGGTATCAATGTCTTTGCTTGCTAGTTAAGCCAAATGCTGCCTGTCTTGAAAAAGGCTCCCTGTTGATTTGGCTGCCCTGCCAAATGTAGCAAAGCAAGGCATATCTCAATAAAAGAGGGAGGAGTCCTTCAGGGTCCTTTCATTCCATTACTCCTTGCAATAGCTAGAGTTGTTCCAAAAAATGGGTTCTTTCCAGCTGACTATTTTCACTTTTTGTAGGAACCCCACCCGCCAAAAAAAAAGCATGTTTTAGAAAACTAATGAAAAACCAAAACATTTTCCGTTTTTTGGTTTTTCAAGAAAAATTGGAAATTGCCTCTCCACTGCTAGCCTTGTTCACCTTCTCCTCACTGCTTCTCTCCAGCCTGTCCTCCCAACTCGGCCCCATATTTCACTTCCCTGTCTTCTTTTCCTCCCTCTCTCAATGTCAGTTGCCTTCTTTCCCATTTCCTTACCCACAATAACTCCCTAATTTACATAAATGAAAAAGAAGGGTAATGAGGCCAGGAGAATGTGCCCATCATCCTAGTCACTTTGCTTTTGTGTTATGTGCCTCTCTACACTCATCCACCTGGGCTTGGTGTGTGTTGGGGGTGGGTTGTTTGATTTAGTATAGGGACAGGGTTTGCATGTGGGAGGTCGTCTTCACCTGTGAGCAATTTGGGACAGGGACTGCGCCTTCTGATGTGCACCAGAAACTATGAAGATGATGAAATAAACGTTGATCCCACCGACTATTAGCCATCCCCCATCCAAAAGCCTGGGAGGAAAAGATGGGATGTGAACTAAGAAGGCCCATGTGCGAGTTGCAGAAGCAAGGATTATTCCTGAAGACTTCTCTGGCAGCAGCCACCTTCCATTCCCAAAGAGGAAGTGCCAGCGTGGGTGCCACCTCTGATCACACCAGCAGCAATGTGGGCCAGACGGAGAGGTGCACTTTCAAGTAACCAGACCTCAGACCCTTTGGATCTTTATATATGTGGCATGAGCAAGAGGAAAACACTCTTCTCAAAAGCAACCTCTTAGCTATAAGCCCCTCAGTCAAGTCTTCCCATAGCATATGCTGCTCCTCTCTGGAAACTAGAGGATTCAAGGATCATTTTTTGAGGAAGAACGACTCTTGTGCAAAAGGGGGTTTTTGCACAAAAAGGAGCCATCACACAGCTCTTTTTTGTGCAAAAACCTCTTGCTCAAAAGGGATCCGAAGAGGAAATGCAAATGAGAGCATGGCATATGCAAATGAGTGCTCCATTTGCATTTCCTCTTGTGGAAGAGGCTTGTAGTATAGACGTTGCCTGTGTGTTTTAAATTCCACAACAGGTTCACTCTATGACCTCAAATGCCAGCTGGAAACCTATTGTTAGGGAACATGGATTCTGGAAGGCTGACTTGATAGGCTCCCAACTCCATTTAATTATCAGACTGGTATTCTATCCTAGATTCAGTTTCTGGCATAGTTCCAGAGAAAACACACCACCACAGCCTAGAGTTAGCCTCAAAGGGACAACCCAGGATGTAATCACACACCAAAGTTACAGAAGATGGTTGCACTTCTTCAGTCACCGTGGCACCCATTTATGTTCTGCTAACTCTTTTGGCTGGTTCCTCCAGTCCAAGAGTGTTATTCCTCTCTTGCCAAGATTGAGACATAGCCAGCTCGTCAACCTACAAGATCCACGTGCTATTATAGAAAGTGGTTTAAACAGGTGCTTTTCCTCAAACTACTCTAAAACATCATATGCAGAAGGTTTGGTTTTATTAACAAAGAAATTAGCAATAACTTGACATTCACCCCAAGCCTTCTATCCAGGTTTGGCTACCCTCAAAGTCCTAACTTCAAGACAGCTCAGTCTACATGTTAGATCCTGAGTCCTTACGACGCCAACCCCCTCTCCTATGTCCAGCTGAGATAACTGACCATCTTCCTCAATCACTCAATAAGACCAACTTCACCCTTTCCAGCAGGATCAACACCTAGTAACAGAACAGGGCATTTCAGATAAACCCTGCCAACCTCTTACTATTGGGATATTTGTCTCACTCCTCCAGCAATGCTAACATGAGCGAGATGCAGAGATTAATGTTATTGGGATACTGAATACTTCTCAGGTTGGCCGGCACAATGACTCCCTACATAATGTACACACTGAATAGAAGGCATGAGTGTATACCCCTGTGGCACCTTGCAGAAGAGAACTCTTGGAAAGATGGAACAGATAGATGTTGCCAACCCTCCAAGATTGTCCAGGAATTAAAGATTGTGTCATGTGATGAAACCTCTAGGAATGTATCCAATCAAAATTGACAATCCTATCCTAGCTTTCATTTGAGTTCTTCTAGAATGATTAAAATGGAGCCACTCAAGCAAACATCAATTTGCTCATGCTACAGTTTACAGATGAGTCAACAGACCCTCATTGCCAGTGTGTCCAAAGCTGCTGGAAAATACAAAATGAGCATTTATTAGGGCAGGCAACACATTACAGGACTGAACCCTGTATTAAAAGTGGGGTGAGATGCTGCCTTTTGAACAGAATGAATTCATCACAGACACAAGCCAGTAGGAGAAAAACATCCAAATCCTGGACAACATTACATAGCCCACATAAATCATAATAGGGGATTTTCCAGTGGAAGAAACGTTACCTCATACTTATGAAACTAGTAGTTGACCTGTCTTCTTATTGTACTAAGAGTAAATGTAATTGCAAGGATTTTGTTCTGCATTTTTTGCTTGCATGTTTGGCTAATTCTTAGTCATTTGTTATAATAAGAGCTGCGAATTTATTCCATAACAGTGTCCTAACCTCAGCATTAAGTTAGTACTTTAGATGTTTAAAATCAATGTCTTACAAGACTCACTGTTTCCATAGGACAATACATTTTCCTCTCACAATTATTCCTCATGTTTTACCTATTATTGAACATTTTATGAAATTCCTCAGAGAATAAAATAGCAGCTTTATTTATGAACAAGTGACGTCTGACACAAAGGGGAAAATAAGGGTTATATAAGAAAAAAATCCATACGCCAGACACAAATATTTCCTGTATTTGGAAAAACAACACCACTCACCAGATTTTACATCTAAAGCTCTCTAGCTAAAGATTTCATGGTTTCGTGTTAATGGCCTGCTTCTGACAAACACAGAAGGCATAAGCACTTCTGTACCATGTTCAGGTCGGGTGGAAAAATCATTCACAGACATACAAAAGATACTGAAGTATGGCTGAAGGGATAAAGTGTGTGTGTGTGTCTGAGAGAGAGAGAGTTCCAAAATCTGTTGTGTATAACATTCCTGAAAACAAAACAGTCATTTTAAAGGAAAATGATCTGTATCAGAAATCTGTATAATATTAGATAAATAAGTTAGGAATAGTATGTAATGTATCTATTGACTTGCAACATGCCAGATAGACATGTGTTTGTTTGATTTTTATGAAGTATTTATAACTTTCCATTGCTGAGCATTGGTGATGGCCTGAAAAAAACTGGGTTTTAGTTTATGCAAAACTTCTTTGGTCCAAGTTATAGATTTACAAACCCAGCAACAGTGACTCTTCTCATCCCAGTTCAATTTCTCCTGAACAAACCAAAGTCTGTGGGGAAGAGGAGGTGGTCGGATAAAACCAGAACACCCTGAACTGCTGCTTCATCAAGATCCAAAGTGGGGGGAAGGGACATTGTTAGCTTCAGATGCAGCTCCTCTGTGCAAGTTACTGCAGTATTTTACCAGCTGATCATGTTTCCCAAAGAGCTACCAGCCAGACAAGAATAGGAGGAGTGCACTGTTCTCTGTTCCCGACATGCCCACAGCATGGTGTGAGAGGCAGTGGTCACAGCAGCTGGATATGCTGGCTTTATGCAGGTGACCAAATATGGCCATATTCTGTCCCCTTTTACACCACCAGAGTGACACAGAGGACCTTGTCGTGGGGCAAGGGGGCTGGAATCTAGTCCACAAAGTTCAGATCAAAATCTGATCTTCTGTAAAGTACAATAACCCTGAGGGCGAGTTTGGCAAAAGCAGAGAAATACCTGAGCCACAAAAGTTCAGGTCCAAATGAATATTTCCCCAAATGCTTCAAGAGCTCAGATTAAGGTTCATTTCTAGATAAATGACTCCAGTTTTGGTTCATCTTCATTAAAAATAGTCCTTTATTTTGCTTTGGCCCTTGAAAAAGAAAATTAGCCTAAGTGTTCTGGTTGCTATTCCAGCATTGACAACATGGTAGCTGATGTTTGGATAAGAATGTACTACTTGGCCTCATTTTGGGTCTTTGTAGACCGTCATGTCAGCACTGCACATCATTTGTTATTGACAGTGTCACCTTTCTCTATCAGGTAGGGCAGGATGTGATAAAAGGACTGCTTCAGGAGGCTGCCCTTGATAAGAATAGCACTGGGCTCAGAAAATTGCCCTGATTCATTAAAGATATTTTTCCTTTTTTTAGTTTATACTTTTGTCCTAAAGGGAAGACAGAGGGAAACAAGTGGGGGAAAGAGGAGAACATTTACTGGAAATACAACTATCTATAAACGATCTGCTACAGAGGCCATATTTTGCCATAGAGTGGACAGGTTGGAACTCCCTGATCTGGCATCCTCGGGACTTGACCAGTCCTGGATGAGGGAATTTGCTGGACCAGGGAAGGACATTTCTGGCTCCCCCTATCCCTGGCCCCCTTCAGTACTGGCCAGCCTTCTGGCTGGCTCCCCATCTGCTGCTGTCCCCGCTGCCTTGCCAACCCTGCTGGGCAGCCACATGCCAGGGGCCCAGCCCTGCCAAACAGCCGCGCACCATGGCTTCGGGCCCTGACAGACAGCCCCGCTGCTGTACGCTGGGCGGCCCTGCTGGAATCTCTCTGCAGGCAACCCATTGTCCTGCTAGCCCCAGAGGGCTTCTTGCTGCTGGCTCTCTGCTGGGATTCTGGTCCTGCAACATCCATGCTGGACCTTAGATGTTGCCAGACCAGAGTGTCCCGGTTTAGAGAGTTTCAACCTGTACTAATTATATAATTTATAGTCAACACATTCAAACTTCTCTAAAAATCAAGCAAAATAATAGAAATGTATCCTTATTATACCTTCACTAAAGCAGGGTAATTTAGGCCCTGTATTTCTAAATATATGGACTTTGTCATAGATTTGGAAGAATATTTCCCAAGTTAGCTAGATCACTGTAATCACCATAGAGTACTACCTCAGTGTATGATAAGGCCTTTCATACTTTTCCAGTTTTTTTCAATAGTCATGTTTATAATCCCTGGACATGAAGTTGTATATATGATTTACATTCAATAATGTTCCATAGAATTTGCAATGACACTCTTATTTGAGAACAACAAGGATTCCCTGTTGTAAATGAGGGAATAGTTTAGCCTATAAAAATTACTGTTAATGTTGATGCATGAAAAAGAAAGAATCCAGTTTGATTTTTAAGCCTAGGTTGTGTTTGCTAAACTGGAAGTTAAAGAAAATATAATTTTAATGTAAATCATTGTTTCAATATAAAACAATTCAATGACAATGAAGTGGTACCCTGCAGTGCCAATTTTTACTGTCACTTTTCAGAGCAGAACCACACCTTATGATCCTATCTGGGTGTTAGTAATTATCAGAGCAAGTAGATTCCCAAGGCAATGGCCCTCTTCTGAAAACACCATGATACTGCTAAGGAACAATTCAGATCCATGAACCAAAGTCAAGAGATGCCCAAGATCAGAGACAGCACAAGAATCTCAATCAATCTTCGCTCCACAGAAGATCGACATTTCCACAATCTATTTTCCAGAGTTCAATTTAGTGAGTCTAGTTAAGATTATTGAACTCAGAGGGTGTCCCCACTGGCATCCAGTGCTCCTGCTTTTGCAAGGAAGGAAAGCTGACAGGAGTGTTTGCTCCCACTGGCTGCCTACTGTGGGGACACTGCCAAGCTCGGCTTAAGATAAGTCAACTCCAGTTATGTATTTTACATAGCTGGAGGTGTAGACCGTAAGCCGAGCTGCTGGGTCTAGTGTAGCCTTAAAGAACCCAAGATGACATTCAGCCTTGGACCCACAAATTGTTTAGTTTCAGAAATGTTCATGAACTTCAGGGCTTGAATGTAACAGGTAATGTATAATAGCCCAGTAGAAGAAAAATTCTGTCTCAGGGTAAATATGTGGAAAGTTAATGCCTCTGAATCTTTAATATACATTTCCTGTTAATTCACCTATTCTGACCTTTCTACATCATGCCTATTCCAGAATCTGTATTCTCTTTTCTGACTCTCCATCAATCTTAGCTTATTAATTTTTGTGTAAATCTAGTTATGTTAAATGTAAGTAGTAACTTGCCAATTGGATTTTCTTCATAAAAATATACACAGACACTCCCTTTTGATCAGATCCTTTGGCTTTGTAAACTGTTGGCAACAACCTTCTGCCAACATGCTGCTGGAAATGGGAAACAGAAAAAAAAATAAGTGCAATATTACTGACCAGGTAATAGGATCCAGATGGCTATCTCAAAGTATAGATGGTTTTGGATATTTCCACAAATACAGACCACCCTGAAGAATGATAAATCTATCATTTAAACGTGTTTTCCAAAGGTGTTGTATACCTGCAGCTCTCAATGACATCGGGGTACTCAGCATGTCTGAAAATCAGTTCCAGGTGTTGTATTAACCTTGGCTACAATAATACAACAGGACAATTCATTATGATTCATTGGTTCAAATATTTACATTTTGCAACATAGATTCATATTCTCTGTACAGGAACATTTGGGTTTTTCTTGATTTTAATTCTTCTTAATCTTAATTTTTTTATGATTGTTTCCTGTATTATGTCTGTTTCTGCCCTTCAAACTGTTGTTCTGACCTTTGTTTTTGGGGGAGGCAGACTAAAATCCCTAAGACACAGGAGTCTGGGTTTCATGAGACTTATATGAAATGAGCTGGTGGCAGCAGTCCATTTTCTAGTGCCAATTATGAGGTTTGTTATGATAGCAAGGGTTCCTGTCAACACTACCTGGCACTGAGCTGAGAGCACTACCTCCTTTCATATGGGCTACGGAAAAGTCTCAGTTGGTAATCACTCAGGATAACCCAGGCTGGGTTCAAGCTGGTGACCTAGATGTGAAAAATCTCCTTATCCTTTTACAGTTTCCTGCACTTGTCTTTATTTGAAGTGTACAGCTGCATCCCTTCTGTCTTGATGTCAGCGGGCATATGCTGTCCAAGAACTTGAACTGGGCAGAGAAAGCAAGGTTCTGAATGAGGGAATAGTTAATGTGTTTCTGTTCACTCTGACCAGAACAGCAGGCAGCTTTTAGACATGCAGTATGTGCTAAAATTCGGTTAGGGATTGGTTTGTTTGTAAGAAGGAATTAGGAACGTGACAGAAGTTGGATGATATCAGAGGGAGGATAAGCTTACAGAAACTGGAAACGCACCCAAAAACATAATTTCTCCCTCACTCGCTCTATACAACAGCAAGACTGCCACCCCCAGGCCGGAAAGATGCACATTAGTATCACTTCCCTTCCCTGGAAAAAAATCACTTGTTCTCAAGTATGTCTTGTTTTCAGGAGTTGGAAAGATTCAGGTTACTATCAAGTTCTTTAAGTCACATCCAGTCGCATGTTCCTCTTTATTATTATTATTATTATTATTACAGAATGACGTTGTGTGCCCTCCCCTGTCATAAGGCTTCCCACTGGGGATGGAAATGGATAAGAAGCCATTCCTACCTTGCAGCCTGAGCAATCCTTCTGTGCAGCTCAGAGAGAACTCCCCAAGGTGCAGACTTACCTAAGTTCTACCCTCTTCCTACTTGGGCCTTTTATACTTTTTAATTTAGGAGATTTTCTTTTCTTGCTTTGAAATATTTCAGAGGGTCAAAGTATTTTCCCCTTTGACTAAAGTTGTCTCTTTCCATTTGCCTTTTCATTGATTTTATTTTCCTGCCTGTGATTTGAATGGAGCTGAAATTAACACAATTGTAATGGCGAACAACAACTGCAATGAACTGCACATTGTGCTTTTGTGGTTTCATATTATTGTGCATTCGATTTGATGCTAATGTATAGTTTTCACAAGAAAACATTTGTTAGTCATTTGCAAGTACAAAGCCAGCTTAAGCATTCAAAACAAAACAGTCAGTAATACTGCCAACCGGAAGTGTTCAAAACTCATGAGGCAGGAACAAAAAATCATGAGATTGGCTTAAAATTATGAACTCTGAAAGACAATACATTTTGCATTCCCTTTTATTTGTTTTCCGGTATTAGCACACGTAGAATTCAGATTTTCCCATTTTCCTCTATCAACACAAGGGCTAGTTTTTAAACAAAAGCTAAGTTTTTCTGGTACCAACCTGGTTTCAGCAGCTGGGGCTTTCAGAAAAATATCAAATAAGGAGGAAACGAATGATAAAATCCTGGGTCAGATCCTCAATGGAGATATGACAATTTTATTCCAACTGAGGGCCTGGCCTTTCAAATTGGAGTGGCCCAGGTCTGTTGTTTTCTTTTAATTTCTTTGTAAATAAAATAATTTCTCTTTTTATAAAACCATACTGTATTTCCCAGGGAACTTTAAACCTCTGAGCAGTGAATTGGGTCTAATATGAGCTTCTTTATCTTGACACTGTCCCTTTGAGCTGGCATTATAATATTCCTACATTGATTATAGCAGAACCAATTGTCAGCACCAGCATCATAGTTAGTTGAAACTGAGTTGTATGGAGGACCAGCACTGAAACTGCTTCTATGATACCCAGACCTCCAAACCAGTTATATTAGTAAAGGAGGAAACCTGGTGCTCCCTACTCCTCAGTCCCATCTTGCAATGGTAAATGGCACCTGAAAATAGACATCTGCAGTATTTTAGGTAGGTCAAAGTTTCTCTATCAAAATTGTTGCTTGACAGAAAATTAGGGTTTCAATGAAACAATCTTTTTGTGAAAAGTGTGTTTCCTGTGGAAAATGTCAATATTTCATCAAAACCTGAACACCAAATAACACATCAAATAAAAAAAAAATGAATTTGTGTCTTGGGAGCTTCATGCTTTATTTTCATTGGTGGATCAGGTTTCCCAGCCATACTTATCTCCCATGATGCACCATAGCTAAGGTGCATTGCGGTAATTCAGCAGAGAGGAGACACAGAAGGCTTGATGGGAGATGTAATCTGGCCAGGAAGCCCAAACTAAAGAGGAGAACAAGGACAAGAGGTACCCAAACTAAATGACTGGATCTTTATAACATGTTCCTTGTTCTCTCTGTTGATCCACTCTCAAAAAAGGTTCTTCACTCTTTTTAATGTCAGTTATTTTCAGCGTACAATAGCCTACTCTAATCCTGGTCTTCTTTAGAGATTATTTGATTAAAATATTATGAGGGCCACTATATGTACATTCTGCTGTCTCATATCTTACAACTTATGCTAGAAAAGCTTTGCAACATTTGGCATCTGACTACTTTTTAACATAACACATATCCATGCTTCTGTTCACACAGTAAAAGGTGATGTTTGAATGGCTGAAGCATCTGGATTTTATTATGGAAAAGTATAGCACTAAAAATGGATTTTTATATGTATATTATATATATGGGTGGAATTCCAGCAGCTGCCTGAATCACCCTTAGGCCTAGCTTTTTTTCTTTTTTCAGAAGGCTTTGGTGCCAGCTGAAGTCAAAAATGAAAAAAAAATCCCCCCAAACCCCACCTTGCAATTTCTTTTGGAAGAACATTAAATACAGTAAAAGAACACAAATATTTCTGCCTTCAGATTTTTACTAAATGTTAGTGTAGTAAGTATTAAAACTACACAAAGTCTTTTCCTTGTGTGGTCAAGAACTGTTTCCACTTTCTTGTCTGTTTACATAACTTTAGTTTTACAATGCTGTAGTTTACAAATCAAATGGTTTCTCTTAGTGATAGTGTATTTTTATTCCATTGGCCCATTTAAAATAGTCCAAACTTCTGTGGTTTTGTCATTAAAAATCTGATTGGCAGAGATATACTGAATCTTTATGTTTTCCAGCTGGGCCACTACCAGTTATACACATTCATTATTATCTATATGATCACTTAGGATTCATAATAATTGTGGATGACCATTTCAAATTTCACAGGCCTCTAGATCCAATGTTCATTGATCTATAGGGCTATGTCTAGACTGCAAGCCTCTTTCGAAAGAGAGCGTCTAGACTGCACGCGGAACTTTCGAAAGAGCAAGCCGCTTTTTCGAAAGAAAGCACCCAGTGAGTCTGGATGCTCTCTTTCGAAGAAGCCCTATTTACATTCAAGAATGCCTTCTTTCGAAAGAAGCACTTTCAAAAGAAGGCATTCTTCCTCGTGAAATTAGGTTTACCGCCATCGAAAGAAAAGCCACGTTCTTTCGATTTAATTTCGAAAGAACGCGGCTGCAGTCTAGACGCAGGTGAAGTTTTTTCGAAAAAAGGCTAGTTTTTTTGAAAAAAGGCTACTTTTTTCGAAAAAAACCCTGAGTCTGGACACAGCCTAGGAGAAATTGTCTAGAAAGCCTTGGAATTGGATATCCCTCAATTTTGAGCACAGTTTGATTTAGATACAAGAGTATCTAATTTGATTTAGATACCTGCCCTTTTCTCTCTAATGGAACTAAAACCCTAGCCAAGATTTCCAGTGGTGACTAGTGCTTCCGAGTGCCTTCCCAGTACAAGCCCACCTGGGACACCGACTCAGGTGGTTGGTTTGTCCATGTTGCAGATGACTTCTGCTATCTATGACTTCCGCTATCTAAATCAAAGCTGACTCCGGTATGTCTATATCTGCTGCAGTTGCATTGCTTTTCGAAGTGTAGACATGCTCTTATACCGATTTTACCACAGTGTCATTCCATTAGCTTCACTAGAGTTATACCGGTGTGAAAGCAGAATCAGACTTCAAAGCCACCACAGTTTATTATGGATGTGCAGAGTTCCGTATTTTAAATCAAAGAGTTTTCATTTGATAAAAAGGTGAAGCTTCACAAATCTGCTTTTCCTCCCTTTCTGGACTTGCAATGGCCACGCAAAGAATAGTCACTCCTTGACTGAGATTTTTACATGCCAATTGATAACCCCTGAAGCATGCAACAAAAGGTGAGCAGATCCTAACTACAGCAGTTCTCTCAGGGTACGTCTACCCTTGCTCCCTAGTTCGAACTAGGGATGCAAATGTAGCCTACCAAAATTGCTAATGAAGCGGGGATTTAAATATCCTGCGCTTCATTAGCATAATCTCGTCCCTGCGCTATTCTGATCGCCAGCTGATTCAAACCAGGAAGTGCGCTTCCGGACACGTTAGTTCAAATCAAACCCCTTGGTTTGAACTAATGTTACTCCTCATTTAACCACCTGGAGCAGCTGGTACTAACTTTTCTGCTTAGTCACTTTCTTAGGGTGCATCTACACTGCACCCTAAACTCAAAATAAGATCCACAATTTGCGCTATGCAAATTGCGTATCTTCTTTCAAAACTATTTCAAAATAGCTTATTTTGAAATGTGGCACGTCTACACAGCACCAATTTTCGAAATAACATGCTATTTTGAGCCATCCCTTATCCTTCATTCAACCAGGGATGCCAAAATAGCGTTCCCGTTGTTTCGAAAAATATTTTGAAATAATGGGCGGCTTGTGTAGGCACAGGGTAGCTATTGCGGGGTACCTCCGGTATCCCAAAATAACCTCGTTAGTAGTCATATTGTGACCTTTTAATATATGAAAACCATGTCTGAGCAATCCATGAAGCACGGACATATTAAAAACCCTAGTTTTTGAGCTATTACTGATTATAATTCTATTTTTTGTGGTAGGAAAAAGAAGGTTATCACATGTAGAAAAAGCGGGTGGGGGGAAAGCATATTACAGCAATATTATGGGCACTATTCTGGCATGTTCTTCTGCTGCAGGAAAACAGGGAAGGAAGCTTCTTCCCTTCCAAATGCATCCAGGACCAAGTTCTACAAGCTCTTTAAAGTCTGACATATGCTTAAGTACCTTGCTGAATCAGTGTCCCATGCAGGAGCAGGGCAGGATGCAGATGTCAATAAGTTCCAGTGAGCACCAGATTTAAGGATCTTTTTGCTCACTTATTGCTACACTCCTTCCTGACTGCAGCCTACCTCATGCTTGCAGGGGGCAAAATTATGACAAATTTGGTTGGATAATTATTACCTACAATCAATAAAGTATCATCATTTTTGCTTCCAGTTCAAATGTATCAGTATGTACTTTAGGTCAACATACTGTAGTGTGTGTTCTCAATTCAGAAAAATGTTCAAGACATTTCTGATGGAGTTCTTGGCAATTCTTTTGATTACATTCCCTGATATTCAACAGATGTTGGCAGCCCACATGGCAAACAGATCCATCCAGTCAGTAGTTCACTATAATGTTTGATATGACGGAATCATATATAATATTTAATAAAAATGAACTCTTGTGTGTCTAGCATTCCCACAGCTTAGTGCTGTGCAAAAATTGTCTCTTTGGGCTTGTTTGTAGCACAGGACCAAGTCAATTTGTATTCCTCATCAGTTTTCATCTAAATCATTGGGCATTTCAGTTTCAGGGTCCTTGGGAATTTATGGAAAGGGAAATGATTTAGACTACCATTTCTGCTTGCATATAGGTTAATCACCCTATAGCAACCACCAGTGGAATTTTTAGTCATATCTTTCATTTGAAATTTAAAAGTTAGGTCCTGACTATAGCTGGGCAAGCAGTGAGAAATATGATACACAAACATTTCAGTGCCTTCTACACAGATTTTGCACCTCAGCTACATCATTTGCACCCCTTTTTGTTGTGGACATATAAAGTAGGCCAAGAAAGATTTTGAGACTTGCCTAAGACTCAGAGCAAGACTCCCATGATTCTTCATTGTTCATTTAAAGCTAACTTTAGAGAGAACAGAGTTTACCAGTTACCCTTAGGATACTTTGCAAATTATTTAGGAGAGTTCTTACCAAAGCATTAATGGCAAGATATGAAATGAACTGCAGTGGAACTTTATAAATAGCCTAAGATGAGGAGTTTGTAGATAAGGAAGTAGATAAGGACCAGAATAATGAACAGAAAAGGTAATGATGGTATAATTTCTCCTAAAACACAGGAGAAATAAGACTATCTGCAGGCTGCATGCAAGCTGCCAGAAAACTACAGAGAAGGTCTTTCATAGGTGATGGTAACTGTGTAGGGAGAGGAACCATGCAGCCCTGCAGGCCCACAGTGTCCTCGCCTTCCATGCCCCAGCATCCAGCTGCACCCCACAGCCTGCCAGCTTGCCAAGGCTCTGGTAGGTGCTCCCCTGTTAGGTGGGGCTGCTGGGATGCCGTCCTCTTGTGTGGGCAAGGGGTCCCTGGGTGCATGCAGGTTTGCAGTGTTACAGCTGCCAAAGCAAATGCTGGGACATGCCAAGCACTGGCTGCAGCCAAGTTTCCAGGGCTATAGCCAGGGAAGACAATTCCCTGAATGCACCCCTGCAAACTTGCCTACAGCGGGGGCCTTTCTTCCCCCCACAAAGTTCTCAATAAGTGGCATGCTGTTGCCCATATCTGAATCCCAGTAACATTTAAGACAATGGGACAAGACTGGTTCCCAGCAAGATGTTGCTAATGTCAGGATTGCTATTAAGCGAAATCTACTCTATTTGCCCAGAAGAAGCCATGCAGACAAAGCCACTTCCGTTCCACAGAGGATTTCAGTGCTTCAAAACGTCTTTGTTCTGATTTGTGAACAACCCCTCAGATTCCCTAAATTCTCTGTGAAAGGGAATAAAGCCCTGTTGTTGGAGCAGTCCAACTTGTGGGCTGCCCTGAGCTATAGACCAGGACACCTTAGAGTCCCTGGTCAGCACCTGTCTCAGAGCCAGGAATCCTGGGAGCCCTAAGAGTCTGCCTTTCATCCTGACTGATGGGCTGAAGGGGAACTGTGAACCTGGAAGCTCTGAGATTCCCACCCTGTAGCAGTCCATAAAGTGAAGGAGTCAAGCAACCTGGGACCTTATGAATTGGGAGACTTTCAGGTTCTCAGCTCCCTACCAGGTGGGCTGCCATAGAGGAGAAAGCCTGGAAGTTTGGGCTTCCAAGAAGCCCACAAGATCATCCAATGAGAAGTCAGTCAAGTGAGCTAACAGGAAATCAGGAAGGTTCCCTGAGTTCTGTCACAACTTCATGAAGATCAAGCCATCTCTGAGAAGTGTTTCAATTGCAATGAAGCAGCATTTTCTAGCAGAACAATGTTCTAACCAGCTCTACTGGCATATAGCTAGTAAACATGGCTACCTGAACCCCATTCTTGCAGTGATATTTCTTCGTATTAGCTTTGTTGTGTAAGGAGTGAAAGGCAACACAGGCCTTCAGCCAATATTGTTTAATTGGGACTCAGAATTCTGTTTTTAAACAGGTGAAATTCATTTTGGGAGGAAATGGAAATCATCTGCAGTGCGAAGTCATGGAATCAGGTAACAGAAACACCACCATGAGACTAAGGTGCCCACTCAAACCACTCAGGCACTGAATCACAAATAGAAAACACGTAAGAGATACTCACAGCAAACAGAATAGTGATAGAAATGTAGCCGTGTTAGTCTGGTGTAGCTGAAACAAAAAACAGGACTATGTAGCACTTTAAAGACTAACAAGATGGTTTATTAGGCAATGAGCTTTTGTGGGCCAGACCCACTTCCTCAGATCAAATAATGGAAGAAAATAGTCACAACCATATATACCAAAGGATATATGGCCATTTCTTGCCATTTCAACCAGAAAGGACACTATCTCAATGACTTAATTACCTGTATCCTGCTTCAGAAGCCTTTTAAATCTGCACTTGAAAGGGAATCCTCTGAACTGTCATTCATGCTAAAATTCGACACTCTACGCGTCAGTCTCAACAAAGACGCTAACTATCTTACCCATTACAAAGATAGCTTCCCCAATTATCACCTCTAATACCATTAGCTCACAGATATTTACCTTCTCTCCTCCCCCCCCCCCCCCCCCGCATATCCCTTCTGTTCTGAAATGTGATTTGTCCTTTTCATATTTGTTCATTTTTTTAATTGTATCCTTTGGTATATATGGTTGTGCCAAATTTCTTCCACTATTTGATTTACCAGTGATTTTACTGCCCCCCCCCCACGCTGTCTCCGCCTCTTTCCTATCCTACATACAGTAAAAACTCTGTTATCTAGCACTCAATTAACCAGCATTTCTGATGTCTCCCAATATACATTTTCAATCTAGTAACCACCAGGACTAGCATACTGCTCTGCCCATTATGCAGTTGTGCATTCTGCACTCACTTTTATGCAAGAGAGGAAGAACACAGATAAGCAAGTTGAAATCAGGGATTTATTCAAAAAAGCTGCTTCCAGGGTGTGTCATAGGGTCATTACAGACCCTATACTAGTGGTTCCCAAACTTTTCAGCATCACACCCCCTTTTTGATTTTTGAGAAACCCTCATGCTCCTCCTCCCCTGAAAAAAATAGCAGCAAAACTTGTTAAGGGGGGGGGGGAAAGAAAGTGATCAGGGACGAGAAACAAAAATAGCAGCAAAACTTGAGGGGGGCAGTCTGGGTTGCCTCGCGTTCCTCCCTGGAATTTCTTCATGCTCCCCCAGGGGGGGACACCCCCCAGTTTGGGAACCCACATCTTATACCTTCTACTTCTAGGCTATGTCTAGAGATCTACCGAAAAAACTTCTTCCAAAAGAGAGCATCTACGCAGCAAAAGCTCATCGAAAAAGCGATCTGCTTTTTCGAAAGATAGTGGCCATGTTGATTGAACTCTATCTCGCATTTAAGCTGTTATTATTTTGAACAGATTGGCTACCAGGGCACCTGTGCTTTTTCCTCTTTCCGCTTGTTTCGAAAGAGCTCCCTCTTCCCCATCCACACATGCCTTTTTCTGAAAGAGCTCGTTCAGAAAAAGGCTTCTTCCTCGTAGAAAGAGGTTTACTAATGTCAGAAAACACCTTTGTCCTTTCACATTTTTTCCAAAGAATGCAATTACAGTGTGGATGTAAATGAAGAAAAATTTTGCAGTGTAGACATACCTCTACAATGGTAATTGATGTTAATAATGATGACCCCAAGGTTCTGCAAGATCCTTAAACACCTTCTGAAATCATCAAAGAAAGATTATATTATATTTAGTTCAGTTTTAGCATTAAGTATATTTTTAGTGGGCTCAGTGTATACTGGATGCTGCCTATGTTGATATGCAGTGTCATAAAATAACCTACTGTACAGAACATATTGCCTTGATACACTTCAGTGTTTCAAGAAACCAACCACTCTGCGGTGAAGTGCTATTCCTGGTTTGATGAGTACCTGTGTAGAATTTTACAGTTTATTCATGTTATTGTATTCTAATTCTTTGAAAATTGGTATTCCCTTGGTAAAGTTTAACTCTCAGTTAACCAGAATATTCGATTAACTGTCACCTCCTAGTTCCCTGTCATGCCAGGGTTTTTACTGTAGTTGTTTCATATCTAAGATTCAGTACCAGTTGGAATTGTTGATGATTCTCAGATAACAATAGTATGGTAACTGTTGGCAAAAGGTACTTTTGAATAGCAACCTCTTTGTGGCCAGTTTCTTATTTGACTATTTGGTTTTTTTTTAATGATGTTCACTTGAATTGTGTGTGTCATAAGCTGGTGCACTTAGAGACACAGAACCACTGAAGAACGTTTTAAAGTAAGCTGACTTGAAAATAAATCATACAGAAGAAAGACTTGGAAGTTTGATTGTTTCAATATGACAGAACCCATGCCAAAAGGCTCCAGTTTTTCTGACAACAAAATAATTCAAGAGCTCACCAAATATCTTTCTATACTTATAGAAGTCAAAGATGAAAAATGTTCTAATATTCTTAAGGAACTTTGGTGAAAATTTTGTGAGCATATCTTAGAGTTTTCATTAACCGAGCAGAAGTCACATGGTAAAACATACTCCAAGACTTGAGGAGACAAACTAATACAACTATATTACAGTTTAATGAGCAGGTGAATGAGAAAGCACATCCATATGTAAATTTCAAAGAGATGTTCACACAGATATCCCAGCTACCTAAAGGCTCATATTTATTTATCACACATAATTTCTTACTAGAAACTGTCCTATAGTGTGGTAGTTGTCAGCAATGGCTAGCTTTTTAATGGTGACATTAAAACTCAATCAATAGGTGTATGCATTTCTGTGATGTTTTATGGCAGAGCGCGTAAACTTGGCTAAATGTTCTAAAGAAAAGTAGCATTTTCTGAATCATTGCCTAATGAAGAGTTGATAAACTCAAAATTTGCAATGAATTGTTTCTTAGAAATGTTTTTGTTTTCTGGAGATAGTATAAATAAAAAAAGTATTTCATTTGAATTTTATTTCTAACAGTCAATACAGTCAAATACAAATCTGATGCTGAACAAGATCAACCAGCTGATGAACTCTTAAGATACAATAGCATTATAAAGAGGCTTGGAATGTATTCAGACTACATACTAATAACTAACTCCATCATTTTAATCAGCTCCCTAGTCATCTCCATTTTGGTACTTTGGCAGAAGCTGAGTGGCAAAAACAAAAGGTTCGAATGTTTTCCTGCTGTTACTCTGTTTTCTCCATTTATTAAATCACATCAGTGATAGAATTTGGCCAATTATTTCAGAATAAACAAATGAAGAAATTCATATTTCTCCAGTACTGAGGGCTCAAGATACAGCTTGTACAGAGCCTGTGCACACAATTAATTTCTAATAAGAATGAATCTTTAGGATGGGGGTGTTTGACAAGTATAATTTAAATGCAGCTTTGTCATTTCTTTAGCATCCTACCTAGCTGGTATCATGGATTACTTTCAATCAGCACTGAGTCGGGATCTCAGTTTTCCTTTCTCTCTGAAAGAAAGCTCTCTTAGTCTCCTACTTCTTATCAGTATTCACATAATCCAACCCCTCCCCCAAAACGCCGAAACCCGCAAAAAGAGACTGATTGACTAACTTCAAAGGTCTTTGGATGAGGTCCCCACTGATGGGATGTTTAATTTTGATATGTATTTGTGTTGGAAGGTGAGCATAAGGTGAGATGACTTACACAGAAGTGTAATTTGAAAGGGATCTTGAGAACTTATCATGTCTAGTCCCCTGAACAGTGGCAGGACCAAGTAAATCTAGACTATCCTTTCCAGGTGTTTATTCAACTTGTTTTAAAAAGCTTCCAGTGATGGGGAGTCCACAACCTCTCTTGGAAGCTTATTCCAGAGTTTAACTATCCTTATGGTTAGCAAAGTTTTTCCTAATATGTAACTAAGGGTATGTCTAGACTACATAGCTCCGTCGACGGAGCTACGTAGATGAGTTTACTAGACATAGGAAAATGAAGCGGTGATTTAAATAATCGCTGCTTCATTTACATAAAAATGGCTGCCGCGCCATGTCGATCAGCTGTTTGGCAGTTCAGCGGGGCAGTCTAGACGTGCTGCGGTCGACAAGGGAAGCCTTTGTTGACTGCTCCGGTAGAGGCTTCCCTTGTCGACTGCAGCGCATCCGGACTGGCCCGCTGTGCTGCCAAAGCTGATTGGCACAGCATGGTGGCCATTTTGATGTAAATGCAGCAGCGATTATTTAAATCACCACTTCATTTTCCTATGTCTTGTAAATTCATCTACATGGCTCCGTCGATGGAGCCATGTAGTCTAGACATACCCAAAGTCTCCCTTGCTGTAGATTAAGCCCAGATTACTATAGGTTGGACCTCCCAGATCCAGCACCATGGGGACCTGACAAGACCTGAACCCAGAGAGTTTACTGGACCAAGGGAGGCCAATTCTGGCCCTTCTGCTGCTGATCTCTGGGCTCTTGTAGGGGATCACCAGCCTCCCAGCCACCAGTCCCTACTCCAGGTTCCCCTCCTTGGTGCAGACTCCGTTTCTGGCCCTGGATGGACTCCCTGCTGCCAGCCTGACTCTGCTCCTGGCCCAGGCTGGATATCTGGCTGCCAGCTCCCTACCACTGGTTTGGCTCTGCTCCTGACCTGGCCAGGCTCCTGGTTGCTGGTCTCTCTGCTGCTGACCCCCATCCCAGACACCCAACCTCTCTAGTTCAGCAACATCCTGGCTAGAGAGGTTCAACTTGTATCTGTTGCTATTTCTTCTAATTGAAATTTGTTTGTATAAAAGAACCAGTTTGCATGAAATATATCCAGCCATCCTAAAATGCCTGCCAATCAGAATCCTTAGACATGATGGTTTATGAGTCGAGGAATTGCATATGGGTACTGAATTTGATGTCTACAAATATTTCTATAGTCATCAGGGGAAGGAAAGAAAGTAATGATCTCCAGTTCATTCTGTATCAGTATTTTGGCATCAGCTACAGTACCGGGGCACAGTAATGGAACACTAATTACAGTTTCTTCTCTTGAGTCATTTTTAAAAAGGCTAATCTTGTAACCAGAACACTTTTATGGCCTGACAGTAACATAAGCAATGAAACACAGAGGCATTTGTTTCTTGACATTCGCAACTTGAGACAGGCAGCTTTTCCCCAGTTCTGTTTGCTATTGAAGATGACTGGTACATCCTATGGGTAATATAATATTGCATTTGTATAAACTTATTAAACACAGATATTTTTATGGTTTACATTTAGCACTTTTTGCCAGTCTTTGTCTTTGCTATTTATGCTGCCTACCCCCATTCTGTCTTCTAAACATGTTTGGCTACTTGATTTTCTTGGGATCACACTTAGAATATTGTGAAAGGTCAAGGGCAAATGTTTGAGCAGTTTGGTCATTACTAGCCATGGTTCTTTATTAGCATTTCAGAAGCTTAAAATACATAGCACATTAATCAAATGTCATAACGGAACGTACATAAGGAATTCTGTGTTCATGAAACCATATTTCATGCTGACTTTTTTTTTCCAAATAGACCCAATCCTCTAGGGAGATGTTTGTAGGACTTTTGTGGTCTACTCTTTGTACTACCCATTTTCATTCCTGGTTGTAAATGTGACAGGATAACTCCATTTTGACCTCTCATAGTCAGTAAGCACTTTTTCAAGCGTGTTGTCAATTTTAAATGTAGTGGTGTGGATCAGGTCAGAGATGATGACTCACTCTGCTCTATTTATTAACAGTGAACTACAATACAGTGTTGCATCCTGATCCTGTACTCACTGACATCAATAGCAAAGTCCCATATTTGTTTAGATGTTGTGTGAAGGATCACCCTGTATATCACAATGGGCATATGAAATAAGGACACTGCCAACTAACAGATTCCAGAAATAGTTCCCAAGCTCTTAGCTGCTTATAGCCTGTTCAGACAGAGGTGCTCGCATTGCTATGCATGTTGTAGAGAAAGTTTGGGAACTGGTGAGAGAGAGGGCAAGATACTATAAACTCATCAGGCCACAGACTAAGGACGAGGATTGAGTCCCATTGATTCCTCCATCTATCTGCTTACACACACAATACAGAGAGAGAGTGTACGTGTGTTTACACAGCACCTAGAGTTTGATCTTGCCCCCACTGAAATCAATGTGATTTTTTTCATTCACTTGAATGGAAGTAAGATGAGACAAGATAGGGTATGTCTACACTACAGCGCTAATTCGAACTAAGCTAATTTGAACTAACACATCCAGACTAAAAAGCTAGTTCGAATTAGCGTTTTGCTAATTCGAACTAGCACGTCCACATTAAGTGGACCCTGAAGCGCGGTTAAGGATGGCCGGAAGCAGTGCCGGCAGGGCATCAGAGGAGGACTTAGAGCGTGGAGCTGCTGTCTCAGGCTAGCCGAGGGCTGTGCTTAAAGTGTCCCGACCCCCACCCCGGACAGACAGTTCTCAGGGGTACCCCGCTTGCAAAGCAGTCCTGGCTTGGAGTGCCCTGAGTGCCCACACTGGGCACATCACAGCACTCGGCCATCAGCCCGGCTGCACTTGCCGCAGGCTGCCATCTGGGGAGACGGGGCAATTGGGGGGCTGCAGGAGAGCTTCCACCCCCAGAAGCCCGCAGAGCCAGCCCAGTTCTCCCCATCGGGGGCTCGTGCCCCATTCCTCCCTCACCTCCTTCCACTTACCCTTCCCTAGCCCCTCTTCTTGATGTACAAAATAAAGATAACGTGTCTTCCAAAATGGAATCTGTCTTTATTGAACAAAACTGGGGGAGACTGGAAAAAGGAGGTGGGAGAGGGGAAGAGAGAGGCTGGGAGAGGGGAGGGCAACTAAAATGATCAGGGGTTGGGAACAGGTCCCATATGAAGAGAGGCTAAAGAGACTGGGACTTTTCTGCTTAGAAAAGAGGAGATGGAGGGGGGACAGGATAGAGGTCTTTAAAAGCAGGAGTTGGGTGGAGAGGGTGCATACAGAAAAGTTCTTCATTAGTTCCCATAAAGAAGGACTAGAGGACACCAAAGGAAAGGAATGGGTAGCAGACTTCAAACTAGTAACAGAAAGTTCTTCTTCACAAAGCAAAGAGTCAACCTGTGGAACTCCTTGCTGCAGGAGGCTGTGAAGCCTAGAACTGGAACAGAGTTTAAAGGGAAGTGAGATCAAGTCATGGAGGTTGGGTCCATGGAGTGGTATTAGCCAGGGGGTAGGAGTGGTGATCCTGCCCAAAGTTTGTGGAAGGCTGGAGAGGGATGGCAGAAGACAAATGGCTTCGTCACTGTCTTCAGTCCATCCCCTCCAGGGTCCCTAGGGTTGGCCGCTGTCGGCAGACAGGCTACTGGGCTAGATGGACCTTTGGTCTGACCCAGGACGGCCATTGTAAGCTCAGGGCTCAGGGTCGGGGGTCTCAGTGGACCCCCTTGATTCTCTTGCACACCTGCTCCTGGGTGGCCAGGCTGGCAGCTATCTTGCCCAAGCCGGCCACTTTCCTGTGCCTAGTGCGGAGATCGTGGACGAGGTCCACGATGTCCACACTAGCCCAGGCGGGTGCCCGCCTCTTGCGGTCCCGGGCAAGCTCCCGGGAGCCGCCAGCCTGGTCCCGGGAAGAGGGAGAGGGCTGGGGGGCATTGGGTGGGTGGCTCTATCTGTGCCAGGTGCAGGGTCTGCTAGCTGAGTGCTGGCAGGTTTGCACCTGGCACGGGCACCGTAGGCAGCCCGTGCCCCTTTAAGGGCTCCGGGGCCGGGAGGGGGGCAGACGAGTTTCCCTGGTGTTGGCCAGAGTGGCCACCAGGGAAAGCTGGGGAGGGCTAGCCTCCCACTAGTTCGAATTAAGGGGCTACACACCCCTTAATTCGAACTAGCTAGTTCGAACTAGGCTTAATCCTCGTAGAATGAGGATTACCTAGTTCGAACTAAGGGCTCCGTTAGTTCGAATTAAATTCGAACTAACGGAGCGCTAGTGTAGTGCCTATGAAAGTTAGTTCGAACTAACATCCGTTAGTTCGAACTAACTTTGTAGTGTAGACATACCCATACTGATTTGAACCTCTAAGTGCTATTGCAATACAAACACTGAATATTGCTAATAAGGAGCAAAGGGACGGGGGCTTAAGACATCAAAGAGGCTAACTGGTGATGTCAAAATAACTACTCTTTTCAGTGCAAGACACTGCCCTGATGCCCAGCCCCAGCTAAAGGCAGGGATAAAAATACTACCAGAACACAAGCAAGTCTTCTCCAGATATAAAGAACAAACCCAAGACTTTAGTGGTGGTTATTGCTATTCAATGAAAGCAAGACAGTCAGCTGCTACTGACAGAAAGCTCACTTATAGGGCCCTGCAAGAAAACAAGGTCCAAAATGATCTCACCTTCTCAGAAATCAATGACACTCACCCAGAAGTGGCCAAGAAGTCCACAAGATGACACATCCCTTAGGTATCTCCATGGAGGCCCTCCTGCAAATTAGATTGCTCTTCTAGCAGAACCAGCTAACAGAGTACTAGTACACATGTTCTCTGAATTCTCCTTAGGGTGACCCACCCCTCCCACTGCACATCTGCACCTGCTAGCATAGTTGACCAAGAGTAGCGGAGTTACTCCTGTGTGGTATATTGGTAACATCAGAATGAAATATCACTTAAAGACTGAACAGAATTTAATACAGATTAATTTTAATATGCAGTTGCTTATGAGGCATCATGTTAATTGGCACTTGGAGATCCCTTAAAGGAATACTTTATTCATACTCAGTTCCACATATGCTTTATAGTTGAGGCATCTTTAGTTGTTATAACGTGATCTTGTTACCCATGTTATACAGTATACCTTTAATGTTATGAGGAAGAAACTTTCAAAAATTACCCAGGCTATGTCTAGACTACAATGATTTATTGGAAAAAGGTACGCAAATTGCAGAGCGCAATTTGCGTACCTTTTTCCATTAGGTTTTTCAGAAGAGGCTTTTCTGAAATTTGGCCTGTCTACCCTGGGCCAAATTTTGGAAAAACCTCCTATTTCAGAAGAGCCCTCCTTCCTTGTAGGAAAAGAAGACAAGGCTTCCGAAAGAGCATGTGTGCTCTTCCACAAAAAAAAAAAGGAAGAGCAGATGCATTCCCTGGATGTGGAGGAAACACCCCATAGTGTAGATATAGCCCTAGATGAAACAAAGTTGTATTTTTTTCCTGTCTCCTAGGTTTTCGCAGACTTTTTTTCTGGAGTACAAGGAGCAAATTAAACAATTTTTTTTTTTTTTGCATTCACACTAATAGGATATTGTCTGTCCTCTAGCAGCAGTAGAAATGAATTACGAAGTGGTGCTGTTAGCTATTAAAATACCACAGTGATAGGTGCAGAATAATAACCTAGAGGGACAGACAATGGACATTTTATGCTATAGTTCCCAGTCTGCACAAATTCCTGAGCTGATATCCAGCCCCTTTGGGCTGCACTGGTGGTGAAAAGGGGCTAGACTGCAACCAAATTTGCCATGCTCTTTTGCATGTGAATTTCACCCATCCACTCCCTCTCATGCTGGAGAGATGAATGCTAGGGATTAACCTGAACCTCAAGCTTCATTTTCCACATGAGCTGCTGTGCAGCTTTGCTGGGAACGTAAACAATTGCCATGTTTCATTCCAAAAGTGAATGCCCTTTACTGGTGAATGGCAGAATCCCTTCTGTATTGCAGACACTGAGTAAGTTTGATGAAGCACTGCGGAATTAATCAACATGAAAGGCCCTGTGTAACTCTAATAGGCTGTGTCTAAACTACATCCCTCTTTCGACAGAGGGATGTAAATTAGACACTTGAAAATTGCAAATGAAGCAGGGATTTAAACATCCCATGCTTCATTTGCATAATTGCATCATGGCACTCTTTCGAAAAAGCGCCATTTTGAAAGTAAAACCGCGGTCTAGACAGCAGGCTTTTTCAAAAGATCCTGTACAAAAAATGAGTATAGGATCTTTCGAAAGAGTCTGCGGTTTTCGAAAGAACCACATCTAGACCGCAGTTTTACTTTCAAAATGACACTTTTTCAAAATTGCACCATGACATGATTATGCAAATGAAGTATGGGATATTTAAATCCCCACTTCATTTGCAATTTCAAAGCATCTAATTTATATCCCTCTATGAAAAGAGGGATGTAGTCTAGACACAGCCATACTGTTACCATCATCTCTTCCATTGTGACCTTTCTTCATTGCTTTCTTATCTTAAATCCTGAGCAAGTGCTCTGTGCTTCTTACAGAATAACCTTGCAACCTAATGTGAACAGCTTGGGTAAGGTCTCAGCAAATGCCTTAGAAGATTGACTATTGTGATGACTACTGTTCAGAGTTTGCTAGGGCAGATTTTAGACATTTGATACTGAGAGATTACTAAGAGTCATCATATCTATGTCCACAATGATCATATGAGTGCACCTTACTTTCATACCATGAAAGCTAAAAGGTTTTTTAGTCCTTTATGTTAAATAGATATAAACATTGATATAATTTCTTCTCTATGTTTGTTGTATCCTCACTGATTACAATGGGGTTAGAAGTGGAAGCAAACTAGATAAATCTGGATGCTGTTTTCCTGCCAGGTAAATGCAGAATTCGAGGTCTTGAGGATGACCCATTTTTTTAGTAACTGATTTTTTTTCATGTCCAACATGCCAGGTACAATGTATGGGGCTGCTTCTGTGATAGGTGTTAAGATAGAACTGACAAAGATTTGGAGGATCTTTGGCTATAGAATTCATATCTACTTGAGATCAGGTTGACACCAATATATGAACCATCCAGTCATGCGTGGCTTGTGTTAATGAAGTTGAGGTCTCCAGGCAATGCTCTCCTGTGGCATACAACCTTGATGTGCATAGAATCATAGAACACTAGAACTGGAAGGGACCTCGAGAGGTGATCAAGTCCAGTCCCCTGCCCTCATGGCAGGACCCAGTACTGCCTAGACCATCCCTGATGTCTATCTAACATGCTCTTAAATATCTCCAGAGATGGAGATTCCACAACTTCCCTAGGCAACTTATTCCAGTGTTTAACCACCCTGACAGTTAGGAAGTTTTCCCGAATGTCCAACTTAAACCTCCCTTGCTGCAGTTTAAGCCCATTGCTTCTTGTCCTAAAGAATGGGCTATCCTTCTTGCCATGGCCATCTCTGCTGGAAAGAGGTATGACCTAATGATAAATGAAGCATGGGAGTCAGGTCTCCTGGGCTCTCTTCTACTGGCAGTGTAGATATGATATGTAAGTAGTTAGCAGAGAGGTGCCTTCTTAACAAGGCCCATGTATGTAGGCTGTCTTTGTTTTCATATTGCTTATCTCCATCTGGACTCATATCATCTCTATGCTTTGCGTGGTTCTATCCCATACCTTTACTTTTCTGAGTGGTATTATGTTTCTAAGACCATTGTGTGCATTCATTTGTGTGCACAACTTGTATTGACACATGAACCAAAGTGCCATAGTCTTTCAAACAAATTTTGCTTTTGATTTTATTATAGGGTGTGAAAAATATTTAATAATATATTACTAACAAGTTGTATTCGCAACGTTGTCTTCCAGGAGTGGCATGTTCAACAAATTAAGCAAGAAGCTAGCATGTAATTTTTATTTAAAGGAATACCATGCTTTGCAAGTATCATTTTTTTAATCGTTCATGCTTTGCGAGCTTGTGAAAAAATGTAAATGGGAAGGAAGAAAAATTCAAAAATTAGATCTTTTTCAGCTCTGAGTTTAAGCTTTGTTCAGTGATTTCTGCTTCTGTTTGGAAAATGTCAAATACCAATCTTTTATGCAATGAGGTCTGTCAGAAAGACCCCAGACTATGCATCACCTTTAATGCTAGCTAAAAATCTTTACGTTTCAGCTACAGACTGTTATGAAATGATGATTTTATCATATATTTCAAGCACTCAATGGTCTGAGAATTTTACCAAAAATTAGGACAAGATTTCTCTAAGTGTATTGAGTTATTTACACATCTGAAAGTTGTATTTTATTTAGGGACCAAAAAATCTAAAATGTACAGAAGATCCAGAAATGCGTGAAATAGAAAAACACATAATTCTCCAACAACGGCCACTCCTCTCAAAATGGATGCAAGTTCAGTTCAGCAGGTTCAGGAGTTTTGGACAAAAGAGGAGCAAATTCCAGAGCCAAAGAGCTCTCAAAGAGAATATGCTAGTAGCAGTTTCCTTATGAAAGGGTCTCTTATTAGAAGGCTTCTGATAGCACAAAAAACAAAACCACTTGTTCATTTCAGGCTCTTATTAAAACAAAAGCAGAGATTCCACGGTTTGTCTAGATATTGGCTAACATACAGCATGGTTTAGATCAGTCGATCCAATCTAGTACAGAGAAATGCTTCAGTCAAGAAGTCTGATTCGGATCAGGATTCAAATTTCAAAAGACTTTGAGGATATTCAAGTCAAGAGTTTTGTTTCAGACCCATCTCTGTGCTTATCAGATTATTATTCACAAATAAGCAATACGGGATAACACATTTGAACTACAATAAAACAATGCTAATAAAAAAGTAAGCAGACATTTATCTCCATTGTCCTCTGTTTGTTTTGCTATGTGATCTTTTAATTTAATAGCTGGAAGGGTAATTCCAATTACACCCTCTGCTTGCTTTAGCTCTGTCCCACCACACAGCAAGAAGTAAACGAACACTCAACTTTTTTACTTACTGTCTTGAGTGATGCCTCTCAAAGAGGAACCAATGTAAAAATGAATTGAGATAAATGTAACCAAACTCCATGACAACAAATCCTTCCATGAACCTGTGCCATCTTCTGGGAAGTAAATACTGTAACACAGATAGGAACTTGTCTATAGCTATCTTATTTGCAAGGTTCTAAGGACTTGTTTCCTTACGTATTGCTAGTAATAACAGAATCTAATAGCGGTGAAGGAATTTCTCAGGCTGTGATGACCAGTCAAGTGGGGAAGGAATTCTTCAATGAAAGTTGTATTTTATTTAGGGACCAAAAAATCTAAAATGTACAGAAGATCCAGAAATGCGTGAAATAGAAAAACACATAATTCAATAAATCCCAGTTCATGGGATTTTCAATAAATCCCAGTTCATGGAAATTGAAACTTCCTGCAGGAATCATGTCAGGTTTAACTATTTTACTTTATTTGAAAATAAAAAAAATTAAAATGTTATAGTGCCCCATTTCAACATTTTTGGAGCAAAACTTTTTGATTTTTCAGCTAGGAACAACTTTTTGTTTCAAAATGTATACTCTATATTTTTGAAGAGTAAAGATGCTTTATATTTTTAAAGAGTAAAAACTGAAGCAAAACATTTTGAATTTATCGAATCAAAATGTTATGACTGACCCCAAATTATTTTTTTCCGCTCAAAAATGTATTAAGATATTCTTTTTTGTACTGATTCACAATGCGATGTTTAAAATTGCAAAATTTTGGGGAGGATGGGAAATCTGTTTTCTGACCAACTTTCATCAACTTCAGTTGAAATCCACTCTCTCCAATGACTAGCTTCCCACTTTTCCTTGGTCCACTGAAAGTCTCTGTTCTGCTAAAACATTCTCAATATCAAGCTTTTGTTATTTCTGAAGGGAAACCAAAATTTGATCGTGTTGAATGTAAATAGATTTCAACATTGTTTCCACTAAAACTAGTTGATCTGTGGAAATATACACAAATAGAAGCCATCAAAGATCTTTCCAAACTAATGAATATGCAGTTCACACCAATTATGATATATTGCAATAGTCTAAGGACAGGTTTGTAGGGGTCTTTAAACCTTTGTAGGGGTTTGAAGGCAAGAGTTCTCCATTTAAGCTAATGTAGCATTTTCTTGTTGGGTCAGACAAGTAGACAGCATTTATATCTTTACCTTCAGCTCCCTATACAGAGTTGCCTTTCACTTGTGTAACTGAAGAATTCTCAATGGAGCCTTCTCTGAAACATTAACATTCTCCAAGAAGTTCCCGGAACAGCACATTACTATAACTTGACACCAAGTTAGAAGCTGCCCAATAAATGTTTGCAAGACTGCAATAAACTCTGTCTCTAAAAGTGTGCTTCATGCTGTGCTAGCAAAGTGCAGAGGAAATGACCAAGTGGAAAGCTCATATACAGTACTCTAAAACGGTACCTCTCAGTAGATTCTGACTCTCTGCTTATTCTTTTCCGCAGTGAATATTTTGGTCAGCTTATCTAGCTGTGAAGTGCACAGAACTCGGCTAGAATGCTGAAACATTCCACGAGGCAAATTTGCAGCAGTTGTACTATTTGTTGTAGTTTAGGATGGATTTTTGATGACTGGAGTTGGTTTTTGTAGGTTAGAAAAATTTAAGGTCCTCAAAAGGCCATAAAAGTTCTATAAAAAGGTTTTTTATTTCCTGAGTCCCTCTTGAAAGGACTGTGCACTCCCTGTGAAGTAAGCCTAACTAGGCTATTAGGCCATTTAGTTTCCAAAATAGTTTCCTATCTGTATTCTGATCCTGCAAAGTGAACCATATACCCTTTTATGGAGACATCTTGAAGTCAATAGCTCAACCAGGGCTCTGCATGGGCACAGAAGTCTTCTCACACAAAGCTCAACTGACTCTAGCAAAGGCACCTCACTGGCACTGGGTTCATCTGCACATTTCACTTTGCAGAACTAAGGCCAAATACGGTTTCTCAACAGTGTGATCTCTGAGCGCCGCATAATTATTAGCTAACTCATTTCCCTGTTTAGGTATCAGTCACTTTCAAATTTCATAAAAAAGGCACTCATCCAAAGTTCTGGCGCTCTTAGTCTTCAAATTAAAAAACAATCCAACTGGGGGGAGGGGAGGCAAAATGGAGCACCTGCTGGAGCCAAAACTTTGCAGGGTGGATGCTCTGAGCTCAGGGCAGTAGGCTCAGGCCGTACCTCCCAGCACTGCCAAGTAGGGACAAAATCAGAAAGGCTAAGGCACAAAACAAGTTACAACAGGCAACATACACATAAGGCAGTAAGAAGAGATTCTTTAAATGCATTAGGAGCAGGAGAAAGATGAAGAAAAGCATGGATTCACTTAACAGAGAAGGTGAACTAATAATTGATGACATCGGAAAGGCTGAGGTATTTAATGCCTATTTTGCTTCAGTCTTCTAAAAAGGTTAATGGTGACCAGATACTTAACACGGGAGAAACAAGGGAGAAAGAGCACAAACCAAAACAGAAGAAGAACATTTGAAGAATATTTAGATAAGTTAGATGTAATCAAGTCAGCAGTCTTGAAAAAATCCATCCTAGGGCACTTTGAAGCTAGCTGAAGTAATCTTGGAACTATTAGCAATTACAGAAGACCCCCGACTTGCGACCCCCCTCACTTCCATTTTTTTAAGTGAGGAAGGGGCTGAAAACCCCCGACTTACGTCCTCGGCCTGCATTTACAACAGCATATGGTGCCTATCGTAAATGAGGGTTCGAGTTATGACACCCTGTAGCCAGACAGGAACCCCCACCTATAACATCCATCTTTGTTTGCCTGGAAGCATACAGGGCACACAGAGCAGTAAAATTAGCATAGTCTTTGAAGCCTTGACAGGAGGCCCGGATATGCTAGCTCACAGTGACCCTGGATGGCTGTAAACAGACATATGCCAATTGTTGACCTTGAGGCTGTGAGAACTGCCTTGGCTGGCACCTATATTGATACGAACACACAGCCGTCCGCGGGGGGAGGAATCTCCCACCCAGAAAAGAATGTCCAGTACTTACAATTTAGTTATCTCTCTTGCAAGTGTAAATTAAATTGAAACTCTCTTGTAAGAACTGGCATCACAAAGACGGACCAACACAATTAGGCATCTTAGATAAGAAAGAGGATACGGGCCCCTATGGGTATAAAGATGAGTCCAGCAGCACACTTACTCTGAGCATCAATCTACCATCTATCTGCTGGTCGGGTTAGGTGATTGGCCTCCTGAGGTTCCATGGGGATGCCCACCTCGTATTCATCTTTCCTAGGAATTGAGGGACCGGCCCTGGCCTGATATGCTGGAGTCGAGAGGCACAGAAGGGGATAAAAATCGTACCTGGATGTGTCCTTTGTCTTAAGTGTACACATAGACTTAGAGCTCTTTAAAGATTAAGCTGCCATTATTTCTATTTTCTATTTTCTATCTTTATTTTCTATTTTCTATTTTCTATCTTTATTTTCTTTGTAACCATTTTTAAGAACTATATTTGCTAGCAGTTAAGAAATAGAGCAATAGCCATTGTAACCATATGATTTATAAGCTTCTTTAATAAACCTGTAACTGTTTAAGCTTTAACCTGACTCCTTCAGTTGCTGTAACAGAACCAAGCACAATTTGAAAGAACTTCAACCGGTCATAGGGAGTAGACGCAGGCAGAGCTGGGCATTTGGATCGTGTCGTCTCCAGGGGACAGATCCATGGGGCACCTGTCAGCCTTCCCTAGGCTGCCTGCTGCAAAAGGGACTGTGTGCCCTAGCAGTTAAAGTCTCAGGTGTAATAAGCTCTCCTGCAAAAAAAAACCTTTGGGCGTCTGTCAGCCTGTTGGCTGCCCGCCGCGAAGGGACCCCTGTCCTAGCGGTCAAAGACATGGACGTAAAACTTCTCGGGGTGCCTGTCGGCCTTCCCTAAGGCCACCTGCTGCGACAGAACCTCGTGTCCTAGCAGTTGAAGGCTCGGGTGTATAACACATACACACACACTGCCCTGACCATCGGCTGACACCCCCCCCCCGACTTGTGACGCTTCCCCCAGATCCAGTCGCATCGCAAGTTGGGGGCCTCCTGTTCCTTTGTGAACTCCAGAGGACAGGAAAAAGGAAGACCATAGTACCTGTATTAAAAAAAGGAAAACAAATTGGATATGGAAAATTATAAACCAATCAGGCTACCTTCAATCCCTGGAAGTCTTCTGGAATAAATTAGTAAATAATCAACTTGTAAGCAGGACTATAAGGTATAACTAGCAAGGATTTGTCAAGAACAAATCATGTCAAACCAACCTAATTTCCTTCTTTGAGAGGGTTACTGTGCTAGTGACTAGAGGGGCAGCAATAGACTTCATATATTTTGATTTTAGTTAGGCTTTTGACACAGTTCCACATGACATTCTCATAAACTAATTAGGGAAATGTGATCTAGATGAAATTACTATAAATTGGGTGCACAACTGATTAAAAAAGCATACTGAAAGAGTATTTATCAATGGTTTGCTGTCAAACTAGCGGTGTGTCTAGACCACATGGCTCCATCGACGGAAGGATCTGCCAATGAAGGTGTTCTGGGGTCGGCAGATCCCCATCTAGACTGCCGTGCTATGCTGACAATCAGCTGATCGGCACAGCGCGGCGGCCATTTTTATTTAAATTAAGCAGCGATTATTTAAATTGCAGCTTCATTTCCCTTTGCCATCCTGCCTAATCTACATGGCTCCATCGATGGAGCCATGTAGTTTAGATGTACCCTAGGAGACCCACATGCGTCAATCCTGGGTCAGTGCTATGAAATATTTTCATTAACTGCTTAGATAATGGAGTGGACAGTATTTTGTATAAAGTTTGCTGTTGACATCAAACTGGAAGGGTTTCAAGTACTTTGGAGGACAGGATTAGAATTAAAAACAAATTGGACAGTAAGACTGAATTTAAGAAATGAAATTCAATAACGGTAAATACAAAGGTATTTCACATAGGAAGGAAAAATCAAATGAACAACTACAAAATAGGCAACATGAGATAGTAGCACTGCTAAAAAGGGGTAGGAAGTTATAGGGGATTACAAATTGTATATTAATGTTATTCTGGAATGCATTAACAGGGGTGTTTGGACATGATACACAGGAGATAACTGACCTGATCTATTCACAGCTGCTGAAGCTCAGCTATAGTATTATGTCCAATTCTGGGCATCACCCTTCAGAAAAGACATGCACAGATGCAAGAATGGAGAGTAGAGCAACAAGAATGATAAAAGTGTTTAAAAACTGACCTGTGGGGAAAGGTTAAAAAACTGGGCATGGTTAGTCTTGAGAAAAGAAGACTTAGGAAGGACCTGAGAACAGTCTTCAAAAATGTTTAGGGCTCTTCTAAAAAGGATCAGTTGTGCTGGCGCCCAATGAAGGTGGGACAAGAAGGAAAGATTTTCATCTGCAGCAAGGGAGGAAAAACTTGATATTAGGAAAAACCTGCAAACTAGTTAAGCTACTTAAGATCTGGAATAGGCTTCCTATGGAATCCCCATCATGGGGGTTTACAAGAACAAGTTGGACAAACAGCTGTCAGGGATCGCCAAAGTCTATTTGGTCCTTTCTCAACACTGGGGACTGAACTTGATGACTTTTCAAGTTCCCTTCAAGTCCCACATTTCTATTATTCCATATGGCTTTGGGGGAATGCTATAGGGAAAGCTAGCCAGAGACTCCAACTGGTAGGAGCATGAGCCAGATACAGGATCTTTGGACATTTAGTGAACGTGTGACACTTTTGACTGAACTTGTATGCTGATCAGATGGATTCTCCAACTGTCGAGGGGTACAGCCCCTCGGTTGGGATATCTCTCATTTTGGCCCTGCGGCTCAGTCTTTACCTAGTTCTCGCACTTGGGGTCACTACAGCCTTGTGGCACAGTCTCCATCCGGTTCCCCTCTTGAGGTATCTGCGGCCCTGTGGCACAGTCTTTATAGGCTCCCTTCCTGGGGTAAATATAGCCTTGCGGCACAGTCTTTGTAGGCTCCCCTCTTGGGGTAAATACGGCCTTGCAGTGTAGTCCTCTGGCTGTGGGCCTTCCTCTGCTTCAGAGTGCTGCAGTGGCGGAGGGGAGGATAGGGGGACCCGGGCCCTCCTGCTCCACTGGGTCTCAGCCCAGGGCCCTATTGACAGTGGAACATTCCACTGCTTGCTCAGCAAAGGAGCTTCTCCTCTCAATCGGCCGAGCACTCCGGGGACTATCACTCCCTGCCCTGGGATGGTTCCTACCTCCTCGCGATTCTCTGCAGTCGTACCTCTTCCCTGTCTCCGGGGCCGGGGCTGTCGCGGCGGCAGTGGCTGCAGCTGTGGCAGTTGCTGCTGAGGTTGTAGTGGCTGCGGCATTGGCTCAGGCTGTGTGGACTCCTCTGACTCAGGAGCTGGCTCTGCAGGTCCTTCCTCTTCAGCTGTCAGCCCCAAGTGAGCTGGCTTCAAGGCCTTTTATAGTACAGCTCACCAGGGCGCATGCCTGGCAAGGCCATGGGGGAGGATCGCTCTCAGCCAGCTGGACCTTCTCAGCCAGCTGGGCCCTGCCCACGGGTTAATTTATAGTGCGGGGCTGGAATGCCCCATCACACCAACCCTACTCCTTTCCCCTTTCCTTGCTCCTTCCTCGCAGTCTATTTACCTCAGGTTCACTCCAAACTTACCTTTCTTATGCTCTTTTCATTGCCCTGCCCCCTCACTCCCTTGCCCATTCTTTCCATTTAGTTGATACTCTCCTAACTAAACCCACCAAAAAAAATTGTGAAGCTATCACCACACTATCTGCCATTACCCTGTTGCGTCTGCTTGTGTATTCTGCCCTTGCCCCCACCTTTTCTGTCTTGTCTATTCAGATTATTAACTTGTTGGGGGCAGGGACCAACCACACATGACTGTTTGTTTATTACCTAGGCTTAGTTGGCCCTTAGAAGCTACCAAACTAAATATGATAAATACTAACAATTCTCTCAAACATCACCTGATCCCAGTCACGTGACCTGTAATGCTTAACCAGCCCATCCTCGCCCACTGCACAATTCACCGCTGCCTCAGCTCACCATGAATTCACAAACCAAATAGTTGGACTTTGCAATATGCCTATAAGGCCCACAACTGGGAGAGCAGAGCATTCTAAAAGAAAAGAGACATTAATCAATTAATTAAGCCTCAAATGGCTCAATGAGGCAAGAGAGTGTTGTGCTCCTTTTACAGATGAGGAACTTGAGCCACAGCGTGGAGTTCTACACAGGGTTTTAAAAACCATGGCAGTGAGACTCAGAGCCCCACTCGGGCTCATGCTACGGCACTAAAAACAGTCATGTAAACATGTGGGCTTGTCTACTTGTGCTGGAGCTTAGGCACCGAAGCTCAGGGAAGGAGCTGGGTTTCAAACCCTGAGCAACAAAATAGCTACCTGGCTCTTTTTAGTGTCATAGCATGATCCTGAGTCTGTCGACCTGGACTCCAAGATGTGCTGCCATGAGGTGGGGCAAAATTGTCATGTAGACATACTGACTGAACTGAACTGACTGAAATTTGCTGGACAGGTTGGACCTCCCTGGTTCAGCACTCTTGGGACCTGACCAGCCCCGAACGAGGGGATTTGCTGGACCAGAGGAGGTCCCTCTGCTCATAGCCAGTGCTAAACCTCTGCTCCCAACTAGGGCTCCAGCCCAGCCCCACTGCTGCCTGCTGGGCCATGACTCCCCTTCAGCCAGAGCCCTATGACTGCTGCCACCCACCCCCACTACCACCGTGCCACTGGAACCCAAATGCCCCACTGCATCGCTGGACCACAGATGTTGCTGGGATCAGAGAGTCCTGGTTAAGGGAGGTACAACTTGAAGTGAGGTATACACATAGCTAATGGGATTAAATGATTCCACAGACAGACTGAAATCAAGCATGGACTTGACCCCAGCTCTCCAGAATCACTGGATAGTGTCCATTCTTCATTCCTCTCAACCAAATGGTCAGTTTCAAGCTTTCCCCTTTCTTTAATGTTGATAAAAACCCATCTAAACCTTTAAAATAATTTAAAAATGAAAAAAGCGATTAGACAATATCTATCTCTTCAGCTGAGGCCAGCACATTCAAATCAGTTTGAATTATTTTTAAAAATTAAAAATAGAATCTCCCTTCAATTCAAGAAAGTGAAGTTCTGAAAGACAGAAATTGGAATATTTTAGCCTGGCTATAGAGCTTACAAAAACAAACTGAACATGACTCCATACAGTTCATCTGTGTCCAGAGGTATGCATCAGTCAAAGTCAAATGACTTTGCTTCACATTCATGCATGATACATTTCTGCTTCAGTAATTATGTTAAATAAGTTTAAGCAACAGGACTACTGTGGCCTATATTTTTGCTTTGAAAAATACCCCAGCCGTCATACTGCATACTTTCAGTTAAAACAAAACAACAAGAACTTTTTTTTTAAAAGACCATTGATTAGAGTTTGGCTGGAAGCATCATTCATTGGATATTTTAAATGAAAACAATGCTAACTTATTTCTTCTTTAGTACAATCAATGAAATATAATTTTAAAGATTATCACTGGTATTTACAAAAGTGGATCATGGAGAACAAGTTAATAGGCTAAATATTTAGGCACCTAAAGATGCAGACATATAATCTGATTGAGGATTAAGTGTTTCTGATCAAGGTGGTTTTGCTTTAATTTCTTGGTAAATTTGCCTTTCTAACTCAGAGCCTGAGCACTAAATGGGCATGAAGAATAATCTGATTAATGTAGTCGTTGTAAAGACACCATACATTGAGCAACTCCTTACCCTGCGAGTAAGACATATGGTTAGGGCTTTGTATCTGTCACAGAGGTCACCGAAGTCACAGATTCTGTGACCTCTGCAGTTGCTGGCTCCAGGGCTGCCCAAGGTGCTAGCCCCAGGGACAGCCATGGCCGCTGCTGCTGGAATGGCTGTGCAGCCAGTCACACCGGTGCTGCTGAAGTGGGATAAGGAGGGAATGGTGGCCCAGGGCAGCTAACCGGCCTTGCTGGAGTGGCCCAAGGACCCAGCCGCACCAATTGCTGCTCAGGCAGCTCCAGGTAGCTGGCCCTGGAAACTGACTAAGCATCAGCCAGTGTGCCCAGTCCCAGGGAGGGGCTGAACAGAGGTCCCAAGGGCGGCAGGAGCAGCTGTTGCTCGGTGGCCCCCAGCAGCAGATGCTGCTAGCTTCTGCCCCTCTAGCAATCCCCCTGGTTCCCTGGGCCAGCTGACTTAGTCGGGAGTATATAGTACAAATCATAGGCTGCAAATTGCTTATTGCACGTGATCTGTTCATGACTTTTACTAAAAATACCGATGGCTAAATCTTAGCCTTACATAGGGTTAAGCAGTTGTCCCTGACCAAGTTCCAATACAATTCTATTTTGTAGTATAGATGAGGCCTTAACCATATTCCATAACGAAGGCTATAATCGTCAGCACATCCTAACTGAAACACTGTCCCTCTACAAAATGGCATCTATTGTAACTAGAACACAGGACAACATTTTGTAACTGATCCCTTGACACTGGTGGATTTGCATTGTAGTTATACCATTACAGTATATATTTCTCATACCTAAATGACTCTTTTTCCAAGTTTTCAGAGCTCATCATACAGATAACTACATTTTGTAATGAAATATTTTTAAGGCACATAGCTTCCAAATGAATATACAGTCGAACCCTCAGAGTTTTGAGCTGACCAGTCAATGCACAGCTCACTTGGAACCAGAATTATGCAAACAAACAGCAACAGAGACCGAGGTAGAGAGAGACAGAGAGAGAGAGAGAGAGAGAGAGAGAGAGAGAAAGTAAATCTAGTACAGTGCTGTGTTAAACGTAAACTGAAAAAAAAAACCAAAGGGAATGTTTAAAAAAAAAGATTTGACAAGGTAAGGATTATGTTTCTGTGCTTGTTTCATTTAAATTCTGATGGTTAAAAGCAGAATTTTTCCTTTGCATAATAAAGTTTCAAAGCTGTATTAAGACAATGTTCAGTTGTAAAGATTTGGAGAAACAATCAAGTTTCGTTTAGCTCAGGGATTGGCAACCTGTGAGAGGTGGAGTGCTGAGATTTGACTAGGGCTTGTCTAAACTACATCCCTCCTTCAAAAAAGAGATGTAAATTAGACATATCGAAATTGGAAATGAAGCCAGGAATTGAATGAGGAGTACAGGATCTTTCGAAAAAGGTTTTTTTTTTTTTTTTTTTTTTAAAGAACTACATCTAGACAGTGGTTTCACTTTCAAAATACCCACTTTCTAATCCCCAACCCAGCCATCCGTGGCTTCAACATGCTATGGCAGCAACACACCTGGCCACCACATGTTCTAGGCCCACATCACCATCCACCCCACAATGTGGCCTCAGCCTCAGCAGCAGGCAACTCCCAACATGGTACTGGCTGCCTGCAGCCTCAACACCCCTCTCTATTCCCTAAGCCACCTGTGCCTTCAATAACTCTCCCCTTGGGTTCCCAACACTCCTCACCCCACCCCACCCCGCTTCCAGTCCCCAACCCACCCGCCCGCCTCACGTGCCAAGGAAAAGCTGCGTGCATGCTGGGGGTTGCCGACCCCTGGTTTAAAGTTATGAACATTTTAGAGTTACAACCAACCTCCATTCTCAAGGTTCTAACTGTATATTTTTCAGAGTTAATTCTGGAATATTTGTCTGATTTAATTCAACACGCATCAGAATACAAAGTAGCCCACATTGTATCCCCGGAAGTAAACTATACATAGCAGACTTATAAAAGGTTCCACTTACAAAGTTTCATTATAGATTCTTTTGTTTACATGGCTCTGTTACATTACTATGTAAGGGTATGTCTACACTACAAAGTTAATTCGAACTAACAGACGTTAGTTCGAATTAACTTTGATAGGCGCTACACAGGCAAACCGCTAGTTCGAACTTAATTCGAACTAGCGGAGCGCTTAATTCGAACTAGGTAATCCTCATTCTACGAGGACTAATGCCTAGTTCGAATTAAGTAGTTTGAATTAAGGGCTGTGTAGCCACTTAATTCGAACTAGTGGGAGGCTAGCCCTCCCCAGCTTTCCCTGGTGGCCACTCTGGGCACCACCAGGGAAACTCGTCTGCCCCCCTCCCGGCCCCGGAGCCCTTAAAGGGGCACGGTCTGGCTACAGTGCCTGTGCCAGGTGCAAGCCTGCCAGCACCCAGCCAGCAGACCCTGCACCTGGCATGGCACGAACCAGCCACCTGCTGCCACCCAGCCCTCCGCCTCTTCCCGGGACCAGGCTGGTGGCTCCCGGGAGCCTGCCCAGATCCGCAAGAGGAGGGCGCCCACCAGGTCTAGTGCGGAGATCATGGACCTCATCCACGACCTCCGCACTAGGCACAGGAAAGTGGCGTCTAAGGCAGGATAGCTGCCAGCCTGGCAACCCAGGAGCAGGTTTGCATGAAAATCAGGGTGGTCCAGTGAGACCCCCGACCCTGAGCCCTGAGCTTACAATGGCCGTACTGGGTCAGACCAAAGGTCCATCTAGCCCAGTAGCCTGTCTGCCGACAGCGGCCAACACCAGCTACCCCGGAGGGGATGGACCAAAACAATGACCAAGCCATTTGTCTCGTGCCATCCATCTCCAGCCTTCCACAAACAGAGGCCAGGGACACCATTTCTACCCCCTGGCTAATAGCATTCTATGGACCCAACCTCCATGACTTTCTCTAACTTCTCTTTAAACTCTGTTATAGTTCTCGCCTTCACAGCCTCCTGTAGCAAGGAGTTCCACAGGTTGACTATTTGCTTTGTGAAGAAGAACTTTCTGTTATTAGTTTGAAGCCTGCTACCCATTCATTTCATTTGGTGTCCTCTAGTCCTTCTATTATGGGAACTAATGAAGAACTTTTCTTTATGCACCCTTTCCACACCATTCATGCTTTTATAGACCTCTATCATATCCCCCCTCGGTCTCCTCTTTTCTAAGTTGAGAAGTCCCAGTCTCTTTAGCCTCTCTTCATATGGGACCTGTTCCAAACCCCTGATCATTTTAGTTGCCCTCCCCTCTCCCACCCTCTCTCTTTCCCTCTCCCACCTCCTTTTCCCAGTCTCCCCGAGTTTTGTTCAATAAAGAGAGTTTCTATTTTTGAACACACGTGTCCTTTATTTTGTACATCAGGAAGGGGGGCTAGGGAGAGGTAAGTGGAAGGAGGTGAGGGAGGAATGGGGTACGAGCCCCTGATGGGGAGGACTGGGGTGGCTCTGCGGGCTCCTCGGGATGGAAGCTCTCCTGCAGCCCCCCGATTGACCCCCTCCAGATAGCAGCCTGCGGCAAGTGCAGCCGGGCTGATGGCCGAGTCCTGTGATATGCCGAGTGTGGGCATTCAGGGCACTCCAAGCCAGGACTGCTTTGCTGTCCCTCATCAAGTTAGACAAGCGAGCGGGGAACCTCTGAGAACTGTCTGTCTGGGGTGGGGGTCGGGTCCCTTTAAGCACAGCCCTCGGCTAGCCTGAGACAGCAGCTCCACGCTCTAAGTCCTAATCTGATGCCCTGCCGGCACTGCTTCCGGCCATCCTTAACCTCAGTTCAGGGTCCACTCAATGTTGACATGCTAGTTCGAATTAGCAAAACGCTAATCGAACTAGTGTTTAGGTCTAGATGCACTTGTTCGAATTAGCTTAGTTTGAATTAACTAATTCGAATTAAGTTAGTTCAAATTAGTGCTGTAGTGTAGACATACCCTAATGCAATTAATGTGCAAAATATGTGTTCAATTAATATCAGTTACTGCCTGTGAAGTCAGGGAAGAGAATTTCACTTTCAAGATCTCCTCTGAACATAAACCCCCAAGCCACTAGCCTCGTACTTGTAATGTGTTCAATTGCTACTCCTCGCCAGGCCATTAGCTGATATCTGAGGGTATGTCTAGACTACCCTCCTAGTTAGAACTAGGAGGGTAATGTAGGCATACCGCACTTGCAAATGAAGCCCGGGATTTGAATTTCCCAGGCTTCATTTGCATAAGCGGGGCGCCGCCATTTTTAAAACCCCGCTGGTTCGAACCCCGTGCAGCGCGGCTACACGGGGCACGAACTAGGCAGTTCGAACTAGGCTTCCTAGGTCGAACTACCGTTACTCCTCATTTCATTTCATGAGGAGTAATGGTAGTTCGACCTAGGAAGCCTAGTTCGAACTGCCTAGTTCGTGCCCCGTGTAGCCGTGCTGCACGGGGTTCGAACCAGCGGGGTTTTAAAAATGGTGGCGCCCCACTTATGCAAATGAAGCCCGGGAAATTCAAATCCTGGGCTTCATTTGCAAGTGCGGTATGCCTACATTACCCCGCTAGTTCGAACTAGCGGGGTAGTGTAGACATACCCTGATTGAGTTGATGAGGAAAATAAACTAGAGGAAATTTCGCCAGACTAGATGATTCATCTTTAATAGTTTTATTGTGTGAAAAATAAGTGCATAGCCACTTTTTTTTATTACAATTCCACTCAAACAACCATGATGAAATTGTTCATTCAACCTTCATTGTGATTAGAACTTTAAAATTGAGCATTTTCACTTCTGCCACTTTAAAACTGGACTCAGTTTTGAGAGGCTCCATTCTATAATGGAGCACACCGTTAGTGGAATTGGATGTTTTTTAAAAGAAACATTATTTTCATTGTGAAAACAAGGGCAGTGTCATGATTCCTTCTGTTTTCACAACTACATTTTACATTCTTTCCAACAGTTTCCCAAAATGTGAAATTTAAGCCATAAAACCGAGGATTTTAATTTTCAGAAGTCACAGGAAAAAATCTGCATTTGCTATGTGAAAGATTAGGTATTTTGAGATTTCAGCACTGAGCTGGAAATCTCCTTATAGTTAAAGAATCATGAGGATATTCTTTTGTCATTGGAGAAGAGGGATAGCTGGTTTCATTTTCCCTTTTCTTTCTCTATAGCGCCATGTGGATGTATGCACATGAGAGGTATGGACCAGCTGCAGCACTACTAATTCAGCTGCTAATATAGAATATCAAAGCTGTCAATTTAAACATAGTGGCTGTGTCTAGACTGGCAATTTTTTCCGCAAAAGCAATTGCTTTTGCGGAAAAACCTGCCAGCTGTCTACACTGGCCGCTTTGAATTTGCGCAAGAACACTGACGATCTAATGTAAGATTGTCAGTGTTCTTCCGCAAATACAATGACTCTCCCGTTCGGGAAAAAGCCCTCTTGTGCAAATGCTTTTGCGCAAGAGGGCCAGTGTAGACAGCTGTGAACTGTTTTGCGCAAAAAAGCCCCAATGGCGAAAATGGCGATCAGGGCTATCTTGCGCAAAACTGCGTCTAGATTGGCACGGACACTTTTCCGCAAAAGTGCTTTTGCGCAAAAGCATCTGTGCCAATCTAGACGCTCTTTTCCACAAATGCTTTTAACGGAAACACTTTTCCTTTAAAAGCATTTGCGGAAAATCATGCCAGTCTAGACGTAGCCATAGAGTCCCCTCAAATCCTTCTTATAATCTCTTAGCTCTAGTCTACTCCAGGGAGTTATTTCAAAATAACTCCCTGTATTTTGAAATAACAAGTGGAGCGTCCACACTGCTAAGCCCATTATTTTGAAATAATAACTCCTGCTTTCCACGAGGAATAATGCTTATTTCAAAATAGTTATTTTGAAGCAATGGCAGTGTGGACGCTCATCTGCTGCTATTTCGAAATAACTACTCCCAAGTCATTTAGAGTAATTACTCCCCCGTGCTTCCTGGAGCTCTAAGTCAAGGTAGCACATCCACATAAGGGAGCCTGCCTCAGACTAATTTCGAGGCTTCCCTGTGGTGTGGACATGCTATTTTGAAATAGTTATTTTGGGAGTTATTGTTTATTTCAAAATCATTTCCTAGTGTAGACATGCCCTTAGGGTGAAATTCACACTTAGGCAGAGGGCTGGCACAGAACTACTTACCATTTAAGTCCCATTCAGTCTTGCAGCTGGCTCTTTTGTAGGAGTGAATTTCACCCTTAGCAATTTGTCAGGCTTTCCTCTTTCCAATGGTCTCACAGACTCAGGTAGGGTAGAGTAAGAAACTCTCCACTAGCTTGGTAAAGTCAATCAGAATACTATTATCAGCACCGTGATTCATTTCACTTACTGTAAAATGAATCAGTCATCAGATGACCATGACTGTGCAGAACAGTTTACCAGAAATACACATAGTGACTGTCGCATGGTGGAAATAATTATTACCAGAGGTGGTTTCAGCTTGGCAGGAATTCTTGGCAGAGACACTCCAGGGTATTTTCTTTCAGAGTTTGGTTGGGTTTCACTCTTAGCCCTTCAGTCCTCTGACTATGCATCCAACCTGACATTTGGAGTAGGCTGGGAAAAATGAATAATAAATTATCTGAACGCGAAATACTGTTCAGCCAAGTGAACATTTCTCAGTCGTCATTTAGGTGATAGCCAATAGCACACCGGCTCCTGGAATTTCTCCACAGGATATCTCTGTGACAGACAACCCATTTACCTAGTAGGCTTAGAATGAGAAGCAAGTGAAATGGCCATAGTGAATAATTATCTTCTCAAATGCTGCTTTTTTTCTTTTTGGCAAATGATCCAACAGCGTGTTACTCCATTTTAAAGGGTTGTTATTCTGTTTTCTTTATTTCTTTTTCCATGAAAATTCACCAGAGTGATTTTATTTTGTACACGGTGTGAAAATCGCACAGATTTGTGTGTGAGCATATACACAGGAAGTGTAAATATTCACCCTGGAAGTGCTTATGAAGCCATCTTGAAAACTACTCTGAGTTATCAAAGTATCAGTTATCCAATCTGGGGGCAAAAGCACTATGTGAGTCAGATGGCTGGTTTTGTACTATCATATTTATAGTAGCCCAATGTCTGTGACTCTGTAACGCTGAAATCCTGGCTGTTGCCTCTGGGCGGTGCCGTTGCCTGAGTCACGTCCTTCGCCTCCTGCCCGGGGCGCTTGGCTGACATCTGCATCACTCAGCTGGGCTGCCACGGGGGGAGCAAGCGGTGAAAGCGGCCGTTTGGGCCCCATGCTCCCCATGCAGCAAAAGGTGCTGCATGAGGACCATGGTGCCCAAACGGCCGCTTGCACTGCTTGCTCCCCCGTGATGGCCCAAGTGAGTGGCGCAGAAGTCAGCCGAGTGCCCTGGTGGGAGGCGAAGGGGGGCGGGGCGCTGACGTGTGGTGTGTCAGCGGATCCAGGCCCTGCCCCCTGGCCATAAGCGTCAACACCCCGACCCCCTTCGCCTCCTGCTGTGGCGCTCGGCTGACTTCTGAGCCGCTCAGCCTGGCCTCTGTGCGGGAGGTGCAAACACAAGTGACCGTTTGGGGTCCGCAGTCCCCCAAGTGAGAGGCAGGAGGGGGAGGAGAAGAGAGAGAGAGACGGAGAGAGAGTCAGGAGGCTCAGGAGAGAAGATCAACATGGAGGAGAGACCTGAAAATCATGTCTTATGACAGCCTAATTGGCTAGTATATAATAAAAGGTGAGAAAGTTAATAAACACTAGTCTGAAATATTATTCAGTAGTTGTATTTAGGATTGTCAATGGTCCCAAACCAGACACCGTTGCCACAAATGACCTCCAGTCCATCCAACTGGGTGAGTTAGCACCACTAGTTATATTTAGAACTTTTTTGATTTTCAGCTGGATTTTTTTTAGTTTTCAGGAGTTTGGTTTTCAACAAAAAAAAAAATCAAACTCTTCCTGTGATAAATAGACACTTTTAATGAAAAAATCATGTTGTTGAAAATCCAAAAACAGTTTCTATGGAAACATTTCAACCTAACGTAGTTATATTACAACAACATTTAGAGGCCCATCAGGTGCTAACCACTTTTAAAATGCTTTTAATGATGTGGTATCTTCCATAAAGAGCAATATGTTCCCATAAACATGTATGCCGAACAGTTTCACATAACAAATAAACACATAAGACTCAAAAGGGCTTGATTTATCACTGTGTTACTCCAGTGAGATCCTGTGCTGACTTTGGTGATTTCAAGGTGGAGCAGTGTGTGTGTATGGGGGCCAGACAGTGGGATATTTCTGTAAGCCAGGGGTCTGAAGGATTGCTTGCAATGCAGCCAGGTGAAGTTGTTTAGCTCTGCAAAACAATCAACTGTTGATATGTAAATACAGCTCATGCTGGGATGGGGAAAGAATCTGGGGTGTGGTTATATAAATCCAATTCAGCCAGGGTTGATGGAGGATCGGTTGTTAGAATGGAATGTGATGTATTGTAACTAATTTGGGCTGTTGTGGGGTCACAAACCAAGCTACCCTTAAATGTAGGAACTGTAAAATATGACACCAGTGCTTGCAGGAGAGACACCATCATTGAAGTGGTCTCAGATAAACAAGCCTCCCCCTTCCAGAGTTGAGTGAACTGAGTTGGGGGGAAAGGGCTTGAGCCAGCCTGCTTCATGCCTGCCAGGTGTGAGCTGTAAGACTGGTTCAACCTGTCTCTTTCCCCTTTGTTTTTAGAATAGACCTAAAACAGGCTCCATCAGGAGTCTTTTTGCTAGTCCAGTAGAAGCTGGAATCTTTTGCCAGCCTAGGTGGTGACTAAAGAGTTAAAATCACTAAGAGCTGAAGTCACTGGTTTGGCCTGGAGCCGGACCCATTATAGCCAGCAAGATTGATGGTGGGAACAACTGGCAGGTGGCCAGTAGGAGCGGCTGGTGGGAATGACCGGCAGGTGGCCGGTAGGAGTGGCTGGTGGGAACGACCGGCAGGTGGCCGGTGGGAGTGGCTGGTGGGAACGACCGGCAGGTGGCCGGTGGGAGTGGCTGGTGGGAACGACCGGCAGGTGGCCGGTAGGAGAGGCTGGTGGGAACGACCGGCAGGTGGCCGGTAGGAGAGGCTGGTGGGAATGACCGGCAGGTGGCCGGTAGGAGCGGCTGGCAGGAATAACCGGCGGGCAGCACAAGTGGACCACAGGAGCAGCACAAAGATGGCATGGCCTCAGGCTCCATGAGTGGAGTCATCAGGGTGATGTGTCAGGGTCCGCACTGACTGGACAGAGCTGTAAGTGAGGCATTTGAAGTGGGGTACAGAGAAAATTTGAGTAATGAATGGACCCCTTACATTGTTGGACTAGGGAGCCTGAGGGGCAAAGGTCATTGCTCAATCCATTTGAGCTGGGATGGTTACTCATGGGGGAGTTAGGAACTATGTTTGTGGTATTTTTCCAAGCTAATGCCATGTAACATCTCTCCGGGTATGTCTACACTACCACCCTAGTTCGAACTAGGGTGGTAATGTAGGCAACCAGAGTTGCAAATGAAGCCCGGGATTTGAATTTCCCGGGCTTCATTTGCATAAAGCCGGGCACTGCCATTTTTAAATGTCCGCTAGTGCGGACTCCGTGCCGCGCAGCTACACGCGGCACAGACTAGGTAGTTCGGACTAGGCTTCCTCGTTTCACGAGGAGTAACGGTAGTTCGGACTAGGAAGCCTAGTCCGAACTACCTAGTCCATGCTGCATGTAGCCGCGCGGCACGGAGTCCGCACTAGCGGACATTTAAAAATGGCGGCGCCCGGCTTTATGCAAATGAAGCCTGGGAAATTCAAATCCCGGGCTTCATTTGCAACTCCGGTTGCTTACATTACCACCCTAGTTCGAACTAGGGTGGTAGTGTAGACATACCCTCCCTCTTTCATTAAAAGTTTCTTTTCTACACTCAGACTCTGTGCTTGCGAGTGAGGAAGCATTGCCTCTCAGAGGCAACCAGGGGTGTGTTATTTTCCCAACCTACTGGGTGGGGGCTCGAGCCGGTTCTATGTGAGATGGATGAAAAGGGACCCCTAGATATTGAACCCGGCCCTGGCTGCTGCTGGCACTACCTGGCAGACTGGTTACATTTCAGTAGTAGCCAAGAGACAAAGTTGAGAGTAATCAGCACAGAGTGAATTCTTGAAGCTATGTCAAATGAAAAGTAGCCTGAAAGGAGGTTGTGAAGAGAAATGGCCAAATAAGAACAGAGCCCCGGGCTACCCATCAGGCAATGGAAGAGGAAGAGGCAGACCCACTATAGGAATTTTGGAGTAGTGATGGGAGAGTCTCAAAATCTCAATGAGAACAAGGTGTAAAGCAGGGCTATTCAACGTGCGGTCCATGGGCTGCATGCAGCCCACAGCCTGTTTGTTTGCTGCCCGTGATATGGTTTGGGTTTACACGGGGCTCAGCACGCAGCCCACAGGTGGGACAGCAAGTCAATATAATGGTCTTCTGTTGATATGCGTTTTAGTAGTTGAATTCCTGGACTGTCATTGCTCATTAAAAGTGCTGTCATATGGGTGGAAGTCAGGTAAATGTTGCATTGTATTAATATCAGCATAACAGACTTAAATGGGACCTGCGTGTTGTGTAGTTGTGCCTTAATCTTTGTATTCATGCCGGTCAGTGTGAAAGAAGCTATTTGCGTATATATTCAACTTAAGTTGCGGCCCTCAGCATGTGCTGTGAGTATCACTGTGGCCTCTGGAGCTTCCAAAGTTGAGTAGCCCCAGTGTAAAGGACAGGAAGGCCAACTTTGTCAGACAAAGTTGTGAAGGCTGTGCTAGGCAGGTTTGTATAATGTATGGGACTTGGGAGGACAGGGAATGATCAGCATCAAAGAATGAGGCCAATGTCATAGACAGAGGAGGCTAAAGGGACATCTCAGTCAAAGAAGGAGAAATATAAGATGGAGTCATGTATAAGGATGTCCCTCCTGTCCAGCAGCAGCATTTCTGTCTTCGAGACATTTAACTTCAGGAAGATGAGATGAAGACTCAGGGTATGGCTATACTGCAGGGGGGTTTCGGGATACCAGAGGTATCCCAAAAAAACCTTACCACGTCCAGGGAATGTGTTTGCTTGTCCTCTTTTTTTAGCAGAAGAGCAAACATACTCTTTCTGAAGCCCCTGTATTCCTTGTTCTACGAGGAAGAAGGGGGCTTCTGAAAGAGGGTTTTTTTCCGACATTTGGCTCAGTATAGACAGGCCAAATGTCAGAAAAACCTCTTCCAACAAAAGAATCAAAAAAAGGTACGCAAAATGCGAAGCGCATTTTGTGTACCTTTTTCCAACAAAAACTTGTAGTCTAGCCATACCCTCAGTTCAAGATATTCAGTCTTGGAGTGTGAACATCATTCGGTTGCATAAATAAATGCCTGAAACTTAGCAGCTTACTTATGAACAGCACTTTATCATTCAGACTCACTAGTGGTTCCAAAACACCAGGCAACAAGGTATGAATGTGATGAAGTAGTAGAAAAAGTTGTTGGAGTGGATTGATTCCAGCACATGTCAGCCTTTGACTCATTTGACCTTCCCCCAATGTTATTTTAATGTCATTTGCTGCTGCTGAATATGCATTACTGTTATACAATGCTTACTAAGTTGGTTATGTAAAATTCTGGAGATAAAACCTCAATCCAAGGCCCCCTCTTAAGATTTCTGAACTTCCTGAGGGTTCTGGGAGCACATCCAAGGATTTTTATTGTTCCCAGAAGATATGTGGAGATTATCTATCATTTGGAGAATGCGTGTTTTGGGGGAGAAGGGGAGCATAGTATATTATTCCTTTCCTGGATAAGAAAGTGGGATTCAAGGTTGACCCAAAACAGATGTCAAAAAGGGAGGGAATCTAGTAAATAAACAAAGAGAAACCCCTGAAATATGCTGAAGGATTACTAACCATATTGTGCAATTTATAATGGTGCCATCAATATTATCCATCCACAATAAGTTCTCTTAGATCTTATAGGATTTCTCTTAGTTGCACATATTAACAATACAGCAGCATGGAGCCAACATTCATCTTTCATACTGAGCAAGGTTTTATAGCTTTTTTTCCTAGATGAGGTGACAAGTAGGAAAACTAAGTTTTACACTAAACAGTAATTCCTTGGTATAGATACTGTCAATTACTTATTATAGTTTTTTTTTAATTATACAAATGTTTAGGGCCTGATTTTTAGATCTTATTTTGCTTTTTGAATCCACAGAATTACAGATGCAAATACTGAAAGCCTGGTCCAACTGAATTTAATGGGAATTTTGTCATTGACTTAGATGTTAGGTCACATTAACGTACAACTGCCCCAACAAGTACTGTGTCTACAAACTGTGGGTACAAAAAGGAAGCTAGATAGTTAAAAAATCCTTCACTGCTTCTATTTATGATGCTCTCTTAGGAGCTTATAAGCAACATTTTTCTTTCTGGGGTTTGGTCCCTTTTTATGCAACAAATATTGATTTAATCTCACTGTTTGTTCTGGAGCACAGGCCAACATGACTTTCCCCCAGTTACTACATTGATGCAATGGATATAAATTCATATCAGCAGCAACACCACACCAGTTTGGAGACTTAGAGTTTGCTATTTAGCTTCCCTGTTAGCTAAATAGCTGCTTCTCAGACATAGCCTATGAATGCTGGATCAACAAATAAAAAGAAGGTGCAGAGTTTTAATGAATTTATCAGTGGTAAAATGATAATTTTTGTTCTGAATAGATACATTTAGAAACTGAAAGACTATGGGACATAAATTTTAATCATTTCAAGACTTTTGTCTTGACAAACTTTCTAACATCCCATAAGATGCTACAAATGCTATGAAGACCCACAAAAGGATCAGTCAAAGCTGAATGATGGGGCAACAAAATGGCAGATGAAATGTAATGTTGATAAATGTCAAGTAATGCAGATTGGAAAAAGTAAACCCAACTTCACATATAAAATGGAGAGGGATGGTGACAGATCACAACCTCTCTTCTCTGAATCATTTTCTATATTTGGGACAATGCTTGGGACACAGAAGCTTCATGAAAACAGATATTGGTGCATTGGCTGGGATTTCTGGAAGGGGGGACTGCTGGCAGAGAGAGAGAGAGAGAGAGAGAATAAAATACACTTAGATGGAACACACAAAGACTTCAGTTAAACTGATTTCTCCTCTATTGAGAAGCAAGTGAATAAGGCTTCAGAGTTTGGCTGCTGGTCAACAGTGAAGCAATGCTGTCATCAGAAACAGAATGCTAATGTTGAAAGAAAGGACACATTAGTCTAAACATCCGATCTTACAAAAAATAAACATTTATAGCGTGATAAGATACACGTTTAACTTTATATACATGAATAACTCCAGTGACCTCATCAGAATTACTCAGGTGTATACAGTTGTTGACCACTGACTCCTACCTAATCCTGAAAGGAGTGTTATGTAGTTTCTCAGTATTCTAAAGTAAATGACTTGTTATGAAAAATTAGAGTACCGTATGTAGATAATGGGTAGGTATTAATTTCAGTATGGTCATGAAAATTGATCAGATATGGTTGTGTATCTGATAATGTACATATGCATAAGTGTTTGCAGGATGTGATACCTGGTATCCAACTTTCTCCTCCGAAAGACAAAAATGCTACTCACTGTGAATGTCAAGTGAATGTTCAAATATTGTAACTTTTAGAACACTGTAAACTGCTTTACAACATTTGGCTCTTACAGACTCATTCAAGAATGCTGGGTAACAATGGAGATTTCTGATTGGCTGACAGTGATGTAATACATGTGTTAATATTTCCTACTGAAAGTACAGGTATGACCTTTTTACCTTGGTGTTTCCATATCATAATAACTATGAGGCACTCATAGTTAATAGATTTCTGAGGGATTATTGCACTTTGTGAGTAGCTGAAGTCACTTCACTTTTGGCTGGTGCCTCATACGGCACCTGAGGTGTGTGATAATCCCCCAGAAATGCACTGCTTGTTGAGTCTCATGGCTTAATTATTAACATTAACTGAAGCTGGCTATAGAGTAACTGGCCTACCCAGATGTTTCTGTGCATGGTGGATGGATGTGATGACTGATTAAAAGAAATCCAAATCATTGAGAAACCCAGTCTTGGGGAGTTCTTCTGTCACAGTGAGAGAGAGAGAGAGACCGTGCAAAGTGACAACAGAGATCTTTCCACTGTGTCCAGTGTAATAAATAGCCAATTTAACACAGATTATTCCATTGCTAGGGGGTTGTGAAAAGATTATACAAAATACACTCGACCTTCTAGTTTAAAAAGCTTTAGGCCCAATCATGGCACCGTTGAAGCCACTTAGGCACAATGATCCCCCTCCTAAAGCTCTTCTCCTGATGACCTAGGGAGGCCTGTGAGAATGGAGCCCTGCTTCTGCACAACCTGTAAGGTCACCAAAGGCCAAAGTGGCTTCTGAGGGAGATGTCCTTTTCCATAGATTCCAAAGGTCCTCGGAAGATAAATTTGTTCATTTCCTGCACACATAGGAGAAGACATGTCACTGAAATTTGTTAGCTTTCTGTAAAGTTTAATAAAACCAAATCAATAATAATAAAGTTACATTGGGAAAGCTATTCCGGTATAAAGAAGATAGGGAAAGAGCAATAAATAAATAAATACTAAAGGAAGAAAAAAATTACAAGTTTAAAACTATAGGTAACTGATAAAGGAAGCCAAAGGAATCAATGAAATACCAGTGGTCAGTTGGGCTAGAGATGTCATTTTAAAAAACATATTAGGAACAAGAAATAACTAAACTTGGGTATATGTCAATTGCTAGATGCAGATGCTAAAATAGTAAATGGTGATGTACAGAAGGCAGGAATGTTCAACAAAAATTTCTGTTGTATGTTTGGAATGAAGCAGGAGGATGTATCTAAAAACAGAAAGTTTATCATCTCTTTAAAAAAAGATATGAAGCAGCATCTGCTAAAATTAAACATTTTCAATGCAGATCCAGCTAGCTTACACCAAGAATCTTATAGGAACTAGCTGAGGAGTTGTCCAAATCACTAAATGTTAATTTTTAACAAAACTTGGAGGACATTCAGTGTAGTTCTAATATTTTAAAATAGTAAAAAGGTTGATGCAGGAAATAATAGACTGATTAGCTTGACATTGATCCCATGTAAAATAATTGCATGGTTCATTCAAGATTCTAACAAAAAATTAGATGCTAAAAAATATAATTCATGCAAGTCAAAGTGGGTTTCATGAAAAGTCAGTCTTGTCAAGCAAATCTGTGGAAGTTTGTTCATTTGAATGAACACAGGATTATAGGTGTGGTTAATAAAAATAATTGTGGAAATAGAGTGCTTGGTTACTCCAATTCATGGAACACCACATTTCTCCATGCTTTATTAATGCATGACTTTTTGATCAGAAAGCCTGCATTAAATGTACATCAGAGGATACACATTCGATGGATTAAAAATGGTTCAATGACAGATCTCAAATGTAGTTGTTAATGTGCAGAGGTCAATGAACAGGACTCCCCAGGTTCCTTGCTCAGTAAGTAGATTCAAATAAGAATTAGTCATTTCAGAGAAGCTAAGTGAATTATTTGCTTCAGTCTTCACAGCTGAGGATATTGGGGAGATTCCCAAATCTGAGCCATTTTTTTTAGGTGACAAATCTGAGGAATTGTCCCAGATTGAAGAGTCATTAAGAGGAGGTTTCAGAACAAATTGATAAATTTAACAGTAACAAGGAGTGGAGGGGCGGCTGTTGGTCTGCTCTGTGGCAGTGACCCACATGTGGTCCATGGCAGCTATGTATGTGATGCACAAGCTGCGGGCTTTTGGGGCTAACTCCAGCCAGGTGTTGCAGCACAGCTCCTGGTCTGCTTCCCACTGCTAGCCCTGCCGGTCCAGAGAGTGCTGGAGGCCAAGTAGGCAGGCAGCATGTTCCCGCTCAAGGTCCTCACAGGCTCGTCCTGTGGTGGCAGCTCCCATGCTATTGGGAGGCTGGCGCAGAAGGTGTTGCAGGCGCTTCACTCGCAGCTGGTCCAGCTGTGAAGAACAAAGAGAAGGGTAGTCAGCCTAAAGCCTTTTCGCCCACCTTCTGCTCCTCCAATCCTGGCGCTGACTGGGGCCTAACAGCTGCTTGAGGTTCCACTGGCTGCGGCACTTCCCTTGCTGCTGCACTACTCCACCAAATGATCCTTGGCCAGTGCTGTGTGTCCCTGTACCAACAATCTGCCTCCAAGAACTTTCCGGCTGCTTTGGTCCAGTTGCAAAGCACAAAATGGGTGGAACGGATCTATCCCTAACTGTGGCAACTTTGGTTTCAATTAATATTTGTTTTCATGCCTAATTAAACATAGCCTTACCTAGAGAGCTGCAATCTGTGCCTCTGTAATAATACAAATACGCCTAGTTATACAGCCTGGATTAAACTTTTATTAAGGGACACAAATCCTCATGCTTCCAAGTATAAACCAACCGCTAGCTGTCTCAAGATAGGAAGAAATATTCCCCACAGGCATTTCATTGCATAGTTGTCCCAAAAAAGGGTACATACATTTTCTTCACAAGCATAGCTCCTTTTGAAACAGGATATGAACTAAATAAAACCACAAGCCTGAGCTGATAAAGCAAATCTTATGCCTCTTTGGTCCTACAGATCTGCCTTAATAGCACAAACTAGACCACAGTGTTTGGAAAACACTGCCATGGGGCACACGTGAGATGTGTTACCTTTCACATTTTAACATAAACAGCATGATCCAAATTCATACCTGGTGGATTGTCATTGCCCTTTAGTGGGGGGATAACAACAAGGATGAAATCTGCCCCCCAGCATTTTGAATAAAGGGACCATACACTGTGTTTTTCCCTAACGAAGCAGCATAAAGGGTATTTGGGAAGTTGAAGAGCTAGTTGTATTTCACAGCATGAGAAAAAGGAGAAAGAGTGCAGTACAAATTCAGTACTTTCTGTGTTTCATAAAGGGAAGAAAGCCAGTGTTTGTTCCATCTTACTTGGACTGGATCAGACAGAGTAGCCTAAGGCAGTGGATGGTAACAAAGCTAGCTTGAAGAACAACAATTTGCATGTTTTTCTCTGCCCCTGCAGACAGTGATACGATTCCTGATATCACCGAATGAGGAGCTATTAAAGGAAGCATGCCATAACCATAACCACAGGATGGGCGTTTCTTTTATTGTATGTTTCTTTGAGGAGTTTACAATATGCAGTGGATTGCTGACCCCATGGGCATGCAACAAGATTTATCCCGTGTTTACCTTTGAACTTGAGTGGTGACACATACTTGGAGAAATTGGTATGCAGCAAGTTACATTCCCCATGGCTGTTCAGCTTCCTGATTCAGAAGTATTCATTTGGGTGCCTGAAGTTCCTTCCCTCTCATAGAGGAAAAGAAATCTCAGTAGGGGGTCCCTCCTGCTTTGTTCTGCTAGGGCAGGAGGCAATCTGATCGATTCCATAGCCTGCAGGCCAGCACCTAAATCTTACACCTCCCAAGGCAGAAATGTGGGGTGCCATTCATGGGCTCTGCACCTTTATACTGGTTCTAGAGATCTCCCCTCCAGCTCTTAGGCAGTATGGCTGTATTCAAGCCACCCTAAGACGTCACCAAAAGCTGCAGCTGACTATGGGAAACTGCTTCAGGATATAATCTCTGCAGGGTGTACTCTGCAGTAACATTAATACCGCTTTGGACTATCAATGCCTTTACCTGGAGTACCTCACAGAAGCAGTGGGTTGAAATGTTCGTCCATAATCCAACGTACCAGTAGCTGAATTCCTCTCTCCTGATGGATCTGGAATTCACAAGGCATCCGCACATTGGATGAAAGGGGGCATGATCAGGTCCTCTGTAATTAACTGGCTAACATGCATAAGAAGCTTCATACTCATCTATCCAGTCCCACAAGGATCACTTAATTTTCCATTCAAAAATCACATGATACACAACCTGGATTTCTGGGGCTGCCAACTGGGAAGTGGGGAGAAGAGGAGTGCAAAAGAGGCCATTTAAATCATCACCAGAACTCTGGAAAGCTGGACTGGGCAGCATTGAAGGGCTGTCTGGGGGACGCTAGTCCTCAGTACTGCCCCTCCTGCAGGCCTGAAGCTTCCACCCATCTCTAGCCTAGGGGCCCAGCAATTCTGTTGGCAGCCCTGTGGGCTTTCTAACCACTAATACGCAATTGCGTGCCATTGACATATTTCTCTCTCAGTTGGTGCAGTGAAGATCGTCACAGAGCTGTACCAGTGCCTACAGCACCCGGATGAAAAACAGCTGGCTTAAACTGAATCCAGGCAAAACATAAGCGGTGGTAACAGGAAAGGGGAGCCATTTTAACTAGCCAAGTCAGAACTTTTTCTGTCATTAAGGGCCTTTGACCTCATCCAGAATCTGCTGCATTTACTATTCCCAGAAGCCAAGTTACTATCAATGGTCTTTTTCTGGCCCCATTTGTAGGAGATTTTATCCCACCTGCTTATGCCAAATTGTGGCACAGTGAACAACAAATTCACCAGGTCCAGACTGGATTTTTATAATTCACACTCTTTGGGAGTGCTCTTAGAACCAATACTCAGGTTCTTACACTGCCAGAACTCAGAGTAAAAGAAATGACACCAGCCATTTCAAGATTATCAACTGCATCTTAATATTTTTCAGCACCTGCTCTATACATTGGGGTTAAAAAATAAAACCAATCTTCCTACAAAATGTTAGACATAGTATTTTTCATATAAATCCCTCTATTTTGAAATTCCACTTTTGGCACTCATTTCCCAACCAGCTGTGGTGTTTCACCTTCTGAGGAGCATAACTGACATCTGAAAGTCCAAGCACCATTGTGCTAAAGACTCCATAAACAACCCCACCAAATCCTGTATGATAAATGTCCCTATGATTAGTTAAACAGATATTGTAAAGCACCAGCAGAGGGAGGTTTTGTTGACACAGCATCTCTGGAGACATCTGCATGTTTTCTTTTAGTATTTTAGCATTCAGCAACTGGAGCAGAGAGAATGACAGAAAATCAGTCAGTATTATTCACCCCTGATGATTTTTCTCTCTCTTTCTTTCTTTTACTGTTTTCTGGTTTTCATTACACTGCCAGATAGAATTCTGTTTTGTGGAACTGAAATCGAGTTGAGCTTCGGAAAGGCAAAATGTGAAAATACTGCTTGCTGCAATCACAATATGGCTTTTTTAGACTGTAATCCATTAAGTCACTTCTGTGTATGAAGAATGAAAACAAAAAGGACATTTAGTGATTTTTTTACAGCTCCTGATTTTACAATTACTGCATTACTGAGTCACTTTTTTACATTATTTTTAAGTCTTTGGAGTAATATTTCCATGAACATGTTGGTTTTATTTTGGAGTCTCCACTTAAGGCTGTTCGTAAATCTTTCCATGGAATGGCAGCTTTTTGTAATCGGCCATTGTTAAAAAAAACGTTACTGGCTACAATGGGTGTGACAATAAATGTGGGAAAGGTCTGGCTCTTGCTTAACGCTGCTGGATCAACTTTCCCAGTCTGGAGGAAAGGGGTAATTGTGTGTGTGTCTCACCTCTACACTTTCATTCAGACAGTGGTTAGATGAATGGTTTTCAGTGGGAAACAACTGAAGCATGGATGAGTTTAATCACTGTGGCCTGCTCAAACATAAAATACGGACTCATCGGATCAATTTTCAACAGGGTATGACGTGCTCCAGATTAATAGCAGTTTACAGTAAAGAAGGAGAATGAACGTATATGAATTCAGTATGAAGCGTCTTTGGTTCCTGATGTAGTCATGCTTTTCCACCAGATGAAAGGAACATTTTTGTAGTTGGTTAACCAGCAAACAAAAGTCCATGTATGTGAATGTGTGATAAACTGGATATTGTTACCATGCCAGATAAGGCTCTAATCACCATGCTTTGGATACTAAATGAGAAGAATGTAACTCTATTTTAATCAATCTCATGGGATCTGCTTTTTCCATTACTTTGTTTAAATCCCCTTTAAAGACCAACACAGAGAATTTGTTTCATTGTGCTACTCTTCCAGCAGAAGCTCACACTGACTCTAAACAGTGTGTCTAATTGTAATGAAGATAGCGGAACTGTGGAAGGATACAAAATTATGACATACTGCTGATTCCGTAGCTCGATCAACTTTCAGACTTTGTCTGGAGGCTAAATTACTGTGTTTATGTTTGTTTATTTGCATTATTTGTTATTGAGTGTGTAGAATTCATACATATCCCGCTATACAGAGTCAAAAAAGATACTTAAACAGAATGTATGGGGCCAGTCCTCCTCCTATATTGAAATGAAGTTCTGTATTTTATTGATCTGTCCTTCAGAAACAGATTGGAACAGACTTTAAATCACATTAAATATGCTCTGTGAGGTAAAAGGAAATGAAGCAAGTGAAATATTAAAATGCACATAGAAGAATTTTGGAACAACCGCAAGGGTGGAAGGCAGGGGACATTTCAGTGGGGCACAAATTTGAGCATTCCTGAGGCTGTTGTAGGTGGCATACAACCTTTTACCCTTCCCTCCATTTTAGCACTCAAGGGTCTAGCTCCTGATACACCATGTTTGGAGCTCACCAGATGGTGCTGTTACATGGTCTTACAACTTCTTTTCTTTTCTTTTCTTTTCTTTTCTTTTCTTTTCTTTTCTTTTCTTTTCTTTTCTTTTCTTTTCTTTTCTTTTCTTTGTGTGCAATCACATTTTTAAGTCTTGGAAGCAAATGCTGGGCTATTTTTTATCTTTTCTAATGCTCCATTGAAGTGAAAGAGACCACTATCAGCAAGTAAAGTTAAACAAATGTGTACATCTTTGCATGATCAGAGCCAATAAGGTGCCCATACCCTTCACTAGTGATAGAAATGTAGCCGTGTTAGTCTGGGGTAGTTGAAGCAAAATGCAGGACAATGTAGCACTTTAAAGACTAACAGGATGGTTTATTAGATGATGAGCTTTCGTGGGCCAGACCCACTTCCTCAGATCAAATAGTGGAAGAAAGTAGTCACAACCATATATACCAAAGGATACAATTAAAAAAAATGAACAAATATGAAAAATACCCTTCACTGCTATTCATTTCAATAGAAGTTTCAGGATTTTCAATTTCAGATTTAGTGCTCAGCACCTGATAGGATTAGGCCAGTGGATAAGAAGGTCAGAAACAATCACTTGGGTCATTTTTCTATGATCCCTTGCTTTTTCCAGGACCGCTCACTACCTTACGCTCAGTGTTAAAAGTGACTAGTGACACAGGTGCAGTTTGAAAGAACTTTGAAGGGCAATGCTCTCTAAAAATCAATCCAATTTATGAAAACCAAAATACCAGATGGCTAATCACTTAAAAATTAAACCTTGCATGTTTTCTAATGAGAAAGGATTGTTTAGGTGTCCAACCATCTGATTTAATGTACTTAGACTCCTGGATTCACAGATTCAATATTGCAGTAGACATGACTTGACCCTGTACTATCCCAAGGCAGATTAATGAAGTACAATGAGTTAATTCCTGGTTTCAATACAATCAACGAGAATTTTGCCATTGATTTCCATGAGACAAGGATTTCACCCCAAGAAATTAACTAACATTGTGTCTTTTGATGAGACCTTAAAAATTGGGGCCTGTTTTCTCCGAGTAGACATTGAAATTCCATGGAAGTTTTACAAGGCTATGGGTTTGCCTTGGTGTTCTTTACCAATTTTTTTCTTTCCCCCTACAAAATGTATTTCAATTGGCTGCTCTCCCCCAACCCAGAGGTGGTGGCAGGTCAGAGGTACTGTCTGTATATATTTTGCAATCATTAAGGTTGGAGAATGTTATACAAAAAACGTAAAAGGATCAATCACCTTCCACAGTCATGCTTTTCAAAATCCAGTTGTCTTTACTATTTGTTTTCTAATACTTGAGCAAATATCATACCTTAGCAGGGTTGTAAAGGAGAAGGAAAAGAAAAAAAAAAGGAGTTAGCATTACTACTACAGCTACAAACCCCACAATATCTGATCTCACTCAAAACCAATCGATCAAAACCCCTTGACACAGTAAAGCCAAAATTGGGTGCATGCCAAAAACTCTCAATCATTTTCTCCTGCTCTCTCTCTTTCTCTCTCCACAATATTTCTCTGTACTTTGGAAAGTATATGAAGGAGAATGAAACTCATCATTTTTTGGTGTTCCACTATTAGCCCATTTTAATTAATTCCCCATTTCCTGTCTAAGATACCTTGCTGGAAACACATTTTGATAGAGAGACAGCAAAACTGGAGAAGCATCACAACCTAGGTGTTTGTTTTATTACAAATAGATGGCTATTTTGCATTCTATTTTGATTATCCAGTCCTGTTTTCTCATGGAGGATGGATTCAGTACCTACACACAGGCCCAATGATAGGGGAGGCCAAAGATGGCAACTGCCCTGGGGCCCAGTGATTCAAAAGGGCCCAGGGCTCCCAGCCACAGCTACCACGACACTAGCAGTGTCTAGATCCCCAGACCCTTTAAATTGCCACTGGAGCAACATGTGGAGCACTCTGGGAGTCTGCAACAGGGTGTATCCCCCCTGAGCACAGTTCAGATGGGGGTTAACCCAATCTGGAGTGCAGGGGAGGCCACACCCCCTTTAGCTTACTGGCCATGCTCCGGCTGCTCTAGGATAAAAGAGAACTCCTCAGCTCAGTTGGGGTGGGTGGCTGGGGGAGAAGGAGCTCAGGACCAAGCTTGTGAGCAGTCGCAGCCACAGCCGCCCCAGGATCAGCCTCCCCAGCAGCAGCAGTCGCAGCCCCAGTTGCCCCAATAGCTCATTGCGCTCCAGCCGACATCCCTGCTGAGCTGGCTATGGAATTTTCCCCTGCCAACAGAGCCCTGGGCTGGGACCCAGTGGAGAGAGAGGGCCTGGGTCCCCCAACCATCCCCCCCAACCCTGCAGTAACACCGCTCACAGGCCCTTGGGAGGCTTACCAGCTGACTAGACCAGAGTGGCTGTATTTACCCTAGTGGGGGTGAACTAGACTTGGGGCCTAGACCTGTGAGGCTGTACTTGCTGTAACAGTAGAAGCTGTACTTTGGGAGGACTGGCAAGGCGTGTCCCGGGCACAAGGATGCTCCCTTCCCCTGTTACAGAGACACTGAAGGCTATCTGGGGGCAGGGCTCTGGGCAGTGCTGAGGGTTGGCTGCTCCTAGCTCCATCCCTTCTGCGCGAGGCCTCAATCCTTCAAGGAGCAAGGAGTTGCCCCCACATCTTGCCCAGGGACCTGACAAGTCTGATGGGCCCCATGCCTACACATCTCTGATTTTGTCATATTAGACTTTGAAAACACTATTATACATTTTATATAAAATTAAAAGATTTATCCGGGGTTGCTCTGGTCTTTAACTCATTTAAATCATTGCTTTGGAGTGAGGCTGGGATTTTGGGTTCGGTATGCAGACGTCCCTGGGGAGAGAGAGGACTACACCCAGCCATCACTCACTGCAGCTGCTTGAAGCCAGGTGAGAAATGCCTCTCCATAGCTGCTGCAGCTCCAGCAAACACAACTGGGGGTATGTCTACACTACCCCCCTAGTTCGAACTGGGGGGGTAATGTAGTCATACGGAGTTGCAAATGAAGCCCGGGATTTGAATTTCCCGGGCTTCATTTGCATAAAGCCGGCCGGCGCCATTTTTAAATGCCGGCTAGTTAGGACTGAGTGCCGCGCGACTACACGCGGCACAAACTAGCTAGTTCGGATTAGGCTTCCTCGTTCCACGAGGCGTACAGCTAGTTCAGATTAGGAAGCCTAATCCAAACTAGCTAGTTGGTGCCGTGTGTAGGGTAGTGTAGACATACCCTGGGAGAGGAGTATATGTCCCTCCGCTGTGGCAGGTCCAGGTTCATCTAGCCCCTGCATGCCCCAGCCAGAATGTTGAATGATGCAGCAAACTGTGCATTTTCCTTTCACTCCCTAACAAAGAGGAACAGCCAACAATGTTTGCCTATAAATGAGGTGGGGGGGAGCTAAGGGCTGGGGAAGTTCCAGATGAGGGGGCACCCCCTGCTAATCCCTTTCACCTGTTTCTTTTCTGAAGCAATCCCATTCCAGGCACATCCTGTTTTCCTGGCACCACCAGACCCTTTGCCTTGCTTTAATTTATGATAAGAGGAAGCTGCATACCAGATTTTGGTGGTCCTAGCTCTTTCTGTTTAGGAGGAGTTCTTGAACAGACAGACACACAAATAGACAGATAAACTCTCTCAAATACATATTAGTTGAAAACTCTTGCCTTTAGCCATCCAATGGTATAATATTAATTAGCTCATGACCACTGGTGTTTTCACCTAGAATTATGAACAATGAAGTATAACAGTTGCAATTTTCCAGGCATTTCCAACAGGATATTCCAGTATAAAAATCTGATATATAATTTGTATTTTCATTCAAATGTAGGATCTGATCCAAAGCTCACTGAAGTAATCAGGATATCAATAAATTTTGGATTGGGTACTTATGATTTTTTTCGGTGGAAACTAAGCTACACATCAGGGAAAGGGCAGACTGATCAATTTTCAGTTTTCTGTTGCAATACAACTAATTTTCTTTCTATGGATACTGAGAAGTTTGACTTTGGAAAAGCAAATGTTGGAACATATTTTATAAACATTGTGTAAATTCTTGTATAAAGTTACATTTTATAGGAAATTTTACTGGTCTTATATCCATCAGCCAAAAATCTCAGGTGCTTAAGTCTGTGGAAAAATAAGCTACTGTCTGTTGAAGTTTCAATAAAACAATCCAAAAAGTTGATGTTAAAGAAAAACTAACACACAAAACTAATATTATTTTAAAGACTCAAAGGGATTTTTTTTCCTTTTCAATTTATATTACGTAGCTTAGAACTCTTCAACAGTTTGTTTCTTTTAAAGGTCTTAGTTTTCTATAATGTTAATTCTTACTCTGAAGTGAAAGAGTAACAACAACTTAGGTTAAAATCATTATTTTAATATTAGTGAAACAAGGTGGATGAGGTAATATCTGAAGAAGAGCTGTGTGTAAGCTCAAAAGCTTGTGTCTCTCACCAGCAGAAGTTGATCCAATCCAACATAGTACCTCATACACCTTGTCTCTCTATTATCAACCATCACAGAGGGGTAGCCGTGTCTATATCTGCAAAAATGAAGAGTCCTGTGGCACCTCAAAGACTAACAGACTTATTTGGTCATTAGCTTTCATGGGTAAAAAACATCTGATGAAGTGGGCTTTTACCTTCAAAAGCTTATCCCCTAGTAAATCTTTTAGTCTTTAAGGCGTCACAGGACTCCTTGTTGTAATATCCACTAACTACATCCAACCAACACAACCATAACACTGCTCATGTTATTTTAACATGTATTTTAAGGCTGGGGGAGTTGTTTTCTTTTACAATATTTTCGCTTTAAGTGATTTAAAATGTTTCTAAAACACTCCTGAGGCATACAAGCAAATCTACTATTCAAAATATTGATAATGGTAGGAAATAATTCATGAATACAACCAATTTTCTGATGCGAGAGAGTAATTTTTCTAATTTACTGTCTACATTGGCAATTAAGCAACAGAGCTTTTGTGGTTCATAAGTGGGTAATCCCCACCTCCCACACACATACAAAATATTTGTTGAGGCAAGTACTAATGTAAAAAATACTCTTCTGCTGACAAAGCAAACCCTGAAAATTTTTTGTTGGAAAAAGTGCCAACAAATAGAGTTTACACTGCCTTTTAGCAACAGAGCTGTGTCACTAAAAAGCTGTGTAATGTAGACATACCTTAATGAGAGACTACCCAGAGAATGAATTCCAAATGACTGCTTTGGGGTTTCTTCTAAGTACTGACATCTAATCACTAAGCTCACCTATCCAAATAAGCTGACTATAAGTCAGTCTGTTTTTCTTTAATTATAGTTCAACCTAGGTAAGTAGCAACTGGTCTCACATGGACAACTTAAACATTTCCGCTATGACCAAATCTCCTTAAAAATCCCTTCATTATTTTACTTTTGAACAAAAAGTAAATTGTGTTTCATAATTAGTTATTTATATAGCATGTTCTTGTGGGTTTGCTTTTGCTCCCACTAACATACAAAAATTGCATTTAAAAATGTTTTTTACAATATGTTTACTTTCCCATGCAGCTCTTGGGCCTGGTTCAAACCCCAGCTAAGATAATGGAAAGTATGCTGGGTGCCTGGGCGCAGCCTAGCATATCCAGAATAACTCCTTGCTTATTATATTCCTGAAAAATATCATTTTAAGTGAAACAATGTTAAGCAACTCCAATTTCCCCATAAGAAATTATATAAATGGGTGGGTGAGGTTCCAGGGACATTTTTTTCACCAGACAAAATGTATTATATACATTATACAGTACACGTTTTAAATAATTTTAAACAAAATTTAATACCGAGCTCAGCAGTGATGGCTATAAAGCTTGACTGAGGCAGGGGTTTAGTGGGGTCAGGGTGTGGGGGCTTGCCCCTCTTTGTCTGCAAGTGCTCCTGGGGTGGCGGCAGAGGTTTGCCCACCTCCTGGATGGAACACAAGGCAGGCTGAGGGGGGAGAGCCAAATAACATTAGGACATTGCACATCTTGAAAAGAGCATGTTCTCTAATACAGGCATGTCCAAAGTCCGGCCCGCGGGCCAATTGCGGCCCGTGTTCTGGTTTAATACGGCCCCACAGGTAATTTGGCAATATCTATCTTTTATGGCCCCCGACGAATCCATATGTATTGAGATGAATACATTGTAAAATCTCAGTTAATGTCAGTTGGTCTAAATCGGTTATAAATATATTTGGACACAACATGTATACTTGGTGTTATGTTCCTGTTCATATTTTTTGAACTTAAAAGTTGACAGACAACCTTTATTACCAATAATATGTAATATACTTTACAATGTTGCTGACATATATTTCAGCTTCCTGGATTTTTTTTCATCTGGCCTTCAGATATGAAAGGCAGAGTGATTTAACACCTGTTTAGATTTGTCATCCATGTGACGAAATGAAAAGTATGCCATTTGCAATAAACTTTGCATAAAATAGTTAATTTGCATTTAATTTTAATGGTTCAAAGAATGTCAGGCAAAATGGTCGGCCCTCACGCATGTTCACTTCATCAAATCTGGCCCTTTTTGAAAAAAGTTTGGACACCCCTGCTCTAATAGATCAGCAGCCTAATAATAAATCAATGTTAACCGGAATGACTAAGAAAGAAGTTATTGTATGTGCAGGATCACAGGCTAAGTTATTAAAAGTAACAGACACTAAAATTTGTGCCCACCACCCTCTCTCCCCCAGGCATGTTGTTTCTGTTCAATTGGCATTTCATTCATTTAGAAAATGAATTAAATACTAAACTGAATCCCAGTCCTGCAAAGACCAACCATAGGCTAAACCCACTGCAACTAGTCCCATTGACTATGGTTTAGAAATGAATTGCCTGGCCAGTAAAGTAAATTACTTAGAGGAGTAGCCGTGTTAGTATGTAACTTTAAAAACGAGTAATCCTATGGCACCTTAGAGACTAACTAATATATATGTATTATTAATTTCTAAATATATATAAAAGGGGGACCCTCAGAATAAGAAGGGAGAGGGAGAAAAAATTACCTCAATTGTAGTCGTGGTGTCAATAAAGTTAATCGAGTAGGCTGGAAGTGTCCCCTACTTAACTTTTGATGTCAATAGGGCATTGAATGTAAGGAAAAGTTGTGTTATAATATGTTAACCAGTTCAGGATACTACAACTCCAGTACCCTCCAGTCACCTAACAACATTGTCAACCTATCCAACCACACTCTTAGCCCAGCAGAAGAAACATTCCTATCTCGGGGATTCTTTTTCTGTCCCACCACAATAAGCTAGTTGGTAATGAGCTATCTACTAAAACCAATTTCCACAAATAAACACAATAAGAATTAAATTCGACTCACTGGCATGCTTAAGCCTTGCTGCAAAAATTATAGCAAAACATTTTATATTGTTCTGAAAGCACCCACAGACCTAGGTTAAAGAACACAAATCAGATATTCAAAATGGTAACACAGAGAAACTTGTTGGGCATCACCAGATGATTGATAGCTTCCCCAATTATCACCTCTAACATCATTAACTCACAGACATTTACCTTACCCCTCCCCGTTCCCCTTCTGTTCTGAAATTTGATTTGTCCTTTTCATATGTGTTCATTTTTTTTAATTGTATCCTTTGGTAGATATGGTTGTGACAATTTTCTTCCACTATTTGATCTGAGGAAGTGGTCTGGCTCACGAAAGCTCATCACCTAATAAACCATCTTGTTAGTCTTTAAAGTGCTACATAGTCCTGTTTTTAGTCACATTAATGTTACTTTTAACAGTACACTTCCACTCAATGTCCCATTTTAATATGGTTCTTCATTTATTAGAGACAATCATTAGGAGGTTCATTGTGAATTAGCACCCAAAATTATGAATGTGAGGAAAGACCCTTTAAACAATGGGAGAGAGAGAAAGTGATGTTCTAGAAAGTGATTATATAAATGATATCCTGGGGTTATTTCTGCATCTAATGTGCTCAGTGCACCACTAAAAAGATATCTCCTCTAATTGCAGGTGCTGCCAATTCAGCCAAATCAAGCTGTGGTCTTTCCTTTTTGCACATCATCAGCAAATACAGGTTCTGTGAACCAAATAAGACCCTCACATACACTGTTTAATCCCACTGTTGTCATATTACATCAACAGTGACATGTGTAATTTCACTATTGTAAATAGGGTTAAGCATGTGTGAATTCTTGGAATATTATAAACAATTCTGCTAATGATGCCCAAGAAGAAATAGAATCTAGCTCACTCTCCGAGCTGTGAAAATAAAAATATGATATAAAATAAGACCTGTTCTGTGTGTTGAAAACTTACAAATTCAAACCACAAGTCGCCACAAAAAAAATAGAGGCCTTTCCCTTGCAGGTCACTATCCAATGGGAAAGCCGGATGTTGGTCTCAGTGATCAATTAACTACACTCTTGGCGGTAATATGTGATGGAGGGAAGGGGGTCTTTTCCTGGAAGTTACTGATCAAGTGAAGGCATTGCAGGCACAAACCATTGACTGACCAGAAATATCCAGCCTCAAGGTCAATTATTACTATTAATCGCTGACCCACGGGTGGTCACCAATGAAATGGTTTATTTAAAAAAGAGGCCAGTGTTTTCCTTGCAGTTCAAAATGTCAGTACAGTCAGGCCCAGCCCAACAGGTCATGTGGCTCCCAGTCAGGGCAACGAGTGAGCAGCCGGGTGAGTGGGGCTAGGAGCCAGGTATTCTGGGGCCCTGAATGCGTGGGGCCTGTCAGCCGAAGGTCAGGGCAGTGTGTGTGTGTGTGTGTGTGTGTGTGTGTGTGTGTGTGTGTGTGTGTGTGTGTGTGTGTGTGTGTGTGTGCTGAGAAAAGGTTTAACGTCCGTGACTTTACTGCTAGGACCGGGGTCCCGTCGCAGAGGGCAGCCAACAGGCTGACAGATGCCCCTGTTTATAGGAAGAGCTTATTACACCTCAGATTTTAGCTGCTAGGATACAGGATCCCTTCGCAGCGGGCAGTCTAGGGAAGACTGAGAGATGCCCCAACGGATCTGTGACCTGGGAGTGACACGATCCAAACGCCCAACCTCCTCCTATAATTGTCCCTTATGACCAGCTGAAGTTCTTTTAAATTGTGCTTGGTTCTGTTACAGAAACTGAAAGAGTCAGGTTAAAAACTTAAACAGTTACAGGTTTATTAAAAAAAACTTATAAATCATATGGTTACAATGGCTATTGCTCTATTTCTTAACTGCTAGCAAATATAGATCTTAAAAATGGTTACAAAGAAAATAAAGATAGAAAATAGAAATAATGGTACCAAGTGACAGCTTAATCTTTAAAGAGCTCTAAGTCTCTGTGTACACTTAAGACAAAGGACCACATCCAGGTAAAAATTGTACCTGGACCACATCCAGGTAAAAATTGAACCCCCTTCTGTGCCTCTCGACTCCAGCGGGTCAAGCCAGGGCCGGTTCCTCAATTCCTAGGAAAGACGAATACGAGGTGGGCGTCCCCTTGGAACCTCGGGAGGTCAAACATCTAACCCAACCAGCAGATAGATGGTAGATTGACACTCAGAGTAAATGTGCTGCTGGACCCATCTTTATACCCCTGGGGGCCCGTATCCTCTTTCTTATCTTAAGATGCCAAATTGTACTGGTCCGTTTTGTGGCGCCAGTTCTTACAAGCAAATTTCAAGTTAATTTACACTTGCAAGAGAGATAACTAAATTGTGAGTACTGGACATTCTTTACTGGGCGAGAGATTCCTCCCCCTGCGGAGGGCTGTGTGTTCATATCAATATGGATTTAAGTCAAGGGCACTCCTCGGCAGCCTCTTGGTCAGCAATTGGCATATCTCTGTTTACAGCCATTCACGGTCACTGAGCCTGCATATCCTGAGCCTCCTGCTCCAAGGCTTTTACTGTTGTGTGCCCTGTATGCTCCAGGCAAGCAAAAATGGATGTTACAGGAGGGTTCCTGTCTGGCTACAGGGCCACAGGGCCCTGAATGAGCGGGGTCCAAGGCACCTGCATCGCTCACCTTGCCCTAAGGCCAGGCCTGAGTACAGTAGCCAAAATCATTACACAAACACAAAGCCCAATTCTGAATCTGTGCACCCAGCAGTCTCACTGAAGTTAAGTCAGTGGGAGTTATGGTCACTCCAGGAATAGTTACCATGGAAACAGGATTTCACTTTCAGTATTCCACTGGGCTTACCATGTCATCCATTGCTTATATTTGTTTTTCAATTTATCTCCTTCCTCCTAAATTCCTGCTGACCTGGGGTCACTGGAATTAGAAAAACCAATGCATGTAGAATATATATATCCGTACACTGAACAGCCTCTTTGGTTAGAAATTGAGCCAATTAATGGGGATGACAAGTATGTACCAACATGAGGAAATGCAAAGTCTTTGCCTGCATGTAAGAGATGTTCATGTTTCCATTGAAATATGAGGAATTCAGTCTTGTAGGGGCCATCTTAAATTTTAAAAAGAAGCATATCCAAGGTACCCCAAACATTCATAATCAACTCAACTACCTTCTTTAAAAGCCAGGTTTTCCATCACCAGATAAATGTCCTTCCAGCTGTATTGATAGAAATGACATCAATGTCCTGTTCATTCAGGAAGTTCCATTCTTGCTTGGTTTTTTTTTTTCTTTTTTTCCTTGACTAAATTATTCATTCCGTAAAGTGAAGCTATTAGAATAATTATGCAGCCTCTGCCATTATGCACACATATGATAGATATATAACCCAATCTGAATGTAACTCCTAAAACCATGTGCATACTTTTAGTCATGTCAATAACCTCACTGATTTCAATAAGGAAGGGGAGCAGAATCTCTCCTAGGCTATGTCTAGACTGCAGGCTTCTTTCGAAAGAGGCTCTTTCGAAAGCATCTTTCGAAAGAGCCTCTTTCGAAAGATCGCGTCTAGACTGCAGGCGGATCTTTCGAAAGAAAAATCCGCTTTTTCGAAAGAGAGCACCCAGCGAGTCTGGATGCTCTCTTTCGAAGACGGCCTCTTTACATTGAAGAACGCCTTCTTTCGAAAGAGGAACGTTCAAAAGAAGGCGTTCTTCCTCGTGAAATGAGGTTTACCGCCATCGAAAGAAAAGCCGCGTTCTTTCGAAATAATTTCGAAAGAACGCGGCTTGAGTCTGGACGCAGGGGAAGTTTTTTCGGGAAAAGGCTACTTTTCCCGAAAAAACCTCTGAGTCTGGACACGGCCCTAGTGTTTGCAGACGGAGAGCATTTTTGGTTTTAGTCAGAACAGACATTTCCAAATATCAAATGTAATTTTTTAAAAAAAATTATGAAGTAAAAATAAATACTCATTCCAAGATGTGAAACAGAACTTGAATATGCAATATTTAAAGATTATTTGCAAACATGGTCACGCTCAAGTATCAGAGGAGTAATCATGTTAGTCTGTAACCGCAAAAACAGTGAGGAGTCCTGTGGCACCTTAAAGGATAACAGATTGATTTGGGCATAAGCTTTTGTGGGCAAAACCCCAGCTACAACCAAGAAAGTGGGATTTTGCCCATGAAAGCTTATTGCCAACTAAATCTCTTAGCCATGCTCACTGAATACCCTCAGATATACAAAGTTATGTATTACTGGAAGATTGACTTAAAAGTCAAAGCCTCACATTTGAAATATTTATGCTTCTTAGAAACATAGGTTCAAATGCTGGCAAGGGCTGATTTAACTACCAGGTAGATTAATTGGGGTCCCTTCAGTTATAGTGTATGAAAATGGGGTGAGGGTTTTCAGATAAGATCTCGAAATCCAAAGTCTTGTCACCTTTCCTTGTAGAGCAAAGATGATAATTTTCTTTTTTGTAAAAATTAGCAGTTGCCTCATTCTCCTGGACAAAACTTCCCTGATCCTACATGATTGACCCAGGAGCAGCTGCATTTCTGTAGCACTGTACAGTATTTACAGTTATTAAAAAGACAACAAATGTGTAAAGTGACCTGTTTTAATTTATTCCTAAAACATATTAAGTCAGATTTCATTGTAAGCCCCATCTATTTTTCATAATGACATACATTGGGCTGAATTCTCATTTGCAGCCAGGCCACGTTGGCAGTGAAAAGGGGAATTAGTATAAATGGGAATTGGGGGGCTAGAAGCACATTTCATCTCTACTGCATAAACTAAAAACTATAAAGCAAGATTTTAAAACTTTCTGCCTAAAGTTGGACAGCTTAATCCAGATCTAGCCGTCCAGATAAAATGTCTAGATTTCAGAGGGCAGAACACTACCCAGTTTTTATGGAGGGTCCAGCAAGTTAGATTTGGTTCTCCATACTCAGTCTCCTTTTCATCCAGTCCTGCAATCATTCCACATGAAGTTATTGCCATTTAAGTACCATTTGGGGGTCTCTCAGTTCAATTGCCATCAAATGCATGTTAATATCACATACATCAGCAGCACAGGTAGCATGGGCATTCTAATCAACAGTCTATTCACAGACACTACAGATGGACATGAAGATCGCTAGATCTTATGGATGGCCTGATTGATTAGTGACCAAGTACATTTGTTGGATAACATCAGTAAGCAACCCCGGCTTTGCATGAGCTATTTGGATAAAGAGAAGTCTTCAGATATCAAAGTTATCAATTACATTAACATAAATAAAACCTAGCATGAAACAAAATAAGCAGGATTGGATTGTTATCAAAGGCATTAGAAAGGAAGGATTTCAAGCCAAACAGAGAGCAATCAGGGATTTGAGGTTATATAGTCCCAAAGGTTAAACTCCATTGCTATTCCAAAACTGTAAAGACGCCCTATCTGAAATGCCATTGTTCTCATAAGCATGATCACTAGGTGGGAGAGCATGGATACAGAATATTATTTGTTTGGTACTTTGCCCCCAAAGTGTAGAATAGCTTAAGCATTAGGTATTCTTAATTTGTTATGACTTGTGAGGAATTGGCTAAATTAGCAACTGCAAAGAGGCTGGGACTGTATCATAGGCTAATAAAAACCCTAATAAAAGTTTTAAACTAATTCACACATCTGCAGTCTGATGGGGGGAGTATTACCTAATATGTGCCATTACGGCTGCAATCTCACCCCACCCCACCACTTGCATGCTGCAGGGAAAGTAAGTGTTGGTCTGATGTCCCCTTGGCAACTTTACAGCCTTCTCAAGAACCACCACCATCTTCAGACAGCCCTCCGGGGAATTTATTAAAGGAATATGGGTAATTCTCTCAAGTGCCTATAATTCTCACTTTCCAAGGTTCTTTGAAAATATTATAGCCTGCCCTTTGGGCCACAGATTCCTTCACAGGGAGATAAAAAAAATCCATGTCTGGTATTTTTACGTCCTGCATAAAAATAATCAACATAGCTCTTCGGTCCCCAATAGGGTTTTTAAAAGTTTATTCCGTTAAGTGCTATGGTTGCATGATTTCACATGTTCAAAGGGAAAAAATCCATGTTTATGTTCAGAAAATGAAGACAGACCTTACGACCATATGTAAGCACCGAACATTTTATATTTTTAAAATGTTAAACCATAATATACACAGCCTATGCCATCTCATGGCATTCCTAGTGAAAGCCACCGCAGGTCTGTGTGCCATCTTCTGTATTGGCAGCACATTGCATTTTACTGGGCATTATCATACATGGAATCATTGAATGCTAGAACTGAAAGGAACCTCTAGATTCCTTTCCGCCATACACCCTTCTAGATACTCATTTCCCATTTTGTATGTGTACAGGGTGTCCCAGCTGAGGCCAACAGAGGATCACATGGCAACTTTCCAGAAGCTAGAAGACCACAATAAATAATGTGGTCCACAAAGTCTATATGTCCTAGTATGAAGTATCTATCTCAAACTGTTATATAGCAGGCATTTTCCTTGGCACACCTTCAGTATGATTGAAAAAATCTCTGAAAAGCCACTCTTGCAGCACTCTGAATGCCCCTATATTACTGTGTTTGCAGTATTTCCAAGTAGCAGAGATAGATTTTATAGAAGTACAAATCACCCCCTTTCTTCTCAATATGGTATTTTTCAGTGCTACACTGGAGGAGACTGGCAGAGGCTGGTGGGGACTTACTGTGAAAATTCCAGTGAATTCCCTCTCTCTGAGGAAGTTCACGTCCTCTTGGATATTGCTAAATCAACTTTGACAGATGTGGCCCTAGGCTCATAAAAATACTTCTGAAGAGCAAATATTTGCTTTTGGAATGGACCAGAGTTTAACCAAGTGTCAGAAATTTCCCTAGACATTCCTGGAGGAAGATACCCCAGGAACGCCTATAAATCCATCCCTCGTCTTCATTTCATCTGATTCTTGTTCCTTGCTTTATTAATATAGTCAGTGTAGGGCTTTTTTGGAGGAGGTGAGGGGGAATTCTGTATTTGTTTGCCTACTTGTTATCGTACTGAGAAAACATCATTGTGTCTGTGAGGAAAAAAATCTTCAATTCCCCTTTCAGCAAGCTCATTGTACAACAAAGCTAAATCACAGAACAAGGGAGAAAAAATTAAGTGCAAGATCCTCATTAAAATACTCAACAGTTTTTTTTTCAGTACATGAGTTTTTCTCTGAGCTTTCTTGAAGTAGCAGACTCCCAAATCTATATTTATAAAATAATCTTGGGGAATGCAAAGAGCTTTTAAAAATATTTATTACCAAAAGTGCAAACTCTTTACTCCCACAAAATAGCCCCAGTTCCCCTGCAAAATGTGGGAAACTGATGAGCTAATCTTTATCTCGGTTACTTTAATTAATTATCTTACTCTATGAATGCTATATAATATATCTGCATGATATATTTTTGATATAGGGTCCGAATCTGATGAATCCCACATGTGTTCAACTCCCATAGACTTCAGTGGCAGCTAAAGGCACAAAGGCCTTGATTTGACTAACAGGTTTGATTGGCTACATCTACACTGCAGTTATTTTGGAATAAACTATTCTGGAATAGTTATTCCAAAATAACTTATTTCAAAATAGCATGTCTACACTGCAGGGAAGCCTCAAAATTAGTCTGAGGCAGGTTTCCCTAATGTAGACGTGCTACCTCGAGTTAGATCCCCAGGAAGCATTGGGGAGGAATAACTTAGAATGGCCCTGGGGAGGGGCTATGTTGAAATAGCATAAGTGGAGCATCAAAACATGCCTTATTTTGAAATAGCTGTTTCAGAATAGGCGTTATTCTTTGTGGAATGAGGCTTACAGAAGTAGGAATAAGTCATCCTCTATTTCGAAATTATTTCAAAATAACAAAATTGCTGTGTAGACACTAGCATAGTTATTTTGGAACTAGCCTTGGAACTAGCCAATTAGCCCATCATAAGATGGGATTTTCAGGTCTCTCCTCCACATCGGTCTTCTCTCCTGAGCCTCCGGACTCTCGCTCCGTCTCCCTCTCTCTTTCTCTCTCCTCCTCCTACTGCCTCCCCCCCACCTCTCTCTCAGCTCTCCTCCCCCTCCTGCCTCTCACTCGGGGGACCGCACAGCCCAAATGGCCTTTTGGGCTCCACGCTCCCCATGCTGCATGGGGAGCATGGAGCCCAAACGGTCGCTTGTACTACTTGCTCCCCCATGGTGGCCTGGCTGAGTGGCGCAGAAGTCAGTCGATCACCATGGTGGGAGGGAAAAGGGGGGTGGGGCGGTGACATCCACGGCCAGGGGGCAGGGCCTGAAGCCGCTATCATGCCGCACATCACCGCCCCGCACCTCCACCACCGCTCAGCCGGGCCACTGTGGGGGAGCAAGTGTTCATTTGGGCTCCCCCGTGGCGGCCCGGCTGAGCGGTGCAGAAGTCAGCCAAACGCCATGGCGGGAGGCGAAGGGGGGGTGGGGCGGTGACGTACATGGCCAGGCCCCGCCCTCTGGCCATGTACGTCGCTGCCCCGCCCCTCTTCCCCTCCCGTGTGGCACTTGGCTGACTTCTGCGCCACTCAGCCGGGCCGCCGCAGGGGAGCAAGTGGCGCAAGTGGCCGTTTGGGCCCCGTACTCCCCATGCAGCACGGGCCACCCAGGGGGAACAGCCAGCATTTCAGCAACAGTGCCCCCCAGAGGGAACAGCTAGCATTTCAGGCAACAGTGCCCCCCAGAGGGAAGAGCCAGCATTTCGGCATTACAGACTCAGACACTGGGCTTCTATATATATGATAACAGCTGTTATTCCAAAATAACTTTGCTGTGTAGACACACCCATTCTGCTCAGCATTTAAACGTGTGGTCAGTTTTAATAGGCTGTAAGCACATGCATAAAATCAAAACATGAGTTTGAGTGGTTTGCTGAATCAAGACCATTGCACTCAGTAGGTGTGTATATTCCTGACACAACTAAGCAAGCTCTTGATTATCATTCCTAGGTGCTGGGACAAGTTCCTAAGAGGACAGCTTTATTCTAAAACCCAACAATGAAACTAACACAAAGAAGTCCGTCTAGAACAGGCATGTCCAAAGTCCAGCCCGCGGGCCAATTGCGGCCCGTGTTCCAGTTTAATACGGCCCCACAGGTAATTTGGCAATATCTATCTTTTATGGCCCCCAACGAATCCATATGTATTGAGATGAATACATTGTAAAATCTCAGTTAATGTCAGTTGGTCTAAATCAGTTATAAATATATTTGGACACAACATGTATACTTGGTGTTATGTTCCTGTTCATACTTTTTGAACTTAAAAGTTGACAGACAACCTCTATTACCAATAATATGTAATGTACTTTACAATGTTCCTGACATATATTTCAGCTTCCTGGATTTTTTTTTATCTGGCCTTCAGATATGAAAGGCAGAGTGATTTAACACCTGTTTAGATTTGTCATCCATGTGACGAAATGAAAAGTATGCCGTTTGCAATAAACTTTGCATAAAATAGTTAATTTGTGTTTAATTTTAATGGTTCAAAGAATGTCAGGCAAAATGGTTGGCCCTCACGCATGTTCACTTCATCAAATCTGGCCCTCTTTGAAAAAAGTTTGGACACCCCTGGTCTAGAAGGATCACTCTATAAACAAGCTAGCTAGATGACTGCAGAATGAGATGGCAGATTCATATTAATGTCCCATATTTTTCATATTCCTTTGTTTTGAATATGTGACATTCTCTTTTTTTGCTGTTTATGGTATAAAATAACTTGTACAATGAAGAACTATTGCTACTAACATAGCACCCAATGAGAATCAGGCCCCGTGATTCTGGGCACTGAACATAAAACAAATAACAATCCTTTCCCTTAAATAATATACCCTCTGTATAAGGACAAGGTGCAAATAATGGGCGAAGAACTCAGTGGAGGTGTGAGGGAGGAAAGAAAAAGGTGATAGTTATTATAGTTACAGCTGAATATACTAATGATCCAATGCCCCAATATCAAAAAGAGTCTTTCTGTTAATTGTAATGGAGTTTGGATCAGGACCTATGCATATAATTTGGAGGTTTCGTAGGTTTTTTTTAACATAGAAGAAATTAATCACTTACTTTTAGCTAAAAAATGGCTAACTAAATACAACTCTCTGATATAACATGGATTTTGCAAATCTTGGGCCTTCAGCAGTTTGAGGTGTCTCGTTTGAATCATACTGAGTCAGTATTTAGCAGTCAGTCCATATCAGTCAGGGTTATGGTCATCACATATGTCCTACATGTGATGACCATAACCCTGACTGATATAGAGGATGAAAGAGAGAACCTCCAGAGCTAAAGGCATGATCTAAAGGCTTTGTACCTGATCACACTACATGTTACATGATCTCCCCTCATGACAAAGGAGAGTGGTTGTAACATGAGAGTCCCTGGTCAGGTTTCATCACTGGAGTCTGGCCCACAAAAGTCAAATACCCTTAATCCATCCCTAAAGGGGGAGTCTAAATCAAAATGTTTTGGTGTTTGGGTGTTGGTTTGTCAACAAATGACAAAAAACCAAAATTTTCCCCAGAAATCAAACATTCCATGAGAAACTTTGTTTCATTGAATACCCAAATTTCTGTTGAAAAACAGTTTAGATAGAAAATTCAAAACCACTCTCAATTATTGACCCCATTTTACACATGGGGAAACAGAAGCACTGATTGGTTATGTGGTTAGCCCACATAACTCACCAAGGCCATGGCACAGCCAGCGACAGAAGACACTTCTCCTGGCTTGTGCCTTATCTGCAGGATCAAATTCCTTGTCCTCTTTACTTTATTGAATAAAACAATTATTTGTTTACATATATATTGCTTTGGCTTATGAGAACGTAATGTGCACACTAACTGCAAATATCATTGAGGCTTTAGTCCTGCAAACACTTGTGCACGTGCTTAGTTTAATGTAAGTGAGTTGTCCTAACGCATAAAATTAAGCACTTAGATTTAGGCCAGAACAGAGCCTTACCTAGCTGAACATGTTTCAACTTACAGAAGTACACAATCAAAAATACTAATCTATTTTGCTAAAAAAAATCTAGATTCACCATATTCCTGTTCTGTGGAATTGCATCCATTTTTTTTCTTGCTAATACCACAGTGGATTACAATGGGTTCCAGATACGTTTGGATGTTTTTTTTAAATAGGCATGGGGCAAAAGTAATTATCATTGCATACTTGAAGATTAAAGTAGACACAATATGAAAAGCAACTACCGTTTAGCTCTTAGACCTACTTATTTGCTAGATTATTCTTAAAGATGAATGTGGTTGTAAGAATTACACAACTGACTGCCTAAATGTGAGTAGCTGCTGGACTTTTCTCTCTAGATGTTCTCACTGGATCTCCTTCCTCTGGGTATGATTCCTCACCCCTCTTTCCTTATGATATTTTCCTTTTCCTCCTTCCATTTGAGCTGCAGTGACTACACAGGGAGTAATAGGACAGGCATGGCATCTCTTACTGACAGGAAAAACCACCAAGTATGTTGTCTTAACCTGCAGCTAGAGAAATAATAGTACTGAACACAGAGCCTTTAAAAAAAGAATATAAAATCATTCAAATGGTTGCTTCTGCTGGCAACAGCAGATTTATTGAGCTGGAGGTTGTGAAATAACAGATTTGCCATGGATGCAACATCATCTTTAAATGAGAACTCACAGGAAATAGGATACCATTTTTATTAGCATGAAATAGAGATAGAAGGTATACCCCAACTGCAAAGAGTTATACCTGTATCATTTGTCTATATTTATATTCCTTTCAACTATATTTGCCTTATCAATTTCAGAAAAGAATTGACTTTTCCTCTTACTATCACAATTTCTGTAGAAATTGTACCATGACTGCAGGGCGTGAAGTATATACCATACAGGATCATTTGGGTTAGAGCACTTTAACACAGCGCAGCACTTTAGCACTGTATTGTCATCAAAGCTAACCACATGCTTAAGTGGTTTGTATTGCAGGGATGTACTTAAGCACATATGTAAACACTCTGAAGAATTGCTGGTGCTTCATGGAAATCTGAGAAATATTTTTGTAGGAATAGTCCTATCTTACACAGGGTTTTTTGTTTGTTTTTGTTCTGGTGGGGAGGAGGTCCACTTATTCCTCAATTCTTAAAAAGATGAGCTTGAAAAAGATTCTTTGAGCTATTTTCCACCTGTGTAAACAGCACCAAATTTCAAAATAAGATTGAAAGAAGATATGCAATTTGCATAGCTCAAATTGGGTATCTTATTTTTACCTATGATGCAATATAGACACACCCTAAGAGGCCAGGTGGGATTTGTATTGAGATCAAGGGTAGCCTCTGCATTGTGGAGGGACAAAGAAAAGCACAAGCATCATACACTCTATCCATTCAAACCCAGATCCAAAGTTTGGAGGATAACCAGATCCAGGATTTTGGTTTGCTCCTTTATAAGATGAGATCTGATTACAAAACTTGGATCCAAATCCACAACTGAATCTGAGTGATGTCTGTGGATGTTTGGATACAGAGTTTTAGCCTATCTCTAATCTACTATCCATTCCACTTTGCACTGCTGTGACACAATCTGCAATTTTGGGATTCATCCCACAAATATGGCTGCTATATTCTGAGTTATTTTCTTTAATGGGTAGCACAGTAGGAGAAAAATTTAAACACACTGGTTGTTATTATCAAAGTCACTTTACCTTCCTTAAAAATGTGGAAACTTTTATTCTAATGGCAATACTATTAAACAGTGTAAAGAACAAAATACACTTGATTTATTAACGTCTGTCAAAGTCTGAGGGAAGTGGTTCCATACAATATATTAACAGAAACCACTTAAATGCAACATTTTCATGGGTCCAGTGGAATTCTAAACAAACAACAGGGCTGTAAGAATGAAAAGTCACTGATATTAGAGACAATCTCATGTTCAAAGGAGAGTAAAAGATGCTTAAGTGTTAATATTTTATGTTGCTCCCACTCTCAATCGTAATTGCAACTCATTAAAAAGAATGTTAAACCATAACTGTTAGCACTGGCACAGTCCCAAGTAAACACTGAATCCTCATAGAAGGGGGTTAATTGCTACAAGAAGAGGTAATTTATTAAGGAACACTGAAAGCCTGTATACTGCCAAAGATCAGACTGCACCACAAAAATTGTGTGTGAATATTACATTTGATAATCAGAGTTTTTCCTACTTTTCCAACTTCAGAACCCTAGCAGAGTCAGAAAGCTGAAAAACCAACAAGGTCTTTCTACATGGCTCCTATAAACCTTTACCTGGTGCCCTCCAGTCTGCCATTTCTCTTCCCCCGCCCCCTTACCCACCCACACCAGGAAAATTTGCTGCTCAATAAACACAAGCTCCCTGACAAGAAAAGCCTATATGACAATCTGGCTGAGTGTCTGAAACTCCCTCTGCTTTATTTTGCTATGTTTGGCATACTAGAATAGAGCCTCAGTAATCTTGCATACGCCAAGCTATATTTTCTTCAGTTGCTGGAACTAATGCTTTTATGAATCTTATCTAAGGGCCCAATTCATAAGGGCCTCAACTCCAATTATGTAAATGTAAGTGGCAGGCACTCAAAACTCTTCAGGAGACTCATTACCCATGAGGATTGGGCCGTACATTAGCAACATTTTTAATCACAGTTTAGAAACACAATTCAATCTAGTAAATTCATAAACAAAATTCTGCCTGTCACATCCACATACCCTCCCTCCCTTCTGACTAGCTTTGGTAGCACTGGGCTCATTAGCAGCATTATATTAAACAATGCCAATAATAAAGTCAAATGGGGCTGTGTATGCATATCAGAGAGAAATATTTGGTCCCAGGAGCTAAAATCAAAATAATCAACTTTTATGTCTAACTCTGGCACAAGTCTTCACTCAGTTTGCAATGCAAATATCTACCGCATAGTCTCTGTTTGATTCCTGCCTAAAGGGTGTGCAAAATATGCAGCAGAGCTATCTGAATTGCAGATTGGAAAGCAAAGGTTTATTGGCACCATCCTTTAGAAGTGTTGCTTTTGTAGGGCTTGATCCAAAGCCCATTGGAGGCATTGAAAAAACTTCCAATGTCTCCAGTGGGTTTTAGATGAACACCATAAACTGCTCTACAAATAAACTGAAATATAGATCTTTAAAAGCTATCACATTCAATATTTTACCTCTTTTGGATAGGTAGCACAGAATTAGGAACTGAGAGTTCCTGATATAAGATAGGTTGATCCCTACATAGTCCTCTTGATCTCTCGAAAATTTTAAAACTCTAAGGCTGTGTCTACACTGGCCCCTTCTTCGGAATAGCCATGCTAATTTAGAACTTTGGAATAGGGAAATGCGCGGGGGATTTAAATATCCCCCGTGGGATTTAAATAAACATGGCCGCCGCTTTTTTTCCGGCTTGGGGAAAAGCCGGAAAAGAGCGTCTAGACTGGCGCGATCCTCCGGAATAAAGCCCTTTCCCGGAGGATCTCTTATTCCTACTTTCAAGTAGGAAAGTAGGAATAAGAGATCCTCTGGAATAGGGCTTTATTCCGGAGGATCGCGCCAGTCTAGACGCTCTTTTCTGGCTTTTCCCCAAGCTGGAAAAAAAGCGGCGGCCATGTTTATTTAAATCCCGCGGGGGATATTTAAATCCCCCGCGCATTTTCCTATTCTGACTTGCCTGCTTTGCATGCCTATTCCGTCTTATGTGGCCAGTCTAGACGTAGCCTACATGTTTAACAACTAATTCCTTAAAAGTAAAACTCCTTAATGTAACTATAAAAAAATACACTACAAAATTTCATGGAATTTTTGCAAAATTATTTACAGAATTTTATTGAAATTTAAAAATTTCTCTGCACATTTTCTATTGTCAAATATTTTCAACTTAAATTTACAGGGGAAACTGAAAATAAGTTTGTTTAACGGAAAATTAATGAAAACCTGAAAAATTCAGAGTTTATAAAAATGAGATATCATAATACATCATGGAAATTGTAGTTTGGTGCCATTCCTTCCTGAGGGTCTGGCACCCTACTTGGAGTATATGTTCCATAATGTATCACAGTCAGAAAACTCCCACAATGCACCAGACAGCTCTGTTACAAGGGAGAGTGCAGCACATCATGGAAGATATAGTTAGGCCAAGGAGTCAGACCAATAGGAGAGAATGGAGGCAGGTAACACCCAACCTACACTATACTTACAATAGGCATGTAATCCTCTTTTCAGTAACCACAGCCTCATTCTTCTGACAGCATGGAGGCTATGCCAGCTGCATGCTATTACAAGATCACATTTGCTCTAGGATGAACTTCTCTGGGCCTCTTAGCAAATTTCTGTGACCAAAATGTATCTGCAGTACAGTCTAAAGCAGCCAGTTCACCAAAGGAAAGCCCATATTGAGTATAATAGAGCAGCCCAATGTGTTAAGTGTTTTGCAGAGAGCTAGGAAGACAAGATCCCATAAGATCTCTGGTTAAAACAAGGTATAAGGGATGGGAAAAAAACAAGCAGCTTAACTTATATATGGGTTGATGAACCTGAATATGAATTTCAACATAGCTGACTGAGGTTTTAAGATGTGAGTTTGGGTTTTGGGTTCTTTCTAAAACGTTTGTGATACGCAACATGAATTTGTTTATGACCTCACATAAGCATGCTATGCCTCCATACACAAACATATTTACTGCATTGGTGGTACAATCTTTAGGGCATTAAAGTGAACTACCTATGAACCTTAATAATATTTAACACTAACACTGGGAGAGGGTAGAACTGCGTCTCTAAAAATTAAGAAATTTGGAGGAAAAATGCAGAGTCTATTGATGTAGAAAATTTCATAATGATTGAAAGAGGTGTGGCAATAACACCCTACATACATGTTTTCATCTGATTTTTTCTTCATTGTGTATTCCATTTTCTCTTCATAGTTCATGTTTTCTCTATACTGAAGTGAAGCAATAATTAATATCACACCTTGAAATACAATTTATTAAGATCAGTATATGTATTAATATTATTCCAAAGAAAACACAGATATTAAAAGATTTCAAAATCATTCAAAATTGAAGACATGGCACTATCAAGGCAGATCATGCAACTTCCATTCTGCTCCCTTTGACAGGGTATGTCTACACTACCCCGCTAGTTCGAACTAGCTGGGTAATGTATGCATACCGAACGTGCAAATGAAGCCCAGGATTTGAATTTCCCGGGCTTCATTTGCATAAGCGGGGAGCCGCCATTTTTAAATCCCCGCTGGTTCGAACCCCGTGTAGCACGGCTACACGGGGCACGAACTAGGTAGTTCGGACTAGGATTCCTATTCCGAACTACCGGTACACCTCGAGCTAGTTCGAACCAGCGGGGATTTAAAAATGGCGGCTCCCCGCTTATGCAAATGAAGCCCGGGAAATTCAAATCCCGGGCTTCATTTGCACGTTCGGTATGCATACATTACCCAGCTAGTTCGAACTAGCGGGGTAGTGTAGACATACCCACAGTCTTTAGTGATATGGCAGTGTTTGTCAAAGTGGGCCATAGGCCCACTTTGGGAAAGCCGCTAGCGGGCCTACACCACTTCGTTTACCTAAAGGATCCATAGCCACAGAGCCTCGTAGCTCCCAATGGCTCCAGTTCACCATTTCCAGCCAAGGGGAGCCACAGGAATTGAGATTTCATTTGAATTGAAATCTATTAACAGGTAATCCAGGAAATGAAAAAAACCATTGTTGTTATTGAATGGCATGGCAAGTAGATCACCCAGCTCTATACAAAATGCATAATGGTGTGGTGTGGCGTAATACAAAGATTCATTTGAAATGCTATAAGATTTACCACTTGTAAGTAACAATCATCGAAAACTCACACCAGGAAAACAAACCTTTATTTCAGATTCACCTTCACACCTTCGAGCATGTATTCTGTATATGCTGTATACAATACATTATGCAAGAGGGAAGCTATCTTACAAATGTTTTTGAGTGTTTTATTTGGGCCTTTTTTTGTGTGTATTCATTTGCTTAAAAAGCCATGTGCGGTAGTAGACTATGAGTCCACCTGATATGGGACTCAGCAGTAACTATTAAAAGTCTAAAAATGACGATGAGGGTGAAGTAATATCTTTTATTGTGCCAAGGTCTGTAGGTGCAAGAGAAAAGCTTTTAAACTTACACAGAGCTCTGACCTGACTTGACCTGAAGGAGAGCTCTTTGTAAGCTCAATCGCTTGTCTCTTTCCCCAATAGAATTTAGTTCAATAAAAGATATTAACTCACCCACCTCGTCTTTCAAATATCCTGGGACCAAAATGGCTACAACAACACTCTAAAAATGTACTTTGAATAGCTTCCCTACACATCCAAAAATTAAGATTCTTTCTCTCTGGACTTTCCACAGCTGGAGTTTTGTATCTCACATGAGAATACCCCCTTTCCAACAGTATAAATCTTCCATGTTTAGCCTTGTAGGTTGCAAGATAAGGCCCTTAAAAGTGACACTGTTCCAAGAGAGAATATTGTGCACCCTGGGCCTTGTGCATTGAAATGGGGAATTCCCATTGGGAAAGAACATTTTTGTAGTATTTTTTTTTAATTACAGCTATATGAAGATGATCCAAGGTTTGGAGTGTTCAAAATTGTCTTAATGTACTGTATATTGATTAGTAGAAAGAAGGCAGGCAAGGTTGTTAAATATGCAAAAATTTCTCACACGATTGTACACGTGAGAAAGGAAGGATGGAGTTGTTTTTAGGGCTCTGGACTGGAACATAAAAGATTGGATTCTGTCCCCATCTGTGCCACATACTTCCTATATGACTTTGGACAAGTCATTTATGGTGAAATCTTGGCCCTACTAAAGTATGAAATGTTGCTTTGACTTCAGTTGGCCCAGGATTTCACCCTTACTCTCTGTGTCCTAATTTCCCTTCTGGGAAATTAGAATAATAGTAAAGCGTATCTACGTTTACCTCATCAAGTCCATCCTTCGAGGGATGAGATTCACAGATCTTTTACCATGAACACTTCAGCCTGCTTGCCGCTTGGGGGCAGAATCAGACCCATTGGTCACTGGCAGCATAGGAATATCCCAGCTCTGGAAGATACATTTTACACAGACAAGACCATTCAAATCTACTTTCCTGAATTACAGAGTACTTACTTTGAAGGAAAAGCCCCACCGTTTCTTGAAGTGCAAAGCATGGTAAATTCCACCTCATGACAAAAAACACATTCTTAGACAGAGGTTCTGGAATTAGAGGTGCTACCACACTTCCTGGCTTAAACTGGTTTCCATTATACGCAGGGTTTACAGTTTTATTCATGGCTTTCAGCACTTGTACAGGCAGTCCCCGGGTTACGTACAAGATAGGGACTGTAGGTTTGTTCTTAATTTGAATCTGTATGTAAGTCGGAACTGGCGTCAGCCGCTGCTGAAACTGATCAGTTTCAACCGCGGCTGAATCTGGACGCCAGTTCTGACTTACATACAGATTCAACTTAAGAAACCCAGGCGTCCCCAAGTCAGCTGCTGCTGAAATTGATCAGCGGCTGATTCCAGGAAGCCTGGGGCAGAGCAACTCTGCCTCGGGCTTCCTATAGTCAGCCGCTGGTCAGTTTCAGCAGCAGCTGACTTGGGGACGCCTGGGGCAGAGCAGCTGGGGTGCTGCTGGGGTGCTCCAGTAGCGCGGCTCCTCGGCGCTACTGGAGCAACCCAGCAGCACCCCAGCTGCTCTGCCCCAGGCGTCCTGATTCAGCCGCTGCTGAAACTGACCAGCAGCGGCTGAATCAGGACGCCTGGGGCAGAGCAGCTGGGGTGCTGCCGGGTTGGTCCGGAGTGGCGCTGCGGGACCAACCCGGCAGCCCCCAGCTGCTCTACCCCAGGGGTAGGCAAGAAAAGCCTGGTCTGCTGGGGGGGGCACTAGCTGCACCCCCCTCCAGCAGACCAGGGAGACGGGGGTGGCGGGACCGCCCAAGTCCTCCACGGCTTTGCTCCGTCTCCCTGGTCTGCTGACCTGGGAGACGCGGAGCAAAGCCGCAGAGCACGAGGGCAGCGGGACAGTCCAGGCGCGCCGCAGCTGTCCCACTGCTGGCGTGCTCCGAGGCTTTGCTCCCCATCTGCCTGGTCTGCTGGTCAGACCAGGGAGATGGGGAGCAAAGCCACGGAGCACGCCCGCTGCGGGCGTGCTCCAAGGCTTTGCTCCTGTCCCCCTGGTCTGCTGGGGGGGGGTCCAGCAAAGCCGCTGGACCCCCGCCCAGCAGACCAGGGACACCAGAGCAAAGCCGCCGCCTGGGAGGCTTTGCTCGTTTGCCCGGAAGCAAACGGCGGCGGCTTTGCTCGGGTGTCCCTGGTCTGCTGGGGGGGTCCAGCGGCTTTGCTGGACCCCCCCAGCAGACCAGGGAGACAGGGAGAAGCTTTTCTCGCCCTGGAGGACACGGGTGGCGACCCGCCGCCCGTGAGCTCCGGGGCGAGAAAAGCCCCGTTCGTAAGTGCGGATCCGACATAAGTCGGATCTGCGTAAGTCAGGGACTGCCTGTACTACAAAGTATTTTCCAGCGTCCCTTTCCTTAAATGTCAGTTTCCACCAGGATGTTCCATTTGTTTCCAGGGTGACCAGGATGCATGAATCTTATTTTTTGAAGAAAAGAAAATGTACAATAAGCACAGATACACTTTCCTATTAGTTGTGCTACTCTCCATAGATCCATTACAATTGGAATTTCATAGCGGTGTATCTCCAGGGTGGGAGGCAGCTCATTCTTTAAATGTGGATATCCAAAATCAGATAGGTTAAGCGGCAGATATAAAGAAATGCCCCACATGGATCTCATCACCAACTATTTGGTATAAATATATACCTTGAAGCAGGAGTACAGCACAGAACATTTTTTTTAAAATACACCATAATACTTTGATCTCTGTCTCTATTGGGAGAGTGCCTAAAGAAAGGTAATTTACTCTCTCCTTTATTTCCTAATGACTAGAAAAAAAACTATTGGAAAACAGTGATAAAAACACTTTAGAAGCCTCATCCCCAAACACTCTGGTTTGCAAAATCAATGGAAATGTGCCATGTTTTAAAAGGTGAGAAAAAAAAAGAAAAAGAAAAAAAATACAGAAGCTAAAAATAAATTCCTAAAAGAAAAAAGTTCCTGTAATTTCAGGTTTAAAATATGAGCCTGAGTGATCAAGGAAAGTATTTTTACTGCCCAGTCAATATTTTTCCTGGAATCTTTGGTAAACAGACTTCCTTTAGATCTGTAGTCTGCGTGCCTAATGGTCTTAGGTGTCTTTTACCATTGCAAACTTTATCCTTAAGAAATACAGTAAACAGGAACTCTGTGGTTATGTAGTTCCAGAAAGAAAGAAAGAAAGAAAGAAAGAAAGAAAGAAAGAAAGAAAGAAAGAAAGAAAGAAAGAAAGAAAGAAAGAAAGAAAGAAAGAAAGAAAGAAAGAAAGAAAGAAAGAAAGAAAGAAAGAAGTTAGCGGCCATGACAGACAGACTGATTTAAGAAACAGCAGCTCTCTTCTGGTTAAATCTTTCATATCAGCCCTTGTTTCTATGGCATGTTTTTAAAAAGGGCTATTAAGTGAAGTGGATCATAATTTTCCCAGTCTGTTGCATAAACTTATTTATCATCCTGGGATCCCTACAAAAGTACTGGAAAAGCATAATGGAGTTTTTTCTGTGTCTCTAAAGTTCTTTTTATTTACCTTGCTGATGGAAACGATTGGCCATCTTCTTTTCTAAATCAGCAGCAAGTAGGAACCACGAGCCAACCAAGACTGAACTAAGCTAGAAAAATGAGTGTACTAAGCCACATATAATTCTCACAGCCTCAGCGTCACTCCAATCTTTTTTTTTTTTTTTTAAGGTTCTTGCCTCAAAAGCTGTCACTTAAATAGCACAATGGTTTGTTGGCTTCATATATTTCCCCCTCAGCAATGGCATGTTCCCGTAATCTGATTAATTGAATAGCACTAATTCTAAATTCAAGCCAAAATTTATCATTTTACTTATTATCTCTTCCAAACAAATTTACTACTTAGTTGTCTAATGCAGGGGAAGGTATGCAGTGTATTGCCAGTGGAAACAAAGGCTAGCCTCTCAACTCAGTGTATTACCATGAAGGCCAAGGATAATCTGTGTTTTATTATCATACTTGACTAATACACATTCAGTATGTTCTTGGACAAGGAATAATCTAGAGGTTTCATAGTTAGGAACTCTCTAACTTTTTTTGTAAAAATCCCCCTGAAGGCAATTGTAATGCTGTACTCTGCATGTTGGAAGACATGACACTATATCCCACAAAATTTATGCAGAAAAAACAGATACAGTATTTTCAATAATATTGTTTTCTGAAACCTGAATAAGAACAACCCTGCAACTAAAACCAGCAAAGTTCAGTTTTATATCCTTCCTTAACAATACATTTCCCTGCTTTGAAACCACACAATCATTAAAAACATACCATTTACAAATAAGCCTTCAACTCAGCTTATTTATTATGATCAGTAATATGTTGTTCCTCAAGCCAATCTGGCTGCCCATGTTTCTAGAGAGAACTGCTAAAATTAAACCCTCTGAGAGTAATTTTTAAGACGATAGGCCTTAAAACTAGAGCACACATCTGCAATGCATGCCTGAGGAGAGAGAAAGAGGTGACTCAAAAAGAAAGCCTCTCCCAAGAGTGATCTGTTAGCATGGGTCTTGGTTTCATGGGCTTGTCCTGTACCAAAAAGGCCGAACATGCAGAACTTCTACAATCTGTTCAAAGAGATAGTAGTACATTTGCTGCTGCTAACAGTGACCCGTTACTTTTAAACTAATTCCATGTAATACTAATTCTGCCCTTTCACTTCTAATTTCGTCAGCTGTGTTTCTAGTCTACTACGAACTCTTGATGTTTCAGATCTAATATAAATGAAAAACATTCTCTGTCTGGCATGATGTCTGCATTAATCTTGAGGCTATTAAATTATTACCACCCTAAATGTAGGTAATAGATATATTGGGTTACATCCAGAATTCATTTACAAGGATGTTAACTCTTGTGCAACTAGGGAGATAATGTGATTTTGTCACTGCTATAACTGAGATTAGAATTAGACTAAGTGGTTGTGGAATTGTACATGCTAACTAGTATTAATTGGTAGAGGAGGTCTCACTGAAAATCTCTAAGTAATTACTTGTGGGTAGTCATGTTATTACAGAGGAAGGAACAATGCTTCAACCCACACATCAGTACTAATGCAGTCTGCTCCAAACAGAGTAGTGAAGTAAGCAATATACTAACTGATCAGAAAGCCTTTCTTTCCCTCTGGCTTCAGTCTGGTACTGTTTACTTTTGTACAAGAACATAAACAGATGTTTTCTCCTGCTTTTACTTCCCCAGGTCAATGCTGAATTTGTACGAGGGCTTGCCAGAGATGAGTCCAGCACCTCCAAGCTTGACAGTTCATAGCCCCAGCACCTCTGGACTTACTGCCTCAGTTAAAAACATAGATTGAGCCCCTGCACCTCTTCCATTAAAAATTAAACACTCCCCCCAGAGTTATCATTTAAAATGTCACTTGCAAAGAGTCACTGCTGAATTTTTGGAGAGCAGAGATGGGCTGAGGGAAGTTAACCACATGGCTCTGGGAGCTGAATTTTCCTGGTGCAGAGTCCATTATTTGGAATGGACATTCTGTGATTAAGGATTCACATAGGACTTCCAGAAAAGGCCATAAGGCCTGCAGTATAAACTACATAACTCTTACCAAAATGGACTTTCGAGCAAACACATTATATATTAATAGACACAGATCACAGCTGCCAAGACACATGCATTCTCTGAACGACTGCTTGAATTTCTGGTCTTCTTGGAGAGGCCATGTAGTGATCACATGGAGAATTAATATGAGAAAGCACCATAAAAAACAAATAAAGGGGAATTATATTTCCAGACAGGAAACAGAAAGAACATCCACCATCTGATTTCTACGGTATCTAAGGCCAGGTCAGTACTAGACCCAGAAGGTTGGTTAAAGTACGCAACTTCAGCTATGTAAATAACATAGCTGGAGTCGACATATCTTAATCCAAGCTTGGCGCCATCTTCACAGTGGGAAGTCGATGGGAGGAAATGCTCCCGTTGATTTCCCTTACTCCTTGCGACTGCGAGGAGTACTGGCACCAACCGGGGGCGCTCTCAGCATTTGATTTAGCGGGTCTTTACTAGACCCTCTAAATCAAATACCAGAAGATGGATTTCCGGCACAGCAAGTCAAGACATGGCCTAAATGACCACTGGGTTACTTTAAATTTTCAGTCCCCATATGTGCTTCATACAAAGGAACAACATCTCTTTCAATCTGATTTGAGTGTGAGAAATAAAAGCAGAGGCAAGAGACAACCTTATTTCACTTTATATCTTAATCTACATCGGGGGAACAACCTCAATGATCCATTTTAGCTCATCTCACTAGCCCCCTTAAATTAATATGATTGTACCATAGTGGATAGTGATATGCCAAAGAACCATCATAATTCATTGCTAGTGTGAATTTGTCATGCACATTTTCAGTGTTGAAAAGACCATTACTCAGAAGGTTAAAACAATATTCTTGATAACCTGTAAAACATAAAGACTCCTGTTATTTCCTCACTCTTGCCAGAGGATCTGAAATCAGTGCTTTACCCTTAAGAATTCAATTTAAGTTTACAAATTCACTCTTCCATGGTAATTTGCCATCCCATATAAAGGAGTATTCTGCATTGTCCTTGTTAGAAAACCTTGCAAATACTGAATCTTAACACTCAGATCGTTGGGTTCTTTCATTAATATAATGTATTGCCTGTGGAAAATCTCTCTACTATTCAGAAAAGTAATTTTGTAACTAAGCCACAATCTGGTTTTCCATTTCATTTTCTGCACCTACATCATATATGAAGTTCCAATGGGAATTCCAATCAGACTATTGCCTAAAGAACATATGATTTGTGGTTTGCAATATAAGTAAGTTAATGGGTTCTACGTTAACAGTAGCAATCAAAAAAATGGATCTGGGCATCATTGTAGACAACTCAACAACGACCTCTCCTCGATGTGCAACAGAGGTAAAAAATAAACAAAATGGTGACATGAATAAGGGATGAAAAACAGAATGATGCTGACTTTGTGATGCTCTGACTGATACCACTTCATCACACTTATTTAGAATATTATGCTTGGTTCTGATCACTCCATCTCAAAAATAAATAAATGATGGAGTGTGGGCATAGTAGTGGAGGCAGCGAGTTTTATGGGCCCGTGGTGCCTAGCCTACAGGAATAATCCGGGCACAGGGGTCCACCAAATATTTGGGGCCAGGTCTCTCTCCCATGTCCCTGCCTGCCACCCCAACCTGCCCCACCCAGAGTGTTCCACCTACACCTTGGAGAGCAGGTGACTGCCCTGTAGCTCCTCTGGGCTCTCTCAGCTGCTGCTGCCAGCTACAAAAGGGAGTGGCTCTAGCCCCAGCAGCAGTTTCAGGAGCTTGAGTGGAGGTTCAGAGGCATGGGGGGCGAGGGGGAGATTGACGGCAGCCACTCCGGGGGCCCCATGTGGCTGCTCAGCCTGCTTTGGGATTCGTCTTTCCCTTCCTCTCCTCAGGTTTCCTTCTCTTTTGCTAGTGTCACTTCTTTATGGCTATAGCCACAAAAACTCCACACACACTCTGACTCCACACACACATGTTTTCTCCTCCCCATCTCCACTTTGGGGTGAGAAATTCGGGCTGTTTTCCTGATTCCTTGCTGCAAACCTCACCACCTTTCCTCCTCCCCGCTTCTGCTAAGTTAGCGTCTTCCTCTCTGGGTCAATGTAGCTCTCTGCTCCCCCATGCCCAGCAGGACATCTCGCTGCACCTCCTGGACATCAGCAACTCCTTTTAGGGCTTCTCCCAGGGTTCAGCATGAAGTCTCACACACACACATACCCTGCCAGTAATCTCTCTCCAGAAATGAGGGTAGGGTAAAGTTTGTTTCACTTTTTTTTCCAATAAGGACTTCTTGCTCCCTCACCCCACCACCAACCCGCAGACCTGAGAGGGACACATGTAGTGATGGTGGTGCAAAGTGAGTGTATTTCTGGGGAAGAAACAGGGGGCCTCCACCAGAGCTTGCTGCTGCTGCCAGTCTTCTCTGGCCCCAACCCAGGGCAGCCTGCCTGCATCCTAAACTCCTCAAACCCAGTCCTGCCCTACCTCAGAGCCAGCACTCCCAGTCAGAGCAATTATCCCCCCACACTCCAATCCTCTGCCCTATCTCTGATCCCCCTCCCACTCTCCAGAGTCCTCATCCCCCACATACCGCACATTGTGCAATATAGAGAAACTCTTAAAAATGTACTGTTGCTAATCCATTTAAATATTGTATAGGGACTGGATGTAGAGGGAGGGAGGAGTACAGGAGTCAGGGCAGGGCCTTGAGGACATGGGGATTCAGGGCAGGAGGCTGGAGGCATGGGGGGGGTGAAGGAGTCAGGGGTGGGGGAATGGGAGGTTGAAGAGGGGCTCCTAGCAAGGGACTGGGACTGTGGGGGCAAGAATGAAGTTTGGGGAAATGAGGAGGGGCTCAGGGCAGGGGGTAAAGGGTGCAAGAGTCAGGGAAGGGGGTGAAGAGAAGCTCAGAGCAGGGGGCAAAGGGTAGAGGGTGCATGAATCAGGGAAAGGGGTTGGTTGGGGAGGGAGATTCATGGCAGGTGTTCCCTGGGAACAGGCCAGAACGTAGAGGGGGCTTAACGTAGGCTGGCAAGGGGGTAGCTGCTGGGGCTTCCCCCTTCCACCCAGCTGGCTACCACTCCCCACACACACTTTGGCACTACAACCAAGCACTTTGGGATGGGGTGAGGTTTGGGGCAGGAGGGTCATTTACCTGGTCCAGTGGCCAGCAAAAGGGTGAGCAGCAATCCCAGCTGGCCACTCTCTTGGTCAGGGGTAGGCAAGATAGGGTCCATGGGCTGAATCTGGCCATTAACCTGTCTGATCCAGCCTGTGGCCACCCTGATGCTCCCTCTGCACCAAGCCAATCAAGGCCTGGGGACGGGGGAGCATGCAAAGTTTCTTCCCACTGCCAAGGGCACACAGTGCCTGGAAGTGCCAGCTGTTCAAAATGGCTGGTGGTTTCCTCTGAACACCCCGTGCCCTGCGCTCCTGGCAGGATGGAATGGGAGGGGGCAAGAGACTTCATGCTTGCCTGTATCCAGGCCCTGTTAGGCCTGGGGGCAGGGATAGCACACAAAGTCTCCTCCTGTTGCCAGGGATGCGCAGCACTAGAGGAAACCACCAGCTGTTCAAGACACCGAACACCTCGGGCAGGGGCGCGAGAGACTTTATGTGCTTCCCCACCTCCAGGACCTGATTGGCATGAGGAGCATGCAAAGTCTTCTCCCCCTGCTAGGGGTACGCAATGCCTAGAGGGAACTTCCAGCTGTTCAAAACACTGCAAAGACTTCAAGCACTCCCCTATCCCCAGGCCAATCAGGGTCTGGAGATGGGAGAGCATACACAGTCTCCTCCCCCCATCTGGGGTGGGCCGCACCTAGAGGGAACTGCCCCCTTCCACTAGAGGCCTGCCAGGCAGCCCGTGAGCACTCCAAAATTCATGAAGTGACTCCCCCCGCTTCAAAAATAATTGCTCTTGATGGTGCGGCTGCCCCCAGTAGCCACACTGCACTGGTGTTAGCCCCCTCCCATTTCCCTGTTATGGAAAACAATTCTATTCCATGCACTTCCCATTTTCCTGGTAAAACCAAACCCTGACCTTGCTTTAAGAAGAGGAAGCTGCATACCATTAGGAGGATTTTGTGAACAGGGTTAAAAAAGAACTAGATCAATTCATGGAGGTTAGGTCCATCAATGGCTATTAGCTAGGATGTGTAGGAATGGTGTCCCTAGCCTCTGTTTGTCAGAGGATGGAAATGGGTGACAGGAGAGGGATCATTTGGTCTGACCAAGTATGGCCATTCTTGTGTACTTATGAACAAACAGACTCACAGAAGGCTGCACAGACAAATGCACATTTCTAATATATGTATGTATACATACACACACACACACACACATATACTTGGAAGGCAAGTGTCACAAAGCAAGATTTTGACTTGTTCTGGACACCATAAAAAATTATACAAACCAACCGCCCCTGTGGCTGAGTGATGAAAATAATCAATGGAGCTGGTCAGAAAAGTTTGGACAAATATATTTTTTGTTGAAATTCAACAATTCTTAAAAAATGAAACATTCCGGGGAGATGTGCTGAATTTGTTGAAACTGTGACAGAAATTAGGGAAGGATTTCAACAGAACACGGCTGCCAGGGCCATTCTGTAGGCTTAGTGGGCTGACGGGGTGCCAAAAGCCTGTAAGCCTGGTACCCAGTTCCCAGGCACTCAGTTGCTCAGCATCCACAGCTCCCATGTTTCTTGGCTCCGGGACAGCCCACCAGGTAAGCTGCCCTGGAGCTGCCACTCTATTTCATGGAGAATTTAAAAAAATGTTCTTCTTCTTCCAACTCAGCACATGAATTGACTTATTCCTATACTGAGTATTTCTTAAGCCACTATACAATACTGCTACCCATGGTTTGATTTAGGGGTTCTCCTTTCCCAAAAGGATACTAAGTAGGGTGTGATCAAATACTGCAAGTAGGGTGTGATCAATAGTCCACTGAAGTGAATGGGCTTTGGATCAGATCCATCTCAAGAAAACAGCATCTGGCTATACAATTGAAATGTTTTTAGGGGAACTATTCTCATTGTTGATCTCTCCTCCCTCCTCCATGTGCAGTCCTCAAATGCCTACTCTCTATAGCTAGTCAAGTTAAATGTGCCATCAAGCACAGGGAATGCATATGTCTATTTTAAAAATTGGGATATTCACCAACCGTTTCAATTTACTGGACAAATGTATTATTTCAACTGTACTGTTTTAGCAATGATTATTTTAGGAATATTGGCACATAATTGACATTTATTACAATCCACTGCTATAAAAAATTATGAAGAACCAAAAAAGCAAATGTTTTGATGTGCCATTACATTAAATGAATGTTGTAACATTCCTGAGTTTATCAAAACAAAGTAAAAATTAAGTAGCATCTCTAGAGGTTCCTTTCCTAATGTGCTAGGCATTGGAAATAACGGTTTTTAAATGCACTATTCTTCAGTTTGAGGTATTCAGCCAAAAAACACAGACCCATTAGAATGTAATTTTGATCACATCACCTGTCTTGTTGAATATATTATTTTCTCAGATCTTATCTCTTTCAAATCATCCACAGGGATCCAAGGAAGCCATAGTGCCATGCTTTAGACTATTCCAGATCTCTGCTCTGAGCTACTGGACTATTCACATGAGCTATTAAAATGTAATACTCTCCAAAACTAGAAATGGTTCGGAAACCAAGGAAACTCCAGAGAGACTTCTCATTGACCAGCGTACACAGTGGAAGAAAGTGTTTGAGATTATCAAAGGCGACTGGGAATACTTGAAATGAATAGGAGTTAGCTAATGAAACCAGCTTTGAAAATTGCCTCAGACTTTTTAGTTTATATTAAACTTTTCAACTCTGAAGACAATGAGAGTGCACATCTATACCCTGACTTACCTCCCGCTACTTAGTTTTACTTGCACAAGCCGTTCCATTTAAATAGAAACTCAATGAACTTCTATTGTTCGAAGTACTGTAGTTCTAATGTATGTATAAACTAGGCATCTATTATAACTCACCACATGAGTACTATGTTACCCATGGACTCTTGTAAACAACAAAGAAGAGAAGAATGTGTAGGGTTCGTGTTTTCAATCATTGTTTCAAACCTAACTCTGTACTGAGTTGCAGGGGATTTATGTCCATAGACCATCTAGGCTCCTTTGAAAATGTTTCCCCTAATTTTTTTTCCAAAACATTTTGAAATGGAGTAATCACTTTGAGAACAATGTGCACTGACCTGTTGCCAAAGGGTCTCTTCCTCATTGTTCCCATATTGTAACAGCAATACTGTTGCCTCATACCTGTTGCCTCCATCCCACCAAGTTATTCCATGTGCATTTTAGTGACTAGGACAGAAATGCAAGGCCTCCCTTGACAACTAATGTTGACACAATGTGGTCTGGCCTCATTCCTTCAGTTACCCCTGGTGTTACAATATTGAAACACTTTAGGGAAGTGTCTGTTTTGTGCACACTAAGGATGATGGTTTTTCAGGTGGCATGTTATCTCCTCAGGTTTTTTTTTATACTCCTGTTGAAAGCCAAATGGTTCAGCAATGCTAAGTCTACCACACTGGTTGGGTGAGGTAGAAATTGTTACAGTAATAAAACATCATTTGAAGTAGACATGGGTCTAAGCCACAAACTCAGATTCCCAAACACCTCAGAGTTCAGAAATGGAGGACTGTGGTCCACCACATGTACAAGATCCAGCTGAAAAATTCAGGCAGAGGTCAACATTCCACTCCTCCTTCCCTGCTTGGATCCAGAGTTTGGTTGAGCTTATTTCTAAGGTTAGTGTTTCACCAGATTTTAACAAGATGGAAGCATTACCAGCTTCCGTCTTCTACACAGCCAAGTGCCATTACTACTTTTTCCACACCATGGCTATGTCTAGACTAAATCCCTCTGTCAGCAGAGGGATGTAAATGAAGCACTTCGAAAATGCAAATGAAACCGGGATTTAAATATCCCATGCTTCATTTGCATAATCACATAATGGCGCTCTTTCAAAAAAGCACTATTTTGAAATTGAAACCACAGTCTAGATGCGGTTCTTTCAAAAAATGGGGCGCTTTTTCAAAAGATCCTGTAAACCTCATTAAGAACCGTGTCTACACTGCTGTTTCAATTTCAAAATAGCGCTTTTTCGAAAGAGCGCCATTACCTGATTATGCAAATGAAGCACAGGATATTTAAATCCCCACTTCATTTGCACTTTTGAAGTGCTTCATTTATATCCAACTTCCGACAGAGGGATGTAGTCTAGACGTAGCCCATGTGTATCTGTTTAAGGTATTTACGTGGCCCTACTTATTTATCTGTCAGAGGTACTTATATGACTCAGCTTACATATTTGGGCATTAAAAAAATGTTTCATTGCATTTACTTTCTTATCACATCTGCAAGGTAGGGAAGTATTATTACCCTCATTTATGGATGTAGAAATCAAGACACAGAGCGGCGGAGTGACTTCTCCAAGGACACATAGGAAATCTGTGGAAGTGAAGGGACTTGAAGACTGGTCTTTAAAACCTAGGTTGTTTGGTGAGCCCCATGATAGTTCCTGCTATGGTGTGTGCCTGCGCAGCTGCGCACAAAAAAATTCTTCCCCTGCCCACCTCCACTGGAGAGCTGTGCAGCAGCACTCGCACGACAGGTGGCTGCTCCAGTGGGTAGGGCCAGCTGGGATGGCGTGGTGAGGGAGCTGCTGGGGCGGGGACCTGCTGCAGCCATGTGGGGGAGGGAGGCCTTCTGCAGCCATGTGGGGGTGAAGGCCTGCTCCAGTCACCAGGCGGGGGGGCTGGAGTCTGTTGTAGCAGCTAGGGCCGGGAACAGGACATGACGCATTGCTGGGGGGGGGGCGGAGTCTGCTCCGGTGGCTGGGAATGGGACATGCTGAATGGCAGGGGTGGGGCTGGGATCTTTTCCAATGGCCGGGAATGGGAAATGCTTCATGGCTGAGGATGGGGGAGTGGGATCAGCTTTGGCAGTTGGGAACGTGTGTTCTAATACACTGTGCGCACATCCAAACCAGTACACATGACCTCAATACTGGTGTACAAACCAAAACTCACTCCACTCATGGATAGAAAATCTTGAAGGGAACTCTGAGCTCCATTTCAGATTTTTTAAGGAAATGAATTGTCAGACCATTTCACAGACCTTTAGTTACCTAAACCCATTGTACTCCCTCACCAAAATGAGATGTTGGCCTGACACTTAAATGTTTGAGCATAATTATGTCATATGGAGACAGCAAATGAAAAACACAGATCAGCATGAGCTATTCCGCTGTGTACAGAGATTTGATATCCACTCATCATTCATACAAATGCAAGGAACACTGGAAACAAGAGAAGGTCAGCTAGCCCATTCTTGTCTAATACATGGTTTGTCCTGGGACAGCCTCTAAATACTTCTTTCTGTTGTGCAAAAGTTCATTCCAGATATTTGGTGTTCTCTCAGGGTGCATCTATACCACAGGACTATAGTCGGAATAAGCTATGCAACTTCAGCTACATCAAGGCTACGTCTACACTGGCCCCTCTTCCGGAAGGGGCATGTAAATTTCACGAGTCGTCGTAGGGAAATCCGCGGGGGATTTAAATATCCCCCGCGGCATTTAAATAAAAATGTCCGCCGCTTTTTTCCAGCTTTTAAAAAAGCCGGAAAAGAGCGTCTAGACTGGCCCCGATCCTCCGGAAAAAGTGCCCTTTTCCGGAGGCTCTTATTCTTACTTCAAAGCCAGAAAAAAGCCTTTTAAAAGCCGGAAAAAAGCGGCGGACATTTTTATTTAAATGCCGCGGGGGATATTTAAATCCCCCGCGGATTTCCCTACGACGACTCGTGAAATTTACATGCCCCTTCCGGAAAAGGGGCCAGTGTAGACGTAGCCCAATTGTGTAGCTTAACTCAAAATAGCTTATTTCTGCTTTTGGTGCTTTCTAGCAGTAGGAAGTCAAAGGAAGAATACTCTTCCTTCAACTTCTCTTACCTCTCATAAAATGAGGGTTACCTTGAGTTGGAGTAAGAAGTCCTCCATTATTTCAAAATAAAGGCTTGTATTGTAGACACGCACTATGTTATTTTGGAATAACGTTAGTTATGCCAAAATAATAATGCTATGTAGACATGTCCTAAGAGGAAAAAAATGCATCAAAATACAAAAGAAACCAAACCTTACAATCCGTCCATTAAAGCTAAGAAACTTTCTTGATACATTCTTTTTCATACATTGAAATTCGCTACAAAGTCATTATAATATAATGCAAATAGAGGTACCCAGTTCATCTCCAATAATTTTACTGGTATGACCGTGGTGCACAACTCAATAAATTATTATTCTTATTATTTATTTTTACATCACTTAAAAGTGTTGTAAGAAGTTTATTGAATAAATTAAAAGAGGAAGGTACTGACTGTATTCTCACTTATATGCCACTGTGATTCATTGCCTTAAATGGAGTTTCATGAAATTACACCAGTATAACTAGTGTAAATGAGAAAGAAGAGCTAAGAGGCTCTGATCCTCAAAAGTATTTAAGCTTGTATCTTCTAGTAGAAGTTAGAAACCTAAATACCTTTGAGAATCTGGGCCTAAGTCCCCGACTAGAAAAATGTACAGGCTCTTTAAGTTCATCAAGAAACCTTGACATGGATTCAAATTCACAGAATTAATACGATTTTAGGCCATATTTTAATTCGTTATTATAGAATGTTATTTTTGAATTAATGGCAGGTTCCCACCTATTTCACCTATTTGTCCTAGTATTCTAGAAATCAGAATGATAGCATTTGCTATGTTTCCTCTTTTCTCCAAGAACCCTTTTAATCTCTAAGAAATGACCATTTCTGTGAATGAGAGGCAAATTTCAAGTATCTATTTAGATGTGTATTAACAAGTTTATCCAACCAAGTCGAGCCTCTTTAATCGGAACCACTGGTTGGAACTCTCACAAGAACATGGAGGCTGTCTTGTGAGATGTCAGAACTTCCTGCTTCTGGTTAATATTTGGCTTCTCTCTGTTCCTGTCTCAGTATTTTGACCTTGATCAGTTCCTGTCTCAGTATTTTGGCTACTTTTTGTTTCTGTCTAGGCATTTTGGCTTCTCGTGGTTTCTGTCCCTGCTGGAAACCAAAAGCGCAGAGGCATGTGAAATTGAAAAATATAAAAAACATAATTAACTGAATATTTCAGATCCTAAAAGTTTGGTTCAAAGTCGTACTTAAAAATGAGGCAAAGGCTTAGTGAGCATTTACTTTTTTCCAGACAGACACATACACCCATACAAGCAGGGTATACAGTTCCTTATTGCTTTGTTAATTTGTGATAGTCATGCTACATTGTTAACTTTGTGATGACTGAACCTCAACAAAAGATATTTGGGGGGGGGAAACGCTTCATTTTCTAAGAAAGTAATTGATCCATGAATTCAAGGGAAAAAAGGAAGCAGAAAAAAGTGGGTCAAGAGAGAGTTCCTCCAATTTTTTTTAAGATAATTAGTGGGTTAGAGTTTCCTTGCAACAAGCAGGTATTTTCCAGCTGGCCAAAGGCAGCAGTGGTTTCAGATCCAGCAAATCTGATGAGTTTGTAATGAAATCTAAACTATGTCTGCCCTCACTCTCTGCAAGCAGAGCCATGCTTAAGCCCTGGAAAGCTAGAGGCATGAACTCTTCCGTATAGACTTACAGATGTGCAAATGAGTATCAGGAGAAAATGCCCCAAAGCGTCAGGACAATGGCTGCTCATTCCACTCCACACATTTGGACATTTCTGAAAGCAATCACTCTAGCGCCAACTGACAACAAGAGATAAAATGTGTGAGTAGGCACAATCCCTGATCATTAGCCATGTAGTAGATTCCCCTCAGATTGAGAAACATTTAATTAACATGGCTCAAAAATGATATATTTGGCCAACGATGGCTATATAAAGGTACACAGACAGGGATATAAGGGCAAATGCATAAACGTCCATTGGTTAGAAATATTAAAGAGATAAAATGCAGCAAGGATCTGCGAACTCATTCACTTATAGTGTAAGCAGGGGCTGAATTACTGCTTGCTATCAGCCAGCTAAAAGGAGAGAGCTGCCCTGGGGGTGGGCATGCTTACTCCAATTGCTTAGTTCTGCAAGATAATTAACTGTTGATATGTACATACAGCTCATGCCAGGAGGGGGAAGGAATCCGAGGTGTGGTTATATAAATCCAATTCAGCCAGGCTGATGGAGGATCAGTGTTGGAATGGAGTGTGGTGTATTGCAACTGTTGTGTGTGGTCACAAATCATGCTACCCCTAAATGTGGGAACTGTAAAATATGACAGTGCTTGCAGGAGAGACACCCTCATTGTAAGAGGTCTAAGAGGAACAAGCCTCCCCACTTCCAGAGTTGAGTGAACTGAGTTGGGGGAGGGGAGGGGGGACTAAAGGGCTTGAGTCCGCCTGCTTCATGCCTGCCAGGAGTGAGCTGTAAGACTGGCTCAACCTGCCTCTTTCCCCCTTGTTTTAAGGATAAACCTAAAGCAGACTCCATGAGGAGTCTTTTTGCTAGTCTAGTGGAAGCTGGAATCTTTTGCCTGATTAGCTGGTGGCTAAAGAGTTGAAAACACTAAGAGCTGAAGTCACTGGTTTGGCCTGGAGCCAGATCCATTGCAGCCAGTGGAGTGGCTGGCGGGAATGACTGGCGGGCGGCTGGTAGGAGCGGCGGCAGGCGGCCAGTAGAGCAGTTGGCGGGAACGACCAGCGGGCGGCCAGTAGGAGCAGCGGCAGGCAGCCAGCGGAGTGGCTGGTGGGATCGACAAGCGGGCAGCAGGGGCAGCACAGAGGTGGCATCACATCAGGCTCTATGAAAGAAGTCATCAGGGTGATGTGTCTGGGTCTGCACTGACTAGGCAGAGCTGTAAGTGGGGAATTATGAACTCTGTTCATGGTATTTTCCCAAGATAATGCCATGTCACTTCTCTCTCTCTCTTTCATTAAAAGTTTCTTTTCTTCACTCAGACTCTGTGCTGGCGAGTGGGAAAGCATTGCCTCTCAGAGGCACCCAGGGGTGTGTGAATTTCCCAGGCTACTGGGGGGGAGGGGAAGCTTGAGCCGGTTCTGTGTGAGATGGACTCCTAGATGTTGAACCCAGCCCTGGTTGCTGCCAGCCCTATCCGGCAGAAGGGTTACGTTAGTATTTAGGGTACAGTCTCCTAAAATTAAACAAACTGAGTCTGTAGAGCTGGACAATCCACCCAATACCAGAATCAGAACTATGACTGGGAGTCTCTCCCTTGAAGGATTTCATCCCAAGAAAGGAGCTTTCAGACTCCAGGACTCCTTTCTTCCTGCTTGTGATGGATTGAGTCACAGAAGTTCCTTGGACTTATCAACTTGTGTACTGATCAAGCCACAGAGCCTGCCTTCCTGCCCTTTGGGGCTCCCAACCACTCTGTCCTGCTGGGGCAGAAGCTCTTGTCTCCCCCAGCCAAGGCACAGAGTTGGAGTAACCACCCCCAGCAGAGCCATACAGACACAACCAACTCTGGGAGGACTCAGCTATGAGACCTTTGACCACAGTCAGAAACACAGACTCCAAAGAGGATCAAAACCCCAAATAAATTGGTCAGACTCTGTATAAAAGTTTTGCACACAGAAAGCTCATAAAGATGTTCACCCCCTTTATCTATGAAAGAGAGTTGCTTAGTGGTTGCTTCTTCCCAGGTAACAATTATTTACATTGGGCTTGATAATAAACAAACATGTTTTTATTAAGTATAAAAGTAGCATTTAAGTGATTGCAAGTGAAAACAGATCAAAGTAAATTACTAAACCAAAATAAACAAAACACACCAACTAATTCTAATCCACAAAGAAACTTGTTACATGCAAATTCTTACCTTAAGCAGTTGTTCTTATCTCAGGCCAAAATTGATTTTTTTTCTGACCTGGACCCAGCAGCTTTGCCTTTACCCTTTTGCTACAGTTTTTTGTTTCCAGGTCTCTTCATGTGCATCCCCTTAAGATGGTGAGGAAATTTCAAAAGCCTGCTGAAGATCCTGCAAAAGAATGATTGTTGTCCATTCCTTAAATTAACTTTTTCAAGAGTGGGAACCCTTTGCTCAGTCTCTGAGTCCCAGTGGGAAAATACAAGATTTAAAATGGATTCCACTACCAGGTGAAATGTTCATGGCATGGTCTTTCTAGGACCAACCACAGTTTGGATTTACAGGAAAAAAAGCTCATCTGAAGAAGTGGGTTTTGCCCATGAACGCTCATGATGCTATATATTTTTGTTAGTCTCTAAAGTGACACAGGACTACTTGTTTTTAAAGTTACAGACTAACATGGCTGCCCCTTTGAGACAGAAAAATAAAACCATTCACAGGTTGTTGGTATGAGTACTGAGTCATGAAGTTCCTGAAGTATCTCTAATGGCCTTCATTAGCACATTTAGAATTAAAAACAGAGTCACACTTCATGTTTCTAACTTCACATACGTGCAGATTATAACTTTCAAAATGACATGCTACATGACCTGTTTTGCACTCAATTATGGATTTAAAAGTAGCTTCTACAAAGTACCATGGATTTAAAAGTATTATTGTACAAAGGAATTTTACTAACCAGTTACAGAGAGAGTCTGCAGAACTGGAATTTATCTTCAGATTTGACACTCTTACCCTGGGCCTTATCAAAGACATTAACCTATTGGTGCATTACAAAGCCAGTTTCTCCTGCCATTAACAACTGCATCTCCACATCAAAAGCTATGTATGGGACACATCCAGACCACTTAATTAGCCTCATTAATATGGGTCTTACAATTAATAGGTACTTCTCCTGCTACTATATATATTGGTTTCTGTTATTTTCACTCCAATTAATCTGATTAAGTGGGGTTTTTCCTCAAAAGCCGATTATTATACACAGTAGACTTTCGATAATCCGGAACCTATGTGATTTAGGTGGTGCCGGATTATCAGATATGCCGGACTATCAGAAGGTACTATAAGATGGTTATATATATACTGTATACATTATATACTGTATATAAAGTGTTCTTAACCCTTTTTATTGTACATACTGTATACAGTATACTGTAATGTTTTAGTTTTTTTAAGCCTTTTTTACCCTTTTTGCTCAGTTCAGCTGCTGCTGCTGTTACCTTGTGACTTATTTTTTGCTGAAGCTCACTCACTAGGCTCTTGCCATTTTGATGCTGGACTATCAGGAGTGCCGGACTATTGGATGCCGGACTATTGGAATTTTACTGTATATAGGTTAGTCTCTAAGCTGCTACAGGACCACTCACTGTTTTGCATAAAGTGCCTTTGAGATAAGCATATTCATAAGGCCTATTTACATAACACAAAGAGGTGATACTTCTGTAACAAATGCTAGGTATTCCTGAAAATGTGTTTGGATCTCAAACATTTCACAAATGAAAATTCATCTGAAAGTCATACTACTCTTGTTTTAAAAGATTGTCATCCTAAGAGACAGCTGAAACAATATGTGATGTAGAATACCAGCCACACACCAAGAGAAACAAATAGCAAACAATCCAAGTACACAGTTCAGAAACACCCCAAAATTAGTTCTCTCTCATAATCAGAAAATACTTGCCCATGATAATATACACAGAGGAAATCAAAATTGATCTGTGATTATTTTACCATCTAAGAAGGGGTAAATTGAAGTATCACTCAAGTACCATCATACCAAATCCCTTAATCAGCAATTGTATCCTGATCCAAACTTTATGACTCACACCCTTCTCTAAAGGCCAAAGCCTTAATGAGATAGGTAAGAAAGCATTTATTAAGAAAGCACTGACCTTTGGGATAAACAGCAGTCACATAGAACCTTTTCATCCTAAAATAATTTTTAAAATGATTTTCCCTTACAAGAAATGCTGCTGTGGAAGACGGAATCTACTAATTATTTAAAGGGCTTGTTCTTTTTAAAAGCATCATGGAATCGGTAATGCCATGAGAATCCAAACAAAACTTAATGAACTGAGTTAGAGAACACTGAAGTATGTGTTTCAGTTTAGTAACTGAAAACCAATGGTAGATTTGATTAATAATTGTGTGTCAGAATATCACCCTCACAGTTTTAACACCAGTTAATGAGGATTATTTTCCATCACTTCAGAAAAATGCCTTGTTCCAATTTTCCCAGTGGATCTCCATGGCATACTCTGTATTTGTCCAGACCATTGAAATCCCATAGGGTATGTCTACACTTTCCCCCTACTTCGAAGTAGGGAGGCAAATGAAGCATACCAAAGTTGCAAATCAAGCCCAGGATTTAAATATCCCGTGCTTGATTTGCATGTTCCTGGCCGGTCGCCATTTTAGAAATTCACTAGCCCGGAGTAACTGCCCGCGTCTACACACGGCAGTGAAATGTTAAAGCCCCTAATTTGAATTAGCTGGTAAACCTCATTGCAGGAGGAATACCAGCTAATTCGAGTTAGGGCTTTACATCGGACTCCTGTTTCACTGCCGCGTGTAGACGCAGGCAGTTACTCCGGGCTAGTGAATTTCTAAAATGGCGACCGGCCGGGAACATTTAAATCAAGCGTGGAATATTTAAATCCTAGGCTTGATTTGCAACTTCGGTATGCTTCATTTGCCTCCCTACTTCGAAGTAGGGGGCAAGTTTAGTTATGGCATGACAATGACATGAAGCAATCTGTAGGAGTTGCATGAGTAGAGGTGACACTGGCATGAGAGTTCTAAGAGCAGCCTGTCAAGTCCTGGTGACCCACACTGTAAACAGAAGAGAAGATTTTCCCCAAAAACCTCAGTCTTAATTAACCTTTCTAAATAAGTCATATTTATTTTTGTCTAATGATTATTACTACAGTCACATTCAGAAAATACTTTTTTTTAATTATGAACCTATCCAAAGTCCACCAAAGTCAATGAGAAGCTTTACATAGACTTTAACAGACACTGGGACAGGCCCTATTTATTTACTGTACAGGTTGAACCTCTATAATCTGGCACTCTCTGGTCCAGCATCATCTGTGGTCTGGCATGATTTTAGTTCACTGGATGTCCACTTATCATGGGGTTGGCCAAGTTTCCTGTGGTCCCATAAAGTTAGTTTACAGCCCCCCAGGCCTGGCTCTCACTGTTCTGTGCTGCTATTTAGCTCTAATTTACCCCTAAAAGTCTTCTAAGAACCCAGTAAGCAGAGGAAATGTTGGTAATGCTGCTAGACAATATTGACTTCTCATGGTCTGGCAAATTCTCTGCTTCAGCACCAGTCAGGTACTAATATTTGGTTTAATGCACCGTGCCTTGAAGCCACTGGCTTCAGAAACAGCCCAAGTAGTGCCTGTGAATGAGCTGCTCTTTGCTATCAATCACTCCAAGTTCTAGACAAAGAGGAGCTGCTTGGAAGCTGCTTGCAGCTTCTACCTCCTGTTTGCGATCAGCAGATAGGCCTTTACTACTTGAAACATTGTAAGAGAAGCCAGAAGTGTAACATTTGCTAAGTGAAAACGTGGTATGAAGAGTTCAAAACCACTGTACGCCATTGAGATAAGGAAGTGTTTTGATCCATACTGAGCACACACTGACCAGTGGGTTATGCTTATCTATTACTTATGACTTTTGATCAGACCCACAATAGTTAACAGGTCTTTTCCACCTCTAATAATATGGAGAGAGGCCTGGATTTCATTCTTGATAGGTCAATAAAGTTCACAGCTATACTGCTTACTATGGTCCTACTGCTGGGGTTCTAAGACCTTAACAAAGGAAGTCAGTTTTCTTGGATCAAAGGAGTCTGTCTTGGGAATTCATCTGCATTGTGTCACTATATATGGATTCATTTGCTACTGGTGTCACCAGCAATAAAAACAATGACCTGTTCAAAAGGTTTAGTCTGTGTTCCTTGTTTGTATGAAATGTTGCCTCCTAAGATGAGAAGAATTCACTGTCTTCACTTCCTTTCTCCTCCAAAAGTTTCACACAGTGGAAATGCTCCCTTCCAAAAAAATGATAATTTCAATGAAAATCTGAGTAAACAAATGCATCTGGCACCGAGATTCATGGAAAATTTATTATGGAATCAGAGGTGGTCCCTCCTCTCTGATCATAAGTTTACACAGACCATTACAAGCAGCTATCTTGGGGGGGGAGGGGAAGGGTAGATGAAACATTTTAGAATTTTACATTTTAGTATTTTTCAATAAATTAGGCCATTTAAACCCTAGTGACACATTCTGCCAGATACTTTCCTAACAACTACTCTTTGCAAAGAATAATATATAATGATTAAAGATAAACTAAAGTATTAGGCTGGAAGAAATATAACTTTAGGTTTAAAAGTCCCTTTTATGGAGTAGATAATCCTGAAATATTTGTTTAATGCCCCATAAATATGATTTCATTGGGGGTTGGTTCTTTAAACTGTTAAATAGACGGAAAGTTTAGAAAAACTATTTAAACTATATTCACAGAGGAGCTGGATCATTACATTATCTTATAGGACCACAACATAGACTATTGTTTACTGAAGAATGAGCTTTTAATGGAACAGAACTATTGCAGCACTTCTCCATAAAGAGACAATCTGCCCATTCAGTATTTTTGCTCACATCCTACAAAATTCTTAACTAGAAAGGGCACAATGCCTGAATTGCTTCAGGCTGGTTGTTAAACATTATCACAAGGAGAAAGACAAGATCAATGACTGTTTTTCCAAAGGAAAGGTGCATATAAAAACTGTGCCAATCATAACACAAAAATAATGCCCAAATGATTGCAGGCAGTTCCTAAGCAGGCGAAGGGCAAAATACTGCAGCTCCTATTGACTTCACTGGAAGGTGTATGAATGAGAATATAGCTAAAGGCAAAATGTAGTGTTCAGTCTTGAAATAAGCTTAATGCATATAGCACTGGAGGTTTGATCTTGGTTACATAATTATGAACTTGGTCTCCACTGACTTCAGTAGAATTACTACTGTTATATAGACTGCTATAGAGGAGAGCAAAACTGAGCTATGTATAGTTATTTTGTAGTGATTTTATCTTATGCAACAGGATATGGTGAGTCCTTTTATCCTTCTTTATGATATTGTTCATCTGATTTAATATTCTTTTCTGAATAACTCTATGTTTACGCATTGTAACTAGATAGTCACAATACCCCAACCTAATAAACATTTAGTGTAAAGTAACCTCTATTTTTCTTTTGAGTGGCCTCGCTTTTTGTGATGGCATCTCTTTCATAAGTGACTCATTAATTCAAAGAGGGCATGCAGAGTTCATCTTTATAGAATTAGTAGTAAGATGAAGCAATTTAGTGAAGAAATCCAAACCCACTCTTTAAAGGTCAACACACACCAAATATTACAAAAACCCATACTTTTTAAAGCTCAGAAATTCACCAGTTCAGAAAAACTCCAATCTGTATTTCATAAATAAAGTGTTTCTATGTCTAGATGGAAGATAGAAATTAAAAAAATGTAAATGACTCAGCTTTTACATGGAGCTCATCAAGGGATCTCAAAGCACTTTAGAAAGGAAGGAAGTATCATTATCATTATTTTACAGATGGGAAAACTGAGGCACAGGGCGGCAAAGCAGCCTGCCGATAATAATTCAGCAGACTAGTGGCAGAGCCTTAAAGAACACCTAGATTTCCTGCGTCCCAGTTCTCTAGCCTCTTGGCCACTCACTACACTCCCTGTAGAAAGATGGAGTACTTTGGATACTTGTATGAGATTCCACTCCACACTGGATTGGCCCCGATGTTGATGGCAGGTAGTCCCCACCCCCCAGGACTGCTGATTTTCAGCTGGTTTAAATTGTTATGGCTCTCTTGCTCTTGTGGCATATGATCTCTCTCAAGGCTCCCAGAAAGAAACATGTGTTTTGAGTTTTCCTGATAAGTCATGATAGACTTGGCCTCAGATATTACATGAGAACATGAGAATGGCCATACTAGGTCAGATCAGTGGTCCCCCTAGCACAGCATCCTGTCTGCCGACAGCAGTCAGTACCAGATGCGTCAGACTTAATTACAAATAAGTCATATTAGTAATAGTAGCTCTAGCACCAAAAAGCACCAACCAAGATTGTACAGTGCTTATTCACACTGTGTTATTAAAACACATCAGAAGAGAGCCCCAAACAGTACATCAGTGATTCAGTAGCTACTACATTGGCTATTCTTCATGCTATCTAGGAGCACTGTGGCAGGATCTCTGGCCATCTATGTCAAATTTTCAACCAGGGGAGCCAGCAGGATCATTGGGCCCCTGGACAATATGGAGGGGAAAGCTCTGTGCTTATGGAAGGGGCAGGGCCTCGGGCAGAGGAGTACCCCAGCACTGCCTGGTCCCCCTCTACCAGGAAATTCAGAGCTGGCCAGAGTGCACAGCATGGGGCTCTGGAACATTCCATGCAGCACTATGGTGGCAATGCTAAAGATCACAGGGCTCTGGCCATCACCACTGCTACAATAGCAGAGGCCAGGAACCCTTTTTTCCCCTCCCTCTCCTGTCAGCTGGCCTGCTTTCAACCTAGGGCAGGAAACAGTATTCATAGAATCCTAGAATCCAAGGGCTGGAAAAGACTTCAGGAGTCATCAGGTCCATCCCCTTGCCCAAAGCAGGACCAATCCCAACTCAATCATCCCAGCCAGGACTTTGTCAAGTCAAGATTTTAAAACCTCCAGGGATTCTACTCCCTCCCTAGGTAACCCATTCCAGTGCTTCACCACCCTCCTAGTGAAATAGTTTTTCCTAATATCCAACCTAGATCTTTCCCACTGTAATTTCAGACCATTGTTCCTCGTTCTGCCATCTGTCACTACTGAGAACAGCCTCTCTCCAGCCCCTTTGGAACCTCCCTTCAAGAAGTTGAAAGCTGCTATCAAATCCCCCCTCACTCTTCTCATCTGCAAACTAAACAAACCCAAATAACTAGGCTTCTCCTCATAGGTCAAGTGCTTCAGCCCCCCCAATCACTTTAGCTGTCCTCCGCTGGACCCTCTCCAATGCATCCACATCCTTTCTATAGTGGGGGACCCAGAACTGGACGCAGTACTCCAGATGATGCCTCACCAGTGCCAAATAAAGGGGAATAGTAACTTCTCTAGGTCTGCTGGATATGCTCCTCCTAATGCATCCTAATATGCCATTAGCCTTCCTGGCTACAAGGACACACTGTTGACTCATATCCAGCTTCTCATCCACTGTAATCCCGTGGTCCCCTGCCAAACTGCTGCTTAGCCAGTCGGTCCCCAGCCTGTAACAATGCTTGGGATTCTTCCATACCAACTGCAGGACTCTGCACTTATCCTTGCTGAACCTCATCAGATTTGTCTTAGCCCAATCCTCTAATTTGTCTAGGTGACTCTGGATCCTATCCCTACCCTCCAATGTATCTACCTCTCGCCCTAGCTTAGTGTCATCCGCAAACTTGCTGAGGGTGCAATCCATCCCCTCATCCAGGTCATTAATAAAGATGTTGAACAAAACCGGTCCTAGAACAGATCCTTGGGGCACTCCGCTTGAAACTGATCGCCAACCAGACATCGAGCCATTGATCACTATCCATTGGGCCCAACAATCTAGCCAGTTTCTATCCACCTTACAGTCCATTTATCCAATCCATACTCCCTTAACTTTCTGGCAAGAATATTAGAGGAGACCATATCAAGTAGTTTGCTGAAGTCAAGGTGTATCACTTCCACTGACTTCCCCATGTCCACAGAGCCGGTTACCTCGTCATAGAAGCTAATCAGGTTGCTCTTGGTGAATCTATGTTGACAATTCCTGATCACTTTCCCCTCTTTCAAGTGCTTCAAAATGGATTCCTTGAGGATCCCTTCCATGATTTTTCTGGGGACTGAGGTAAGGCTGACTGGTCTATAGTTTCCTGGATTGTCCTTCTTCCCTTTTTTAAAGAGCCCAAAGCCATGAGAGTAGCAGAATTGCATTATGAGGTGGTATAAGAGCCAATGAATTTCCAGCTTTCTTGAAAAGCTGCAGCAACAACCCCTTGAAACCTCTAAAACTGCACATAGGCCTCAAAGTGCAATATCAGATGTTTTTGTTCACATTGGGAACCACTGCTGAAATATCTCCAGAACAGGCTACTTTTTAACCACTTCACATTTAGGAATCTACTCCATTAATTCCACAGAGCAGCAGAAACAGCATCCCACACCCCAAATCTCTCTCAATATTTCTGTATTGTTATTTTCACCTTCGTGTTTTGGCAGAGGTTTGTCAATGCTAATGAGCCAAAATTGTGCATCCTAGAAAATCATCCTGGAAGACACTTGTTCGTAGATATCTCTGTGTGGGTATAAAGAAATAGAAGGAGGGATGTGTGTGTTTTATATATATATGTAAGAGAGAGAAAGGGAAGAGAGGTTATAAGGTTGCTTGAATAAAGAGTGAGTAAAAAGCATTTAGTGGCACATCTGGCTACCCAGATCAGTTTGGCTTCATTTAGACTGCAAGCTTCTTTCAGAAGAAGCTTTTCAGAAGAGAACTTCTAGAAAAACTTTTTTTGAAAGAAAGCATCTACACAGCAAAAGCGCAACAAAAAAGCAATATGCTTTTCCGAAATATAACATCCACAGTTATTGGACACTATCTCACATTTCAGTTGTGATTACTGTGGATGGAGTGGCAACCAGGGCACCTGTGCTTTTTCCTGGAGGCCCCTTCTTTAGAAAAAACACTCTCTTCCACATCCACACATGCCTTTTTCTGAAAAACTTTCTCAGAAAAAGACTTCTTCCTCATAGAAAGAGGTTTACCTCTGTGGAAAACCCCCACCATTCTTTCAACTTTCTGTCAAAAGAATGCAATAGCAGTGTGGATGTAAGGGTACGTCTAGACTACAGGGTTTTGACGACAGAAGTTTTGTCGACAGATACTGTCGACAAAGCTTCTGTCAACAAAGAGCGTCTAGACTACATTCAGTTCTGTCGACAAAGCAAGCTGCTTTGTCGACAAAACTCTGTAGTCTAGACACAACCCTACATGCAATAACACCTTCTGTTGACAGAACTCTGTAAGCAGAAGGCGTTATGCCTCGTAAAATTAGGTTTACCAGCGTCGACAAAACTGCTGAGTTCTGTCGATGTTATGTCGACAGAACTCAGCGGTATTGTAGACGCAGGTATAGTTTTGTCGACAAAAGTCCACTTTTGTCGACAAAACTCTGTAGTCTAGATACACCCTAAGTGTAGTTTTTCCAGAAAAATGTCCATTTTTCCAGAAAAACTCTGCAGTGTAGACATACCCTTAGATGTAGAATTACCTCTCCATCTTCAATACTCAAAAAATGCAAGGCATTCAGTATGCAATCTGTTAACTCAGTTGCTTCCTTTCCAGAGGGTTTTCAAATCCATGGCCTCTCTGAACCTGAGTAGGGGGTGGAGGGAAAGGAGAGAGGACACTGAGTGTTTTATTAAAAGAAATTGAATAGCTTCTTCATCTTCAGGACCTGGGATTTATGAGGGAATTTCACTGGCTTTGTAGCAATGTAAAATAAATAGACATTAGATGATGACAAGGAAAACAGAATTGTTGCCAAAGCTAAAAAGAGCTTGGCAAAAGAAGAAAGGACTACTACATAGTCAGTCATTATTTACTGGAAACCTTTTCATAAAGCAGAGAAGAGAGATACATAGAAATAATGGACCCTTGCTAAAAGATTAAAAGGATTTTCTATAGCTTACATTAGTCACTGACGCGGTCTAGGATGCCTCAGTTGTTACAAAATCTTATTGTTCTATTCAGCCATTCAGAAAACTGATTACACCTTTTATGAGGCATTCACAGATCTCAACATTTAATAAATAACTAAAATGGCACGTAAAGAAAAGAAAATACTTGTAGAAACAAAGAGATGTCAGTCACCCGCCACCTTCAACATTTCCTTTGTAATTAGACAAATCTGTGTTAGGAAGGGGACATTTCACATAATGATTTTCATATAAAAATAAGCTTTTTTATGCTTAGGATCACTGAAGGAATATACTTTAAAACTTTAAATACTGTAAATTACTTGAACACTAAAACAAGTTAGAGCCAGCAGAAATCTTTTTCTAAATTTCCCAATATGTTGCAAATTCACTAGTGATTATTTATCACCCTGATTTGAAGGCTACCCTAATATAAATATTAAATAATAAATAAAAACTGCTAATAAGTGGGTCCTATTCCCATGGCAGCTTATAGGGGCTTCTACTGGCTTCAACCAAAGCACAGGATCCCCCCACCCCTCATAGCAATGGAAAGTCCCACAACGGAGGAAATTGCAATGACAGAGAATGGCTGTAACCTCCCCTTTTTGTTTCCAAAGGCCATCATAACCTGAAGGTAGGTCTCACAGGTCAGCCACTGGTGTGGTAGCCAGCATGTCTCATCAGGAGCCTTCCACTAGAAGAGCTCTTACAGCAACATTGCTTATTCCATCCAACAAAGGAGACTGGGTGTCTTTCTGACACAGGTAGGTGAAATCTGAATGTCATTATGCCAGCCTAGGTGGATCAGGCCAGCGCTTTTAGAACCTCTGTATTACTTTCTGTTACTGGCATGAACAAAATCTATTCTTTACAAAGAACAATCTAAGCACTGACAAAATTATCATGAAAACTTTTGAGATTCAGAAAGAGACTGGATTACATATTTTGTCCCATTTATTAATGCCGTGTTGCTCTGTGCCTTTGGGATAATTGGTAAGGACAAAGGGGGTGTGAGAAAAGTGTTATTTGCGTCATATTAGCAACCAACCAAAAAGGTGGAAGCGCGAAGAATCTGCCAAGAAAGCTCATGGTCATGATATCATCAGTCTGATATTTCAAAATGAATAATTAGTGCCTCTTATCACGGAGATATATAGGGATTTAGAGACACTGAGCAGTCACCTAAGGCTCCATGACAACAAAGCACCCTCAGCAGTCAAATCATTAGGTACAGCACAGAAGCAACAAAGGAAGATTTTGACTTTTTATTAGAAGTTGAAAGAGGTAGAAGCTTCATGAAGAATGCCCGGAGCTTTTGGGAGGAGGATGGGGGAAAAGAAGACTGAAGAAAAGATTTTTTCCCTTCTCATCCCTTCAGCAACTTACAGTTTCCTGATAGTCTGGTTAAGAGCCAGCATAAAATCTGTTAGGCATTGCATTTTCTGTCTGGGGAGTTATACCCTGCACTTGCAAGGGAATGGACTAGATGACTGACTGAGGTAGGATTTTTCCATTTCTAATTCCTACAGTCCTGACATGCTCATCTCTATAGTTTATTAATGAATGAAATTGCTGTTTGAGACTCACTTGATTTTCCTTGTTGTCATTTACAAAAACTAACTGCAGGTCTCATGTTTAATTGCTTTTGTCTCGGGCCTCTGGTAAGGGTTAGTAGGTCAAACCACATCCAATCCCCTATAAAACACATCATCTCCATGTGGATACTTACATCTCTGAGCCAAGCATTAGTTTTGTGCATGCATTCATGTGAGCAAACCTTGACTGCTCAAACATTAGTGGAAAGCAAATACAAATGAGGTGCCACAATGATGGGTGCAGTACAAGGAGGAGAATAGAAGAGAATCATTCACACATATTGAGAGGATAAGCATTTACCTGCTCTGCAAAAGAAATGTATTTTTAAAGCGAGAGGGGGATGATAATTATACACACCAGGCCTCCATCAAAGCCTATCAAAGTCAATGGGGTGTCTTTCCATTGGCTTCAATAGACTTTTGATCAGGCTCCAAATGAAACAATATTTTCAAACATTTTTGTTGGAAAGAGGATTTTAAATTTTAGTGAAAATAGCAGATTATTCACTGAGAAAGTTTTGTGATAAAAATGTGACTTGCTGTAATTCTGGCTTTTAAACTCATGGTTTTATTTACATTTCCTATTTTCTTTCTAAGTATTCACTTGCAGTGGCAATGTTTTCATTAGTATACAGTTTCAAGTTTTAACAGTCATAGAATCATTGAATCATAGAGCTGGAAGAGACCTCAGAAGGTCATCAAGTCCAGCCCCCTTATCTAGGCAAGACCAATCCCAACTAAATCAACCCCAGTCAAGATGGGTGATAGGAAGTAGAAACTTAAAAAAGTAGAGAATGAGGAGGATTTAGTTTTTAGAGATGGTAAAGTAAAAGTAACACCAAAAATGATGGCTACGGCTTTGTTGCTGGTTAGTGTGGGACTGACATACCCCTAATTTTCAACTCCCTGGGTAAAATCTTTGCCCACTGAAGTCTATGGGTTTGAGATTTTACTCTATGCTAGCAAGTGAGAGACTTAATAGCATGTTAAAAGTGAATTAATATTGTATGCAATCTAGCTTGAATTCCTGGAAGCAAATTTTTCCTCCTGCATCCTTGCTGTGTGGCTGTTCATTTCATTTCACTGGATTCAGAAAAAAACACAAAACCCTAACAATGATAAGAGCTCTTCTTGCATAAAAACACAAGATTCTATGGCATAGTTTTTTTGAGGGGAAGGATAAACATACAGAGTAGCTTCCAACTGATGTTAAAATCTCCTGGTATTACATTGCAAGCTACCATTTTCCATAGGACTGGACGTAACTATTGATATAATGGCCTCAGGAGACATGAGGGCTTAAGTAGTTTTTTGAAACAGGAGGGTATTGGCCTGACCTGAGTACAGTAGTTGAATTGTTTGGAGCGTTGATTCATGGTTTTACAAAGGCCTCTCTATTCTTATTCTCTAGGGTGATTATACACCTGACGAATGGTAAAAGCAACATTACCGGACCTCAGAGAGTTATTTTACTTTTAATGCATGCCAGTATTATGCCTGATAGACTCTCTCATTGCTGTTTTGATAGCTGCCTGCTGTTTAAATGAAAGCACCATGTTTCCTGACAGCTCCTGCACAGGTGGCGAAGGTCTCAAGCTAAACAAGTTGAGAAGAAATCAATCTGTGGGAGGTGAGATGGGGGAGAGGGAGAGGAGGAGGTGTTAGTTCATGCCATCTCCATTTAAACAGAGAATTTCACTTTTCTATGGGGAGAATCCTTTCATGGTGAGGGAAAGGAAACTGGGAGGAGATGCTGACAGGTACCCCAGCCTCACTGATTCATTTGGCTTTGAGTCATTTCTGTTGGACATCAAAATAGCAAGATTAAACTTGATGGCAGATTTACCCTTCTGTCTTAATTGCAGGAGTTGTTATATAGTCCTAAATGTTAAGGAGAGAAGGGCCCATTTTGAGAACCTCCTATGTAACAGGCTATAGAATTGCACCCAATGATTCCTGCAATGGAGGAAATTACTCTTCCCTGACCTATGAGTGAAAGAAATATTCATAACATTCCTATTGTGTGCTTTTTAATCTCCCTGAAGTCTGATATTCCAAAGGTATAAAGGGGCCGATTCTCTGATTTTCCTAAGGGGCCGATTCTCAGCTGATGTGTGCATGTGTATTGTCATAGCCCTAGCAACCTCAATATAGCTACCAAAATTTACACCAGCTAAGGATTAACCCCTTAATTTTGTAAGTGCATACTTTTAGGGCAGAGGCAATCAATTATTCTTGTCAAGGTCCAGATTTTTTGGCCAAGGTTCAATCAAGGACCAGATTGCAGAGACATGTTTTTCCACACAATTATGAGATAATAAGTAAATACAAAAAATCTCAGGGTCCATTCAAAAGCACCGATCTAGGGTCTTGCAACTGAGCTTGATTCTCAGGCTGGCTTGTGCAAAACAGCCACAAAGCCAATATAACTGACCTTGTGAGGATTCGCCTAGGTAAAAGAGGGCATTTCCAGGAGAAAAGTGAGGGTGTGACATCCAGATTCCCCAGATACCTTTGGACCAACAGGCAGCTGGACTGAAGCCAAAGACCAGCACAGTCCCCAGTAATCTCTGGATCAGGGCAGCACAAAAGTGATTTTTCTCCACCTTTTCCCTCATATTTCTGATCTGTGCTGAGCAGAGATCAACTGGACAAGACAAACTGGCTGTTCAGCTACATTTTGATAATAAAGCAACAGACCATTTTTGAAGGATATTCAGGTACTCTATTGTGGTGATGGACTGACAATGAGACCAGCCTGATTGATGAGTGTTCGGAACAGAGGTGGGCCACCTATATCCCATCGCAGATCTAGGAGGGGCCCGCAAGACATTTTGTTTAAGGTTCTGTTGTTTTCCATCTGCATACTTTTTTTCTACTGGTATTGCTAAAGTGACACACACTTAAAACAAGGGCAGATGAAGTGAGGTGCAAGATGATTGCACACAACATTGACTGGCAGAGCTGTGCGCTCCCTCTGCCTCCAATCAAAATGCTGCTATAATTTAATTAGCCCACCACCAGCACAGTTAGTGAAACTACCCTATCCTGGAAGACTGTCTTAGTTACAACAGTCTTGTGGCCCACTGAGATAAAGAAGGGCCACTCATGTAGCCCACTCACTAGGTTGCCCATCACTGGCTCAGATCCAGGATTTAAGTTTAAGCAGAACACCATATACCGAGGGCAATAGAAGAACAGTATCATTTTTAAAATACTGATCAGCAGAAAGACTCGTAATACACTTCCCAAACTAGGAAGGGTACACATCACACTTCTGAGGTACTGCAACAGCCTTGGAGGGAGTATGGTTGCAAGTCAAACTGAATACTTCTGATGGGATGTGTCATGAACACTGGAACCAACCTCAGTCTTATTGGAAAGTTATGGATTCTTTAGGCCTCATACAGCATATGGCATATTTGCTTATGTGGTTGACTACAAAAGATGACTCGATCTGTGTCATGCACAGACACACAGAGTGAACTGTATATGATGGCACTGGACTTCCACATCAAAGACGGAGGAAAGGATGAAAGATGGGACAAGAAAAATGTCACAGTTCAGATCATAGCGAGCCCCTGCTACACACACTCACATCAGCAATGCCCAAGGGCCAACCTTTACCCCCACTAGACCTGATACTTTAGGGGGCAAATGGAGACAGGAGCTGGCTACAGTGTTCTATCTGGCTAGAGGACTGGAGAAAATCCAACCACTGACTTGCAGTTGCCAGCCTTAACATCACTGAAGTAAAGGACAGCCACTCCAGACCAGGAGTTCCTCCCTTGCCAATCTGGGACAAAGCCTTAGTTGGAGACTACCTGGTGATGCTGAGCCAACTGGATAATGCAGGGCTAGGGCCGGAAAGAGTGGGCTACATGGCTGAGACAAGGACATATGTGGCTGCTGTGAGGAGCATGCCCAATGCATCCCGGACCTGGAGCTAGGTGAATGGCCCTGATAACATGCTGGGCTGGGAAGGGCACAGACCTAGTGGAAGAGTCTTGTCCAGCAAGACAGCAATGGGGATTGACACCAGGCAATGCAACAGACTGAGACTCACCTCTCTGAGCTCACACCACACCCAAGCATCAATGACACCACTGTGATGAAAAGACTGCTTGGACTTTTACTTGAGTTAGAGAGTATTCTTTTGGGTATATCAGCATTGGAGCCCAACAGTCCTTCTAATTTTTTCCACACATGCAAGGAATATATTTTGTTAGGAGCAACAAGGCACGTGAGGATGTGCACCAGCAGTTGAAACCACGCTGCTGGCCGTGGGCGTTCTGCTAATCAGATGGGCCACATTTGAATCTCTCCTAGGTGACCACCCAAGTGCTCAACTTACAGGGAACACTGTTGGAGACTCAGTATCCTGTGTTGGAGTTAGGGGCCTTGTACATATGATGTTTTTGTCTCTGCCAAGACGATGGTTTATAGCTAAGTGCCATCCTTATTTGGGAGGTAATTCTAGCCTCCTCAGAGACTGTGGAAGGAAACAAAGGGATTCAGGCCACATGGCAGGCAAGCAAGGTACTCGTGGCAACATGGCTTAGGAGCAGGAGTCATTTAACAGGCTCCCACCACAACAGAGTTTCTAATCTTATCAAAGGTCATTGTTCTAAACTAACTAAAATGTCCAATCATTAATACTAAGCCTAAGCCACAAAGTCCGCCAAAGTACAGGGGTTTGGGGCTGGTTCCTATCTATAGTTATGTTGGCACATAACAGTATTGCCAAATTCCAGAGAGCCAAAAATCTTGGGGAGGAGGGAGAGGGTCTCCTCCTCTGTTCCTCCCCAGGCCAAACACTGCAGGAAGGAAGGTGGGTACAATAGAAGTCGTGTCCCTTTTCCATTGCTCACAGAAGGGGAGGCAGGAAAAGGGAGCAGAGCTTCCCTGAGCAGCTGAGTTCTTGACGCTCTCTCTCCACACCCTAGTCTGCCCCCCAACCTTCCCACCGTGGGAATGGCTTTTAATTGCTTGGAGGAGCAGAAGGGGAGAAGACCACTTCCTGTAGAAGCCCTAAATGGTTGTTGTGCCCTGGGAAGTGGACAGGTGGGTTGGGCAGCCAATCAGATGACTCAAATTTCTTTAAGGACCCAGAGTTTCTTATAGCATCGAAAACTGGTTCTAGAGCTAATCAAAACCATTATGTGAACTAGCAGCACTGTAATTAATTAGTGCAGATCTCTGCCCTTTCTGCTTTCAAGTAATAAAAAATAAATAATAAAAATCCTCAGGGAAAGTAGTTTTCATGGAATATTTGGTCTGGAAGAAGGCTAAGCTCTGGAAGCCAGGTACACAAGCTTTAGGTAGCAGGTTTCTCTTGGCTTTCTTACAATGCATGGGTAAAGTTTTCTCCTTAGTTATTGTGCTGTAAATCTGGAATACCTCATCTGAATTCATGATGTTAATCCAGATGTACAATTTTAAAAACAGGATAAAGAATCTTCCTCATATAATTTGATAGTTGTAAGAGAATGACACACTTGATCATTTTAAGCTATTTCCATAAATATTCATAAGCATGCTACAGGGCTGGCTAGTTACAAAGTATTTTAAAAAGCTCTTTACTTTTCTTCCTCTCCTTGCTTATCTGCTCTTATCTATGAGTTCACTAGGCCTTACTCCCATCACTCTACACATATCAGCCATGAATTCCCATTTCTGCTTCCCTCACAAATCTCTCTCAGCTTTCTTTTACACTGTCTGTCATGAAATAGCCTCCTTGAATGAATTCATAAAGTCTTTCCCCTCTCCTTCAAAAGCACTCCTTACTGAGCCTTAGGGAGATTAAATGGTCTGATTATCAGAAGTGCTGAGCAGATGCATCCTGCACTGGCTTCAAATGAAGGGTGGCCTGGCATTTATGAAAATCGGGCTTTCAATGATTTGCTCAAAGTCATCCAAGGTCCAAAAACACCTAGGATGTTGGCAAAGCCAGGAATTCGACACAGGTTTCCAGAATTTTATTAAGCCTTTTAATCAAACCACCATTCTTCCTATATCTACCTTCTGCAATTATAGGAATTTGATCAGGATTTGGTATATCTCAGGAATGATTGGAAAAACTTTCAAGACTCCTACTAATATGCTATTATCTCTGTTATTTATATTACTGGAACACTTTGAGACCATAACTGAAGTCAGGGCCCCATAGCACTGGACAGCTGAACAAACACATGATATAAAAGAGCTCCTGCCCTGGAGAGCTTGCACTCTAAATAGATAAGACAAACAGCAAGGGGGGTGGGGTTTAGAGTTCTCATTCAACAGGTGAGTGGCAAATCAGGGGAAATGAACACAACTAGTTCATTTCTCTATCTATTACCCATCAAGTAGAGCACCCTGCCCCTAGTTTCTATGTAAAGTTGGTTTGCTTTGGTTCTCCACACATTTTTCAATAAATGTTAGTATACAGAAAGTAAACAATGTAATTCATCATTTATTTCCATTGGTACACCAAGACATTCTTTCTGGCAAAGTCTCTTTCGCTAGTCATTTTCATTCTTGAATCCTCAGAGACTGCAACTACCCTTGGAAACAGAAAATTCCAGAAGCTGAAGAGAAGCCCCCCTCTAGGTTTAACCAAAATGTTTGCATCTTTACATCAAATGCTGTAAATGAGACACATCCACCCAGACTTAATTAGCTTCAATAACACTGGTCCTACAATTGATAGGTAACTTTTTTTGCTGTTATATATTCCCTAAATTCTGTAATTTCCACTCCAACTCATCTGATGAAGTGGGTTTTGCCCATGAAAGCTTGTGATAGTTATATATATATATATATATATATATATATATATATATATATATATATATATAACTCTATTTCAAAATTACTAAATACAACTTAAGAACTCCCAGTTTAACAAATTTGAACTAGTGTGTCCTCACTATGGGGAAGCATCAAAATTAGTCCAAGGCAGGCTCTGTTAATGTGGACATGCTACCTTGGACCTAGAGCCCCAGGAAGCACTGGAGAATAATTAGTTAGAATTACTCTGGGGAGTAATTATTTTTAAATACAGACACCAGAGCATACACACTACCATTATTTTGAAATAACTTATTTCAGAACTAGCATTACTCCTGATGAAAAGCAGGAATACAGATTTCAAATTCTGCAGGCTGTTATTTCAAGATAACGGGCTTGGTAGTGTGGACTCTCTGCTTATAAATTTGACTTTGTGGGGAGGGGTTATTTTGAAATAAAGTCCTAGGGTGTGTCTAGACTACATGCCTCCATCGACGGAGGCATGTAGATTAGCCAGATCGGCAGAGGGAAATGAAGCCGCGATTAAAATAATCGCGGCTTCATTTAAATTTAAATGGCTGCCCTGCTCTGCCGATCAGCTGTTTGTCGGCAGATCGGGGCAGTCTGGACGCGCCGCGCCGACAAAGAAGCCTTTCTTGATCGGCATAGGTATGCTTCGTGAAACCAGGTTTACCTGTGCCAATCAAGAAAGGCTTCTTTGTTGGCGCGGCGCGTCCAGACTGCCCCGATCTTCCGACAAACAGCTGATCGGCAGAGCGGGGCAGCCATTTAAATTTAAATGAAGCCGCGATTATTTTAATCGCGGCTTCATTTCCCTCTGCCAATCTGGCTAATCTACATGCCTCCGTCGACGGAGGCATGTAGTCTAGACACACCCCTAGTGTCTACTAGGGCCAAGGCGCCACAGGACTACTCATTATTTTAACGAAAATGTTGGTATTTTCTAGTAGCACCAGTAGCTCTCTCATGTTAAGTTTGAATGGATCCTTCGCACATTCACTTTGTTCCCATTTTAGATACAGACATTGATAGAGCAGCTCCCTGTAGCTTACTCTTCTCCACACGGGGAAGGTTTCCTCACCCTAGCTAAGAGGATCCTTCTAGGCTCACTTTAACTGCTTTTCTTGGGACTTTTTCCAGAGTTTGACTTTCAGTGAGAGTTATACACCGAACTGTCTTTTCTACATTTGAAAATTTCCTTCTAAAGGCCTAGGGCCTTATTCTCATCTCACTAAGGAGTGATTCCAGGGAAGTCAACTGAATATTGCAACAGTAACAATATAAATGAGATTGGAATCAGACTCTGTCATTGTATATTAGATTTTCTTAAAGCTAAACATTTGTTTGAAGTCCAGGAGCAAAAGTTTTCCAAATTCAGAAAAAGGTAAAATGCACACAGACACACACACCAGTTTTTGAAGGGAAGTACAATGAAGACAGAACCAAGTTAATTAGGCACAGCTTCAGACCAGTACAGGTTGCTACAATCTAGCACTAGACACAGAGGAGCTCTTGAACCAGTTTTCACTTGGTAAAAAGGGTCTTAGAGCCCTTCTGGAGTCCCTTTGTACCAGCATAACTGATGCAAAACACCTCTGCGCAACAGTAGATTTCAGGTGGACTCCCTTTGATGTCTACTCCAAGATTCAATGCTATTCAAGGCAGTGCCACCGGGAGAAGCAAATAAGGGTAGTAGCTGAAATCAAAAGACGGAGATGAGAGTAGCAAGGGAAATCTTCCATGTGGAAGGCTTGTGTCTCACACATCATCTTTCTATCCAAGTGCAAGAAAATGGACATCGTACCCAAAGGACTGAAAGTGAACAATCCACTAAGATCAACATACTTCACTGACTACAGTGAAAGACTCTGCCTCACACTATCCAAGAAATTAAGAAACCACCTGATAAGTATTTTATACAAGAAACAGAAAACCATCAAGAATGACATTTCTAACTTAGATCGTCTCATCTCAAGACAAACATCCACACCGACTGACACCTTGCAAGACTTTTGTTCCACCAGACAAGAAATCTACTATACACACTTCTATTCCCTACAACAAAGAAAAGACAATAAATTTTCTAACCTGCTCAATACCACTGGCTACAACAGCAACTGCCTCAACCCACCGGATAATATTGTTAACCTCTCCAGCTACAAACTCAATCCAGCAGAAGAGTCTGTCTTGTCCCGGGATCTCTCTTTCTGCCCCACGTCCCCCACAAACTGGATACAATTTTGTGGTGACCTTGAGGCTTTTTTTCGCCGCCTCCGTCTCTGAGAATATTTCCAAACCACCACTGAACATCAATCTGACCTACCAGATCCCCCCTACCAACACCAAAGGAAAAATAATTCTATATGGACTCCCCCGACGGTCGGAATTACAATCTGGATTTCTATATACACAGCTTCCGCAACAACGCACAGACTGACATTATTCGCAAACGACAACAAGCGACACACAATCTTAGCTGCGCTGAACACCATGCCATCCAGAGTCTCAAAAACAACCTGGACATTGTAATCAAACCAGCTGACAAAGGGGGTGCTGTGGTCATTATGAATAAGGCCGACTATAACCAGGAGGCAACCAGACAACTCTCGAACACCACATTTTACAAACCTCTCCCCTCTGACCCCACCTTGGACTACCAAAAGAAACTACACTGTCTCCTTAAAAGCCTCCCCACAGCTACTCGGGAACAAATCCTCACAGAATCACCTTCTGACCCCCGACCAGGATTGTTCTATCTACTTCCCAAGATCCATAAACCTGGGCACCCCGGACGTCCCATCATCTCTGGTATTGGCACGCTCACTACTGGTCTATCCAGCTATGTAGACACTCTTCTCAAACCCTTCGTAACCAATACCCCCAGCTATCTCCGAGACACTACTGACTTCCTAAGGAAACTACAAAACATCGATAACCTCCCCAATAATACCATCCTTGCCACCATGGATGTAGAAGCTCTATATACCAACATCCCACATGAAGACGGATTACAAGCAATTAGAAACACTATCCCAGAGGACACTACTGCCAACCTGATAGCAGACCTATGTAACTTTGTTCTCACCCACAATTATTTCCAGTTTGAGAACAACTTATACCTCCAGATCAGCGGCACAGCCATGGGTACACGCATGGCCCCACAGTATGCTAACATCTTTATGGCTGACCTAGAACAACGTTTCCTCAACTCCCGTCCCCTTTCACCCCTCCTCTACCTACGGTACATCGATGACATCTTTATGATCTGGACACATGGCCAAGAAACACTGGAGATATTCCACAGAGATTTCAACAACCTACACCCCACCATCAACCTCAGCCTGGACCATTCTACACGAGAGATCCACTTCCTGGACACCACCGTACAAATCAACAATGGAAAATTAGACACCACTCTCTACAGAAAACCCACCGACTCATACAGTTACCTACATGCATCCAGCTCCCATCCAGAACACACCACACGATCCATCGTCTATAGCCAAGCCCTTCGATACAACCGCATCTGCTCTAACCCCACTGACAGAGACCAGAAGCTTCAGGATCTCTACCAAGCATTTATAAATCTCAACTACCCACCCAGAGAAATAAAAAAGCAAATTGAAAGAGCCAGACGAATACCTAGAAACCATCTACTTCAAGACAGACCCAAGAAAACCAACAATAGAACACCACTTGTCATCACCTACAACCCCCAACTTAAACCTGTCCAACACATTATCAATAAACTACAGCCTATATTGGAACAGGATACCATACTCAAAGAGGCTCTGGGAGACAGACCCATAGTCTCCTATAGACAACCACCTAACCTCAAGATGATTCTTACCAACCACCACAGGACATACCACACTAATACCAACCCTGATACCTTCCCTTGCAACAAACCCCGTTGCCAGCTTTGTCCACATATTCATTCTGCTGATACCATTATTGGACCTAACCAAGTGAGTTATAAGATCAAGAACACATATTCCTGCGCATCCAGAAATATAATCTATGCTATCATGTGCCGAAAGTGTCCGTCTGCTATGTACATTGGACAAACATCTCAGACACTTCGCCAAAGGATTAATGCCCACAAAACAGATATCAGACAAGATCACAAAGAGAAAACAGTTTCTTGCCACTTTAACCAGAAAGGACACTCTCTAAATGACTTAGCCACCTGCATTCTGCTACAAAGACCTTTTACATCTGCACTTGAAAGGGAATCCTCTGAACTGTCATTCATGTTAAAATTCGACACTTGCCAACAAGGACTTAACAAGACTTTGAACTTTCTCACCCATTACCAAGACAGTTTCCCCAATTATCACCTGTAATACCATTAACTCACAAACATCCCACTCTCCCTACCTTTAATATCAGCAATTCACAGACACTTACCTTCCTTCCTCCCCCTTCCCACCCCCCCGCATCCCCCTTCTGTTCTGCAATGTGATTTGTCCTTTTCATATTTGTTCATTTTTTTAATTGTATCCTTTGGTATATATGGTTGTGACTACTTTCTTCCACTATTTGATCTGAGGAAGTGGGTCTGGCCCACGAAAGCTCATCATCTAATAAACCATCTTGTTAGTCTTTAAAGTGCTACATTGTCCTGCATTTTGCTTCAACTACCCCAGACTAACACGGCTACATTTCTATCACTATTCTGCTTCCCCAGGACTACCAGCATCCTACAGAGATTCCTATCCACTTGTTCACTAGGCCCAGTCTCTTAAAATCTGAAACCATGCAAGGTATGTGCTTGCTGTTTCACACAGCTCCCCACTGTCCATCACAAACATTTCAAAAATTTAATAACTAATAATCTTCACCACAACCAACCCTAAGGACACTGACAGAAAAATATGTTGTTAAGCTGTAGTTCAGGTTGAGAGTAGCTATTGGTAAGGTAAGAGGTTTTTTTTAACCCTTACAAAAAGAAACAACAAAAATAACCTTTGGAAAGACATGAAAGTAAGAGGTAAATTTAGAACAAACTTCCTTGGCATGTTTTCTGTAGAGACCTGAATAAAGGCTAAATATAAAATAAAAAATAAAGGATATTTGCTCCACTTTTGAACATATAGCACTTCACAATTAAGGCTTTTGAAATTTTTTAAATTTCCTGATAGTTTTGTTGTTTAAACTCCCTAAAGGCAAAACTAACTTTGGAGCAACTTCATTCATCCATCATTAACAGTATCTTATCACTAATTGTACCGTGGTGCTCTGATGCTGACCTTCATGTGTCACACAGCCTACTCAACATATGCACTTTACAAATGCTTGATCAAGCAAATAGCATATTGAAGATAATCTTTCCTTGTTCACAAATAGACAAGCATCATTAGTCACAAAGCTATTGTATACACATATAGATAAGCACAGAGTACCGAATCATAAAAATTACAGGAAAGAAACAGAGTTTATTAAGGGGATGAAGCTAAGCATAAGTATTTATCAGAAAAGAAAACTTTGTACAAAAAAGATTTTTAAAATCAAAGTTCTGTGTTGCAACCTTTACAAGTATAGTGGGCTACTGCTCTGATGTATTGTGGCCATTTTGTTCTACACCACAGACAATCTGTTCATTATTAATAATTATCTATTTAAATATTGGGGTACTTTGTTTATGCAAGGATTTTGAATATTTCTCCTTGGCTGTATTTGAAAACTATTGCCAGTAGCTTAGCTCCCTTTTTTAAATATGCGGTAGCTTAAATTGTTAGCTTATATTTGGGGATTACCACTTTTTTTCCCTGATTAAAATATTTACATAGTAATGTAACTGAGACACATGTTCCAAAGCAAATGTCTTAGTTGTGGTTTTAATTATCAGTGTGATCTTCCTTTCTCCTCACACCCAAAGCAGAATAAACCTTCCCTCTCTGACCATATAAAATCACATCCATGTGGATGGCAGATTTTAAACAGTTTACTGCTCACTACCATTAAACTATTTTGCAAATGACAATGAAACAGGAAATAACAAAGCAAGCTCTTTGATTTAATACTTAGGCTAAAATAGTCAGAGCTTTTCTGCAGTTCATAAACTGCTCCAGCTGTGTGTTCATGGTTTATGACTTTGAGAGAAGCATACTCCTTGGCCAAATTAAAACCTTATATTCATTTGTGGAGCATTTTGCAGCACGATGCACTATGTTGTTTAGCAGAGATTGTACAAGTATACTGTGCGGCCAGTGTGTGCCGAAAATCCAGGTAATCCACAATATTGATACCCATTGTCTGCATAAATGAAGCATACCACAATACAACAGAAGCATGAAAAATGTACACTAGCTGTTGTAAATAAAAATATTTCATGGAGGAGCACATGATATTGATATTGCAAACAGGTGAATATTACAGCAACATTAAATACTCCATAGGAAATGAATGGTGGATGAGTATTGCCACCTTTTGGCAACATGTTGCATTGACGGTGCTGGGTCAAAAGCTTTTTAATTCAAAACAGAAATATTTCTAAGAGTTGTCTGCTAATAAATTTGAATGGAACAACTCCTCGATAGGCGTCTAATTCTCCCTCCTTCCCCCTCCCCCGCCCCCATGTTTAAGACTACTGAATACCACCTGCATATGTGAAGATCTGTAAATGGCTACTGGCTTCCTTCTCCACCTTACTCTATCTGAAGGCAGAATCCTCTCCAAGATGCCAGAAGAGCCAGATACTTTTAGAATCACTAGCTTGTAGAGAGCCCAAACACAAAACGTGGCTGATAGGAAATCTATACAGCCCAACTGTACTAAACTTAGCCCACTGCAATGGCATTTGTGAAGAGATTTCTGGTATTTTGTTACAGTGGGGTGGAGTTTTTTCCCAAAAGAATAAATTTATTCTTCAGCACTGACACTATGCTAGTAATACTAGTCTCACTGGGGTCTCAGAAACATTTTGCAAATATCGCAGCATATAATATTAGTGCCAATTAACCTGTGGTGTGTGAGAAATGAGGGTGATTTCATCTTAGGTTGTGGACATTAAGAGACAGTATTGCACTGTTGACTCATGATTAACTGGAGGTCCACTATGACTCCTAAATCCCTTTCAGCAGTACTCCTTCCTAGACAGTCGCTTCCCATTTTGTATGTGTGAAACTGATTGTTCCTTCCTAAGTGGAATACTTTGCATTTGTCCTTATTAAACTTCATCCTTTTTACCTCAGACCATTTCTCCAGTTTGTCCAGATCATTTTGAATTATAACCCTGTCCCCCAAAGCAGTTGCAACACCTTCCAGCTTGGTATCATCTGCAAACTTAATAAGTTTCCTCTCTATGCCATTATCTAAATCATTGATGAAGATATTGAACAGAACTGGCCCCAAAACAGACACCAGTGGACAGTGTTCCCTCTAAGCTATGGGGCAGCACAGCTTCACAGATGATTAATTAGCCCCGCCCAGTCAGTCAGCTCAGTGCATGGATCCCTGAGCCTCTGACTGGGCGGGGCTGATTAATCACCTGCGAAGCTAGGCTGCCGTGCAGCTTAGAGGGAACACTGCCTATGGAACCCCACTTGTTATGCCCTACCAGCATGATTGCGAACTGTTAATAACTACTCTCTGAGAATGGTTATCCAGCCAACTATGCACCCACCTTACGGTAGCTCCATTTAGCTTGCATTTCCCTAGTTTATTGATAAGAAGGTCATGCAAGACCATATCAAATGCCTTACTAAAGGCTAGGTATACCAAGTCCACTGCTTTTCCCTTATCCACAAGGCTTGGTATCCTATCAGAAAAAGCTATCAGATTGATTTGACAAATGACGACCACTAGACAGGCATATGCATGGAAATCAAGAAAAATAGATTTTATTATTTTCTCTGCCATGGACTCATTATGTCACCATCAGCAGGTCACTTCATTACCTGTGCTTCAGTCTTGTATGTAGACAGATTTAAGACACTAGCAAGATGAGGGCCATATAAGTACACAAAATGGGACCTGTTTAGTGCATCTGAAAATAAGACCACTCATTTAGGTCTTGTCTATATTTACTTGGAAGGTCTAATTAAGATATGCAACTCCAGCTATGTTAATTCAACCTTTGGCGACCTTTGGGAGGTTGACACAAGAAATACTCTCAACTTTCCTTACTCATCACAAGGAGTGGGAGTTCCAAAACGAAAGGGGGTGCCCTCAGCATTCGATTTAATGGGTCGTTACTAGGCCAGCTAAATCAAACTCCTGAAGATCAACTGCCACAGTGTCAATTTTCCTGGTAGTGAAGACGTGGCTTAGATGTTGAAACATAGATTTAGGAGCCTACATTTTGTCACCCACTGTAACATTAGTTCTGGTTTCAGTGATAACTTTCCATAGCAGCAATATTTCCACAAAGGAGGATCAAATTATCATATAAAACTATTTGTATAGCCTTAAAAACTGGAGCAATAGAAATGGGTGAAATTTACTAGTGAGAAATGCAATGTTAAACATTTTGTCTATGTCTATATTGTGCATTGTTGCGCAAGAAGATATGCAAATGAGGAGCGGAGATGAAAATAAGTGGTAGAATGGCTTCTGCACAAGAAGGGTTTTTTGCATAAGAAGGAGCAGTGTAGACAGCTCCTTCTTGCGCAAAATCCCCCTCCGCAAAATGGCAGCTCATTAGGTATGCAAATGAGGCATGGCGATATTCATCCCGGCACCTCATTTGCATATCTTCTTGCGCAACAATGCACAGTATAGACATAACCTTGGGGGCTAACAACAAGAATCTTTTATATAAGCTGGAGCCATATCAGTTGGAAGTGACAGAAGAGAAGAAAGACTTGGGTGTATGATGTATTAGCAAAATTACAGAATGACTATAAGCTGCCAATGTGATGCAGCTATGAAAAAGGCTAATGCAGTCCTAAAATGTATAGAGATAGGGAAGTGTTAGAAGGCAGCAGTGGTGAGATCTCATCTGGAAGGCTGTGTACCATTCTGGTCTCCCAAGTTTAAGAAAGATGAAATCAACTGGAACAGGTGCAAAGAAGAGCTACTAGGATGATGAGCGAAATGGAGAACTTTATGAGAAGAAACTTAGGGACCTTGGCTTGTTTAGCCTAACTAAATGGGAGTTGAATGAAGATGATTGCTATCTATAAATATATGACATGGATAAACACTGGGGCTACGTCTACACTGGCCACAATTTCCGGAAAAGCCATGCAAATCAGGCAAGTCAGGATAGGGAAATCCTCGGGGGATTTAAATATCCCCCGCGGATTGAAATAAACATGTCCGCCGCTTTTTTTCCGGCTTGGGTATTCTCAGGTAGGAATAAGAGATCCTCCGGAAAAGGGCTTTATTCCGGAGGATCGCGCCAATCTAGACGCTTTTTTTCCGGCTTTTCCCCAAGCCGGAAAAAAAGCGGCGGACATGTTTATTTAAATCCGCGGGGGATATTTAAATCCCCCGCGGATTTCCCTATCCTGACTTACCTGATTTGCATGGCTTTTCCAGAAATTGTGGCCAGTGTAGACGTAGCCAGGAGGGAGGAAAGTAATTTAAGTGAAGGGCCGTGTTGTCACAAGAACAAATGGATATAAACTGGCCAGCAATAAGTTTCGCATTGAAATTAGATAATGGCTTCTAACCATCAGAACCAAAACATTTTGGAGCAGCCTTTCAAGGGAGAATTGAAGACAAAACACAGAACTGTTTGAAAAATGTATGGAGGAGATAGGATGATAAAATTGCCTCTGCAATGACATACAAATGATCTGTCACTGCTATTAGCAGTGATCTCAAATGGACAGAATTGGGACAGTAGGGTTACATCTAAACAGCAGGCCTATTTTGGGATATTGGAAGTATCCTGAAGTAGTAATTCCACATGTTAAATGCACCTGTTATTTTGAAATAGATTTTGAAATAATGGACCACACTATTCCAGCATCCCTATAACCCTCATTCCATGAGGGTTAAGGGACTTGTCGGAATAGCACTTTATTTCAAAATTACCTTGAAATAAGTAGCTTATTTTGAGGTAAGGGTACAGTGTAGACGCAACCTAGAGGAGAAGGGCTCTGAGTTACTATAGAAAATACTTTCCTATGTGGTTGTCTGCTGAGCCTCTCTCATATGCTTGGGATCTGACTACCATATATGGGTTTGGGAAGAAATTTTCACCTAGATTAAATTGGCAGAGACTCTGGGTTATGTGGCTGGTTTGGGTTTTTTTGCCTTTCTTCACAACATGGGGTATAGGTCACTTGCTGGTTTGAACTAGAATGAATGGTTTATTGTCTGTGATTTGTAGTGTTTAAATCAAGATTTGAGGACTTCAGTGTTGAGCCAGAGTTTATGGATCTATTTCAGGAGGTCAGCTTAAATTATCATGATGCTCCCTTCTGACTTTAAATTCTGACTAAAAAGGTTTCCAGGTTTCTCTGTGCTCTTAACAGGCATCCTTAGGAAAAAACCAACCGTGGTGCGGCAGTGCTGTAGCGAGGGTGTTATGCCCCCAGGAGGGAGGGGACAAAGGCAAAACCACGCCAAATTGCTCATCAGGGGCAGCAGTGGCTCCCGAGCTAAGGGTGCTGGGCTCCTGGGCAGGCCTTTGAAGTGCCCACTCCTCGGTAGTTTGTCTGCAGGAAGCAAGTGTCTCAGCAGCTATATTGGAGCCCTTCTAGTGTGGTGCCTGGGGGCAACTGCCCCCCCTCCTTTGCTATGCTACTGTGATGCAGCTAGCAAAATGACAAAATAAGATTTGATCATATATTTTTGGATGAGATCTTGAATGAATGCATAGGTCCATGCCAGAGTAGATTAAAGTGATGACTGATACAATATTGCACTTTTGAAGTCTATATGCTTGATATGAAAAAAAAGAATTACTAAAAACTTTAGAGCCTGTACTTTATTATATAGTGTTGGTGAGTGGTTAAAAGATTCTAGCAACTTTTAACTACAAACAGAACACTCTTTTCTCTTAAATACTGAACTACAAGGAAAACTCTCAATATAAAACTCATCGTCTTTTTACCTGTGGGGCCCGTGCCAACTGAGATTATTCAAACCAAAGGAATTTTTACAATCTAATTTAGTTGTCACCCTTTCAGCTGTTTGTTTTGGAAGCGATCATTGCATTTCACTTAGCTTGGGCCAGCTAATTGCAGAAATCAATGCCCCGATCTTAACAGTGCTTAGGTTTATAAAAAAAATACTGTCAGTGAGAGTTAATGACTCTCATTACCACCAACCCCATTTTATAGATGAGGCAGTGCTATTCTCCAGTGAATTAGGAATCAGACTGAGTTAGGCCACTTGTATTCTTAACCTGGGCTCTAACACTGTTGACTTTGAGCAAATCTCAAAGCAGCCCAGATGGGAGCGAGCTGCCCAACCCAGGTAGACAGATTGACGCTGGCAGGGCTCAAGCGAGCATGTTAAAAATAGAAATATGGATGCTGCAGCGCCACCTGAGCTCAGATCCAGGAGGCAATGGGCTGGAGAGTTTGAACCTCCCCCTATGCTGCAATGTGCAGATTGCTATTTTGAGCACAGTAACTCAAGTCTACTGCAAGTCTGCTGGGAAACTCACTCCCAGCTGCAGTGTAAGCATACCCTTACTCCCACGACCTCAAAAGGTATTTAGGCTCCTACCCTCCACAGAGATCCTAACCTCCATTGATTTCTATGGAAGTTAAGAATGTAGATACCTTGGAGGATCTGATCCTTAGCCTCATCGCACCTCAGGAGTGAAATCACATCCCCTTATCTTCACTGGTACAGACTGGTGTTTTGCAGGCTGAGCTGGTTGCTTGTGGTATTTTCTGTGGCATTTAAGTTACTGGTTTTGACCTATAGGGTTTTTCTACACAGCAAAGTTATTTCGGAATAATGTCCGTTATTCCAAAATAATTATGCGAGCATCTACACAGCCATTCCATTATTTCAAAATAATTTTGAAATAAGGGATGGCTTATTCCGGTTTCTGTAAACCTCATTCTATGAGGAATAACGCCTATTCTGAAATAGCTATTTCAAAATAAGGTGTGGAGACGCTCCACTTCTGCTATTTTGAAATAGCCCCCCACCAGGGCCATTCTAAGTTATTCCTCTGGTGCTCTAAATCGAGCTAACACACCTACCTTAGGGAAGCCTTCCTCAGACTCATTTTGAAGCTTCCCTGGAGTGTAGACATGCTATTTCCATCCATCTCATAGAACTGGAAGGGACCTTGAGAGGTCATCGAATCCAGTCTCCTGCCCCCACAGCAGGACCAAGTACCATCTTTTATTTTGAAATAAGGTATTTCAGAATAACTATTTCAGAATAGCTTATTCCGAAATAACTGCAGTGTAGACGTAACCATACAGTCCTAAAGGGCTGCCTACTTGAGAATCTGCCTCTCTCCTCAGACCATAATGCTCACATTGAGATCAGTGCCCATCCTGGAGCTCATTCTTCAGCATAATAGAGAGCTGCGGGCAAGACCACTCAGCTTAGAACTCACTTCCCTCTCCTTTCTCCCACTTGAATTCGTAGACTCTCAGGCCTCACGGCAAAGCTCATCTTTTGGTTGAGGCATTGAGGTACGAGTGTTGTTTCAAAGAAGATACTTAGGGCAGAGGGGTATTTTCCCTCATTTGCTTTTGCTAGTTCTGGACAAATATAGAGAAAGTTGCTGTTGCTATTGTTTGTATTTTTAAATAATAGTTGTGTTTTTAAATAATTACCACTGTCACCTAGAGCTTACACAAGAAGCTTTTCTTTTCTGGTTTTCTCAAACCAAAAACAACCCCGTGTTATTTGGCAGAACTGTTTGTAAAGGGCTATAAAGAACAAAAGAGAAATCAGACAGTGAAACCAGAGAACAAAAGGTGCTCCTGGCTCTCACATTTGTCTCTCAAATACTAACCAACCATTGCAGCTTCTACACGGACATGCCATCAGACCCAAAATAAACTCATTTTGCTTCAAGTTGAAAATACATTTTCCTAGCAATAACAGCTAGGCGGTGATCAAACTAGCTCTCCGTGGCCGCTTTTGACCTTGTAATTTGTCAATCTGAGACTTTGTTTACATTGCTGGGGTTTTGCACAAGAAGCTTTTTGTGGAAGAGATCTTCTGCAAAAACATCTTGCGCAAAAGCTCGTCCAGACCTCAAAGAGCATCACAAAAGGATGTGCTTTTGCACAAGAGAGCATCCACATGGCATGGATGCTCTTGCGCAAGAAAGCTCTGATGGTCATTCACAGAATGGCCATCAGAGCACCTGTGCTTTTTCTGATAGACTCTTTTTGCGCAAGAAACCCCTGCGGAGCATCCACACATGCCTTTTTGCTCAAGAGCTGTAGCACAAAAAGGAGTTATGCCTCATAGAAGGAGGTATGCCTACACTGCAAAAAGCCCTCTGTTCTGTCGATTGACTGTAGATTTTCTAGCACAAAAATGCGCTTGAGGTGTGGACACTCTGTGGGGTTTTGCGCAAAAACCTTGTTGTGTAGAAATTGCCTGAGAAATTTCTCCCCACCCATACTTCAAAGTGAAAATTTCCATCTTCTGAAATTCTATTAATATAATTATTTCCTCCTATCTTTCTCCCCAGAGAGCACAAAATCCTGCAAAATGAAATTAGAAAATTCCATTCATTTATCAAGAAAATTTTTCAACAACATTGTTATCAGCTCTGAGAGCGAGACTGACAGTTTTATAGTAAGCAAAGCATTTTTATTATATTTATTTACATTACAGAAAATAAGGGACAGTTTTATATTGTTCAATTTTTGTTGCTGTAATATACTGTAATTAATATTTAATACAGCTGAAACCAGGACTTTAATCAGCCAGAAAAGTCAATTTCATTTCTGAAGATAGTAGAAACTCTCACTTTGAGACATATATTTTCTACAGTCTTCATATTATTTCCCCCTCATCATATATTTTCAGCTCCTTAATTAAAGTGGAAATTGAATGCACTTGTTCTAAAAAGAGAACAAAGTGGAAATGATTGATGAAAAGCAGTTGCAAGAATTGCCACTTTCTGAAACCACTTGATTTGGCTGTCAGAATGGACTTTCCAAAGGCTAAATTAGAAGAACAAAACAAAGAAGCTTGTATGCTGAGACTACACACGACAGTCTGAAACTAGAGGTTGAGGCAGATTAATTTCAGTATGAATGTACATTGCTTTAAGGATATACTGTTGCCATATGATAGCAGTCTAATTAAAGAATCACTGTGAATTGATTTAAAACACAGTACAAGCGAAACCTTACAGGAGAGATTAATGCATAAAAGAAAAAAGTCCTTGTTTTATATGTTTCTCTACGAATCCTTGTTGACTTGCTACTTCAGGAGTCTTGATATCTGGCCAGTCCTGAGTACAGAACAAATAAAACAAAAAGTCTAAAATCCTCGGCCATACTTTTGCAAATGGCTTTGAAACAACTTAAGGCAACAGCACCAAAGTAGCCAGATAAATGCTTTTCTTCTTGGAGGTTCTTTTATTTAAATGTGCATGTTGCCAGGCTGGCTGTAACTCAGCTAAAGAATATTTTCTGGGGCAGTCTAAAGAGTAGATAGATGCGTTAGCCACTGAAGGATGCATTGTATATTACTCCATGCATTTCATTTGAATATGAAAGATAAGCTAAGATTATTATTAAAAAATCACCCCCCGCTGAAGGATAGGTGTGAAGCAAGAGTGATCAAAAATTTTGAGCTGGACATTAGCTTTCAGTATTGCTGTCAATATTGTGGCAGGAAATACACATATAGAAAAATGCTGTGCACATTCTTCTGCTACAATACTTACATGCAATGTAACAGAAGCAGAATTGCATGACTAATATGATAACATTCCACAGAAATATTCTAGGGGGAGCATGGAATTTGAGGGGTGGGGATTGTCCAGACTTGCTGCTTTGCACAGGAACTAGACCATGCCAGATGTGTAACTCAACAAGGCACTGTCAGTATTCAATGGTCAGTTGACCCTCATGAGGCGAGAGTCATAACTCTTAGGCTTCATGGCACACTTGAGTCTTGCCCTTTCTGGGAGTATGTCTACACTGCAAAGTTCATTTGAAATAACAGCTGTTATTTCGAATTAACTTTAATAGCGTCTATACATGCAAACCACTATTTGGAAATAAATTCGAAATAGCAGAGCGCTTAATTTGAATTTGGTAAACCTCATTCTAAGAGGAGTAACACCAAATTTGAAATAGCTATTTCGAATTAAGTGCTGTGTAGATACTTAATTCGAAATAGGGGGCCTCCCTGTGGTTGCCACTCTGGGCACAACCAGGAAAACTTACTCTCCTTTCCCCCAGCCCCAGAGCCATTAAAGGGGTAGACTCTGGCCATAGTGCCTGTGCCAGCTCCAAGCTTGCCAGCCCAGAGCCAGCAGTGGCCACCGGGGCCCCTGACCCATTGGTCCCAAAACATGAGCCGGCAAGCCACTGTCAGCCCGCCCTCCACCGCTCCCCAGGAGCAATCTGCCAGCTCCCAGGAGCCTGACAGGGGCTGGAGAAGGAGGGCGCCTTCCTGGTCCAGGGTGGAGATCATGAACCTTATTCAGGTTTGGGAGTGATGCCCCCAACGTCCATGATCTCTGCACTAGACGGAGGAATGCAGCCGTCTATGGCAGGATAGCTGCCAACCTGGCCAAAGGCCACATGCGAACCCAGGAGCAGGTTTGCATGGAAATCAAGTTGGTCCAGCGAGACCCCCAACCCTGGACCCTGAGCTTCCCCTCCCCTTTCTTCCCCTTGCTTCCCCCTTCCACCTCCTTTTTCCAGTCTCCCCAGAGGTTCATTCCCCCAACCCCAGTTTTGTTCAATAAACCCAGTTTCTATTTTTGAACATATGTGTCTTTTTTTTTGACATCAGGAAGGGGGCCTAGGAAGGGGTAAGTGGAAAGACATGAGGGAGGAATTGGGCATGAGCCCCCAGTGGAGAGGACCGGGGTATCTCTGAGGGCTCCTCGGGGTGGATGCTCTCCCACAGGGCCTCCTGGATACTGACAGTCCCCCAAATGAACCCCCCCAGATGGCAGCCTGCAGCAAGTGCAGCTGGACTGATGGCAACAACCCCACGAGACGCACCGGTGTGCCCAGGGGCAGCTCTGGCTCCGTCTGGCCAAGTGCTGTGGTATCCAGAGTGTGGGCACTCAGGGTACTCCAAGACAGGACTGCTTTGCTGTCCCTCATCAAGGTAGACAAGCAAGCAGGGAACCCTGAGAATGGTCTGTCCAGGGTGGGTGTTGGGTCCTTTTAAGCATGAATCTCAGTTAGCCTCAGGCAGCAGCCCCACACACTAAGTCCTAACCTGATGCCCTGCCAGCACTGGTTCCAGCCAGCCTTAACTTCGGTTCAGGATCCACTCAGTATGGATGCACTATTTCGAAACAGCAAAATGCTATTTCGAAATAGTTTTTGTGTGTAGATGCGTTAATTCGAATTAGCTTAATTCGAATTAACTATTTTGAATTAAGTTAATTCGAAATAATGCTGTAATGTAGACATGCCCTGGGATATTAGTGCCCAAAGCAAATAAATAGTGTAACAGTGAACCTGCAAATAGAATAATCTGTGGGACCTCCCCCCCCCCCCCCCAGTGTTCAGGGCGGGGCTTGCCTCCATGTGACTGATTTTTTTTTAATTAATGAACCTTCCTGGGTCTGTTCACCCTATGCACAAAGGGCTTGTTGTCCACTATCACGTTGCCTCAGGTGCTGGGCTAAACCAAGCTTCCCTTATAGAGGAAATAGCAGAGCTCAGCTCTTCTTCCCCATTAGCCCTGAACTAGAGTAGGTCTCCTCCTTTTAACTTCCTTCTCCATACCTGACATTGGCTGCCGGTGTAGCAGGGCAGGATCAACTGGGTCTACAAGATCTGCTTAATCCCTTTGTTGCCAGCAGGGAGCCTATCTGTCTCATTAACCCCCTTGTTGACAGCACCCTAGTTACACAAATACCACAGGACAGTGCATGTTGGTTACTGAGTAGCTAAAAGTCATGATTAATATCCACACCAAAACTAGGGGCTGGATGCATTGATTTTCTCCTTTCTAGATGGTAAGAAGAGTAAGAAGAAGATAGGGTGTTAGTATCCAGATCTGACTTCCATGTTCCTCTAAAGAGACAATTGGAAGATGGAGTCTGTTCCCTGAAAAAAGCAAGAAACAAAGAGACAGAACCTCTTTATTCAGTAAACATTGCATTTCTAGGAATTTTAAAGGAACCACAGAAGACTACATTTATCCCAGCTGTTTTAGTGCCTACCACGTAGGGCCACATTGTGACGGCTGTTGGACAACTGTCCAGTGGAGACATCCACTCAAGAAACCTTCCCTCTTGCACAAACATCCAGAGGCCTCCTTCAGCAGCAGTTGCTGCACCCATAGGGCAGCAGGGATTTCTCATTCCTTCTCCTCATGGAGAGTAAAGTAAAAGGTGTACAGAGGAGAGAGGACCACGGACCCATTTCCCTAAAACAGTCCATGAAGCTGGGTGCCAGGGGAGTAATCTGTGCTTCCCCAATGGCTGGTGCTCAGTACCAAATCTTCCATATGCATGAAGCAGGTGTGGGTGACTGCCTAATGCACAATTTCCCACATGGTCCACGTTTGATATTATAGATTTGTACTAGGGATGTAAAAGTGTAGTCAATTAACTGATTAAAGGGACAAGAAAAAGCTTATAGGTTAATGCTACAGACTACACACATTCCCCCTATCCCCGCCAGTACATTTTTTAGTAGGCTGGCCAGCAGCCCAGCTCAGTCCTGGCTTGCACTGAGTCCAGGACCTACCCTCGCTGCAGCTGTGCATTTAAAGTGTATTAGGAGGTAGGCAGGCAGGCAGCCCAGCTCAGTTCCAGTTAACGCTGGGTGCAGGAGCTCAGATCCTCCCCCGAACAGGGACTACTGCCATCCCACGTTGCTGCCTCTGTATCAGAGGCAGCAGTGGTGGGGGGAGAGGGCACAGATGGCCAGTCTATGCGGGGAGCTGGTTTTTAAACTGGCTCCCCTCGCAGAGCAGCTCCTACCTGGCTGCCCACGCTGCTGCCTTTGAAACAGAGGCAGCAGTGTGGAGTGGCAGGGAGATCCTCAGGACTGGGGCCAAAGTGCACAGGCTGCCGGCCCCACCCCAAGGGTCTTTAGAATAGCCAACTAATCGATAAGAATTCATGAGGTTAATCAACTATTCAATTAACTGATATTTAACATCCCTAGTTAGCACTGCCCCCAGCACTGGGCTATGGCATAAATGCTATGACATCACCCAGATCTGTAACACTTTTCAACTTCAAAAAAATTGTCCAAACATTAGCATGCTATTCTACTGCTCAATTAATTTAGCAGAGCTTGGTTCATGGGGTGTAATTTCTGGAAATAGATGGCATGGAGACTTTCTATAGATGTAATACATTCCATCCTTTAACATAGCCCCAAAGGAACTCAGTGCTCTGTGTGATATACAGAACAATAGATGAGTGATATTTTTGTCCAGCCAGAAGGGTGCAGAAAGGTAATATGAACTCCTATCAGTTCATGTGGATAGAATATAACTATAGAGAGGCCAGCATGATCGAATGATGAAAAAGGCTTACCATGGGGAGGATTTGATCATAAGGAGCACAGGAAATATTTATTTAGGTTTAGAATTTGCAGAAGCTACTTCAGTGGCGTACTTGCAATTGTTGAAAGATATAATTAAGGAAACTGGTGGGTGGTGGTTTGGAAGGGAGCCAAGAGCTCTGTGACCTTCATAAGAAGTTGTTTGCTAAGGGTTCGGTTGGTATTTGCGTGGGCATTCGTGAAAGGAAGCACTTGAGCACATGGTGTCTATATGGGTATTTGTTCGAGTTAGGCAAGGAAAAGGTATTAACCCTGTAGTGCTAGTCAGAAGTCCATTGGAGGAGTGCCTAGCACAGGCCAGGATTTTGGGAGTCTCTGGATAGGAATTTCAGTTGAGCTAAGTTCAATTTGGGGGAAGACTGAAGCTAAAGTATCTCTAAGCTCTCCCATGTCTCCCCTTACTCCTGGAATGGGCTGTGGAGTTAATTCCCTTAGCACACAGCTGCCAGTCTACTCGACTTTACACCAGATGGAGCAGACATGCAGGGACCATTCCACAAGTTCAAGAAGTACCCCCCCTCCCCACTTCCATCATGCTTCTGCTCCTCTCCCACCATGTCCCCCACCACTGGAGCAGCAGAGTCAGTGATGGGAAGCTCCACACCAGTGGACTCCTAAGCAGCCTAAGAACCCTAGCTCAGAGAGAATTTAGCAGGAGATCTAAGGCACAATGTGGTAACACCAGGCATCTCTGCAGGTGCAGTGCCCTGCAAGCCAAGACCACAATGGGGTGTGTCCAGAAGTATAAATCTCAGTATAGAATCACCTTTGTATTCATTACAACAGCATCCTGTCTTCTCTATTGCCAGGAGCACTACAAAGGTGAGGCCATGGTACACCATGATTTTCCTTAGGACAATGTAATCCCTAAAAAATGAGAGGCACGGTATGGTAGAAAAATAAGTGGCCAAGAGACCACTTGAGATGAAAATCTGATATGCCTGGTGGCCATATATCAGTTGATCTGAAGCCATCAAGAGGAGTTAGAACCCCAGTTTAATAGCCTTTGCTTCCTTGCAACTACCCTCTCACCAATGTGCCTGCCAACAAAGTTGATCCGGTTTGGAAGGGGAAGTAAACTGGGGGAAAGGCTGATACAATTTACTCCTCCTGTGGAGCAAGGGGAAAGAAAGACAGAACTGCAACTCTTGCTGTTCAGTCACTCCTCTGTTCCAGGAGCAGTAGGGCCATAGGCCATGCGCTGCCCCTTACTCAGAGCACGATACAAAAGGTGCCAATTTCGCCCATTTTGTTTTGGCAAGTTCAGTTTCTCTAAGCAAATTTTCTGGTGTTTCACACATTTTGCAACAAAATTTCACAGACTTTGTGTACTGAGAAACAAATTCTGGAAGCAAAAGAAGAAATATGATTTGCAAGATGTGTTTTAAGTGTTTTATAAAAACCCATTTGTGGGATGTGAGTTTTCCACAAGCACACGATAGTGACATGTTTCAGTTCTGCCAGGGCGCAAGTAAAAGTGGAGTATTTATCCCACTGCAGTTCTGGTTTCATTTATCATTTGGTCAGAGCTAGGAGAATTCTGCACTCAAGTATTTGTTTTGACAGCATTCACACCCCTTTCAAGTACTTTCTGTGAACAGTCAGACTAGAGAGAGAAAATTTCTGTTCGCGAGAAGGTTCGGTGAAAGAGGGAGTGTCACACAGAATCATGCAAATTTACATGAGTACTTATACTATAGGTTTTGGTGAGATCCTTGTGAAAGATTTCTAATTTATGTTAAACATTCCCCAAAGAAAAATAAATTGATTATTCCAACAATTTGTTGAGGATCACAAAAAAGTCCTTTCTGTATCTGTTTTCCACTATTGTACCCAAAGCAGATGATAAAATTCCTTTCGGCATTATTGTTTCAACACGTGTGTTATTTAGTCACACATCTAACATTATTTCATGCTGTTGTTATTTTGAGACCAGCACACCATTTCAGACATAAAAGATCAAAACAAAAAAGGAATCGGACAACTTGAATTAAACTTGTGAGAGATTAAAACGAGGCTCTTATTTCATGTGATTGTCAATGCGGGTCTAACTCCCAGGTCATCAGTGGAGTGTAGAGTGCTCACGGATTGATTTTAAACAATTTCACAGTGAACTAATCTGATCACTTTCCAACACATAAGACTATACTTGGAGCTGGGGCACTTGCCCTCACTAAACTAGCATGCTAAACATTGCAGTATAGGACAGGCAGCACTTCAGGTTAGCCAAGCAACTTCACACCCAGCAGGGCCAGGTGGGTTTGTATTAAAGGGTATGTCTACACTACAACGTTAATTCGAACTAACTTAGTTCGAATTAGTTAATTCGAACTAAGCTAATTCGAACTAACGGATCCAGACTAAAAAACTAGTTCGAATTAGCATTTTGCTAATTCGAACTAGCATGTCCACATTAAGTGGACCCTGAATGGGGCTTAAGGATGGCCGGAAGCAGTGCCGGCAGGGCATCAGAGGAGGACTTAGAGCGTGGAGATGCTGTCTCAGGCTAGCCGAGGGCTGTGCTTAAAGGGTCCCGACCCCCACCCCGGACAGACAGTTCTCAGGGGTGCCCCGCTTGCAAAGCAGTCCTGGCTTGGAGTGCCCGGAGTACCCACACTGGGCACATCACAGCACTCGGCCATCAGCCAGGCTGCACTTGCCGCAGGCTGCCATCTGAGGAGAGGGGGCAATTGGGGGTCTGCAGGAGAGCTTCCACCCCCAGAAGCCCGTAGAGCCAGCCCAGTCCTCCCCATCAGGGGCTCGTACCCCATTCCTCCCTCACCTCCTTCCACTTACCCCTCCCTAACCCCCTTCCTGATGTACAAAATAAAGAAAACGTGTGGTCAAAAATAAAATCTCTCTTTATTGAACAAAACTCGGGGAGACTGGGAAAAGGAGGTGGGAGAGGGGAAGAGAGAGGGTGGGAGAGGGGAGGGCAACTAAAATGATCAGAGGTTGGGAACAGGTCCCATATGAAGAGAGGCTAAAGAGACTGGGACTTTTCAGCTGAGAAACAGGAGACGGAGGGGGGACAGGATAGAGGTCTCTAAAAGCAAGAGTTGGGTGGAGAGGGTGCATACAGAAAAGTTCTTCATTAGTTCCCATAAAGAAGGACTAGAGGACACCAAAGGAAAGGAATGGGTAGCAGGCTTCAAACTAGTAACAGAAAGTTGTTCTTCACAGCATCAATCTTCCCTGGAGTGAAGACATGACCTAGGTCTTGTGACAACTCCATAGTCAGGCATAACTCTCACTGAGATCAACGGAAGCTTTGCATAAGTAATGAACAATGAATAGGGTACACAGAATGTATCTTAGCGAATCAAAAGTCCAAGATGTAATAAAAGAGGCTCTCACAGGTATATGCTATTAGGGGTCAGCTGCATCTCTAGAGAATATGCTTATGCATAACCACCCATTTTCCATTCACAATTGTAGGTTTCCTAGCTGAGTGACCTCAGCATGTATTCTGTGGGGCTACGTTATTTGAAAATTGGGTTAAATGGGGGTCAGTTGATAAGATGGCTAAGAACTGCTACCTACAGATTACAGAGCACTCTGGAGAAAGAAAAGAAATGAAAATCTGTTTTGATCTAGGCATTCATTTCAAGAGCTATGCAATAACCTATTTTTGGCTTGCTAGCCAAATCTAAACATAGGAGAAAGTGTTTCAGATTAATCCTAATATAAAATTAAAAAGGTTCGGTTTTTTTAAATTAAACAGATTGATCAAATGAAACTGTTTTAAAATTGTGATTTGCTGGAAATTCTGAAATTGTTAAAATTTGTTTCATTCTAGAATGGATACAGTTTCAAAATTGCAAACTTCCCTCCTCTTGGCACCCTAAAAAAAGGCTCTCACACAGCTTTAGTTTTAATTGTTAGTATTAAGATCTACTAAAACATTTCATTTGACTTTGTCATTACTTTTTGCATTAACTATCTCTACTGTGTACTAGAGGATAAACAGGTAAATCATTATTTTCTTAATTAAATCTCCATGTCCTTTCTAATTAATACCTAATGTGAATTTTGTATATATATATATAATTTTGTATATAGGACATTAATATCCTAGGGGACATCCAAAGTTTTCATATATATATATATATATATATATATGAAAACTTTGGATGTCCCCTAGGATATTAATAAGATTGCCATTCATGTATATTTTGCTTATTACTCTGAATCAATGTCAATAGAGCACCATGCTAGAACTGGGTATTGTTAACAATAGGTTGCTGCACACATATCCCGTTGTGGACAGACATCACTCTCCATTTCAAAATAAATGGATTGTTCAAATAAACTTCACCTCTGCTTTTTTGGTTGGTCAAAACTAACCTTTTTTGGATACTGTGTTTCTTCACACCAGGTGATGGATCTGCAAAGCAAGGACCTACAACTGACATCAGCCCTGCTCCCACAGTATATCTCCTTCCTCCTGGCTAAGCAGCGACTGTTGCACTTCCCCTCCCACCCCGTCCAGGTCAGGGGAAATGTGCTGAACTTGGAAGTGACCCAGCTCAGTTTGGGCATGGGAGCCACACGGCAGCAGAGATTTGGTGGGAAGCCTCAGGAACCAGGGGCATAGCTCCATATGGAACAGGCTGAGAGTGCCAGATGGGTGCAGGCCTGTATGGGACTTACGGAGGAGCAGCAACAGCTGGGAAAGGAATCAGTGCAAAGGGGCCCCAATGAGAGGCCCTCACTGAAGCTGGAAACCCATAAATGCATAAATAGACACAGGACTGGAGAGAGCACCCCAAGCACTTGGCCTAAATAGTCCTAGTTCTCACTTGGACTCCTTCACTAATCAGGATTGGCTGTCCCCAGGACCTCCAGCCATTCCGAGCAAGCACCCTGTTACATGGATGGACTGCCCCATATAGTCAGTATCACTCCTACTTCTCACTTCTTCTGGCTGGACTATGGCAGTGATTCTCAATGGTCTCCATTTCCAGGACCACCTTTTCCATACTGAGATGTCCAGAAGCTTCTTCTCACCTCATATTGCCCTCCATTTAGCAATATGGGAAGGGCAGGATGGCTGCCACTAGAGCTGGAGGGATGACAGTTGTGTTTCATAAAAGTTTATGGGGGTTTGAAATTTAGCTTTGTGCCAAATGGGAACAAACCTCCAAAATTCCAAATTTTCTCCAGAAAGGTAAACAATTTGTCACCCCCCAACCCCCCTCCTTATTTTGACTGTTGATGAAAAGCAGTTTCAAAATGGAAAAAAAATGTTTTATGGAAATGTCAAAAGAGTTTTACATCATCTTTTTTGCCTAATTTTCTGCCAAAACAAAATGCCAGACAAATTAACCTGATTTCAAAAATGTCTCCTTTTCAAGCACCTCTATATGGAACCCCCAGCTCCCTTTGCAAGCAGCAGGTTGAAAACCTTTGGCAGAGGTGTGAATTGAAAAAGTGAATTCACCTGTGTGTATTTGAGACCAAATGATGAATAAATCATGATTTCTGAAGCTCATTTAATTAAATGAAGCCAATGATCTGTTCTGGATAATCTTTCTCCATAAATATAGAGGGTATTTTTAAACAGTGTTCTTGAAATTAGCCTGAAAGTAGCATCACATTTGATCCACAGCAGCAACAATAAGGACTGAGTGGATCAGTTTAGAGAGCCTGGAAATGATTAAACATGGGTGCTGCTGCATGCAGTCTTTAATTGATTGATTTGAGTTTGCGGTCAGCAAATGACTGTCAGCTACAGCTTATCTGTAATTATCAGTAATCAAAACCAGACTTCTCTCTTCCTAATGTTGTAATGCTCCTTCGGTGCTCTTGACATGTGGGTAACTCCGGCATTCATCCTGAGTCCTTTTGCTTGAACAACAAGATGCAATGTACAGATCTTTGCAATAATAATTGAAAATATGTGGGAGAGGACTTTCTTGATTGTTCTGGTGCCAAGTTAATTGAAAAGAAAAATCACCATCTCTTCTTTGCACATTGCTTGTGTACTTCATATAGGGCTCCCTCACCAGGGCCCAGTCAGATGGAGAGGTATCAGAGAGCTTCTTTTGGGCCGTAGCAAATTGCATACCATAGTATTGCCAGCAGGGATGGATACAAATATTACATTTCATTGCTTCATGGGCATTCATTATGGAGTTAGTGAAAAGACTTTCTTTATTCTTTCATTAATGGTGTGATTTGAAAATTGCTGAACCGAGCTGAATGGAATCCTCTGGCAAACAGAAATTTGCAAATTCAAGTTAAATTTGGCAAATTGCTTCAGATCCCTCTCCCACCCCAAAACCTCAAAATTTCCATGCATTTTGGAAATGTCAGCATGGCTCATGTAGAACGTGTTAAAATGATCTGTGTCAAAGAGATATTTTCTAAACAAAAAATTTGGTTTTCTATGAAAAGTCAAAATATTTTATGAAAAAAACCGAACGCTTCATTTCCTAAAAAAGCTCTGTCTAAGGCCTTGGCTGCTCTAGATTGACTTGCTTTCAGTGGTGCAAGTCCAGTGGCCTGCCATGCTTTATCTATTGTTTCATCTAGCACTCCCACCCTCAAACCAAATTTTTATTTCTAGATACATATTTAAGCCCTGCAACCCCACACCCATCTTTGCAGCTGTGTATGAACTACCTGGACTGTACAGCTAGGCACAAAGGCATGGGTGAGGGCACCTCCCTAGCCTTGGACAGGAAAGGATGGAGGATGACCAGAGCCTTGACTGAGCAGGCACAGGAGACTGCAGGAATCTGCTGTTAGCAATTTGCTGCTGGTTTAGGACACCTCCTGGAACAAAGTGGGAAACACATCTTGGAGCTAGACCTGGGACAGTGCTCACTTACACAGAAACCATTGCTGAGGGCTGTGTGTAAAGCACAGTCTAACCCTCATAGGCAGCACATGTCTGAATTATTGGACACTAGCCTTTCATATACACAAGAATTGTGTTCCATATAACAAGTCTTTCATACACTGAAAATTCTTGACAGTCTTTACCTATTCTTTCTGCACCAGGCATCATGGTAGAAATAATTTTAATTCATCTGAGCAGAATGTGAGAGCAGAAAAATTTATAATAGACACATTGGAAAAATCCAGCCATTGTTTTCTAATTGGTTTCTCACATGATGGTAAAGGAGAAGAACTACAAAGTTATGGGGAAGCTGACCACTTCCCTGAAGGAAAAGAAAGTCAGAGGAAGGAAGTGGCAATATGGGGGAAACAAAAATAGTTATACTAGGTCAAATATATCAACAGAACATCAAATATCTACTCAAGGCAAGAAGCTAAAGTAATAATGTCAAACATGGTAGTCTCTGATATCAGACAGTTCTTTAAACCACATCTTTAAATGTTGCCATTCCCCGCTCCTGAGCACACACATCACATCTCTCTAAAAAACCCTGTTTCTGTCAATGTATTCAAAACTTAAACCTCATCACAGATAAGCAGAGAAAGTTTGATCCCCCTTTCCTCCAGAGGAGTCATAAGAACATGTAGTGCTCCGTTTCTAGGTATATAAAGTAGGGGAAAAGGAGACAATTAACATACTAAAACATATAATTAAGAAAGTAATGGGGAAACTGAAATCCCATGTGATCTACAGGAAGTAGTACAGGAGTGTAGAGTTTATAGTTTTGGCGTGAAATCCTGGCCCCATCAAAGTCAGTGGCAAAATTCCCATTAACTTTAATGGAGCTAGGATTTCACCCCGGATTTTAATTGTGATTTACTCTAATCTCGGGCAAGACAAACTCTCTAGCTCTATTTCACAACTGTAAAATTGTAATAATAAACCCTAATTACTGACCTCTCAACAGCGATGTGCAAATTAATTGCTCATATTTGTAATATATGGTGATGGAAAGTGCTATATAAAAGAGTTTTATTTTAACGGTTAAATATAAAGAAGCAGTTTCCATCATAGCAAAGGAATAAGATTACCACCAAACCTCCCATGAATGGCAAAGTCTTTGAGACAGTCACATTGCAAATAAGTAGTCCATACATAAAGCTTTAAAATAAATGCTGCCTTCCCTGTTAACGATAAAGCCATATCAGCAATGCTCCCTTCTACTACAAACTAAGACTGACAGCTATCCTACTCTCTGACCTATGCCCCAGACCTGCAAAGCATATTCCTGATGCTTATCTTTCAGCAAATGAATAGTCTCTTAGAAGCCTTAGGGACTACTTGCAGTTAAAGTTAAGCATGTACTTAGCTGAAGTACACTCTGGTGCTGAAACCCCCTTGATCTTTTGAGTTTCAAAATCCATATCAGAATGTTGAGGCTCTGGATCATCTCTAGATTCACACCAGTTTTTATCTCTACAGTTAGTCAAATAGTAAATACCCTGTGATGGGGCACACTCACTCCACACTGGACAAGAGAGTGTTAACCCAGCACTGAGGGCTGAGAAAGCCATGCCTTGTCCACCTGATTAGGCATACCCCAGATGCACAGGTATAAAAGAGCGCAGCTCACCTCAGTTGGGGCTGACTGCTGGAGGGGAGGACGTGCACCACCTGCTCCAGGCAAGCTGCCGCGAAAACCCAAGCACTGAGATGCTGCAATCCAGGTTGAAGGCAGGACATGCCCAGAGGCCTCAGGGAGTTTGGCAGTGCCAAGGAGTGGGCTGCCCATGGCCCAGGGAGGTGAAACGCAGGCCCTCACTGCAGCTGTGGGGATGGCGGCACCAAGTAGCCCATGGGAAGGCAATGGCTAACCAGTGAGTGGGCCGACGTGTGTTTCAGTAGCAGCTTTTCTCTGATGACTCAGTGGCTGCAATTACAGCCACTAATTGGGCCTTGGGCTGGGGGCCAGTGGAGGAAGGCCTGGACCCTTCTGCTGGTGGATGTAACCCTTTCCCCTGTGTCCTGTCTCTAACCAGGGAGCCGCACTGCCCTATGACCTGGAGCAAGTTTACTGACTCTGGCCATTGAGCTGCTCTGTCAGTAAACCCAAAGGCTGTGTCTACATTGGCACCCTTTTCCGGAAAAGGGATGCTAATGAGACCAGTTGGAATTGCAAATGCCGCGGGGGATTTAAATATCCCCCGCGGCATTTGCATGAACATGGCTGCCGCTTTTTTCCTGCTCGGGGTTTTGCCGGAGAAAAGCGCCAGTCTAGACGGGATCTTGCGGAAAATAAACCCTTTTCCGGAAGATCCCTTATTCCTACTTGAAAGAATAAGGAATAAGGGATCTTCCGGAAAAGGGTTTATTTTCCGCAAGATCCCGTCTAGACTGGCGCTTTTCTCCGGCAAAACCCCGAGCCGGAAAAAAGCGGCAGCCATGTTCATGCAAATGCCACGGGGGATATTTAAATCCCCCGCGGCATTTGCAATTCCGACTGGTTTCATTAGCATCCCTTTTCCGGAAAAGGGTGCCAATGTAGACACAGCCAAGGGGAGTGTTTACTCACTCTGGCCATTGGGTCACTTAGTACCATGGATCAAGGCATATTGATTGACTTGGGCTATTAGGCTACCCCACCTCACAATTGAAGGCGAACATATCGACACTGGTTGGAGAAGAACAAAGCTGGGAATTGCACACACACTCCCCTATTCTCTCAGGGAGACAGGCGCACTGGCCCTGCATTGGGCGTGGTCTGCCCCTACCACATCACATGCCCAAGGCTGCGTCTAGATTGGCATGATTTTCCGGAAATGCTTTTAACGGAAAAGTTTTCCGTTAAAGGCATTTTTGGAAAAGCACGTCTAGATTGGCACAGACGCTTTTCTGCAAAAGCACTTTTTGCAGAAAAGCGTCCGTGGCCAATCTAGACATGCTTTTGCACAAAAAAACCCCGATGCCATTTTCGCGATTGGGGCTTTTTTGCGGAAAACAAATCTCAGCTGTCTACACTGGCCCTTTTGCGCAAAAGTTTTGCGCAAAAGGGACTTTTGCCCGAACGGGAGCAGCATAGTATTTCTGCAAAAAGCACTGATTTCTTACAGTAGGAAGTCAGTGCTTTTGCAGAAATTCAAGAGGCCAGTGTACACAGCTGGCAAGTTTTTCCGGAAAAGCAGCTGATTTTCTGGAAAAACTGGCCAGTCTAGACGCAGCCAAGGAGCAGAATCTCCATCTGCTTCGAAGGTTCTTACAGCTGCACGCAGAAATGAAAAGCCCAAAGCATAAAGAAATAGATGTGTATGTTTGCATTCCTTTGTCCTGCTCTTTGTAATACCAATTGTAATCATTTTAAAATTCTTGGATTTTGTATTTTTCTTTAAAAATATATAACAAAGGAAATCTTCTGTAAAAAATGGAAAAATAAAGGCATAGCAGTGTTTTTGTACCTGACACAAGAACTCCCTGCTTTTATGGTAATTCCTAGACAGCTCTCAATTTATCAACAAAGTCTTGTTCTGCATTATTCAGATGCAACGGATATACCAAACATTAAAATATTTGAGTGGAAGGCGGCAATGGAAAAAGAATCTTTTTGTTCTTCTGAATTTTTCTGACAAGAATTTACTAAAACTAGAATTGACAGGATGATAAATTTCTGGCGAGATTTTGTGATTGAATGAGCAAGTTGGCACATAACAATTCACTTTGTAAATCAATTCAAGATGGTCTTGGAGAGTGCTTTATGTCTTGGTCTTTCACATGTACCATGGAAAATGTGTGAAACATCAGGCTAATGTTTCTCCTGACTTTCTCAGATGAGCAGGGGCGGATATAGGGCAGGGGAAACGGGGCGGCTGCCCCGGGGCCCGCGCTTAAAAAAGCCCTGCGCATGCGCCGTGGCGCCACCGCGCATGCGCATGGCGTCACAGCGCATGCGCCGTGGCAAAGAGGGGGCCCAGTGGAATTATGCTGCCCGGGTCCCCGCAAAACAGTCGTCTGCCCCTGCAGATGAATGTTGGTCAAGATGGGCAGCTTAAAAATTATCGTACCTGAATGAAATGGTCTGTTACTAAGTAATATTATATGCAGTTTCAACCACATTCTGGGTAGAAGCCTCACATAGTGATGCATAAAAATAAGATGCCAAGTAGTACAATCCTGTTCTGGTATAAATGAAAGAAAAAGCAAACCTATGAGAATCTAGGTCATACAACCCTCATGGCTCTCCACCATCTCGCTATTTGAGAAGTTACAATGGATGTTCTGGCTGGCGTAATAGAAGGAACAATCAGTACAATTTAGCTTGGGACTGTCACAGGCCTATCTGTTCTACACCTGACAGAGATCACTGCTGGTCTGAAATTAAAAAGAAATCAGCATGGGGGTTCTGTGCAGGATTACATGCAGTGGCAATACTGCATGCGATAAATGCTGATTTCTCCCTTCCCCTACCCAGATGCGCACACACTGTTTGGAGCCTGAATCAATTCCCTTTGAAATACATGGAAAGACTCCTTGTTTTCATTGGAGACTGAGAAAGAGAGGAAGACCCCCCCCAAGAAATTCAGAGGCTGATTTAGATCAGGGAGTTGATTCAGACCCCTCTCTGAATCTGGATATGGATTTCTGTGTTCTTATTCCAGTTCCTAGTTTACTACCTCACAAAACTAGTGACCACTACAGTGAGCACTAATCTTGCCAGCAATCCTGGAGAAGTTAAAGACTGGTGCCAGCTCTACACTGAGAGGCTGTGTCTACACTGGCATCCCTTTCCAGAAAAGGGATGCTAATGAGACGAGTTGGAATTGCAAATCCGTGGGGGATTTAAATATCCCCCGCGGCGTTTGCATTTACATGGCTGCCGCTTTTTCCGGCTTGGGGATAAGCCGGAGAAAAGCGCCAGTCTAGATGCGATTCTCCGGAAAATAAGCCCTTTTCCAGAGGATTTCTTATTCCTACTTGACTGGCGCTTTTCTCCGGCTTATCCCCAAGCCGGAAAAAAGCGGCAGCCATGTAAATGCAAATGTCACGGGGGATATTTAAATCCCCCACGGATTTGCAATTCCGACTCGTCTCATTAGCATCCCTTTTCCGGAAAGGGATGCCAATGTAGACGTAGCCAGAGAGAGAAAGTCTACTTAAGATATACAACTCCAGTTACAAGAAACTCTCCCATTGACTTCCCTTACTCCCCACGTGACCCCATGGAGTACTAGGGTTGATAAGAGCACCATCAGCATTTGATTTAGTAAGGACCCTCTAAATCAAACCTTGGAAGATCTATCTCCAGGTAAATATAAATAAGGCCTGAATGGGCATACTGAACTACATCCATTCCAAAGTGGATTAAGCTGAATCAGAAAAAAAGCACTCTTCTGTGGAAAAAAAAAACAGCCAGATACTGGCCAGATAAGCCTCTGAGGAATCTATTTGCATATGCTCAATAGACACTTGTTTGAATTTGTTGGCTACAGTAGAACCTCAGTGTTATGAACACCGGAGTTGCGAACTAACCACTTAACAACACTCCTCCTTTGGAACTGGGAGTACACAATCAGGCAGCATTGCTGGAGTCGGCTTACCTTAAACCGAGCCATAGCGGCACAGTGGGAGGCCGACAGAAGCACATGCTCCCATTGGCTTCTCTTACTCTCCCAAAAGGAGGTGTACAGAACACCAACTGGGGCTGCCCTCAGTGTTTGATTTAGGGGTCTATACTAGACCCACTAAATCAAGGGTCGGCAACCCTTTCAAACCAAAGAACCAAACTACATCAAAATTCAGAACGAGTGGTCAACAAAGAGCCATATAAGAATGCTCATTTGCATGGCTGAAAATATACAACTTAATATTATTGATAATTGACATAATTATTAACAATAGCATAAATGAAACATTGTACCCACAGACTTTATGTAATGGGGCTTCTGCTGCTGCATCTTTTTGCACATTTCTTTTAAGTTTACATCATAACTGGTCAAATCCAGCTTCATGCATGCATTCATGCTGTCTTCTGTCAGTCTTATGGCAGGGGGCTGGGGATGCAGGAGTCCAGGTTGGGGTAAATGGGGGGCTCAGGGCAGGGGGTTTGGGTGTATGATGGACTTAGGGCAAAGGCTTGGGGTGTGTGGGGGTACAAGAGTGTTATGGCAGGGAGCTGGGGATGTGGGGGTGCAAGAGTCTGGGGATGTGAGGATATGAGGAGCTCAAGGCAGGGGGTTAAGGTGTATGATGGGCTCAGGGTTAGGATCTGGGGGCGGGGCAGGAGTGTTATAAGGCTGCGGCCTGATGGGGGCTGGGACCCAACTGAAGGCGTGTTGGCCAGGCTTCATTTTTAAATAAAGTAAAATATTATGTCCATCACAAAAGGTTTCAACATTGTCTTTATTTATGGCAGGGAGGGGAACCTTTTTTGGGTCAGGGCCACTGACCCAGAGAAAAATCAGTCCAAGTATGTCTACACTATAAAGTTAATTTGAACTAACAGCCGTTAGTTGGAATTAACTTTGATAGGCGCTACACATACAAACCGCTACTTTGAACTTAAATTGAACTAGCGGAGAGCTTAATTCGAACTAGGTAAACCTTATTCTATGAGGACTAACGCCTAGTTCGAATTAAGTAGTTTGAATTAAGGGCTGTGTAGCCACTTAATTCGAACTAGTGGGAGGCTAGCCCTTCCCAGCTTGCCCTGGTGGCCACTCTGGGCACCACCAGGGAAACTCTTCTGCCCCCCTCCCAGCCCCGGAGCCCTTAAAGGGGCACGGTCTGGCTACGGTGCCCGTGCCAGGTGCAAGCCTGCCAGCACCCAACCAGCAGACCTGCACCTGGCACGGCACGAGTCAGCCACCCGCTGCTACCCAGCCCTCTGCCTCTTCCTGGGGCCAAGGTGGCAGCTCCCAGGAGCCTGCCTGGGGCTGCAAGAGGCGGGCGCCCGCCTGGTCTAGTGCAGACATCTAGGACCTCATTGAGGTTTGGGGGGAAGCCTCCAACGTCCACAACCTCTGCACTAGGCACAGGAAAGCAGCCATCTAGGGTAGGATAGCTGCCAGCCTGGCCACCCAAGAGCAGGTTGGCATGAAAATCAAGGTGGTCGAGTGAGACCCCGACCCTGAGCTTAGAACATAAAAACATAAGAATGGCCGTACTGGGTCAGACCAAAGGTCCATCTACCAAGTACCCTGTCTGCCGACAGCGGCCAACACTAGGTACCCTGGAGGGGATGGACCGAAGACAATGACCAAGCCATTTGTCTCGTGCCATCCATCTCCAGCCTTCCACAAAAAGAGGCCAGGGACACCATTTTTATCCCCTGGCTAATAGCGCTGCATGGACCCAACCTCCATGAATTGATCTAACTTCTCTTTAAACTCTTTTATAGTTCTAGCCTTCACAGCCTCCTGCAGCAAGGAGTTCCACAGGTTGACTATTTGCTTTGTGAAGAAGAACTTTATGTTATTAATTTGAAGCCTCCTACCCATTCATTTCATTTGGTGTCCTCTAGTCCTTCTATTATGGGAACTAATGAAGAACTTTTCTGTATGCACCCTCTCCACACCATTCATGCTTTTATAGACCTCTATTATATCCGCCCTCCGTCTCCTCTTTTATAAGCTGGAAAGTCCCAGTCTCTTTAGTCTCTCTTCATATGGGACCTGTTCCAAACCCCTGATCATTTTAGTTGACCTCCCCTCTCCTACCCTCTCTCTTCCCCTCACCCACCTCCTTTTCCCAGTCTCCCCGAGTTTTGTTCAATAAAGAGAGTTTCTATTTTTGAACACACGTGTCCTTTATTTTGTACATCAGGAAGGGAGGCTAGGGAGGGGTAAGTGGAAGGGGGTGAGGGAGGAATGGGGTACAAGCCCCCAATGCGGAGGACTGGGGTGGCTCTGCGGGCTCCTCGGGGTGAAAGCTCTCCTGCAGCCCCCCGGTTGACACCCCCCCCCCCCCAGATGGCAGCCTGCAGCAAGTGCAGCCAGGCTGATGGCCGAGTGCTGTGATGTGCTGAGTGTGGGCATTCACGGCACTCCAAGCCAGGACTGCTTTGCTGTCCCTCATCGAGTTAGACAAGCGAACAGGGAACCCCTGAGAACTGTCTGTCCGGGGTGGGGGTCGGGTCCCTTTAAGCACAGCCCTCGGCTAGCCTGAGACAGCAGCTCCACGCTCTAAGTCCTAACCTGATGCCCTGCCGGCACTGCTTCCGGCCATCCTTAACCTTGGTTCACTCAATGTGGACATGCTATTTCGAATTAGCAAAATGCTAATTCGAACTAGTTTTTAGGCCTAGATGCACTTGTTCGGATTAGCTTAGTTCGAATTAACTAATTCGAATTAAGTTAGTTCAAATTAGTGCTGTAGTGTAGACATACCCTCAGGGACCACAAAAGTGAGAAACAAACAACAACAAAAAACCTTCCAAAAACCTTCAACCCTCATTGATGTGACCCCCCCCCAACTGAGACACCTCACTCCCCTGGCACTCCAGCCCCATGGTGGAGAGGGTGGGGGAACAGGGAAGGGATAGTGAGGACTGCGTTTAAAGGCCTCAAGCCAGATTAACTCTTCTGGGGTTCCAGGGTTAGTGGATTTCATGGGGGCCCTCCAGGCTCAGGGGTGGAGCCAAAATGAGGGTCCAGTGCGAGGGACAGAGCTGCCAGTTAGTGCAATAGGGATGGGGGTGCAGGAGCAGGCTGGGGGTAGGTGTCTGGCGGGGGGTGGGGACCAGGAACATGGTGTGGGTGGGTATCTGACCAGGGAGGAGGGGGCAGGAGTGGGCTGGGGATAGCTGTCTGGCCAGGGGCAGGGGCAGAAGCAGGCTGTGGGGGCAGGGTCTCACCATGAGGGGTGGTGGCGGTGCAGAGTCTGGGTAGCATTTCCTTTTTGTTCCCAGTGTCTGTAACAGGGTTTATTCATTGTAACCGATACAAGTCACTCCCACATGGCAGCCAGCCGCTGCTCCACGCAGGAGAGAGGATAAGTTAGCGGCCCAAGGGCTGAGTGTGGAATGGAGGACATGCCTTGCCAGGAGCACAAGGAGTCAGGCTCTACTTCTTGGAGCTCTCCAGGCTGACCAGGATCCAGCCCGCTGGCACTAGGAAGGCCAGGAAAAAGGTACTTCAGCCGATGACGGCCTCCAGTAGCCCCATGGGGCTCTCTGGAGCGTGTGAGTGCACTGTATGGGAGGTACAAGCATTGCATGGAGCAGCGGGGATACAGCCATGGCAGCAGTGGGTCCTCCGCAGGCAAGATGGCAGCCGGGTCTGCTTCTGCACCCTGCGCTGGTCTCAGGCTTCCTGTCCCAGGCATGGCTTCCCACTGCTCCATTGGCAGGATTCTGGCCAATGGAGCAGTGGAAAAAGTCTCCAGGCAGCGCATCTGTCACTGCTTTATTTCTCCAGCCAGGGGAGGGGGAAGGGGAGCATGCGCGCAGAGCCGTTTTTGGCTCAGTTTCTTCCCCAATCACACCGTGAGGCTCCCCTGTCCCCCCCCCCCCCCAAAAACCAGTACTAGCTCCAATCTTGCGAGGGGCATGAGGCTGGATCACTAGCATGGGCTCCCTGCTGTGGGGGGGGGGGGGGACACAAAGAGGGAGGCTGAGCTCAAGGTGCAAGACATATTTGGCTCCTAAGTGATCCATATATGACTTGCAAGCCATACGTTGTCCACCCCTGTGCTAAATCAAACACTAGAAAATCGACCTCTGGAGTTTCTATTCGATATTTTTTGTTTTATCCTCATTGTTCAATGTGTGATCCCCATGTCTTATTTACTGCAGATCATACAATTCCAGCTCTAAATACAGTTATTCATTTCCTCGTGTGCTTTACTATGGTACTCATGTTTATAGTATTCCAGGTTTAATAGCTGCTTTAAACATTAATGCATCCATTTTCACAAAGCCTCTGTGAGGAAGGGGTATTACCCCATTTTACAAATGGGAAACTGAGGCACAAGTGCCAATAAGTTTGAGTCCCCAATCTGAAACCCTTAAAGCCTGAAATTTCAGAGCTCTTTACATGGTTAACTTCTATATTGCTGATGACATTTTCCAATAATTCCCAAGATTTCATAACACTCCCACAGTACATCTTGTGTTATTTTTATGTCTTGAAGGTTGCTTTCCTATACATGCATGCATGAAGATGCCAACTCCAACACAAAGAAACCCACAGACCACAGTAGCCTCTCAGAATGAGAGTAAGTCTCCAGTAAAGTCCCTTTTTTTAGAACATGGCATTGAACTCTGTTCTGAAATCATCCCAAACTATTTTTGAAATACATATTTGTCAGCATGTTGGGCTCCGACGCACTTTCGCTCCACAGTGAAGGTCACAGAACTTGAGTATCATGGGATGGAGCTTTCAAAATCAGTCAGGAGATGTACATGTGAACTTAGATGTACATAAACTGGTGAGAATATACCAAGAACCTCTCCCTCTCAAAGAGCATGCCCCGAGATATTATATATTCTAAGCCAATTCCCAATCAATGAAATATGCTATATGCCAATTTTCTTTTGTTATCCTTTTCCATGTTTTGGCCCTTATGCTGGTGCAATTCAGGAAGGGTATGTCTACACTACCCTGCTAGTTCGAACTAGGGTGGTAATGTAGGCATACCGCACTTGCAAATGAAGCCCGGGATTTGAATTTCCCGGGCTTCATTTGTATAAGCCGGCCGGCGCCATTTTTAAATGCTGGCTCGTTCGAACTCCGTGCCGCGCAGCTACACGCGGCACAGGCTAGATAGTTCAAACTAGCAAGCCATTCCGCACTATCTGTACACCTCGTGGAACAGACAGGTGTACAGATAGTGCAGATAGTGCGGAATGGGTTGCTAGTTCGAACTATCTAGCCTGTGCCGCGTGTAGCCGCGCGGCACGGGGTTCGAACGAGCCGGCATTTAAAAATGGCGCCGGACGGCTTATGCAAATGAAGCCCGGGAAATTCAAATCCCGGGCTTCATTTGCAAGTGCGGTTTGCCTACATTACCCTGCTAGTTCGAACTAGCGGGGTAGTGTAGACATACCCGAATGGAGTTATACTGGTGTAGGACCAGAATTTGTTGCCTGCTGTGAGTTTCTTTCCTGAGAGAGAAATGATTCGAGACAGATTTAGGATAGGCATGGTACCCAGTACATGATTTGAGACAATCATTTTAAGTTCCTTTATCAGAAGCGCTTAAGTGGCAGCAGCTGACTGCCCAGGAGTGATTGTCATTTGCATTTGTTCTTTACATATTCCACTGATGTGTACCGTGAAGTCATTTTTGCTACAGAATTTCACTATAAGATTCAGTATGACTATGCATGGTAAAATAACAAATTCCTGTATTACAATGCCCAGTTTCTTGACTGACCTATAAAGAAAATTTCATTATGTGCCAACCCCGTTCACTTTGCTTATGTTGAAAGTCCTCACTATAACCACTCAGTAAGCAGGACCAGCAAAATGTAACCCAATGTCAGCATTTACTGAATTTTCTTAATAGCACGTTTCTGGCACACACCATAAGCTTCCTTATTTTCCGTGTATTGAATGTTTCCTGCCATAACTAACATTATTTCAGTGATGTGTTTGGTCTGTGAGTACTTATGGCACTGTCCTGTCTTCACCACATAGGCAATTACACTTCAAGGTGAAAGAAAGAATTCTTATAAGACTGAGAGAAAAGAATTAGGGCTTGATGCTGTCTATGAAGAAAAATCTCCTACTAACGTCGGTAGTTTTGTCTGTGCGAAGACTGCACAATCATAATTCAAACTCTTTTACTTTGTATAATTTTCAAAGGATCTATATGACTATGGTGAAATATTGGTCTCATTGAGCTCAATAGGAGTTTTGACATTGACTTAAATGGAATCTGGATGTCACCCTTTATCTTTTCTCCACATGTATTTTCTGGAGTATTTTATAAGAGTAATTATTATTCCTTTATTTTTGTGTATGTGAATAGCCTGGATTTTTACACACAGAAAAATACCAGGAATTTTACAGTCTGATAATGTCAAGAAAGTAATTGTCCACGGATTTAAACTTTCCAATCAAAAATATCTAAAAAATTATACTTTTTAGGGCCATGTGTGATTCATGTTTTACAACACAGTGCCTAGCATTTTAATTGTCACTATTAGGGGCTTTTAGTCACTGCAAAACTTCATTTTAAACAAAGACTTGTTTATTTATTTTATTTATAGAGGGGGAAAATGTTTTAAAACTTCGGCTCCTCTTGTACCCTCAATATCCCTGTTGGTCACATTTTCCATCCTGAAGTTCTAGATGCCAAGTTTTGAAATCTGTCTCCTAGGGCAATGAGGGTTTTCATGTACAGTGCAGATAAATTACCACTTAAGTAACATTTGCTCATTTTATCTGAATCCAGTATTCTCTCTCGGTGAAAAAAAAGGGGTGGCTAAGTAAATTGCAATGAATGGTTAACCTCAAAAGCTAGAGGTTAGCAATATAGTAGGCTCTTTCATAAGATTTCTGGTACCTCCTGCTTCTGGTGGGGATCGAAATAAATACTTAGCATGTATCTGGTGCTTTTTCATCCACAGATCAAACTATTATTTTATAAGCACAATTTCCATTTTACAGACAGGGAAACTGAGGCACAGAGGAGTACTATCTTGTCCAAGTGCAGAGAATAAAAGCTGGAAATGGAATTCAGACAGCTTAACTTTCAGTCCTTTTTCCTACTTTTTGGTTATTCTGACTCCTCACGTACCTGTGTACAATTATTATGAAAACAGACTTGTTTTGTTTCAGTGCTGTCAGTCCCTGACAAGATGTGGAAGTGCAGAGATGAAGGACAATTAAAATAATGGAAACGATGGTAAACTAAAATCTTTTGAGTCTTTAGTAAGCTTTCGCCATAAAAAGCAAATATTTAGACATAGCCTTACACACTTCTAAGTAATTGAGAAGTACTGTACACTTTCACCTATTTGGAGCAAACTTTTTTTTTATTTGGAGCAAGCAAACAACTTTAGCCTGTGGGAATTGTGCTGGATTTGAGGGGCAAAATCCTTTCCCCCGCCTACTCAGAGAAGGGATATGGGAAATCCATACATTTGGAACGGATTTGACATTGACATCAGTGGTGCAGTTAGCCTGTCCATTTACACTCTTGTGCAGATCCATTTTAGTCCCTGATCTACCTACAATACCATTTGCATTTTCAGTCTTACATGCCCTTAGTGCATTTTGCACCAACATCATTCCAATTTTATAAACACTTTTGTGAATAAATAGTTTGAGGGTTGTATTTCCAACCTATGACCCATTATTGACTTATAGTAGTGTTATTAATTGATTTGCATTTCCTCTTAAATATTCTTTATGCTAAAACTAATGTATCCACACTGGGAAGTGGGGGCAGTGGGGAAGGGCATTTGTAGGAGACGAGACACACCCATGGGGGATATTCTTGCTTCAGTCTCATTGCTCACCTCCATGCACTGGCTTTATTTTTTCCTCTTCCCACATATCAAGGGTTCGTTCCTGCATTGTGCTAAGCAACTGCAGCTCCTACTGAATACCTCCAGTAAAGACTTCAGCAGGTCATAACATTTGAATGCTAAAGACTAGCAACTGATCTCCTTTGCAAAGCTTGCAACCATTAAAGTTCATTTCAAAGTATGCTTTCATTTTATATGGGATTTGGGGAAGATATGCAATGATAACATTTTTGGAACCCAGAATGTGCAAGCTGGGAAGATAGACAGTGTTAACTAAAATCTGTGACTTTTTTTAACTGAAGTTAGAACTAAAAATGAGAAAGTCAGGCATTTTTAAACCCTCCAAAAGTCTAATCCCAGTCTCTTTGAAAGTCACTGGTGAAACTCCTGTGGTTGACTTTTTCTGGGTGCAGAATTAGGCCCTTAAAGTAAATGAAAAACTCTAGATTTTCCACAACTTGAAGTTCTGTTTGTAATTTGAGAAAACAACACCACATTCAAAAAGGTTGTGAGCAATGTCAGTTTCTGAAAGCTAATACTACACGGCTCTTATTTTGTCAGTAATTTCAGCTCAGTTGAACTGCAAGCGTCATAGAAATAAATGACTACTGTGTAATACCAATAGCTTTGTTTAAAAAAAATAAAGCAAGCAGATGCTTAAGGGCATTTCTGCTGCATAATTAGGTCTTCTTTGCTTGGAATAATGAAACCCAGGCCCTCACTAGACCAATACTACTCACGATTAGCTTGTCTATTTATAGGACTGATCTTTAAAGCAGCACTAATATGGCCCATTTTAGAATGACTGAGTATTTGGACCAACTTCATTGCCCCTCCCAGCACTATAACTATAAAAGTTTCTAATAATGGAATCCAGTGGCATGAAATAGCAAATGTATTTTGCTTAGGCATGCGCGCGCAGACACACACACACAATCATAATTTCCAATGACATTTAAAAGAAGAAACTCTCATGCATAATACTCTAAAGGTTGAATATTTGGCTACCTTTTTTTTCCAAAATAACCATTGAAGTTTTAACCTGAAGTGTTCCAGGCCACAGGGTTGGTGGTTAAATTACACTCTGAGGGAGGGATGGGTTCTGAACACTCAATGTGAGCTTTATTCCCTCCAAAATGTTTCATTCTGGAAAGCCTAAGACAGGCATTTCAATTAATTTTATAAGGAGAAGGGAAGTGCCTTTTTCATATTGAACTGACCATTTTCAGGACTTTAAAGGGTTCCAAGCATTCTATTAATTTTTTACAGTGTCAGCATGCTTTTTATAAACTACTTTTTAAAATTTTTTTTACAGCGCTCAGTATTGGAAAGATTTAGCTTTCCCCATAGTAGGGAGTGGTATCATATTTAAACCATTTGATCTATTTTTATAAATGCTCTTTTTAAATCATGGAACAAACCTGTTCTGAATTGTACACTTCACAGGCAGTCCCCAGCAAGAATTCTAGCAAGAGTTTGGTTTGGTTCTTAAAGCTCCTTTCTCTGGCACAATTATTCACCTCTTTGGGAATCAGAAGCTTGCAGGCACAGAAGGACATATGGTAGACATTGCCCTTCATTCCTTACTCTTGTTGCTACCCTCTTGTGTATCTGACCCAAAGTCCACTGAAGACTTTCCTGTGACTTCAGTATGTTTTGGATCAGACCCTATTTGTGCACAAGTATGGTCAGAAAAACTGACGCAGAACAAAAGATTGTGGAGCTTCTTTAGGAATGGCTTTGCTAAATTTGGTCCTAATCTTCCAATGCAATCCAATACAGGCAGAACCTCCCAGATCCAGGACTCTCTGGTCTGGCAATATTTATGGTCCTGCAGGGCCAAGAGTGTTGCTTGACCAAAAAGCACCAGAGACGGCATTGGGAAACAACGTGGGAGCTGGGGAGCTCAGACTGGACCAGCAGCTATAGCATCACAAACAGCTTACTCTCAGAATTCCATACCTACGGTGTACTGAGCATGCGCACTGGAACTGAGCATGCTCAGTAAGAGCTGCTGTTGCTGCTGCCCTCATTCTGCCCTTACGTGGATTTAAACACTGCTCCCAGCCCTCTACAATCATTAAAAAGACGCTCAGGGGGCAAATTGCAGCAGGGGGATGGGCAGGCTGTGAGCAGGGGGCAGAAATTAACCAGCCTGGGGGGGGGGTCAATTAACTTTAGGGTATGGCAGAACAGGAGCTGGAAGGGAAAAATCAGGAGGTGATTGGAGCTGGGGGGGGAGGAAGCGGCCAGCCCTTGTGGGAGAGCAGCTGGGGCGGAGTGACTGGGCTAAACTGGCAGAGAACACCCCTGCTGAAGTGGGGCTGGTGGAGGAGGGCGGCCCCACTGGGGAACCCCAGGGAATTGCCAATCGTGGCAGGGCTGGTCCTAGCAGAGGGGTGGGGTGGCTGGGTGGCCTCTTCCAGGGAACCCTGGGGAACACCCTGTGGCCAGGCAGTCCTGGCTGGAAGCCCCATGTGATGCAGAGGCAGCCTGTGGGCAGCAGAGTGAGGAGCCCCTGCCGGGGGCCAGGGCAGAGCAGGGAGCTCCAGGGAAAGGAGCCTGGGAGCAGGCAGCCATCAGGGGAGCACTGACCTCCCATGGTCTAGCAAACTCCCTGGTTCGGGACAGCTCAGGTCCCAAGAGTGCTGGACCAGGCAGGTCCAATCTGTAGTACTGTCCCCTATACCAAGCATGGTCTCCATGGCATCAAAACTCATCAGAGTTTCCTTCTCTGCCCCATATTACTTCACTGTAAAAGATACACAAGATACAGGCCTGGATCTGTAGCAACTTTTCTATGCATAAAAGTGCCATAGCTTTAAAGTGTGGTATCTCCTGGCTAGAAACAAAACCTATATGTCAATGAAGAGAGAAGATGCCCATCTTACCGATGGGATGCACAGCACTTTCTTCAGTCAGTGGCTCTAGGATAACAGACTTTAAAGCTGTGACATTAGAAAAATCCATTTTAATTCATTGTTGCCATTTTAAATGGTTCTTTCAATTGGACTGATAACTAGAAGCTATATCAGCAGAGTGATATGAAAAAGCAGTCTTCCAAAATGGTTTCAAACATTTTCAACCATTCCAAAAATAGATATTCGGCAGTGCATGGCATATGCAGAACAATTGAGGAGTAACGGTAGTTCGGAAGCCTAATCCGAACTACCTAGTTCGTGCCGCGTGTAGCCGCTGGCACGGAGTCCGAACTAGCGGACATTTAAAAATGGCGGCGCCCGGCAATATGCAAATAAAACCCAGGAAATTCAAATCCCGGGCTTCATTTGCAACTCCAGTTGCTTACATTAACCACCCTAGTTCGAACTAGGGTGGTAGTGTAGACATACCCTAAGATAGTACATCACATATGCTCCAGATGCAATGGACAGTTTATAGCAGCCCCTCCTTTAATGCAAGCTCAAATGAAAGAGGACAAAAATGAATAGAAAACAAAAGAGTGACAAAAACATGGTGATGAAAAATATGGGAAATGGTTTTCTTATTAAGCCTAATTCCTGCCCTTGTTCCCATACCAATAGCAGTATGAAACACATACAAGTTCAACAGATATAAAGTACTGGAGTGCTGGGTGTCAACAAGCTAACAAAAGTCCAGAAAGACTGCATGCAGAGCTGTTGCTTTTGTTGCTGTGGTAATGTGATGATCTTGTATTGAATTTTAGGATAAATGCAAGATCTATGTAAGTAGCCAGCACACAGGTTATTAGACTAGTTTACTTATGTTAGATTGGGCATCATGCGCCATACGACGTAAAGGTATGCTGACTCATCTTCAGCTTGTGGTCCACTATAACCCCTAGATTCCTTTCTGCCGTACTCCTTCCTAGACAGTCGCTTCCCATTCTGTATATGTGAAACTGATTGTTCCTTACTAAGTGGAGCACTTTGCATTAGTCTTTATTAAACTTCATCCTCTTTACCTCAGACCATTTCTCCAATTTGTCCAGGTCATTTTGAATTATGACCTTATCCTCCAGAGCAGTTGCAACCCCTCCCAGCTTGGTATCATCTGCAAACTTAATAAGCGTACTTTCTATGCCAATATCTAAATTGTTGATGAAGATATTGAACGGACCCGGTCCCAAAACAGACCCCTGCGGAACCCCACTTATTATACCTTTCCAGCAGGATTGTGAACCATGAATAACTACTCTCTGAGTATGGCTATCCAGCCAGTTATGCACCCACCTTATAGTAGCCCCATCTAAGTTGTATTTGCCTAGTTTATTGATAAGAGTATCATGAGACACCGTATCAAACACCTTACTACAGTCTAGGTATACCGCTTCTCCCTTATCCACAAGACTCGTAATCCTATCAAAGAAAGCTATCAGATTCGTTTGACATGATTTGTTCTTTAGAAATCCATGCTGGCTGTTCCCTAACACCTTGCCACCTTCCAAGTGTTTACAGATGATTTCCTTAATTACTTGCTCCATTATCTTCCCTGGCACAGAAGTTAAACTAACTGGTCTGTAGTTTCCTGGGTTGTTCCTATTTCCCTTTTTATAAATGGGCACTATATTTTCCCTTTTCCAGTCTTCTGGAATCTCTCCTGTTACCCAAGATTTTCCAAAGATGATAGCTAGAGGCTCAGATACCTCCTCTATCAGCTCCTTGAATATTCTAGGATGCATTTCATCAGGCCCTGGTAACTTGCAGGCATCTAACTTTACTAGGTGATTTTTAACTTGTTCTTTTTTTATTTTATCTTCTAAACCTTCCCCCTTCCCACTAGCATTCACTATGTTAGGCATTCCTTCAGACTTCTCGGTGAAGACCGAAACAAAGAAGTCATTAAGCATCTCTGCCATTTCCAAGTTTCCTGTTACTGTTTCTCCCTCCTCACTGACTAGTGGGCCTACCCTGTCCTTGGTCTTCCTCTTGCCTCTAAGTCTTCTTGTTTCTCTTTATTCCCGTAACTAGTTTGAGCTCATTTTGTGCCTTTGCCTTTCTAATCTTGCTCCTGCATTCCTGTGTTGTTTGCCTATATTCATTCTTTGTAATTTGTCCTACTTTCCATTTTTTATGAGACTCCTTTTTTATTTTTAGATCATGCAAGATCTCGTGGGTAAGCCAAGGAGGTCTTTTGCCATATTTTCTATCTTTACGACACAACAGAATAGCTTGCTTTTGGGCCCTTAACAATGTCCCTTTGAAAAACTGCCAACTCTCCTCAGTTGTTTTTCCCCTCAGTCTTGATTCCCATGGGACCTTACCTATCAACTCTCTGAGCTTACCAAAATCCGCCTTCCAGAAATCCATTTTCTCTATTTTGCTGTTCTCCCTTCTACCCTTCCTTAGAATTGTGAACTCTATGATTTCATGATCACTTTCACCCAGGCTGCCTTCCACTTTCAAATTCTCAACCAGTAAGAGTTCCTCCCTATTTGTTAGGATCAAATCTAGAATAACTTCCCCTCTAGTAGCTTTTTCAACCTTCTGAAATAAAAAGTTGTCTCCAATGCAGTCCAAGAACTTATTGGATAGTCTGTGCCCCGCTGTGTTATTTTCCCAACATATATCTGGATAGTTGAAGTCCCCCATCACCACCAAATCTTGGGCTTTGGTTAATATTGTTAGTTGTTTAAAAAAAGCCTCATCCACTTCTTCCACCTGGGTAGGTGGCCTGTAGTAGACTCCTAGCATGACATCGCCCTTGTTTTTAACCCCTTTTAGCCTAACCCAGAGACTCTCAATACTTCTTTCTCCTATGTCCATCTCCGCCTCACTCCAAGTGTGTTCATTTTTAATATATAAGGCAATACCTCCTCCCCTTTTTCCCTGACTAGCCTTCCTGAGCAAGCTGTACCCTTTCATACAAACATTCCAATCATGTGTATTATCCCACCAAGTTTCTGTGATGCCAACAATGTCATAATTGTACTTATTTATTAGCACTTCCAGTTCTTCCTGCTTATTACCCATACTTCTCGCATTTGTATATAGGCATCTAAGATGCTGATTTGACCTTGCCTCCCAGTTTTGCCTTGACCCTCCGTTCTCTCTGCCATTATAACCCACTCTCCCTCCCATTTCCGACCCATCTCCCAGGTCTCCATGTTCTCCACTTACCTGTCGGCTTTGCTTACCTGTCCCTGTCGAACCTAGTTTAAAGCCCTCCTGATTAGGTTAGGCAGTCTGTGTCCAAATAGGGTCTTCCCCCTCCTCGAAAGGTGAACGCCATCTCTGCCTAGCAGTCCTTCCTGGAATAGCATCCTGTGGTCGAGAAAGCCAAAGCCCCCCTGGCGACACCATCCTCGCAGCCAGGCATTCATCTCCCGGATGCAGCTGTCTTTGCCCAGGCCCCTATCTTCGACAGGAAGTATTGAAGAGAATACCACCTGCACTCCAAACTCCTTCACCCATACTCCCAGAGCCCCGTAGTCATTCTTGATCCGCTCAGTGTCTCACCTCGCAGTATCATTTGTGCCCACATGGATGAGTAGCATGGGGTAGTAGTCAGAGGGCTGGATAATCCTTGACAATGCCTCCGTAACATCTCGGATATGGGCCCCCGGCAGACAGCATACTTCCGGAGTTGAAATGTCAGGGTGACAGATGGGCACCTCCGTCCCCATCAGAAGAGAGTCTCCGACCATCACTACCCTATGTTTCCTATTCGCAGTGGTGGCAGCAGACCTTCCAGCCTTGAGGATATGGGGCTTCTCCTCCTCCATTGTAGGGGGTGGTACCTTATCTCCTGTATAAAGAAGAACATAACGGTTTCCTAGTACCACTGTGGGAGGGTTCAGAGCAGGGGTGGAGCAGTGCCTGCTGCCAGAAGTAACCAGCTTCCAGTGTCCACCCTGAGCCGTCTCCTCCTCCACCAGTGGTGTGCCCGCAGTCTTGTGTACTGGGACAGCTACCTGAACTGTCTCCTCATGAACATGGTCCAGTAATTGCTTGTGGATTCAGGTGCTCCTCAACCTAGCCACCTCCTCCTGTAGCTCTCCCACCTGCTGCCTGAGAGATTCCACCAGCAGGCACCTTTCGCATTGGATGATCTCCCCAGTTTGGATATCAGTAAGTGAGAATTGCAAGCCACAGTCCCTGCAAAACCACACCAGGATCTGGGTAGAGGCATCCATGCTCAGGCTCTCTGTCTGGCTACAGGCACAGGTGGAGGAGACAGAAGCAGTGCTGGCACAGGTGTTGCGGGTCTTCCTGAGCATCGTAGGCCTCCGTCTGTCAAACTCCCTCTCAAACTCCCCTGTCTGCAGCCCCCTGTCTGCTTTCGCTCCCTGGTCTCTCTGCCTCTGGCTTTTAAAGCCTGCTTGCCTAGACCAGGCCTGCCCCCTCGTGAGTCAAGCAGGGGAAGGCTGGCCAGATGCAATCAAGAGAGCAATATCAAGAGAAGGGGATACATCAAAATTGCTTCTGTGAGCTCTGCCCAGATGATCCCAGCTGGCTATGAAGGAGGGCAAGAAAACCCTCACATCCCTGATCAGTCTGAATATTAGGAAAACACCTTCCCAATCCCAAAATGGATGATCAGTTTAATCTGAGTATGCAAGCAAGATATACCAGCTAGGTATCTGGAAAGAGAGTTCTTTGTACCTCGGGTCTTCCCAATGTGGTGTCCTTTCTCCAGCTGTGACCAATCTCTGATGTTGCAGAATAAGTAAAAATAAGTAAAAAACAGAACATAACCAGTCAGTTGTACATTGTAGGGGGCTCCTTCCTGACTCCAGCAGATGACCCAGTGAAGCACTCACTCATGAGATTTGATTATAGTAATTATCTAAATGCAGATCTGCAAGTGTTAGACACATAAGGCTATGTTTAGACTTGCCCCTTCTCCGGAAGATGCATGCAAAGCAGGCAAGTCAGAATAGGGAAATCCGCAGGGGATTTAAATATCCCCCGCGGGATTTAAATAAACATGGCCGCCGCTTTTTTTCCGGCTTGGGGAAAAGCCGGAAAAGAGCGTCTAGACTGGCGCGATCCTCCGGAATAAAGCCCTTTTCTGGAGGATCTCTTATTCCTTACTTGCAAGTAGGAATAAGAGATCCTCCGGAAAAGGGCTTTACTCCGGAGGCTTGCGCCAGTCTAGACGCTCTTTTCCGGCTTTTCCCCAAGCCGGAAAAAAAGCGGCGGCCATGTTTATTTAAATCCCGCGGGGGATATTTAAATCTCCTGCGGATTTCCCTATTCTGACTTGCCTGCTTTGCATGCCTCTTCCGGAGAAGGGGCCAGTCTAGACGTAGCCATACTGAGCAATGCTGTTCAAACTGAGATCCCTGAAAGAAAGGGATGATCGGTGGAACTGAAATTCATAGACTCACAGCTCAGACATTACATATTGCATGGAACAGTTTTATTCTCCTCTGAGATGCTGACGGAAAAGCATACTTAAGACTGCACCTCTGGATATATAGATATATAGCGCTTTTATATTTGCTTGATAGCCTTCTATTTCTGTTCAGTTAACAAAATTCTCACTTAGTTTTAGTTTAATCATTGAAGCAAGAAAACCTGTCATATGACAAAGTATCATCAATCAATCATGTGTCATTATGCATGTCAAGTGCTTGTTCTATAGCATGGATGGGCAATAAAAAAACGGCAGCCCACAGGGTTAGTCTCTGGAGAGCCGCTGCCCACTCTCTGTTTTCCTGCGCCTCCGCAGGTGTTGGAGGATCACAGCTCTGGTTGGCTGTGAATTGCTGCTGGCAGACAATGCGAGCGGTGGAAGTGTTGCCAACAAGGACTAACCCTGCAGACTGGATCCGGCCTGCAGTCCAGAATTTGCCCATCCCTGTTCTATGTTGTGGCTCCAAGACTGTGGCAATGTTTCCATATTTTGTACTGTGCCTGCTCATCTGACCTCAGCTTCATCCTTGATTGTTTCTAATGCCAATACCCCCTAGTAAGATAAGATACTACAATTACATGGTGGGATAAAGACACATTTGTTTCTTTCATAATGCACACCTAAGTAGCATGAGCCAAGCATTGCCCTCAAATTCACTTCTGCTCTGTGAATTTCAAGACGTGTTGTCCCTCCAACTGAACAGTACCACTCAAACTTGCCTTTCACTGAAAGCCTTTGGGGCCCTTGTTAGAACTGACAGAATAATGGATTTGGGGACCAGACCAAAACATCTGAAAAATTGCCTGTTTACTTTGAATCAAAGCAGGTTTTGGGTTTGTTTGGGGTTTTTTTTTTTTTTTTGGTATTTCTCACCAAAGCTAAAAAGTGTATTTAGAGAGTTGAACTAAACCTTTTGTTCAACTGGAAATAAAATTTCAGTTTTTCATTTCCGAGTGTTTTATGGCATTTTCACTTTCCCTTTTCTTTAAAAAAATGGATTTTGATGTGAAATTTAGCTATTTAAAAATAGAAATTGTCACAAAGTTTTATCATTTATACAAAAAAGCCATTTTTTTACCAAAACCATTTGCTTAATTGGCTCTGAATTCATAGAGCCCTCCCCTCTCCCCCAAATGCATGTTTCTGTAAATTTTTTATTTACCAATTTTTCCCCAGTTCTAGCCCATCCTCCCGCCCCTAAAAAAAGATCTTCTGTTTGTTTCTTCTCATGCTGAGCTATGTATTTATGTTTTCTTTAATGTTTTCTGTTTGCATTACAGCAGATGTATATGATCCTGCACCTATTTTGAATTTAGCCATGCTTTGCTTAGAATTTAGATAGACTTACAGTTCCATTGCTTCAGCAGCATGGTAGTCAGACGGACAACTTCCAGGAAGTCCTGTACACCAAAAAATGCAAAATTCCCATTTTACAACTCCTTCAGCCATTTTGAATGTGTCTTACTCAGGTGCACATCTATGCTGCTGTTTAAAATGCTCCCCCCACCCCCACCCCCACCCCCTTAGCAAGCTTCCCTTTCCCCAGGGAAATAGAGCTCTTTGTTTGTAATTTCAGAGTTACATAGAATCATAGAATTCTAGAACTGGAAGGTACCTCGAGTGGTCATCAAGTCCAGTCCCCTGCCCTCACAGCAGGACCAAACATGTTTTATATCATCCCTGATAGATGTCCATCTAACCTGCTCAAAATATCTCCAGTGATGGAAACTCTACAACCTCCCTAGGCAATTTATTCCAGTGTTTTACCACCCTGACGGATAGGAAGTTTTTCCTATGTCCAACCTAAACCTCCTTTGCTGCAATTTAAGACCATTGCTTCTTGTCTTATCATCAGAGGCCAAGGAGAATAATTTTTCCCTCCTCTTTGTAATACCCTTTTCAGTACTTGAAAGCTGCTATCATGTCCCCTCTCAGTCTTCTCTTTTCCAAACTAAACAAGCCCAATTCTTTCAGGCTTGGTTTCTAGACCTTTAATCATTTTTGTGCTCTTCTCTGGACCTTCTCCAGTTTCTCCCCATCTTTCTTGAAATGTGGTACCCAGAACTGGACACTATACTGCAATTGAGGCCTAATCATTGCAGAGCAGAGTAAAAGAATGATTTCTCGAGTCTTGCTCACAACATTCCTGTTAATGCATGCCAGAACCAGATTTGCTTTTTTTGCAAGTGTCACACTATTAACACATATTTTGCTTTGTAGGAGAAAACAAGAGCCATGCTAATCTTTAAAGTGCTTTCCTTATTTGACAGCCATGTATACAGTTCAGATAATTTCCTTTAGTCACCTGCAGAGAAAAGAAAGCAAAGCAATACTTCTAGCCCCTTTTATTTTCCTTCATCTACATAGAATCAGATGAGGAGGATTCTGGCAGTTGTCAATCTTTTCCAATCAAATATGTAAAATTCTAACAGGAAAGGCGTGGAAAAGATAAATGAGAAAAAAGCAACAAAGGAAGAAGAAAACAGGGCTATATCCTGGTTTCAGAAAGAAATGGTACATAGACATATGAAAAAGCAATAATTTGCTCTGAAGGAATCCATGTCTTTATGCTACACTTTAAAATATTGCATATAAATCAAACAAATAGTGGAAATCTAAACTAAAGCAATTGGACTAGAAGCTCCATGCTCTTGGATGTGCTGAAACAACAGTTTAATCAGCCAGCAAAAGAAAATGCCAAATCTAATTTAAAGGGGGAAAGTGCTATTTTCAGAACATAGCTGGTTTTAAAATAGTGTCTTCCATGCTGACCTTTATTTCTAAAGCAATACTGCAGTTTCAGTTGGGCACACATTTAGCAGAGGGAAAAACCATTCCAGCAGGCAGGAGTCAAAAAGGAAAGCTTCATTCTAGCATGCCAAATGGAGCAGTGTCACAAGGCTCAGCATTAGTGTAAATAAGGCTCGATCATGGAAAAAGAAATGGGAGAATTGGTTTGGACACCCATAACTATATCTTTTCTGGGGTTTGGTAATTATAATTCAAGTCATCCCTGACAGTGGCCCATCTGCCCCGATTAGGTTCTTAACTCCCTAGTGCCTTGGGAAAAGATGTTTTACACTCTCCTGGCAAATAGTAGCTGAACAGGAACCATTTTTTGCCCACGGATGATGTAAAAAAAGCAAAGAAGCCCAGAGCCTTCACCAGCCCGATGCTGCAACTGGCTTCCCACATGTGGAACCCCTTGATGAGCAGGGGCTTACTCTATGCTGATAGTAATGGGTCAATGTTGGGGGGAGGGGTTAAGTGTCTCATAAGAAATAATGTGTAAATCACATTTGACACCCTGGACTTGAGAGCACAGTAAAGTCTTTTCGTGCACTTCTGGGGGTGTCAGCGCCCTGTGGACACGACACACTGATAGCAAGGTGAAAGTCATGGAATGCTGGGGATTTTGAAACAGGGCTTAATGAAAATGATGGCAGCATAGCTTAGTACATAGGGCACAGGAGTAGGACTTTTGTTCATCTCCAAGCTCTGTCACTGGCCTACTGGGGCTATGTCTACACTACAGAGTTTTTGCTGAAAAACAGCTGTTTTTCCACAAAAACTCGTGGAGCGTCCACACCTCAAGTGCATTTTTGCGCAAGAGAATCAAAAGTACAGAAGGGTTTTTACGCAATTGGTATTCCTCTGTCTACGAGGAAGAACATCTTTTGGAAAAGAGTTCTTTTGCAAAAAGGCACGTGTGGACAGGGAAGAGGGGTTTTTTGCGCAAGAAGAAGAAAGAGGAAAGAGGGGAAAGTACAGGTGCCCTAGCGGCCATTCTGTGCATACCAATCAGTGCTTACTTTCGAGAGAGTGTCCATGCAGTCTGAATGCTCTCTTTCGCAAAAGTATCAGAGGGGTAGCATCGCTTTTTCGATGCGCTTTTGCAGTGTGGTCGTGCTCTTGCGCAAGATGTTTTTGCGGAAGATCTCTTCCGACAAAAGCTTCTTGTGCAAAAAGCCTGCAGTCTAGACGTAGCCTGGGCGACCTTCAGCAATTCACTTCCCTTCTTCCATTTTGCCCATCAATACAACATTGATAACTATACTGGTGTGCTCTGTAAAGCTCTTTTAGATCTACTGATAAAAGCACTAGTATCATCATCACCATCTGTTCTAGGATAGTGGTTTCATAACAAGCCAGCCTGCCAAACAAAAGAAAATTCAACAAGATGCTTACAATACAAGTGGCACATTGTCATCCGAGGTATTGACAATTCTGACTTTAGTAAGACAGCTCTAAGGTAGAGGATTGTTTTGATATAGCCTTACTTTCCAACAAGTCCCCCTGGTCTCATTGCTAAGTCATCAAACAGAAAGCACAGATTTTATTTCCAGCTTTGCTACAAATTCCTTGCAATCTTAAGCAAGTATCTTAACTTTTTAGTGCCTCACTTTCCATATCTATAAAAAGGGATATGACCATACTAATTTACCTCACTAGAATGTTTGGAATCTCAAGTTCATTAATATTTGGGATTTGAAAACATGCTACAAACTAAAAGATGACACATGGACATGCAATTTAATAATAATAGTTTTGTATACTTGAACTCTAAATAGGTTTCCTCTGTCAATGCACAAAGTTACAGAGAACTCCGAAGGAGGATCCAATTCTGCAAAACTTCACTGGGAGTTTTGCCTGCATTAGGCCTGCATGAACAACTCTGTACTTGCCACTGATGTAAACCTATATGGTACAATGAGGCAGACATGTTGTAAGTTTAGGAGCAAACCAAAAAAGTCCTTACTTTAGCTGATATGTATAAGCTACACCTTACATTTAAAGCATTGGTCCCACTGGATCCAGTATATATATTCCTTATGTCCATGTGTTAGAAGTTTCATAAAATGCTGAGCACGTATATTTAAAATAACTCTGACAATGTATTTTTAAAAAGCTCTAAAATATTATGACATGGCCAATTTTTATGCTATTTAATATCAATAACATGACAATATATTTTATGTGTGGAAATATACATCCCAGATATTGGCCAATGGCATAACATTTTAAATGTTTTATATGTTGTCAAATCCATTTTAAACACAGTACTGCATGTTATACATTTTCTGAAACATAACTCAGAGAGATCCAGGAAATCAACTATATTCCTTTGCCATGTGGTTTTATTATACATTTTGTGGTTTTATTGCTTCCTAACTCCACAGTCCTTTTCCCACCTCCGCCCCCTTGTTTAATTTTCTGAAACAAGGGAATGGTGTGTGAAGAGAAAGCACAGACTTATATTTTTCTGTTTAACACTTTATAATAATATAATACCTTGTATCCAAATAACTCCAAGTCTTTTACAAATAATTATTATTTGCATCTCTCTTCAACAATGGAGAAAATAAAAGAAGAGTTCAACAACTTGTCTGCAGAGCGATTAAGTGGTGAGTTGGGAAAAGAACCCAGAATTCCAAAGTCCCAGTCTCCAATCATGAGGCTACATTTCCTCCACATTACTTTAAATCAGCTCTGTTACTATGGCAAGTGAATGCCCTGGTTCTGTATGTGAGATCCTAGCAAATCTAAGTCCATTTCGTTGTCTTGAACTACTACTGCCTCAGCATCCTGACTCAGCCAGAAACCGCCTACCCTCAGTGGCACAGATTACCCCTGAAGAAATCCAAGTATCTTACCACAAGGAAAACAGCAATTTAAAGTAATGCTAGGGATTTTTAGCTTAGCTTTGGGCCTCATCTTATTCCATAAATCATCCCATTAATATCAATGGATCAACTTCTGAAGAAAAAAGCAAGAAAATATGAAAATATCACGCGAAAATATGGCAGCATCTTTTGTCACCCATATGACAAAAACCCAGTGTTCTCCATTTCCAATCCCGTGCTCTATCCCAGCATGACAACCCAGGATTCCTGATGTCTAGTCACTTGTTCTGGTCACAAGATAAATGGTCCCCAATAAATTATACATTTCTCAAATAGATCATTTTTAAATTAATTCCTTTAAAACTATAAAATATTAAATCAGCAATCAACATGCCACTTATAGTTCATGGAATTCTTTAGGAGCTGTACTTTCCTGATCAAATTTCCAAGCTGGCAGGTGCAGAAACACAAATTGGAAAGGGTTATCCATCGGAGGACAATCAATCAGTGGTGAAAGCAATGTGAGCAAGCAGTGTTAGGAACCTAATTCACTTAGGCTGTTTTTAAAACTCCACCCATAAGCTCTGTCTCACTGAGTCTCCTTCTCATTACAAAGATGAATCTCTCTGGGAAAAGATATGTTCTCCCTTGTCCACAATTTAATACCTTTAGGGAGAAAAACAATGTTGCAAAGGCATTTTTAACGTTTCCAAGTGTTTTCGGATACCATTTGTATGAAAGACGCTGTAAAAATAAGTTTCAAAAGATGCAGAGGGTGAAATCCTGACCCTATTGAAATAAATTGTAAAACTCATTGATTTCACTCCTAGATTTTAAGGTCAGAAAGGATCATTATGGCTATCTAGAATGGACCTATTCATATCACAAGCCATTGCTGTAACAAAAGGCAGATGCAGAACACCCAGCAAGACAATGTGACTGGCAACAAATTTGGAGTAAACTATTTTCATAACATTTTTTAAATTCTCCATGATTCACTCCCTCTCCCACTTTTTAAAACAAAAAAGTCAAAAATACATTGTTTGATTTTAATTTTTTTTTTTCATTTTTGCAAGTTTCTTCCCCTCCCCCTCTATCTTTTTTTCTTTAAACTTCTCATCCATTCTGCAACATCTCTCCCTTCCCTGCCCGGGGAGAAAAACATAAAAGTGAGTGAAAAACATTATCTCATTTTTTGCATTTTAAAACTGCTTTCCTTTTTTCCCACTAGAATGTAGGGAAAACAAAAAATGAGAAAGCAGGGAGGGGGCAGGAGTTTGCATTCAGTTTTCCAGGGAATAGTAGCAGGCAGATTTTAAAGTTAGAGAAAAATAATATGCATTCTTTTCCAGCAGGTAGGAGAAAAGGAAGAAATAAAACAGTAAAGGGAAGAGGGGACCAAAGTTTTTAAAATGGAAAATTCAATTCCATTTTTAATTTTTTGGTCAAAAAACTAAAAAGTGGCCTGCATCCCCATACTGCAACAGAAGACAACCCTGACCCTTACCCCCAAGGTCACTGCCAATCTGATCTGGGAGAAAATTCCTTCCTGACTCCACATATGCTGATTAGTTAGACCTGAGCATGAGAACATGAACCAGTCAGCCAAGCATGTGAGAGAAAGAGAATGCTTGGTGCCACCTCAGAGCCTGCTGGAAACCAAGGAGCCCTAGCAAAGTCAGCCTTTGCATTTGGCTAAGCCTACAAAATGTCCTATCTACCACTATCCACAGGGCCAGGCCAAGGATTCTGGGAAGGGCTATTCAAATGACTCTGTGGGATATTCCCTAAATTACTCACTTTATAGAAAACATATGCATCATGTGTCAAGACCCCCTCCAGCACATACTTCAGAAATGGAGCCCAGCTGCTTGGGGTGTTCTGCTTGGGGTTTGTCCATGATGGTCAACACCCCAAGAAGTTTTAGTTTCATTATATTGGACTAGGGTGGGAAGGAGTTCCACTTTCTCAGCAATTGGAAAGTCAATGCACTGTGGTGAAGTTCAGCACATGCAATGAATTGCATGATTATAACAACAACTTAGGTGTCTTCACTACTATTCTGAGGTAGAGAAAAAACATAAATGCCATTTACAGATGGTAAAAAGGCAGCTGGGAAGTTAAGTGACTTGACCAAGGCAACAGTGGGAGTCAGTGAACTCACAATTATAATTCAGAAGTTCCTCATTCTCACTTCTTTCATTAATCCAGCCACCATCCACACTACTGAGCTACCTCTCCTAAGGTGCGTCTACACTGCACCCTTAGCTTGAAATAAGCTACGCAATTAGAGCTAGGCAAATTGTGTAGCTTATTTCGAATTAATTTTGAAACAGAGCGTTATTCCAAAACATCCCTTCATCCTCGTGGAATGAGGTTTACAGGGATGGTGGAATAACACACCCATTATTTTGAAAGCTATTTTGAAATAACAGGCCCACCATCAAGACTCAGAAAATGCTATTTTGGGATATTGGAGGTATCTCGAAATAGCGCCACTGTCTAGACAAACCCCTAGAGGCCAGAGGGTAAACTGGTCAGATCAAGGCTAGAAAAGTGAAGAGTGCTTACAGAAACATTTATTAGCTCACATGTAAAGCTCTTCTGTTAGCTCTTTACTATAAGGAAAGGCAAGATTCTGCTTTACAGATCTTTCTGCTAAAGAGCCCATGGTACCCTAGGCCAGCTTTGGAGCATGCCTCCTTTTGCAAGAGAAGGAACACTAATTCTGAACAGGATTCCCTCATGCTAACAGAGAGCATGAAGGCATTGTATTAAATAACACACAACATTTCATATGGAACTCCGCATGGGCACAAACCTGCAGTTATAAGGCAAAATCCCTGTCTTGGGAATAGGAGGGAAAATATCAGCAGCACAAAGAGGTGGTGGGAAAGGCCAGGCTGTGCCGAGCTACGCCAGTTTCCACTGACTTCAGTTTGAGCAGGATCCAGTCTTGTGAGGGGCAGTCTTGGGATGTACAGAAAAATGAATTACTCTGAATTAAAACAGGGCAAAAGCAGGCAACAATCCAGACCAAAAGCCAAAGCATGTGAAGTTTGACTTATGAAGGGGAACATAGCAAGAGACATAGCTGGAAGTGGCTGCAGTACAATTCATTACTGGTTGCACAACTCACTTTTTCTCCCCTTGCACTCTCCTAATATATCCTGGGAGCATAACAGTCAGAGTGAAATATGTTATCGTGCAGCAGAAAGAGAGACAAAGGCAATGAAAGGGGCCAGGAGGCAGCTGCCAACAATAACCCTCTACGAGCTGCTGTGGCAGCAACTGAGAAAACAGAACAGAGGTACCACACATATGGCCACGAGGGTTGAATGACTCTCAAACAGAGCAGCAAATGTTGACTTCAAGAGTGCAGAGCACTTTGTGGAGGAGAAAAACCCTACAAGCCCTTAATTCTGGTATAGCCATACTTTAGTCATTTCCACTCAGAAGCACCATGACCTCCAATCCATTTGCCACATCTTATACTCTATTGTGAATGATGTTCCAATGAGCCATAGGTCCTACTGCATTTTTACTTTGCTGCCTGACCATGTACTCTTTAAGTGGTGAGTTCAACTTAACCACCTCTCTCAGACTTCCTGCTGTGTAGACAGCACCAAAAGCCGAAATAAGCTCTTTCGACTTAAGCTACGCAATTGACATAGCTCACATTGAAGAGCTTATTTCAGCGTTAGCCCTGCGGTGTAGATGTACCCTCAGAAACAATTCAGCATGGGGGGGGGGGGGGGGAGGATTCACAAGATGACCTAATAAGTCTTTTGCATCTCAGATGTCTATGGTTCTAAGGAAAGAACAATAAAAAGCAATTCCACTTAATCAGTTGCAGGAAGGAGTGCAATGATCGAAGTGGCATGGGCTGTTCCAAGATGTAAAATGCAAGAGCAACTGATGTAGATGTAAGGAGAGATGAAGGCACTGAAATGTTTAGAATGCAGACCTGGAGGCAGTGATAAGCAAAGTCCTGGACAAGAAATAAAAAATGTGAAGAGTTCAAGCTTCAAAGAGATAAAAGATGACAGAGACTGAGGTAGGGAGTCTACAGTATTTTTAATGGGATTTTTTTTCATTTGCAAATCCCTGATTTTATGTAGATAATATTAAGAGCTGTCAGGTGCTGGAGCAAAGCCATCTTTAAAATTAAAAAGCTATTTGAGAATTTATAATTGATGCCCAGGTACTGGCAAGGAGGAGACTAAGAGAGGGAGTCAGCTGTTATTTTTCTATTTCAGAACCATGAGCATCTGCTGGACCTGCCAACATTAGAAACAGCAAAGGAAGTTTCCAATAACTTTGCTAAAGGGCTCAGGATGCATGGATTGTTTTCTCAGCCAACAGTGAGCAGTTAAGCACCTAGGGCTTTCCTTTTGTTCATATCCTACAAAACTGATTCTTTAGTGTTTATTATAGAATAAATCTCTGTAAGGAAAAATATCATTCAGATATCAGCTTTATCCAACACATTTTCTTATTTTGGAGCAAAAAACAGCTAGTTGCATAACACTACTCACATGACAATTAGTGAATGAAAAATAAAATGCACTTTTGGCTTTTTGGAGGGATCAGGGTTGTAATCCTCAGCAAAATGTCCTTGATTCCTGCAAAATGGACTAATTGTTTATCATATGATAAAAACATGTGCTACTCTGCATTAAGACGACTATCATCAAATCTCACATTACAGGGTTTAGGCCTCACCTATGTGTGGCCCAGCTTAGCTGATGGAGCTGGGAATTTATGGATCCACCAGCACTGTCCATGCAGAAAATTCCCTGAATCCCATTTTGTGTCAAGTGCTCTCCCCATTTCTCTCCTCTTTATGTTCCCACTGTTATTTTCCCATGCTGTTCTTTTTCTTCCCAGGTTGCCATTCTCTAAAGAGAAAAAAACCTTCACTTTCCTTTGGCCCCAAGCAAGCCTCCTTTTCTTCAAATTTATCACTTCTTCAACTGAAACTCTGCTTGCTTAGACCCTATCTTTTAATTGTCTTAGTATCTAATAGTTCAACAAGCCTTCTCATGTGAGTTAAAATTGACAAAAATCCAACTCTGAATTGGACCAATTACAGGGTGTGCAGGTTGTCTAACTATATGTCAGGGGTGGGCAATAATTTTCAAACGGGGGCCACTTAATGAATTTTGGTACATGGTTACAGGCCAGATCTACCCCAGAGAGGGCAGGGCCTGGGGGAAAGGGGTTGGGGCCTGTGGTGGAAGGCACAGGGCTGAGGACTAGCCTCCCCCAGATTTGTAGAGGAGAGGCTTTGAATTAAAAACACAGCAAAGGGCTCGTGCTCCCTTCCCTGCTGCTACCACATTGCCTGGCCTTTGCCTAGAGTTGCTGCATCTATTTAAAGGGCTCACGGCTCCAGCCCATGCTAGGGTAGCACCGTGACTGGGAGCTGGGAGCCATTTAAATAGGATCCTGCTGTCTGAGTTGCCACCTGGAAATGTGGTGGCATGGTCAGCAAGATATAAATAGAAAGCAGCCAGATGCAGTCTGCGGGCCGGATCCAAGTGTTATATGGGCCGGATCCAGCCCCAGGGCCACATCCTGCAGAGCCCTGCTATATGTAGGGCAGGGGACTGGACACGATGACCTCCCAAGGTCCCTTCCAGTTCTAGTGTTCTATGATTCTATGTTGTTTTTTAAAGTGCCATGTAGCTTCATGTACATTTGTGGCATCACAAGTAAAATCCCACAGACCATTCCAAATCTCAAATTGTGTGCTCCAGTATGCTGCAAGAAATTTTTTAAAAGTTTAACTCATTACAAGCTCACAAAAAAAAAGTGGCCTTATTATATCACTTTGCTAGATTGCCCAAGCTAGAGGAAAGAGTTAACTTTTTGTGTGTGGATTTGGAGAGGGAAAAAGTGAAACAATTTTATCCCACATTGCTTTCTCTTACTGTTCTAGAATGTTTGCCCATTGACTGTCCCTGTTGCCTTTAGAATGGTGAGCCACCAAAATAAAGATGTTTGCTGAAGTGTTTTCTCATTGAACTGAGGTTTCCTAAACAAAGACCAGAATATCACTATTTAGTTATTTTGGTCCCTAAGTCATCTGTTAAAGTTCAAAAGTTCAAGCAGGTGAGTGCCTGAGAAGATGGTTTAGTGGTCTAAACCTGAGGTCTGAAAGACTTCCTGGGGTCATAGGCTAGGATTCTTTCAGAGGGGACTTTAAAACCCCAGGGTCTTTGTGAAACTAAAGATTCCCACAGTGCTTTTCTTAAACTGTGTCATGGTGCCCTTGGCCAAAATTCTACCTTCATCTACTGCTGGGCTATTTGTTGTTCATTTATCAGCATTTACACCAGAGATAGCAGTGTTTCAACTATATTGCACTGAGGCATGTATAGTCTGTAGAACACTTTGAAAAACTATTCTATATGTGTACACACAAAAATTACTCTCCATATTATTTCTAGACCACTGTTAGGGTATGTCTACACTACAGCGCTAATTCGAACTAACTTAGTTCGAATTAGTTAATTCGAACTAAGCTAATTCGAACTAACGGATCCAGACTTAAAAACTAGTTCGAATTAACGTTTTGCTAATTCGAACTAGCATGTCCACATTAAGTGGACCCTGAACCGGGCTTAAGGATGGCCGGAAGCAGTGCCGGCAGGGCATCAGATGAGGACTTTGAGCGTGGAGCTGCTGCCGAGGGCTAGCCGAGGGCTGTGCTTAAAGGGACCCGACCCCCACCCCGGACAGACAGTTCTCAGGGGTGCCCCGCTTGCAAAGCAGTCCTGGCTTGGAGTGCCCTGAGTGCCCACACTAGGCACATCACAGCACTCGGCCATCAGCCCGGCTGCACTTGCCGCAGGCTGCCATCTGGGGAGGGGGGCAATTGGGGGTCTGCAGGAGAGCTTCCACCCCCAGAAGCCCGCAGAGCCAGCCCAGTCCTCCCTATCGGGGGCTTGTACCCCATTCCTCCCTCACCTCCTTCCACTTACCCTTCCCTATCCCCCCTTCCTGATGTACAAAATAAAGAAAACGTGTGGTCAAAAACAGAATCTCTCTTTATTGAACAAAACTCGGGGAGACTGGGAAAAGGAGGTGGGAGAGGAGAAGAGAGAGGGTGGGAGAGGGGAGGGCAACTAAAATGATCAGAGGTTTGGAACAGGTCCCTTATGAAGAGAGGCTAAAGAGACTGGGACTTTTCAGTTTAGAAAAGTGGAGACTGAGGGGGGATAGGATAGAGGTCTATAAAACCATGAGTGGGGTGGAGAGGGTGCATCAAGAAAAGTTCTTCATTAGTTCCCATAATAGAAGGACTAGAGGACACCAAAGGAAAGGAATGGGTAGCAGGCTTCAAACTAGTAACAGAAAGTTGTTCTTCACAAAGCAAATAGTCAACCTGTGGAACTCCTTGCTGCAGGAGGCTGTGAAGGCTACAACTAGAACAGAGTTTAAAGAGAAGTTAGATCAAGTCATGGAGGTTGGGTCCATGGAGTGGTATTAGCCAGGGGGTAGGAGTGGTGCCCCTGCCCAAAGTTTGTGGAAGGCTGGAGAGGGATGGCACGAGACAAATGGCTTGGTCACTGTCTTCGGTCCATCCCCTCCAGGGTCCCTAGTGTTGGCCGCTGTCGGCAGACAGGCTACTGGGCTAGATGGACCTTTGGTCTGACCCAGGACGGCCATTTTAAGCTCAGGGCTCAGGGTCAGGGGTCTCAGTGGGCCACCTTGATTTTCATGCCAACATGCTCCTGGGTGGCCAGGCTGGCAGCTCTCCTGCCCTAGACGGCCACTTTCCTGTGCCTAGTGCGGAGGTCGTGGACGAGGTCCACGATGTCCGCACTAGACCAGGCGGGTGCCCGCCTCTTGCGGTCCCGGGCAAGCTCCCGGGAGCCGCCAGCCTGGTCCCGGGAAGAGGGAGAGGGCTGGGAGGCATTGGGTGGCTGGCTCGAGCCGTGCCAGGTGCAGGGTCTGCTGGCTGGGTGCTGGCAGGCTTGCACCTGGCATGGGCACCGTAGCCAGCCCGTGCCCCTTTAAGGGGTCCAGGGCCGGGAGGGGGGCAATAGAGTTTCCCTGGTGTTGGCCAGAGTGGCCACCAGGGAAAGCTGGGGAGGGCTAGCCTCCCACTAGTTCGAATTAAGGGGCTACACACCCCTTAATTCGAACTAGTAATTTCGAACTTGGCTTAGTCCTCGTACAACGAGGTTTACCTAGTTCGAACTAGTTCTCCGCTAGTTCGAATTAAGTTCGAACTAGCGGAGCGCTAGTGTAGCGCCTATCAAAGTTAATTCGAACTAACGTCTGTTAGTTCGAATTAACTTTGTAGTGTAGACATACCCTTAGACCCGCAAAAGACTAGTCAAGTCAATTAGCAATGGATTACACTGGGATTTTATTCTGAAATAACGCGCTCCCCACCCCTCACCCCGTGTTGAATTTATAAGTGGAGCATCTGCACTACCAAGCCCATTATTATGAAATAACAGCCTGTGGAATTTGAAATCTGTACTCCTGCTTTTCATCAGGAGTAATGCTAATTCCAAAATACTTATTTTGAAATAACTGTCATGTAGATGCTATTTCAAAATTATTACTCCCCAGACTAATTCAAAGTAATTACTCCCCAGTGCTTCTTGGGGCTCTAAGTCAAGGTAGCATGTCCACATTAATGGAGCCTGCTTCGGACTAATTTTGAGACTTCTCCATAGTGTAGCCACACTACTTTGAATTGGGAGTTAAGTAGAGTTGAATTTACTAATTTTGAAATAGTTTCCTAGTGTAGACATGGCCTTAACGTTTAAAGTCTTGTTCGCAACTCACTCCACAACGCATGGGGATTGTACAGTAGTTCATGCTATATTTTAAGATCTCATACTTTTCTAAGCTACCAATAATGACCTTTGTAATTAATTGCAACACCAGCATACAAGTAGAAAAAGGAGAACATAATGATACAATTGGGGCTCTTCCCCATAACGTTTAGTTTATTGTGAGAAAGGAAATCTCTAAAAATTAATTTTGTGGTATATTTCTTTTGTGGCATATTGTACTATGCTAATTTTTAAAACCTGCTTTGAAGTTGAAAACATATTTTGGCCCAGCATCTTACACACCTATACATACAAAATATAATTCTTAATATTCTTACAGTGCTTTCAAGATCAATTTGAAAATTGTTGTAACATCCTCCCAGGTGGAAACGCAGGAGACACTGCAACAGCCACACCACACAGCTGTGCATGCAGAAGGGGAAGTGAAGACTTCCAATTTAAACTGAATTAAAATTTAAATTTGTAGTTACATTTTCTCTGAATTGATACTTGGCCAGTGTTCTGAGACCATACTTCCTCCTCTTGCAAGAGGTCCTATGCAACTTTTCCCATCATACATCATATTCATAAGACAGAAATTGCCTCTGAATATCATGCTGAAGTCTCAGCAGTTTTCCCTCTGGGGTAGTATGGAACCTGTGTACTAATTCACCATTGGCAACTGCTGTAGCTCCTAATAAAAACAGATTGATACACCTCTGCCATTGGGGCTACTAGATGTCCAGTGCTTGTCCTGATCTGGTTATGACTATAGCAAGAACTATTGTTGCACAACAAACTAACCACTTGCGCCAGTTTTCAGTCTCTGTGGGGACATCTGAGCCAAAAGGAATCTATTTATGCCTGTTGTTCTTATATCACTGTGTATTCTGTTTCAGCATTCTGAATCCATCAAGGATGATAACAATGGTTGTCCAGCCATTAGAAGTGCTGGAAATTCCTTTCTTATGGCATGGGCTGTATTTCAGCAAGGCATTAGCTAGACTTTTACAGATGAGGTTCCTAAATCAGTGTCCAGTTCAGCTTGTGTAGAGTTAACTTGCTGATTTTTTTAGCATCTTTCAAGTTAAATTGATTGATTTCTCCTGTTCAGCTGACATAATCCGAGAAATGACCACTCCCATGTACAAACACACATAATGGCGATTCATTGCATGCCAACTACATCCAAGTCAGGATCAAATTGCATTAACAACTCCAAACCAGCAATAAATCCTTAGCCTTTCAGCACCCGTCTCTATTCAAGTCCATCCAGGTTTATTTTTCCCCGCCCTAGAAGATCATGAAAAAGATACAGCAGACATTGCATGCAGATGAGAAACCAAGCTTGAGGAACACCAGAAGAGAACAGAGAAAACAAATTTTCTGAAACTATGGCCTTACCCTTGTACTTTCCTCACTGGCATCAGTCACATGCATGAACAAGAGCAGAAGGAACAGATTATTTTTGCAAGAGAGTTTGCCAAGTGAAGAAGGAATTACTACGTGATCTTTAGGATAAACTTGTATGCTTGCTGCTTGACTGTAAGATGTTGTGTGGTCCACTGGGGAGTGGAGGCGTGTGCTGAGCCAACACCTTTAGGATCCGTAACTGTTAAGCAGGAGCTGTGTTACTCAGAGAGCGTCTACACAGCAAAGTTATGTCGGAATAACGGATGTTGTTCTGAAATAACTATGGGAGCATCTACACAGCAATTGTAGACACTTCACTGATGCTATTTCAAAATAGCTCCTCACCAGGGCCATTCTAAGTTATTCCTCCTGGGGCTCTAAACTGAGATAGTACATCTACACTAGGGAAGCCTGCCTCACACTAATTTTGAGGCTTTCCTGCAGTGTAAATGTGCTATTTCGAAATAAGATATTTCAGAATAACTATTCTGGAATAGCTTCTTCCAGAATAACTGTTCAGTGTAGCCATAGCCTCATGGAGAACAGTTTAAAAATCTAGGTCTTATGTGAGATAAAACAGAAAACAGTAGAGTTTTACAAAGCAGCTTAGACCCAGATACACCTAATATTTTCTAAACCAGAGGTTTCAAACTCCTGGCCCAAAGGCCATGCCCTGCTGGAAAGGTTGCACAATCCAGCCCAGGACTCCCAGCATACTGGGCGTGACCTGTCCATTAAGATCAGGAATCATGGGGGGAGGGGATGATACCCCATAGCAGCAGAAGTCAGGACCCCCATGCTCCCCATAGTGGCAGGAGCCATGAGGAAGCAGAACAAGTGCACTTGCCCAGCAATCATTCTGGCCAGGGATGGCCCATGGGCCAGGTGTTTGAGACCCCAGCTCTAAACTTAGGCCAATACCCCTCCCCTCAAAAAAAGATATGGGAATAAAAGGAGAATTCAGACTGAAGTCCAGCAACAGAGTAGGGGCTACCTAGATTATTGCACTGGATGGCACATTTATAGTTACCTGCATTGTGGGCAGGTGGTATATATATAAGCATGTGGTTCAAGGAGCTCATGGCCCTCAGAGACCGGATATGGGCTCAGACAAGAGTGGCTGAGCTAGATAAGGGAGATGGAGAAATACACAGATGAAATGTTCTGGGACACGGTAGAATAGTCCACTCAGAGTCAGACAGCCTCTGTGCTACTGAACAGAATGAAAGTGTCAGGGATGGTGAACATCGAACTGGAGAGGAGAGAAAGGATCCTGTAGTTGGTTCCAAATGATGTTATGATATTCCCTCACACTGAGGATACCTCTCTGGTAAAGGGAACCCCAGTTATTTGGAAGAGACGGGTACTAGTAACGGGGGATTTGATCATTGGAAGTATAGATAGCTGGGTTTATGATTGACAGATTAAACTTCTTTGATACCCTTGATGAGTGACAAAGACAATCCTCAATCAGCAAATCTGATTACAGATGTCACATAAAAATCTGCCATCTGTGGGTGTTGTAGACTTTTTTGGATCCTGTGGTTTTCTTGTAATGTCTGGATACATTGACTCTCAAAGCATTTGAGAGCCTGTACAATAGCTTGCCACCAGAACAATCTGTCCTGAACTATGATTTCCAGGACGCAGGGAGACCTGCCACATAACTTCATGTTGATCTTTAAGATACCTTTATAATGCTTATGATGACCATCAATAGAGTGCTTTCTATGAACAAATTAGCCATAGAAAGCCATCTTCAGTATCCATGCATCATCCATCCTCATAACATGATTAATCCAGTGAAACTGTTCATAAGCATTGCTTCTATGCCCATGACACCACATAGCTTAAGAAACCCCGTGTTAGGAATTTTGTCCCACCAATTCACATGGACAATCTTCCTGAGGCAGCGCATATGGAATGGATCATATTTCAAAACATGCTGGTGATATATGGTCAAAGACTCCAAGCCACACTGTAAGATATTCTAGACAACTGCCTGATAAACCATTACTTTTGTACGAAGTTTTACACAATGGTCATTCCATAAGCACTTGGTTAATCTTCCAAAACCAACATTGGCTTTGCTAGTCGAGCAGATACATCATCATCAGCATTTATGCTGGAGGACAATTCACTTCCAAGGTGGTGAAACTTATCAACAGCATTAAGGACAGTATCAGCAGAAATGATCACTGAGTGCTGGGCCCTTTCCAAGCAAACTGGAGCATAACTTCTGTTTTCTTGAGACTCACAATGAGTCCAAAATGGTGAGCTATGCAGTGCACGCCATGCTGCTCTGAGGCCTGGGGGGAAGGGCACCACGGAGGGCTGGCTGCCCCTGGACCCACCCCTTCCATCCAAGGCTTCACCCTTTCCAGGAGCATGGAAACCCCTACCCCTGAGAATGGCAGAATAGATTGTACTGGTAGGGAAATGGCACTATACATGAAAGAAAACATAGAGCTGATATATTTAAAATTTTAAATGAATCAAACTGTACCACAGAATGTCTATGGATAGAAATTCCATGCTTGAATAATAAGACTATAGGTGAAGGAATATACTACTGACTATATGATCTGGAGCACTTTACCATCACACTCTTAGGCTACAGCTACACTGCACGATTATTTCGGAATAAGCTACTACAGAAGAAATACTGCAAAATAGCTTATTTCAAAATAACGCGCCTACACGACAAACTCCCATCAAAATAGCGCTGAGCTATTTCAGAATAGAGCGTCCACACTCATTGGATGCTGAATTGCATTAAAGGCCACCCAGAAGCACTTTAGGCAGGGCATCAGCACAGCACTCACTTCCCATAGCTGCTACCTGAGGTTATCTGAGGCTCATGATTAAAGGGATTCCCCTGTACAGCATGTGGCTCACGCTCTTCTCATTTGCCTACCTCCTTGAAGGACAGCAGACCCATTCCTTTGCCTGCTGTGGTTGCCCTTGCAGACATCTCACCACTCCAGCTATGGAGCTGGAGCTGCCTCTGGGCAGTCGATGGCTATTGCAGCTTGTGTTACACCTCATGCAGCAGTTTCTGCAGGCTGCTGCCCAGGCTCTGCAGGAACCAAACCTCCTACTCCCCTTGGAGACCCTTATCGACTTTCTGTGAGCATGGCTCAAACTGCCCTTCCCTTCCCTTCCCCCCCCTTTCTTCCTCCCCTGAAGAGACAATAAACCACACTTTTTGTTTAGGGAAAAATAAACTCTGTTTTTTTAATTTGGGGTCAAAGTAACTGGGGAGGGGCTGGGGGAAGAACCAGGGAGGGGGGCTGGGGAAGAGAGGCTTAGGGCTGAGTCTGGGAGTGGCGCCTGGCTCTGGTGATCCCACCACCAAAGATGCAGGGGCCTCAGCAGCCACCGGGGGATTGTTGGGGGAGAAGTAAGAGGGGCAGGAGCAGGGGCAGGCAGAATGCTGGCAATCAGGGATTGAACTGCCACACACATGGTGCAGCACTGCTCCAGCATTTCCCACCAGGTTTCTCACCACAGCTGAATGTCCTCCTCCAGTCGCCAGTCCAGGAATCAAAGTGCCGCAAGGTTTCCCCCCCTGGAACTCATCTATGGGTCTCCTGCGCTGTAGATGTACCCTAAGGTGCTACAGGACCACTCATTTTTAAGGTTTTTTCCTATGAATCCATGCATTCAAAAGATCATTTCAATTCAGCTAGGTTTGTGACCTTTTCTGCTCACTGCAACTTCTGAACTATCAACCTACTGCAAATTTTAACAAAAAGCAAACATTCAGCTTGATTGCACAAATATCTACCAGAAGCAAATTTTAAATTGTATGTTTCATTATACTCTTCCAATTTCATGCCACATTCATGTTGCTCAATTACATGAGTCATTCAATCAAGACTTCATCCAAAGCTCATTAAAATCAGTGGAAGTCTTTCCCTTGACTTCAGTGGTATTGAATCAGGCCCATAAAGAATATCATACGATGTGTGTAACTAAGCTACATAGCATGAACTGGGAATTCAAACAATCTCGAGACTAGGAACTCTTTGCTAAAAATACCTGACCAATAAGTCAATGTGGGAATTTTGCAATCTGTTTTGGGATAACTTGCCCCCTTATAGGTGCATAGCCCAGTATAGCCTGAAGGATATCATTTATCAGAGCAGCAACTTCACAGTCTTACAGACTATTCCAAAACAACTTCATATTGTTCTGTCATTTCCCTCATTTATTGATTTCTGCCACAAAACCGGAATTTCTAAGTATTCACCAACTGCTTCAGATCGAAATATGACTGACATAGTTTGCTTGATTTCGGCATGTACTTTGTTCATAGTCTGCATCAGACTGTGCTACACAGTGAAGCTTTATCAACCAGGTGAGCCGCTACAGTCTCATATCCCACTACAACATTCATGACTGCAAAATATTAAAAGCATTCACAGTGTAGGAATGCCCACTGCTCCACATTCTCACTCCAACGGTCAGGTGTATCAGCCACTAGCACAGCAAAGCCTTTCTGCCTTACTGGGGCCTTTTGGTTTTGCAAAACCCAAACCTATCACAATCTCACTCAAACACAAAACAAAAATACATTATCAGGGCAGACACCTACGATTGTTCCAGAGCCCAGACTCCAGGCCAAGCCCAAATGTCTACATTGCAATTAGACAGCCCCTAAGGCCACATCTTCACTTGCCGCTCCAGAGATCAATCTTCTGGCATTCGATTTAGGGGATCTACTTAAGACCCACTAAATCGAATGCAGAAGGCAGCTCTGCTACTCCTTGCAGTCCCTCTATGAAGATAGTGCCAAACTTGGCTTAAGGTAAGCCAGCTCCAGCTCGTGGAGAGACCAGCAGTGAAAGGAACTTACATTTCTTACCGGTACTGTCCTATTGCAACCCAGGTCCCTTCCAGCTCTTTAAGTAGCTCCCTGCTGGCTTTTGCCACAGCTCAGTCAGTTCTTGCCAGAGCTGCACATCCAGTCACACCCCCTTTCTTTCACCTCTGGTGTAAACCTGGCCTAAGCTGGAGTCAGACAGCACAGGCCAGCTGCAGATGTCTAATTGCAGCATAGATGTTCTCTTAGGGTATGCCTACACAACAACAGCAACAACAACAAAAAGACCCATAGCACAGAGTCTCAGAGCCCAGTTCAATTGACTCAGGTTCATTTTCCAGGGCTAAAAATAGCAGTGCAGAGTCCGGGCCTCCCTCAAACCCAAGACAGCCGACTCAGGCTCAGAGACACACTGCTGTGGGTTGTTTTTTTGTGCTGTATAGACAAATTCTTAGGGAGCTCCCATTTATGGTAAAAGTTCCAGTGAGGACATGTGAAAAATCTTGCCCTTAATCTTAGTACACCACCTCCAAATGGTGACAAATAATATTTTCTTACTTCCTTCTACTTTGTCTCTAGTCATAATCTTTGTGCCAGAGACTGTCTCTTATTATGTAGGTGTGGAATGCCTCCTACAACAAGGTCTGATCTTAGGTGGGGCCTATGGGCACTATTGTAACAAGTAAAATAAATAGCATTAGTGTGATGATTTCTTTTCAGTTTAAATCAGTATTTTCCGTGAGGCCTCCAGCAGCCTTCTCCAACAGGCAATAATTCCTCTGACCTCCCAAGATCTATTTTGTTGTATCTCAAAAGGGTTTCTTTGGAAGTGAATCAACACTGTCTGTTTTCCTTTATCATCTTTTATCTGACACAATCCAGAAAAACATAGGTTTCATCTGCAAACTCCTGCTTTTGGAAACATGGGTGTTTAAACAAGAGCACATGAGCTGTCATTCAGGAAAAAAAAATCCCTTGTTTAGCAAGTGGGGTGGTGGGTTTTGCTTTGCTTTGTTTTGTGCAGAGGCAGGTTTGGAAATAGCTGCTGTGATCCCGTAATAGTAAGGTAAACAAGGTTCATTCTAGACAGTGCCACCAAGGATATCAGTAGATTATTCTGATTCTGTTGACAGTGTGTGCACACTTCCAACTGGCTTTGTCAGGAGTACTATATGTAAAAGGACTGTGGGGTTGAACTGAATGTGTAAAATAAGTATTGGACCCTGACTCTACAGAAGCTATGATCTCTCTCTCTCTATATATATATATGCAAGGCAACTGCATCATTCCCTCATAATTACACATGGAGATGCCACTGTCTTGAGAAGAGATAGCTATTCCCTATTCTTACATATAAAGCTCTCTGAGGGGATTTGGGAAAAAAGACACTCCAAAATCAAGTTACTCTTCTATCTGCATAGTAATAGAGAGGTAGCCGTGTTAGTTTTTCCTTTTGTTTTAGCAAGATCAGACTATGTAGCACTTTAAAGACTAACAAGATGGTTTAATAGATTTTAATGGTTTAAAAGCTCATCACCTATTAAACTATCTTGTTAATCTTTAAAGTGCTACATAGTTTTTCCTTTTCTTCTATCTACAGACATTATTTTCTGCCTCTGCTGGACTAGGATGAACTGACAGTTCTGAGGTAGCCATTCTCCAATAGCAGGAGGAAAGAAAGGGAAGCCAAGTCTTAAGGAGACGGATGTAGCAGGATGAAAGATGATCAGGGAAGGGAAAGGGAGAGTCTGTTCCATTAATACCATTCTGGCCACCTCTCATGTCTTCCTCTTGAATTTTTTAAGTTCTTCAGCTGCATGTATTTAGCTTTTTGGCTGCTTTTGGTTTTTGGCTACCAAGCCTCTCCGTGAATCCATACATTTTTTAAAAGAAACTTTCTTAAAACTTTTCCAGCCACGTCTCTCTCACATTGTGTGGCCACTTCTTTTAGATTCCTTGCCAGTCTCTCAGCAGCAGCTGCTGGTCTTATGTCTCCCCCTACTGCCAAATGCCAAATATGAAGCATAAAAAATTTCCAACATAATATGGGCATGAAGCATCAACCTTCAGAATAGACATTTACTTTAAGGGATGGGCTGGTTCATATTTGAAAATGCTGAGGCTAAAAAAAGTACCAGCCCAATCACTTCCTAATTTAACAGAGTGCTACACACTAGATAGTTTCCACTGCCAGGCACTTCTACCCCTCATTAAAGCTGGATGAAAATTGGAATTTGCTTTGTAGGAAATTTAAACATTCATTAGAAGAAAAAAAATCCCAATTTTCCAAGAAATAAAAATTCTGGAAAAAAATCATTTCACATTTTTGGTGGGCTATTTTGTTAAAAATGAATGCATTTTTACACAAAGTTTTTGCTGAACTAGTTTGTTCCAACAGAAAACATTTTAGAGAAAAAAATTCTGACCACTTCTGTGCCTTACACTTATAAGTGATAGTTATAGAGTTATAGGCTGTGCTTTCCCCAAATATATCATAGTTCCTTTAGGCTGCAGGGAGAACCTTATAGGGTTGCCTGTTTGGGGAAGGGTGGGAAGTTTAGGACTTTTCTATTGCATGTGCATACAAAGTACCTATAGAACATTTATGTAGGTAACTATGTGCACTGGAATATAAACACACACCTTAGCAAGAGAGCACCTGGGTATTACAAAGTAAAGTATATAAAGTTTCTGGGGAGCTGCCTCCTTTTTCAGAAGGAATGCAATTCAATGTAATTAAACAGAACCTTAATCTTAAATATACTGTGGCATATGAGAGACCCTGTTTATTTCACTGGAAACATTCACACCGAAAGGTGAACGCTATTTCTGTTCCAATGGGAGCCGCACACAAGTGGTCCATCCATCAGTAGGGAAGAACAAACACAGCCCTGGATAACAGGCTGGTTTATGCCTTCGAGTAACACGTATTCAAACTAAGGTTGCCAGTTTTGGTTGGCCAGATTCCTGGAGGTTTCGTCACACCACATACAGATTAATTTTAATTAAAGATTAATTCCTGTAGACTCCAAGACAATCCTGAAGGGTTGGCAACCTTAATTCGAGCACAAGGCCATGATGACAAATAGCCTGGATACAAAAAGGGAAAAAATTGTAATGGCCATTTTTTAAGACTAGGGTCAGCTTGATAGTTTGCTTAAATGTTACTGTAAATTTACAGAATAGTCAGAGGCGTTAGTTGCTTGTCAAGTCAGTATAGAACCAATGTACACTATGAATGCTGTGCTTTAAAGATTTCATTGCCTTTTGTGGGCTTATTTATAAATCCAGAGAATTATTTCCAACATTCACTATCTGTTGCAGCTATTTAAGCCTTGACAATCGTGTGCATTTATTGATACAAAGTACTGCATAGGGCACCTAGGGTAAATAGGCCACATATAAGAAATTCCAAAGTTCCTACAAACTGCTTTTTTAAGCAAGTTATGACAGGCTGTATGAAAAAAACTCTGGCAGGAGTCCATTCCTACATTATTCTGACATCTCAGTTGGTTTAATACATGGTTCCAAATGTTGTGTAGTTTTTGATCTGTGTGTTCTTGCTGAAAATTGATACAATGCAACCGAAGAACTGTATACTGGAAAAAAAGAAAACATGTCAAATTGTCAGATTATTTTTTCAGCATCTCAGAATAACAGTATGATTTAAGAGTTTTATACTTGTGCTTCATTCTGAGAAATATTTAAAGTTCATGCCTGTTCCCACTGAAGTCAAAGAGCGTTTGCCATTTACTTTGATGAATGAGCTTTCAATTAATAGTTATTACATTTTTAAAGCACTGTTCATTCAGAGGGGGTCTCAAAGAAATTTATGTGCTATGTACTATAAACAAATGAATCACTTCATGTACTATTAAGATGCAGCTGGGTCTGGAAAGGAACATAGCAGATTTTAACAGCACACAACAATGCTGTGTATTTTTGTATTATTTCAGGAGGCCCAACTTAGAGCCGGCCCTTAAGATGCAGCTGGGTCTGGAAAGGAACATAGCAGATTTTAACAGCACACAACAATGCTGTGTATTTTTGTATTATTTCAGGAGGCCCAACTGAATGTAGAGAACTGCAGGAATATAGCCAGAACTGTAGCCGGAATATAATTAGCTATATTTAAATTTTCCCAGGATTCCAGGCGGGACATCCTCCTCTTGAAGGAGGGTTATGGAATTTTGGGAGGATGATCAAGTTTCCCTAATAAAGCCCAAAATATTGCGTCTCTAACAGCTCACTTCCCTTTAATGCCAAGCATGCTCCTGGACTGATTGAAGCAGAAAATGTGTCACCTATGTTATTGAACAATACACCTACATTGTATGATTTCTTTATAGTTCTTTTTGACACCTAATCCCAGTGGTCGAGGGGAGGGGAAGGCATCTACACTGCATCTGTAGCTCAAAATAAGCTATCCAATTTGAGCTATACAAACCGCATCACTTATTTCAAGTGTGTTTCGAAATGGCTTGTTTCGAAAGCCTTCGATCCTCATGGAAGGAGGTTTACAGGGTTGTCAGAATAACAAGCCCATTATTTCAAAAGCAATTTCAGAATAATGGGCTTGTTTAAAAGATGCGGAATAGCGATTTGAGGATACCAGAAGTATCCTGAAATAGTGCCGCAGTGTGGATGTACCTAAGAGGTGATCTCATTGTCATTGTCTAGAATACAGATATGGGGAGTTAATGTTTCTAGGAGATTTAGTGATGGGGATCAGAGGACAGAAATACCAGTGTATGAGGTGAAACCGGAGAACAAAGGAGACTGCACATTTTACACAGACATTCTCTTGCAATGACACTGCAGAAGAAGTGTTGACTCCTCATTCCTCAGCTGCAAAACAATGTGCTGGGAAACAGCTTTGCAAGACCAAAGTAAAAGAGAAGACAGAGGCAAGTCTCATGACACATCCTGCAATAAATAGACCACTAGAATAAAATACAATGGGATACAAATCCTTCACTCACTGTAGGAAACAGGAATATAGAAATTGCCATTCTTGATCAAACTATGGTCCAAGAACCTGTCTTCAACATTCGCTTGCACCAGATGGTTCAAAACAAGGTACAAGAAACCCTGGAGTAGGCACATATGTGATTCTCTGCTCACCAAGGGAGGGAGTCCCTTTCCTAATAGGGATGTCAATGTGTAGTTGAATACATGGGCTGTTGGTGAAGTCAGGCCTGGGGGAGGCCGGAGCATGGGGAGGACAGCGGGCATGCACCCTGCCCCGGAGCAGCAAGGAGAGAGGAGAGCGCACAGCTCCAGCCTCCCCAGCCAGGAGCACGGGGAGGGTGGGCGCTGGGGTCAGCAACAATCTTGTCAACTGCACACACTGCCCCCGCCCTGTTGCCTCTGTATCAGAGGTAGCAAGATGTGGGGAGCGGGAGTAGTGCCAATGAGGAGCTGGCTTAAAAGCCAGCTCCCTGCAAGCACCAGATCCGCATGCCCCATTTCCACTCCCAAACTGCTGCCTCTAACAGAGAGGCAGCAGGGGAGACAGTGAGGCGGACAGGCAGGAGCCCATAAGCATGGGAAGCTGGTTTTAAAACAGGATCCCCATGTGTGCCGGCTCCCCAGACCTGCCTGCCCCACTCCTCCTAGCTGTGTCCTACAGAGGCAGCACTGGGGTGGGGGGGGGGGGCAGGCAGGAGCCAGAGCTGTGGGGGGAGCCAGCTTAAAAGCCTTTTCCCCCCAGCACCAGTTTCACGGTGCTACCTGCTCCTACTTCCGCTGCTGCCTCTATAAGAGGCAGCATTGCAGGGGGGCAGGAAGGGCAAGCAAGGCTACCACGAAGCATCCTCTGTCCATGGGGATCTAAGTCCCCCACGGACGGAGACTGCTCTGGCATCCCATGGAGCAGCCTCTGTCTGTGGTGAGCCTGGGCCTGCCGTGGACAAAGGCTGCTCTGTGACAGCAACACTTGTCCATCGGGGGTCTGAGCTCCCTGTCGACAGGGACTGCTGAAGATTTCAGAATAATGGGCTTGTTTAAAAGAGCTTGGACCCCACATGGACAGGAGCTTGGACCACTATCTAACATCCCTACTTCCTAAGCTGTAATATGAAAAGATTAATATAAGCACTGAATGAGAAGGTTTAATATCCCTTCCAAAAACTTACTTTTTAGTAATTGCACTGAATGATGAAACCCCTCACTGAATCTTACAAAGTATTTTCTTTTAAACACATTTGGATTTGTCATTAGGGTAACAACCAGTGTTCCCTGTAAGCTGGGTGCTTGTGCGGCCACTCAGGAGAGCTTCCAATGACTAGCAGAGCGCCCACAGCTAGGTATTGAGGTGCACATTCACACATGCCTTGGCGCATGTAAAAAGTCCACACATGGATGAAAAAAATTAAAACATTGGTGACAAGATGTCTGGTGTTGTTCGGATTGAAAAGGGATTGGGTAGTACCAGTCAGCACTACTGAGCAGGCCATTGACTGGTTGGTAACGCCACGCAGAGGGGTTGGCAGGCTCCCTCCTAGCCTCCGCACCATCCATCTCCCCTCTGGCTCTTACACCTAGAGACAGGCATGCCCTTGCTCCATGTGCCGTCTCTTCCATTCCCATTAGCTGGGAACCACGGTCACACATCCTAGCCCCACCCCAGAGCTTACATCCCCTCCTACACTCCAGTCCCTGACCAGCCCGCTGAAAGTGAGTGAGTGAGTGAGTGAGTGAGTGAGTGAGTGAGTGAGTGAGTGAGTGAGGAGGGCAAGCAAAGGTGGGGGGGGGGAATGGAGTGAACATGGACAGGGCATGGGCAGGCCCTTGGAGGGGGTAGAGCAAGTGTGTTCAGTTCTGTGAAAGTAGAAAGTTGGCAACCCTATTTTTGTCATCTTACCATTTCATTCAGGACATATTGAACTAGCTGCAGGTGTGTTACTTCTGTAACAGTGCAAGAAATACATGTGCAAGAGAAACATTAAATGCACTGGATCCCCATATTTAGCACTCAGCATTTTATTTCTTAGCTATTTGGGGAAATTCAAGTGTGATACACTTTTAAATATATTAGGAGTGTATGCCGGTAGAGACCTCTGAATACTACAAAGTAAAAGCATATTTTATGCATAGTAAGAGCTCACAGATGTATCACATTCTTCTCCTTATTTTTATGTACATAGTACTAAAAGCATGCTATGTGCTTTCCAGACATGATCTTTGTCCCCAAAGAACTTGCAGTCAGAAACAAGATGTAGGAATATCTTGGAAGATATATGGAATATACTCATATATATGGATATATGTGGAATATACCTTCCAATATATATGGAATTTTTCAAGGAACAAGTGAAAGGTCAGTGTAGTTCAGTATTTGTTATTTAGAAATGTATTTTTAGCTATTTTGTTTCCATTTTCTTTCTTAATATTTCTTTAAAGGGGAATAGTTGGGTTTATTAGGCATCCAAAGAGTAAGAATTTTAAAGTAGGGCTTATAATGATAGATCATGGCATGCATTCTGGATAAGCTGACTAACACTGTCAAATTGTTTAAAGTGACAGACTTTTTTCTTTTCGGGACAATGTGCTTTTATGCCTTTCCAAGTACTCATATATTTAAAGCTAGCTGAAATACTGGAGTTTTGCATAACATTTTCAGTCAGTCATTTATTTTATCCTAGCTTTTTTAACCATTTCCTGTTTGCATACTGAAAACCTTAACATTAAATAGGGCCTGATCCTGAAAACCTTTATTTACACTGGTACTCCAACGAGCAATGAATATAATGAATATAATGAATATAATGAAGATAATGGGACATGAACAATCCTCCCTAGCCATGCAAGTTAGGGTTTGCAGGATCATGCCAAATCCAGCGATAGATTCAAAGAGGAGATTCAGATTAGAAAGAGAAGGGGACAAGTAAAGCTATGAACCTGTCAAGAGCTAGATGATGTTCTCAACAGAGAAAGACTTAATTCAATAAGACACTTGTTCAAAGATTATTCTACTGGATATGTTGAGCTACATTGAAAAAAAAACAAAAGTCCATTTCTACTGTGCATATATACCAAATCAAACAGGTCCATTAAATTATTAGTAAGATAGACAGACATAAGCCTTGCTTATCCACCCTTTGTTTACAGAAAACTTGCAGAGGCTTTGTACAGCTAAGAAAATAGTATCTAAACATCTACCCTCTTCATTCAGATCCTTCCTTGATATAAACATCTTTCATGCAGCTGATCTACGACTAAGTCGACCAACAAACTTCAATTAAATAGATAAATAAAAGTATTTACAACTATACTACTTTGTAATAAATCCATCTTCTGTCACCTGGGGTCCAATCCAACTCCCACTGAAGTCAATAGAATTAAACTGGGTTCTGTGTGTGTTACATGGCTAAACTGTTCTACTGAACTGTTCAGTAGGGACTAAGGCTCCCTTGGTGCAAGCTCTTACTCAGGCAAATAAACTTTCTTTACATAAGGCTACTCACTGGGCCAAATTCTCCCTTCATCAATGAAAAATTTGGAAACCAGAATTCCACAGGTATAAATGAAACACAAATTAAGACCCATTGACTTCTATAGAGCTATCCCCACAAGTAAGGACCAGGATCCATATCTGTCTGTTTTGTACAGCAGTGGTTCCCGACATTTTTTATACCAGGGACTGGCAAACCCATTCACAAACTTTTGGTGGACCAGTAACATTTTATTTGCATATTCATTATACAATATTAGCCCCATCCCAGAGCACCCTAGTGACAGCCCTGCTCCCATAGTCCCCCCACTACTAGCCCTCCTCAGTACCAGCTCCCCACCCAGGACACTCCAGTGCCCCCCATTGTCAGGCCCTCAACTCTTAGAGCTCCTAGTACTAGCCCTGCCCCCAGAGCCCACCAGTATTAGCTTTGCCCCCAGAGCCTCCCAGTGCCAGCTCCCCACCTCTTAGAGCCCCCCACCCCCAGAGCCTCCCAACACTAGAACTGCCCCTGGAGACCCCAGTGCCTGCCCCACCCCCCTCACGTAGCCCTATGCTCCCTCCCAGCTGCCAGCTGAGTGCCGCTGCCCAGGTTGCAGCTGCTCTAAAGCTGCCCTCTCGCCACACAGCAAAACGCTCTTCCGTGTCCAGGAAGAGACATACACTCCCTCTGCCCAGCACTGGTTGGCTGAGAGGCAGGGCAGGACGTGCCTCTCCCAACAGCTGCGGCAGGAGCAATGTACCCCAGCCCTGGCCCTCAGACCTGCCACAGCCTGGCAGCTAGAGGTCCACTGCCCAGCAGCAGGCTGAAGACTGATGGTTGGGAACTGCTGTTGTACAGCACTAATAAATAATTATATAATTAACAAATCATTTCCCCCTCTATTTTCTATACTATAATGTTGTTATTATGGAAGGTTTCACAGACAGTAAGACCATTACCTAGCTGCTTTTATGCTTATATTCTAGTCAGGCACTTTGGTTCGAGGCAAAATTTTCCATCTGATGTCTGAAATCCTATTGAGCTGTTTCTCACACCTATTCTTAATGTGTTTTCTAATTACCTTAATAATGTGTGTTAATGTTCTCTTACTAGTTGATGGCGCAAGGAAGACTTCATGCCAGATTTGTGTCATTCCATTACATTGTCACAGGAACAAATTTATACCATTATAAATAAAAGATACTACAGGCCAAAAGAGGTGGAGTTTGGGCCCTGGTCTATACTAGGGAGTTATTTTGAAATAATTTATTTCAAAAATAAAAAGCAGAGCGTCCATACTACCAAGCCCATTATTTCAAAATAAGGAGCTGGTTATTTGGAAATAATAACTCGTGGTTTCCATGAGGGATAATGCTCATTTCAAAATAGTTATTTTGAAACAGCGGTAGTGTAGATGCTACACTGCTGCTATTTTGAAATAACTACTCCCCAGAGTAAATCAAACTAATTCCTGGGGCTGTAAATCGAGGTAGCGCATCCACATTAAGGGAGCCTGTCTCAGACTAATGTTGAGGCTTCGCTGTAGTATGGACACACTATTTCAAAATAGCTAGAATAAGTTATTTTGAAATAATTTCCTAGTGACATTCCCTGATTGTGTGAGTGGGAAGCAGCAAAGATTTCACAGATAATATAGGTCAAAAAACTGTGGTTGGACAGATGTGTCACTTTGCTGTTCTCCTCCAGTCTTACGTCTTCAGTGACATGAACAAAGGGGCCAATTCTCCATTTCAGCCCAGCCTGTTTACACTGGATTGGTGACCAAGAGGATGCTAAAGGCCTAACGTGTGTTGGGGAACAAATATTCAAAGTCAGGAACAGAGAGAACTGGACCCAGAGATAACTTCTGCCATACCCTGAATTCTTTGTTTCTTTGGCTGTTAAATCTAGGGTGTTTCCTGGGTAATGTTTTTAAAGGGAAGCACCTAAAAAAGGCAGAGTGAAGTGAAAGTACCTGTCTGCATAACTAAGATATGAAGAATATCTGTCCCAGAGTGCTGTGCCACATAGGGGAGGCCGAACCATTTAAGGGGTTCTAGGCCTGCATTGGAATGCTAATGTCATTTTTTCTATGTAGCCAGAATCAGAACTGGATAATGTCACAGGTGAGGTAAGTTTGACTTGTGCCTCACACACCTAATAGGAAAGGATGCTACATACATCCTGAAATACATAGTGAATGCCCACTTTTGCATGAGTTTATATAGGGATGAAGGGAGGGCCCTTACATAATATCTAAACATTCTGTGACTTCCTGTTGCAGTCAGTGGCTAACACCGGCTTCCTTTTAGGTCACTACAATCACTGCCTTTTGGTTTTGCTCCTTCACAATTTTTTCATCCTTTCCTCATTTTCAAAGGGCTCCTCTGTTTTTCTCTGCACTTTGACCCACAAGAACTCCCAGGTCTTATGTCAGTGATCTTCATTCCCACCCGCTACTCACATTCCTCCTTTATGACAACAAGTTAAGTAATTCATGTTGACAGTCCGAAGTGTCATCATTGGGCTTTACAGTGGATACTCCAATCAGATTAATGAGGGACATGTAGTTCATCCCTCTGAGTCAATGTTTTGAGCTGTCTGCATATTTAGGTAGTCATCATTGAACTGGTTATGCTCAGTGCACATTCAGAAGTTTATTTCTTGCCGCCACACGAGGCCTAGGAGCAGGCTTCATTTATATTGAAATTAAAGCTTACATTCCGGAGACTCTGAATGTGTTAAATGGGCCATGACTATATTACAGGGGCCAGATCCAGCCCACAGACCGACCATATGTTTGACATCCTTTCGTGTCAGCCACTGCATTGTAGTTAAGCCTCTTTTTATTGGCTGTCCCAGATATAGCTTGGCCATCTCTGTATTTCAAATAACAATAGGCAAGCTCTGTTCAGGTATGTCTATACTTCAATGTTATTTTCAGATGATAATAATAATAATATATGCAGATATAGCTATCTCATAGAGCTAGACAGGACCTTGAGGGGTCATTGAGTCCAATCCCCTGCCCTCAAGGCAGGATGCAGTACCATCCCTGACAGATTTTCCCCAGATTCCTAAATGTTCCCCTCAAGGATTGAGCTCACAACCCTAGGTGTAGCAAGCCAATAGTCAAACCACTGAGCTATCCCTGCCTTAGTACTCCCAGAATAGTGATAGAAATGTAGCCGTGTTAGTCTGGTGTAGCTGAAACAAAATACAGGACTATGTAGCACTTTAAAGACTAACAAGAGTCTTTAAAGTGCTACATAGTCCTGTATTTTGTTTTAGTACTCCCAGGGCTATCTTGAAATAGTTACCCCACGTCCTTTGAACGCATCCGCCATTGCGAAATATAGTGGATGCCCTATTTTGGCATCCCTGTAAACCTCGTTACACAAGGAATAAGGGAGGTCTTGAAATAGTGTTTCATTTCAAAATTTGGCGCTTTGTAGACATGCCAAATTTTGCAATAGCCTATTTCAAAAAAGAATCAAAATAAGATACACAATTTGCATAGCGCAAATTGCATATCTTATTTCGAGCTAAGGGTGCAGTGTAGATGCAACCTTCCACAGTACTTAGGATGTTGTAGCCGAGCAGGTGGCACATCCAAAGGAGGTGCACCTGCAGGAATAGCTCATAGGGACTCAGAGAATGGGATCCACCCTCCACTTGGACACAGTGTAACCCTGATGTCCTTGAACAATCACTTTTCCAGGACTGGCCTCTCAGTACCCACTGGAATCTACATAATCATGGACCCACTGAGCTTCCCCTTTTTCCTCCCCTGCCGTGGCCTATGCACAGCAGGCATAAAAACAACCTCCACTGCTCAAAAGATCTACCAAATCCTCTGTGCTCCTACTCTGCAACTACATAGAGCCACACTATGTAGCAGAACTGTACAAGGACTGCCTTTATGTCTTCTAATTGAAACTGCCACCATCAGCTGATACAATCCCTAAAGAATTTTGGACAAATGACTGTTGTTAAACATGGTTATTCCAATTAGCTCATTTAGGATAAAAAAATAAAAGAAAACTTTTCCAGAAAAATTCTCTAAAATTCCCTTTCGTTTTGTTATTTGGATTTTGTTTCTTCCCCACCCCAAGTTAATAAATAAACACACACTGGGTGTGATTCTGTCCCCTTGAGATCAATGAGAGAAAGATCAGGGTCAGTATGGTTTGCTTACAAATTTAATGAAAGCTACAATATCCAAGAAAATTTATCTTTTCATTCATTTATTATTAATGTTTATTATTCCAGAAGAATAGTTAGATTAAATACTAAACAAGGGTATGTCTACACTACCCCGCTAGTTCGAGCTAGCGGGGTAATGTAGGCATACTGCACTTGCAAATGAAGCCCGGGATTTGAATTTCCCGGGCTTCATTTGCATAAGTGGGGCGCCGCCATTTTTAAAACCCCGCTCGTTCGAACCCCGTGCAGCGCGGCTACACGGGGCATGAACTAGGTAGTTTGAACTAGGCTTCCTAGTTCGAACTACCGTTACTCCTCATTCCACGAGGAGTAACGGTAGTTCAAACTAGGAAGCCTAGTTCAAACTACCTAGTTCATGCCCCGTGTAGCTGCGCTGCACGGGGTTCGAACCAGCGGGGTTTTAAAAATGGCGGCGCCCCGCTTATGCAAATGAAGCCCGGGAAATTCAAATCCCGGGCTTCATTTGCAAGTGCGGTATGCCTACATTACCCTCCTAGTTCGAACTAGGAGGGTAGTGTAGACATACCCCCTGTCAAGAACTTTCAAACACTTCATATAATTTCCCTGAGCTATTAAACCTGGGAGTTTACAGAGCAAAAACCTAGTCCTGCTACCTTGGATTTAAATTAAAGCAGGATTAGTGCCTGGGTTAAATATTGCTAGCTTTCAAAAATACCCATGGAACATCACATTCAGTGTGGAAAATGGTTGTAAAAACATTGGGAATGCTTTGGAAATTTTTTCTGTGTAAAATGTTGAGAATTGTATTCTAAGCGGTTTTGGCACCCCAGATTTCACTTTTTGGCGAAATCCAGCAAGACATGACCTGTTTTTGTTGTGGGAGGACCATGATGCGTGAAAAGAGATGCAAAGGTACTACACAATGTTTTGCTGAAATAGGTAGATCATGGAGAAAAGTGATGATTTTCAATAGGAAATCATTCTCAATTTGGAAGAGTTTTAGCCAAAAAAGTCTAGGTCTACACTACAGAGTTTTTGCTCAAAAACAGCTGTTTTTGTGCAAAAACTTTCAGAGCATCCACACCTCAGCGCATTTTTGCACAAGTAAAATAAAAGAACAGAGGGGTTTTTCTGGTGTAAGTATTCCTCCTTCTATAAGGAATAACTCCTTTTTGTGCAAGAACTCTTGTGCAAAAAGGTGTGTGTAGATGGGGAACAGGTGGTTTTTTTGTGCAAAAAGAGACAATTGAAAAAAAGCACAGGTGCCCCAGTGGCCATTCTGTAAATAGCAATCAGAGTTAATTTAGACAGAGAGAGCGTCCATGCAGTATGGACGCTCTCTTGCGCAAAAGCGCATCGCTTTTTTGATGCGCTTTTGCAGTGTGGATGCACTCTCGTGCAAGAAATTTTTGAGGAAGATCTCTTTCACAAAAAGCTTCTTGTGCAAGAAGCCTGTAGTGTAGACATAGCCAAAAAGACCTAATTTTTAGGCCCCAGTCCTGTATACCCTTGTGCATGTTCCTTAATCAATTTGAGGTCAATGGGGCTATTCACAGTACTAGGATTAAGCATGTGTTTAAGTGTCTGCAGAATGGGGTTTTAGTTTGTAACAAAGTACAAAACAATTAAAGTGTCAAAACTTTTGATCTTTTGCATCTTTCTATAAAATATTGACACCCCCCCCCCCTGGCTTTTTTGCCCATGTAAATTTAGAAAAAAAATTGTCTTTGGGTTCTCCTACCAAAATTATTGCAAAACTCCTGTTGATTGCAGTGGTAAGATAATCACGTTTAATGGGTGAAGCTCTCTCTGTTGCACAAGATTCTGACCTCTTTTAGGTCAGTAGAAATGTTGAGTAGCAGCCAATGTGAAATCACTCCATAACTACACATTCACAGCAGCGCAGATAGCAGCAGAATGATTTGCTAATGCATATTGTTTAAAAGGTTGCTATATAATTGCACTGAGGTGCTGGGGGGCATGAAGTCATCTGTTTGCATAGTTTGTAAGTACATGCTGATGTTTGAAGAAAAGAACTAAGCCAATCAATTAAAAAAACCCTTTGAAGATTTGTTTTCAAAATACAGAATAATTTTATAAATTACTAGAAGACTTACCTGGCATTGCCCAAGTCTTGTTCAAGGGTGGCGGGTCCTCGGGGCTGCCCACAGCAGCAAAAGTGGCGCTGCCAGGGGCTTCTCATGGCATTCAAGGCTGCTCTGCTCTGCTGGGGTAGCTCCCCTGGGCCATGTGCCAATGCTGCAGCTGATCAGCTGGTGGCAGCTCCCTGGCGCCAGCAGGCAGGGATTGCTGGGACTACTCTGCACATTCAGGTGGCCCTACACACTCTTGTAGGCTTGTGTGCCTGGGGCCGCTGCAGGGCTTTTCCCTGCCCCCTACCGCATGTGCTGCCATCAGCCAGAAGAGGGCTCCCTGCTGCCAGACTTGCTGCAGAGGGGAGACCCAGCCTCTGCAGCTCCACTCTGGCCCAGGGAAGCCTTTGAGTTTCTGTAAGCTGCAGAGAGAGGGGGGAGTCAGGGAAGCCCCAGACCCCTAGCAGGGCCCATGGGAGAAGCAGGGATGGAGGGAAGCCCCTGGCTGGACCTGCGTGGTGGGGAGAGAGAGAGAAGGTACCTAGACCCCGCAGAAGCCAGGAGGGGCCCTCAGTTGTAGAGTGTCCTTGAATTTGTAAGGACGGTCCTGCTTGTAGAGCCTGGAGGCCAGGATGGCAGAAGGGACCCTGTCCAGCACTAGGACGGGAACCTTACCCGTGGATAGTGTTCTGGCCAGTAACATGCAGAGCCCCTCCCCCAGTTGGCTACTGTCTTACTGGTGCAGCCACTCTCCTGTTACTCAGCAGTATGACTGTCCCTTCTAGCAGCCCCTACCTTTGTGTCATGGAAAACAATCCCATTTCAGAGACATCCCATTTTCCTGGCACAACTTGCTTTAAGTTAAGATAAGAAGAAGCTGCCTACCAAATTTGATGGTTCTAGCTCTTACCGTTTAGGAGGAGTTATTGAACAAACAGACAGATGTATAGATGCACATTTTTAAAATATATGGATAAATAAAGTGGTGCCTGCTTATGAAATTCATCTATTGGCAACAAAAGAAACCATACTGTCTGCATTAGAGAATCATAGAAATATAGGTCTCAACGGAAACTCAAGAAGTCACCAAATCAAGCTCTCTGCAATGAAACAGGACCAAGTAAACCCTGATCATTGCTGATAGATGTCTGTCCAATTTGTTCTTAAAAACCTTTAACAGTAGGGATTCCACAGTCTCTCTTAGAAGCCTATTCCAGGGCTTAACTACCTTCACAATTAGAAAGAAATTCCTGTTATCCAACCACTAACTCCCTTGATGCAGATTAAACACATTCCTTAATATCCTCTCGATAGCGAATGTGGGAAACAGTTGATCACAGACATGTTTAGAACAGCTCTTCACGTATCTGAAGACTTACCAGGTCCTGCTCAGTCTTCTTTTCTCAGTACTAAATACCTGTAGGCCATATTTGTTTCTCTCCCCTGCGCCCCCCTCCCTCCCCCTCCACACACCTTTTTAACCTTTTCCTCATAGGTCAGGTTTTCTAAATCTGATATACATTTTTATTACTCTCCTCTAACCTCTCTCCACTTTGTTCACATCTTTCCTAAACTGTAGAGCCCAGAACTGGACTCAGTACTGCAGCTGAGTCCTTACCCATGATGAGTAGGTGGGACAGTTACCTCCCACTACTTACACATGACACTCCTGTTAATACAGCCCATAACTATATTAGCTTTTTTCATAGCTGCATCACATTAATGACTCATTAAGTATATGATGTATTATAACCCCCCAGATCCTTTCCTGCCAGTACTACCACTTAGCAATTATTCCCTATTTTGTAGCTGCACATTTGATTTTCCTTTCTTAATGTGGTACTTTGCACTTTCACTGAACCTAATCCTCCTGAATTCAGACCAGTTCTTCAATTTGTGAAGGTTGAATTCTAATTCTATTCTCCAAAGTGCTTGGAATGACTCCAAGCTTGGGATCTACAAATTTTATAAGCACACTCTGCATTTCATTATCCAATTCATTAATGAAGTACTGGACCCAAGACTGACCCCTGTGGGATCCAAATAGAGGACTACTCTGAATATGGTCTTTCAACCAGTGGTACACCCAGCCTATAATATTTTCATCTAAACCACATTTCCCTAGTTTGCTTATGAAAATGTCAGGTGGGGCTTACAGAATCCAGGTATATCAAATGTGTTGTTCCTCCCCCACCCATCCATAAGTCTAGTAATTGTTAAGGAAGACGATTAGATTGGTTTGGCATGAGGTGTTCTTGAAATCTATGCTGTCTATACCTTATAATTCTGTTATTCTCTTCACTGTTTTCAAATTCATTGTTAAGTATCCTTCCAGATATCAAAGTTAGCGTGAATGGTCTATAATCCCCCTGGTCTCCTTGTTCCTCTTTTTGAAGATACGTTGGTCTTTTTTCCAGCCCTCTGAGACTTCACCCATCGTCCATGATTTCTCAGAGATAATTGCTAACAGTTCAGAGATTGCTTCAACTAACTCCTTAAGTACCATATGGTGAATTTCTTTAGGCTTTGCCAACTTTTTGAATACATCTAATGTTTATAAATATACAGATTGAACTGCTCTAGTCCTGAACCATCCATGGTCTGGCATGACCTTAGTTAGCTGGATGTGCACTTATCATGGGAGTGGCTAAGTTTCAAGTGGTCCCATAAAGTTTGTTTACAGCCACCAGTCCTGGCTCTCAGTGTTCTGTGCTGTTATTTAGCTCTAATTTACCCTTAAATGTCTTCTAAGAACCCCGTAAGCAGTGGAAGGGTTGGGAATGCTGCTAGACAATACTGGCCTCCCTTGGTCCGGCAAATTTTCTGATTCGGCACCCGTCTTGTCCTGTGGGTGCCAAACTAGAGATATTCAATCTGGATAACCTCCTTTTTCCCTATTTTGGCTTTTGTTTTGCCCTCCTCCCACCTTGTTAATATTCATTGTTTTACGTATCTGGCACCATTAACCTTTTTAATGAAAACTGAAGCAAAATAGCCATTAAACAACTCAGCCTTCTTGATGTTGCCAGTTATTATTTCTCTTTTTCCACTAAATAGAAGACCTACACTTTCCTTCATCTCTTCTAATGTATTTAAATCATTTTCTTTTATTTTCTTTTTCAATTCCTTGCTCGTGTAATTCATTTATGCCTTAGCTTTGCAGGCTGCAGCCCCACATGTTTCCACTACCTTTTGTATTCTCCTTAGCAATTGTTCATGTTTCCATTTTTGTTTGGATTCCTTTTTTATTTTGAGGTCCATACAGGGGTCCTGATGAAGCCCAGCTGGTCATGACCATGGTTTCTGGTTGGGCCTTTAACACTTGTCTTCTTGAGAAATTGCCAGCTATCCTGAACTTTTCCCCTTAGATTGTCTTCCCATAGGATCTTACCTACCAATCTTCTGGTAAGATTTCAATAATAAATATTAGTTAAAATAAGCAAAAATTATAGGTTTACAAAATTAAACAGGTCAGGCTGGGGATATGGCTAAAATAGTCTTCCGAAGAGTCCTCCACAGTCTTACGGACCACTGAAGAAAATTTTGAATTTATACCACAAGAACAGACAGGCAGTATCGTTAAGTCTTTGGTAACGTTTTTTACCAGATTTTTTTTTCTTATTCAAGGTATTTCTCAGAAAACTGCAAATTATGTTACATCCTCAAGGAAAATATCAATAAGCTGGAAGAAACAGAAGAAGTATTTGTGAACAAAAGGAGGTTCAGGGTCATTCTAGATGTCAGATGTAGCTGTAAAATTTGGTTGAAAGTATTCAAATCAAGTTGCTGGCTTTCTATTCCCTGTGTTCCAGGAAAAGAGCATTCTTTGGCAGACAGTTCATTCAGAGGTTTCAGTTTATGGGAAAGAGGCTTGCCTCAAAGAGGTTTATTTTTCTTATTTGACCAAAGTTTGGTGTTTTCCATCATTAGGCCTTTTTCCTCTCTGAAAAAAAATTATAAAGGTTATAAGAGGTTTGTTTCCATCCAGATAACAGAGCTCCAAGGCTTTCCTACAAATGCACTCTTTCCAAAGCAAGGATCATATAAGTGTCAAAAGATAAAATCAATTCCTAACAGCTGTTTATAGGCTCCAGATACTTATTCAGACCACTGTAGAACTAAGGCACCTCACATACATGAATGACTGTTTTAGCTCAACACCCCTATAAGATAGGACAGCATTGTCATCCCCATTTTACAGATGGGGAATAGAAGCACAGTTAAATGTAGTTGTGTGAGGTCAAAGGCTGCAGCAGAACAAGAAAATGAATCCAGATCTCCTAAGCACCAATCCAGTGCTTTTACCTCTGACAATGAGACCAACAGCCACCAATGCACATGGTGGGGGGCAGCTCCACATTCTGGAAAGAGCAGGGATAAGGGTAGTCAGCCCTTTGCACACACCCTCAGCTCTGAGAGCCACATGGAGCGGCGTTCCTGTGCCAGTTCAAAGGGGACAGGGATCAGGCCACCTCCACTGCTGCAGTAGTAACAGCAGCGGCCGGGAGCTCCACACCCCTTTGAATCTCATTTTTATTTTTCATTTGTTTCTCATTTGTATACAGCCCCTGGCTGATTTTTCTGTGGTTCAATGGCCCCTGACCTAAAAAAGGTTCCCCACCCCTGATTTATGGCACACACCATCTCTGGAGTCACACAAACGTGTACACCCATATGTCTTCATCTACCAAATGGATTTCAGTAAAACACAGGTCTTTGGAGAGGGCTCTTTCAAAGAGGGAAGGGAAATAAAAGTGTATGTAGTAAATTGCCTTCAAGCTTAGCTGCAAAGTGCTAGGCATACTCAATTCTCAAGAACCATTCAGCATTCCACAGGACTTAAAAGGCAATGTGAGATGATGCACTAATAGGTGACATAGGTGCTGACTCAATGGAAGCTCCAGGGCTGGAGCACCCACAGGAGAAAATTAGCAAATGCCAGTTGTGTAGCAAAAGATTAGCAATTTTTCACAGCTGCAAGCTGTCTGAAGTACAGCAAATTTCTTAATTAGGATATTTATTGCCAGTCAGGCATGTACTATAGGAAACTAGCTGGAATCCAGTGCACTGGGAGTGATTCAATTGCTCTAAAAAGGCAAATGGTAAAAACCAAAAAAGCAAATCGAAGGAACATTTGTGGTTTTGGACTCCACAGCAGAACAAGGAAGAAGGAGGAGTGAAATGAAAGATGGTAGGGCAAGGAATTTAAACCAGTAAAGCATCAGTTCATACATTTAAAGACAACATTGTATGCCTAGGCCTTTACCAAAAAAATCCAGAGGCAAATGCATCCCAAACTGGAAACTGACAATCATTTGAATGATGCGGGCATTTCATTTTGTTTACCTTTGCCTCCGCATGGGGTTGCCAGATTCCACTTAATTTTTTTCCTACCAGTATTACAAAAGTGACAACGCAAGAGACCATGAAGCAAGGTGCGTGCCTCATCTCGCGCTCTTCATTTTTACTGTCAAAGAAGCGTCACTGATTTACAATAGCTCAGGCTCTCACTGATCATGTTTTCAGCGTTTTTTAAAAGGAACAGAGCAACTGAGTTTCTCTACCCAGAGACAGACCAACAATGCCGGCTTTGAAAAACTGAGCCGAGATTTCATCATTTCATTTTCTAAGTGGAATTTCCTTGGTGAAAATTGCTTTGATGGCAGATATTTAATTCGGGGCTCTTTTTGGCTATAATGTTAAGTTTGCAAGTATTGCATACAATATGTTCATTGTATAAGAAACCATTGATGCTAGTCCAGTTCTGCAGGTACTTCACAAACATTTACCATTCATTTCCAAGAGGTTTTCTGCAGTTGGAGTGCAAATGTGCCTCAGATGGCTAGTGGCAAAGCACAAATATTTTTAATTGTCATGATGGATGATCCTAATTAAAATAAATAAAACCAATCTAAGCAGGTACAAGACTCCTCATTATGTGAATAATTTCAGACTTTACTTTTAAAAATAAATATAATATGGTTGAGCTACCTTTATTGATGAATATTTAACACCACTATAACATTTTATATTTTGACTATTCACTTTTCATGCAATGCCAACATTGCAAAATTTTTTGTTTGGGGGAAGGGGATATGCTTCAACATGATACTAATAAGCCTACATTATTTAATCTCAATATTACAGGTAAGATAATGTGTCATTACCCTCCCTCTTGCATCTTTTCATGAAATTTGCTCAGGTACATTTTCCATCATCTTCCATCCCTACAAAATCAAAGCAATCAAAGCATAGAGAGGTTCTATTTTGTATCCATGGAGCATTTAAGACCCTCCATTGGGATTCACCTAAGACCCTTATAAAGTCAATGGGAGTGGTGAATGTACAGGAATGAAGGCTCTATTTTGCAAGTGTTACTTTGAGCCTATGTAATAAATACCCTTGCATGCAAAGCAAGCATTCACTTAACAGTGTTTTACATAGACAAATGAGGGCTATGCATGTACATATTTCATGGGTTGTTGCTAAGACGACTGGACTGAAATGTCTGAGGCTTAATCCTGTCAGATGTCAACTGCCCTTAGCTCCCATTGACTTTACTGGGAGTTGAAGATATTCAAGATCTTGGAGAATTGGATCTTTACCCTTTGTGGCGGAAACATAGAATCACAGACCACTACAACTGGAAGGGACCTCAAGAGGACATCAAGTCCAGTCCCCGGCCCTCACAAAAAGACCCAGTATTGTGAAAATGCCTAAAGCAGGGTTCTCAAACATCATTGCACTGCCACTCCCTTTAACAAAAATTAATACTAAACCCCGGGGAAAGGGATTGAAGTCCCCCGGCCGCAAGCAGGGGGGCCACAGCTAAACCCCAAGCCCTGCTGACAATGTTTGAGGGCTTCAGCCCTCAGTGGTGGGGCTCAGGCTTTGGCTTCATCCTTGAGTCCCAGTAAGTTTAATGCCAGTTCTGGGGTTGTGACCCCTTTGGGGTCTTGACCCAGAGTTTGAAAACTGCTGACCTAAAGGATTTGGATCTCCACCCATTCATTTTAAGGTAGAATCATAGAATCTTAGAGCTGGAAGAGATCTCAGGAGGGTCATCAAGTCCAGCCCCCCGCCCAAAGCAGGACTAACCCCAACTAAATCAACCCAGCCAGGGCTTTGTCAAGCTGGGACTTAAAACCTCTAGAGATGGAGATTCCACCACCTCCCTAGGTAACCCATTCCAGTGCTTCATCACCTTCCTAGTGAAATAGTTTTTCCTAATATCCAACCTAGACCTCCCCACTGTAACTTGAAACAATTACTCCTTGTTCTGCCATCCGTCACTACTATGAACAGCCTTTCTCCAGCCTCTTTGGAACCTCCCTTCAGGAAGTTGAAGGCTGCTGTCAAATCCCCCCTCACTCTTCTCTTCTGCAGACTAAACAAACCCAAATCCCTCAGCCTCTCCTCATAGGTCATATGCTCCAGCCCCCTAATAATTTTGGTCACCCTCCACTGGACCTTCTCCAATGCATCCACATCCTTTCTATAGTGGGGGTTCCAGAACTGGACGCAATATTCGAGATGTGGCCCCACCAGAGCCGAATGAAGGGGAATAATCACTTCTCTGGATCTGCTGGCAATGCTCCTCTTAATGCAACCTAATATGCCATTAGCCTTCTTGGCTACATGGGCACACTGTTGACTCATATCCAGCTTCTCGTCCACTGTAATCCCCAGGTCCTTTTCTGCAACTGCTACTTAGTCATTCGGTCTCCAGCCTATAACAATACTTGGGATTCTTCTGTCCCAAGTGCAGGACTCTATACTTGTCCTTGTTGAACCTTATCATATGCTGAACCTTATCAGATTTCTTTTGGTTCAATCCTCCAATTTGTGTAGGTCACTCTGGACTCTGTCCCTGCCCTCCATCTTATCTACCTTTCCCCTTAGCTTAGTGTCATCTGCAAACTTGCTGAGAGTGCAATCCATCCCCTCATCCAAGTCATTAATAAAGATGTTAAACAAAACTAGTCCTAGAACCGATCCTTGGGGCACTCCACTAGAAACTGACCACAGACTAGACATCGAGCCAGTGATCACTACCCACTGGGCCTGACCTTCTAGCCAGCTTTCTATCCATCTTACCGTCCATTTATCCAATCCATATTCCCTTAACTTGCTGGTAAGAATATTGTGGAAGACCGTATCAAAAGCTTTGCTAAAGTAAAGGTATATTCCACGACCACCACCCCCAAAAGAAAAAGACAGGTGGTGGTGGTCAGGGACTCCCTCCTAAGAGGGACCGAGTCATCCATCTGCCGTCCAGACCTGGAATCTCAAGAGGTGTGCTGCTTACTGGGAGCTCACATTCAGGATGTGACTGAGAGTCTTACAAAACTCATCAAACCTTCGGATCGCTACCCCTTCCTGCTTCTCAATGTGGAAACTAATGATATGGCCAAGAATGAGCGGGTCACTACGGATTATGTAGCGCTGGAAAGAAGGATCAAAGAATTCGAAGCACAAGTGGTGTTCTCATCCATCCTCCCTGTTGAAGGGAAAGGTCTGGGTAGGGATTGTCAAACTGAAGAATTGAATGCATAGTTGTGCAGGCGGTGTCAGAGAGAGGGCTTTGGTTTGTTAGGAAGAGATGGGATCTACCTAACCAAGGGTATGTCTACACTACCCGGCTAGTTCGCACTAGCGTTCCACGAGGCGTACAGATAGTTCAGAATGGCTTGCTAGTTCGAACTATCTAGCCCGTGCCGCGTGTAGCCGCGCGGCACGGGGTTCGAACAAGCCGGCATTTAAAAATGGCGCCGGCCGTCTTATGCAAATGAAGCCCGGGAAATTCAAATCCCGGGCTTCATTTGCACATTCGGTATGCATACATTACCCCGCTAGTTCGCACTAGCGGGGTAGTGTAGACATACCCCAAGAGAGGAAGGAGCATCTTCATAAGCAGGCTTGCAAATCTAGCAAGAAGGGCTTTAAACTAGGTTCGTTGGGGGGCGGTGACCAAAGCCCTGAGGTGAGTGGGAAAGTTGGATACCAGGAAGAAATGCAAAGAGGAACGAGAAACAAAAGAGGACCCCTGATTCGAATGGAGAAGTTAGGACGACCAACTGATTATCTAAGGTGTTTGTTACCCAGGCTTTTTGTATTTGTGTACAAACAGGAAGAATTAGGGGTCCTGGACCAATCCAAGAACTATGATTTGATTGGGATAACAGAGACTTGGTGGGATGACTCGCATGACTGGAGCACTGTCATGGAAGGGTATAAACTGTGCAGGAAGAACAGGTGGGGGAGAAAAGGAACAGGAGTTGCACTGTATGTAAGAAAGCACTATGATTGCTCAGAACTCCAGTATATAGAGGGAGAAAAGCCTGTTGAGAGTCTATGGGTCAAGTTTAGAAGTGTAAGCAACAGCAGTGATGTTGTGGTTGGTGTCTGCTACAGGCCGCCGAATCAGGTGGATGAGGTAGATGAGGCTTTCTTCAGACAACTGAGAGAAGCTTCCAGACCGCAGGCCCTGGTTCTCATGGGGGACTTTGATCACCCTGACATCTGTTGGGAGACCAATACAGCAGTACACAGACAATCCAGGACGTTTTTGGAAAATGTTGGGGATAACTTCTTGGTACAAGTGCTGAAGAAACTGAAATGGGGCCATGCGCAGCTTGACCTGCTGCTCACAAACAGGGGGGAATTAGTAGGGGAAGTAGAGGTGGGTGACAAACTAGGAAGCAGTGAATATGAGATGGTAGATTTCAGGATCCTGACCAAAGGAAGAAAAAAGAGAGTAGTAAAATACACACCCTGGACTTCAGAAAAGCAGACTTTGATTCCCTCAGAGACCTGATGGTCAGAATCCCCTGGAATGCTAACATGAAGGAGAAAGGAGTCCAGGACAGCTGGCAGTATTTTAAAGCCTTATTGAAGGCACAGGAATAAACCATCCCAATGCACAGCAAGAGAAGCAAATATGGTAGGAGACCGGATTGGCATATCGGGGAAATCCTTGGCAAACTTAAGCACAAAAAAGGAAGCTTACAAGAAGTGGAAACTAGGACAGATGACCAGGGAGGGGTATAAATGTATAGCTCGAGAATGCAGGGGAGTTATCAGGAAGGTGAAAGCACAATCAGAATTATGACTAGCAAAGGATGTGAAGGGTAACAAGAAAGGTTTCTACAAGCATGTTAGCAAGAAGAGGGTGATCAGAGAGGGTGTGGGGCCCTTACTGGATGAGGGAGGTAACCTAGTGACAGGTAATGTGTGGAAAGCTGAAGTACTCAATGCTTTCTTTGCATCTGTCTTCACAGACAAGGTCAGTTCCCAGACAAATGAACTAGGTGATGCAATATGGGGAGAAGGTGGATAGCCCTTGGTGGGGAAAGAACGGGTTAGGAACTATTTAGGAAAGCTAACATACACAAATCCATGGGTCCGGATTTAATGCATCTGAGGGTACTGAGGGAGTTAGCAAATGTCATTGAGGAGCCTTTGGCCATTATCTTTGAAAAGTCGTGGAGATTGGGAGAGATCCCAGATGATTGGAAAAAGGCAAATGTAGTGCCCATCTTTAAAAAAGGGAAGAAGGACGATCCAAGGAACTACAGACCGGTTAGTCTTACCTCAGTCCCCAGAAAAATCATGGAGGGGATCCTAATAATCTCCACCTAAATGCTTATTGGGAGCAATTACATTTCACAAACTATTTATCCTCTCCTAAACAAGGTGATTTTTTAAAATTTTGTTTTGTTTGTTTTTTAAAACCTTGGCTCAGAACATTAGGCCAGATTCCCAGCACACATTAACAGGCAGCACTCCACTGAAGTTGAAGAAGTGACACCAAATTTTGCCTGTTGGGGTTCTGTTCTATGAACTACAAGGGCCATATCCCAGTTTTAGCTTCACTGTACTCAGGCCAGGGGTGGGGGGAGAAGAAGGGGGAAGGCAAAGGTAACTTTCTGCTGTCAAGCCTAAAGAAAGCCCACAAGATGTTCCCCAGCTCCATCCCCTCTCAACCATGCATGCCCATTATTCCAGGCCTGGGAGATGGGGGTGTAAAGAGATACTATTCAACTCAACAGGGAGCTGAATCGAGCAGCTTTACTACAACTTTGTGCCACAAAGAGCCACAAAGCAGTCAGAGCTCAGCCCACCTTCTTGGCCTAAGTATTCAGCGACAAAGTCAAACATACATAGCTAAGGCACTAATCCCAGATTTATAGAAGAAAATCTGTGTTTAAAAAAAAAGTTTCCACTCTTAAAATGCTGCTTCTACTAACCAAGCTAAATATGACAAATATCCTGGACAAATGTGGAGCTCTGGAAACATTGACATTCTGGCCCTGTGACATAGTTGCTGGGATTCCTGCCACTCTCTAAAAAGTTAAGCTGGGAAATACTTTGTTCAATTATGAAAAACAAAAATGATATAAAGGGATTATAACCTAACATCCAAGGTGTTGAAAGAAAGAAAACAGACCCATATAATAAACAAACATTGTTTTAATTAAAGCAGCCGAGTAAACATTTGGATGTCCCTCATTCATGTGTGTTTGTTTCCTTTGGGAGTGGCTTCCTCCCAAGTCCAAACACAGGTGTGAGAGACATGAGGGACATAAACATTCACTTTTCTCCTCAAAGGCGGCTCCAGAGATGAGAGTGTAATTGAACCTTTAAAAATGTTCATGTCCTCGGCCCCTCTGAGTAAAAAGTTGTTGATCATATCTACTATAATGAACTGAGAGATGGGATTTCATGCTGCGAACTTTTGAACTCTGGAGTGTATGAGCTCAGACACCCACACTTAGTTTTCTGAAGAGAGTCTTTTATTGAGCTCCCTGTTTGAATGAAACCACAAGCCATTTTGAAGGCCTAATGTCAAGAGTAAAAAGAGTCTAAAAAGATTCCTACAAGTAGAGAGAAAATCCTCAAGATTGAGATAGATGTATGTTACCAAGGAATAGCAGCATGTTCCCTAAAAACCAGAAATAGTATTACTTTGTTCCCATTAGTTAGAACAATCATACATTCTCTCCCCAGTGCACAATGTACAAATGACCTTCACAAATTCCCACATGCTCTTTTTCCGGGGGATGAGTAGGAGCAGTAACATAGTTGCTAGTTGTTACTTTGTTACTGAAGGAAGCTCCAAAAAGCTTAGGATGTATGCTTGCTACATCAATGAACAATCTAACACACATCAGCTATATGTTGAACTCGCATGGAGAGAGAGCAATGGGGAACTTTTTTTTTGTTAAAACACACAAACACACACAATTATTTCTTACAGTTGCACCACAATATGCCAGGCACTCTCTAAACAGAAAGGAAGGCTCAGTCTCTGTCCCAAGAATTCACAAACTAAAGACAGACAAAAAAAAGAGAGTGAAAAGATGAAGGCATATTAGTATCACATCTGTTGTGGAGGTGTCACTTAGCCATAACTTTATAGTATCAAGTTAACTTAACAGCATTTCCCTCCCCCTCGTTATCTACTCCAATATAACTTATGAATTAGCCCCAAAGAACTCTCCCAGCAAGTCAATACGAGACAGTTTGTTCAACGGGAGTCTTCAAGAGGAACTTGACCAAAGACAGAGAGCAGTAGCTTCACAGAAGAGCTCAAGAAGGGAATTCCACACAGAGGGAGGGAGACACAAAATGAAGGCATGGAGGCTGTATGAGAAGCTGATAAACAAGTGAAGATGGTGGAGAGGCTGCTGGCAGGAGTGATGAAGAATGAGACAATGGAAGATAAGCAGGGAAGGAAGGTGCAAAGTTATGCAAGGATTTGAAGGTATCAACAAGAAGTTGGAACTTGACGCCATAGAAGAGGCAAAGCCCCTTTTGTCAGTCTCCCTCAGCCCTCCTCTCTCCCCAGCCCTGGAAGCCAGGCTGGGGTTTTGTAATTTCAGTGGAGCCTAAAACTAGGACATGGGCACTTAAGTGCTTTTGTGGATCTGAGCCTCAATGTTGGGCAGGTTTCACCCTGGAGGAGAGGGTGGAATTATGAATACCGCCGAAAAGAGATTGGAAAAGTGAGCAAAAATTACAATCAAATGTGACTCAAAATAATACAAAGATGTTTGAGGGGAAGCTTTGATCACCCTATCTCTGAGGCAGTGACATTAATCAGATGTGTGGAGAAGCTTCCATTTGTGGAGCGTTACAAGCAGATCCTCTGCTCGTGTAAATTTGTCACAGCCCCTCTGAAGCCCATGGATCGATTACAGTTGACTCCGTGACCTACCCCTAGATGTACCTCAAGAGACATAGCACATCTGAATCATAAGCAAGGTGGAATTGTGTATACTTGGGAAAAATCTGTCTGGGGAAGTGGGCAACCCTTCATTTAACAAAAAGAATTTTCCAAGTGCACCATGATCCTTTGCCAAACACAAGTGGCATAAAAAGCAGGGCGAATTTTAACACAAGGGGGGAAATAAAGGCAGCCAGGAAAAATACAGCTACTTAATTTTGCTGTAAATTATTTTCCAGTGTTCTCTCCTCCCAGACCACCTCAGATCAAACAATCAGTATGGGGCTTGCTTGGCACATGGATCAGCACTGGCATGCATCCAGCTGCATCTGGCCTACAGGTGTTTGATTTTTGTGCTGCTAGGTACAGGTGGCCTGACTGCCATTGGGTTTTTTTCTTTCAGGGGGTGAGGTGGTACTTGGAAGAAACTTCTACTCCACTGTCACCACAAACCTTCCTAACAGATCTGCAAGAAACTCTATGCACATTCCTTTCCCCAGCCTTAACTCCCTTTTGGATTCTCTAATAAACTTCCACAAACTGGAAACTGCATTGGTGGAGGAGATTGTTTTGAGTGGAATTAGGTGTGCATAAGAGATTGCTGCAGCAAATGTTTTTGAAACATGCTTTTCTTTATGTATCTCTTCTTGGCCATTGAACAGTTTGGCCATTGAACAGTTTGGCCAGGAGAGGAAAGGGAAGGACAAGGCAGATCACCATGGGCAGGGTCTCCATCCTGCTCTCAACACAAGTGGGTATCGTTCACAACTCACTTTGTGCCTCCTGGGGGTTTCCTTTAATTTTAGAAGTATATATTAACCATTTTCTGTGGACCCACCCGCTAGCTCTTCAACACTTTAGATAGTGAGCATGGTGGAGAGTTTCAAGGCATTGGAATTAATGGGAATTCTGGGACTCAGCTTTGACTATTTCATCCTTAAACATTTCTGTGCTTGAATAGAAGCTAATGAAGCTTACCTCATCCAACTGTTAGTGTGAGTCAGCAGAATAGCTCTGCCCCTCCCCTTGGGGATAGTTTACCCTTTTTTTGGATTAATGAGGCATGTTATCATTCTACTAACCCACAAACTCCCTGTTCTTGCTTCCTAGGAGCAAAACTGACAGTTTGTAACTGCATAGCTATTGAGCTAAAAGGGTTAATTATGCCTCTTCCAAGGCACCTGTACCAGAAAGGGGAGATTATGCATCACCTATGGAGAGGGAGAGGAAAGATTGTCTTTGTCACTGGAGGGAAGGGTTGGAAAAGAGTAGATTAAAAAGAAAGACATTGATTTCCAAATCAACCACCACACTTTCGGGGTGATATTTTCAGATCATGGACTAACCACACAAAATTGTTTTTAAAAAAATGCTGTCAGCATCTGATTAAACAGTGACTTTTTCTCGGAATGAAGGAGTTTCCAGTAACTAAGCATTTCTAATGAGGGCCATGAAATACTGAAAATCTCACTGTGTGAAGAACAGCTGTGGTGTCGACACATGTAATTTTTCTCAGCTCCAAACACAGCTCATAGCTCTGGACACTTGTTCCACTGGACTATTTGTTCCTGACAAACACAGACTAAGTTCTATTGGGTGTTGCAATACATCTTGAATAAGCATTTATAATATTGGGGAGAGAGGTGGAGAGAAATATTTTCACCAATGAAATGAAAACCTGGAACATTTCAGGGTTTCCAAATAAATTCCCAGACCTCTAGAAAAAATCAGATAGAGAACCAAGACTGTTCTACTAAAACTAGTACATATAGACCCTTAGCACTGGCTATGCCTGTTCAATAGACGTATCCAGTTGTACTGACATGTGCAAACTGGGGATTGGGACACATGCTGCCAACCCACCATTGCATGTAGTCACTTCTGACCCTTCTCACTGAGGTGGTATTGCCATGACTATAATGTGATGTAAAAAATGATGTGGAAACCCCAAGGTAGAGAAAGAGTTCTAAGGACCAAGTCTGCTAGTTGCACTCCTCACTGCCAGCACTTTTTATGTCAATTAATGCTTTCTGAAGTCAAGTGCTTTTCATTAACAAGAACAGAGAGATTCCAGGTGAAGATTTTATAAATGTGTTGACAAATGCCAACATTCTTTGGTTCGAGTTATGATTGAAATGATTGTAACCTCCTAGGGAAAATGCTAGGAATGTGCTTGATGTGGTTAGGAGGAGGGGAAGAATGGTTTAGAATGCCAGAATGGATTCTTTGATTCTCCAGAATAACTGGACAACCAGCCAGAAAACAGTTCATACATACATGGAGTATATGCAGCATGGGATAATGTATTGTATACACAGTATTAGAAGTGAACTATGGCAGTGCCACTCATATCAGGATTACATTTAAACAAGGGTTGGAGTTTAAAGCCAAACCCAGATTAGAGTTTCATGATAAAGACTATCCACTTCTGCATAGCTTCTTATACAGTGTTCTTCACTCTAGTATCTGAGTATCTTCCAGCACTGCACTACACAACATGACTAATGCCTGTCACATGTTGGTTGTCTCATTTTCTCCCCATGGCTCTTCTTGTTTATATTTGAGAAGATACGGTCCAAGTATGCACCTTTCACCGATGGCTGAAAGGGGCGAAGAGTCTGATGGTCCTTATTTCCTGTGGGAGCTCATTCCATGGTCTCTAGGTCCCAAGAGAGATCCTTCTCCTGGAAAGACAAGCTTTACCCTTGTGGTAGAAAGTTGCATTGTGCCAGAGGAGTGAAGGCAATCAATCACAGTTTTCATCCTGGAGGTTTAGTTGATCTTTTGGATATTCTAGGCCCATGTCATTGAATGCCTTTCAAGAGGAAAACCAAGCCCTTGATTGGATACTCAGTGGGGAGCATGCGTAGGGGGTGGACCTCAGGTTTGATGTGCTTGTGTTGGCCAGTGTTGATTGGGGGGAGGAAATGCTGAAGTGTTCTGTACTAGTTGGAGTTTTCTGAGTGCCGAAGGCTTGATACCCAAGTATATCGCATTGCCATAGGCCAGCCAAGATATGAAGGCATGAATAACTGAGGCCAGGTCATCATCTGCCAGATTGTGATAGACAAACTGTTCTAGCAATATTTCTGCCCAAAATGAAACAACTCTCAAGATAAGCTCTTCCTATTATTTTTTCCACAATTTTAGACCTCACCCAAAATAATTTGAAAAATAATGCCCTTGTAATTTTTCAACAAAACTTTAGGGTCAAGTTTGTATACAGGGATTTGAACCAACCCCCAAACACACCTGAAATCCACAGAAGATCTGATTTAAGGTGCCAGTCCAGAGCCTTCTCTACTATTACATATTGTAAAACATTTCAAATATCAAGAGGGACTGTTGTGGTGTACAAGCATATCCCAAGACAATATAAATATGCTTTAGCTGAGAGTCAAGGCTATTCCCAGAAATGGCTCATAAAGGGAAGATCTAACAGGATCAAATAACAACCTCAGGGTTATGCACAATGAATCCTGGCCTACATCCCTTACAGAGTGAAGTAGGGGCATCAGGTTCCCTGAAAATAGCATACTTGATTTGGTAGTTGTCTTGAGAACACTAATGCTTTTAAGAAAATAGCAGTGTAAGAAACTGCATGCAAGTTATAGCTGTAAGGCTATGTCTAGACTGCAAGCCTCTTTCGAAAGAGCCTCTTTCGAAAGAGAGCGTCTAGACTGCACGTTGAACTTTCGAAAAAGCGGCTTGCTTTTTCGAAAGAAAGCATCCAGTGAGTCTGGATGCTCTCTTTCAAAGAAGCCCTATTTACATTGAAGAACGCCTTCTTTCGAAAGAGGAACTTTCGAAAGAAGGCGTTCTTCCTCGTGAAATGAGGTTTACCGCCATCGAAAGAAAAGCCGCGTTCTTTTGATTTAATTTCGAAAGAACGCGGCTTGAGTCTGGACGCAGGTGAAGTTTTTTCGAAAAAACGCTACTTTTTTCGAAAAAACCCCTGAGTCTGGACACAGCCCATGTGATTTCTGTCCTGGACTAGATGATATTTTAAGCCCTTTTTTTCTGCCGCCTTCACATCCCCTTCATATTTACATGAATGTTATAAAAGTTTAAAGAGTTAATATTTACACTATTTAGAAAGCTTTATCATTCACCCATCTACAAAAATGAGCTCTTATCTTGGTATTATAATGTGAAAATCTCAATGTACATTACCAAGGACAGTGCTGGAGAAGCTAGAGCATGGAGATCTGAGGTGATTTTGTCAAAGGGAGACAGAATGACAACAGCATAGCAGTGAATACCACCCACTTGTCCTGTAGCCATCACTTTTAAAACTCCTCTGGGCAGAAACATGCCATATAAGACCTTTTCATCATAGCAACATTTATTAATTAATTTGTTAGCAACCCAGTGAAGTGATCTACCTTAAATATATTGTAATCCAGCAACTCTAAGAATCTGGGTTATGTTCCTTTTTTCCAAATCCTCACCTCTCTGCACAGAGTGTCTATTATTTTCCTACGTAGGCGCAAATTTAAAAAGAAATGTGTCCTGTTTCCTCTGCAGTGTATGAAGCCAAAAAGTCAGCTTGATGCAGCTGTTGCATGCTGTTTCCCCTGTGAAAACCTCCCATGCCTTTATTTCACAGGAGCAGCAGTAATGTTCTGGCTTTGTGAATTCAAGTGAGTGATTTTATCCTCTAGCGGCTGGGCCACAGAAAGGAATATGAGATTTTCTATTTCAATAACTCTTTGTCCTAAATGGCCTTATGTTTGAGGGATTTAATAGTCAATAGTTTTCATTCCTGCTGGGTGAGAGATTTGGCTGTGTTACAGAACGGCTGCGGGATCAGGCCCATTATTCCTAAAATTGTGCGGAAACTACTGAATATGCTACTGCCTAATACAAGGAAGTAAATTTTAAAAGTTCATATTCATTTCCAGTGCCATTGAAAATGCAGCAGGGATGTTAGAAAAGTATTTGTCAGAAGAAGCAGAAAAAAAAAGTAAAATCATGATGGAAAGAATTTTTACTTTCAAAAGTAGACAGCGGCTCTATTGTGGTTTTCAGGAAGTGAGGAAATGTTGGTTTGGCCTGTTCTGATCACTAAAGGCTTGTAAATCAGTGATAATAAGCTTTCCTAGACTAGCCTTGGAGTGGTTGTCCTGAGTGATTCATATTTCAAAGAATCAGATTAAACACAGCTCAGCTCTCCTGCATGTGTGTGTGAAGTAAGCAGGACGGTACAATTGGAAGACGATGACTATTCATAAAGAACCAAAGCTTTTCTAAGGTCCAAAAAGGAGCAGAGCCAGGGCCGTAGGGCTAAACTATTTTACAACAGTCTGTATAGGAATGTCCACAGAACAGCTGTTCTCAGTACTTGCTGCTGGGATGAGAATCTGTTTCATAGATTTGCAGACCTGAAGAAGCCATTGAAATCTAGTCTGACCTCAAGCATAACAGGCCATAGAATTTCCCCAGTAATTTCCTTTTGAAATTACTACTTTAAAAAAAATAATCCAATTGATTTAAAAATTGCCAGTGATGATCTCCCTCCCAAGTAAGTCCTGTGGTTAATTACCTTCACTGATAAGCATTTACAACTTGTCAACAGTACAAATGTATTTAGCTTCAACTTCCAGACTTTGGAGCTTGTTCTGCCTTGTCTGCTAGAGAGTAGGTACTTCCATACAGATCATGTCACCCCTTATCCTTTTCTTTGTTATGCTAAAGAGATGAATGCCTGATATCTGACAAATTAGGATATATTCCCTAAAGGGAGATGGTCCTAATCTTTCAATCATTCTCTGGACTCTATCCCATTTATCACCATCCTTCTTTCATTGCTGATACCAGAAACAGGCACAGTATGCCAGCAGCAGTTATAATGTCAGATAAAGTGGTAAGATGACAACTTTTCTATTCCTATTCAAGATTCTCCTGTTTATGAATTAGCTCTTTTTGGCTATAGAGTTGTATTGAAAACTCCTGCTCGGCTGTTTATCTACCACAACCTCCATATTTTTCATAGCCACTGCTTCCCAGGATAGATCCCTCCATCTTGCATGGATGGCCTATGTTCTTAGATGTTAAAACATTGATAGTTCTAAAGCACATATTGTTCGCTTGTACTCAAGTTACCAAACAACTCAGATTGCTCTGTCAAAGACTCATCCTCTTCATTATCTGTCATTTTCCCAGTCTTTTGATCATCTGGGGTCAGTATGATGATTTGTGTTCTCTTGCACAGCATCGATGAAAGTGTTAGTATAGTGCCAAGAACCAATCTCTAAAGGACCTCATTAGAAATACAACCATAGAATGAGGATTCACTATTTACAATTGCATTTCAAAACCACTACGCATTTAAAAAGTTAGCCACTTTTAAATCCATTTCAGGTGTACCATATTAATTTTGCATCACTCAGATTTTTAAAAGCAAAACGTGGTGAGGTATCAAGTCAAATGCCTTACAGAAGTTTAATATTAACTATCACCCCATTTTAAAAGTTTATTTGATAAAGTTAGTTTTACAGGACCCACTTTCTGCAAACCCATGTTGATTGGTATTAAATATTTTACAGTCTTCATTATTAGAGTCCTCTATCAGCTGCTCCATTATATTGCCCAGGATCACTGTCAAACTGATATACTTATAGGCTGTGTCTAGACTACATGCCTCTGTCGTCAGAGGCATGTAGATTAGACACATAGGCAAAAGCAAATGAAGCCGCGATTTAAATGATTGCGGCTTCATTTACATTTACATGGCTGCCGCGCTGAGCCGACAAACATTTGTCCGCTCAGCGTGCTAGTCTGGACGCTCCCCTGCCGACATCAAAGCCCTTTGTCGGCAGCCCCGTTATTCCTCGTGGGACAAGGTTTACCAGGGCTGCCGACAAAGGGCTTTGATGTCGGCAGGGGAGCGTCCAGACTAGCGTGCTGAGTGGACAAACAGCTGATCAGCTGTTTGTCGGCTCAGCGCGGCAGCCATGTAAATTTAAATGAAGCCGCGATCATTTAAATCGCGGCTTCATTTGCCTTTGCCAAAACAACAAATCTACATGGCTCCGTCGACGGAGCCATGTAGTTTAGACGTACCCACAGGGTATGTCTACACAGCAACATTATTTCAAAATAACTATTGTTACTTTGAAATAACTTAATCCACGTCTACACAGCAGGCAGTTATTTTAAATTAATGTTGAAATACTATCAAGCTGGAGGACTTCTTATTCCAACTCCTGTAAGCCTCACTGTACGAGGAATAAGGGCAGGCGGAGGAAGAGTGCTCTATTTCAAAATAAGTGCTGTGTAGATGCTCCCAATTTTGAAATAAGCTACACAATTGATGTAGCTTAATTTGCGTAGCTTATTTTGAGTTAAGCCCTGCTGTGTAGATGCACCCATAGTTACTCAGGTCATCCTATTTACCTTTTTTAAACAGTGCTACATTAGCTTTCTTCCAGACTTCTGGAACTTCTGCAATGTTCCAAGATTTATTGTAAATTAACAAGCACCTCAATCTCCTGTTTTAAACTCTCACAAGTTACCTGGACCTGCTCAAAACAAAAATGTCTGATTTTAGTAGCTGTTTAACATCCTCTTTAGTTACTATTGACAAGATAGCATCCTCCATGATTGGGAGGGTGGGGATATACAGACTATGTAGTCAAATGCAGAACAAAAATGTTTATTGAACACTTCTGCCAATGCTGCATTATTGACAATTCTACTATTTCCCTCATGACTGCTGCAATAAAAGAGCAAGTTAAAACAAAAAGCTTTAGCATAATTCTGGTGGAAGGTTGCCAAGTTTCAGGGTGTATAATAAGATTGTATTTAGCAGCATGTTGTACAGATGTTGGACATGGGTGATAATGAAAGATTCGAAGAGAAGGATATTGGCATTCAAAAGGCGTTGTTATAGAAAGATCCTGAGACTAGGATGGATGCAGAAGGTGACCAACGAGGAATTATATAGGAAGATACAGCCAAGAGAGAACCTACTGCAGAAGGTTATAAAGCGGAAGTTACAGCTCTTCAGACATATCTGCAGAATCAACAACAAGCGAAAAGTTAAGACCCTGGTATTCGGCATAATGGATGGTCCGAACAGAAGAGGCAGACCCCCACAGAGAATGGGTAGATGATATAGTAGATTGGTGCAGAGCTAGTCTACAGAAACTAAGCCACTCTGCACTGGACAGGGAAAGATGGAAGGAAATAGTGAGGGAGGCATCGGACACCAATTGGCGTTGAGCCCACGGTGGTTGTTGATGATGATGATACTGCATTGGGGTCAGTTAACATGTGGTGTTGAAGACAAGATCAGCTGGTAATTTTCACGTGTTAGTTAGTTATGATAAAGAATATGAGGCAGTTACAGCTGCCTCAACCTGATACCTCAAACCCTTTGCCTTGTCTTCACTAGTATTTTACATGTTAGTTACCTAGTGTTTGTTAACAGGCAGTAAGAACATCTTTTTCCTCTAGCAAAGAGAAGGCCAGAAACAGAATACTGAACAAGACAGAACATTAGTCTAATATGGCCTAGCACAGGACTGGGCAAGATGTGGCCTGCCTAACACTCTGATCTGGCCAGAAGACTGCATCTAGCTGCGTTCTATTTATATCCTGCTTCCTGTGCCACTGACTTTCCAGGTTGTGGCTCAGGCAGTAGGATCCCATTTAAATGGCTCCTGGCTGCGGTACTACCCTGGCAGAGCCCTTTAAATAACCCCAGAAATGTCTGGTGGCTGCCAGGCAATGTGGCAGCAGTGGGGCCAGAAGCTGCGAACCCTTTGCTATGCTTTTAATTCAAAGTCTCCGACCTCAGACAAGCCTGGGGGGAGGATAGTCCCCAGCCCTACTCCTTCTGCCCCAGGTGTGGAGTTGGCCCATAACCACTAAACAAAATTCATTAAGTGGCCCCTGCTGCAAAAATTATTGCCCGCCTTTTTTATAGCAACTACTATGGTCTTGTGTTAAAACTAAAAAAAATGTGGGAAAAGTTAAAGACACAAGATAGGAGAGGTAATATCTAGAAAAGTTAACATGCTGGCCAAGTCTATTTAAGGTAATGCCTGGTGTAGGGGTAAAAAAAAGAGATTTGGACCCAGAAGGGAAAAAAACTAGTCAAGGTATTGTCAAGGTTCAAACTCCAGAAAACACATACAATAATAAAGTGAATACAAAGATATTTGCAGTCTGTAAGGGTATGTCTACACTACCACCCTAGTTCGAACTAGGTGGTTAATGTAGTCATTCGAAGTTGCAAATGAAGCCCGGGATTTAAATATCCCGGGCTTCATTTGCATCTTGCTGGGCACCGCCATTTTTAAATCCCCGTTAGTGCGGACTCCATGCCCGTAGCTACACGCGGCATGGAGTAGGTAGTTCGAATTAGGCTTTCTAATTCAAACTACCGGTACACCTCGTGGAACGTGGAACGAGGTGTACTGGTAGTTTAAATTAGAAAGCCTAATTCGAACTACCTACTCCATGCTGCGTGTAGCCGTGGGCACGGAGTCTGCACTAACAGGGATTTAAAAATGGAGGCGCCCGGCAAGATGCAAATGACTACATTAACCACCTAGTTCAAACTAAGGTGATAGTGTAGACATACCCTAAGAACCTCTGGCATTCCACCTTTAGCCATTCTTACCCTGGAATATACCAAAAACTTACCGTATAAAAGCATAACTGACAAATAGTTAAGATTAATATTAGAGAAGCAGCAAACAGAATAGTTACCTTATCTAATTATTAAGTACACACAGATAAATAAAACAGAAGGCTTGAGTTTCTTAAGATACAGGATAGGTAGGTGCAATGAATATTAGATTATAAGAAAAGTCTTAAAACTGTGTAATATCTTAACTTCTGACTCAATATCAAGTTTATGCTGTAACTCCTGCCAGATGTACCAAACATAAAGAAACTGGTTTTCAGCAACTTTACAGCCAAATAGCAACGAAAAAAAGTTTGGACAAGCTTGACTGATAACAAAAAGCTGCTGAACCAACCCAAGCATGTGCAGTGGAAAGGTAAGCAGACCTTGTCACCTCCAGTCCAAATTTCCTTCTTTTAGGTATCTTGTGGGGCCCCTAAACCTAGCTTCACACCACTCACAAGCAAGGTCACTTGGTCCCAGGGAGTCCCACATCTGGTATAGGTCCTAACAATCCTACAGGACATCCTCATTATACATTTAAACTGCTAGAAACAGGCTATGAGCCAAACGAGTGTCAAATTGGGCCAGCGTCAAAGCATGTACTTCCTGCCACCTCCTACAATGTAATCATCTGGGTGTTCCTTTTCCTGTGGCCTCCCAGCTGCTTGTGCTGGTTTGGCAGTGGAGACCATTACGAATCTTGTTTTATACTTTTCTAAGTTCTCCCCACCAGATCTCACAAAATAAGCAGGTCAAGCTAGTTCTGTACTTGGACATCTAAGTACTTCAGGAAGTGGTACTGTTAATTACATCACTGGCACTTTTCCATAGGGATGTGTATTGAATCAATGACTCAGCAATGGCATAGTGTTAAGGGCACTGTACTAAAGGAAGCAGGGGAGAGAGAATGATTCAGAACAAATGTAAAATAGACAACCTTGGAACCATTACAATATACTAGAGTTTTTCATACAATTGATGGGGTATTAATTCTAGTACCTGGAAATTCCAACCGATATAATTCTGACTTCCAATGAACCTTCAATTGGACATATTATTCCTTTTCACTGTCTCTCCTAAAATGTTGAGACACATTGCGCTTCACTGTGAAGCTGCTGTTTCGTTTTGCTGCAGAGATGGCTGTATATCGGGATTTGCGGGAAGTGACCACCATATAGAATTTCCTGCCTCTTAGGGGTGTTTTAAAGTGTAGTTATTTATTACTATACTGTATATAAAGATCACAGTGGTGAGATCTAACCTATGCCATTTATTATTGCTGCCACAGTCCTTAAGACTACGTAGCTTTGTAGAGCACTATCAGAAATACAATAATGATCTGTATGTTAGAAGCTATTTGTTTAGGTTTTTGCATCATGTTTATCACTATAGCAAGAACGAGAAATGTTTCATGTAGTCCATCCTTATGTTGAAAAAACAGTGGCTGCTTTTGAAAGAAAATGTGATGTTACAATGATCTATTTTGCCATTACTGTGTATTAAACTGTAACCTTCTCATCCAAGTCAATTCTTGCTATCAAAATGTTTCCAGGAACTGCATAACTCAGCTGTTTAGGTTTTCAAAGCAAATAAGGTGGCATAGGGCAGATCTACCCAGAGGTGTGAAAAATCTACAACTCAGGATACGTCTACACTTCAGCATTATTTCCGGTATCCCAAAATAGCAATTCCACTTATTTTGAGCATGCCCGTTATTTTGAAATATAACAGGCTCGCTAGTCCAACATCCCTGTAAACCTCATTCCATGAGGACATTTTGGAATAGCAATTTATTTCAAAATAATTGCAGTGTAGACAGTGCCAAATGAATAAGCTATTTTATATTAATAGCTTCAAATAAGCTATTTTAAAATTGACTCTAAATAAGCTACGCAATTTGAGAAGCTCAAATTGCATAGTTTATTTCGAGCTACGGGTGCAGTGTAGACACACCTTCAGGGACTTAGCTATGCCAACCTAACCCTGGCAGAGACAGAGCTATGCTGATGGACAAATTCTCACAGAGGTGGATTAACCACAACTACAGCAATGAGGAAATCCTTCTCATTGGTGTAGCAAGTGTTGACACCAAAGTGCTACATTATTACCTTGTAGCACTTTTAAATGTTGACATTCCCTTTGTTTTCAAAGGTGTAGCATTATCACAGGACTACAATGCTACATAGAAGAAAACCATATGGAATAAAGGGCTTTATTTCTATTTCTAAGCAAAAATGGAAAAGGCTACATCCTTCAGAGTGGTATTACTCCTCATTAAGATTATAAGCTTATCAATTTGGTATGGTTCAAACTAATTCCACAAGCAGTTAAGGGCAGAATTTTACATTCGTAGCACATGATCACAAGCAATCTATTTTAATTTTCCAGCTGTAGGAGGTTTGGGCAGATCGTACAAGGGTTCGGACAATTATTCATTCAAGAAGATTATTGTCCAAATGCCAAAACTTTTTGTGGATGTCCCATTTCTCATTCAGGGGCCCAGCCTATAGGTGATGATACATCACCCTGCATTAATTTAAGAATAGTTATAGGGGCATGAAGAGTGCAGGGGTGGATCTTAAGTGTCTTTCACATCCTTCCTCTCAAGAGTATTCAAACTGCTTTCAAGACTGGGTCTCTCACTGATAGTAAATGTGTTACAGGTTGGACCTCCCTGGTCCAGCAGCATCAGGGCCTGGCCAGTCCTGAATGAAAGAATTTGCCGGACCAGGGGAGGTCTCCTGCCATCGACCCCCAGCTTCATCACCTGCTGCTGGAAGGCTGCCCCAGCAGGCAACCCTGCCTTGTCTCGCCTCTTCACCCCCCCCCCCCCCCCGCCCCAGCCTGGCTGGGCTGCTTGCCAAGCAACTGCTGGTTCCTGGAACAGCATGGATTCCAGCTCCTGCCATGGAGCTCTAGCCCTGTGCAGCCGGGAGCAGCCGTGGGACTGGGGCTCCAGCCCCTCGCAGCCAGGGGAAGCTGCGGGGCTCTGGCTTCTGCCCTGCACTCCTGGGGGCTACTAAGTCTGTCAGGGTTTGTCTACACTACAAAGTTAGGGTGTGTCTAGACTACAGGGTTTTGTCGACAAAAGTGGACTTTTGTCAACAAAACTAAACCTGGGTCTACACTACCGCTGAGTTTGGTCGACACAACGTCGACAGAACTCAGCAGTTTTGTCGACGCTGGTAAACCTCATTTTACGAGGAATAATGCCTTTTGTCGACAGAGTTCTCTCGACAGAAGGCATTATTGCATCTAAACTGTCCTTTGCGTCTACACTGCTTTGTCGACAGAACTGGATGTAGTCTAGACGCTCTTTGTCGACAGAAGCTTTGTCGACAGTATCTGTTGACAAAACTTCTGTCGACAAAAGCCTGTAGTCTAGACGTACCCTTAATTCGAACTAACAGACGTTAGTTCGAATTAACTTTGATAGGCACTACACATGTAAACCGCTAGTTCGAACTTAATTTGAACTAGCGGAGTGCTTAATTCGAACTAGGTAAACCTCGTTCCACGAGGACTAAGCCTAGTTCGAATTAAGTAGTTCGAATTAAGGGCTGTGTAGCCTCTTAATTCGAACTAGTGGGAGGCTAGCCCTCCCCAGCTTTCCCTGGTGGCCACTCTGGGCACCACCAGGGAAACACTTCTGCCCCCTCCCGGCCCCGGTGCCCTTAAAGGGGCACGGGCTGGCTACGGTGCCCGTGCCAGGTGCAAGCCTGCCAGCACCCAGCCAGCAGACCCTGCACCTGGCACGGCTCGAGCCAGCCACCCGCTGTCACCCAGCCCTCCGCCTCTTCCGGGACCACGATGACAGCTCCTGGGAGCCTGCCCAGGTCCACAAGAGGCGGGTACCCACCTGGTCTAGTGCAGACATCGTGGACCTTGTCCACGACCTCCGCACTAGGCATAGGAAAGTGGCTGTCTAGGGCAGGATAGCTGCCAGCCTGGCCACCCAGGAGTAGGTGTGCATGAAAATCAGGGTGGTCCAGTGAGACCCCTGACCCTGAGCCCTGAGTTTAGAATGGCCGTACTGGGTCAGACCAAAGGTCCATCTAGCCCAGTAGCCTGTCTGCCGACAGTGGCCAACACTAGGGACCCTGGAGGGGATGGACCGAAACAATGATCAAGCCATTTGTCTCGTGCCATCCATCTCCAGCCTTCCACAAAAAGAGGCCAGGGACACCATTTCTACCCCCTAGCTAATAGCACTCCATGAACCCAACCTCCATGACTTTATCTCACTTCTCTTTAAACTCTGTTCTAGTTCTAGCCTTCACAGCCTCCTGCAGCAAGGAGTTCCACAGGTTAACTCTTTGCTTTGTGAAGAACAACTTTCTGTTGTTAGTTTGAAGCCTGCTACCCATTCATTTCATTTGGTGTCCTCTAGTCCTTCTATTATGGGAACTAATGAAGAACTTTTCTTTATGCACCCTCTCCACACCACTCGTGCTTTTAGAGACCTCTATCCTATCCCCCCTCAGTATCCTCTTTTCTAAGCTGAAAAGTCCCAGTCTCTTTAGCCTCTCTTCATATGGGACCTGTTCCAAACCCCTGATCATTTTAGTTGCCCTCCCCTCTCCAACCCTCTCTCTTCCCCTCTCCCACCTCCTTTTCCCAGTCTCCCCGAGTTTTGTTCAATAAAGAGAGTTTCTATTTTTGAACACACGTGTCCTTTATTCTGAACATCAGGAAGGGGGGCTAGGGAGGGGTAAGTGGAAGGAGGTGAGGGGGAATGGGGTACAAGCCCCCAATGGGGAGGACTGGGGTGGCTCTGCGGGCTCCTCGGGGTGGAAGCTCTCCTGCAGCCCCCCGAATAACCCCCCCCCTTGGATGGCAGCCTGCGGCAAGTGCAGCCGGGCTGATGGCCGAGTGCTGTGATGTGCCGAGTGTGGGCACTCAGGGCACTCCAAGCTGGGACTGCTTTGCAAGTGGGGAACCCCTGAGAACTGTCTGTCTGGGGTGGGGGTCGGGTCCCTTTAAGCACAGCCCTTGGCTAGCCTGAGACAGCAGCTCCATGCTCTAAGTCCTACTCTGATGCCCTGCCAGCACTGCTTCCGGCCATCCTTAACCTCGGTTCAGGGTCCACTCGGTGTGGACATGCTAGTTCGAATTAGCAAAACTCTAATTCGAACTAGTTTTTAAGTCTGGATGTGCTAATTCAAATTAGCTTAGTTTAAATTAACTAATTCGAACTAAGTTAGTTCGAATTAGTGCTGTAGTGTAGACATACCCTCACAGAGCTCTGGCCCCAGTCTCATGCTGCCCCAGTCAGGCTGCCAACCCAGATGCCCCACCCAGATGGACCTCCTGCCCTTAGGCTCCCAGACTCTCTGGTCCAGGAGCATCCGTTCAGATGTTGCTGAACCAGAGTGTGCCAGATTTTGGAGGTACAACCTGTACTGCCATTTTACCAGACAATCCAATCCACGTCACCTGTCCTTACGTGAGTGTTGCCAGCTACTCTTCATCTTTTCACTGATGTGTGTTACTTCTATTTGGTATCAAACTGCATCTGTTTCCTTTTCTATCATAGACCATAACTCTTACCCTAATAGTTAGTCCTGATAGAGCATTCTGTAACCATTTCCCTAGAGGTAAATTCTGCCTCACTGCAGTCCATGGAAAAATTCACATTGACTTCAGTCAGGCCAGGATTTCACAACACTGGTACTGGTGCACTTTTGTCCAGGGGGCATGCTGAGAACCACTGAACCACACTGTAAAATCTGTATGCTTTGGAAATACCTTCAGACCAAGGGATGAGGCAGCAGTCCAAGCCTCTCAAGTTCCAGCACTTATGTACCCAGGGCTCTTATCTTGATGTTCATCACGATAATAGATAAGTAACTTCAAATATATGTATCTTCAAAATTAATTCTCACTGTTTCCCCAGATGGTAGGTAATAATCTCTTTTACAGAGCAGGAGACAAATGCAAAGAGGTTACAATTCCAAATCTGTGTGTCCAGCTAAATGCCCAAGCCCATCTGGGATGAGGAGACTTTGTCTTTTCCCAACCCATTCACATGTCCTTCTCCTTCTCTATATTATTTCTTCCCTTTTCCCCTCCTCTCCAGTTTCCTTCTGTATGACTTAGTTGTCTGAGGGTGCGTCTATACTGTATCATTTTTCCAGAATAATGGCCATTATTCTGGAAAAACAATCCTAGTGTCCACACAGCAATTGCATTATTTTGAAAGAAAATCAAAATAACAAGGCTTTTTCCAACATTGGTAAACCTCATTCCATGAGGAATAACGCCTCTTCCAAAAAAGCTTTTTTGGAAGTGTGTGAGTGTGGACGCTCCCTTGCTGCTATGTCAAAATAGCTCTTCCCCAGGGGCATTCTAAGTTATTCCTCCCCGGTGCCTCCTGGGGCGCTAAATTAAGATAGCACATCCACATTAGGGGAACCTATTTTTGAGGCTTCCCTGTAGTGTGGATACTCAATTTCGAAATAAGCTTTTCCATAAGATACCTTCTGGAATAACTTTTTCCAAAAGAAGCTTGCAGTGTAGACATACCTTAAGACTGAATATTTTGCCACAATGAGGCAATTACCAGAAGAACAACTGAAAGTAATGCCCTAAATAGCCTACTGCTGGTACCAGTTTGCCAAGTCTTGGCATGGCCACTCAGACCTTCTGCTGTTCCTGTTCTGAAGTTAAAAGTGAAAGTCAACATCAGAGGCAGGAAGTACATTTTCTATCTTTTCTCTCCTCTTTCGTGTGTGTTTGTCGTGTCTTCTGACAAACAGCTAAAAGAAAAAGCAATGGATATTGTTAATATCTACTATGGAAACCTCATTTGATATTTTAAATGTCAAATGATTTGACTATATTTCCTTCTTTAAATACATGGGTAAAAAGATATGTTTGTGTCGTGGGAAGTAAGCAGACAGAGGTCTCTGCATACCAAACTTACTTTTGAGAATGTTTACAATAAAGGACTCATGGGGTCACATGCAGCAACGTCTACTTGCTCTCCTCAGGATTAGCTCTCCTAGCATGTGCTCTCTTTCCAGTGAGATCCTCCGCCATCTTGTCATGCTACTCGCTCCCAGGTCTGCAGCTTCTTTGTGGCTTGATACTCTAGCCAGGTAACTAAAATCCTCCCTTTCCTGGATATTCAGTCTTTCCTGACCTCCTGGCTAGCAGGTGCCTGCAGTGCCTTTGCCACACCCCAGTGGCTAGTGAAACCAAGCCCATCCTCCAGCCCTGGGACCCAATAAACAAGCAGCCACAGATAGTCCTACCCTTTGCTGCTGTTTCCCTGGACTTCTTCCTACCTATCTGTCCTCCTCTCTGAATTGATCAGCCTTCAACTCCCTCCACTTAGAGGGAAACCACAGCCTACTTCCCTACAGCCTTTCCCATTCCTACAGACACTTTGTTTCATACAGGCTCTCCCTGTTCCTGCACAGGTGAGTCAATCCTAAATTAGCTGCCTGCGGCCTAATTAGCTATTTCAGTCCATCTGGCCCAATTCAGTTCTTGCACAGCTAGTGTGGGGAGTCCATCCCATCATAATGTGATCACATATGGATTTTAATGGCCTAACTTTAGGCATTCAAGTTTGAAAATCAGAGGGGTAGCTGTGTTAGTCTGAATCTGCAAAAGCGGCGAGGAGTCCTGTGGCACCTTATAGATGCACTACATGCATCTGACGAAGTGGGTCTTTGCCCACGAAAGCTTATGCTCCAACAACACGGTTAGTCTATAAGGTGCCACAGGACTCCTCGCCAAGTTTGAAAATGTTGCTCAAAACTACAGAGCTAGTCAGTGGGAAAAGTAAGACTCAGCTCAGAAGCTGATGGATCCAAGTTCCATGCTCACTACCATGAAAGGAAGAGGTTATAGTGTCTAATTCTATGTTTCAATAGCTAATGAAAGGGTTCTGTTCATCCTCTTACAGTCTGTGTCTGAGTCCTGTGTCCTCATTAGGAAAAATACACTGGGTAGACACACTGAGCTAAGTTCTCAAAGAAAAGTCAATGGAGTTACACTGACTGACCAGTGTAAAAACAAAAAGAATCAGAATCAGATTTCCTGATGTTTTCTAACTGTTTTTAAAATATATTAACAGAATAGGTTCTTTAAAAATTATGCAGATGGTGATATCAAGTTTATTCAGAGTAACTATTAATTGCAAATATGGTTTTACACCTCAAAGGTAGTGGGTGGCTTTTGGGTCTTATAAATGATCTGGCTTGAAATAAACCTTTTTTCCTAGCCTGGTATCTGAGTGGGATGCTTATGAAAATGCTATGAAGAGCTCTAGATAGGGGCTGCTTTATTCTATTATTTCTGAATATTTAAAGAAAGCCATTTGACTCTCCTGGTGAAAGTCTTATAACTTTTTGTTTGCTTGTGGATGCCAGAAACTTCCTGTAAGGGAGTGCTTCTCTCTTGCTTAAAAAGTCTGTATACTTAACACATAGCGTTGCTAGTGACAGCTAATGTTTGCTTACCTCCAGAAGCCAAGGAAGATGGACTATTGTTGAAAGTCTTTTTTACAAAATCTGACTATGGAGATGGAACTATGCTGTGAATGAAATTCCACTGTTCTCACTGTTGTATGCCAGGCTGTTTCAAGTTGCATTCATACCATGTACTTGCTTATTTTCTACACATCTGAACTTTTTGTAGGTAACGTCACTTACACCATTTACAAATCTAAATTGTCAGAGAGACCTCAGGGATACCTGCCTGCCACAACAGAATTCCCAAGTCATTTTTCAGCAGCCAACTCTACTTCCTATTTTTAAAAATAGAGACTGTCTGCTCAAGATGGACCCAAAAGATATGTGAATCAGGGTGGAGAAAACAGAAATCAAATATAAATTCATACAGATATTTGAACTGAATCTGTGCCAAAGTGGTTCCGGATGTCACCGGCCCTCTCCCCCCATATTTACTTCAGTTGTGCATATTTCTTCCTCCAGGAAGTTCTTGTCTTTTACTTTCAGCTTGATCCAAAGCCAAGATACCATGAAAGAGGCTGTTCATACAATATTTCCAGCTTGACCAAAAGCACGAAAGATAGGTGAAATCCTGGCCTCGTTGAAATCAATGGTAAAACTCCTATCAACTTCAACTTGGGTACAGGATTTCACCCTGTATTTTCAAATTCTGTTCTCATTTCATACTTTCTCTTACTCCCTTTACTTAGCCTTAGCTTCCCTTCTGTCTGTTTCTTTTGCACTCTTCTCCCATTCATGTCTCTTTGCATGCCTTACTTTACACTGGAACAGTCACACCTTTCTTGTGCATCAAGAAAAAAAAACCACACCTTTTCTGCTAAGCATTACAAAAATGACCCTGTTAGCTTCTCAAATAACATGCAGTTCACACTGGTGTCCCATTTCCTTCTGAACTAGATCTATGAAAAAGTTTCCAACATTTCAACAAAAATTGGTTGCAAAAAAATATTTTCTAAGAAATAAAGTTACCTTTTTGAGCCATTTATAAAATGGCCAACATTTGCTAACATGTTAATGAAAATTTTTCATAAATAACATTCATCATCTTTTGACTGACTGCATATAGTTCTGACCAATATTAAAAGATAGGAGAACCATCTCTAGGTGTTACCAGTTCAAACCCAGACAGATAGAAATTGAAAATGGTTTCCTTCTGCTGATTGTAAGCCTATGAGTCACAGCCCAGTACCAGGTTGTGGAATGTTGGTCACTGGAACTCGTTGCTGCAGGAGGATCAGGTGACCAGCAGGATTGCTAAGGCAGGTGTCCTGCCTGTCCTGGCACTGCAGACTGTGCAGCAGGCCCAGATCCTAGGTTGCAGGGAGCAGAGCACACAGGGCTCCGCACACTGCCCCTGCCCCGAGCACTAGGTCTGCACTCCCATTGTCTGGGAACCTGCTGCTGGCTGCTTCTGGGGCGCAACATGGTCTGTGGTGCCAGGAGAAGCACCTCCAAGGTAAGTCCCTCCTGCCCCAGTCCGGACCCTCCCCAAAGCCAGAGCCCCCTCCTACAACCCAAAGCTCTCATCCTCAGCCCCACCCCAGAGCCCACCCTCTAGTCAAATTATGTTCTACCCGAGGTGCCCGTGCCAGGTGCAAGCCTGCCAGCACCCAGCCAGCAGACCCTGCAACTGACACGGCTCGAGCCGGCCACCCGCTGCCACCCAGCCCTCCACCTCTTCCTGGGACCAGGCTGGCAGCTCCTGGGAGCATGCCCAGGTCCGCAAGAGGCGGGCGCCCGCCTGGTCTAGTGCAGACATCGTGGACCTCATCCATGACCTCTGCACTAGGCACAGGAAAGTGGCCGTCTAGGGCAGGAGAGCTGCCAGCCTGGCCACCCAGGAGCATGTTGGCATGAAAATCAAGGTGGTCCACTGAGACCCCCGACCCTGAGCCGTGAGCTTAGAATGGCCGTACTGGGTCAGACCAAAGGTCCATTTAGCCTAGTAGCCTGTCTGCCGACAGCGGCCAACACTAGATACCCTGGAGGGGATGGACCGAATACAATGGCCAAGCCATTTGTCTCGTGCCATCCATCTCCAGCCTTCCACAAACAGAGGCCAGGGACACCATTCCTACCCCCTGGCTAATAGCACTCCATGGACCCAACCTCCATGACTTTATCTCACTTCTCTTTAAACTCTGTTCTAGTTCTAGCCTTCACAGCCTCCTGTGGCAAGGAGTTCCACAGGTTGACTATTTGCTTTGTGAAGAAGAACTTTCTGTTGTTAGTTTGAAGCCTGCTACCCATTCATTTCATTTGGTGTCCTCTAGTCCTTCTATTATGGGAACTAATGAAGAACTTTTCTTTATGCACCCTCTCCACACCACTCATGCTTTTATAGACCTCTATCCTATCCCCCCTCAGTCTCCTCTTTTCTAAGCTGAGAAGTCCCAGTCTCTTTAGCCTCTCTTCATATGGGACCTGTTCCAAACCCCTGATCATTTTAGTTGCCCTCCCCTCTCCAACCCTCTCTCTTCCCCTCTCCCACCTTCTTTTCCCAGTCTCCCCAAGTTTTGTTCAATAAAGAGAGTTTCTATTTTTGAACACACGTGTCCTTTATTCTGAACATCAGGAAGTGGGGCTAGGGAGGGGTAAGTGGAAGAAGGTGAGGGGGAATGGGGTACAAGCCCCCGATGGGGAGGACTGGGGTGGCTCTGCGGGCTCCTCGGGGTGGAAAATCTCCTGAAGCCCCTTGATTGACCCCCCCTCCGGATGGCAGCCTGCGGCAAGTGCAGCCGGGCTGATGGCCGAGTGCTGTGATGTGCCGAGTGTGGGCACTCAGGGCACTCCAAGCCGGGACTGCTTTGCAAGCGGGGAACCCTGAGAACTGTCTGTCCGGGGTGGGGGTCAGGACCCTTTAAGCACAGCCCTCGGCTAGCCTGAGGCAGCAGCTCCACACTCTAAGTCCTAATCTGATGCCCTGCCGGCACTGCTTCCGGCCATCCTTAACCTCAGTTCAGGGTCCACTCAGTGTGGACTTGCTAGTTCGAATTAGCAAAACGCTAATTCAAACTAGTTTTTAAGTCTAGATGCACTAATTTGAATTAGCTTAGTTTGAATTAACTAATTCGAACTAAGTTAGTTCGAATTAGTGCTGAAGTGTAGACATACCCGTAGGGAGATGTTAGAATACCACCTCATCAGCTTGTCACAAAGAACTGCATTTATTGAATACTTCTCTCTGGATAACCTGCTACAAACACAGAGAGAGCTTTTCAAGAGATTAGAGAGGAAGTGAAGGATCTTTAAACCAGTGGTCTAGAATATCCATCCTTAATCAGTGACTTGAATTACTAAGCACACTTCTACATCACTAGAATACCTTGCTATGACCAATAACTAATACTAAAGACAGGTTCAAAGCAGGAAGTCCAATTTGAGAAAGAGATACCTCAACATATGATGGAGCTTATGAAAGCATCCCATTATTTCTTATGTATTAACATATACATATTTGGCCCTATGGCTGCATTATGACCACATTGAGCATAGGGATGTCAAGTAAAGTGTTCAATTTGAAAGGCCTAATTGTGAACCTTTACTCAAATTGGTGACTAGTTACATAAGTAGTCCCATTGATTTTAAGCGTGACTGACTGCAATAGAGTGTGAGTAAGGGGTTCACATTTTAGTCCTAAATAAATATTACTAACATTTATTCTCAAAACCATTATTAACGTAATTCCCTTGTGTGGCAATCACACACAGGACTTTGTCATAACCTCTTGTATATACCTCATGCCACCTCCTTTTTCTGGAATGGCATTTTCTGGTACTGACCCCCTGGCATTTGTTTGGAAGTAGTATTTTGTTGTTGTTTTGGTTGCTTGGTTTCTTTTAATGGAAACTTTGAAGATTCAAACAGGACCGCAGGGGGCTTGCTCTGGAGAGGACCAAGTCCAAAACTGTGACCACATGTGGGGATAGGACTTTGTCAGTCTCAGGATATATATTACTGAAGGTACAAGATTCATGCAAGTCACCCTTTTCAAAAGACTTAAGTAATTAATAGATAACCCACATATATCTCGATTAAACGTAGATTTTGCTAAGAAACTAAAGTTGTTTGTTAACTTGAATCTAGTTTTAGAATACTTTTTTAAAATAAAGTTGTAAAGGCATTTTTCTTTCTGTCATATTCATTTCTGTGTCAGACCCAAAGTATACTATATCTTATTCACTGAGTATTTTCTTAATAGTTATGCTGTTGGTTGAAGACTAAAAGGAAAAGAACCAGAAAGAAAGAAAAATTAATAGGCTACCCTTGTTCATATGATTCAAATACAATAACCAGTCTGCCCTCTCTCTTTATGGCAGAAGGATTCTTCCCCTTTGGAAAATGTTTCCATCAGTGGAGTCCTGAATATCTTTTTGCTCAACCTCAGGGGTGGAATGTTATGATAAATTTGAAACCTGGCCTTAGATGAATCCATTCCATAGACACAATCGTTTATTCAATTACATGAGCTCTACTTATTTGGATGAGTTTCTGAGAATAGGAGAGCATGGATTTGGAGGAAATTTTCTTTCTGAGAAGCTCAAATCCTTAGGGCTCAGAAATTCATGAGATCACAAGCTCACCACAATAAACAGAATGGACATCACCTGTCACTGATGGAATGTGATGATGGCTCATTCTTATCAATACAGAACTTTTAACAATATATATGGAGATTCAAATAAAAACCATGACTCTACTGTGAAAGGATTCAGAAACCATATTATTAGTTTTCTCTGACCAAATATAAGTGATTTTTGGATCACAAGATCTTCACTTTTTAAAACCAGTCTTGTGAACATTCATGTGGATGTGTCTGTGTACAGGACTTTGCCCTGGTAGTAGTAAAGCAGTCATCTTGAAATCTTTTAGATGTCCTAGTTTCCTCCATTCATTAACATTCCAGTCAGTAAATCAGGGAACAGGAACATACAATATGAACATACACAATTAGTCAGACTCCACAGAGCTGAACACAGATCTCATGAATAACACAATCTGAAATGAACAGCTACAACAACTGAAAAAAAGTAAGTGTATGTTTCTAAATAATTCAGAGATGAGGGGAAGAAAGGTAACATGTGCAAAGTTATTTGCTCTGACGAGTCAGTCCTGATTTAATCATTGCCCTAATAGAATTTATTAAAAAGTGCAAAACATACCTTAAAATGAATAAATTATTTAAGTTGATGAGTCTAGAGCAGGGGTGGGCATTAAGGCTGAGGCGGTTCACCAGGGTCAGCCCCTGGGCAGGCTGCCACTGCATATTTACCTGCACCTCCATAGGTACAACTGATTGTAGCTCCTGTTGGCTGCAGATTGCCGTTCCCAGCCAATGGGAGCTACAGGAGCGGTGTCCTAGTCCCAGAAACAGTGATCCACAGCCAACGGGAGCTACAATCACCCATGCTTGCAGAAGCACAGGTAAAAACAGGAGCTAACCCTGGTGAACTGGATCCAGTATTTGCCCATCCCTGGTTTTGAGGGTGTGTGAGAAACACTGGTGTTGGGTCCAAATGATTACTGCTGGTAGAACTATTCACCAAAAAAAGAGGTAAGATGGGCTAATGCAACTTGATTGGAGAACACAAAGATTTAATCAGGATGTAAACTAAAGAGGTTGCTTTAGGGGGCCAAGCACAGAACTAGGAACTAAAAACTTGTGAGTTCACATTCTGGCCCTTAGTTCCTTGGGGGGACTTCACCTATTATCTTTCTGTTCTAATCTCCATCAGTTCTTACACTGCCCCCGTCATCACAGTACCTCAACACCTTCCCATCCACACATGAAGCCATGTGGCAAACATCCGTCAAGTGTGGTTTAGTTTATCATTCTCTCCCCAGAAAAGAATTCTGAGTGTAGTGAAGTGATTTTGGTTTTAATCTATCATGCTGTGCACTAGAGCTTTTGTTGAGTAACTGTCATCTTACTTTTGCCCCCCTAAATCCCTCCCTGCTGTTTAATTACCGCAACACTCTTTTAATATCATGTCTGAAACTAGGTGGCAATCCCAGAAGGATGTTAATCAATAATGATCTAATGTCTATCACCGAATTCACAGGAATTGCTAGTAGTTACTACATAATGTCTGCAAGATGCTTTGAAGCATGATCACTTAATGTTCGTGTGTACATGGAAAGAGAATGCATACACCTAGCCTGGAGAGTAAATGGGAAAAGTGTGTGGGTGTTCACTGGTTGTAAAGGCCACCTGGTTTACCATAAATATATCTGTGATTTGTGAAGTAAATGGGTCTGCCTGTTAGATATTGCTACTCCCAGAGCAAGCAGAAATAAATATATCCAAAATCACTGTCATCTTTGCATTTCTTTTCATCAAGGGACTCAGATTTTTTTGAGTCTTAGATACTATTTTCCGACCTGCATAAAGAAGATTGTTTTAAATATTTATGTATTTATTTATAGCTTTCCCCCACTTACGGTCTGGCTCTGTTCTTGAGAATTAGCAACAGGAAAATAACATGGGCCACAGGATACTTCAGGAAGCTTCGCAAACTTTTAGGCACCCAAAGGTATTTTCATCGGGCTCATTTCTGAAGTGAAACCGTATATCCTAAGTCTGAGGAAATACCGGCAGAATAACAACAGGAAGAGCATGCAGTGTAGAAAATGCAGGGGTAAGGGTCACCAGTCTCAATCTGTGTAGTATGTGGCTCCAAGAGGAAAGGAACAGACAGCTACAGTTATCTGTGGGCCTCTGGGGATAGGTGGGATAGGTGCTTGACACTAGTGGTCCTGGCTCATACGCACAAGCCTGAAATGGCTGCAACCGTGGCTCATTGGCAGGAACCTTGGGACATTTTCATCTTCATCATCTCTGATCAGGTTAAATACCTCTCCTGTTCTAGTTCTGGCAATTAACAGGGGGCCGATTCCTGGCTGACTGCAGTCCCATTTATCTTTTTCTGTGGTACCACACTGATTGAAAGGATCTACCCTTTATATAGGTACCACTGAGTCCTTGCAGCATGTTCTTTTAACTGAGCTATACTGTCCCATCTAAAGGGACAACTCAGAGGTCTGGAGATTTCAAATTCAGATACTGTCCTGCCATTCTGTGTATGTTAACTATAGGGGCTTTTAGTGCACTCGCATTTTTGAGTGCTTTGTCAGCCATCTGCCCGGTGAGCCATGCCCACATGGTCAGCGTCTAACTGACCACGCTATGGAATCAGGAAGGTATTTTTCCCTCGATAAGATGAGTAAACACTGGAGGGGGGGCCCACAGGACACTTGCAGGTTTACGCTAGTATAAATGGTGAATTATCTGTAATCTGCAGGAGACCAGCCTACATGATCAATCACAATAGTCCCTTTGACCTTAAAGTCTATGAGACATTCTATAGATCGGGGTGGGCAAAAGGGCCTCTGTGGGCTGGATCTGGCTGGCCAAGAGTGTTGATCTGGTCCACGGAGGCCCTGCCACTCCCTCCACCCCTAGGCCAATAAGGGCTTGGGGGCGGGGGCAGCACATGAAGTCTCCTTTCGGCCTGCAAGGGGCTGAGCACTTAAAGTCAGCTGCTGCTCAATTGGCTGTTGACTCTAAGTGCAGCACTCCCTTGCAGGGCGGGGACAGGGAGCAAGAAACTTCATGTGCTCCCCCTCGCCAGGTCCTAATTGACCTGGGGGCAGCAGAGGGAGCTTGCAAAATCTCCTCCCACCACCAGGGGCATGGGTACTTAGAGGCAACCACCAGTTGTTCAGAACCACCAGCTGTGGTTCTCTCTGGGGTAGGGAGCAAAGACTTTGTGCACTACCCCACAACCAGAACAATCAGGGTCTGTGGGTAGGGAAGCACAGAAGTGTCCTGGCCCCACCCTTTCTGCCTGAGGCTCCGTCCCTTCCAGGGTGGCCTGGGGCTACTTTACAAATTTCTGAAGTGGCCCCCGGTCAAAAATTATTTTCCACCCCTTCTATAGACCGAGCTCTGCCATGCCTAGTAGTTTGGTACAACCTGACAGTATCACTGCCAACTTTCTTCCCTATCCCCAAGCAGCAATGTAGGGTTTGCAGCATCTTCAGGCATCGTGACTGGCCTCCGTTGCGAATGCAAAGAGGATTCTGTATGTAGGATGCTGGAAATAGACAGATATTGTAGCTCTCCATAGTTCACAGACTGAAGAATACAGACTGAGTTGTGTGGTGTTTGAGCACAGGTATAGTTTAAGTCTTTACCTGACTTGCTCGAATACAAGGCCTCTCTGGTTTAAATCTAAATAATTAAATAAGATTTGTAAAACTTGACCTAACTTCATTGTATGCTTTGGATCAAGCATCTTCTTCTGGGATTCAACCAGGACTAAAGCATCTGTGTGATTTAATGATCTCCCCTATGCTGAGAGATACTGTATGGCAACCTGTAAAGCCCCAGGGTTGTTTCATGTACAACTTACTATCAGGTCTACTTCTGAAGTTACAGAGACTGAGTCTTAGCAAACTAGGCATTTTAAGTTTTCCAATGGTAAATGGCACCTTCAGATTTGTGTGACAGGCACTATATAAAACAGGGCGAGTGAGAGACCCACAGACAAGACCTGCTCTGTCCTTCAAGCCACAGGGGAGCCAAGTGGAGAGTTGATACAGGGAGAGAGCTTGAGCGTGCCCCTAGCTTAGATGATGACACAGCACAAATCGTATTCCTTGCCACCCCAGCAATCTTTCAAGCCCTGGCTGCGCTAATCAGTACCTTATCATCAAGATTCTGCTTTGCTCAGTCAAATAGGAAACTGCAAAGGGTGGGAAGGAAACTAAAGTGGAAGAAGGGCCATAAGAGCTTCCCTTAATTGTTCTGTACACCCCAAAGCCAACATGAGAGTGAAATGACTTTTTGGCAAAACATGTGGCTGGGCTATTATTTTAAACTCTGCTTCCTAAATCAAATAACCTGGAGTTTCAAAGCAAATTAGTTCTTTAACCTGAAGATCAGATGAAGCATTAACAAAACCAGCCATTCAGGGCTGTGACGGAGGCAGCGTGTGGGCAGCACGTTTGCTAATTTGACCTCTTCTCACAGAAATGAGAGGAAACTGTGATCTGAAGCTGACATTTCCTCAGAACATCGCCCAGCTTTCCTAAGACTGGGACCACAATTCACTGATAACAGGGCTTTGAAGTCACTGGAGCAGGGCCAGGAAACATTGGAAGTATCCTTCAGAGAATATCTGTTTCAGATTACCCCAATTTATAGCAAACCACACATGCTAACTTTAGCATTTCTTCTGCCTTTCAAGCTTTTCGTTTTCTGACTGATTGATCTTGAGCCTTTTCCCTTGGCTCAGAACAGCAACATTTCTTGTCCAAACACTACATTCCTACTTTGCTTCCAATTCCCTTCTCCACCATGTGCCAATAGGTTCACTTCTCTCTCTCATCCTATGACCCACATTAACTGTTGCAAATTTTTTTTTTTTTTTTTTTTTTTTTTCCAGGCAGTGGAGCAGAACTGGTAACTAAATGCACTGACTTAACAGAAGAAAATGCATCTGATGTCTTGTTTTCTTTAGTTGACTTCCTCACACGATAGTTGGTCTTTGAGTTCTGTCAACAACTGGAGTGTATGTTTCAGATAGTATTTCCAAAGAATTTAGGTCAGTGGTGGGCAATCTGTGGCCCGAGGGCCTCATGAGGCCCATTGGGGTTTTACGTATGGCCCACGAGGCATTTTGTTTACAGTTGCCCATGCACAGCATTGCCAGATTCCATTGGTTTTCATCTGCATAGTTTTTTTCCTAACAGTATTACAGAAGTGACACGCACTTAACTCAAGAGCATGTGCACCATTGTGAGAACCATGTGCTCCTTCTGCAACCAGTCAAAGCGCTGTTACATTTCAATCAGCACACAAAGTCTAGGTACACAAGTGCAGTTATCAAAACTACCCTATCCTGGGAGACCATCTTGGATACAACAATCTTGCAGCCTGCTGAGATGAAGGAGAGTCACTATTCTAGGTTGTCTCTCACTGATTTAGGTACTCAAATCCAATTGAAACACACTGGAAGTTGGACACCCAGTTCTCCTAGACTCGTTGGAAAAATCCCAGGATGTTCATGAAAGTTGCCAGCAGAGTCAAATCCTTTTTGTATCCAAATAAATGTTGTCACAACTTGGGCAGCACAATCTTCCCCAACTTGCCCACCTAAGTTTACTGGCCAGGACTTTGAGGGAACACCTGTAAGGCAGAACATGATTCATTGTCTATGGTCTGTCTGCGATATTGCTAACAGGGGTGGCCATTCATGCCAAATGTGGGATGATTCCAATGACTTGTACATTGAGGCCCTTTCAGCCACTATCAATGTAGCTTAATTTCAAACCCATTTCTACAGTGGAAGGTTCTGCATCTCATTATAACTCCTCTGACCTACACTGTTGCCTTCTCCAAACAAAAAAGTTATCAAAACCTAACTCCATAAAATAATAGAAGAGAATCCTAATCCATTCCATTTGACCATAATAGCACTCCTCATGAGTGAACTTTAAATCATTTTCACAATTCGTCTCAACCTCCTTTGAACACCTTTGCTTTGTGACCTATGGTATCAAAACAATGACAGCATTCATTTGCATAAAAGGGGTCTTTCTTTATCAGTTCTCACAAAATAGAATTAATACATACTGTAGAAGGGTGCAGTTCCCTTCTGTCAACGTTTGTCATCAGATGAGAGCTGAAACAAAATAAAACTAGCTAACGTGTTGTTCTCTTCTTTGAGTGCAAGTTTCTCTCACTCTCCCTCATGCAGAAAAACACTTTGGTCAGCAAGAAGCTCCACTGATTTCAGCAGCACAAGTTGCTTCTCAACATGAGAAGTGCATATATCATATCTATTGGCTACATGATAAAATGGACTTCAAAAAAAAGAACAATTTGCCTGCCATCAGCTTGTATTTCTGCTCTTTTCTCTCCTTGAGAAATAAGAGGAAAATTTTTCAAGAGGCCATCATAAAATTTCTGAAGCCTCCTTATTTCAGCCTGCTCATGGATACCAGGAGTGTAAATTTGTACATGGCATTTTTACTTCAGCCATAGTCAGCGAAGTTCAGAGGAATGTGAATATTTATCTTTTTTTTCATTTTGAAAGAAATCTGACTGATTTTTAACATAAAAAGTAAGGTCCTGCTTTGAGTGCTGTACACATGTCAGTGGTTTCAGTGACCTGATGTGGAGTAAGAGTTTTTAGAGTGTCAAAGTGACTTAGCATCCCATTTTTCAGAAGTCAATGAGACTTGGAGCTTTAGAAAAATCTTGTACTTCATATTCAGTTTTGTCTTAAAGAAAGAGATTAATAAAAATCTCAAAATACAAGAAAAAACTAATGCACTGAGCTAGTGGACATTTTGAAATTTTGACACCCTTCCCCCTAAAAAATACCAAAAGGTTTGTTTTGTTTGTATCTTCTCTTGTACCACGTGCATAATGAATCCCACATTGCTAGGCAGGTTCTTTGCTTTAAAAAAAAAAAAAGAAAGAAAAAAGATAATCCCCACAAATATTGCTCACACACCACTGAAACCCTAGTGTTTTTAAAAGGCAACAAAAAAAAGCAGGAGCCACAGTCCTTATTGTGACCTGAGAGATTCAGAAAAGGCCCAGACTATCCTTGTTCCTCACTTTGGTTATTGCAATCAACCTACACCCTTCCTGGTTGACTTGTACTGGAATGAAAAAATGCAGTTATGGCAATCAGAGATTGTTATTAAATACTAAAATGGCAGATTTTCAATCTTGTTTTAGATTAAAAATGGGGCAATTTGGAATGAAGAGAACTTCACTTTTCCAATTTTCATTTTGATTTGACTAAATGAATGGGTCATTAACATTAGGGGGAAAAAAGAAATTGAAAGCATCAAGAAGCTGTTTATAATCTACCTTTTTTGTTGTTCTCTCTCATTTATTCTACATCGAAGAGAAAATTATGGTTTCCTTAAAGTTTCATCGGGGGTGAAATCTTACCTTGCATAAGGCCTAAAATAAGATTTCTGTCTAAACCACAAAACAACTAAGCTAAGTACTATCAGTTTCCTCTACAGTATTAAAATCTGGGTGGGTTGGTTGGTTGGTGGGTTGATAGGTTGGTTTGAGAGATACCCATCCAAAGAATGGGTACATGCAAAATGCCTCAAGTACCAGAATATCAGGGTGTTATGTGAAATCCAATGAATTATTGCAAATCTCGAAAGAATACTTTTCAAATGACTTAAGATCCAAACTTTTCTACTTTTACTTCCTCCTCCTATAAAAGGGAGTGATACTTGCCTACCTGTCTTCAAGGGGTATTTAGAATGTAACACTAAGTGGAAACTTTGAACATTAAGAGCTGCTTACCAGTGTTAAAGAATATGACATGACATACACATCAGTGTGTTCTACCAAAAGCAGTATTCTGCTAGACACTGTACAAAGGTAATTTCACCCCTCCCCCCCCACCTCCACAAATTTACAGTCTAAAGAGGTAAAGCGATAATGGTTGGGAGAGGGAAAAATGTATTTTTCCCATTTAAAATATGGAGAACTCTGAGATTAATGTCAAGATTTTTAAAAAGTATGCGGTAACCTTGCACTCAGCATTGCAACAATAATTGATTTAGGAGCCTAATTCCCCTTCAAAAATGAAATATAGACTCCTAAATTGGTAAGGTGTTGCACTGCTGAGTGCAACAATGACTGAATAGGTTAAAAATCTGGGCCTAGGTGACTTCTGCAAAGTCACATAGAAAATGTGCAGCAGAGCTAAAAACTCAAAGTAAATCTCTGGATCTCCAGTTCAGTGCCTTAGCCACATGGCTACCCTAACTCTCTGCTGGATGCCTCTCCAGTAAATGTCTCCTTCGTGCAGGTCTCTCCAGTTTGGGATCATTAGCAGATTTGGAATTGGTATAATGTTTAGCATTTGATCATGTTTTGTGTGTAATTGCTTGTGAAGCTATTTTGGCAACAATAAAAAAAAATCCCTACACCTAAATAAAAGATGTTTGGATTGGCTGAGCTTCATGAAATGAGTCAGAAAAATAAAGCAGCACCCTCTTTTTTCACATATCTCAGTGGTCTGTGCTGCACTGTTTTCAGGACACCGCTTTGCACCACATCTGCTAAAGTATAAAGCAATTGAAACCCATCTTGCGTGTGGGGAAAAAAACCTGAATGGCTCACTCACCCTTTTAATCTATTTTGAATCACTATGGATAGGGGAACAATATGTCCCATTTTGGACTTGGCCATCCTGATTTTTTGGCAAATGTGAGCATTTGGCAGAGGGGAGGCAGGGTTCCAGTAAGAGGGCCGACAGGGCTCATTCAACTCACGGTGATGCCAGCCTCCACCTCATCCTGAAGGAATTGTTGAGGTGGGAAGAAGCTGGCACAGCTCAGGTGCAGGGTCGTTCTTACCCATACACAGAATATATAGCTGTGCAGGGCAGCACAAAATTTGGGGCACCACTGAGTTTTAATGTCCACTAACCCTCTCTTCTTATCCCTGGCCTGTGGCTCTGCTTCTTCTGGAGAGGATCTAGTTAACTTAAAAGTGAAAAAGCCTGTCAGAACTATTAGCAGAACACTGTGAAAGAGCCATTCACGTGGCAATGAAGCTATTTAATAGGCATTTGCCAGCCCCAGGTATATACTGTCAGTATGGCTATATCTAGACTACGTGTTATTTTCAAAAGAAGATCCAGTGGAATTTGCATGTCTTCTTCCGATCTCACTTTCTAAAGCGGGTCTTATGAAAGTGAAAGTAGTCTGGATGCGGAGTTTTTTTGGGGGGAAAAAAAACCTTTTTTGAAAAACCGCTCATCCTTAAAAAATGAGGTTTACGTGGGTTTTTTTGAAAAAGGGTTTAAAAAAAATGCATCCAGACTACTTTCAAAAGTGAGATTGGAAGAAGATATGCAAATTTTCACAGAATTTGCATATCCTCTTTCAAAAATAAAGCATAGTTTAGACATACCCAAATTTGTAAGTTTACTGTGTAAGGGTACGTCTAGACTGCACTCTAAAATTGAAATAGGCTATTTTGAAATTTGGTGTGCGTACATGGCACCAAATTTTGAAATAAAGCGCTATTTCAAGACTTCTCTTATGCCTCGTGGAATGAGGTTTACAGGGATGCTGAAATAGCATGTCCATTTATTCGAAAATTATTTCAGAATAGCGGACATGTTCCTGGGATCCGGGGGCAGCTATTCTCCTTGCAGTCTAGACATACCCTAAGTCCACAGGATCTTAATTTAAAATCTGCATTAAAACTATTTAATTAGTGTGTAGCTGAAGATTATAACATCACATCTCTAAAACATCATCATCCCCCGTCGCCCTCCTCCCCCACCTCAGACTGTCATCGGGACAGGGGCATCAGTTTAATAATACTGTGTAAGGCCCATAAATCCTAGGGATGGCCCTGCTCAAGTGAGCAGTGACACAAGCCCCAGCCTTCTGGGAATATGGTCACCCTATCCAATACATGCATTGATGCCAGCCCCACGCACACGGAGGAGGATTACTCTCTCGGGTCAGCACCAAGCAGAGTCTGATTTTCCCTTTGGGAAATATGATCACTCTGTCTATAGAAATAGATAATCTGCTGAGCAGGAAACAAATTGACAAGTTAAGAAGCATCATTATTGACAAAGGTTCTATTAGGTCAGTTATTCACCCTTACCCATAATACAGTTTACTCCATTATTCCTCCTCTATTCAAAGACCAAATGACTACCTAGTAGTCCCTAAAGTGAACTGTCTCCAGGCTATGTATACGAGCAGTCAAAGCAAGCTCCTGAAGTTAAGAAAAACAACAACTCAAACCTTGAACTACAATGCATCGGTGATGATTCTTAGAGCTCTCCATGGATACAAAATTTTTATCTGCATCTGCAAAAATAAGCCGAAGATATCCACATGTGCGGCTACAAATACCTACAGATATAAAGCGGGTATTTGTGGATTTGCAGAGTTTTAATGATTCCCCTTTTCTAGCACCCGCTGTCCTTGTTAGATCACCCCGTCGTGATGATTAGTTTGTTTACTTAACAGAAATCTACCCATACACACACACACACACACACACACACACACACACACACACACACACGGGAAAGACTCCAAAAAAAACCAACACCACCCTTATTTGTTATACACTCTTGCAGACGTTCTGAATGCTCTTCTATTGCTCACTATTACGGAGTCTATTCACAGCTAGGCGCCCTCTCATGGGCAGGCATGGTATAGCATCTCTCACTTTTCTAGCACCACCCTTCTAACAAGTACTCCAGCACTGTAGTTAGTAGCTTCTCTTTCACCGACTCTGCCCTCTGGTCAGATCACCATTTAAGTCCACGCCTTCCAAGGTGCACAACCATCCAAATTAAGAGTCCCAAAGTGTCTCTATTACAAAATCCTCCTGGCATCTCTGAGGCTACTCCTCAGCCTTTATTCACAGTTTAGCCTGCAACCCACCACTGGTTTCATTAACCCTTGTGATAGGCTTATATGCCTCCTTCCTTGGGGCTAGTAGGGAACTTAAGCCCAACCTCTACATCCAGGCTCCAGCCCAGGACAATGAACTGATCAATTAGGCCAGCTTCTTTACTTACGCTACAGTCTTCTCTGGCCTTCCCGGCTTCTTCAGCCCACCCTGTCTCTTCCCTGCCTTAGTCAGGTCCTTCCCAGGCCTCCCTGCCTGAGGAGCTTGAGTGCTGTGCTGTGTTCCCACCCCAGCAGGGCACCACGTAAGCCTACCTCTTCCTTTCACTGCAGCCATCTTCAGCTCTTTGTGAGGAACTGCCTGATTCCCCTCAGGTGGAGCTGCCTGATTCCCCTAAGGTTGGCTGAGCTGTAGGCTCTAGCGAAGGGGCCAGCTGCCTTGTTACATATACAATGAATTCTACTGCACTTTCTGGAAACCATAACTGGATTGTACAATTTGTAGTTCTCCTCACCCCAATGGTCTATGCTTCACACCTAGATGGAGGCCTTTACTCAAATCATCAGATTTGCTCAATAATGGTCCAATCCTGCTCCCACTAAAATGTCAGCTTTTCCATTCACTTCAATAGAAGTAATTAGGGTCTAATTACATGGCAATCATTTCCCTGTGAAGCTAAATCCTCTACACTACATATTTAAAGCATTGGATACATGAGGCCAAATTCTCAGCATGTGTAAATCAGCAAAGCTACATAGTCCATTGAGCAAAACTGATGTAAATCCTGGGAAGATCTGGCCCATCATACCTAATGGGCTAAGCATGTCTCCTTCAGCAGTGGAACATCATATTAACTGACTGATAAGAATCAAAAGTCAGTTGCTTCCCACCACCAATCATCTCTGTCTATTTTTAGAGAGAACTAACAAAGCAGAGCTATTCTTAATCACCTCCTTGACTTTGTAAAACAACTTCTGTTTATCTTTTCATCCTCCTACTACCATCAGCCGATTGTAATTCGCGCTCTCCCCCTGAGATGGCAATAAGATTTTTTTCCCTCTAACTGCAAACCACATATACCTATGTGGAATGCAGGAGAAATGTTTTTCTTTTGATATTAAAAAGTTCTCCCTCAAATTAAGTAAACATTGGCTGAGCCACACTGTTGGTATATTATTTAGGAATGCAGCCTCACACAAAGCCAGAGGCTTTTCACAGTGTCAGAAGAAACCTCAGGCCTTGGAGTCATCCCCAGGAAATATATGAAAACGATGTGTACACGTGTCAAGATGCCAACTGTAACTGTGTGAATATATTGCTGTGGTTTGGGCTGGTAGGAGAGTGAGGGCTGTATGGAACAGTAGGAGCAACTTCTTAAAAAAAGTCTCTTGTGAGTTTGATTTAAATGTCCCTAGAAAAAATGCTAAGGCAGCAATTAAGACTGAAAATCCACTACCCTGTAAAACAAAACTAATAGTTATAGCTGCTAACATCCTAAATGCTGGAAACTTTAATTATCTGCAGTTAGTTCTTTCTCCATGGAATATCTCTTCACTGTTTCCCCCTTGAGACTTTTACCAGCTATCAAGAGCTGATCCAAAACGTGACCAGTATGAACAAGGATAAACCTTGCCAATACAGGACACAGTGGTTCTGTCTTTCCAGACTACTGTCCCCCTTTTAGGAGTCAGATTTGTCTTGCAGGCCCCAAGTTTCACCTCACATAAAAACTACTTGCTTAAAAATTAAATAAAAATATAACAGTGCCATAGCACGCTATTACTGAAAAGGGGCTTACTTGCTTACTTTCATTTGTACTGACTTTACTAGTGCTTTATGTAGTTGGTTGTAAATAGCAAATAGCTAGATGAGTTGAGGTACCCTCTGGAAAACCTCTGTGTCCTCCCACTGGTATGCATAATCCTAGTGGAGAACCATTGTTCTAAGTCCCCAATCCTCTGTGTAACAAAGTAGCTGGCCCTCTTCATGAATTTGAGCCCAGTACTCCTGTTCCAGTCCAGATATGCCCTGGTTTGGTGTAATGAGAAGGGGAGGCTGCCTCTGGTTATAAAATGTGAGCTCTGAGGAGTCCAGAATCTGGACAAAGAGCTCAGAAGCAGAGCAGATGTATCACAGAGGGGACTGGCCCCAAAGAGGACATTCATGAGCATTCTCTAGTGAGCAATGGAACTGGAGTAGGCAGCTGAAGGCAGGAAGGGAGTGCAGGTGGAGAAGATGCTTATAAACATCCGATCAGAAAACTATGACTGGAGAAAAATGAAGGCTGAAAACCGCAGGGGAAGCTGCCGGCTAGCTCTCTGAGCCAGAGAGCTGAAGCAGGAAGGGCAAAATGTGAAGCCTGGTGAAGGATGGAGAGAAGTAAGCCCACTGATCTCTCATGGAAAGTGCTGGAACCATACTTGGGAAGGAAACAGGGCAGAAAAAACTCCTGGCTAGGGTGAAGCATGCTGAGAGGTGGCAGAGCCATATGTGAGTGCTGAGATGTGCTGAGAGGTGCCAGAGCTGTACTTTGAGGTGGGAAAACTCTACTGTTTGACTGACCGATGGTCCCCTAAAGTACAGCTTGGAGTGATGTAGGTCATGATCTAGGGCTGTCTCTGCCCCACCATTTTCTTGCAAATCCCTTTGGACATCACACCCAGAGGGTGAAAGAGGTGTCATATATAACCATGTGTCAGGCACTTCTAGAACCAACTCTCTGGAGACTGAAGTTTCTGCTGTTGAGCCTCGCTTTTTCACCTCTGCAGTATTTCCTTGTTTGCTGATATAAACCACATCCTCTGAGGGGGTTCTCTGTCATCGCAGGAGGCCCCAGAGCCAAATTATAGTGAAGCCTAATGGTGCTGCAATTCAGTCTGCACACTGGAAAGGAGAATTACCCTTACTTTTTCAGCAGGCCGTGCATGACTGACTGCTGTCAGTGTGCTTCCTTCTGCCAGTCAAGACTCTAGACGGTGAGCTGAGGAACAAGAGATTCTCTCACCTGATTGGCCTAAGGTGGGAAGCTTGCAGTTGTACATAGACTGAGGTACAAGGAGGCTCCATGTAAGGTCTAGAAGCTGGTTCCCCTCCATGCTGTGAGGCTCAAAAGTAGAGCTGCTCTGAAATGGGGAGGGAGGTATCAGAGGGGTAGCCGTGTTAGTCTGAATCTGCAAAAGCGGCGAGGAGTCCTGTGGCACCTTATAGACTAACTGAAATGTAGGAGCATAAGCTTTCGTGGGCAAAGACCCACTTCGTCAGATGCATGGGAGGGAGGGTTTCCCATGGAAAAAATCAATTTTGGGGTGGGGGGCAAAAATTAAATTCAAAGACTGAACTATTTTAACCCAACCCAAAATATTTCAATTTGAATATGCTGCCTGGTACTTCATAGAAGTAGTAATCTGGGGTCCTGATGGTTCCCTCCTCTGTAAGCCGGCTCCCTGATTGGACTGCATCTCTGACGATTCACAATGGGGTCTCCTTTCGGAAGAGATGCAGTCCATAGGAGTCCTTGGCTATAGTCCATCATGAGAGATACAGCCTGACTGAGGTCCAAAGTACATAGAGGAGAAAGTGGAGATAAGGGAAATGAACTAAAATTCCCCGGCAGCACTTTAGGAGTATATGTAAACTGAAATATATTGGGACTGTTTAGGAAAAACCGAAAATACAGTAAACCTTCAACATTATGAACACCTCAGGGATGGAAGTTGTTGGTAACTCAAATATTTGTAACTCTGAACAAAATGTTTTGATTGTTCTTTCAAAAGTTTGCAACTGAACATTGACTTTTATCCAGCTTTGAAACGTTACTAGGAGTAGAAATATGCTGCTTTCCCTTTCTTAGTAGTTTACTTTTAACAGCACTGTACTTGCTTTTTTGTTTGTTTGCACCTGCCAGATTGTGTCCTTCCAGTTCCAGATGATCTATGCAGTTGACTGGTCAGCTCCTAACGCTAGCGCTCATAATTTGGACATTCTTCTGTATCCACAAAAAGCAGACTGAACAAAAAATATTGTTTAATTGAAAACCCCATTTTCTAATAAAGAATAGTTGATAGAAAAATTTTGATTCATCCTAATGAGAAACAAAACCCTCTCTTAGGTGGGTGAAGTTCCTGGTAATTGTTGTCAGTGTGTGTAGGGTTGACGGTATTCAAATGGAACACCCAGTCGAAAAGGGACCTTGGTTGCTCCAGTTGGCACCACTGACCAGGCTGTTAAAAGTCTGGTTGGTGGCACAGCAAGGGCCCAAGGTTAAGGCAGGTTACCTCCCTGCCAGGATCCAGCTGCTCCTTCCAGCCCCTAGATGCTGGGGTAGCCAATGACATGCATGCTGGCCCTGCCCCAAGTGCCAGCTCCTCAGCTCCCATCTAGAGCCCTCACTCCCCTCCTGCACCTCAACCCCTTGACCCATTCCAGTGAGAGCGAGTGAGCATGGGGAAGAACAAGCAACAGAGGGGTGGAATGAGTGGGAGGCAGGGCTTCAGGGAAGGGGAAGGGCAGGGGTCTTAAGCTTTTTGCTATTAGAAAATTAACAACCTTAATAGCTATAAGTCACAGAGGAGTAGCCATGTTAGTCTGTAACTTTAAAAACAATGAGTAGTACTGTGGCACCTGAGGCTATGTCTACACCACACTCTAAACTCAAAATAAGCTACGCAATTTGCACTATGCAAATTGCATAGATTATTTCAATTTTATTTAGAAATAAAGTTCTATTTCAAGACATCCCTTAACCCTTGTGGAAAAAGGGCAACCGGGATGCCGAAATAGCATGCCCATTATTTCAAAAAATATTTCAAAATAATGGGTGGCTTGTGAAGATGTGGGGTAGTTATTTCAGGATACCCTTGGTATCCCAAAATAACTGTGATGTATAGACATACCCTAAGAGACTATATATATATATATATATATATATATATATATATATATATAGTATCATGAGCTTTCATGAGCAAAACCCACGTTTTCAGATGAGATGATCTTGAGTCTCTAATAGCTATAGCGAGGTAATGATAGCTCTCTGGCCTGTGTTTGACAAGTATAATCTGACTTAGGAATGTGAACAAGGTAGATACAATAGTGTTTCCAGGGAAATATAGGAAGGATAGTCATGTGGACTGAAACTTTGGATGCATAATGGTGTGGTAAAAGAAAGGGGAGATTTGTCTGTGAACTAGATGCTAAGGAAAAAGTCAAGCTGTTACTGGCTCTGGTTTATGGTGGAATAGACAGGGCTGAGACTCTGACTCGCTTGTGGTAAATGGATAGTTCAGTCACTCTGTTCACAGGCACATGGGAATAGAGATGGTGAACTATGGTTCCTGTTGGAAATTTAAATAGGAGGAGAAAAGAGACTGACTTGGGCAGTAGGCTGGGGCAGTTAATAAAATTAGTGTTGGTGCAGTAGCCCTAACTAATTGACTGTCCAGAATGCATGTTACAGGATGAGTTTTTTTAAATTAACATTATTTAAAGGACAATAAAATCATGAATTTAACTTCTTTCTCACCAAAATGTTTTGCCTGGAAATGTCCTATGATAATAATAAAAAAAAGTTTTCTTCTGCTCATATAACTCAAAAACAAATATTAGTTGTAACTGAAGTGTACCAATCTGATGCTCTAGATATTTGCTAGCTATGCTGCCTACACTTACACATTGCAGAAAACTTTAACTATGGATCTCAGGATGGGTGGGCAGGGAATAAAGCAGCATCTTGTATGAGAAGAGGTATAGTTCAGGTCACATGAAAGCTATCAGTTTTGCCACCTCTGTGGAATTTGTAACAACGGTGAGCATCGCATTCCAGGACTCACTAAAGTTAAAGTGGGAGAAAGAAAGTAATAGGCTATCTAGTCTGACATTGGGTGGGGCAGGGGAACATAAGATACAGCAATGCAGAAAGACAAGGTACATTTGGATCTAATGACAATTTTAGTGTATGTTTAACACACATTAGTGCAAGGGTAGGTCAAAGAGTCAAAAGGTCCAACAGCGCTACCTGGCTCCCTGAAGGGTATGTGGAACTCACTGATTTGCACTGAGCTCAGTGAGGGGCTGCTGACTTCTCTCTACTCAGTTGTATGCCTGGTAGTGTATTTCAAAGGCTCTCAGCTACTTCTATGGCAAGTAAGGTATAGGAACCTGAAGAGAAGAGACTAGACATGTACTTCAGTCTTGTGGAAACAGAGGGGAAATACAGTTTTAAGTGTGCTTTTTCTACCTCTTCTCCAAACCTTCTGATTTTCAAGAATTTAGTTTTGGCCTCAAACATCACCCAGAGAATATCCAAACAGGAGCCTCTGCTGTACCTATAAAGGTAATAAGGCCACATGCCATTTACAAAGCAGACAGGATTACTTGACTAGTGAACGAAGCAGTAGACATAATACATCTTGATTTTAGGAAGGCTTATGGCAGCATCCCATGTAACAATTTCATCAGCAAATGAGAAAAATGTTTTCTAAGGGTACATCTACATCACAACATTATTTTGAAATAACTAGCATTATTTTGAAATAATGTAGTCTGCATCTACACAGCCAGAAGTTATTTCGAAATAATAACTGGAGGACTTCTTACTCTGGCTCCTGTAACCCTCATTGTACGAGGAATAAGGGAAGTCGGAGGAAGAGTGCTCTATTTCAAAATAAGTCCTGAGTAGATGCTCCCAATTTCAATTTCAAAATAAGCTACACAACTGACATAACTCAATTCGCGTAGCTTATTTCGAGTTAAACCCTGCTGTGTAGACGCACCCTCAGTGATACTATAAAATGCATGCAAAGCTGGTTAAAAGAGTGTACTCAAATAAAAGAGATCAATGGTATGCTACCTAGTGGAATTCCACGAGTCTATCTGGGGTCTGGAACTAGGCAATATTTGTTATACAACTTGGATAATGAAGTACAGAGTATGCTCATAAAAACTATATTTCATGCCAGGCTGGCAGGGGTCACTACCATCAAAAGGATTTTGATTTGAAGAATTGACTGAAATCAAAGGATGTTCAATAAAGACAAGTGCAAAGTATTACACTTAGGAAGGCCACATCAAAAGCACAGTTACAAAATAGGGATAGTGGCTAGGCAGTTCTCTAGAAGCGATCTGAAGGTTGTAATAGATCATAAATTGAATATAAATCAATGTGATGTAATTGGCTAATATTCTGGATTTTCTTAAAAAGAGTGTTTTATGCAAGACAGGAGAGGTAATTATCTCACTCTACTCAGCTATGGTGAGGTACAGTTTGTGGCTACCACAACTGGAGAACGACGTGGACAAACTGGAGACAGTCCAGAGGAGAGCAACAAAAATAATTAAAAAAATGTTTAGAAAACCTGATTTATGAGGCGAGATTAAAAAAAACTTGGCATATTTAGTACTGAGAAAAGAAGACTGGGGGAGGACCTGGAAACAGTATTCAAATATGTTAAGGGCCATTATAAAAAGGAAGGTGATCAGTGAAGAACAACATGGAGAATAACTGAAGATAAATAAAAGTAACGGGCTTAATCTGCAACAAGGGAGATTTAGATAGAGATTAGGAAAAGCTTTCCAATCATAGGATAGTACTACAATAGGCTCCCAAGGGAATCTGTAGGATTCCAATAGAGGTTTTTAAGGTTTTCAATTCAATCATTGCAATGAATGGCTGTCAGTGATAATCTAGGTATACTTGGTTTGGCCTCAGTGCATAGGGCTGGACTACATGTCTCTAAGTCTCTTCTAGTCCTACATTTGAGAGTCTATTTTTTAAAAGCCTTCACCATAGAACTGCCCACAATTCAGAATTTTTGTGCTGCAGGAAATTCCCACCTTTCAAATCATTTTTCCTACACAACAGAATGAAATGTCAAAATTTAGAAAATTTCCCCCCAACAATGTTTCAGGTTCATTTAAACACTTCATGTTGATGAAATTTGAATTTTGATTGATTTTAATACAAATTTTGAAATTAAAAAAATCAGAAGTGTTCCATTGAAATAAAGTCCAGACATTTTGATCTTATTAAAATGCTTTATTTCAACTGGTTTCTTCAAAACTAATTTAAAAAATAATCAGCAATTTCTGATGGAAAAAAATGTTCCACTGAAAATTTTTTGGCCAGCTCTACTTGTGGAGACCTACAAAACAATCTGAAGAAAATAAAATGGTCTTCACTGAAGACCACTCTTGGAAATCAAGGGTGTCACAAGTAGCTATAGCCATTTTCTTCAGCCTGATGTTCCTTGGAACCTCCTTAACGTGGGTCAGCATGAAGGCAAATCGCCACCTTTTTCACATCTAACTATTCTGTGCAGCCTGTTTGTTTTTCTTTGCTGCCAAGGAGACAATGTGCTTTTCATTTCCTCTGAAGAAGAGCAGGATACTATGAATAAAATATCAGATAAAATTAAAGAAAATGATTGAGTGCATCCCGAAACAGGAGTGCATCACTGAAGAATGGAACTGTCCCAAATATGAAAAATAGCCTTACTTCTGAGGAGAGAGAGAGAAGTCTGTTGTGAGTTATCCTTCCCTCATACTCATGGGATGTTTTCTAAGGCTCTTGCAAACCAACTATGTGTCCTGTCATGGCATTTGAGAAGGAAGAAATAATTTGCTAATCCTGCTACTTTTCCACATAGACGAGCAAAACACAACTCCGGATGGAAACCCTAATACTTGCTTTTGGTGAGGGGTGTGAGATCCAAATCCCTTTCCTGGACACTGTCAGCAGTGTGTCATAAGCCCTATCCTGCTAAAAGGGCAAGGAAATTGCTCTGCAGGTCACATGGAGGAGATCTGTGCTTTTGGTGCAAATGGAGTAGAGCTTGCATCCCCTCCATTAGTAGGGTAGTAAATCGGCCTCTAGATTAGCAATCAATACACATGGCATATGTGTATACAGTCACACATGCAAGAGACAGACTGACCGTATTTCATACAAGCACAAATATATACAATTCAGAAAACCACAAATATTTAATATTATATTATTATATTCAATATTTGTGGGTTTTCCCGTCCCCTTCCCCACCACACACTTTGCCCTTTTAGTTTAGTTCATTAGTGTCTCAGCTGCAGCCAAATTTCCTCTCGTGGGGGTGTAACTGAATGGCTCATTAACAAGAAATGCCAGCAAAAACCAGACAAGCTTGTGACTTCAGCAGCTGGACTAAAAGGAAACATCCTGCAAGTCTCCAGCTAGGAGTCTTCTGGGGCTGATTGTCCCAGAGCATCAGCTAAGCCAGCCAGTAGGGACACCTAAGCTCACTAGGGGCTGGTAAATCACAGCTCCAGCTGAATACGTTCACATACACCATAGTATGTTTCAAACTCCTGGGCCCCACTAGTTGCTCAAAGCATTAAGACAGTGGTTCTCAATTTTCACATTGGTGATCCTGTTCACACGTCAAGCCTTAGACTATGACCCCCTCCCCTTTATAAATTAAACACAATTTCGTATTAAGCTCTATTCTAAATACTGGAAGCAAAGTTGGGACTAGGGGAAGGCTGATGACTCACCAAGAGGGGAGGAACAGTAAAGGGGGCAACTACTCTGGGGCTCAGCGATACAAAAGGGCCTAGAGCTCCCAGCCATTGCTGTTGCTATGGCAACCCTGGGTATGTCTACTCTAGCTTGTTAATTTGAGCTAGGTAGGTAAATGAGGCAACCGGAGTTGCAAATGAAGCCCGGGATTTAAATATCCCGGGCTTTATTTGCATGTTCTCATCCGGTCGCCATTTTGAAATTTCACTAGCCCGAACTCACTGACGTGCAGCTACGCTAAGTCCTTAGTTCGAATTAACATTTCACTGCCGCGTATAGCTGCGCGGCAGTGAGTTCAGGCTAGTGAAATTTCAAAATGGCAACTGGACGGGAACATGCAAATAAAGCCCGGGATATTTAAATCCCGGGCTTCATTTGTAACTCCGGTCACCTCATTTGCCTACCTAGGTCGAATTAATGAGCTAGTGTAGGCATACATCCTGGGACCTTTAAATCACTGCTGGAGCTCTGCATGTCACACTTTAGGCAGCACTGAGGGCTGCCTAGCCACAGCTCTGCCCCTTCTGTCTGAGGCCCCGCCCCTTCCATGGGTGCAGAAGCAGGGCCCCCTGCCTTCCCCAGGGGCCTGGCGTGGCTGTCAGCCCCACTGCTTGTACCCTCCTAAATAACAGCCTCATGACCCCCTGCGGGGTCACAACCCCCCGTTTGAGAACCCCTGCATTAAGAGCACGTGAAATACTGAATGACTATGCTTAGGGTTGCGTGCATGTTTTTAACTCTGGGGAAGTGTAGTTTAACAGTGCTGGTGTATTGAAAGTAATTACTGCCATATCTGGCAGTGTTTATGGGAACTGAACAATGGTTTTGCAGTTTGGCTTTAACCATTATTGTCAGGGTGGTGGCCCAAGAAGTGGCAGCTGGTAACAGAAGTGGAATAAAATCAAAATCTCTCTCCTTTACTCATTCATTTTGTTCATTTATGACTCCTTAGTTTGATATTCTTTACACCGGGGATTAAATCTCTTCAGAGAGGATAGCAAAAGTATTCGTTTGCCAGCCGCCTTCCTGCTCTTGTTTCAAATGACTGTTATGCAGACTGGTGATAAGCAAAACCAGAATGCCTTAACTCAAAATAGGCCGTTTATAATGGGACAAACACCCATCACCACCACCACATCTGAATTTTGGAGTATTTGAAATCTGGGTCAAAATTTGAAGTTGTCAGTTTGAGTTCTTCTCCTCTGACCAACTCTGTGTGCTTTGAAAAAATCAGCCGGCTTCTGAGACATCCAGAGTTTTGGCTATCAAAATCAAGGTTCAGTAAGGTGTTACAGAAACCAAACCACCTCTATAGCTGCTGGTCCATATCTGCTGCAACTGGGATCTGTGTGAGTCTTATCATGCTCAATTCAAAATGGGAGAACATTTTTTGTCAGAGAAAGTTCACTGACCCTGAAGATAGAAATTGTTCCAGGCTCATTTGAACTTGGTTCTCCCTTAGTCAGCAATGTTATATCAGAGCCAACATAATTACACTAGCAATTTGCACACATGTACATCCATGGTTTGAACCAAGCCCATACACTAGAGCAGGCATGTACACACACATACACAGTGTTCAAAATGTAGGAAGAAAACTACTAGCATTTCATGTAAAATATGAAAGAATCATTTCAGAAACCCCAAACTCTATTGAAGAACCATTTATATAGGGTATCATGAATTCTCTGGTTTGCTAGGACCAAAATGAGGGCTAGTTGCCAAAAATGAAAGGTATCATGACTTTATCACTAGGGGTATGTCTACACTACAGTGTTATTTCAAAATAAGCTATTTCGAAAGAGTTAATTCGAAATAGCTTATTTTAAAATAACGTGTCTACATACAAAATGCATTTCAAAATAGTGTTTTGCTGTTTTACTATTTCGAAATAGCATGTCCACACTGAGTGGACGCTGAATTGCATTTAAGATCGGCCAGAACCAGGTCTGGCAGGGCATCAGGTCAGAAGTTACTTTGTGTAGCTGCTGCTTGAGGCTATCTGAGGCCTGTGCTTAAAAGGACCACCCCCTGGACAGCCAGTTCTCAGGTTTCCCTGCTTGCTTGCCTACCTCAATGAGGGACAGCAAAGCATTTTGTCTTTGCGTGCTCTGGTTGCCCTCACTCGGGACACAACAGCACTCTACCCCTAGGCACTTTGGTGCTTCTCTTGGATGCGTTGCTGCGAACCAGGCTGCACTTTCTTCAGGCTCCCATCCGGGAGCTCCATCGGGGGGCTGTCAGTATCCAGGAGGCCCTGCAGGAGAACTACCACCCTGAGGAGCACTAAGAGCCTCCCTGGTCTGCCCCACTGGGGGCTTGTGCCTCATTCCTCCCTCACGTCCTTCCACTTACACCCCAAAGACCCCCTTCCTGATGTAAAATAAAATAAAAACAATCTCTCTTTATTTAACAAAATTGGGGGGGAATGAAACTCTGGTGAGACTGGGGAAAGGAGGTGGGAGAGGGGAGGCAGAAACCTGGGAAAAGGGAGCTGGAAGGGGGAAGCAAGGGAAAAAGAGGGAGGGGAAGCTCAGGGCTGGGGGTCTCACCGGACCAACTTGATTTTCATGCGAACCTGCTCCTGGGTTCACATGTGGCCATTGGTGGCCAGGCTGGCAACTATCCTGCCATAGACGGCCTCATTCCTCCATCTAGTGTGGAGATGGATGTTGAGGGCATCCCCCCCAAACCTGAATAAGGTCCATGATCTCCACCCTGGACTAGGAAGACACCTGCCTTCTCTGGGCTCTGGCAGGATCCTGGGAACTGGCAGACAGCTCCTGAGGAGCGGTGGAAGGCTGGCTGCCAGTGACTTGCTGGCTCATATTTTGGGGCCACTTGGTCAGAGGCAGTGACTGCTGGCTCTGGGCTCGCAGGCTTGGAGCTGGCACAGGCACTGTGGCCTGAGTCAACCCCTTTAAGGACTCCGGGGAGGGGGGAGGAAGAGGAGTGTTCTTGGTTGAGGCTGGAGTGGCCACCAGAGCATCCTGGGAAGGCTGGAGGCCCCCATTTTGAAATAAGTGTCTACACAGCACTTCTTTTGAAGTAGCAATTTCAAATTTGGTGTTATTCCTCGTAGAATGAGGTTTACCAAATTCGAAATAAGTGCTCCGCTATTTTGAATTTATTTTGAAATAGCGGTTTGGCTGTGTAGAAACTAGGAAAGTTATTTCGAAATAAGGGCTGTTATTTTGAAATAACTTTGCTGTGTAGACATACCCTAGGGTACATCCTACTGGATGTGGTTCACATTCTAAATGCAGCAGCCTCAAACAATTCATTAGAATCTAAAAAGAGCAGAGAAGCCCACAAAATCCTGTAAGTGTGGCTATGTCTACACTACAGGGTTTTTCCGGGATACAGGAGGTATCCCGGAAAAACTCTGCCGCATCCAGAGAACGCATCTGCTCTTCTGCTTTTTTTTTGCGAAAGAGCAGATGTGCTCTTTCGAAACCCCTGTCTTCCTCCTCCCATGAGGAAGAAAGGCTCTTCCAAAAGAGCAGGCTTTTCCGAAATTTGGCCCAGTGTAGACCAGCCAAATTTTGGAAAAGCCTCTTCTGAAAAAAACTATTGGATAGTTTTCCGATAGATCGTTGTAGTGCAGACATTGCCTGTCAGTCTGTGGCCACAAATAAAAGTGAGGGCTCACAGTGTTGCATGGAGACGGATTTCAAGTCTTGCTGTGGCTAGAGTTTAACATTTCTCGCAGCTCTACACAAAAGAACTAAAAAATGACTAAACTACAAAGTCCAGATCCATCTCCAAAATTTCCTCAACATCCTGGGGGAGTTCCTATCTGGAGTTCTCTTTGGTCCCACTATAGGCATAGCAAGTAATAGTGAAATTTGTACCTAGAGCTGAATTTTCCCAGGTTAGATTTAGGGGTCAGCATACTATGCAACTGGAGAGGCACCTGGAACATTTGAGACACAGATGTGATTGATCACATACTTAGTTTTGGTTTCAGCCAAGCTGTACAAAATCCCACTTATCCTGCAGAGCCTTGGTGTGCTAACATCCATAGGAAATGCTATTGGCTGCTACTAATGTTGTTTGCTCTGTCTTCAGGACATCTGCCTTTCTTTCAGGGCAGAGACATGGCTTTCTATGTTTAATCTGCAAATAATGCTAATGGAAGCATTCACACATACTGGGGAAAAGTTTCTAAAAGTCACCCAAACAATTGAACTAAACACAGAGCAAACTGCCACAGTCCCTCTAAATCCTTGTAGTTGCTGTCTTCACCCTTTTCCCCTACTCCTTTCTGATCTGAAATTCTTAACTAGAGAGTGACTGGTGAGAGGACAGTTGTCTTTGTGTGGTTTTGCTGGAGCTGGAAGATGGTTTATCAAAAGGGTTTTGAAAAATGAAACTGTCTTTTAGAGCTGAAGGAATGGCCAGCAAGGTTCCCCCCCACACACACACACACACACACCATACAGAAGAGCAGTGAGGTGCTATTTATGATGATCTATTTCAGACATTCTTTAGCATCTGACACTCCAGGTTCATGGTGTGACAATTGACAGATATGTTCTCTTTTGTAGGATAAGAATGACTGACCTTTTCCTCCTGGATTCCCAGTATCTCCTTTCTTGGCCTAGAGCCATGGGAAAGACGCCATGTGCAGAGAGAGCTCAAAGCCTGATGCATTTTTAAAAAATGAAGCTTTAAGGGGGGGAAAAAAATCACCCTGCATTTTTGTGTGCATACTAAGTATATGTGAGGCATTTTATCACATAGGGAATCTCTCTCATCCCTGTGCTGGCCCTGTACATCAAGACAAGTCTTGCTTTAAATAGATTTCCCCAAACATGTGTGGTCTCTAGGAACTTTTTCAAAAGAATTATCCACTAGGGTCAATTTCCAAGAAAAATCCATCACATTCACAGCATAGATTTCCACCTTCACAAGCCATTAGTTAAGCTGAAAGAACAAATTATAGCAACTGCTGTGGGTTTCCCTCAGCTCTTAAGTTCACTATCCTGTCACCCTATCAGAGGTCAGTGAGGCTACTAAGCGTGGAATTGCTGCTGGGAGACTGACAGAAAGGAACAAACAGCTACTTTGGTTGTGGAAAAGCCATTTTGAACCCCTCCAGCTCCATATTAAATGTGTTGGAGTCTCGATAACCTGGTGAGATGCTCTTCATTCAGAGGTTACTGCAAACTATAACTAACCTTGTAAGATAGGGTATGTCTACACTACTACCCTAGTTTGAACTAGGGTGGTTAATGTAGGCAACTGAAGTTGCAAATGAAGCCCGGGATTTAAAATAGAGGTGCAAATGAAGCCCGGGATTTTGGAACGAGGTGTACCGGTAGTTCGGAATAGGAAGCCTAATCCGAACTACCTGCTCTGTGCCGCGTGTAGCCGCGGGCACGGAGTCCGAACTAGCGGGGCTTTAAAAATGGCGGCGCCCAACAAGATGCAAATGAAGCCCGGGATATTTAAATCCCGGGCTTCATATGCAACTTCGGTTGCCTACATTAACCACCCTAGTTCAAACTAGGGTGGTAGTGTAGACATACCCGTATATAATAGTCTGTAGAGTTTGATCAGTTGGTTTAAACCCAACATCATACTTCATCCAAAACTGAACCTAAATCAAACACACTCAAACTCTGCCTGAGAGTAGAAGTAGAGAAGCTAAACCATCATGAAAAAGAAATGACCCCAAATCCAACTGGAGCTGGTTGAATAATTGATTTTTTTCAGTTCAGAGGTGGTTGTGAAAAAATAAAAAATAAATATGGTTTGGGTCAAACCAAATCTGAAATTCTTTGACTACAGATTCCAATAAAAAAAGTCCATTTCTGGTGTTTTGGGTCTCCACATCCCAGAAAAGAGAGAGAGTGCTCTAACTTCTAGTTATAAAAACAGGAGCACAAAAGAATGCAACTACCACCACGACGACTTCTTCCTTCTCTTCCCCACCCCTGCCCCGACACTTTGGGCATGTCTACACTAGGAAATACTTTCAAAATAAGTGAAATAGAAATAATAATGCCCGGAATAACAAAATCAAAATAGCATGTCCCCATTATGGGGAAGCATTGAAATTACACAGAATTATTTCAAAATAGTGCATCCACACTTACTGGAGCCTGCCTCAGATTTAGAGTAGGGGTGTTAATATGTAGTCAACTATACAAATAATCGAGAAGCGTAGGCTTACTGGTTAACCTTCTTGACCCCACGCATTTCCACCCCCTTTACTGCCTCTATATAAGGAGCCAGTGCTGGGGTGAGCTAGCTTAAAAGCCAATGTGTCCCCCAAGCACCATGTCCATGGTGCTACCTGCCTCCTTTCCTGCACTGCTGCCTCTATCACAAGGGACAATTCACCAACATCAACGTCATCTGGTCGGGAAAGTGTACGACGCCCGCATCTTCCGGAACACCTGCCTCTTTAAAAGATGCACAATGTCACTTTTTCCCCCTAATGCACCATCAGAGTACAGGAGGTGGACATACCCACCTGGGGGAAGCAGCCTACCTCTTGCTCCCCTGGCTTATGGAGCCCTACATGGGCAGCCTGGACCCCACCAAGGAGCACTTCAACACCAAGCTGAGCAGGTGCAGCGTGGTGGTGGAATGTGCATTCAGCTGCTTACAGGGGTGGTTCCAGAGTCTCCTCACCCACTTGGACCTCAACAAGTGCAACATTCCATTTGTGGTGGCAACCTGCTGTGTGCTCCACAACCTTTGTGAAAGCAAAGGGGAGACTTTTCTGCCAGGGTGGGAGGCAGAGGCTGAACTGCTGGCCAGGGCATATGGGCAGTCAGACACCAGTGCCATTCAACGAGCACATCAAGGGGCTGTGCACATAGGGGAGGCTTTGAAGGACAGTTTCAGCCAAGGACAGCTGTGAGACTCTCCCCTGAGCCTCTCGACAAGGGGCCCTGCATTCCCTAGTGTGCCTTTCCTCCCTCCACCCCTCCCTTCCCATCTTCCCCCCTCCCCTGCAGAGCAAATAAAAAAGTCTCTCTTTTTTTGACAAAACAAGTCTGTTTATTTGGGGGATATACAATAGGGCAGGAATTGGGGAAACAACCTGGAATGGTGGAAGGGACAACGGGCTCAGGGATGGGGCTGGAGTGTTACCTGCCTCGGTCAGCTTGGGAGGCTTTGGCTGCCCAAGAGGTCCCACCACCCCATGTTCAGCCCTGGCAGCCCCTGAGGGGGCTAGGAGGGGAAGCCACAGAGAGGGGTATGGGGAGGTGGCTGCTGGCCTGCTCCATGCATGAGGCCATGCGCTCCATCACTGAGGTGAGGGAGGAGCACATAGCCTTGTGTTGGTGTGCCAGCTGGTCCTAGATGACCTTCTGCTGCTCCTGGTCAGCCCGCTGGTCCTCCCAGTCAGCAGCCACTCCCAGCACTCTTCATTGAGCCCCTGGACAAGAGACTGGAGGCAGGCCTTCTGCTCCCTCATGAAGTCTTCCCAGGTATGTTTCCTCCTGAGGATCCTATGGAGTCGAGAAGATGTCATAGGAGGTGGTGGATGTGCCACACTAACAGTTAGCCCAGATGTGAAGGAAAGTTACAAAGACAGTCACCCATGGAGACACTATATGAAGCCTAGCCCTAATCTTTGAGATGACACCAAAGATGTTGGTTCAGATGATGACGATGAACTTCAAGCAAGGCCATGTATTGCCTTGAGAGCAGGAACTTTCCTGCATGGGTGTTCAAGAGAAGCATTGCCACACCTATGACCCAGGGACAAGCAGGAGTGGGAAGGTGCTGGCCAGGCCAGCAGCCTGTGGGCAGGAGGGGGGAATAGAGCAGCTCCTCTTCCTTCCATGTCCTGCACATCCTGGGTCTAGCACTGGTGGCATCTCACAGAGAGAGAACTTCTATGTCTGCCCACTTGAGGTGGGATAGGGGGATTGAGGAAGATGCTTGTGAATGGCAGAAGCTCCTTGCTGTAGAGAGTTTTACTGGGGTTCCCTTCTCGTCCTCCCCCACAGCAGGTTCCCATGCATGAGATCGGTCTCCTCTGCACTGCCGTACTTGACTGGGGGTGGATACTGCCCAAATGTGGGCATGTGCCTGTGCTGTGACCAGCATTGCCCTGTGGTTCCATGACCCCAGCCTCTTTAGAGGTGGCTTGTCATGGGAAGGTGTCCCACCACAGAAGCCAGAGTTAGGCCGGTCTCTCCAGGAACCTTGTGAGAAGGACTGAAGGGTTTCTGTGTAAGAGCATCATGGGGCTTAGTGCTCTAGACTGTCGCTCCATGGGCACCCTCATACACAAGCTGTTTTGCAACCTTCAGGCAGAGTATACCAAGCAAGGAGCACTCGACCCCTCTCAACCCATCACCTGCCCCCTCATCTATATAGGGAAAGTTATAGAACACACCTGAAGTGCTTTCCCTGGCTTTGTCCAATGCCTATGAGAAATCTGGGGTGGGGAGGGCTGGCTACAGGGTGAGGAGCGGGTCCTAGATGGCAAACATGGTTGTGTGGCTGGCCTCCTCCTCTTTCTCCTTGTCCACAACCCTACCCTCATGGAGGCAATGTGGGGGAGGTGACCTCCCACCCAGGATAGCATCGAGCTGCTCATAGTAGCAGCACGTGTGTGGTCCTGCCCTGGAGCATCTACACTTCTCCCTGGCGTTGTGGTAGGCCTGTGAGAGCTCTTTTATTTTCATCTGGATCTGGTCAAGGTTCTGGGTGTAGCCTTTGGCAGCCAGGCTAGTGGCCATCCAGCTGTACACGTCCGCATTGCACTTTCGGGTATGGAGAGCCTGGAGGTTTGTCTCTTCACCCCAGACCTCGATAAGATCCAGGATCTCTGCACCTGTCCAGGACAGTGCTCTCCTGAGTACGTGGCCAGGGGCAGCCAAGTGTGCTGCAGGAGTGCTGACAGCCATGGGGGACTCAGAGGGAGCTCTGGGGTCTCCATCGGCTCAGGCTGTCTGGCACTGGGCTGGCAAAGTTTCCCATGTGCCACAAGCTCTTCTTCAGCAGCCTGCTGTTTTAAGCTCCGCAGGAGAAGGGGACCAGCGGATCTGTGCAGATGTGCAGCCACAAGTGAAGCTGTGAGAGGCCTCTAGAGTCCAATTATTTTGAATTAGCAGCATCGGATCATCCAGATTTTGAAAGAAGCGTTATTCCCCAAGGAAAGCAGGAGTACAGATTTCAAAATAACCAGTCCATTATTTCAAAACAACAAACTGGGTAGTGCAGACACGCCACTTGGTATTTCAAAATAAGGGAAGGTTATTCCAAAATAACTCCCTAGTGTAGACCAGGGCTTTGTGACTAGCCAGATGTATTAGCATCAAATTCACAACCACACTTCTCAAATAAATTTTTTATCCAAAGATTTCACTTGGTTCTAAATACAAAAACCATAGAAGAAAGCCTGATCTTGCAAGTTTCAGTCCCATGTAGTACCTAAACTTTTTAGATGCTTATTCAAAGCTAATATTTTGAGCTAGACTAGCAACAGTAACAAGCTGGTGTTACAGTGACTGGTGATTAAATATTCCAAAAGAGCAACTTTCCCTTCCATACTGTCTTGGATCTGAAGGCTTGAGGAGTACTCCACAAAGTTACAGAACTAAGAGTTGAGATGGATTTAACATCCACACACCGAGTTTGGATATTTTTGCCACTGAGACACAAGTTTCCTGTTTTATGAAAACATGCTTTACTAATTATTACACATGCATGTGTAAGATACGTTGGGAGCCCCAGGGAGAGGAGCCGTCAGCAGGGCAGCCAGCTGGGGGGCCTTGGCCTTCCCTGGTCCAGAAAAATCCCGGTTCCAGGACAGCTCAGTTCCTAAGGGGGCTGGATGAGGAATGATCAATCTGTAGTATAAAAGCCAAGCCTTCTCCTACTCATGTCCCACCTCAGCCTCAATGGCAGCAAATTCAGGCTTCTATTAGAGCCAATACAGTGACTCAAAATCTAGCCAGTCCACTCAAAGTTTTGGTGAACAGAGGCTGGTTTTCCAGTACCAAGAAAGTATTTTTGGGTTCCAACAAACTGCGTGAAACCCCATGATTTTTGTTTTTTGACCTGAAATCAGGGAAAGCTCAGTCATTTAAGCTGAGCTGTTTTAAGATGTTGGGATCATGAGACAGAAAATGAAATCTATACCAAGACATGCTGTTTATAAAACTGCAGCAAACTCACTGATTTTCCTAGTGTTCTACTCTTTATTCAAACTTTTTCTTCACTTCCTGCCTTCAGACCCGAGCACTTACAAGGATTCTACAACATGTTCTAGGTTTCCTGAACAACCCCAGTTTTCTTCTGCTATTCTGAGAAATTCTTCTAGGACTTCTGAAATGTATTTATTAATTCTCAAAATGTTTTGGGGACTGAGTTTTGGGTTTTTTAATAACTGCATGAGGAAGCTGAATTTTCTCAATGTTTACCAGACACAAAAAAAGTGGTATAGTGATTTATTGCTAGCCTGTATCAGCAGCAAAACACACAGAGACTCCTTCCCTTTCAGCCATGTGCTCCCAGTTGAGAAAGAGGTGTTCAGTCCATGCTTACTGTTCTGCACCCAGGCCTTGGGTATGACTAACCCCTGAAGGGGTACAATATGGTTCGTATATCCCTATGTCCCGTTTAGGGGCCCTGGACAGGGAGACTGAGCAGCCCACTCCAAGAAAAATGCATGTGATGTAGAATCAGTAGCAAGTAGAAGTGGCGTGACCTGCTTTAAAAAAAATTAACCACCCTCAGTGTAGCCACAAGTGATTTCTTTAAGTTTGAAAATATGGTAACCTTAACCATGATCACTTTTCTCTCCACCCACTATTTTCTTCTCCTTTATTACCAAAATACATCCCCACTTTAGCCACTTACATGTCATCTGCATGGAACAGCAACAGCTGTTTTGTCCTATTTAAAAAAAAAAGCAAAAAAGGGACAAAGATTCTAACTGCAAGCAGAGAAACTGTATGGCCTCAAGCCTTTAAACAGAAAGAAATAAAAGTCCCTCTTGAAAGTGGCAGAAAGTCTCTGTTGGTAGAGGGCCCAGGTATAGAGGGCCTTGGGTAGAGGGCACAAGTAGAAAAAAGGTACATTCCTCTGACATCAAAGGCAATGGCACAGCCCCTAATTCAAATGGTTGAAAAAGTTTAACAGCTGAAAATTAAAGTAAGCTGTCAGTCTGCTAAAAGAGATTTTTTAATTCAAAATAAATCAGACTAACAATTTGCAGATGTTTGGAAAGAAAACATTTGGGTTACTCACTCTTAAAGTCTCAGCTCGCTCTACCTTTAGTGTTCCACTTGCATTTTAATGGCCACAGTGGCTTTTTGCCACTACCCACTGCCTTCTTAACAGGAGTGCAGCCTCATGAGTTGGCAGATCTTGCGTTCACCCTTACTTTGATGTCACATGATTTTTGTCATCCTGAGTTAGACACACGGAGGCGGGAAAAGAAACCCAATCTATTTTCCTCTGAAATAAAGAATTTACTAAAGTGCAACATCACTTTTATATATTTAGAAACCCACATTGTAGTTGGCAAGTAACTATTTAGATCCTTAGAAAAGGAGAATTAGAAGAGATAGATATTTAAGGTTTTAAGACAGCTATTCCTAAAACTCAAGCATCCAATCCAGAGTAGTTATCAACCAAAAACAGGCTGCAGAGTACTGAAAATGTAATGTTTGCACCAACAGCTGAATTCTCTTTTTACACAGATAAGCAACAGACAAAGTCACCTCATGATTACAGGAGCTCAGCCCCTTTCTCTTCTCACCTTCATTCCCCAGCAAGGAGGAAATCAACTCTTCTTCAGAATATCAAAAATATACTAAGGAATAAATGGCAGAGACAACTAAAGGGTGCAGATAAAAGAATATGAATCTGATCAACACCTTAGAAACCTCTGAACTTGGCTCTCTGCCTCAGATCTGCACTGCAATCTGTAAGAAGTGTGATTTTCCCCTCCATCTGTAGTACACTGCACTGCTCACCCCTGTCCTGCATCAGTAGAAAGATTCCCAGTTTTTCTGCCTTCCTTTGTGCTGTATTCCCAGAGCAGCTTTCAGCTAAAGAAAGAAAGGACTTTTCCTTCCCCTCTCCCACACCCTTTTTTTCCTGTTGTCCAGCTCAGACCTCTTCTGACTGAAGTTTTCCCTCACTTTTTTCCCTTCTGACTAGGGCTGGTTGAAGTTTTTTAAACAAAAACATTCTTCTAATCCAATTTTTTTTTAACTGGGACTTTTCACAAAACAAATTTGGCTTTCTGGTATATTCTGTTTTTATAGCAAAATTGGAAAAAATGAAAGATTGCTTTTTGGGTTTTCAATTTATCATTTTCCCCTCTCTTCCCTTGGCAAAATAAAAAAGGAAGGAGGATGGTAGTGGAAGAAGAAAAAAGGGTACAGTGAAATACTTTCATAAGAAAATTGAACACATGAAACATTTGTTCCTTTTCCTGTTGAATAAAGATTACTAATTTTTTTCATGAACGTTTTTTCCATTTTTCAACCCGCTCTATTTCTCTGACTTCAAAGGGGGAAGTAACTCCTAGTAACAGAATACCTGGGCATACAAGGAGCATTTACTCGGCTACCCCCTGCAATTAGGGAGCATTTAGTTTGTTACTTTATTTAAATAACTAACTTAGGTGGGAACATAAGAGCTGAGATCAGATTTAATGTAAAACTGTTTCCATATGCTTTCTTTGCCCAGCTAACAGATCTGTGCATTATCTGCACAGTGCTCATATTGGTCTGGTGATACAGAAAGATTTCCCCTGCTTGGACACCTGGGACAAAAATCAATAAAAAATAGCGTTACACCCAAGGTGTGTGCGTCACACACCACTGATAAGACTGCAGCAAGAAGCATGTACGGCTGCTGCAGAGCAGCAGATTAATGGGACAACAAAAATTGGGCCTCGGCAGCGGAAGCTCAGGACGGTGGCTGGTCTGTGAAATGAGTGTATAACACAGCCAGCTAAGGCCTGGCTTCAAAAATGGGCTTTGGAACTCTGATCATGCTGAAATGCACTCAGAGCTATCCTAGGCGCAGTTACAACATTCGCTGTAAATACTGCCGAGAAAGTCCTCCCAAATCAGTTCCTTATACATTTCTGCCACCTAGTGAATGAAAACAGAATGAAATATTTTGGAATAGGGAACGGGAAAAAATGCCTCCTAAAGCAGTATTTTTCAACCAGTGGTACGAGTACCCTTAGAGGTACTCGAGAGAAACCTGGTACATCAACACAACTGAAATTTGGAGAAAACTGAATTTCTGTTTTAAGTTTTACAGCACTTTATTATTTTTGTACTTTTTACACCCAAAAATTTCAACACCCGCCCAGCTACAATTAAGTTGTTTAAACAAATGTGTTGCAATGGTAGAAAAAAAAATGTTGTGTGTCTAAAAACTGTAGGTACTGGGGGTACTTATAATTTTTTTGGGGGAAAGGGGTAATTTATAAAAAAGGTTGAGAAACACTGTCCTAAAGCATGCTTGAAAATGCAGGCTTTTGAGTGGGGTTCGGAGACACACCAGGGCTGTATCTAGACTACATGCCTCTGTCGGTAGATCATGTAGATTAGACAGATCAGCAAAGGCAAATGAAGCCGCGATTTAAATGATCGCGGCTTCATTTACATTTACATGGCTGCCGCACTGAGCCGACAAACAGCTGATCAGCTGTTTGTCGGCTTGCCGCTAGTCTGGACGCTCCCCCTGTCGACATCAAAGCCCTTTGTCAGCAGCCCCGGTAAACCTCATTCCACGAGGAATAACGGGGCTGCCGACAAAGGGCTTTGATGTCGACAGGGGGAACGTCCAGACTAGCGGCGAGCCGACAAACAGCTGATCAGCTGTTTGTCGGCTCAGTGCGGCAGCCATGTAAATGTAAATGAAGCCGCGATCATTTAAATAGCGGCTTCATTTACCTTTGTTGAACAAACAAATCTACATGCCTCTGCCGACAGAGGCATGTAGTTTAGACGTACCCCAGGTGATGGTTCTTCTCCATCAATCCTGCAGAATCTTATCCTGGTGTGACAAACAGTGAACCTGATGAGTCTGATGCAGTTCCAGTGAAAGTCATCCCAAAACAGTGCATTGGATTGGGTCCCTAAAGGAGGCTCACTCTCCATTTAAATACTATCGGATGCTTATGAAGGCAAGAAAAAGGATGAAGACAGTAGAATTGATTGATTTTAATATGTATATGTAGGAGCGCGACTACACTGCACCGTTATTTCAAGATAATTAGCGTTATTTTGAAATAATGCAAGTGTCTACACACAGCCATTCCGTTATTTCAAAATAATTTTGAAATAATGGATAACTTATTCTGAAATCTGTAAACCTCATTCTTTGAAGAATAACTCCAATTCTGAAATAGCTATTTTAAAATAAGGCATGTGTAGACACTCCACTGCTGCTATTTCGAAATAGCCCCTAACCAGCACATTCTAAGTTATTCCTCCCCAATGCATCCTGGGGCTCTAAAATGAGATAGCATGTGTACATTAGAGAAGTCTGCCTCGGACAAATTTTGAAATAATTGCTTCCATGCAATTTAGACGTGCTATTTTGAAATAAGCTATTTCAGAGTAACTATTCCAGAATAACTTATTTCTAAATAAGCGTGCAGTGTAGATGTACCCCTAATACTGGATGAAAGGTACATGAATAACATCTTCATTCTTCAGTGCTCTCTATTTAGCCACAGAAAAAAAAACACATGTAGTACAGACAATACCAGTGCAAGCTACCCTATTCCATCCTGCCAGTGTACTTTAAACACCAGCCTGGAGGACTCTCTTCTAGGCACGAGAACTGTTCTTTTTCTGTGCCATTTCAGCCTTAACCAGGTATGCCGACCACTTCTTCATTTCTGTAGCATGGGCACTTGTCCCCTGTGAAATGAACCACTCCATGGGACAGCTAACCAACAATGCTAGATGGTAACACAGTTTTTACCAGACTGGGCTAAATTTGGCCTGGTTTCAGAGAATGTTCAAACTTGGGCAATTAACAAAGCACCTGAATACAAGTGGCCTGCTTTTCAGAGTGACAAAGCACTTGCCTCTTCCATAAATTCCACTGCAGACAATGTCTGCTCAACTCAGAAAATTAAGTCACTTTTGCTTAGGTGCATAGATATGGATTTAAGTGCTTAACTTTAGACACCCACAGTTGACAATGGTTGGCTAACAGGTTCTGCTGCCTGTAGGTGTTTGGATGCAATTAATTAATTATTTGATTTCACTGGGTATGTCCTACACATTAGTGCAGCTGGGAATCACAAAAATGCTCAGGTGAACATTTATGTTGTACTATAGTTTTAGCTTTTAGGATCGCTTTTTCCATGCAATATAGGGTTATTGTTATCACCACAAAGGGTGCTATGACTGAGAAAATTGGGATTCTTCAACCTGATATTTACATTCTTTATTCCACATGGTACATTTTTACTCCCAGCTTATTATGCTGATGTGAAATCTCATTATCCTAATTATTCACCATAGCTTCATTGTCTCATAACTAGCCCCTCATTACAAACTTGTTACAAATGTAACAGATAGAGGCACTCCCTTGTGTGGCTCCTGCCAGAAAAATCTATAGTCTAATTAGATGAGAAGAAGGAAGGATGGATGCAGATTGAGAAAGCACCAAGTCAGACATAAAACTTCCCCAAATGTTGGTGGGTTTTGCATTCATTGGTCTGGGAAAGGCCAGAGTCAGAGTTTGGTTCTTGACCCAGAGTCAAAACCCCCAACTGAGGGCTGAAATCCAGTGTTTTGCTTTGAGTCAGCCTCACATTAAAATGACAAATCAGACACTGTGTAAGGTGCGGTTTGTGTTTTCCAGTATTTTAAACGTAGCATCTATTTGAGTGCCAAGTTTCCTTGCCTACAAGTGAGCAGTGCCAATGTTTCAGTGTGCATGATCAATAAAATGCTGCCATCTAGTGGATGTTGGATATTAAACTACATAAGTGCCTATCTACAAATCTCAGGGTACAGTTAGACTGCAGGGGTTTTTCGGGATAACTTCACCGTATCCAGGGAACGTGTTTTCTCTTCCGCTTTTTTTGCAGAAGTGCAAACACATTCTTTCAGAAGCCCCTGTATTCCTCCTTCCACGAAGGAGAAGGGGGCTTTTGAAAGAGGGTTTTTTCTGAAAAGCATCTTCCATCAAAAGTATGGAAAAAAGATAACACAAAATGCAGAGCGCATTTTGCGTATCTTTTTCTGATAGTTCCTCACAGTCTAGTCGTACCCTCAGAGAGGTAGTTGAGTCAGTCTGTAACTTGAAAAACAACAATTTGTCTTGTAGCACCTCAGGAACTAACAAATATACGTATAAAGTATCATGAGCTTTTGTGGGCAAAACCCACTTTTGCCCATGAAAGCTCATGATATTATGTATATATAGATATATAGTATGTTAGAATCTAAGGGTATGTCTACTCTACCACCCTAGTTCGAACTAGGGTGGTTAATGTAGGCAACCGGAGTTGCAAATGAAGCCTGGGATTTGAATTTCCCAGGCTTCATTTGCATATTGCCGGTCGCCGCCATTTTTAAATGTCCGCTAGTTCGGACTCCGTGCCCGCGGCTACACGCGGCACGAACTAGGTAGTTCGGATTAGGCTTCCTATTCCGAACTACTGTTACTCCTTGTGGAACAAGGTGTACCGGTAGTTCGGAATAGGAAGCCTAATCCGAACTACCTAGTTCGTGCCGCGTGTAGCCGCAGGCACAGAGTCCGAACTAGCGGACATTTAAAAATGGCGGCACCTGGCAATATGCAAATGAAGCCCGGGAAATTCAAATCCCAGGCTTCATTTGAAACTCCGGTTGCCTACATTAACCGCCTTAGTTCTAACTAGGGTGGTAGTGTAGACATACCCTAAGGTGCTACATGACGACTCATTGCCTATATAAAAAGGTCATTTTATGACTGTGGGGATATAAGACATCCACAGCTGACCTGTATCAGCAACTCAAGCTCATGAGACTCGGGTTGCTGGGCTATAAAACATTAAGATTTAGGCTGGAGCCCAGAGTCTATGATCCTGTGATCTATCATCACTAATTGAATCTCCAACATTTAAATTGAGTTTAAAAATGGTTAAAATCTCTCCATAACATCAGAGAATCGCTGGGCAACTCTCTGTGGCAGGGTTGGCTTGGGCAGGTGAAGGTTGATGCCAGTGCAAAGTTTGATGGCAAGATCAAGCCCGAAGCCTGTGGCAGGAATTGGAGCAGGCTGGGGGCAAGGCCACCTGTAATGCCCTGAGCAGGGGAAGAGTCCCCAGCCTTTGCACAGAGGGGCCTTCTTTTCCCGTCTGATTAAATAACCATATTGGGAGGTCATCTGACTGAATCCTTGCTTATGGAATGGCTACAGCAGCACCCCCAAGAGACAAGTCATCACAGGTTCTGGCTGAGGGCTTACCTCATATTCCCAAGTGAGGTCACTCTCAAGTGGGCTGTCAAGGTTCAATGGAATTTGTGAGCAGGTTGGGAGCGTGGATATTACTAACTGGTTCCCATGAGCGCTGCTCTAAGTCGTACCATTCCCAGCTAGTACAGTATAGGTGCTTTTGCTGAAAGGCTCTTGGAAGGGAGGGTTTGCCTGATGAGGTGGTACATCTCTCCTTGCACTGTGGATGGAGAGGAGGAGGCTGTGTTCATCCAGGAAGAGAGCTGAGTGGGTGTCTTTTTCAGAAAGGTGAACAGGGTGCACTTACATCTTAGGGGGTAGCTGGAGACAAGAAGTGACTGGGTTAGTATGTTGAATGACTGGAAAAGAGCAAAGGTACTCATAGCTAAATTTGTGGGAGAGGTGGGAAGTGTCATATGGAGTGCCATACCTTGTCCTCACTGACATGCCAGAATTAGGAGACTGTGCTCTGCTGAGAAGCAGAAAGATACTCCTGACATTCCCCTCCTCTCACACACCAGAACCTAGGAGGTCCAGGCTAGAAGATTTTATGTGTTCCAGCCCCACAGTGGGGCAGCAGGGGAGAGGGGGCTGGACTACCAGAGTGGGCTCACCAATGTTGCAGGGGGAGCCCTGAGCCTCGGGGGCCAGATCCAGGCAAGCCAGGGGCCACATCCAGCCCCTGGGCCTTAGGTTCCCCACCCCTGTCTAGAATATCCTTCTAAGTGTCATTCAATGAGTCTTGGGATATTGGCAAGGGTGAAGGCCATAATGAAATATCCAAAGTGGCCATGTCAGATGTGGAATGCTGTCTTCATCTCATTGCTCTCCCAGATGTGGGCCAGGTTATATGTGCCATGCAAATTGACCTTGGTGAAAGTTTTAGCTGTGCCAACCTGTTCCAGATGTTTACTGATCAGCAGGAGAGGTTGCTTGCTTGACAATATGGTCCGAGGCCTGATATAGTTAACAGAGTCCTTGATTAACAGAATCAGTGTCTCAACAGGGGATTGGAGGGTTGGATGAAGTTCTTGGGCAGGGTCTCAACAAGATATACCCATAGGGCCTTGAGCTCACATCCAATAGAGGATAAATACATCTAAAGCTGTTTTTAAGCCTTGGCTACAGATCTATGGGGCAGCTGTAGGGCCAGTGGAGGGAGGACATAGATATACCTTTTAATCAAATTGATCTACAAGGATGCCATACTTCGCCAGAATTAGGACACTGTGCTCTGCACATTGTCAGCATCAAGAGCTACAAGAGGATTTTATCCCTGACGTCTGCTCTGTCCGAACAAAGCTGTTACAACCCAGAGTTGAACCATGTCTCTGGTTTTGCTCATGGGAGGATCGCTAGAGGAGCAATAGCCAGCAAGGGGAGTAAGGAGCTCAGCTTGAATTGTAGGGTTTTGTGCTTCTCTCAAATCTCAACCCAAAGAGATCTGGGCTTGTAAGAGACAAGCCCAGAATATAGCATACCGCTATCCATCATCTCTACCGGTTCCAGAGAGAGCTTCCTATGTAGGAGCAGGCAGTTTGGATGAAAGCCATGTCCATAAAGTTGCTAGATGCTCCCGAGTCAACCAATGAGAGTAAGGAACAATTTATTTTGGGTATGGCTGGGACCTGCAGCAAGTGTGGTAGACAGAGGTCCACTGGTGTAGGACACACACAGGCAGTGAAGAAAGTTCATCTGGGGAACCCAGTCCCTGTGTTATGTCCAGCAATGATCCCTTTACTGGGATTGGATGAGGTCACTTACCAGCACCATGACCAGGTTGAACTTGGTGGCGGGGAGCCTCCTGAGGTCAAGTGGCCCCATGCTTCACAATACAGACGGAGGCTATGCCAGTAGTGGTATGCTTTCTCTCAGTCTGTGAGGCATCTTCAGTTGGTGCCAGCTTGAACAGGCTGCCCAAGATAGACAGAATGCATGCTCAGGAGGTGGCAGTACTAGGCTTAGGTCCAGCTTACGTCCTTCTCCAGGCACTGCTCATGCAGCCTATTGTCAATTCAGCTACAGAGATATAAGCTGACAGCTCAGCAAGCAAAGATTGTCAACTCAGGCCAGCTCATCCTTTATGGCATCTTTCAGCCCTTAGTGAAAGTAGTAAATTTGCACTCCTTCAATCCAGGCAGCATCCGTGATCAGACACCAGAAGCGGGCTGTGCAGGCGAAGGCTGTGATTCTTGTCTGGGGAACTGAAGGGTGGCTTCGGTAGCATGGGTCCAGCTTAGGCCATCAAATGTGAGTGAGAATGAATGGATGAATTCTTTAAAAGTGGCTGTCAGTTGGGTTTCCCATTTCAGAAGGGGTGAAGTCCAGGCCAAGACTACTCCTGTTAATAAACTGATGATCAGCCTCACTTGTGCCTGCTCAGTTGGGTACCTGACTGGTTGCATCAGACCAGTTGCATGTTTCAGCTGAGTAATATCAGGTCCCATCAGCACTTGGATGGAAGATCTTCAAGTATCTACTAGACACTGCAGGCAAAAAGATTAGTGGTCCAGTAGGTGGCACTCTTCATCTGGGTCAGTAATGAACCCATTACACACTATAGTGGAAGGAGCACTTTACTTCTTAAGGTGCTTCTGTTGGATGGAATGGATACCTGAGATTGACCACTTGGAGTTGATCGCTTTTTTAACAAGAGTAGGGGTATAAATCCAGGTCTCTCAGTTCAGATTTTGGTTTTTAGTTGAATTGGCTATTCTTCACTTTCCATCTTAAGCTGTGAAACTTGGTTGCTCTGCACTGTTAAAGAGCCTCCATGTTCCTCCCCAAATGTGGCTGCTTTGAAGTAATGGATAAAGTGTTCTTTATGTATGCAGTTTGGAACAGGACTGTGCATTTCCTTGAGAATTTTAGGCTCTTTGCTATATAAATAGCAGTTTATTACCCTCATCATCCTCACAGCAACTCTCTGTAGAAGTAGAGAAAATATGGGCCACAGCACTTCATGGGTTAAAATGCACAGTGGGCTCAGACTAGCATTTGGTTACAGTCTAATGCTATAATATTTTGGGAGGAGGCAGGGAGGGAAATGGCCTCTTCAGAATTAAGGGAAAAAAATAATCCACTTACCTCATAGAATGCTGGACACACATCAAAGCTCTATGAAAGCTCAGAAATTGGCAGTTTGAAATCCACTAAGAATTGAAATGAATTTATACCTTCTCTAATAGGGCTGGAGCAATGATTCAAACAGCTTAATTCCTTAGCAGTTTCACAACCTTTGTTACTTTTCAGAAATCCCTCCTGTCATTATGTCTCAATCATTCATTTGAAAGCTTTTGCATAGTTAGGAGCAAATTCTGTTCTCAGAATCCCATTGAGCTCAGGAGAGTTGCACACACGTCAGAGGGAGCAGAGTTTGTTTGGCCTTCATAGATAGGATGAACATTAATTTCTCTGACTGGCCCAGAAAGGGAGCCATATAGTCTAGTGGGTACCGCATTGGTTTGGGCATCAAGAGATCTGAGTTCTTGCTCTGATCTGCTGTGATGCTTTGCGAAAGTCAATTCACCCTTAAATGGGAATAAAGACCACTCTACCTCCCAAGGTTGTTGTGAAGCTGGGCAGAAAGATGAAGACTGTTTGTATGAATTCACAACAAATGACTTCACAGGCCTTTTTAATCAAGCCCAGCTAAACCCCATTTCATAAGTAGAGCAGGCTGTAAACACAAGGTGACTGATGAGATCTGGCATCTGTAAGATTAACCACTATGTTTCTGCAACAATGAATATGAAAATGCTTTCCGCTAAGGCCCTTCTGCTCTTACAAAGCATTGCTGCTTGCAGTGTCAGACCTTGAAATCCATCCAGTACACTGTTATTCTCCAACATGGAGATAAAGACTGTGGACACAATGAGGCAAAGAAAACTGTATGTGCATTTTTACGTGGCTAAAGCACAAAATGGTTGAAAAATATTTTCAAACTTGCTGTTGCAAATTAGGCACCCTGTTAAACACAATGGTTTGTATCCCATTTTCTATCAACTAGCTTGCAATCAGTAAGCGCTGTATAGTTGTGGAAACTAGTAAGATCACACCACAAAATGCAGAACCTGGAAGTCGTAAGTACGTATGCAACTTTCAGCAAGTCGTTTGTCAAAGCCAGGTCAGGGGCAGCTTAACCTAGTAGTTGGAACCAGAGTCTACAGTCCCAAGTCAGCTGGGTCAGGATACTGGGAGGGAGACAACTAAAGGTCAGAACCCTGAGTCAGGATACTATGGGATCAGAAGTGAAAAAAACCAAAGGTCAGGAACTAACAATCAGACATTAGCAATCAAGCCAGGCTGGAAGCCAGGAAATCGAGTCAGGGAGCAGAAAGCATAAGACACATGGTCCAGGGCATGGTGGAGCCCAATTAATCAGACAGCTTCCTGCTGCTGGCTTATGTTGGGCCAGTGCTTTAGTCACCCACCCTGGAACACATGCACAGAGCCTCACACTGGGGCTGGGCTTTGAGAGTCCCAGATGAGCCATTATCAACAGATTGCCAATTGGTGCACATGTGGCTGCTCCCATGAACCCTCATGGCCTTGGCCTGTGATCCATGGGTCATGACATCATTGAGCCTTTTAGGGCTGCAGTTTCCCTGGGTCTCTAAAAGGGGGAGATAATAATATGCACCTGCTCCTAGGAGCGTTGGCATGCTTAGTTAACGGATGTACTTTCAGGTCCTTGGAGGAAAGAGGTCAGATTAATGATTAACAACTGAACACCACTTTTGCACCTAAGTATTAATGATTTTTTTCTTAATCTCAGTCTAGGAAAGCCTAGAAATAGGGTACAGTGTGGAATTCTTACTGTCAGACATGTTCATAAATGGCATTTCTTGGCAGGGGTCAGTGTAACATACAGGGAATTTTGTCTGGTAAAAACCCAGAGGAAAATTATGCTTAACAGGTCTGTATCTTGGCAGGCTCCACTGAACCGCTATAGCTGTGTTGGTTGTAACCTACTGGCAAAACTGGAGCTTTCATACTCAGAATTTGACATTATCCCCCACCTCCCTGCAAGCCCATAGAAACCCCTCCCCATGGGCACTGCATAGCTGGGGCTGTACAGGTTTGGAAGGAGGGGGCTTTGCTAGGCAAAGGGAAAATTGTACACCCAAATAAGTAGGGAAGCTCCCATATGCACATGAAATCCTCCACGGCATTATTCTGCAGGCAAGGTGTGGAGCAGGGGTGGGCAAGACAGCCTCCATGGGCTGGATCCAGTCCACCAAGCCCTTTGATCTGGCTCTCAGTTGCTTTGTTGCTCCCCCATCCCCAGGCCAATCGAGACTAGGGGACAGGAGATCATGCGAAGTTTCCTCCCCACCACCAGGGGCACAAGGCACTTAGGCTGTGTCTAGACTGCTGGTTTTTTTTTTTTTTTTTTTTTTTTGTTGTTGAAAAAAGTAGCCTTTTTTCGAAAAAGCTTCACCTATGTCTAGACTACAGCCACGTTCTTTTGAAATTAAATCGAAAGAACGCGGCTTTTCTTTCGATAGCGGTACTCCTCATTTCACGAGGAAGAATGCCTTTTTTCGAAAGTGCTCTTTCAAAAAAAGACGTTCTTGAATGCAAACAGGGCTTTTTCGAAAGAGAGCATCCAGACTGCCTGGGTGCTCTCTTTCGAAAAAGTGGCTTGCTTTTTCGAAAGTACTGCTTGCAGTCTAGACGCTCTTTTTCGAAAGAAGCTTTTTCAAAAGTATCTTTCAAAAAAGCCTCTTTTGAAAAAGGCTTGCAGTCTAGACGTAGCCTTAGAGGGAACTGACAGCTGTTTTGAATAGCTGGCAGTTCTCTTTAGGCAGCCCTGGCAAGATGGGGGGAAGAAGGCAAAGACTTCATGCCCCCCGCAGGCCAATCGGGGTTTGTGGGTGGGGGTGGAGGGGTAGCACACAAAGTCTCCTGACCCTGACCCTTCTGGTTGAGGCCCTCATCCCTTCCAGGGCAGCCCGTGACCACTTCTGAAATTTGTGAAGTGGCCCCTCTTCAAAAATTATTGCCCACCCCGGTGTGGACTGTATGACCATCTTGTTTGTATACCTAATGTCTGTCTTCTTCATTCAAAATCCTCTTTAATATGCTTTCCTTCTAGAAAGTCGAGCAGTGATTAACCTCTTGCAGGACATTTAATCTTCTCTAGAAAAACCTGGGTCTATCAGCTGGTCTATGTAAGAGGTTAGTGCATCTGCTTCAGGTACAGCCAAGGAACTTAGCCCTTTGTGTTAAGCTGTGAAGGCACTGCTACCACACCAAGTGAAATCTAATACATATCCATAGGGAATGCAGCCATGAGATAGAAATGATACCCATACAGCTTTGAAATTTGACCATTATAAACACTGGATATTTAGATGGTACTGTCTCATTTAGGGCCCATTGGCACCAATAGGAGTTTTATCTTGGAGTATAAGTGGAAGCATGACTGACTCCTTCCATTGTAACTATTTTTTTTGTATTTCAAATAGATTAAAGTGTCTTGATGACCCTCCGAATGGTAAGGATAAAAGTGTAACAGAACAAAAGTTCCAAAATTAAAATTACCTTTTCAGCTACTCAGGCTGTTTGTATTTCATTTTAACTTGAGCAATGAAAATACCTGGGGTCACTTTCACTTTTCCTTCTGTTTCCAGCCAAGTCTTGTACATTGCCCCATGCTGTTTAGATCCGTAATGCTGCAGGGAAAATTTTAAGGCCCTGTTTTCATAACAATTCTTTTTAAAATAATCTGGTGGGGGGGAGTTAATCCACATTTTTTATTTTGGGTCTAAATCTAGTTGACAGTGTCTCTTTAAAATGTGGAGTATGATAGCAATTACCCAGTAGCAATGTCGAATGATAGTGCTTTATGGGCACATTCATTACTGTTAATTATTTACACAGTGTCATAGGTGTGCATGGCAATACATTGTTTAGACAGGTTCCCTACCCAAAGGGCCTTACAATCTAAATCTGGATGGACACGATACAAACAATTACAGAATGACCCATGAAAGCGAGAGCCGAGACAGTGGTAGTTAACTCCATCTAGTTATTATGGCTGTGGGACATGTTTGTTCCTTTGAGCACCCAATGTTAATGCCTGACCCCCTTTTAACATAAATGGTGTGCAACTGGTTTTCATAAATTATTCGTTAGTGAAGATAGCAGTGTATCCTCCTTCTTAATGTCATAGTGCCCTCATGTGGCCGTTAGGTTTTACCTATTTGAAGCTGCAAACTACTCAATATTGGTATTTAAAATTTTATATTAGGATAGCTCCTAATTAGGCAAGTGTTGAAAGTGGACTGAGTGCATAAGGCTTTCCCTGTATCGGGGCATCATAACTGACCCAGAGAGCCAACTGTGAAATTTCACTAGCAGCAGGAGGAAGATTTAATTATGAAAAAGCCAGAAAGCCCCCATACAGTCAAGGACTACAATGCACAATTTTTCCCAAGAACTTTCTATCTTAACTTAAAAAAAAAAATGGGGGAGGAAGGAGAGCACTGGGAAAAATGACAGCAGCACTCAAGCAGTAATCCATAACAGAAATGGATTCCAACTTAAACTCTAATTCAGCTTCCAGCATCCAGTCGTACCACTGAGGATACCACTGAGACTTCTTTCAGAAGAAACTTTTCCGGAAGAAGAGCTTCTGGAAAAACTTTTTGAAAGAGAGCATCCACACTGCTAAAGCACGTCAAAAAAGCCAGCTATTTTTTCAGAAAATAGCGTCCACATAGATTGGACTCTCTCTCACATTTCATTTGTGATTACTATGGACGGAGTGGCCACCAGGACACTTGTGCTTTTTCCTGGAGGGCTCTTCTTTCGAAAAAAGCACTCTTCCACGTCCACACACACCTTTTTCCGACAACGTTTTTTCATAAAAAGGTTTCTTCCTCATAGAATGAAGTTTACTGACACTGGACAAACCCCTCCATTCTTTCGATTTTCTGTCGAAAGAATGCAATAGCAGCATGGATGTAAGTATTGTTTTTCCAAAAAAACAGCCATTTTTCCAGAAAAACTCTGCAGTGTAAACATACCCTGAGCAACTTTAAAGAAAGGAAAAATTACACATTTGGGATGGAGAGCCAGATCCCAGCTGAGCAAGATACTCCATATGCAGAAACTAATGATAATGATGGATACATATCATGAAATTCAAGAAAAGGAGGCTAGTAAGAAAAAAAGAAAAAAGATACTAAACATATATGGCAACACCAAAAGTGAATCAGAAAAGAGGTCACATGCCTGAAGAACAACAAGCAGAGACTTCTTGGGAATCAAGAATAAACAGCTGAACAGTCATTAGTATAAAGGAAACAGTATGAAGCTTGATCTAATTGGGATAGCTATCGCTCTGCAGTATGTGTTCTGTACAGAATCAGAGAAATTAAAAAATATTAAGGGTGAATGTGGTCACAAGGATGGAGGAGATTTGGAGAAAATAGGGGATGAGTGGAAGCCTTAGGGGTTCTGCGTAAATTCTCCCCAGGCAAATGAACAGACCTACCCCAGAGAATGTGGATTGAGATCCCACGGTAGGGGAAAGTACCTCTTTCAGATTGCAAGAGCAGTGGTGCAAGTATTCATGGGGAGAGTTTAGGGTTCAGCAAGGCATAATCATTTATGAGCTATTTGGAATGAAAAGAAGTAGAATGTGGGAGTGGGAATATAAAAGCAATTGCTCTGGAAATTAACAAATAGAAGCATGGCTGGATATGGCTTGACAACCGATAAAAGATTGTTACAATCACTAATTAGAAATAAGGTCCACTTGCCACACAAAGGTTCAAGAAATCAGACAATCTCTCCAAATGAATTATTGGGTATTAAAGGCAAGGAAAAGGCTGGCTTTACTGTTGCCTTTGATGAAAAAAAAGGGTGAAAAAAATACTACAGCTTTTAAAGTTCTTGATAAGCCAAATAGTTAACACACTATCTTTTTAAAGTAAGATTTTCAAAGTGTTAAATGTCATTTTTAAAAAAAAGGAAAATTCTTAGAAAAACTAAACAAATCTTACTCAGCAATCATTCCACTACAATACACTCATTCTCAGGAAGGGCAAATTAGGAGTATTAAAGATCACAGGCTTCAGCAGATATTTTTGCTTCAGCAGAAAAGAAAAAGAGGAGAGGACATAAAGTTTGCTATAATGTCTTTCAAACTCTTTCAAATCAAAGATCAATGTAAGGTTAGGAGGGATTGATAATTTTAAAGTGACAATTATGTTTTTATTATAACAATTATCAAAATGTATTTTTCAAATAGTGCAACACTTTGGGGAAGGGAAAATTGTACAGCTGAAATCTCCAAATATATTCTTTTCTTATTGCAACAGACCAGATAAAAAGAAGAAATACAAGTGCTGTGTTAATCTTTCTATACCAGAGAAAAGGGCAGCCAAAGGAATGAAAGTACACATTTTATCCACCACCCTCCTCCGCTATAATTCAGTGTTAATCTAAATCCTTAATGAAGTGGGCAAGATCAGCAAAGACTGTAGTATTGCATGATCAGATATTGCCCCACTACAGAAGCTAAGTAAGTAACTTCATGGAGGACAGCTCCATCAATGGCTATTAGTCCAGATGGACAGGAATGAAAACCATGCTCTGAAGTGTCCCTAGCCTCCGTTATGCCAGAAGTTGGGAATGGATGACAGAATATGGATCACTTGAGGATTACCTGTTCTATTCATTTCCCTCTAAAGCAACTGGCATTGGCCACTGTCAGCAGAGAGGGTACTGGGCTGGATGGACCATTGGTTGGACCCAGTGTGGCTGTTATGTTACCCCTCTGTATCAGGAATAATAGTCTGCCTGTGTTTACCACCAAAATTTGGGATGAGGGATTAGCTCTCCAAGTCCAATGTCACTCCTACATTCTCCCTCACTCTCACTCTCTCACTTGCTTGGGACTCAATTGCTCCTACTTCACTGATTGGTCAGGTCACTATAGTCTTCCCTTTCTGCTATATCAGAGGACCTCAGGACCTATTGTACCCAAAAGCCCTTCCTTTCACTACTCCTTAATGGTGCCACTGCCCAGTGGCTAGTAGAGTTGGAGATAAAATGATTGCAAAAGATTAATAAAATCACAGGTTTAAAACAACCCCACTGCAATTAACTAAGAGTACATCTACACTGCACGGCTATTTCGGGATACCGGAAGTATCCCAAAATAGCTCCCCCGCCTCTTCACAAGCCGCCCATTATTTGAAAACATTTTTTTGAAATAACAGGCATGCTATTTTGGCATCCAGGTAACCCTCTTTCCATGAGGGTTAAGGATGTCTTGAAATGGTGCGTTATTTCAAAATTTGGTGCTGTGTAGATGCACCAAATTTTGAAATAGCCTATTTTGAAATTCAATTGAAATAAGATATGCAATTTGCATAGAGCAAATTGAGTGTCTTATTTTGAGGTTAGGGTACTGTGTAGACACACCCTAACATGTAAAGGGAGTTGAACTTGCTGAGACAGACATTATAGATCATTTTTCCATAAAGCAAAGGTATAAAAATGGAAATAAAAGTGATAAAGTGTTGGCTTGGAAGAGAAGAGCACAAGCATCAATACTGACATTAGCAACTGTTCTTCAATTGGAGTAATTTAAATGACACCAATTTGCCAACCCACAAGTTATTCAAAATGTTCCCACATTCTTCTCCTTCTGCATGCTGACACATACTCGTAATCTGTTTTTCCTGTTACCTCCATAAACAGATATTGCCAGTGCTGCCAAGACTCTTGAACAGTGCAGATGCTCAAAAGACTTTAAGTGCTGTTTTTTCCTTTACTGGAGTCTGCTGCAAGAGATCACTGAACAAAAGCATGTTGGCTGATCTATATTTAACTGCCCAATCACAGTATTTAAATCCAGTCTCTTAAAACTGTTCATTTCCATAGCAGCTGCCACATCAGCCATAATTAATTCAGCCTCATTAACAGGTAACAGCTTTCCTAATGGATTGCCAAAACCCCCTTAAGAATATTTTCTGCCTCGTACACTATCGCTGAATATTTGCTCCTAAACATACTGCAAGGTCTCCTAGTCGCTTTGTACATTTTTCAGCATGTTTCATACTTCATGGAAAAACTTCAACAACAGACTGCAGAAAGAAACTGCTGAGCTGGAATTCATATGCAAATTCGATAGCCTGAATCAAGATCTAAACAAACAGGTTGAGTGGTTCTTGCATTACAATAGGTAATTTCCCATTCTAGTACACTCCCCTTCTCACTACTGTTGGAGATTAGCCACGTCCACTCCGATTTAATTAGCACTGTTGTCACACTCCCATCTCTGTATCTTTCTTTTTCCTCTTTCTCTCTGTCTTTTTCTCTTCAGCATCTGAAGAAGTGAGTTGTAGCTCACATAGAATCATAGAGCTGGAAGAGACCTCAGGAGGACATCAATTCCAGCCCCCTGCCCAAAGCAGGACCAATCCCAACTAATGCAAACTCAGGAAAGCTAATAAATTAGCTCCATTGCCCTATTAAGTGTGTTAGTCTTTAAAGTGACACTGGACTCCTTGTTGTTTTAATATATTCACTGTAACTCTCCCCATATCTGTTGTCACCAAAAAACAGTTTGTATACTTCAACAGGAGAACTCACTTTTCAAGGATATCCAAATTAGCAACATGCATAATATGTTCCAACTTCTCAGTCTTTCTACAATACCTAGTACACTTGTGCTTCTTAAAATAATTAGCCAATGAGCACAGCCTAGTATTCTCCACAGCAGAAGGTTCCATATAAGTCCCAGAGTTTGTTATAAAACTCTTCAGTTCACTCATTGCTGTCTCCAATTATTTGAACCTTTGACCTAGAGAAGCAAACAAATATATCTGGTGACTCTTATTCCCTCACCCAGGGAAGGATTCTTCTTGGAAGAATAAACTGCAAGCTACCAGAGGGTGTGTCCAGACTACAGGGTTTTTTCGAAAAAAGTAGCCTGCGTTTAGACTGCTGCCACATTCTTTCAAAAGTCAATCAAAAGAACATGACAGTTTTTTTGATCACGGTAAACCTCATTTTACGAGGAATAATGCCTTTCAAAAGTACTCTTTTGAAAGAAGGTGCGACTGAATACAAACTGTGCTTTTTTGAAAGAGCATCTAGACTCTTTCGAAAAAGTGGCTCGCTTTTTCAAAAAAATCTGCTTGTAGTCTAGACTCTCTCTTTTAAGAGAGGCTTGCAGTCTAGATGTAGCCGGAGTATCTAAATTTCTACACCCCGTACTACCTAATGTATGGCAAGTTATCTAAGGAATGAAGCTTGCTATCCCATAGCCAACTAAACAGATACTGGATATTTCAATAACATTTAGTCTCAAGAATTAGTTCTTGGCTTTCTATTTTCAAACTTTGAAATTTCAGATTCACAATAGTCCTGTAAACCCCCACCAAAAGGTAAGAGATCAGGAAAACACAGAGATTCTTAAGTTTGCCCTATCATACACTAACTGGAGAAGTTCTCCACCTGGTGCATCTTATAATTATTTTCCCATAACTGCATCCTTGCTATGTTGAGAAAAAACAGGATACTGTTCATGGATCTTCTCCATATTTGTAGAAAATACAGGCTCTAGCATGCATTTCTCCATGCATTTCTCTCCCTTCCTATGGTGTCAAGTGATGTACCTCCCACATCAAGCTCAGCATAGAGATTATTATTTTCAAAAAATTTACCATTTTCCAACATCAACAAATTGCTGTCAAATTATCCACATTTTGGCACCACATTAACTAAAAGTCCATTTTTTCCTCCATCACAGTCATCAAATAGCATCTGAGAAACATTTTCCTAAACGGGCAAAGGAACACACACCATTTTACTCTTTGTTTCATGCACAACTGACTTGAAAGTAACTTACCCCTTGAAGTCTACAAATGGGCAAATGTCTGAAATGGTTTTATTGTATAAATCAGCCTCGTTTCATTCATGTCCAAATCTCTAACAGGAACTTAATCCGCTAACATTCCATTCGTTACACTTCTAGGAGTAATCTTCTTTACTAGAAAAAAGCACAATAATAAACTGTGAATTCCATCCATTCTCTTTCCTTCTGCAACCTCAATGTCTGCCACAATTTTGAGTTGACTAATATAAAATAATATCTCGCAGCAGAAAACAACCTGAAATATAAAATTTCTCACATTTGGCAACTTCAAACTGAGTCTGCTCTAAACCAAACTCCTCCTTCATATTAACCACATTACAGCAATACTGGTCAGTCCCCACTTCAGAAATCTCCACATCCAAATCTATACTTCCCTAAAATACACGTCCCACAATCTGAAATCTTAGAAATCAAATGATCTATCAAATAGGAATTGCAGTCTCCAAATCCTTAGCTGGAATTTGAGCTCTATAAAAATTTCTAACCAATTTATGTACCCATGTGTGATATACAGATGTAATAGACCAAGAATGACCCCACACCACACACCTCTTACACATACCAAAGAGTAGTCTTTCAGAAAGCTATTTTTCTTCACATTTCATCTCTATGACATTTGCAAGAACCCTACTTTTGCAAAGAAGAAGATACAAATTCTTTTACAACTTGGCAAGAACATTTTTCCTCCTAATTATACAGATCATTAATTGTGCAAGCATACCCATTAAAGTCTTTTGGATGCTTTAGACCACTCTTACACTGTGTAAACACTCCTGACCTAGTCTAAACCCTACCACTATACTGTTAATCTCTAAATCTGAATTAATGTGTTTTACATCTCCATCTACTTCTCTCCCAAATAAGAAACATCACTTTTATCTACTGAAAAAGATGAGACAGTGCTTATACAATAAATCTCTTACAAAAGAATGCCTCTTTGGTTGTATCATGAATTCATTTTCCACTAAAATGTCACAAAAGTTATCAACTACCAAGGAATTTACTTGGACTAATTTCTCAAAAAAGAGGCTAGAGAAACTTACAAAACCACTGTACCTCCCATTTCACCAAATGAAAAACATCTGTTCAAATGTCTTTTCATTTGCTGTTAAGAAACAGGCTAACTTCTAATTCCTATTTGTCTCTTATCTTCAAAATCCTCCTCACCACTTACAATTCTGTTCATGCTTTAATTCATGCTCTGTAAAAAAAAGTTTTCCATTTTACCCCATGAGTAAATATTATACTTACACTTCGAGAAACATAACCCCTTAATTCTCTCAGCAATTTGCTTATTACTATATCAGTACTCACACTCTTATAAATACTTCTCTACTGCATGGCTTTGTTTTGCACTATTCAATAAGCACTAATATGCCCCTGATGATAATTTCTGTGTTTGATTTTTTATCCCCTCTCCCCCTGAACCTTAATTTCCTACTATTTCTTGCTTGATACAGTTTCCTATTCCATCTTCCTCTGTTTTTCCCCTTATCCTCATAGATAGATCTTTAAATTTTCTGCTAAATAAATGAAGTTTTCAAACACAAGAATAATGAAATAATAATCAATCGTCAAAAAAATTTAGAAATGATGCTGCAAAAAAATTCATCTTAGAACTTCTGTCCACTCCAAAATTCTACAACAAAAAATACAATTCTCCTTTCTTTATATAAATCTACTTTTTCATGCCAAACATTACAGTGTTGCCATCTCTCATGATTTTATTGTATCACAACATTTAGAGGACTTAGAGAACCATCTTTTGGAGGGAGGCATTTCTTGACATAGGTATCACAACTTTCCTTTCTTAAAAAGTAGAATTCTGATTTCAATGGTTGTGGAAAAAAGCTTGAAACCATTAACTGAGTATACCACACAAGCGCACAACTAGAAAGAGAACCCAGAATATATTGGGTTGATTTCAGACTCATGATTTTAAGCCAATTCAGTGATGTTAGGGTTTAACATTTAACGGATTTAATAATTAGTGCTAGTTGTACTGCATAGCAAGTGAAGTGTTACTCAAAAAATTCTAAACTTACTCTACCTTGATAAAGACAAAAGGCCCAGGTTCTGGTGCACTGCACTCACTATATATCTCTAACTAGGTGCACTGTGGGCACAGTGCAAGAACTAAGCTTGACCACAAATCCGAAGGTGTAAGAAAACTGTCCTTTTGGCGTGTATGAGTAGGATAGGAGGCAGACTTACTATAGTTTGAGTGTGAGTAATGCATGCCCAGACTTGGAAAGAGAACAGCGATAAGTACAGGCAGTCCCCGGGTTACACACAAGATAGGGACTGTAGGTTTGTTCTTAAGTTGAATCTGTATGTAAGTCGGAACTGACGTCCAGATTCAGCCTGTTGAAACTGATCAGCGGCTGATTCCAGGAAGCCCAGGGCAGAGCAACTCTGCCTCTGGCTTCCTGTAGTCAGCGCTGGTCAGTTTCAGCAGCGGCTGACTTGGGAACGCCTGGAGCACAGCAGCTAGGGTGCTGCTGGGTTGCACCCAAGCTGCTCTGCCCCAGGCGTCCTGATTCAGCCCCCCCCCCCCCCCCCCAGCAGACCAGGGAGATGCGGGCAGCGGACTGAGACCAGCAGACCAGGGAGACGGGGAGCAAAGCCGCAGAGCACGCGGGCAGCGGGACAGCCCAGACATGCCGCAGCTGTCCCGCTGCCAGCATCCTCCAAAGCTTTGCTCCCCGTCTCCCCGTAGATAGCAGACCAGGTAGACAGGGAGCAAAGACAGCCGCGACGCGTCTGGGCTGTCCCGCTGCCCGCGTGCTCCGCGGCTTTGCTCAGCGTCTCCCTGGACCAGGGAGACACGGAGCAGCTTTTCTCGCCCCAGAGGATGTGGGTGGCGGGACCCCGGAGCATCTGGGTGTCCCACTGCTCCAGTCCTCCGGAGCGAGAAAAACCCCGTTCGTAACTGCGGATCCGACGTAAGAAGGATCCGCGTAAGTCGGGGACTGCCTGTAGTATATTCAATTCTGGCTCTCCAGATGCTGTGACGCCTTCAGGAAATGGGATTGCTCCAGGTATACCAAAATACACCACAGCCCTTTTCACTTTGTACTTAGCAAACAACTACTCATTCAGTGCAGATAGTTTCACAATTCCCCCAAAGAATACATACACTGGAGTAAAGAGCTGAACTTGCTTCATATGCCTAATACCAAAAGACAGGCCATAAATCAATGGAGCCCTCTTGCAAGTACCCACGGATTTCCACTGAGAAACAATCAGTGGTGCTAACACCAGAAAGAGCTGTTGGAAAAGTCAGCTGGAAGAAAGGAGGTACTTCATATGTGCTTCAAGCAGACTCACTTTATAATAACCTTCAAAGTGTGTGATGACTAGAAATTTGACAAGCCTTTGGAATGCTGGACACAGATATGGCTTTGTGATTGACTGCCAATGATGTCCCAGTTTGTGGCAAAGGGAGAACCTATAACTTTTGAAAAATAATTATAATTTCACAATCTCAATGAGCCCCTGTGGGTGGTGCATTTCTGGAGGATTATTGGACGGCCTGGGCTGTTGAAGTTAACCTCCTGCCTGAGAGCACACTTGAGGCATGCAAGAACGCTGCCCCTGAAACCCACTGCCTGTCAGGTCTGATTGTTTAAAATGTGTATATAATTGCATAAATTGCTTTCACCGCCGATAGAGTACACGCAAGGCAAATGTTGAAAGAACATAGTGACTGGGCATTGTTAGCCAATTTACTGTATTCTGTGGTGCAACCATGCAATTAAAGTCATAAACATAATGATGTTTGTCTACTTAGAAGTGAGTAACTCAATGAGGCAATTAATATCACTACATGCGCTTTCAAAAATAGATTCAAGGGGAGGAAGACAAACAAAAAGCAATATAGAGATGGGAAAAAAGTCACTTTATGAATTTGACTTCTGGGCCCTTTGTCTACAATGGCCCAAAACAAAACTTTGGATCTGAATATTCCCAAACTTGGGGGAAAAGTTGATATGGATCCAAATATTTCAGCTTCAATTCATCTCTAGTGATTAAGACAGAGCAATCTATGAGCAGTTTCAGCATAAATACTATGCTCTTATTCAGTAAGGACCTGGTCCCTCACTTCAATTATCAGTGAAGATAATGAAAAGGCTCCCATTAACGACGCACATTATCAACACTTAAAATCAGAGACACTGTGTAATGTCAGATACAAACAAAACTATAAACCTTATGGTCCTCTCGAAACACAGAGGGAGTTGCCTTTTTAGACACAGAATAGAGTCCCCCACTTTTGGGCCATGTTCCCCTAATCCGGTGGTCTCCAACCTTGTTAAGCACAAGATCACTTTTTGAATTTAAGTGCAATCCAGGATCTACCTCAAACCCAGATATCCTTGTTCTGCCTCCATGGAACTGAAAAAGAAGGGGGGGCAGCTTGGGAGTTGAAAATCTGGAGGACCCTCTACTACTGTAGTTTCCATGCTGCGGACTGTCCTTTAAAGGAGTTTGGGAGTAGCTCAGTTAGGTAGAAACTCCAAACCTATGGCTCCTACAGAATTTAGTAGGGCCAGACAGCATTGTAAAACATTTGTGAGAGTGTAACTTGCTTCATGTGGATCTGAGGGGGAGCTTCCCATGTTAAAGGCGTGAAACACCAATTTATTATACTGTGGGGTGGTGCAAGCCACTCACTCCCAAGAGAAGAATGAGTTCAAAACTCCTCTAGCTGATGCTCATAGAACTTCCTCTCCTGAGATTTAAAGAGCTTAAGAAATCAAATTTGTAAGTATATTTTAATTGTTCTTTCCAACAACAAAGTTGCCACAGGCTCTCTGATGTTAGAAAGATTATCATGAATAAATGATCTAATAACTGTTTTCTTAGGAGTGCCCAGAATGAGCTAATTCCTTACATTTCAGTGGTATTTTATTTTTATCAAATAAAATGTGACTGTGACAGGAAAACTCTTTCAGTTCAATTGTGATTTAGTTCCAAACTAAGATGCCAAAAGATGACAATGTGGTGTTTCATTTCAAGGAGAATTACTGTTGTCAGCACTTCAGCTAACTCCATTCTCTGTCTTTTACCTTGTTTTAGACAAAATAAAAGCTTGGAACAGATACGAATGAAAGTGTGAAACACATTGACACCACTGGGAAATACTGGGTCACATTCTGCTTTCAATTACAACAGTTAAAATCTGGATTAACTCCCTTAAATTTAAGAGCCACTGCAGATTTATACTCAGATCAGAAAGGGTGTGTCTACACTATAGAGTTATTTCAAAATAACTCAAATTATTTTGAACTAACTATAATTTCGTCCACACAGCAAACCCGTTATTTCTAAATTAATTTGAAATAACAGGCTTCTGACTCCGAAATAGCAAGCCCTACTTTCATGAGAAATAATACCTAGTTTGAAATAGCTTTGTCAAAATTGCTAATTCAAAATTAGGTGAGTGTGGACAGCACAGCTGCTTATTTCAAAATAATTGGCCTCCAGGGCTTCTCACAGCTGCCCTCATGGCTACTCTGTCCACACCTTGAAAACTCTATCGTTTCCCTTCCCCTGCAGCCTTTAAAGGTGCAGGCAGAAGGGAATGTGCTTATGGCACAATCCAGGCCCTGCTCGCACCACGCCATACAAGAGCACTCTGCCCAGCCTCCTGCTGCCATGGCAGACCCAACACTCTCACTGAGCCCCCACAGCTGCAAGCATGCCAGCAGCTAGCTCTCGAGCCCCTGTCCAGGGGTGGAAGAGGAGGGCACTCTCGTGGACTGATGCAGAGATGCTAGATCTGATCAAAGCCTGAGGGTATCAATCAAACCTCCAGGATCTCCATACCAGATGGCAAAATGCCGATGTGTACACCCAGATGGCCACCAGCCTGGTTCAGAGAGGACACAGTCGCACTCCGGCCAGGTTAAGATGAGGGTCAAGGAGCTCTGGCAGTCTTACACCAAGGCCGGGAAAGAAGTTCCTGTAAAGAAGTGGCACCCCAGACCTGGTGCTTTTATGCCCAGCTGGATGGCACGCTCCGTGCTTGGCCTTCTCAGCCTTAGGATCACACAGCGGCCTGTGCAAGTGGGGGCACACGGTGCACCAGTCTGGAGCAGACAGCCCCATGAAGCTGCCACACAGGAACCAGTCACTTCTTCTCACAAGGTTCCTGGACAGCCTGGCTTACTTTGGACTCTGTGATGGGACACTTCCCACCGCAACCAGCACTAAGGAAACTAGAGTCGTGTACACACACAGCCATGCTGCACATAGCACAGGGTCATGCCCACACTCTCACGGCAGCATCTGCTCTCATCAAGCACGGCAAGGCGGAAGACACCGATCCCCTGCAGAGGAACCTTTTGGGGGAGGAAGTGGAGGAGAACCCAATATTATCCTCCCCGACATGCGGAGTTTGCTTCTAACACACACCTCCCCCAACACCCTCCCCCCTCTCCTCCATCAGGCAAGGATACAATTTCTCTCTCTGTGGGATGCTGCCAATGCCAGACCCGTCACGTGCAGGTCAAGGAGGGAAGTTGAACTGCTCTGTCGCCCCCCCTCCTGCCCGTAGGCTCTCAGCCTGGCTGGCACCTTCTCATACCTGCTTATCCCTGGGACGTGGGGGTAGCAAGGGTCCCCTGGGATATCCATGCCCCTGCAGGAAGGTACCCACTGCCTAGGCCACAGATTTTCTTTCTCAAAGCACTTCACCTTCATCTGAACTGAAGCCTCACAGTGTCGGCTCAGAGATTAGGACTAGGCTTCATGCACAGTGTCTCCTGGGATGACTGCCCTTCTCACTTTTCTTCGCAGCTGGACCAGCTATGAGGGGGGCATGTGTAACACTTCCTACGCCAGCCTCCAGACCCCACTGGCAGAGGTGACCTGAGGACGACCTGGCGAGGGAACCTGGAGTTCCCTTAATTGAAACTTTAAGGAGGACCACCAGGAATGCCATGCTGTCTGGGAGCTGTACCGTACCATCTGGGAGCACCTATCCCAGCAGCACAAGAGCATGTGCGTGGTTTACACCAATACCATCAAGTGCATGGTTACCGCCATGGAGCAGTCCAGCAGCTGCTCCCTTCCCCCCATACCTGCCCTTACCCCTGCCCCCCCAGCTTCTCCTCCTAGCCCCCCCCCCCACAAGGGCCACTGAGGGCTTCACACATGAGGCAGTGGGACCATCTGAGGCAAGCACCACTCATAGACCCATTTCTGAGTTCCGTCTCCCCACTCTACTCATCTACTTCCTGTCAGGGCTGACCGCCAGTTACTTCTGTACCTTATCACAGAAGGTTCGGCTGGCGACAGTGGTGAGCCGGTTTCAATTGGTGATGAGCTGGCCCAAGGCCTCCTTAGCAACATAAACAAGTTGCAAGATAATTAGGCCCAAGGACATGAGGTATGAGAACTAGACAGCAGTGGTGTTTCCTGCTAGAATCTTCTTGTGGATGTTTATGCCCCTAAGAAAGGAATAATTATAAGATGGCCGAAAGGTACTGATCCGGGGAACAGTCTCACCTGTGGACCTAGGTTGTGTAGATCCCCAGGAACTCCCCATGCTGGAGCAGCACCCGCTAATAGCCCTCAAGAGCACAGATGGGAGGTCCGGGACTGTCTGTAGCAGAAGGGGCATAAGCATTGGATTCTTGCTTGCCTACTTGCTTGCTTAATTGCTTGTTTCTCCACAGTGAGAAGCGCATATTTAGTAATGCGTGAAGGCTGTGAGGCGTAATATGCTCTGGCAATAAAACCTCTTATTTTTATGCACCCGGTGTGGCTTCACTGAGCAGCACTTCCTCCTACTGGGTTCTTTCTCCAGTCCCTCCCCAGTTCTAGATATCTCAAATAAAAATCAGAGTTTATTGTATCAAAAAAAAAAAAGTCTGCTTTATTTGGTCTGCAGGGGAGGGGGAAAATGGGAAGGGTGGAGGAAGAAAAGCACACAGGGGCTATGCAGAGGTCCCTTGTGGGAGGCCCCAGGGGAAAGCCTCACAGCTGGCCTTGGCTGAAACTCTCCCTCTGAGCCTCCTGGATGCGCATAGCCCCCTGATGGGCTTGCTGGATGGCAGTGGTGCATGGCTCCTCAAAAGCCCTTGTGAGCTGCTCAGCCTCTACCCCCACCCTGGCAGGAAATTTTCCCCCTATTTTCGCAAAGGTTGTGCAGGACATAGCAGACCGCCACCACGTGGGGGATGTTCCAATTGTCAAGGTCCAGGCGGGTAAGGAAACACTAGAACCTCCCTTTGAGGCAGCCAAAGGTGCTTGGTCCTGCCTTGAGGGCGGGGGGCTGGACTCGATGACCTCTCAAGGTCCCTTCCAGTCCTATGATTCTATGATGTGGCACTGGATCTGTCTAATATTGAAGCATTCCTTGATGGGGTCCAGGTGTCCCCATCAAGGCTTCATGAATCAGGAGAGCAAGGGGTAGGCTGCATCGCCCAGGATGTACATGGGCCTGTCCATGTCCCCAACCCTAATGGAGCAGTCGGGAAAAAGAGTGCTAGCATGCATCTTCTGGAAGAGGCTGGAGTTCCTAGAGACACGGACGTCATGTGCCTTCCCCGACCACCCGACGTTAATGTCCATGAAGCAGCCTCAGTGGTCCATGAGGGCCTGCAGCACCATTGCAAAGTACCCCTTTCTATTGATGTAATTGGAGGCATGGTGGTCAGGGGCCTGGATGAGGATGTGGGTGCCCCCCCCCCCCCCCCGCCCCTGCAATTGGAGAAGCCCATGGCAGCAAAGCTGACAACAATAGGGTCCACTGTGCCCGGGGTGTCAGCCCTCACCACCTGTAGAATGATAGAATTATAAAATCACAGGATTGCCAGAGCCCTTGGGAGTTCCCCAAGCCCAAGCCCCTTCCCATAGCAGAAGCATTCCCAAGCACCCATCCCCAGCAGGGCTTCCTGAAGGCAGGACTGAAAAACCTTCAGGCAGGGAGATTTCACCACCACCCTTTCCTAAGGAAGCCATTCCAATGCTTTTCCACTCTCCTGGGACAATAGCAAGAGAGCTACACCTGCGTGAGCACTGCCCCAATGATCGATCTCCTCACGCCAAACGGGTTCCTGATGGAGCGATAGCTGTCCGGTGTGGTGAGCTTCCAAATAGTGATGGCGACGCACTTCTGCAGGGGGATAGCAGGTCCCATGTGGGTGTCCCGTTACCGGAGGGCAGGAGCGAGCCACTCGCAGAGCTCCATAAAGGTTCCTTCCCCATGCAGAAGTTCTGGAGCCACTGCTGGTCATCCCACCACTCCATGATGATCCGGTCCCACCAGTAGGTACTGCTCTTCTGTCACCAGAAGCGGTGGCACATGGTGTGCAGGAGGCAATAGGACAGACTGTGCTGCATGAGGAGTTCCTGGCTTGAGTGAGGAGGTCCCCCATTCCAGGCTGGTTGCCATCCTCAAGAAGTGCCACAAGGGCAGCCTGCATGAACTGCACCAGGAGATGCAGCAGGTCTAGGAGCTAGTGACTGCAGGGGGCAGCTCCATGGTGGAAGTGCTGTGTGTCTGCAAGGGCAGCCAGAGCACATAGTGTGGTGTTTCAGGAGTTATTATTCTGAAATAACACTGTAGTGTAGACGTGCCCAAACTGGCCCACTAGATTGTCAAGAATTTTTCAATATCTTTATTTCTCATTCACCAAAAATACAGGTCACATTTTCAAAAGTGTCCATTAACTGTCTTGCCTCTGGGAGGGTATGTCTACACTAGAGCGCTAATTCAAACTAACTTAGTTCGAATTAGTTAATTCGAACTAACGCGTCTAGAACTAAAAACTAGTTCAAATTAGCATTTTGCTAATTCGAACTAGCGCGTCGACATTAAGTGGACCCTAAAGCGGGGTTAAGGATGGCCGGAAGCAGTGCCGGCAGGGCATCAGAGGAGGACTTAGAGCGTGGAGCTGCTGCCTCAGGCTAGCCGAGGGCTGCGCTTAAAGGGTCCCAACCCCCACCCCGGACAGACAGTTCTCAGGGGTGCCCCGCTTGCAAAGCAGTCCTGGCTTGAAGTGCCCTGAGTGCCCACACTGGGCACATCACAGCACTCGGCCATCAGACCGGCTGCACTTGCCGCAGGCTGCCATCTGGGGAGAGGGGGCAATTGGGGGGCTGCAGGAGAGCTTCCACCCCCAGAAGCCCGCAGAGCCAGCCCAGTCCTCCCCATCGGGGGCTCGTGTCCCATTCCTCCCTCACTTCCTTCCACTTACCCTTCCCTAGCCCCTCTTCTTGATGTACAAAATAAAGATAACGTGTCTCACAAAATGGAATCTGTCTTTATTGAACAAAACTGGGGGAGACTGGGAAAAGGAGGTGGGAGAGGGGAAGAGAGAGGCTGGGAGAGGGGAGGGCAACTAAAATGATCAGGGGTTGGGAACAGGTCCCATATGAAGAGAGGCTAAAGAGACTGGGACTTTTCAGCTTAGAAAAGAGGAGACGGAGGGGGGACAGGATAGAGGTCTCTAAAAGCAGGAGTTGGGTGGAGACGGTGCATACAGAAAAGTTCTTCATTAGTTCCCATAAAGAAGGGCTAGAGGACACCAAATGAAATGAATGGGTAGCAGGCTTCAAACTAGTAACAGAAAGTTGTTCTTCACAAAGCAAAGAGTCAACCTGTGGAACTCCTTGCTGCAGGAGGCTGTGAAGGCTAGAACTGGAACAGAGTTTAAAGGGAAGTGAGATCAAGTCATGGAGGTTGGGTCCATGGAGTGGTATTAGCCAGGGGGTAAGAGTGGTGTCCCTGCCCAAGGTTTGTGGAAGGCTGGAGAGGGATGGCACAAGACAAATGGCTTGGTCACGGTCTTCGGTCCATCCCCTCCAGGGTCCCTAGGGTTGGCCGCTGTCGGCAGACAAGCTACTGGGCTAGATGGACCTTTGGTCTGACCCAGGACGGCCATTGTAAGCTCAGGGCTCAGGGTCGGGGGTCTCAGTGGACCCCCTTGATTCTCTTGCACACCTGCTCCTGGGTGGCCAGGCTGGCAGCTCTCCTGCCCAAGCCAGCCACTTTCCTGTGCCTAGTGCGGAGGTTGTGGATGAGGTCCACGATGTCCGCACTAGACCAGGCGGGTGCCCGCCTCTTGCGGTCCCGGGCAAGCTCCCGGGAGCCGCCAGCCTGGTCCCGGGAAGAGGGGGAGGGCATCGGGTGGGTGGCTCGATCCGTGCCAGGTGCAGGGTCTGCTGGCTGGGTCCTGGCAGGCTTGCATCTGGCACGGGCACTGTAGCCAGCCCGTGCCCCTTTAAGGGCTCCGGGGCCGGGAGGGGGGCAGAAGAGTTTCCCTGGTGGTGCCCAGAGTGGCCACCAGGGAAAGCTGGGGAGGGCTAGCCTCCCACTAGTTCGAATTAAGGGGCTACACACCCCTTAATTCGAACTAGCTAGTTCGAACTAGGCTTAATCCTCGTGGAATGAGGTTTACCTAGTTCGAACTAAGCACTCCGCTAGTTCGAATTAAATTAGAACTAGCAGAGCGCTAGCGTAGCGCCTATGAAAGTTAGTTCGAACTAACGTTTGTTAGTTCGAACTAACTTTGTAGTGTAGGCATACCCGGAAAGATTTGACAGTAAGTTTTAAAACCTAATAATAAAGAGTACTGCTCAAGGATATGTCTGTGGAACTGGGAGCATACCAGAAAACAAAGGCTCAGAAGCACTCAACCTTCTTGCTGCAAAACCCAAGAGGTGTAAATCTTGCACCAACCCCAAGTAGATGGGGTCTTCACAGGGGAATATGTGGGAGTCTAGGATTTTGTGCGCTGCCCCTGCCTCTAGTTCAGGGGTGGGCAATAATTTTTAAAGGGGGGGGCCACTTCATGAATTTCGTAAGTGGTCACTGGCTGCCCCACAAAAGGGCGGGGCTTTGGGCAGAAGGGGCAAGCCACGGGACTTTGCATGCTCCCCCACCCTCAGACCCTGATTGACCTAGGGGTGGGGGAGTGTGTGAAGTCTTTGCCCCTTGCCTCACCCTGCCAGGGGTGTGCAGTGCCTAGAAAGAACTGCCAGCTGTTTTAAACAGCTGGTGGTTCCCTCTGGCACCCCTGACAGGAGAGAGGGGACTTTATGCACTCCCTCATCCCCAGGTCTCAAGTGGCCTGGGGACAGGGGAGCAGCCACAGGTTGTATCAAAGGGTTTGGCGGGCCGGATCCAGCCCATGGAGGCTGTCTTGCCCACCCCTGTAGTACAGGGTCTGAGAGGGGGTTGTAACTGGGGCAGGAGTTCAGGAGGGGCTGCAGGGATTTGGGCTGTGACCAGGGATAGTGGATTGGAATGCAAAGCTTGGGAGGGGGTTGTGACCTCAGGACGGGTGTAGGAGGGGGGTTCAGTGTCTGGGAAGTTATTTGGGGGCTGGAGCAAAGGTGCAGAAGGTTTGGGTTACATGGGGTTGGGGAGCAGGAGAGGGCAGACAGTTGGAGGAGGAGGAAGCTGGGGTACCAGAGGCCAGTTCTGGCTGAGACACCTTACCTGGGTGGCTTCCAGACAGCAGCCCGGCAGGTTCCTTAGCCAGAGTCCATGCCTTCCACATCCCGTACTAATCACAGTAGCTACAGGGGCCATGTGAGTCCAGAGGATGAAGGGGGAGGGACACTTCATATACTGCCTGTCCTGAAAACAGGCAGCTGTTATTGGCTGGAAACTGGCCAATGGGAGCTATTGGGGGTGGGAGCAGTGTGAAAATCCTTTGCCCCACTCCCTCTAGGCTATAAGCATTCAGAGATAAACATGGCCCTGCAGCAGCCAGGTTTCTTGAGTGCAGAGTAGGAGTGGGGCAGGCAGGGAGCCGACTGAGGCTCTTGCGGGTCAGATCCAGCAGCTTGGCAGGCCAGATCTGGCCCACAGATCATATTTTGCCCACTCATCACAGCTCCCATTGGCTGGCTAATAGAAGCTACAGTTATTGGGCATGGGGCAGGGGCAGGGGCAGTGTACAAAGTCTCTTCCCCCCCACAATGAGTGCATGGCACCTAGAGAGAGCTGCAGAATGCAGGCAGCCTTCCTTGGTGTCCTGCAGGACTGATGGCTGGGAGCCAACTAAATAGACCATCCCAGCCAGAGCCTGCCTCCGATACCCTAGCCCCTTCCACTCCCCAACTCCCTGCACCAGATCACCATCCAAACCCTCTGCACCCACACTCTCCCAGGTCATAACTCCATCTGAGACCCTGCACCTCCTCCTACAACCCTCTCCCAAGTCAGAATATCCTCTTGCACCCATACTCCCTCCCATACCCTGCACCCCAATCCCCTCCCCCAGGTCATAGCCAGGGCTGGACTGAAGCTGATTCGGCCAATTCTACTGAATCGGGCCCCGCACCTAAGGGGGCCCCATGCCCCTCACTCAGAAGTCAGCTCAGCTCCCCCTTGCCTGCGCATGCTGCTGGCATTCTCAGGTGGGCAGGGAGATGCCCGGGTGTGACTTGACGTCACGGCCTGAGATTTTAAAACTGCTAGGAGCAGGTGATGCATGGCGCCGTGTGGCCTAGCTTCTGGTTCCCCTCTCCCAGGATCTCCTCCCCCACCAGGAACCCAGCACCCTTCTGATCTGCGGCACCCAGAAGGGCTCGCACCGCATGTGTGAGCTGCCGGCGGCAGGAAGAGCGGCTCCGACCACAGCTTCCCCCCCTCCCCCCCTTTGCGGCAGCTGCAGAAATACAGCACCTCTGAAGTCAGGCAGGGACGGCCCCGTTCACTCAGTGGGCGCACAGAAATGGCCCGGCGGGTGCCATGGCGCCAGAGGGGCACCGCATTGGGGATCACTGATATATCGTAGAACACATGAATACAATGTGGGCTGCATCTAGACTGGCATGATTTTGTGGAAATACTTTTAACGTAAAAAATTTTTCTGTTAAAAGTGTTTCCGCAAAAGAGCGACTAGATTGGCACGGATGATTTTGCGCAAAAAGTGCTTTTGCGCAAACGCATCCATGCCCAGTATAGACGCGCTTTTGCGCAAGAAAGCTCCGATGGCCATTTTAGCCATTGGGCTTTCTTGCGCAAAAAATTAAGGTGCCTGTCTACACTTGCGCAAGTATTCTTGCGCAAGAGGGCTTATCTCTGAGCGGAAGCGTCAAAGTATTTGTGCAAGAAGAACTGAATTCTTACATTAGAACGTCAGTGCTCTTGCACAAATTCAAGAGGCCAGTGTAGACAGCTGGTAAGTTTTTGGGGGCAAAATCTTGCCAGTCTAGATGCCCCTTGTGAGTTTGTAGATCCTGATACAAATACACCCACTCTCAGGAGTGTCCTCTTTTTTGAAAGTTCAAATATGGTAACCATAGCACACTGCAATGTGTAAGATTCAACTCTGGATCACCATTCCTTTTCTGATAAGTTTATTATCAGAGAATAAAGATTTAAGTAATAGAGAATTAAAATATAGGGAACAAATGCATATAAAATGAAATCATTACACGCTTCCTAGTACCTAAACTTAATTAACAAGGCATTCTCCAGTCTCTTACCTGATAACTAACCACCAGCTCCTTTTCCCAGCATTTTCATTGCGGTTTTCTGAGACCTATTCTCAGGAGAACAAGCCTGTGGGCAGCTTGTCCTCACAGACTGAAGGAATCCCTGAAGGTTCATCTGCACTCTAGATATAGTTTCAAAAGTTAATTATCTTACTCCTAAAGAAAAGAACCCCTGCTGCTTTTCCTTCTGGCCCCATAAACGCTACAAGAACATCCTAAGACTCTGTGATGGGGTGTGCTAACCCTGCAAGAACTTAATTGGACCAGGTGAGCCCACTTAGTTAATTAGGCTGCAAAAGGGGAAGTCTTCAGCTGGAGGCAGCTAATTGGAGAAGGACAAGTGGGCCTTCTGTGAAAGACACGAATCTAGAAGCAAGGAGACTGGAGAGGTGAATTGACTAGAGTTATTTCCTGGGGAGAGGAGGAGTGGTGAAGAGACTGGCCAACTCAGATGTGTGGGAAAGGGCTGGAGCCTGAGAAGCAGGTTGGGAAAAGGCAGTAATAGGCAGGAAATGGACTTTGGGTGCTGTGGAGAGGGTGCTTAAGCTGGAACCTAAAGCAGAGGGTGGGTCCAGGTTTCCTGGCTTGCACCATGGGAGTGGTACTGTGAGGCAGTGAAGCAGAAAGCTGCCCTGATTGCTTGATTCATGTGTGGGTGGGGAATGTAATTGCTGAGTCACAAAGAGGACCCTGCTTCCTGGAGTGAGAGAGGGGCTGCAGAGGAGAAATTGATAGAAATAACCACTGGAAGGGGCATTAGCTAGACTGAGCTAATCCCCCAAACCCTCAGGAAAAAGCACTGTCCTAGTAGCCAGATCTGAGACATATAGAGTGAGAGAAGCAACTTCTCACCCCTGCCTGCTAAGAGACTAGGGATCACCTTTTGGTAAGTGGCCTTAACTCACAGGCCTAATTACTAGTATCTGTACATAACTCTTTCACACTTTCCATGTATATCACAGCTACAAAGGCCTGTGTGACACAGGCTTAATGAGAAAAATTATGGGCAAGTAGTTAGATTCCAGATCCTTATAGCACTTCCATACCCCCTGTGCCCTCAGCTACCTGGTACCAAGAGGTCCTTTGGTCGAACCACCTAAAATTATTTCATGGTAGTTAATAAGTCATCCTGAAACCTACCTCAGACATTGTAGAAATATAACACATGTTGCTCTGCACCAGGAAGGCAAATAGCAACTTCAACACATTTCTGCTTTTTCTTATAGATGTACATCAGTGTTTCCTCAAAGACACAAGGAGATGTTTTAACAGCCGGTAATTATTCACAATGTTTCTTGGAATGTTTCATTCCAAGGAATTACTGCCTGTTAAAACAACATCTCCCTGTGACCTAGAAAACATTTATGCAGAACAATAGAAAAAGAACACTAGCACAAGAACAAAATAAATAATGGAAACCACTGGACCCACTATGCACCTGAGAATGTGGGAGCATAAAGAAAGAATGATTGGCAATGAAAATATGTATGTGGTCATATGAAAATATGCTACAGGTGGCTCAAAGGTGTGTTGGAAGAGGGAAGAAAACAGGAGGCATATGGAGCATTTAATAGATCTGGTAAACTTAATTTGTCCTATGATCTAGTTTCATAGGCAATGTTTAAATTATTTGTTTTTTAGGAATCAAAATGGACCAATTTTTCATGGATGTTCTTGTCACATGTTACTGATACACTTAAACTAATCCAAATGATTCATAATTGTTTGATTTCAAAGATTATTTTAATTTAAAAATATAAATAAACATGGTATAGAAATTATGAAAAATACCCTAACATTTCAATGTCATTTTTTCATAAGTCATTTTAATCAAGCCATTTATTAGAAGATTTACTTATTAAACATTTGGACTAGCTTAATTTGTTTGCCGATAATCAATGTTAGTGTTGTCAGGTGTCCGGTTTTGAACCGGACAGCCTGGTATATGAGCTTTCTGTCCAGGAAACAAATTAAGAAAATATATAAATGCTACAGTATTTTCTAATTAAGTTTTATTATTATCATGAGTATCAGTATGTAGTTGCGTACTGCCTAGCTGGTACACATGCTCACACTGCATGAGCGTGTCTACTAGCCAGGCAGTATGCAACTATGCAGTAGAGAGGAGGGTGTGGGGGTGGGGACAGAATGGAATCCCCCAGGTGAGACTTGCCTGTGCGCCCCACTGGGACCATGCGCGGGACGGGCAGCACCCCGGGCAGCCGGGCCAGCCCCACTCCGCACTGGCCTGTTTTCCCCCTTGTTCCCACCCCCGCCAGCTCCGCTCCTCCCGACCCCCTCCCGGCCATCCCCGTTCCCCACTGGCCGGTTCCCCCCAGCCAGCCCTGCTTCCTGCCAGCTAGTTCCCCCCTCCCAATCTCCCCCGGCCAGCCCCGTTCCCCCGATCAAGTGTGTCCGGTATTTTTTGAAAGCATCTGGCAACTCTGATCAATGTAGGACAGCTTACCCCATCCAGTCCCCTCATTAAACATTCAGCCATACTGGTGGTTTGTGACCCGATTGCAATGGGCTAGTGTTAGACTTACTAAGGCCTAGTGCTAAAGCCAGAGCATCATTACCCAGGGTGGAAGCTGAAGCCAGGGCAGCGGGGCTTGGGCTTAGGCTTAAGCCATAGGCAGCAGGGCTCAGGTTAAGGCCCCCTCCCAGTATGTCTAGACTGCATCCCTCTGTCTGCAGAGGGATGCAGATTAGGCAGGTCAACTTTGCAAATGAAGCAGGGATTTAAATATCCTGTGCCTAATTTGCATTAAAATGGCTGCTGTTTTTGCCGACTCCACACTTTGTCGGCAAACAGTGGCAGTCTAGAGGGGGATCTGTCGAGAAAGAAAGCCTGCCTAATCTTCATTCCTCTGCCGACAGAGGGATGCAGTCTAGACATACCCCCAGAGCTGTAACCCTTAAGCTTCAGCCCCATCCTCCTGCCCCCACCCCCAGTATGGCAGGGCTTGAGCTTCAGCATCTGTCACCCTTTCTGGGGGTCATGTAATAATTTGTCATCAAAAGGGAGGCACAGTGCCACAGGAGCACTGAGTAATTTTGTCTACAGTCCACTAGAGGGCTCATTTCCATAATACTTGAGAGTGTTAGAACAGAAGCAGATCTCTCTTATCAGCATCCACGTCTCTGTAAATTGAATTATGCCTCTATTACACCCTCATAGGACTATTTAGTGTTGATTACATTTAGCAACAGTTGTGTCTGCATTACCAGACGCAACCTCTGAAACTTTATTTACATGCAGAAAACGATTAGGCTGTGAGATCAGTAAACCCAGCTAATAGAGAGCCATAAAGGAGAAGATACATTTAAATGAACGTCTGAGGGCTTTGTCCAAAATCTACTGAAAACAGTGGGAGGCTTTAAGTGACTTCTGTGGGTTTTGGATCAGGCCTTGAGATATGAGTGGAAAAGCAGTGCGAGTGGCACTAAGCAGGCAGTGATTCCTCACTTTCTAAAAGTCCAGCCTCCATTTCAATAGTCATGTCAGACATATAGTTTATAGCTTCAAAATATATTCTCTGATGAGAATCATGCAAAAATACATTATAACACTGATATTTTCAAAAGGATGTTTTCCTTAAAGAGTTTGTCGAACCTATAGGCAGAACACTTCAGGCTTTGATATGATCATCTCTGAAGCTAAACCAGATGGGACTGGACACACGCTACTTAAGCAGGATAGGAGGCTTCTTCCAAGTAGAACTCAAACATCAGGAAAAGATGCTGGTGTTTCAGTAGATGGCGCTTCCCTCCCCACCCTGAGCTAATATGGAACCAACATCACAGCACTGGGCCAATGTAAATCACAATGCTGGCAACTCTAGCAATTTTTTCTATCCCAAGCCTGTTGATATTTAGTGAGTTTTTTAAAACCCCATGTTGGAATCATGCAATTGTATGAGACTTAGCTTTCACTTTAAAGTATGATGAGAAAGACCCATGCACCACTGAGGCTCAGAAACAGAAGGCAAAGAGAACCAAAGTTGGTTTTTAATCTCATCTCATGATTTGAGGTTCTGACTTTTAAAAAAATTATTAGGACTGGCAAGACTGTAATCAACACACCCTCATTGAGTCCAGTTGGTCTACACCAATTCACACCAGTTCAGGATTTGTGGGCTGTCTTGACTGAGCTGTAATGTAGAATCTGTGGCTCTTTTTCCAAGGCTAGAAGTGTTAATCCTTCTGGGATCCTAGCCATTGCCCCAGCAGGTTCTGGGCTTGTGCCTGATCTCATTGATGTCAATTGCGAAACTTCCATTTACATCAATAGGTATAGGTAGGTCTTCTTTCCCTTGCCTTACTTTTCCTATACTGAAACGAAGAATGATGATCTTGTTAATGATGCTCTGGCTGGGACTCAATAGCTCTGTTTTAATCTGGGCTCTGACACAGATTGCCCATGTGACTTTGGACAGGTTGTAATTCCATCTGTGCCTGGTTTGTTCAGCTATAAAATGGGGATAGTAAGACTTCATTCCTCCCAGATGTGCCCTTTACGAGTGATGAGGGGCTCCCACATTTTGTACCAGGAGTTTACACATCCTAACCCCAGACAGAGCTTTTAACTGCAACACAGCCTGAGTGTGATGTGTGAATTCAGAAGCAGTGGGCAGCACAGCCTTAGTTTGTGTATATAGAGAGGTGACGTGATTAACACAACAAAAGGCTTGTTATTAAAGTAAGTGAGGGATCATTAGATGATGCTAACAGCATTGTTAGGCACTCTCAAATAGGAAACCAAGGATAGGAATAATTAGTGAGAATGGAAAGTAGAAAATAGTAGCGTCTCCCAGGGATTTGTACTGGGACCAGAACGCTTCACCACTCATACGTGATCTGGAAAAAAAATGGGTAAACAATGAGTTGGCAAAATTTGGAAATGACGCAAAATGTATTCAAGATAATTAAGTCCAAAGCAGACTGCAAAGAGTTCACAAAGGGACTTCACAAAACTGGGTGACTGGGCAACACAATGGAAGATGAAATTCAAAGCTGATGAATGCATGTGACACAAATATAATCCCAAATATACATATAAAATGATGGGGACTAAGTTAGCTGAACCCATCGATAGAGATGGGTCATTGTGAATAGTTGTTTGAAGATATCCACTCCGTCTACTGGCAATCAAATTAACCACTTACTGGGACATTAGGAAAGAGATAGAGAATAAGACAACAAATATATTGTCTCCAGTGGCAGAGCTTCAGACTTGCCTCAGGGTCTCCTGCACTTCTAGGCAGTTAGTGTTTGCCTCAGAAGTTCACTGTGGCCCTCAGCATAGCCTCTCACCCTTTCCTAGAGGCAAGGATCACAGCCTACTGAACCTCCTTCACCACCAACCAGTCAGTAGGTTTGGGGTAAAACCTCTCCTTAGCCCCAGTCTCTCTTCTTAAGGGTAGACTCTGCAGTGGTGTGGAGAGGCCTGGGAGGAAACCCACAACCGCTCGTTACTCCACGTTCCAGCCCAGGGACTCTAAGGAAGTGGAAACAGGTAATGTGTTCTCCACTCCTAACAATGCAGCCTTTCCCTGGGCCACTTCCCCCAAACAACCCCTCTCAGTACCTTCTTCCTGGTACTTGACCACACCCTTCCAGCTTCATACTCCCAAGTCCTTAGCTTCTCCAGCCCTCTATGAAGGGAAGCGTTTTAAACTAGCCCAGCAGGTCCTTAATGGGCAGCAGGTGTTTGGATTAGCCTGTCTTTCTCTTGCTTCAAGAACTCTCTTAATTGGCTCCAGGTGTCTGTATGACTTAATTGCTCTATGGCAGTCCCTGTCCGGTTCTCAGGGAACAGAAAACGATTCATCCAATGGCCTGTATATTTTCCTTCCACCAAACTACTGTAGCCAACTGGTGTGGGTCTGCCACACTATATAAATCCATGATATGCCCACATATTGAATACTGTGTGCAGATTTGATCACCCTGTCTCAAAAAGATATATTGGATGTGAAATAAGTACAAAGAAGAAATTATTAGAAGTACTGAACGCATTCCATATGACAGATTAAAAAGACTGGGACGTTTCAGTTTGGAAAAGAGATGATTGAAGGGGAGCTATACCAGGGAGCTATAAAATTAAGAATGATGAAGACAGATTCAATAAGGAAGTTTTATTTACATCTTTAAATAGCACAAGAACTAGTAATCACATAATGAAATTAATAGGCAGCAGATTTGAAACAAACAAAAGAAAGCATTTCTTAACAGTCAACCTGCAGAACTCTTTGCCAGAGGATGTCATGAAGGTCAAGATTATAACAGGGTTCGAAAAAGAACTTGTTAAATTCATGAAGAATGGGTCCCTCAATGGCTCTTAGCCAGTATGGGCAGGGATCCAACACCATGTTCTTCATTTCCCTTGCCTCTGTTTGCCAGAAGCTGAGCGTGAGTGGCAGGATGAATCACTCAATGACTGCCTGTTGTATTAATTCCTTCTGAAGCATCAGGCATTCCCTACTATCAGAAGTAGGATACTGAGTAAATGGACCTTTGGTCTGACCCAGTATGACCATTCTGATGTTCTTACATAGAACCAGGGCGGCCCGTGCCTATAGGCAAACTCAGCAGCTGCCTAGGGCGCCAAGTTAAATGCGGCGCCAAATTCCCTGCCACTTCCCCTTCTCCTTCCCCTAACGCCTGGCGTCAGCCCCAGAGGAGTGCGGCGGCTTCCCTGAATTGCAGAAGGGGTGAGTTGGCCCTGGAGGAGGAGCGCAGAGAGTTGGCCCCAGGGGAGGTGGTGCGTGGGAGGTGGGATCAGCCTCAGGGGAGGTGGTGTGCGGGGGTTTCCCCATGCCACAGGGGGAGGGGTCGGCCCTGGGAAAGGCGCATGCGGGGGTTCCCTGCACGGGGTTCCTTGCACCACAGTTCCCCACACCGCGGGGGGGGAGGCCCGGGGGAGGCACGCACTGGCTTTCCCTGTGCCCCGGGGGAGGGGGGACAGCCCCGGGAGAGGCGCGCGCCGGCTTCCCTCAGGGGGGGGGGGGGAATCCTGGGAGGAGGCGGGTGCAGGGGACTCTCTCCCCCCACTGGCACCCTGTTCCCTCTCCCCAATCCCATCTCCCCAGCCACAGAACTCCATCCCCAGCCATGTGATGGTAATGGCAGTTAAAGCTGGATAGCGTAATGGACTATTTTGGATTTGTAATAATAAAAATTATAATTAACATTTGTAATGCATTTTCATTTGAAATCGTACTGAAATATCGTCTAGCTGTCGTGTACAAATCTATTCTGAAAATTTCATGTCTCTATCTTAATCTGATCTCAGAAACATTGGTTGGACCGACGGACAAACTGAATAATTATGCCTGTTTAAATAAATATGCTTAAAAAACATTAAATGGAAAATAGGGGCAAAATGTTTCCCAGTTTACCAAAAACCTCAGCCTATATCTGCCCTTGAGGCTTGGGGGGGAGGAGTGCCAATTGCATGGTTTGCCTAGGGCACCAGTTGCTGTTAGCTAGTCTAGGGCCGCCCCTGAATAGAACCCAGATATATCTGCACCTGCTATAACCAGATAGATGTCCCCCCCCCCTCCCCACACACACACCTACCTGAAGTAGAATTCAGGAGTTCTGATAGGGTCTCTCTCACTCACTGCAGAGTTAGTAATAAAATAAGAATATATATTAACATTCTAAATCTAATAGTGTACCTTAAGCAACTTGCCACTAGATGTCAGACCATGTTACTATTACAATCTGAAGGGGTCTAATATTTATTGGTATTTCTTTTATATAGGAATTAGATACAGGGCTTCAGTCAGCTAACTGTTACAATATCTGCAAGCCCTGGTCTACATTAGGGAGTTATGTCGAAATAGTAAGTGAAGGTCCACACTACCAAGCCTGTTAGTCTGAAATAAGGGGCTGGTTATTTTGAAATCTGTACTCCTGCTTTCCTTGGGGAATAATGCTTATTTCAAAATAGTTATTTTGAAATAGCGGTAGTGTGGATGCTCTGGTGCTGCTACTTCAAAATAACTACTCCCCAGAGTCATTCAAAGAAATTACTCCCCAATGCTTCCTGGGGCTCTAAGTCAAGGTAGTGCATTCAAAATGACGGAGCCTGCCTTGGACTAATTTCAAGGCTCCCCCATAGTGGGGACATGCTATTTCGATTTTGTTATTTCGGGAGTTATTTCAAATTTAGCTATTTCAAAATAATTTCCTAGTGTAGACGCCCTAAGAGAGCTGGAATTTTAAGGCACCTTAAGTAGCCCCGGAATCATGGTTAAAGTCGCCCCCCAACCAAAATCTGAAATGGTGCCCCTGCTTCCTCCCATCCTTTCTCCGTTCTATTTATATAGATAATAGGTGATTCCTTCATACTCACCACACTGAAAAATCCTCTATTCAAATATCCCCAACCAACCCAAACAAAAAATCAAAACTGGGAAAAAATCAACTGAAAACACATAAGAGTAAATTAACAATTTTTAAACTCCAACTTCTCTCCCAAGCAGTGAGTTTTACCCTGGAAGGGGAAAAGTGCCACAATACCAGGAAATCCACTAGGGACCACACTGTCACTTTCAATTTTATGTGGAAGGCAGGGCTGGACTGAGGGGTGGGCGAGCCGAGCAGCTGCCCGGGTTACCAACAAATGGGGGGTGCCTGATGGCAGCTGTAAGGGGCGCGCAGCATCCCTTATAGCTTCCATCAGGCGCTGCGCACCCGGCTCCCACAGCGCTGGCCCCACGGCACCGGCCAGCCGTGCCCTTCCCCCCATGGCCGCAGGGCTTTGTACGGCCCAGCGCGCACGCCAGCAGTGGGGGCCAGGCCGGGCTGGGCAGTGCATGCACTGTGAGCCCCGGGGGCAGGCCCAGGCTGCGTGCCAGTGGCCATGGCCGGGCCACGCATACGCCGTGTGCCCCGTGGGGCGGGCCCGCACCCCACGGGTGGGCCCATGCATGCGCCGTGTGCCCGGGGGCAGCGCCGCACACCTGGGCCTGGGGCGCCAAAATGGCTTGGGCCAGACCTAGTGGAAGGTGCTCGCATAACACAGTGATAGGTGGTGGTATAAAACCCTTAGAGACTGGGATTGTTTTATTAAATGGATGTACACAATGGGGTCTCATCTCAGTTTGGGTCTTTAGGTACAGTTTGAATCTCTGTAGTCCTGCACCTTCAGGACCTGACCAATGCCGAACCAGAGAATTTGCTGACGATGGGCGGTCAATATTGTCTAGCAGCATTACCAACACTTCCACTCCTTGCTGAGCTCTTAGAAGACATTTAGGGCTAAATTAGAGCTAAATAATAGCACAGAACATTGAGAGCCAGAACCGGTGGCTGTAAACAAACTTTTTGGGACGGCATTTCGGAATAGGCATTATTTCTCATGGAATGAGGTTTACAGAAGTCAGAATAAGCCATCTGTTATTTCAAAATAACGGATTTGCTGTGTAAACACTCGCTTTGTTATTTCGGAATAACAGCCATTATTCCGAAATAATGATGCTGTGTAGATGCACCCTAACAGAAGAGGTTCTATGCTGCTGAATGGTTCAGGAATGTGGTGGGGGGGAACACTGTGACTCAGTTGGTCCAGATATCGATTCCTGACCCATTTTCAGGACAGAAATGGTCTACCTAGCATGTGCAGTTAGAGTTCATAGAGCATGAGTAAGCACTTATGGATCATAAACGTTAAAAAGTCCAGAGTATAAAACTCCTCTTTACAGTGTAAGAGTGCTTGAACTTTTATTACATACAAAGAGCAATACTTCAGAGTATTAGCCAGCTCATAAGGCCTGCAAAATGTTGACCTCGAATTTTGCACCATAAAGGGAACCTGACAACTGTTATGAAAACCTGATAAGCAGAGCAACCTAATTCAGTGTCACCAAACTGCTCTGATAACCAGCTCAAACAGGCCATGGAATTACGACAATGAAACCTGAAAGCTGCTGAGCTGAAAGATTGGGTTAGGTTACCGTGTTTGGCCTGTGTATGTGTTTTCTCATGTTGCCCAGAAAGAAATCCTACATGGTAACTTTCACTTTCCATTTTTGGAGTTCTGGGGCTTTTTCTATAAATACTGTCAATTCTGTTGTTCGAGAAGGGCTTTGCCATGTAAACTGTAGCTGGGGACCCTCCAAGTCCATGATCCAGTAGCTATAAAATGACCCCTCCATCCTTTCCAGAGACTAATAGCTACTCATCTCTGGACTACTAGAGAAGTGGTGGAAACTCACTCACCTGAGTAACTGAAAACTAGACTGGTCAAAATACTAGAAAAGAGGAAACAGTTCTGCATTGGCAGAGAGACAGACAAAGTAATAGGATTTACAATTGAAATACACTTGCTAACAGTATTAATGCACCAACATAATAAATAATCACATGGGGCAGAGAAGATCAAAAATGGTTGGGGAAGACGTCAGGCTCAGAATTGATCCTCGGATCAATCAAGACACTTATCTACTCCATCACTGATTGAGTCCACCTTACGTGTACTCCCCAAGCCTTTACTTTGTGGTTCCACAGAGCTTCCCTGCATACAGAGTGTAGAATCCCCAGGTGCAGCCTTGCTGTGGCTTGCCCACTTCAGGTACGTCTACACTGCACACTTATGTCTACACCACATGTTATTTCGGAATAAGCTATTCTGGAAGAAATACTCTGAAATAGCTTCTTTCAAAATAGCACATATACGCAGCAAAAGCCCATCAAAATAGCGCTGAGCTATTTTGAAATAGAGCAGCCACGCTCATTGGATGCTGAATTGCATTTAAGGCCACCCAGAACCACTTCAGGCAGGGCATCAGGACAGCACTCACTTCCCGTGACAGCTGCCTGAGGCTATCTGAGGCTGGTGCTTAAAGGGACCCCCTGTACAGCTGTGTCTCAGGTTCATCTCCTTTGCCTGCCTCCTTGGGGGATAGCAAAGCCTTTTCTCTGCATGCTCTGGTTGCCCTTGTGGACACCTCAGCACTCCTGCCATGGAGCCAGAGCTGCATTCAAGCAGTCGATGGCTCTTACAGTTTGTGCTGCACCTCCCGCAGCACTTTCAGTGGGCTGCCTTCCTGGCCCGGCAGGAACACAGCCCCAGGCTCATTGTGGGGAACTTCCTCCTCTCTCTGCAGGCACTGCACATGAAGTATGACCCATGCACTGCCGCTTCTGGTGTCTGGACACCAGTTCCAACTGGTGGGACCATTCGTCAAGGAGGGGTGGGATGACCAGCGGTGGCTCCAGAATTTCCGCATATGGAAGGACACCTTCCTGGAGCTGTGTGAGTGGCTCATCCCTGCCCTCAGGCAACAGGACACCCACGTGAGACTCTCCATCTGGAAGCTCACCATGCTCCGTCGGGAACCAGTTTAGCGTGTCGAGATTGACCATTGGGGCCCTTGTCATGCAGGTAAGGCACACTCATGCTATTGTCCCAGGGGGGTGGTGAACTGCTGGAATGGGATTCCCCAGGGAAGTGGGGGTGGTGGAAGCCCCACCCTGGAAGGTTTCTCAGCCCCAACTTCACAAAGCCCAGACAGGGGATGGAGTAATTAGTGGGTTGCTCCTGGTGTGTGGAGAGGAGAGGGGTGGGCTCATGGACCTCCTGAGGGCCCTGGCAACCCTGTGATTCTCTCTTTGTCTCCTTCTGCAGGTGGTGCGTACCATCAACATCGTCCTGCTGTGCAGGGTCATCAACCTGGGCAACATGGACCCCACCATTGCCAGTTTTTCTGCAATGGGGTTCCCCAACTGCGGGGGGAAAGAGGGCTATTGATGGCACCCATATTCCCATCCAGGCCCCTGACTACTGGACATATGAATACATCAACTGCAGGGGGTACTTTTCGATGGTCCGAAAGGCCCTTGTGGAGCACCATGGGCAGTTCACGGACATCAGTGTCAGGTGGTCAGGGAAGGCGCACAACGCGTGTGTCTTCTGCAACTCCAGCCTCTTCCAGAAGCTGTACACCAGCACCATCAGGGTCAGGGATGTGGACATGCTAGTCTGTATTATGGGGGACACAGCATACCCTCTGTTCCCCTGGCTAATGAAGCCCTACTCTGGACACCTGGACCAAAGCAAAGGATGCTTCAATGCCAGGCTCAGCAGGATCCGCCTGGTGCTGGAGGGCGCTTTTGGGCATTTGAAGGGGAGGTTCCGCTGCCTCCTCACACAGCTGAACTTCGGGGAGTGGAATATCCCCTAAATTGTGGTGGAGTGTTGTGTCCTTCACAATATTTGTGAAAGCAGGGGGGAGACGTTCCTCCCAGGGTGGGGAGCAGAGGCTGACTGGATCCACAGGGCCTTTGAGCAGCCTTGCACAGCTGCCATCTGGCAGGCCCATCAGGGGGCTGTGTGCATCCAGGAGGCCCTAAGGGAGAGTTTCTCACAAGGACCCCAGTGACACACTCCCCTGGGCCTTGCCCCAAGGGGCCCGTGCATTGCCCCTCTTTGCCTGTCCTCCCACTTCCCTCCCCTCCCTTCCCCTGCTATCCCTTCCTCCGCTGCAGAGACAATAAACTGCACTTCTTGTTCTCAAAAAAATAAATTCTTTGGTGTTATTTGGGGTAAATGTAACTGGGGAGGAGCCGGGAAAGAACTTCAGAGAGGGAGGAGACAATTGGAAGCGGGAATAGGGGGGAGGAGAGGCTCAGGGCTGAGGCTGGGAGTGGTGCCTGCCTTGGGTAGTCCCACCACCTCATGTGCAGGGCCCTCAGTGGCCACAGAGGAGGACCTGGGAGGGGGAGAAGCTGAAGGGGCAGGAGCTGGCATGGGAATGGCAGCGGGAGCAGGCACCATGCTGGCAATGACTGCTTAGAAAGCTGCACAGATGGTCCAGCTCTGCTCCAGCAGCTCCCGCCAGGTCTCTTGGCACAGCTGGAGGTCCTCTGGTCTGCCGGTCCATGGAGCACTGCAGGGCTTGCAGGGCAGCAACATGCTCCCTCTGCAGGTCCTCCTGTGCTCTCCAGTGCCAGCAGGTCACATGGGGTTGAGAGGCTGGCACGGGAGGTGTCGACTGCTCCCCTCTCGCAGCTGGTCCAGCTGTGTAGAACAAAGAGCAAGTCAGTCATCCCTGGAGACACAGTGCCTGAAGCCAGCCCTCATCTCTGAGCCAACACTGAAAGGTCTCGGGCCAGTCGAATGTGATGTGCTTGGAGCAAGGCAGTGGGCCCTTTTCTACAGGGGAAGAGATTTCCACGGGGGAGCCTCACAACCCCCCACTTCCTGGGGACAAGCAGGCATGGGAAGGTGCCAGCGAGACCGGGATCCTGCAGGTGGGAGGGTGGCGGGGCTTCCCTCCATGCCACGCACACCGGGTCCAGCAGTGGCGGCGTCCCACAGGCAGAGGACTTGTATCCCTGCCCACTAGAGGAAGGGGGCAGGGTGTTGGGGGGAGGGGTGTGTGAGAGGCAAATGCTCCTGCACTTCACCGCACTGTCCCAAGGAGTGGATGCCCGTGTGCTGTGTGTGGCACTGCTGAGTGTGTGTGTGTCTCCATGTCCACAGCCTCCTTCTAGTAGTGGCTTGTGGTGGGTGGGTGCCCAGACTCTCAGCCATCTGGCCATAAATATCTGCATTCCTGTATCTGGTGCAGAGATCCTCCTCGCCCCACAACTCAATGAGGTCCAGGATCTCTGCACCAGACCAGGAAGGCACACACCTCTTTTGTCCCCTGGCAGGGTCCTGGGAGCTGGCTGCCTGCTCAGCTGCAGCTGTGGAGGGCTCGGACAGAGCACGGGGGTGGCTCATGTCAGCCTACCTGCCACAAACCCTTTCCCCTGAGGCTGCACCTTTAAGGCCTGCAGGAGAAGGGGTACTATAGAGTTTTGCTGAATGTGGACACGGGGGCCAGCAGGGCACCAGTAAGAAGGGCAAAATAACTCCAGCTGTGCTGTCTACACATGCTCTATTCTGAAATAGCTATTTCAAAATAGGTGTTATTTCTCTATTGAGAATGAGGGTTACAGACTCCAAAATAAGCTGCCCATTATTTCAAAATGATTTCGATATAACGGGCTAGCTATGTAGACGCTCGTGTAGTTATTTCGAAATAATGCTAGTTGTGTAGACATGCCCTTCTTGTCCTGCTTTCAGCACCCTTCCTTTGCAGGGAAACAATGTCAAATGAGGACAAAAACACTTAGGTTGGGGCCCTGTCATGATCATGAGGGTTAGCCAATAGCCTATGTCCCTTACTTAGCCAGGTGGAGTGGCCAATAGGAATGTAGGTAGGAATTTCAAACTGGGACAAAGGAATTTTTGGGTTTTCCCTCTCCTTTGTCTCGGGCAGTTCTCTCCAGCTACTGAGGGGGACAGTCACTATGTCTCCCTCCAAGAAAAGACTCTTTCTTCACTTTCTGTAAGTAGGATAAAGTTTAGATAAAGCCTTTAGGTTTTATTGTTTTATGGTTTGGGTATGGGATCTGATGTCTGTGCACTTTTTAAGAAATGGTTGGCTTTTCTTCATAACTAAGTTCTAGGCCCATGGAGTTTCTCCATGAGTATATTATTTGTTACTTTTCCATCTAGGCATTATGCTTGCAACAGGAATATTGTGGTGATAATAGAAGTTTTCTCTTTTCTTTTATTAACCTGGTATTGGTTAATGGTTGTGTCCTGCTTTATACTTTAGGGCTGATATTTCACAAGTGATCTCTCCCCTGATTTTTCACATCAATACTTGGGTGGTGGCAGTGGAAGTTTTATTCTCAAGATCTAGGGTTTTAAGATTTTGGGGGGAAGTTTTATACCAAAGCCCAGTAGATAAGGTTTTGAGGTACTTGCTGGCCCCCACTTCTGCATTTATCATGCCAGAGTGGGAAAGGAGCCATGACAGGCCCAAAGATACAAACGTCCTCACTGTACAGGAGAAAGTACAAGAGGAGATCTTGTCAGACTACCGTGATTTGGTCTTTGATTTCCAATATCTCTCCATTTTATTTCCATGCTTCAAAAATCTCCATGAAGGTCACAGTCACAATCTCTGCCATCCTTGACCTCATTCAGACAATCATAATAGCTGTATTAGCTTAACTTTCTTCTCAAAGAATAAACATCTAAACACAGTCTCACATATTTGAAAAGAAACAATACTCATGATTTTAGTTACAGACTAATAGGCACCATAGACCAAGAGAAGGTATTCTAAACCGTGACTCATTAAGGTCTTGAGCACATTTACTCTAGAAAGACCACTGAGCCACATTTGGATCTGCTACATCTTCCAAATTCTCCTAAGTTGGGGGAGGAGGGATGGCATTAGGATCTAGGATCATTTGGAAGCTTATTAATAGCATGGATTAGGGTGAAAAAAAGAAGTAGTTTGAATAAAATAAAAACTTTATCCTAAACATTTAGGCTGTGTCTACATTGGCACCCTTTTCCAGAAAAGGGATGCTAATGAGACACTTAGGAATTGCAAATGCTGCAGGGGATTTAAATATCCCCCACAGCGTTTGCATGAATATGGCTGCCACTTTTTTCCGGCTCGGGGCTTTGCCGGAGAAAAGCGCCAGTCTAGACGGGATCTTTCGGAAAAATAAAGCCTTTTCTGGAACATCCCTTATTCCTGAATTTAAGAGGAATAAGGGATGTTCCGGAAAAGGCTTTATTTTCCGAAAGATCCCGTCTAAACTGGCTCTTTTCTCCGGCAAAGTCCCGAGCTGGAAAAAAGCGGCAGCCATGTTCATGCAAATGCCGCGGGGGATATTTAAATCCCCCGCGGCATTTGCAATTCCGAAGTGTCTCATTAGCATCCCTTTTCCGGAAAGGGAATGTACCTAAATGTACCCGAACTGTGTTAAAGGTTTGAGAAAAAGTAGGATAATTTTCTTTCCATATTTGATTAATGCAAATGCTCCTTGCAATACCTTGAATTTATCTAAATGCAGAGTTCCCAAAATACTGTGTAAAAAGCTTGCTGGAAAATAACTCAGTGGTGTAGTAAAACTTATACTTAACATGATATTTGTAATTTTAAGGGGTTTCCTGATCTTCCTAAGGACTCTGTAGGAAGGGTGCAACATGGGTCTTTAACAATCATTTGCAGAAGGCCAGTCTAGATCAAAATTTTTGTTAGTCTCCTATGTGCTAAGGGAGCACTCATTGTTTTTAAGGTTTTTTTAAGTTACAGAATAACACAGTTACCCCACTGAGTCTAGAACAAAGAGAGCTGAGTTTTGCATCTATGCCTTAGGAAGCAACCTGCTCTATCACTCTCTGTAGCTGATGTCCATTACATTTTTGGAGTCTAAGGCTACGTCTAGACAGCACTGTAAAACTGAAAAAAGATACACAATTTGTGGTACACAAATTGCATATCCTTTTTCGATCTACTTTCAAAAAAGACTCTTTCAAAATTTGGCAAGTCTACATGGCACCAAATTGCAAAAGAAAGTGTTCTTCCAAGCCATCCTTTATTCCTTGTAGGGATGGCAAAAGAGCTCATCCACTCTTAAAAAAAAACTTCAAAAAACCAGATGCGTTCCTTGGACCCAGCATTGCTTTTTCAGGATACTTTCAGTATCCCGAGAAAGCAATGCAATCTGGACGTAGCCTAAGAAAGTACTGCAACCTTTCAGACAGAGTTTCTGTTTTTGTTTCTAACTCTCTGTATACCATGAGGACAACAATCTTCCTCCTTCCCACCATCAGCAAAACTTACCAGAAATCCTCACATTTTTGGAGCTGCGATTCCATACCAAGCCAGGCTAAGCAGAGGCAATGGTCCCACTATTGAGGAGAACTTTCCTGGCATCTGCACTACTCCAATGAAAGGACCTGAATCCCTGCTCCCACTTCCTTTCCTCAGAGGTCTCCTGGACCTCTAAGGCTCTTCTCCCACTCTCCTGTGAGATAAAGTCATAGTAACTCCAACAAAGCCCCTGATTCCTGGGGGCTCAACCCCCAATCTTATTGTGGTCACTGAGGGCAGGAGCAAATTGCCCCCACTCTGAGGTGCTCTCTCCGCAATGCAGACTTCCCTGCTCCACTGATCATTACATACAGTTCAAAGCAAATACAATTTATTAAATGGCAGTCAATTTAAAAAAAAGAATAAGGAAAAATAGGAAAGGTTGAAGGAAAACACGGTACAACTGCTCTGTGGCAGGGGGCATCATATACAGCATGGGCTCCCCACACATCCAGGGCCTCCTACTCAGGCTCAGCACGTGCAGCAGGGATGCTGTGGATTGGTGGTGACCACACACTGTCAGGCTCCAGGTGGCAGGACTCTTCTCTCAAGCATCTTCCCCCATCAGAATTATGATCCTCTTCCAAGTCTGGCCTATAGGGCCTCTTTACTGGTGGTGTCTCCCTGCCCTGGGCTTCTTCCCAGAGCCCTCTTCTCTTTCCCCAGCTGCTCACCACACCCAGCCTCAAGCTGCTTCAGCCCAACTCCAACTCCAGCTCCACACGGCTTCTCTAGTCCCTGTAACTCTGGTTGCTGCAGCCCTGCTCCCGGCACAGGATCTGCTCTCTGGGCTGTTTCTCTAATTCTCTCTGGCTGGCAAGGGCCACACAGTTCTGCTCCCCTGCTCAGCTTGGGCCCTTTGCTTTCTTTTCTTATCTCAGTCCCACACTGTGTGACCCAGGCATATCCAGCTCACAGGGAGGATGGGATCCCCCAGTCTCCTGACTCCCTCATTAGCCTGCCCATCCTGTCAGTCAGGCTGTCCTGGAGCATTGGCCTCTCCCATTTCTTCTGAGGACTGTGGATCTCAGGATCCTGATTTCCCCTTTCTTTTGACAGTGGGGGTCTAGCCAACCAAAAACAGAATAAACAAAACAATCCCAGAGCTTTTATAATGTGCCAAGAGTTCCCCTTATATCAGGTGGGATAAAACTTCAAATAAGTATTTAAGGTTCAAGATATTTCTCTAGACTCACTTCCTCCTATTCAAACTCTTGTTCCCTTTATAGTTCCCAAACTCATACCCTTGCTCCACCTCTACTCAATGTGTGGATGAGTCTACTTCCTATCCACCAACAACCTTCTATTGTCCCTTATATTCCTCATTTAAACCCTTTAAATATTGTCCCGGGATTTAGAATTTCTTGTACTTTGGTTTCCTCCTCTATAATCACAGGACATTCTTGCCAGAGCTGTTTAGTCTGTGACCTCCTCTTTGGCAGGTTGAAGAATTCTGGGATAGGGACTGAGAGAGAATATCACATCTTCTAAGAAATAACAGTAAGGAGAAAATGAACATAAACATAAGAACTAAATATCTAGATACCCTACTAAAAGCAGGGCCAGATTAAGAAAGAGGCTTTAGTGGCTGCAGCCCAGGTCTCTGGGCAAGGAGGGGGGCCCTTAGCCAGGACCCTGGGCTGCAACCCATAAACCCACTGTGTTCTGGGCCAGCCCTTCTTCTCCAGGGGAGTAGCTGTTCTGTACCCTGCCATCCCCTGCCCCCAGAGCTGCCCTGTCCAATCGCTGCCCTCACCTTGAGATTCCACCCCCACTGGCTGGGAATCAGGTCCAATGGGAGCTGAGGAGGTGGCGCCTGCAGGCAAGAGCAGGGCAGCACAGGCTGTGCAAAGCCACCTGTTTCCCCTCACATACATGAGATGGGGGCTGCCCCAGGTAAGCACCCACACTCCAGTCCTCTGCCCCAGCACTGAGTCCTCACCCTAACTCCTTCCCAGAACCCATTCCCACACTCCAAGCCACTTGGCCCCAGCCTGGAGCCTCCTCCTGAACCCCAAAGTACCATCCCCAATCCCAACCAGAATATGCACCCCCAGTCAGAGCCCTTACCCCTCCTACATCTACCTTCTGCCTTGATCCGCTGCCTCCTTCCACAAACTGAGCCCCACATTTTTGGCTCTACCCCAGAGCGTAGGGTGCCCCACAGAATAATAGTCTTGGGCCCCCAGAAGAGTTAATCCGGTCCTATTGAAAAGGAATCAGAATGTAGTCTTCAGAAATTAAATACACAATAGCTAAGGTTCTTCTCTCTCACACATTTAAAGAGCATTCTGGGAAATATTCCTCAGTCCACCTCCTACTAGAGTTCAAGGGTGAGCAGACTCTCACAATTAAAATATAACTGCTAGAGAAGTGGTTTACATCCCAGCTTTCTGGTCGCTAGTGACCGGCTAGATAATTATTTTAAGGATTTCAAGGCTAGATTCTGACGCATTAAGTTCAGACAGTAACACTTTTTGTTTCCCTTTAATTATATGTTACTCTAATAAATCTAGATGATTTCTGAACATCGCCTGGTTTCCATGTTTTCAGTTTATCACCATGGTAGCCTACTATTTTTTAAATTAGGCTGTGCTTATGCTGCCAGGTAAAGAGCTGGTATTTAACAATACCAGAGCTGTTTCCAAAAGAAATCCTAAAACACTATGAAAATGATTCAAGGGATGAAAGGGTTAAGAAAGATCATGACTTTGCAAAATATTTTCCCTTGTACGACTGTGTAGAAATCAGAAGTTTAGCATGACTATGTCCTTCAGCTATAGGTATACCTAAGTTCATTTGGTTTATTCTAGAATTTGTTTTACCTTTCTGTTTATTGGGGACAATGCAGTCACCTGGCTGCCAGAACTCTTACCTCCTTGGAATATTTGGTTCATTGAGTTTGTTTGCACTGCATGCATCTTCTGAATGCTGTCTCTCTTGTGACTTCTTAAGTTTACACAAGGCTGCTGTGCTTTGTACAGGTATTTGTTTTAATATGTAAATGACTGAACTGTAGGAGGAAGGTGAGCACAGCTAAAAAGCTCAGATAGACCTAATCAAAAGGTCATGAAAATCAGTTTGAGGAGTCAGTGGGCGTGGGTCAGATCTCTAGACTTTATATTTGAATATAGTACTGCATTAATCTTCCTAATAAAAAAATCCTAGGGGGAGCTATCCTATGGACTGAGACCTGGCTGAAACACCACAAACGAGGTACTTGAGGTGATAGTTTGGCCTGTAGAATCTTCACTGAAGAGATTAAAATGATTAGCAAGGAGGAAAGAAATCATCTTGACTTTCAAACTGTGTCAATACTGATCACTATTGCTGTAAGTTAGATGATACGGAGGTAAAAATTCCTCAGTCTTTTCTACTCTGCAACTATTAGGGGAGATGCCCATGAGCATAACACTAGTTCTCTAGTGTTGTCCTATAACAGACAAAGCTAAATGCCCAGTGTACATTTTTAGGTTGGCTATTAGGGAAAAGTTATGCCATGTCCAAGGAACGCATCTGCTTTTCCAAAAAAATTTTTTTGAAAAGTGGATGTGTTCTTTCGCTGGCCCTGTAAACCTTTGTTGTATGAGAAAGAAGGGGTGTGCTGAAAGAGAAGGTTTTTCTGAAATTTGGTGCTGTGTAGACACGCCAAATTTCGGAAAAGCCTCTTCCGAAAGAAAAGCGGAAAAAGATACGCAAATTGTGGCTCACACTTTGTGTATCTTTTTCCGACTTTTCTTTGTAGTGTAGACACAGCCTCTCAGAGCAGAATTTGTCCTGTTGTTGGTAGAAAATGGAAAGATTTGTTTTGGGGAAGGAAAAGCTTTACATCTACATGTATATCTGGTAATACCAGGTCAATGTCAAGACAGCAAATGTAAATTTTCCATTACACAGGCTATTGGAATTCATTAGTATTGCAACAAAGGTGAAGCAATGGATATGTAAAGCCAGGGGAGGATCTACATTGAAATATGCTGTGCCCTGGCACAGGGCGCTCCCAATGACATGAGACACCCCCCCTCCCAGGGCTGGGCAGTCCAGCACCAAGTCCAGCAGGCCCCAGGTGCTGTGGGGGGGCAATTTCTCTACAGAGGGGCCTATGGGGGGACAGGAGAGCAGGGAGGCTCACTTGCAGGCTGCAGCCTCACGTGAGCAGCGCGAACACAGGCTGGAAGGCTTCAGAGGAGCACAAGGCAGCCTCACAGTGGGCCGGAAAGCACTGCTCAACATGTGGCCCCCCCATGAGGGAGCCAAAACAAAAAAGTTGTCAATATAATGGTCTTCTGTCGATATGCATTTTAGTAGTTGAATTCCTGGACTGTCATTGCTCATTAAAGGGCTGTCATATGGGAAGAAAAGGGGTAAATATTGCATTTTATTAATATCAGCAGAGCTGACTTAAATGGGGCCTGTGTGTTGTGTAGTCTTGCCTTAATCTTTCTATTCATGCCCATCAGAGTGGAAGAAGATATTTGCATATATTTGCATAAATATGCCACCACATTTGAGTTGTGGTCCTCGGCATGTGCTGTGAGCATCATTGTGGCCCCTGCGGCATCCAAAGTTGAGTAGCCTTGAACTATATCATATATATGCCACACGTGTAACTAATGTTACATTGTTGGCAAAAGGTTTACTGTCTGATTAACTGACTCATTTTTAGAAATGATCCTTTCAGGTCTGTGGTAAGAGATTCTCTCCCTACGCCTACCAATCTCACGGACAACTTACCAACAATACATTCACTGAATGCTTAAAAAAAGAACATTGGTGCTTCCTATAATAAATGGCTCAAAGTGAAAGTTTAGGATGGACATTTCACTAAAAAAATAATATACAAGGACACTTAAGCCTACTTCTGGTTATACTGTGTAATAAACTGGTATGGAAACAAGATTTATTTCTGTAGCCTCTTACAATTTGGATCTAATTCAGCATGAGTTCGATAAAGTGGTGATTCCTACCAATATGATTTTTTTTAGGTGAGATTGCACAAGGTACTACATCAAATGCTATAGTCAGTGTATGCTGTATTGAGGAGATGGTCCAAAGCCCACTCAAGTTGTTCCATTCACTTGAATAGGCTTTAGGATTAGGCCCCTATTGCATTCCCCTATTAGCATGGATGATGGCCTGGAATCCAGCTACTAGTCTTCAAATCTGATTCAGAGGAGTTAAGAGGATAGTTCTATGACCCATTCTGTCTTCAATATTTATGTTGAGGTATCAATTAAAGCCAAGAATGATGTGTTTGCACTGAAGTTAATTACACAACTCCCACTGAATTAGATGGGTCCACTATTTCATCCATTTTTTGTGAGGGGGGCCATATTCAGCATCACCAATTCCTAGGCCGCCAAACCATAATCAAAGAGCCAAAAATTCCTTGTGACATGTGTCTAACTTGAAAATTATTGCAAGTTAATAGACAGTTACATTGTAGTTTAGGAAGAGTCATCAGGCCCTTTTTTATCATAGGTAATATGCTTAAAAGTGGTCTACCTGCAAGAAAATGAAAAAGTTAAAAATGAAAAATTGTGCTCCCACCATGAGAGTTACAAAGATCATTCTGCTCATGTTGTATCCCTTCCCCTCCCTTTTGTCTGTCTTTTTGGTCCCTATTTAAGCTTCTCAGGGTAAGGACTGTTGGACTCTGTGTTTATATAGTGCCTAACACTATGAAGTGCTTATCTTAGCTGATCCCTAGGTACTCCTGAAATGAATACAGTAAATAGAAGCAGTAATTAAAATGCTGACAAACATTATTTCTAAGCGTGAATGTCTCACTCGTCTACTCTTCATTCAATAGTTGGGTAGCAATATAGAGAATTTCTCTAAATTACTCATCTTAGCAAAACCAAATGCAGTCTTTTTCCGTCGTAAAGCTCTAACATGACACAGGAATGAATTCAGTCATGGCAGGAGGAGAGAATGGTCTTAGCACAGGGGTCTCCAACCTTTTTAAGCACACGCTCATTTGTCAGTTCAGGATCTACCTCAAACCCAAATACCTCTGCCCCGCCCTCCTCCCTCTGTGAAGATAGTGTGCAGGAGACGGGGACAAAGTGACATAAGCACCCTCCTGCCTCTGTCTCCCCCACCTTGCACAACAAGCAGGAGGCTCCCAGGGGGCAGCTCTGAGCAGGAGCAGTAGAGCAGTGGGGGGAGGGGCAGCTCACATGCCTCCCAGTCAGACTAGTCAGGATCACCTGTAAGAGGCACCAAGATCTACCAGTAGATCCTGATCTACTGATTGGTGACTACTAGCTTAGCATCACCCAATTTTCAAATCAGCAAAATGTTTTTTAGTTAAATAGAGTAGGTTCATATTATGAAATCACAGATACATTCACTCTTTTTGAGAAATATGGGGGCAATTAAAATAATCATGGTGGTTTAATCATTCATAAAAGAAAAGTTTCCTAGCTCAGCACAAATGCTCTTGCAAACACTTTAGTAAGCAACCTTGAGACAGTTGTATTCTGCATTATGGGATAATGGGTTCAAAGTTGTAAAACCTGGAAATCTTTCACCATATGAAATGCTGTTATGAGCATTAACTTATGACGCCTGTTTGCAGTTGTCATGTGTTCAGGAAGTTTGCCTGTCCAAGCAGTGGCACATACCTTAGAAATCACACGTACCAAAGAGTCTATATCAAGCACTATTGTACTTGAATCTGAAACAGCTGCATTCATGCCCCAACCAAATGTCTTTTAAATATGCAAATTAGAGGGACATTTCATGGTTCTTACCATGTTTCCTCACTTTGAGGAGGCAGTATAATTTGGAGGTTAGAGCAGATGATGAGCAAACAGAATTCTGGAATTCTGTTAGTGGGCCTGTCTCTAATTTGCTGGGTAACATTGGGAAAATTACTTAACCTTTGAGACTCATTTTACTTCTCTGCACATTAAGATACCATTGAACCATTATAGAGATATGTTGTGGGGCTTAATTCTTTTTTAAAAGACCCTCAGCTGAAAGGAGCAATTCCAAGGTATGAATAGCATGAAGAAGCCATTACTTGTTCAGAGTTGTTTAAAGCTTCTCATTACTAAGCTCTGACAGGATTCTTGAGGATGTTCAGGACCTAACAGGAGTCAAAATAGTCTCCTGCCCTTAGAAACTTATACCCTGGACACAGATTGCTGTATAAATCACACTGTAAAACACAGCTGTGAATGGAACTACAACACTGGCCTTTATCTTTAATTTGATGCTCACACGCTGATGCAGCACCCTCATTTTCCCCCTGGAGCCCAACGGGAGTATTATGGGCGTATGGCCTGTGCCCCTGCTCCTAGTCTCATGAGGCCAGTGTAACTTTTAGTTAAAAAGAAATTGTTTCTAGTCATCACAATGGCAAAGAAAACCTTTAAAGTTTTAGCAGCGCATAAACCAACACAGTGATGTCTTCCTGAATTTTCAGCTATCCAGAAACATGACGAGTGAGCTCTGTGAATGGCTCCATGCATCTTTCCCAGACCCCAATTGCTCAGGCAGTTTCCTGACTGTCTCTCTACCAAGGAACTCTGTGTAGTGATGACCCTTGCTGCAGGCAGCTCCCAATGGTGGGGCGTTGTTGGAAAGGGTTCTGACTGCACCACCCACATCAGAGGTTCTCATCAGACTCCTTTCCCCCATGAGACCCCAGTCAAGGAATGGTGGCCTGAGGAGGCAAAGGGGAGAAGTTCCTCTAGTTGAGTTTTATGTGGTTTGGTTCCTGTCATCTCGAGGAGAGGTAGACACAGGGTGGGAAGTGTAGCCATGGCATGGGGATGTGTCCAAAACATAGGGTGGGGGCCAAAGAGTCTTCTGTGGGGCTTTGCCTAGAATCCCAGGCTGTTTAAATTCAGCCCTGTCCAGATGTACTAAAGCAGTTTGACGGAGCAAGACTCCAGCATGTAGGTGATCCAGATTTGGGGTTGGTCTCAGCTCACCTCCTTTCTAGGTATGATGCATCACGCTTGTTAATTAGGGGAAAACTTGCTTGTCAGTGTCACTGATCTCCTGGATGCATCTGTTTAATAGGAAAATGCTCTCAGCACCCTTGAGAGGACTGTGTACTTCACCAGTCTAGCCACTGAGGAGAGTATTTAGCAGCAGCAGAGAAAATTGGGGAAACTGTCAAGGTGAGAAAAACAAATGATTCTGAATCCAGTTGGTGGGGACTGGTCCAGAAGAACTCTGACTACAACCCCAAAATTAATCTAATTCCCCAATTATAGCTGCAGAGTCTGCAAATATCTACAGTAAAACTCCATTAGTCTGGCATCCAATGCTCCGGGACTCCTGATGGTCCGGCACCATCAGGAACCCTGAAGTGCTGGGGCAGCCGGACAGGCTTCCCCCATTCAGCTGCTGCTGAAACTGACCAGCAGCTGAATCGGGGAATCCGGGAGCAGAGCAGCTGGGGTGCTGCCGGGTTAGTCTCCTAGCGCTGCCCCTCGGGGCTGCGGGACCAACCCGGCAGCACCCCAGCTGCTCTGCCCCAGGGGTCCCCGATTCAGCCGCTGCTGAAACAGATCAGCGGCTGATTCCAGGAACCCTGGGGCAGAGCAGCTGGGGTGCTGCCGGGTTGGTCCCGCTGCGCCGAGGGGCGGCGCTACGGGACCAACCCGGCAGCACCCCAGCTGCTTTGCCCCAGGTGTAGGTATTCAGCCGCTGCTGAAACTGACCAGCAGCGTCAGTTTCACCAGCAGGCTGAATCCGGACCCCTGGGGCAGAGAAGCTGGGGTGCTGCGGGGTTGGTCTCATAGCGCCGCCCCTCAGCGCTGCGGGACCAACCTGGCAGGACCCCAGCTGCTCTGCCCCAGGGGTCCCCGAGTCAGCCGCTGAATGTGGCCAGACAGCCCGCCTCCATCACATCCATCTTATTTGCCTCCCTGAAGCATACAGGACAGAGAAGGAGCAATAAAATCAGCATAGTCTATGCTGGCTCATCTGATCCTGAGAAGCTGAAACATAGATATGAGGAGAGATCAGGATATGCGAGACTACCACCAGCTGGCACCTATGTTGATTCGAACACACACACAGTCCCTGGAAGAGGAATTTCCCACTGAGAAAAGAATCCCCGTAATTCCAATTTAGTTATCTCTCTTACAAGTGTAAATTAAGTTCACAACTCCCTTGTAAGAACTGGTCTCACAAAAGACAGACCAGCCCCATTTGGCATGACAGATAAGAAAGAGAAATACGTAACCCCATGAGTATAAAAGATGGGCCCAGCACACACTCACTTTGAGTGTCATTCTACCCTCTACCTGCTGGTCGGGTTAGGTGTTTGACCTCCCGAGGTTCCATGGGGATGCCCACCTCGTATTTTCGTCTTTCCTAGGAATTGAGGGACCGGCCCTGGCCTGACATGCTGGAGTCGAGAGGCACAGAAGGGGGTAAAAATTGTACCTGGATGTGGTCCTCTGTCTTAAGTGTACACATAGAAAGAGTAAGCTGTTACTTGGTACCATTATTTCTATTTTTCTATCTTTATCTTCTTTGTAACCATTTTTAAGATCTATATTTTGCTAGTAGTTAAGAAATAGAACAATAGCCATTGCAACCATATGATTTATAAGCTTCCTCAATAAACCTGTAACTGTTTAAGTTTTAACCTGACTCCTTCAGTTGCTGTAATAGAACCAAGCACAATTTAAAAGAACTTCAGCCGGTCTTAAGGGACAGATATAGGGAGCCCTGACCGTCGGCTGACAGTCCCCGAGTCAGCCGCTGTTGAAACAGATCAGCGGCTGATTCCAGGAAGCTGATTCTGTTTCAGCAGCGGCTGACTCGGGACCCCTGGGGCAGAGCAGCTGGGGTCCTGCCGAGTTGGTCCCGCAGCGCCGTCCTTTGGCGATGCGGGACCAACCCGGCAGCACTCCAGCTGCTCTGCCCCAGGCGTCCCCAAGAGCAACTGGGGTGCTGCCGGGTTGGTCCCGCAGCCCCGAGGGACAGCACTACGGGACCAACCAGGCAGTATCCCAGCTGCTCTGTCCCAGGCGTCCCCAAGAGCAGCTGGAGTGCTGCCAGGTTGGTGCCGTAGCGCCGCCCCTCGGCGCTGCGGGACCAACTTGGCAGCACCCCAGCTGCTCTACTGCAGGTATTCCCGATTCAGCTGCTGCTGAAACTGACCAGCAGCGGCTGAATCAGGGACGCCTGGGGCAGAGCCGGACTATCGTAAGAGGGGGCTATGAGGGGTCTGGGGTGGCATCCCCTCCCACCCCACTCCAGACCCCTCATAGCCCCCCCTTCTGATAGTCCAGCATATCTGATAATCCGGCACCCCCTGGGTCTTAAAGGTGCTGGATTATCAGAAGTTTACTGTACTAGCCAAATGGCTTTCTGTATTTCCAGTTGATTTAATAGATTATCCCCAAGTGTCATGGCCTATTTTTCAGTGACCCACTTCTAAGAACTGCTTTGAAACAAATCAACCATGGTTTGTCCTTTTCTTTATACGTATTCAAATCTACTATATATTTGAGAGTGTTTGTGCATCTCTGTCTGCACGTCTATCCATTCATCTGTGAGTATGTTTGTTCAAGAACTCCTAAACAATAAGAGCTAAAACCACCAAATTTGCTATTGCAGCTTTCTCTTATCATAACTCAAAGCAAGGCCAGGGTTTGGTTGTGCCAGGACAATAGGATGTACATGGAATGTGATTGTTACTCATCAAATGGAAAGGGAGGGCTATGAGGGCAGGGACAGTTATATTCCCCAATGACCATAGAGGGAGAGCAAGCACCCAGGCCCTGGGGAGCAGCCGGTGGCTGGGCTGTGCAGCCCCCGTTGTTCCAGCTTGGCCTCAGGGAGCAGCCGGTGGCTGGGCCATGCGGCCCCAAACTGATACCCCTACTCTGAACCCTTCTTGAGTCCCCAACCCTAACTTCTGCTTCACCTCACAGCCCCCTGTCCTGAAGCACCCAAGTAATGTTGGGTAAATCTTCTAGAACTGAATAATTACTGATAGATCATCCTCCACTCAAGCCTCTTTTCTAACATGATTGTTGTACAATAATACATTATTTCATAGATGTCCAGTAAAAAGATAAAAAACAGTCATCAGCAGGCTGTGTATTTTCAGCTTCCAAGAGTAGATCCGAAACTGAAGACCAGAGACTACGGCATAACAATTTTATGAAGCCAGTGAGCTTTCATATTGGTTTCTCCTAGCCTCTTAATTTGTAGCCTTTTCTGTCAACTCTCTCTCTGTTCCTGTGTGCTCAGCCGCTGCTCTTTAGATTAAACAAGAGTCTTACAAGACCCACAATAGCTGAAGAAGGGAAGATAGAAAGCCCGGAGGGAAAGAATTTGGATCCACCCTAAAGTGCTTGCAGTAAGTAGATTGGTAGCTTAGAAATAACAGGAGGAGGAAAAGAGGAGATTAGAGAGGCTCAAGGTGACTGGAGGCCGGCAGTCAGAGGACAGTGGCTGAGTAAACTAGCCAAAAATCACAAGGCAGCTGGGAGTTCAGAGCTTTTAGGGATGGGCAGCAGCTGCAACCAGGTTGCCCGCAGGAGATAAGAGGCTTGTAGATCATGTTTGCTGTGGGACTGTTGAAGAACTAGAAATACATCACAGCAACAACCCATGGAATTCAACAGTAGTTCAGCATCTCCCCAAAAGGATCAGTGGTTACTTTGTGTGGATATTTCGCCATAAGTGCAGCAACAATATTGTTCAAAATGCTCTTTTACTCTCCCCAAGAGTCTGCTGAGAGAGCTGTTAAAACACCAAAAAGGAAGGTGCTGGTTTTGCAGTGGGTTAGTTCTACAGTCGCCTGTGGAGACCTGAGTTCAGATCAAGCGTAGGGGGATGTAAGTGAAATGGGCAATGAGGTGCAAAATGCATCAAAGGTGGCCACAATCCCTCTTCCCACACATCAGAGGAGACCCAGGCCTCCCATTCAAGTTAACGGGACTGGAACTTAGGTTTCAGTGCAAATGCAGACCTCAGAGTTGGTTAAATAATGAGCCTCTTGGTCTGTACTGATCGTCTACAAGGCTGGTGCTAGTGCTCATTGAAAGGGTTGTAGGTCATGATCTTAGTCCTTCAAAATTAAAACCAATGGTGCTTCAAAAGTATTTGAGCATGTGCTAGGCCCTCGATAGAAATATATAGCTTTCACTCTGGCACCCATTTGCCCAGTTCAATCAGATAAGTGAAAATGGATGTATGGCAGGGCCTCGTAGGTCTGCTGATACATGTACCCCTGTAGCATCTTTGCTCTTTCTACAACATGAAGAAGAGGAGGGAATTCCATGGACACAATTGTGATCCAAATAACCATGTTTATTAATTATATATAAACATACAATGCTTAGCTATCTACACATATACGCTTCTCTGGCACCGTTCTGCTGGTTTCTGCCACAGAAACACCAGAGACTCACAAACTATTCAAAAGGATATTACACCTGCTCTACACCATCCCACTTTTCAAGGAACAAGTTAGAAGGATATAAAGGGCAGGGGAATATGTATCTAGATGTTTCAGCACAGTGAAAAGTGACCACTATTTGTATTTTTCATTGGTATTGGAAGTAACAACTCTCAGCTTCTGAATACAACATAAGGAATTTCTTCCTTGGAACCTTCTACTGCCTCTCTTTAAGACAATGGAGTTACTGTTGGCAATAAGAGTAGAAACTTCTTCCATTTTGCAAAAGGAACATGCTTCTATTCTTCCCTTTCTGGGGGCTTGATGTTCAGAGGCAACGTTTGCCTTAGCTATTCTTTGCCTTGTGTGTGCATTGCATATAAAGAACGCTCCCTCTGTTCCTGTAGTAATAGGCATGGAAATGTGAACGAGAAGTTGGCTTGGAAGAATCCACAGAAAAGATCTACTCCTGTGAAAGCATTCTGTCAGTCAGCCCCTTTTTGTTTCTCTTGGTCCCCTGCTGCTGCTGTCTCACATGATTCTTTTTTGGCCAGTACAGAGTGCCTGAGAGCTCCATTATTATCATATGAAAACTAAATTTGACACAACTGCTATTTGTGGGTTGCAAATCTACCATGAGGTCTAGAGCCACTGAGTATTGTCAGTACGAAGCAGAACTTTATTTTACTGCTCTCCTGACTCCCCCATTATGACCAGAATAACACATTTTCATTTGCAAGTTAGGAACCACTATATAGCCTCCACAGCCATGTTGGGCAGCTGTCCTCGAGGCAGTCCAATTCTCTGCCACTCAATGGAGATCAGAATTAAGAGCCAAATTCTCTGCAGGTGAAAATGGGCAAAAATCACTTGAACTCAGGCCACAATCATATATTTACACCACCTGAGGATTGAGTCCTAAATTCTTGCACTCAGTACCTGAATTCCTTCTCTCCTGGGCTGATAAAAGCTGAAAGAACTAGAGAGTCAGCATGTTTAGTTTCTTGAGAATTATCCAAGTAACCTCCCCACAAATGACTCCTCTCCAGCTAACCCATGGTTTTCTTGGACAGGCTTTGGAGGAGATGTGTCCTGCCCTTATAAGCAAGGGAATGACATGCTCATTCTACAGTTGCACATGACTTCACAAGGCTTTCTTTCATGAAACCCTGACCCTGATTCTTGTTCTAAAATCACAACATTCTAATATTCTTCTTTGACAAGGTAACGAGCCTTGTAGAGAGGGGGAAGCATTAGATGTGATAGCTCAATTTTCATAAGGCTTTTGATACTGTCCAATGTAACCTTCTCATAAATTAGGGAAATACTGGCATAACGAATCTGCTACAATATGGGTGCACCACTGGTTAGAAAACCATATTAAGAGTGGTTATCAATGGTTCACACTCAAGCTGGAGGAACATAACATTCATTGGGGTCCTATGGAGATTTGTTCTGGGTTCTATTAAATATCTTCATAAATGATTTGGAAAATGGCAGAGGGCATATATTTATAAAATTTGCAGATGATCCCAAGTTGCAGGGGCGGAGGGTTGCAAGCACTGTGAACAACAGGATTAGAATTCAAAATGACTTTGACAAATTAGGCAAATGAAGAGCAACAAACAGGATGAAATTCAAATAAGGACACATGCAGAGTATTACAGTTAGGAAGGAATACTCAATTGCACATATGGGAAATGACTGCCTATGAAGGATTATGGTAGAAAAGGATCTGAGCCTATTAGTGGATCACAAACTACATATCAGTCAAGAGTGTAATTATGTTGCAAAAAAGTGAACATCATCCTGAGATGTATTAGCAGAATTATTGAAAGCTAAACGTGAAGAGTAAGTCTTCCATTCTACTCAGCACAGCTAAGCCTCAGTTGGAATGTTGTGTCCAGTTCAGGCCACCATACTTTGGGAAAGATGTGGAAAAACTAGAGAGAGTCCAGCAAGGAGCATACAATCTTTACTGTCAAACTCAGGCGTAGGGCCTATTCTGCTAAGAAAGATCATCCTTTAGTTCAAAGGTGGAGGGAGGGGACTGACTATGGCTATATCTTCATTGACAAGAAGGATGTGTTTTTACAGTGGAATAGCTAACACATGCTAGTTATTTTGCTGTAAAAACATAATGGAGATGAAGCACTGCAGTTTTAGAGTAAGATAAAACTAGGAGAGGTCAACCATCTACAGGGCTGGTGGGTGATAATGTTGACATCACCTAGCTACTTCGCAGTAAACACCACAAGTGCCTTGCCTCAACTTAGGATTTTACAACAAGTTAGAACTATTGTATGTTTGTTATATTGCTTTTTTTAAAACCCTTTGTGTCAGTGAAGACAAAGGTCTAAGTAGCAGAAGAGGTTAGCATTACAGGTTTACTCCAGCAAATGGCTGGTTAGGTTTCCTTCAGACATTTATCATATTGCTCTCATGTCGGCAAATTCACAGGTTGCAATCTGTCCTAAATAACAAAGGACTTTAGCTTCCTGTCAAATATATTATTGATGGAACATTTTCCATGTAGTCCTTCAGACTCTACCACTGGCCATTCTGATTTCCAACCCCATCTGAATTCTTGGAGAAGAACAAGATCGCCAACGGCTTACAAATAACTTCTCACCAATACACTGTATTCTGGGGTAATGTTTCATAAGCGCCTCCTGAAAATTACTCTTAAAAATCCCACATACACAAGCACAAACACCTATATTTGAACATGAAAATGAGAATTTAAAAAACTAATTAATTTTGCTTATATAAACAGTGAGGTTTTGTGGATGGTTTTCTGGAAGCTGTTTTTAAAAAGTGACTTTCTGCATCAGACAAAATTCTTTCCAATTCTTCAGTGGCTTCTTGGGAATAGGAAATAGTATGATGGTGCAACCTTTCTAGTAATGAAAAATATTCTCTTCCAGTATGCAATGAGGCAGAAAGCTAAATAATGGCCTCTATGGCACAAAGGCCTTCAAATGACTGATGTTAGCAACAGGTTATGTACTGTTGGAAGACTATTGTAGGCATTTCAAAAGTGGCTAACTTAACTGCGTCAGCACGAAAGCTATAACTAGCTTCAGATTTCTATCCTTCCCTCACTCCTCTTACAAAGAACATACTGATTTCCCACACATATTTTTAATATAAACAAATATATTAATGTTTTAGTCATTCCACATAGCAATCAAAGTTAAAGTGGACCTTCATTTATTATGGAGTGTGCAATCTTTATAATACAGTAATACTAAAGCCATGCACAGTTAATGCTGGTCTTGCTGAACACTGCTAGTACAGAGTTGTGCAAATTTGCTTTGCTGTTTGTAGCCATGTGGGCCCAGAGGGAAGCAGAGTGAATGTAGTTGGCTCCTGCTGGCACCTGGTGTGGGTTAGCTGGTAGGAGAATGCTCAAAAAGCATCAGTGTAAGCACTCAGGGTATGTCTACACTACCCCGCTAGTTCGAACTAGCGGGGTAATGTATGCATACCGCACTTGCTAATGAAGCCCGGGATTTGAATTTCCCGGGCTTCATTAGCATAAGCGGGGAGCCGCCATTTTTAAATCCCCGCTGCTTCGAACCCCGTGTAGCGCGGCTACACGGGGCTCGAACTAGGTAGTTCGGACTAGGGTCCTATTCCGAACTACCGGTACTCCTCGTGAAACGAGGTGTACCGGTAGTTCGGAATAGGCACCCTAGTCCGAACTACCTAGTTCGAGCCCCGTGTAGCCGCGCTACACGGGGTTCGAAGCAGCGGGGATTTAAAAATGGCGGCTCCCCGCTTATGCTAATGAAGCCCGGGAAATTCAAATCCCGGGCTTCATTAGCAAGTGCGGTATGCATACATTACCCTCCTAGTTCAAACTAGGAGGGTAGTGTAGACATACCCTCAGACAGGGTCAGGGGCCTGCTTTGAAGAGCAGAGCTGTAAATGTGTACATTAGTCCTTACAGCTCAAGGGGACACTAGCATGGTATTCTGCCTTGCTTCTGCGCCAGTGCGCTACATGGGGTTCCCAGGACACAATCTCCCTTTGCCCTCTTTCCCCCACTATTCTTACATGGATTTGGCACTTGGTTAGCATTTTTCCAGGGGTTAAACAGCAACAGCTTCATCCTGGGAGCTGTATAGCACAGTGGAGTAAAGTTTTAAAGACAACTTTCACAGGTGGAAATCTAGATTTAAATCTACTGTAGTTCATGGGTCCAGAATATGTGGAGCAAGCTCTGTTCAGTCTCTTACTTGACTCTGCTTCACACTCAAGAACTACAACAGAAATCACAAGAGTTGCTCAGAAGCTGGCAGAACTGTACAGTGACACTGAACACAGCATTTGCAGTCTGTATACCCCATCCCTGGCTATAGCCACTACCCTTTCCTAGGGCAGGTCTACACTAGACCTGGATGGTTGGGTTAAGGTACTCAACTCCAGCTACGTAAAACACGGAGATGGAGTCAGCTTATCTTAAGCTAATCTTAAGATGACCTTGGCACCATCTTCACAGAGGGAGGCCAATAGGAGCAAACACTCCCATCGGCTTGCCTTACTCTTTACAACTGCAAGGAATACTGGTTCTGACCAGAGCTGTCCTCAGTGTTCGATTTAGCAGGTTTTAACTAGACGCACTAAATCAAACACCAGAAGATTGATCTCCCACGTGGCCTTAGGATCCTCCGTATCAAGAGCTCTAAAGTCACTCCACAGTGTTACAAAATCCATTTGAGTGGCTCAAGCTGACCAACGAGGAGGGCCAAGGCGCACACTTGCAACACCCAACAACTCCTCTATTTCGCAGTGAGATGCTGAGCACATTTGAAAAATGATTGTTTTATTTTTCAATCCAAATCCATTCTTCTTTCACAGGAAAGATTCACTATGAGGTCAAGCAGTCAACAAGTTCTTAACAATTATGAACACATCATATCAATTTCATATATTGACTTTAGGTCACTGGATTCTAATAAACATCAAGCACCGGACAGCAAGTGTATCTAAAAACTTTTTATTTACAGCACTTCTATATTTTCTTTTCTTTGAAAAGACTATAAAAGTGTGTGTAACCCTTCTGCCGGGTAGGCCTGGCAGTAACCAGGGCTGGGTTCAATATCTTGGGGTCCATCTCACACAGAACCAGCTTGAGACCCCACCCAGTAATCTGGGAAATTCACACACCCCTGGGTGCCTCTGAGAGGCATTGCTTCCCCACTCGCAAGCACTGAGTCTGAGTGTAGGAAAGAAACATTTAATGAAACAGAGAGAGAAGTCATACAACATTAACTTGGGGAAAACACCACAAACAGAGTTCATAGCCCAAACATGAGCTAAGTCCCCCACCCCCAGCCAAGAATCACCTGAAGTCCAAAGAGTCCAACACCCCAAAAGTCTCTGTCCCTGGTCTGTGCCACCCAGAGTCCCAAAGTTCACCCACAGGGTTTCACCTCCCATCCTGGGTAGAAATGGGGGTGGGGGGGATCAATAGGGGGCAACTTACGACACTCCGCCATGCTCCACCAACTGTCTCATCCCATGCCACTGGATGCTCCTCTGGTCGCCTGCCTCCGCTCCACGCCATGCTGCTGGACGTCGCTCCTCGCCTGCCGCCACTCCACGCCACGCCGCTGGACGTCGCTCCTCGCCTGCCGCCACTCCTACTGGCCACGTTACACCACCAGCCAGTGATTCCCACCAGCCACTCTGCTGGCTGCCGCCGCTTCACTGGCTGCAATGGGTCTGGCTCTCAGCCAAACCAGCGATTTCAGCTCTCAGTGATTTCAACTCTTTAGCCACCAGCTGGATTGGCCAAGGAATCCAGCTTCCACTAGACTAGCAAAAGAAAAGACTCCTCGGGGAGTCTGCTTTAGGTCTGTCCTTAAAACAAAAGGGGGGAAAGGGCAGGTTGGGCCAGTCTTACAGCTCACACCTGGCAGGTGTGATGCAGGCTGACTCAAGCCCTTTAACCCTTCCCCCCCAGCTCAGTTCACTCAACTCTGGAAGGGGGGAGGCTTGTTCCTTACCATGATGGTGGTGTCTCTCCTGCAAGCACTGGTGGCATGTTTTACAGTTCCCACATTTAGCGGTAGCATGATTAGTGACCCCCCACAACAGTCCCAAATTATTTACAATTCTCCACATTCCAACACTGACCCTCCATCAGCCCTGGCTGAATGTGATTTACATAGCCACACCTCGGATTCTCTCCTGAGCTGTATTTACGTATCAACAGTTAACAGGAAATTACCTTGCAGAGCTAAACAATTGTAGCAGGCACACGCATCCCTCCTTTTAGCTGGCTGATAGCAAGCAGCAGTTCAGCCCCTGCTTACATGTGTGTAACATTAAAAAAGCTCTCATTAACAGTTAATAAAATGACTGATGTTTATAATTCAGGGATTTCAATAATCAAGGAAATGGCATGTAGCATATTATTCAAATCATATACTGTATATAGGTAAGAAAAAACCTCACACTTTTAAGCAACATAACTCCAAGATTGTAACAAACCCTTCCACCAGTGTTTCTCAAAGTGGACCGCAGATCCACTCTGAGGAACCTGCTAATTGGCTGCTGCAGTTTGTTTATTTATCAGCTCTGCAGCCACGGAGATTTGTGGCTTCCATTGGCACCAGTTCGTTGTTTGCAGCCAAAGGAAGAGGTGTCCTGGCCCACACCACTTCCCGCGGCTCCTCTTGGTTGCAAACAGTGAACTGGAGTCAATGGGAGCCACAAGGCTCTGTGGCTGCAGAGCCAGTAAATAAACAGTTTGCAGCCAAGAGGAGCCGCGGGAAGTGGCGTGGGCCAGAATGCTTCTTCCCACAGCTTCACTTGGCTGCAAACAATGAACTGGAGTCAATGGGAGCCACAAGGCTCCGTGGCTGTACAGCCTGTAACTAAACAAACTGCATCAGCTAATTAGCAGATTTCTCAGAGTGGATTTGCAGCCCACTTTGAGAAACACTGCCTCACTGAAATCCTCGTGTAAGGCATCACAGTCTAAACACACACACACACAAACACACACACACACAAAAAACATTTATCATTAGTAGGTGCATCCACCATACATACATAATTCAGACTGCCTAGTTAGCAGGTTCTATGGAAATCTTCATAACATTTTGACACATAATTCTGGGATTTGTCCTATTCACAAGTGAAAAATCAATGGTCAAACTCTTCACTGAAGTAACCCCTGGAACCTTACTGATTTCATTTTATCCTCTCCTGCTCACAAGACAGCCATTAAAAAAAGAAAGCCAGAGTATTTGTGAAGAACTCAACTTATTCACAGCAAGGTGAAATTCATCCCTTTGCAGAGGGCCAGCACGATGCTGTCCCAAAGACTTAAACATGGCCCATGTAGTTAAAAAAGCCTTGAGGGGTGAATTTCAACCCAGCAGAACTGTGGATCCAAATCTAATGGCAGATTGTTTAAAAGGATATGTATTTACAACTAAGAAAATTATCTTTGGGTTGCATATCAGCAATCAAGAATTTAATCTTTAAATTAGCTGAGTATTAAAATATAATTGCTGCAAGCAAGTTTAGTTTCTATGGTCTTCTCCCCTGAGAGTGTGTGTGTGTAAAGGGAAAAATTAATATGTAACAATGTGGAGGATGATCAGATGATAGTAGCCTAAAAAACAAAGAGCACCGTTGCTTAGTCTTGTAATTAGAACTAAGGGTACATCAACACAGCAGGGCTAAAGTAAAATTAAGCTAGGCAATCTCAGCTCCGTCAATTGCATTGCTTAAAATAGTTGAATTTGGCTTTTGGCACTGTCTACACAACAGGAAGTCGAAGAAAGAACACTTTTCCTTTGACTGCCCTTACTCCTTGAGAAATGAAGGTCAGGGTAGGTCTACACAGTAGCACGTATCTCAAAATAAGCTGCACAACTTAATCTACGCAAATGGTGTAGCTTATTTAGAAATAGCTTATTTTGACATTTGGCGCTATCTACACAGCACTAATTTTGAAATAAATCACTATTCCAGCATCTTCCTTAATCCTCGTGCAACAAAGTTTGCGGAAGCCAGAATAAGAAGCCCATTATTTCTAATGCATTTTGAAATATCGGTCTTCTTGTGTAGACAGCGCAGAATGCTATTTCAAGATAATGGATGTTATCCCGAAATAGAACCCCTATGTAGACATACCCTAACATAGTAAAACAACCAAACAAAGTTGAGTTCCAGGGAAAAAAATGTTTGGAAGACACTGGAATGATGAGAAAGAGAACCCTAAAATCAAATAGGATGGGGAGAAATGCAAATGATTCTGACAGCAAGGAGAATTAACATTAATTTGCAAGGGTTTTAGAGCTCATCTAGCAACAAGCACAAATGAGAGGAGGCAAGAAAAGTCCATTTGAATGGGTGAGAAGTTAAATCAGGAATGAAAGAGGCACAGGCAAGTTGTAAGACAGGTGCAGGAGGAGAACTAGACAGCTAGCAAATAAACAAAAAAAAATTCAAAAAAAGATGATGAAGGTGATGTGTAAGGAAATGCAAAAAATAAAGAACGAACTATCAAAGCTGAAGAGAATGAAAAGTGGCTACACAAGAGGTCAAGTATCTTCCTATAGAAAAGAAGATCAAACTAAACATTCAGTAACATGAGAGAGGCACTTCTAAGAAGTTAACTCTCTCTTCGAAGAGAAAAGGGGGCAAGATGAAAATGTAGTGGGAGAAAAAGAAAAATGTAAATATAAACAATCTGACTAGGATCAGTAAGTCAGAATATGAAAGACAGACAGAGAACCTGAATTCATTTAGATTTTTGGGGGAAGATCCTCAGGTAGGAAATCTGAACATAGTTCTATTGATTTCAATTGAATCATTCTAGTTTGCTCCAGTTGAAGATCTGGTTCCAAATGACTAACCTGCAGATCCAACAAATAAATATGGAACATGAGAGAACTGAGTAAGTGAATAAAAACAAACATATATCAAAATCAGAGAGCACTTATGAGCTGAAATCAGGTCAGGATAGAGGAAGAAGATGGATGACTAGTTGAATGCCACCTGTGTTTTAAACAGATTTCATTCACTGTAAGCAACAATGACAAACTGAAAGGAGGTTATGAGGAGGTCACTCTGGTGCAGGATGGAGGACAGTAAATCAAGAAGGGATGAGCACAGAATACACATTCAGAAATGGACCTGGAAAAACAGGCAGATAGGAGATGTTTAGGTAACTGGATGCAGAAAAATTCAAGTGAGTTAAAGAAACCAGAATGGAATATATGCCCCAATGTGCCTAGGCTATAATATCCTTAGACTTCTATTCTGAGTCATATAAAGATGAATAAAATACTGAAACAATGAGAGAAACAAATGTCAAGAGAATTAGTAGAGAAACTGGGAGACATTAAGGGAAATCTCTTCACATCAAATACCAAGCATGCAGAAGAGTATCTCAAAAAGAGGTGCAATATGAACAAACAGAATCACTAGTTTTATTATGGGCTTAAGAACAGTAGAGGAAGAAAATATTGTATAACATAATCCTAAGTCTCTGTATAGCAGAGACTTGATCCTACAGATTTTCTGTCCTGCTCATCATCCCTAAAGAGAAAAGGTGAGGCCCATGTTCATAATTAAATGTGTTTAAGTAATTTAAATAGATTTGGTATAATAAAGCAAAGTCTGCAGCCATTTTATTTCTGTACCTGAAGATTTCTATAGTCCCTAATATTAGCTTATCTCTTCATAGGTCACAGATAAAGTATATTAACAGGTAAGCATACAGTTAGAAGAGAATGACTTTACTAAACATTGAGGTCACAATACTTAAAAAAAAAACCCTGAGAAGTAGGTAACCACCACTTTAACAAACACTGGAGGAAAGAAAAGAAAGACTATGGTATATATAAGCAAACATTGAGATGTTGCATGTTTATTATTTTTTGTTATTCTAGAGTAACGAACAATACTGACAAGCACTCTTTAAACTTATACAAAACATGATAACCTGATTTTAAATGTATTTACACACGTGTGATTTTTCTTCAAGTACCATCATACTTATGATTGAGGAAAAGACGTTGACATGTTTTCTTTAATTTTCAAAAGGAAATATAAATAAGTTAGATACAAAGGAAACTATATTTAAAACACCATAGTTTTATATGTTGTAACACAGAAAGCAAGGGAAGTTTAAGTTCATGCTTTTTTTTTTTTTTTTTTTTTTTTTTTAAAAGGCAGGACAGTACAAAAAGACATTGTTTCCTGTCTTGTCATTTTGTGCAACACCCTAATAGCATGACTCTGCTGTCCTTCCACCCAAACCTCCAACTGACATAAATGGAATGACTAGGCCAAAAGACTACAATATAATTTAATCTGTTTAACAAAAATGTTGATATCTATTTACCCAAGAGATAAACCTGCTTAGAGGATAAATATAGCTCTTAATGGGTATTCTTCACAATGTTCATTTCAATGCCTTCTTCAGAAAATGGAATTTGCCAGGCAATAAAGCATACCGCCTGGTTTCTCAAGTCTTACCTTTAAGACTTTTAAGGATTATTAATCCTTAATATTAAGGATGTAATTGTATGTACTACAAATGGGTATGCTACTTTCAAATTAGCCTAATGTATGGGTCCTAGAAATTTCCCAGGAACAGTATCCCTTTGCCCACCCTTTCCAGGGGAGGTTGAATTATGGGCTATCAAATAAATAGGTGACAGGACACTGAAAAGCTGTTTTTGAAAATGAACTGATTTTGAAGGCTCTGATTGTGAGCACTGGTAGAGCTGAGCTATTTAACATGATGAGGTCAATTGGCAATCTCAGCTAGCATAGGTAGGTTCTAGGGTTCCCTGCTGGGAAAGTGGCCTCAAACTAGGCCTAATCCCAATTCTAGTGCTAGGGTAAGGCATCTTGTTTTCCTAAAGGCACTTGAAAATGGATTCTAAAAACACAACTAGGAGGGTAAATTTCCTACTGGTAATGGAATTTGTGCACATAACACTCTGTGGGGGAGGGTAAGTAGTTTTAAACCTTTAAAATTAATCCAAAGACACTATTGTGATAAAATCACGGCAATAAACTCCCAATATATTTTTTTTAAAAGTTCCTTTTAAGCATAAAAATAATATACAAAAATTATGAGACTTTCTTAAGGTTTAACTGTGGCTTACTAAAAAGAATGGGACTGTAGAGTCAAAGCTATTCATGAATAAGTAACAGCTTATTTATTCATTTATAAATGACAACTCAGATATGATAGGTTAAAAAAAATCACGGTACAGGCAGTCCCCGAGTTACGCGGATCCGACTTACGTCGGATCCGCTGTTACGAACGGGGTTTGCTGCCCGTCTCCCTGGTCTGCTGGTTTCCAGCAGACCAGGGAGACAGGCAGCAAAGCCGCGGAGCACGCGGGCAGCGGACAGCCCAGGCAGCTGGAAACCAGCAGACCAGGGAGACGGGGAGCAAAGCCTCTGAGGACGCCGGCAGTGGGACAGCCGCGGCGGGTCTGGGCTGTCCGCTGCCCACATGCTCCCCGGCTTTGCTCCCCGTCTCCCTGGTCTGGGGAGACATGGAGCAAAGCCGCAGAGCACGCGGGCAGCGGACAGCCCAGACACGCCGCGGCTGTCCCACTGCCGGCGTGCTCCGCAACTTTGCTCCAGACGCCTGGGGCAGAGCAGCTGGGGCGCTGCCGGTTGGTCCCGTAGCGCCGCTCTGGGCGCTACTGGACCAACCCGGCAGCACCCCATCTGCTCTGCCCCAGGCGTCCTGATTCAGCCACTGCTGGTCAGTTTCAGCAGTGGCTGAATCAGGACGCCTGGGGCAGAGCAGCTTGGGTGCTGCTGGGTTGGTCCAGTAGCAACTCTGCCTCGGGCTTCCTGTAGTCAGCCGCTGGTCAGTTTCAGCAGCGGCTGAATCTGGATGCCAGTTCCGACTTACATACAGATTCAACTTAAGAACAAACCTACAGTCCCTATCTTGTACGTAACCCGGGGACTGCCTGTAATTCTTATCTAAACTGATGAATTAGACTCAAGTGCAATTAATTTGTAAAACACAATTTGTTCTGCTGACCAATTAAAATGGTAAACAATCATAGTAATTAAGTGGATGAGCATCTGCATTTACATTTATTGGATACAATCTTCATATAATATTAATTATCCAATGTCCTTGTGCTTCAATGTCTAAAGAATACACTTGCCAACTAATCAGAAATAAATATACTAAGGTTCAAAAATTATCATTAGAGAAGCAAGAAATCACCTTCTGCTCCATCCCCTCAAAACAAAAGGTCCAGAAAACAATGTAAGTCAAACATTCCTGAGTGTGTTTTCCAGCTCTCAGACATTTTGATTTCATTCACAGGCTCACAGTTCAGTAGCACAAGAATGAGGATTACAACTGAAAACTCCTGTGTAAACCAAGTTTAAGGATTAGTGAAAAACATATCCATTAAATTCCTTTACAATGATACAATCCTTAAATCCAGTAGAATCATCAACTTGCTACAGGGCTTTCATTAAGTAGTCCATTTCAGAAAAAAGACCCAGAGTTTAATTCCCAAGTGCCATAGGGAAGTATTCTACATGGCAATACACCTGCAGCACTCTAAAAATAAAAATGTCCATCTACTTAGTTCAAGAAATTAGTGTTAATTTGCTTTACAGCTATTTTCGGTGAATGCAGACAGTGAAGATGACAATCCTTATTTTAGAGAACAGGTATTTACATATATTTTGGTTACAGCTACAACACAGATGGCTTTTCCAATGTGCACTTCAGTGCTAATCAATAACCTATGATCTTTTGGACGTTAAGCTTTGTTCTATACAGAAATTATGAACTGCATAATTAACTGTTTTAAAACTGTGTACTGTGTAGATATGAATTGTCTGATTTTTTACAATTGTCTCTATTTTTAATTCCATCTCCTGCCCAGGTATGCTCAATAGGAATTTCAACAACATTTTTACTGAAACTATTGCCTTTAGGCAGTGTTGGAGGAAGGCCATTTTTCTCAAGACAACCAGTATCATGAGTAAATGGAACTTCCTGCTGAGGACAACACAACTGAGAAGCACAAGTTTTTGAGATACATGGTGAGCTGCACATTAGGCCAGAGGCCTTGTGGTCAATGTACTCCGGTTGGATGGTTACCGAATGGATTCCTGCTTCATGGAAAATCTCCCGCATTTTATGAGAGGCATCTTGGTAATCAGAAGTGGTCTGGCACTTGACATGAAGGGTTGCAATATTCTTCCCACCTGCCAGTTCCCAGACATGAAACTCATGAAGGCTTCTAACCCCTGGCACATCAGCTAGTCTTTCCGCTAGAAAACACAAGAGAAAATAATTTGAGAGGGTTATTTGGGGCGGGGGAGAAAAGGGGTCAATTGCCAATTTCTGGTTATGAGGAACAGTGTTTAAAAGCCAAAGTCATGAGGAAAGACATCAGTGCTCATCCACCTACAATATAGCAGGTGACTCTTTAAAAAGTAGTTATATGTAACACCAAGACAACATGGCGGCATACTGTTGAGGCAGATATGAAGAGAATGAACTATAACTGGGACACACTGGAGAAAATGTTCAAAGATAAACAAAAATGGAGAATCTTCGTTGCTGCCCTACACGCCAGTGGGTGTAATAGGCATTAACTGACTAACTATATGTAACACCACCTAAATCCCCTGCAAATGTCACTTCCTCCTAGTCATCCAGGGTCTGAACTAAGTTGTTTAACCTGGGACCCAATCCTTTGGACATGCCTTTAACATATATGTACTGGCTTCAAGACAAAAGTTGAGGGTACTCAGCTTCCCTCCTCCCCTCCTCCCCCTCCCGATTGAAGGCACTCAGCACTTGGTAGGATCAATGCTAGACTGTAATCTCCTTGAGGCCGGGACCATGTCTTCCATCATATTCTGAACTGAGCAGAACAGGGAATTCAAAAAGAACCAAAAGTAATCTCTTAAGTGTTTATTTACACAGTTAAAAAATGAATAAACAATGCTACTGTCAATTAACTAAAACACTTTGAGATCCTTGGACCAGCGTGGTATAATTCAGTGTTGTTCCACTGAGAACGTTTTATGCGAGTTGTTTAACAGGTCATGGTCAGGCATTTTTATGTATTGTTGGAATACCGCATTCTCAAAGTGCATGCTTTAATTAATCCACAGAGATTTGAGTCAAGTTGCTAGGACACAAACACATGACTCCATTTCTCACAGTTCTTGAGAATTTAGAGCTGCTAGGAGTATATAATCCAAACATGTCATTCCAGAAATAAACACCAGCACAAATGTATGTCATTGTAATTGATAAAAACTCAATAATAAAGTTGACTTACTCAGTACTTGCACATTAACACCTTTGGGAACCATCTGCAGCAAAATGGTTGCTGTCTCTTTGATAAGCGGGAAGGCAGACGACAAAATGATGACCACCATCACTATTGTCAGGCTTGGATCAATGTAACACTGCCAGTTGCATTGAGCATTAGGATCCAAGGGAAGTGCATAAAATATTGCAGCTGCAACTACCACAACCACAGATCCAAGAGCATCTCCCATGACATGTAAAAGAACACCTGAAACAAATGACATAATACAGCTTTACATTAGTCGTCATGGGGAGGAGAGGATTCCAAATAACCCTTTGAATTTTGTTTTTAAACATGAAACTGCAGCATTTAGGAGTCAGAACCATGATCAGATATAAAGCTCACAGTATGTTTGAGAATAAGTGAGTTGGGAAGGAGTTAGGAGCCTGCACTAATGGACTGCATACATTTGGTTGGGTATTAAATGTTTAGGGTACACTACAGATCCCCAAAGTTAGCACTGGACAGCATGCCAACATACAATATTTTTAATCAAACTGTTGTAGCTAACAGTGAGGTCTATACAGGGCAGTGACCAATTCATAAATTATGATCATGATTGTGAATGAGCAAATAACCATGCTGCTAAGAGGAACATAGTCCACTTCCCTCCTGATTCACTCTATTAATTATTTTCCTTTAATAGCAGTCCTGTGACCTTGCTGGCTTCTGAAATAATAGCAGTGATATAGCTAAACACACACTTGGGAGGAAGGGAAAAACTTCTCAATGAACATTATACAGAGATAGGCCAGATCCAAACACACAAACCCAAGCTTTGGACAAGTTTTGATCCCGCTCAGAGCTTCGTAACTTACCTAGCTCTGTTATAAGGGAAATTAACACATATGCCCCCATGCACTTGTCCTCAAATTTTGAAAATAATTCAGTTTGAGTCTAAATTGTGCAGCTTGGTTTCATCTTTAGTGCGAGCATTTGTACTGTTGCAAAACCACTGCATGCAGCTCTTCCACTTACTTCTATGGGCACAGAAGTTAAAAAGGAAGGAGAAAAGTGCATGTGTTTAAAAAAAATACCTGTAATACGTCTCTAGACCAACCCTGTTCATTATATTAAGTAAGATAATGCGTGTACTACACATTCACAGTAATCTTAGAACTTTCTGTTTCCTCTTAGCAAGAGTAAGCATCTTTCCCTTGATGTGCTTTCTAACAATCTCTCCCATCCAAGCCAGCATCTTAATACAACCCATGTTCGATTGTAAAGCTCTACTTTTAGAAGACTAGACTTGCCAAAATTTTATTTTTGGGTAGCAGGTGGGTAAGTGGAGTTGCCTCCTCTCAGAACCTCCATTTATACTTTCTCTTAAAACCATCACTCCTACCTAATCTTTCCCTCTACTAGGACGGCTCCCTCTTAAAGCCATCAATGTTCAGCTGAGAGTTTTCACTTTGCAGTGAAATATACATGAAAGTCACTCCTGTGGAGAGCATTTTCTTGCCAATTTTGGGCCCAAATGCTGATCCTCCATGTGGAAAGGGAAGGCAGTATCATTAGACAGTTCTTAAACTAGAGATTCAAGGAAAAGTAATCATTAAGCACTAACTTTCACCTAAAATCAGTTTATTTCTGGTAGGTTCAAGAGAACTCATCCTTTTGGTTTTCCAGAGTAATCTACTGCCTAGAGGTCACAAGAATCTTGAATACAGTTTTAGCTATAGTAATGGTGGCAGCCTCATTACTTTTCATTTAAAATTAAATTAGATTTGAACATTTCCTGCAGAGTATACTTCTGCTCTGATAAGAGGGATAGACAAGATACAATTTCTCTATAATTCTAGGATGCTAATCATGGATGTTTACACTAGGGAAATCTTCTGAAAATGTCTCACCATTGCTAATATTGATTCAGCGGCACTCGTATTAGCAATATTGGGAACTCTAATAAAGATAGGCTGCTTAGCATAACTCATGTTTTGAGCACCAAGTCAATCAGATCTACTCTGAACAGAGTTAGATGATATACTGCTTAAAATGTATACTGGAGTGTCCCTGGTACAAGCATGTAGTATTCCAAGGATATTACATCAACCCATGAAAGTATGCTGAAGCTGACCTCTATAAGTTCAAGTAAATGCCATTGTTGTAGGATATGGTGCAGTTTTGCAAAATGCTTTGTTAGTATAATGATAAACACTTCGCAAATCTTACCATATACTAAAATTCACCATATTCAGCTGTGACCTGACCATCCCTTTAACTAGATTCATTTGGAACTACCTGCATAAAGGTGGTGGGAACACCACTTTAGTGCAAGAGATGGTGATCTGACACAAAGTAAATCTAGAAAAAATATATGCTTAACATATTAATAGTATTTTATTTCATTAAAACACTAAAAATTATTGGTGGTGCTTGTGGTGCTTTTTAAATAAAAAGTGTATTTAAAATAACTTAATCTCTGGATGAATGTGGAGCATTCAGGATGGAGGCACATATCTAGTTAGTTTTATTTTTACAGCCATGCCGGTTATTTTAAAGAATAGCTTAATTTACAACTTTCATTCTGCAGATATTCAGTTTTCTATGGAGTCCTTTCTAGTGATGGGCAGAACAAAGTATTCTGAAAAACAAATATGTGAGGATGGAGCTGCTTGGAAGAGAGACAGTCCATAAGAGGGTCTCCGTCAGGAAACAGTCCACAGAACAACAGAGCTGCAGAACCACTATGCTTCAGCACTCCTTACCCAACTAACTATGGGGCATCATTGATACCAGTCTTTAAGGAAACTGTACTCCAGCACTTCCATTAAAAATACTGAAATATTATGGCATGGAGTGGTGAATGATTCTCAAGAAATATGTAAAATACCTAAGACAGAAAAGAAGAGCATGGAGACATCAGTTAAAACAATTAAAAGAGTCTTTGAAGATGATGCTGTTTTAAAAGGTGCAAATATTAAATTTGAACACACACACACACACACACACACACACACACACACACACACACACACACACCAAGTGCTCCACTGATTTCACTGACATGATCATTACCACTTCAAATCATTTGTGGACCTGGCCTAAGAATGTAAAAACCATGCAAAATTGGTTGAACTTGTGAAAAACTATCATTTTTAATTTTCCATGGGAATTCTGAAAGTAAATAAAAAATTGAAATTTAGAAAATGTTGACCAGCTCCAGTTCAAAAGTCTTTAAAAACAACTGTACCTCTGATGTTCAAAGCTTCAGACTTTTTCTCTTTTTTCTGTACTGTCTGCTCATCAGGCATATTCTGGGTGTTTAGGGGATCACCTGCATTCAAAGAAGAAACCCTGTGTTGTGTATAAATTCTACAAACAGAAAGAAAAAACACACCAAACTTCTCAACACAAACTTATTTTAAAAAGAAACAAATCAACCTAAGAAAATCTCAATCATCCACCCTTCTCCATCTGCCTATTTCAGACAATACAGAGTTGTATAAATATAAGCGTGAAATGTGTAATATGCTTGCATAGCATTTGTTCACTCTTCTGTAACAGTTAAAGCAGATTTTGGAGTTTAATTCCACCACAAATAGACAAGAGGATGTTCCTTTTATTTTAAAGTTGTCCCACCTTCCATCCCCCAGAGGAAGTACCACAGACACTGTCTAAGCCAGTAGGGGGCTACAATAGCCCCAAAAAACTATAGAAAAGGGGAAAGTGAAATAAGGGGAGGAAGGAGGGCAACATAGAATGAACATAGAAAGGCCAGAAGAGACCTCAGTGGTTATCTAAGCTGACTTCCTGGCTATCACAGACCATAAAACTGCCCTGGAATAATTAGTAGGGCAAGGCTTTTGGATAACCATCCATCCTTGATGTGAAGATGCAAAGGGGAGAGGGTGAGAATGGGAAGGAGCCGAGAAAGAGGGTGGAATGGGGTAAGCCAGGGAGAGCGGAGAAAGGGAGAGGGGAAGGGAAGGGAAAGGAAAGAGAGGAGCGGGGAGAAGAGCCGGCCGCGAGCTAGGATGCAACTGAAAGGCACCTGCTTTAGCCGCCTCCCGATACTCCACCGCGGCCACCTGCTCCAGCCCGGGGCCGGGTACCACCTGCAGCTGCTCGGGGGTGTCAGCGCGGGGCTGCGGGGACCTGCAGCAGCAGCCCCAGTCCTGGAAGATGAGCAGCCCCACTAGGTTGACGGCCAGGCCCAGCGCCCCGACGATGAGCACCAGCTCGGGGCCGTCGATGCGCTCGGGCCGGGCCAGGCGCAGCACCGCCTCCACCAGGATGGTGAAGCAGAGGGCGGTGAGGAAGACGGCGTTGCTCAGCGCCCCCACCGCCTCGGCCCGGCCGTAGCCGAAGGTGGCGCCGGGCCCGCGGCGGGCGCGGCGGGCGATGCGCCCGGTGGCGATGCCCACGCAGAGCGAGATGAGGTCCGAGAGCATGTTGAACGAGTCCGACACCAGCGCGATGGAGTTGCCCAGGTAGCCGGAGACCAGCTCGGCCACGAAGAAGCCGGCGGTCAGCACCAGCATGAAGATCAGGCGGCAGGTCTTGCCCGTGTAGCGCCCCATGCTGCCGCCCTGCCCCGGCCGGGGGGCTCAGCGCCCCGCCTCGCCCTTGCGCCAGCGCCCGGCCGCTTGCCTGCCTGCCCGCCCGCCACAAGCACCGCCGCCGGCTGCCAGCCACTCCCCGCGCCGCCTCCGCGCCCCGCTTATATGCAGCGCGCCCCCGCCCCCCCGCGCCGCTCCAAAGGTGACAGCTGCCCAGCCCACGCCGGGGGCGGGCAGCAGCGTCACTGCTCCCCACCGCTGCTGGGCGAGGGGCTTGCGGGAGGCTGGTCCTCCAGCCGGCGCGGCGCTCTTGGCAGTGCGAGGAAGGAGGCGGCTCGGTCGCGCCTGTGCATGGAGTCTGTCGGAACCAGCGCTTTGTGGTGCCCGAGCCCCTCCCGCTGGGTGAGAGGGGCAGCTCCCACTCCCGCCTGGCTTGGTTCATGCACACAGAGGCGCTTGCTCAAGGAGCTGGGTGTTGTGGGAGAGCGGTGGCGGGCTTCGGCTGGGAGATGCCGGAGCGGGCGCCCTGAGGGGAGCTGTGGACTCACAAGCGTCTCTCGCTCACTGACAGAAATCGGTCCCCACAGACGCCACTACCAGCCTCAGCCACACTGTCGCCCCACAGCACAGCCGAGGCAGCCCCAGGGCTCTTTTGAAGGGGCACACAGAGAGAGCCTTAGAAGATCATAGAGAATGACTGCAATAGCCTTAGCCCATGCCCAAAGATAGTACCACACCCATAGAAAAGATCCTGAAGTGGTGCTGTAGGAGGTGCTTGGAGAAAGTTTTCTGAGCCTGTTTTGGAAAGAACGGGATTTATCTAAAGAATATCCAAATGAATATCTGGATGGTTACCTCAATTGTCATAGGTTTCCCCATCGTTACTGAACTCCAGAGGAAGAATCCATAAATCGAGTTCATCCCCTTTCCTCAATTACACCCACCTGTATTTTTGGGGTTTAAAATAAGGTGCTGAGAGCTATGATAGAAAAGTGCACTGAGGAATTACACATTCAAGCAGGGTTATGTAGCTTATTTCATCTGCTGGATGCTTAGGATACTCATCGAATTAAGCAAAACACAAATGGAAGGATTATGCCCAAATACGCTTGCTGCCAGAATCTTCTTAAAAGCCACATGATGAAATAGAAATAGGCTCTGTGAAACATTTGATAGCCCCTTTACAGAAATACAAGTTATACATCATAACCTCTTGGTTTAACCCAGGACCAAGCTGTTTTCAGGGTGGGGATGTAAGAGTAATTAAAATGACAATTAGGCTGAACAAGATGAAGTAAAAATACCTTATCTGGGCCAAATCTTCTAACAGTAGCACCAAAGCACACAGCACATTTGAAAATGTGTGCCCTCAATGGAAGGAGAATGTAGGCAAGCAGATTATAGCTGTATAAGATAGAAAAAGTCCAAGATATTGGGGTAAATACCTTGGTCACAGAGTTGTTCTCCATCTAAAAACTAGCACTTCCAGTAACAGAGGCCCTTTGGCATCATTTGAGGCACTGAGTCCTCATTGAATGAAGGGATAGACTGCCATCTACTGAATCACCAAATCATCCTCCAGTATAAAAATAGCACATTCAGAAAGTACATACATGTGCATGAATCTAGTCATAAACCTACAGAGATAACTGCATGTATTATTGTGATGTCTTGAGTGTTTTGTGTAACAAATACAAAAACTAAATAACTAAACTTCTATTCCTTGTTTCCAGTGTTGTTCCTGTTCTCTTTTTCTTCATGGCAAATCATGATGTGTAAACAGGGAAAGGAGAGAATGTCTTAATATCACCTTTAGCTGATCACATTGCCCTCAAAATTTCAAAAAGAGATGCAGTACATTAAGCCATTTTCAAACAATTCTCTACTAAGCTCTTAGAAGTAGTATTAATGACACGAATTCCAGGGATCCCAAAAATGAACTTCAATTTTTTCCACTGCAAACTGTTTGTGCTCTAATTTTTAATATAAAACCAAAAATTCTGAGATAGCTCCTAGAAGATCTGACCTGAATTTGATAAATTAGAAATCTAAAAATAGTTGACAGTTAAAGAAAAATATTTTTAGAACAATATCTTGTAAGATAGCCTTTAAACTAAAAGAAATATTTTAGTGTTGGGACTACGTCTTACCATATAAGATTCACTTTACAATCTCACAGTAATCACACAGCACCAATCCCTGAATTTGCCATCAAGAAAGCCAATAGATTGACTGAATCTCTCTATAAAACAAAGACCAACACATATAGGCTACAGTTGGAAATAGTAGACTTGTTAGGTCCATCATAGTTTCCTAGAGCACCTAGGTTTGTTTCTAGAAGTTCGCATCCACTTTTTTTAAAAAACACCAACCCTATAGAGTTAGAGAGGTCTGATGAAATCTCAGTCAGTGGTATTATGATTTAAAACAGTGGTCACCAACCAGTAGATCAGGATCTACTGGTAGATCTTGGAGCCTCTGATAGCCTCTTGGCCAAACATCAGGATCATTATCAAGTGCCAGCACTTCAGCTGTCCCTCCCCCCTGCTGTGCATCTCCTTCCCTTTGCCTGGAAGCTGTGCCCCTCAGGAACCTCCTGCTTGCAGAGCAGGGGAGGGAAGGGGGCTGCTGATGTCAGGGTGCCCCCTTCTCCTCTGTATCCTATCTCCACAGAGCAGAGAGGGGGCACAACAGGGCTTGGGAGGGAGTTTGCTGGCTGCTCTTGGGAGTAGTGCAGGGCTAGGACAGGGGTGAGTCTCCTTTGCACCACTGCACCACCAATCAGGAGCCTAAGGTAAGCAGTGCCCAGCTGGAGCCCACATCCTGAAACACTACCCCACCCATGTACCCCCTCGAGCACCCCAGGCCCCTACCCTAGCCCCAAGCACTCCTGCATCCAAATACTCTCCCAGAGCCCATACCCAGAACCCCAACTGCCTGCCCCAAGCTCAGCTCAGAGCCCCTCTCTCACTCCAAATCCCTTAATCCAAGACAAGAACCTGCACCCCAACCATCTGCCCCTGCTGGCTTAAAGTGAAGGAGGATGGGGGAGGGAGGGAGGATGGGATGAGCAGGGGTGGGACCTCGGAGAAGGAGCACAAAGGAGGCGGGGACAGGGATTTGGGTTTGAGGTAGATCTTACATTGCACTTAAATTCAAAAAGTTATCTTGTGCTTAAAAAGGTTGGAGACCCGTAATTTAAAATATGTAATGGAGTACAAATAACCTATGTGAACAGTAAAATATATACATTCAAGAAAAAAATATATAGCAATGTTTATAACAAGATTTTCAAATTCCACAAGCTAATGTGGAGATGAAAGAAAAGATTGCAAATTTGAAACCATTCAAATTCTGTTGTATATCACACATTCTTCTACTTTTTTTGCAACGGTACTGCCCAGTACCTCCAGACGCAGTACTGGCACCTCCAGTAAGAGCTTACGTGGAAAGAACAGAACGTACTGGCACCTCTGTATACAAATGTCCAAGTCAGCTGGGCCACGTGTCTTAAAAGGGCAATGCCGGCCCCTCCCCCCCCCTTTTTTTTTTTGCTCAACAACTTTTCACCTGGAGTACTGGCACTTTTTTTTTTAACACAAAAAAACCCACTTCTACGCATCCTTGACACCTAAAAAGAAATAGCGCTAAAAATGACAAAAGTCTCATATTGAGCTCAAAAACAAGAATTTCCCTAGAAGTCACTCAAAATTTTTCAGTCAATACAAGAGTGTATCCAAGTCTCTCAACTTTTCACATCAAGTTTATCTTTAAGAGCCATATGATTTAAACCAAGTTCTGGGAGAGCTAACATGCAAGTAAGATGTTGAAATATGTGTGTATGTTAGGTAGACTTAGGCAAAATATTTCAGCTGTGCTTTTTTTTTTTTTTTTTTTTTTGGCTGATAGTAAAAATGCAGCTTCAGCAAATTTGCAATGATCTGCTCTTTTTTCATATTGAAAAAAATTGACAGTAACTTTTGACATTTTTTAAACAAAACATTTAATTTTTTTTCTAAAAACAGATTATTCTTGAAATTTCCTTCAATTTTCTTTAAAAAATAATTGAAATTGAAAGAAAACATTTAATGTTGGGTCAAACAGAACATTTTGTGTGACCTGAATTTTTATGGGAGTATGTGTGGTTTGCTGTTGTTTTTATTTGCTAAAATTTCAAAGCAATTTTGTTTTGGCACAACCCAAAAGGAATTTTTTTCTGAATTTCCAGCAAACTGAAAAATCAATTATTTTCACTATTCTAATTTCAGTTGGTTGAGTGAAACTAAGCAACCATTCAGATTATAATCTCCCACTATGCACAGGGATTTACAAATGCAACTTCAGTGTTATTTGGATGTTCTTCTCTGTATCCCTCAGACACCCCTCACTCTTTGACCATTTAAATAAGTGCAGATGCATACAAATTAATTGATAGAAACATGGACAGTGAGTGAATCTAGAGATGAAGAAGGCAAGCTGCCAGCCCCACCTCTGCCACTCAGGGCCCTGTGGAAACCAATTCTCCCCCCTTCTCCCTGCATTGTAGGGGCATGCCCTTCCTCCCCCAGCAGGAGGTGCACAGCCCCAGACTTCCCTCCCCAAACCCAAGAGAGTGGGGTAGAAGGGCACTTTAAAAAGGAGTCTCACATAAATAATAGTGCAGTTGTGGGAGAGGATAACATTAAAAATCACACACACACACACACACACACACACACACACACACACACACACACATCGATACATTTTTAAAAAAATCAAATAATGGTTTAAAATCAAACAGTGGGAAACTTTTCTAATTTTTTTTAAAATGGCCAGATAATGGAAACAAAATGCCTTTTAAAAGATTTAATTATCAAATTCTCCAAATAGTTAGATAAATCACACAAAAACAAGTTTATGGATCTTTAGTAAAATAATACAATTCACAATACTAACTGCTGCCATCAGTCACTCACAAATTCACTGGGGCCTGATATTTGGCAGGTCTGGGCTATAGCTGTTTAAACATGAAGGCTCAAAAGATTTTGGTTTAGCTACACATACAATAATGTATCTGGAACATTGCTAATGCTTAGTAAAATATGCATTAATTCTCTTTGAAAAAATTGATATGTCACAGTTCTGAATGCACTTCAAAAATGATATCAAAACACCACAGTAATTATTTTGCAGAAATAGCACTACAATATTTTTAAACATCTCAGCAACCTGTGACTAACTCATCTTATATCTAATACAATTAAAGATGACATTACAAAACTCAGAAGTTATATTCATTACCTCAGCTCTGAACTTCTCATTGGTTCCTACTCACGCTGCATGTCAAGGCCAGACTTCTTAATCTAAATTTCAACCCCTTGCACCTCTATGAATTTCATGCTCCCAGATTTGTCAGTAGTAGTAGCCTTTATTCACCTTTTGTTTCTCCCTGTTCTGTGACCACTTTTTTCCCATGCTAATACTGCACATTTAAAACTGTGTGTGCAAACCCTTTGCTACTAGCGAGTCCCACTGACTTTTGCGTGGCTCTACCCATGTGAACATATAGTTCTGCACGCACCAATCCAATTCAGTATCAGAATCTTAGCTTGTAATATATTTTGCACAGGAACTTTATGCTGTAAAGTGTTTAGCACACTATGTATATATTAAATTGAACAATGGTGTAATAAATTAACTGGCTCATGTTAGTTTCAGTTACCCAATTTCCATTTCCATTAAAGGCAATTGGAACACCATTCCATTAAAAGCAAGAACCAATCCAAAACTTGAACCATTACTACTCTTGGCACCCTGGATGTATGTTATCACTGAAGCCCAGAGTAACTTCAGTGTAGTGTGGATCCAGCCCCTTTCTTGCACACTGAAAAAATTGTAACCTGAGCATGAGGATGCTTTAAGACTGGGCTAGCAGGCATGGTGGAGGAAGAGAATAGGCTTGAAGCTCAGGTTTTGTTCCCATTCAGGCTGACAACCCACCTACTTTGCAGTGAGAGAGCCACTAATCAAGCCCAGGTACTGTGAGGCCTTCAATGCTATCCCACAAAACCACTTGAGCTGTACTTTCTTTTTTAGCTCTTCCCATTTTTCTCCACTGTAAATCATCTAAACCAGCTTAGAATTTTAACCCCAACATTTTCCTGCTCCATTACTGTTGTGCTTTCGCAGCATTTGAAAAGAAATGCCAGCCAAGAAACCTTCCTTATGAGCTGCCATTTTTCAAGAGGCCAGCCTTCTGGTTAAGTTCAGTGATCAGAGATGCATAATTTAGGAAGATGTACTAAATTATATTTATGGCATTATGTTTAATGCACAGGAAAGAAACAAACAGAGGAAGGGTTGAGTTCACTACAATTCACTTTATATTTTGCAGACTGAATTTCATCCTAATGGCATTCTTATTAGAGTTCTTGCTGCCAAACATTGTTTGCTTTCACCTTAGAACTGTCTGCATTAATGAGTTACTCCATTTGGAAGTTATTTGTGTCAGTCTCATGTTACTGCCACAAACAGCAGCTCCATGCTAGGTTAGACAAAGAGCCTCCTGAGAGAGATTCATCGAGCAGTTCAGTTCAATGTATTGTTAAGAGTCATGGACTATTCCATCAAAAACCCATCCCAATACACGGGCTAGTGCCAGGTCTTGATTAAGACATGCTGAGGCTTAAGATATGTCAAGTTTAAGAAGTCCTATAGCATTACAGAATAAGGATATTAGCATACTTTATAAAGTGATTTAAGACCTATGGATGAAAAGCACCATATAAAAGTTAAATATTATTATTCTGCTTCAGAGTGTGTGTGGTGAGAAAAATAGCTGTCAGTGTCTCATATATACATGAAGCAAAATGCAGGACAATGTAGCACTTTAAAGACTAACAAGATGGTTTATTAGATGATGAGCTTTCGTGGGCCAGACCCACTTCCTCAGATCAAATAGTGGAAGAAAATAGTCACAACCATATATACCAAAGGATACAATTTAAAAAAATGAACACATATGAAAAGGACAAATCACATTTCAGAACAGGAGGGGGATGCACGGGGGATTACCAAGATAGCTTCCCCATTATCACCTCTAATACCATTAACTCACAAACATCCCACTCTCCCCACCTCTAATATCATCAATTCACAGACACTTACCTTCCTTCCTCCCCCCCCCCCCCCGCATCCCCCTCCTGTTCTGAAATGTGATTTGTCCTTTTCATATGTGTTCATTTTTTTTAATTGTATCCTTTGGTATATATGGTTGTGACTATTTTCTTCCACTATTTGATCTGAGGAAGTGGGTCTGGTCCACGAAAGCTCATCATCTAATAAACCATCTTGTTAGTCTTTAAAGTGCTACATTGTCCTGCATTTTGCTTCAGCTACCCCAGACTAACACGGCTACATTTCTATCATGTATACATCTCTGTGGTTAACTTTATTTTATGACAGCCAGTGACACATTGAGACTACATCAAGTGGCTAGTCTAGTCTCACCCCTGCATTCCAAATATGGCCCTAATTTTTGAGGGGAAGGCAGAATTTTTGCTCCTTTCAGAGAGTAGACAAAGTTTTTCAGCTGTTTTTCGGGATTGGAAAACTATTTTTTGAGGTGAACACAGGAAAACTATTTCACTGTAAGAACTCTGGACTCTAGATAAAGCTGAAAAGCCTTCAAATTACTCTAGAAAAAGACTGGAAACTGATAGTGTGAAGAATGTGATGATGAACGCAGAAAGAAAAGCTGATGTGAAAGAAATGGAAACTACTTCTTCCACACAGAGCAATGCAGAAATATGAGCGAGTGTGGCCCTTCTTTAAAAAAAACAAAACAAAACACATTCCATACCCAGCTACAATTCTAAGATGTGAAATGCCCAGAAAAACAATTTACTGGTTTATCAGTCCATTTTAATTGGTCTCTGATTACTAGTAGCTCTATGTTATTTTTTGGTACACTGGCTATTATATATTAGCCATATGAATTTGATTGAGACTTCAGGTTTTATTTCATCATCCTTCAGGGTGATTGAGAAAAGTTGACATGGAGGTTTTCCTTGGCCTCTGTAATTGTCTTCTCTCACAATACCCAATTTAAAATTATCTGCATGATCTTTTCTTCTCTTAAGTTTATGTAAACACTCTATTCAAGAGCGTTAATAGAAATTACATATGTATATCAAAAGCCAGGAATAGACACTTTAATCACCAAGTCTCACTATCAAATCTCAACTTTCACTAACTGAGAATACAAACAGCACCTTGCTCTTGGTTGAGTCTTCTGAGAGCTGCTGTGATACAAATCATAAAAAATAAAGGATCAGAAAGAGAACACCTCCTTTTCTCCAGATCCAGATGGTTGTTCTATTTGGCTTGTAACCGTTAGAAATATCTGTAGGCTATCGCTGCTATAATGGAGGATTGCTAGTTTTGCTGTTACCACTGGTAGTCTTTTACACGCACTAAACATTTCTCCAGGCCATCCAACCTGGTGCAAGTGTGTTTGTAAACCAGTGAATACATACAATGAATGGGTTTTTCCCCTTTTTAAAATGCAGATTGATTTAGAGCACATGAAAATCGCTGCATTAACAATCCTAGAGCTTAAACCCTCCCTATTCACTAAACAGTTACAAGAACCAACAGTGGCAGTACAAGTTTTCCATTGTCTACTATGCTTCAACTGTGATCAGGAAAGTAACAGTTTCACTGCTGAGACCACCACAAACAATGCAAATTAGTACCAGACATATCGTGGATGCCAGTCAGGTAAGAACCAGAGAGAGACCACCAATTCATGTCACAAGCTACTCCTCACTGTGAGCTCTTTGGGGAAGACTATATGTTCTTATTACATGGAACATGTCTAGTACAATGGGCCCAATGACTAACTTGGTTCTCTAAGTCAAAGTCACTACAACAATACAAATTAATAACTACCAATTTTGGCTTCAGTCTGAGCTAGAAGTGGGATGTTCTCTACCACTGTATTGCTATATTACTGACTTCAGGCAAGATAAATTTCCTTGGGCCAGTTTCCCTGTTTGGAAAAAAATGGATACCTGTTTTGTGAAACACTTTGAATTTTATGGATGAAATGGCTTTGTAAATGCATGGTATTATTATTTACTCCCTTGACCCATTAAGTCTCCTTCAAAGATTTTTCTTCTCAAGTACCAAACCTTTGGGAAAATCCTGGTTCCAATGAAGTCAGCGGGAGTTTTCCAAAAATGAAACTCAGCAGCAGGTCCACTTGCTGCTTTAGCAATGATTTTTCTATATCTGTTGGCATTGGGAAAGGTTCAGAAAAGGGCAACAAAAATGAAAATGAGTTTGAAATAGGTGCCATATAAAGAGAGATTAAAAAGACTGGGACTTTTCATCTTAGAAAAGAAGTGACAGAAGTATAAAATCATTACTGGTGTGAAAAAAGTCAATAAGGAAAAGTTATTAACTTGTTCCCATAACATAAGAACTAGGGGTCACCAAATGAAATTAATAGCTAGCAGGTTTAAAACAAACAAAAGGAAGTTTTTCTTCACACAATGCACAGTCAACCTGTGGAACTCCTTGCCAGAGGAAGTTGTGAAGACCAGGACTTTAACAGGGTTCAAGAAAGAATTAGAACAGTGGTTCCCAACCTTTTCGAGTATGAGGACTCCTTTTCAATCTATTAAAATTTCACAGACCCCTCTCTCCCCCCTCAGGAAGAAAAAAAGAAAAGGAAAAGAAAAGGATCAGGACCATTGTGGTGGGCCCAATCCTTATTTTTAAACTTTCCACAGACCCTCTGCAGTACCGCCGCATACCACCAAGGGTCCATGGACCACAGATTGGGAACCATTGAACTAAATACATTCATGGAGTTAGGTCCATCAGGGCTATTAGCCAGGACGGGTAGGAATGGTGCCCCTAGCCTTTGTCAGAGGCTCAGAATGGATGACAGGGGAGGGATTGCTTGATGGTTCCTTGTTGTGATCCCTCCCTCTGGGGCACCTGCCATTGGCCACGGTTGGCAGATAGGATACTGGGCTAGATGGACCTTTGGTCTGACCCGGTGTGGCCATTTTCATGTTCTTAAGCTGTGTATGGAAGATCTCAAATGGCACAGCAGAAGGCATTGGAATGTATATTCAATGAAGTGTAAAGCCACATGGCTTTATCTAGAAAATGCATATTTTCATATTCTAATTAATGAATTGTTGCTCATTCTAATTTGTTCACAATGTTCATCGGTGGATTAGGTTTGCCCCTTCAATTCTAGCCATTTTATAAAACAGCTCTAGAGACCGATTTCGTTGTCTTTTCAATTTCCATCATAAAACCTTCTCCCTCACCCAGTCTGTTGGTACTACTGACACCTCACCTTAGCACACCCCTGACCCTACCCTCCTCTGCAAAGGCCTGGGAAAATAGGTAAGCCTTCCAGTATGCAACAAACTCAGGTTCTGGTGGGCCAAGGAAAGCACAGTATCTATTCCAAATATTTGGCCTTTGGTTCACGTGCCAGCTCATCTCTTGTGGAGGTTTCTAAGTGCACTGTGAGTGTTCATCTCAGAAGGATACACATTACACCAAACCTGTATAGACTCTCCACCACATGGCTTTAGATTTGTCCCTTCAATCCCAGCCATTTTATAAACAGCTCAGATAGATTGTTGCAGACAGATTTTGTCTTTTTTTCCACCAAAATAAAACACAGCTAAAGTGCATGAAGGCAGACAGGAAGAATGCTTTCTCCAATTCAATATTTATTGCTTTTCTGGAGACATATATAGTGGGACATAGTGATTTCCCGTAAGAGTGTGCATTCACCAAATGTGCCCCTTGAAGCTGTTTAGAAGTAAATAGATGCAGATATCTTGCTGGACGTACAGGAATCATCTGCCAGAACTAAGACTGTGCATGTAATTGTATTATAAACATCTTCTATTGACACAACATACTATTTTTCCACTGGATCCCTATCTCATTCACTGCCCAGGATGGACTTGCTCTGAGGATGAATCAAGATTGTGTAGTACAGGAGGCAGTTGTCAGAGCCTCTGCCTTATTTTTTGAGGAAGTTGAAAGTGATGTAGTACAGTGCTCCCCAACCTTTTGGGGCTGCCCGGAACACAGGGGCGGGGCTGCTCACGCGCCAGGCACCCGGGGCGGGGCCACACATGCACCTGGGGGCAGGGCCACCCACACGCTGTGCGCCCGATGCTGGCGCCACCTATGCGCCGCACTCCCGGAGCTGGCGCTGCTCCTGTCCCGCATGCCCAAGGGTGAGGGCTGCCCATAGGCCACACACCCGGGGCCGGGGCGCTCCTGTGCTGCGCACCCAGGGGTGGGGCTGCCAATATGCCATGTTCAGGGGCTGGAACAGCCCATGCGCCGCACCCCCGGGGGCAGGACTGCCACCACCCATGTGCTACATGCCCGGGGCCAGCGCCGCCCTTGCGCCGCGCGCCCAGGTCACTCGGCGGGCACACAGAAATGTCCCAGCAGGCGCCATTGCACCCGCGGGCACCACGTTGGGGACCACTGATAGTAAGTGAGGCAGGTGATTCCTGGAAGAGGAGGAATCTTATGGATAAGGTAGTTGAATGCTGCCATGGGGAACTGAATTCTATTTCTGCCTCTGCTACAGAGTCCTTATGTGTTTCTAGTCAAATTACTTAGATTTCACAGATGGGCACAAATGGCATGTCCCTCATTTCCTGAGTGCCTGACATGACATGCTGTGGCCTGATGTCCTGAGCATGCACAGCTACAATTGAAGTCAATGGGAGCAGTTCTTTGTACATGTGAACACACACAGACAGACAGACACACACACACACACACACATTAAGTACTTTGGGGAAAAAAATCAGGTCCTAGCTGCCCAAATTGGGAACTTTTTGTGTTGCCATAAATTAATATTTTACTTAGTTTATCATTTGAAATCAACATGAGAAAGTTAAAACACTTATTGTTTAATAATTTAAATATGTCAGATATGATTTCATAGAATCATAGAATCCTATGGCTAGAAGAGACCTCAGGAGGTCATCAAGTCCAGCCCCCTGCCCAAAACAGGACCAACTCTAACCAACTGCTTTTTCCTTTCTTACTGGTTAAATTTAACCATTCTCCCAAGCTGCAGCATTGGCAAAATGGCTCAGGTGTAATTATGTAATTAACAGCAAGTTTCCATTAGCAACTGGTGGCCCACAGAAAGGTTTGCATTAAGCCAGGTGGGCCACAGGTCAAAAAGTTTGAGAACCACTGCTCTCTGCAGTGCAGACTTCTCTCTCCCTTCTCAGTGCCCTGGGTTACCGATGTATGATTTTTTTCAGTGAGGCTATGAACCTGCACAAGGCAGATGAAAAGGGGCAGAGGACAAATGGTTCTCACTACAAATCATAACATTTTTATCTTGTTAAGATTTGCATGTCTAAGTGTTGTAACAAGTTTTAAAGAACCACTGGCACATTATGGAAAAATAAAAATAAACCCTTTACAAATGTTGCCTACAATACATGGACCAAATTCAGACCCAGCATAAGCCACTGAATTCCCATTGAAATCCATGGGAGTTATCCATTATTTCAGAGTTGAATTTGGCCTTATGTTTTTATTTGAAGGAATGGAAAACAGTGGATTGTCTTTTCTGACTCCAGGAAGCATTGCATAAAACAAGTACCTTTGAGATTTCTGAAGTTGACCTGAGGATTTAGCCACACAGCCCTCTCTAATTTCAACATGAAGACAAATCTCCTACTTCTTTTTGAAAATGTCTGCCTTTAATTTTAATCACTCAACTGTTGCTTGTTCTTCAACTGAAGTCCTTGCTCTATGCTTAGGATGACAGTCATTTCTGTAACAAACTATCATGCCATCACAAATTGAGGACAGGGATTTCTGGTGCAGAACAAGCAGCACAATCTAAGGGAGGTCTAAATTAACAAAGATGATATTAAATATCCCTACTAACTCAATTCAAGCATGTACAGAGACTATCTAGCTAGCAGAAACTCAAATTGTCATGGCTGTGCATGCAAATAATTACACACCAGTAAGTGCAGAATTTGAAGAGATTTGGACTAGAAATCTTTTCCAGAAGTGACTAGGAGAGGTCAGTGGGTCTTTAGTGATGAACAGAAAGCCTATGCATCAACAGGAAATGTATAAAAGACTAAGAATGCAAGTATAGGATAGAAAATGTCAGTTTCTAACAAAGCTGGAATGGGAAATAATGATGTTAGCTGAAACATTTGGGCCAAATTCAGTCTCTATCTAGTCCTTTAACATTTAGCAAATGCACATTTAGATGAGCATCTCTGCTGATAATGACTTATTATGTATCTCCCTCTGCATATAAATTGTCTACACTAGAAAAACTGAGAATCCCAATCTATCATCATGATATTGTAACAGTTATGGTCCCAACCATGCAATAAGCAAGATTTATACTTGTATCAACAAATGTGCTAGAGAAGTCATACTTTGGTTTATATTTAGACATGTTTAAAACAGGTCCTCTCTTGCAGGATTTTGGCACCCCCATGCCAATCCATACCTATGATTTTAGCCACAACCATGTTATATAATTGTTTTCACAGGGTATTTCAGGTAGGTGGTGTCACAGATGGGCTCTTATAACACTAAAGATTTCAACAGCATTTGTCTGTTTTTTTAAAGCCAACATCTTGCCTCATCGAGAACATGGTTTATAAATCATTTGCTTTATCCCACTGTGTCTTTGTCCCCAAGACTATTGATTGATGCAGAAAGTCTATCAAATGCATATTCCCTCTTCCCGCTCTCATTTTGATAGTTTTACTTTAAAGGGGCATCTTGCTGCCTTTGGTCAAGTAGACGAGACTAGCTGCTCTAAAAAATTAAGAGCAAATGTGGAGAAATTCTCTCTTTTAAACATTAAAAAAAAAAAATCTAAGAAAAGTAAAATGAAAATACCATAGCCCCTCTGTGCCATTGTGACAAAAAGACTTTGTGTAAACTTTTTGCAGAGTACAGTAAATGGTTTGAGCTAGGTGTGCTGAGACCATTGTCTATCATGCTGACCATCGGTGTCCATTGGTTTCTTTTCACTCTGTTTTAATCTATTTTCTCTTCTCTTATACCAAGATGGTAAGCTCTCTAGAACAGGAATGGTTGTTTTGTTCTGCATTTGCACAGCACCTCGTACTAAGGAGTCTTAGATTCCACGGTAATGGTACTGGCCATCATAATGTGAACAGAATGTTCATTAGGAATCAAGAGGTTTAAAGAGAATATCTGTATTTCTTTTTCAATGTGTAAATCAAAGAACATGAATCTCCAAAACCTACTCCATCTTCTGCAAAACACAACATCTCTATGGTAAGTCTGGTAAAACAAATTGCAGATGCTTTTAAAAACATCTTCCTTTAAATGATGGAATAAATTATTAGGCTTATAATTCTCCTCTTGCCATTAAGTCAAGCCCTTTGTCATTATATACAAACCCTGAACATTTCTCAAATGTGCTTTGGACAGAAACTACAACAACTTTTGTGCAGTATTTACAATTATTCCCTGCTTGCCCACTTCACCAGGGATAATCTCAGAGATGTGGAGCATTCACAGTTCTTAGTTCTGCCCAGGGATCCTCAACATCTCTCAGGCACAGACTTTGATAAATCTGGACAATTCGTCTCTCAATAGGAGAATGATAGGCCCTGATTCTAGTTTGGCAACGCAGGAAATATAGGGAGATTTTCCCCACTTGCTCACTGCTTGAAGGCTTTCAAAAGTACATCATTGGGACACCACTTCAGACATGTATTAAACAATTGTGGTGGAAGCAGACTTTCAAAATAGGCACAAGTGTTTCTCATCTCAGGCACACAATCTACTCCCTATCATTACCAAAAAGATGAAAAAATATTTTATTTGCTCGTTACAAGGAAATGGCAAATAGACACCAGGCTCATGGACAAATAGCGCTTTGGAAAGCTGGTTTTGGACAGTCTAGAAAGCGTGTTAGTTTACCTGTTTCAATGTCTTCTTGGACAACAGATGCCTCACAGTAACAGCAGTCCATAAAGACAGCATAGTTAAGCACATTGAAGAGTAGGCCTATAAGTCCGACAATGAGGACAAGCAATGCCTCTTCGGTCTTCTGTGGATTGAGACACCTCTTAATTGCCTCAATTAGGATGCTGAACATCAAAGCAGAGGCAAAGACAGAATTGCCAAAGGCACCTACCACATCTGCCCGGGGGAAGCCAAATGTGCTCTTCTTGTGCCACCTGATGCAGCTGAACCGGACCCCAAGTAACCCGATAATCATGGAGATGAAGTGAGACAGGACGGCAAAAGCATCAGATGCTAGAGCCAAGGAATTGCCAACATACGCTACGGATACCTCCACCACAAAGAGAACAAGACTCACAACACACATAAAGATGAGCCGGCTGCTTCTCCCTGAGTAACGTCCCATTTCTGTGCTCTCACTCTGGGATTACTCTTGCCTCTAAGACGAAGCTGGAGAGTTAGCGGCTACAGCTCTAACCCCTCCTACTTATCAGTGTTATACATGTTTGGAAATCACTTTTATAAGATGCACTAAAACAATAAAATCAGTGTAAAGGGCAGTTTAGCAACAGCTAACCATGTGACGGTTGCTCCAAAACATCATTTCCACTCCTCTAACATTCCACTGTGTGGGGACCATCTTCATTTATTACAAATAAAACGAGGGGGGAGAGACACCAGGCTGAACCCCAGTACCAAGAGAATTTTAACTAACTGCCACCAACAGTACCTTAGCCCTCACACTGAACCACTGGTGTAGCAGAAAGCTTAAAAGTGATGAGCTGAACCTTTATTAGAAAGGTTATAGAAAAGTTTGATGATTCAGGTGTTCCCATTGCCGAGCATTTTTAGTATTTACCTCTGTCCACAGACACATGGATATTTGACAACCGGAGTGAGAGAGAGTTAAATAGTTTGTTAGGAACAGAGCAAATGACTTATGCCAGGGGCCTGATAGAGATGAAGATATGCTCCAAAAGCCAAGTTTTCACAGAGGGCTTAGTTGAGCCCTAATTTATGCATACACACATTTCAAGGATTAACATATACACATGCATAGGGGAAATACTAACAATTGCATGCATAGGAATTAATTCTCAAAAGCTCTGGACTTGGAGGCCACTTGCTACAGATTTGGCCTCCAACTGTACCAGCTGAGTATTAATAGAAACCAGACTTGTAGGCAGTGGGCGTTATTTTCGGCTTATAAACCTGCCCCCAGCTAGAAGAGAAGGCTGTAGGAATCCTAGTTAACGCTGGTTCTAAATCAAAATAACCTGCTCCTGTACAGCTAGGAAAATGGAAAACCTTACAATGGGTCCCCTTTAGAATTTTCGTGGCAAATGTGTGTCCGCACATGCACTCAGCTCCAGGATTCCAGGAAAGGAAATGAAGCAGTCAGAAGTAGGCTAAGCGATCGACATCAAAGATGACAACATCCCTGTGTTGAAGATTTTATAATCGATTTTTTTAAACTGAAATTGCCCCATTTGTGTACATATGAGTTTAGTCATGAGATAACGGAGGAAGGAAACAGCATGCAGTACAGTCAAATATGGATAAGAAAACAATAACGTTGTATGGTTTATGGCCAGGGCCTGCATGCATTTTGATAGATATTAATAGTTTGCAATCAGAAAGTTCATCTCCAATTCCCATCTATCATTGTCTGCTCTTGTTGAGGGTATGTCTATTCTGCATTCCTCTTTCAAGAGAGGAATACAAATGCAGGTGAACAAAATTGCAAATGAAGCGTGGATTTGAATTTCCCATGCTTCATTTGCATAATCATGTCCGGCTGCTATTTCGAAATACCCTTTTTCGAAATAAAACGCTGTGTAGACGCAGTTATTTTGAGAAAAACCCTTTTCAAAATAACCAATACTCCTTATAAAATGAGGTTTAAGGGTTATTTCGAAATAAGTTTTTTTCCTCAAAATAACGTTTGCACAGCGTTCCCCCCCCCCCCCCAAAAAATAGGGTATTTCGAAATAGCAGCCAGACATGATTATGAAAATGAAGCACAGGAAATCCAAATCCACGCTTCATTTTGTTCACCTGCATTTGCATTCCTCTCTCAGAAGAGGGATACCCTGAGGGATTTGTGATGTCTATCCTGTTTAAGCCCATCATTTGCAGGTATTTAACAAAACCTGCCATTAAGATTAACATCTGGTTGCTGATCATTTCATCATTGTACCAACCTCTTGGCTTTTTGATCTTTACTCGTTACAATGTTCCAGGTTTAATGGTGCATTTCATTTTCCACCATTTCCCAAAGTTCTCAGCAACCCTTTGGACAGCTACCCCCGTGTTCTGGGCACCCACCTGAAAATAATGTTTATACTGATGTTCCTCCTTGCGTGGATCACTTCACATCTTAGTTTCAAAGTTTAATTCATATTTACATTCCAGTTGGTTCTTTTCCATCTAGTGCTAATCTATTACAAGTACAACCACGCTCAGCATCTGAATAGTGGGCTATGCTCATTCAATTAATTATGAAACAGATACCTGTGATTATTACTGCTTAAGTCTGTGTTATATCATTGGGATTTTGAAAAAGCACTCAGCTTGATTTCTCTGGGAGCAGAGTTAGGTGTTGGTTTAAGCATATCACTGAGAACTAAGACCTGGATTTGAACAGAACACCTGAAATCTCTAAATATAATTGATGCTGCTAGCAAAATAGTTACTTCCTTTTTCTAACACGGGCCATTCATTCACTTTAGTAGTGAGAGACCGAGGGGAAACTCCTCTTAAAGTGATTGCTGTGTAAGGGGAACAAATCCAAAAATTGTTATTATTTTAGCCATCTTGGCAAAGATTTAATCAATTTGGAACTTGTGCAAAATACTGCAAATTAAGTTTCCAAACAGTCTCTGTGAGGCTTTGGCTCATTCCAGTGAATACACTGAAATGTATGTCTTTCCCATGGTTCCTCCTCTTTTCTTTCCCGTGTTGTTCCGTATTGCATGATGCTGGGTACTTTGAAAGTGTATTTTGCTCTACAACCTCATGCATCTACATTTAGCTTTCTTTGGTATTCATCGGAATAGATGGAGACAAACACAGGACATCCAGAGCAGAGGGAAGAGGTAGGTATTGAATAAAGAATGGCATAGTGCTTAAGAGAACTTTCAGGCAAGAGACAACTCCACTTTCAAGAAGCTTTCCATTAACTTAATGAGTTTTAACTGTGTGACTGCAAGAGACAGAGAGCTCAGCAAGAGGAAAGTGGGGACATCATTAAACAACCAGGGTAGGTTGGACTCCAGACACAACCCAAGTGCTGTGCCAAGATTTTGGATCTATTGCTAGGAGAATAACCCATTTACCACATATTTCCATCATCCGTTCCTTTCATGGGATTGGTATTTGTGAGGTACAATTCACAAGAAAGATTCCCAAATTACTGAAGAGAAACTTAGAGACTCATAGATTTTAAGGTCAGAAGGGACCATTATGATCATCTAGTCTGACCCCCTGCACAGTACAGGCCACAGAATCTCACCCACCCCTCCTAGAATAATCCTCTCACCTATATCTCAGATATTGAAGCCTTCAAATACTTTGAAGACCCCAAGATGCAGAGAATCCTCCAGCTGTGATCTGTACCCCATGCTACAGAGGAAGGCGAAAAACCTCCAGGGTCTCTGCCAATCTACCCTGGAGGAAATTCCTTCCCGACCCCAAATATGGCGATCAGCTAAACCCTGAGCATGTGGGCAAGACTCACCAGCCAGACACCCAGAAAGTTCTCTATAACAACTCCTATCATCCCTCCATTGACCTATTTCCCACTGATAATGAATGGTCAATTAGTTACCAAGATCATGTTATCTCATCAAACCATCCCCTTCATAAACCCATCTAGTTTAATCTTGAAACCAGATAGATCTTTTGCCCCCACTACTTCCCTTAGAAGGCTGTTCCAGAACTTCACTCCTCTAATGGTTAGAAACCTTTGTCTAATCTCAAGTCTAAACTTCCTACTAGCTAGCTTATATCCATTTGTTCTTGTGTCCACATTGGTATTAAACTTAAATAATTCCTCTCCCTCCCTGGTATTTATCCCTCTAATATATTTAAAGAGAGCAATCATGTCCCCCCTCAGCCTTCTTTTGGTTAAGGTAAACAAGCCAAGCTCCTTAAGTCTCCTTTCATAAGACAGGTTTTCCATTCCTCGGATCATCCTAGTGGCCCTTCTTTGTACCTGTTCCAGTTTGAATTCATCCTTCTTAAACATGGGAGACCAGAACTGCACACAGTATTCCAAATGGGGTCTCACCAATGCCTTGTATAAATGGCACTAACACCTCCTTATCTCTACTGGAAATACCTCGCCTAATACATCCCAAGACCGTATTAGCCTTTTTCACGGCCATGTCACAATGGCTGCTCATAGTCATCCTATAATCAACCAGGACTCCAAGGTCCTTCTCCTCCTCCATTACTTCCAACTCGTGTGTCCCCCGTTTATAACTAAAATTCTTGTTATTAATCCCTAAATGCATAACCTTACACTTCTCACTATTAAATTTCATCCTATTGCTATCACTCCAATTTACAAGATCATCCAGATCTTCCTGTATGATATCCTGATCCTTTTCTGAATTGGCAATAGCTCCCAACTTTGTGTCATCCGCAAATTTTATCAGGACACTTCCACTTTTGGTGCCAAGGTCAGCAATAAAAACATTAAATAAAATTGGCCCCAAAACTGATCCCTGAGGAACTCCGCTAGTAACCTTCCTCCAACCTGACAGTTCAACCTTTCAATATAACCCGCTGTAGTCTCCCCTTTAACCAGTTGCTTATCCACCTCTCAACTTTCATGTTAATCCCTATCTTTTCCAATTTAACCAGTAATTCCTCATGTGGTACTGTATCAAATGCCTTACTAAAGTCGAGGTAGATTAGATCCACTGCATTTCCTTTATCTAAAACATCTGTTACTTTCTCAAAAAAGGAGATCAGATTGGTTTGGCACGATCTACCTTTTGTAAAACCATGTTGTATTTGTCCCAACTGCCATTAGCCTCAATGTCTCTAACTACTTTCTCCTTCAAAAATTTTTCCAAGACCTTGCATACTACAGATGTCAAACTAACAGGCCTATAGTTACCCGGGTCACTTTTTTTCCCCCTTTCTTAAAAATAGGAACTATATTAGCAATTCTCCAGTCAAGTGGCACAACCCCTGAGTTTAGAGATTTATTAAAAAATTTTGCTAAAGGACTTGCAAGTTCATATGCCAGTTCCTTTAATATTCTTGGATGAAGATTATCTGGGCCCCCCGATTTACTCCCATTAAGCTGTTCAAGTTTGGCTTTTACCTCAGATATGGTAATATCTACCTCCACATCTTTAGTCCCATTTGTTATATTACCGTTATCCACAAGCTCTTCATTAGCCTCATTAAAGACTGAAGCAAAGTATTTGTTTAGATATTGGGCCATTCCTAGATTATCCTTAACCTCCACTCCATCCTTAGTAATTAGTGGTCCTACTTTTTTTTTTTTCCTATTTATATGACTATAAAACCTTTTACTATTGGTTTTAATTCCCTTTGCAAGGTCCAACTCTACCTGACTTTTAGCCTCTCTCACTTTGTCCCTACATGCTCTAACCTCAATAAGGTAGCTTTCTTTACTGATCCCTCCCATTTTCCACTTCTTATATGCTTTCTGCTTTTTCTTAATCACCTCTCTGAGATGCTTGCTCATCCAGCTTGGTCTAACACACCTGCCTATAAATTTTTTTCCCTTTTCTTGGGATACAGGCTTCTGACAGCTTCTGCAACTTTAACTTAAAATAATCCCAGGCCTCCTCCACTTTTAGATCCATAAATTCTTTAGTCCAATCCACTTCCCTAACTAATTTCCTTAATTTATTAAAGTTAGCCCTTTTGAAATCAAAAACCCTAGTCTCAGATTTATTTTTGTTTATCTTTCCATTTAATTTGAACTGAATTAGCTCATGATCACTCGAGCCAAGGTTGTCCCCTACAACCATTTAATCTATGAGGTCCTCGCTACTCACCAAAACCAAATCTAAAATAGCATCCCCCCTTGTTGGTTCAGCAACTACTTGATGAAGGATTTCATCAGCTATCACATCTAGGAAAATCTGAAAATCTTACCTCTTTCCAAGTCCTTTCCAAATATAGGCGTTATATTATTCTCATCCAGGTATAGAAAAGCTAAGTCACTCACCATTGTACTGCAAATCAGTGGCAGATGCAGAAATAGATGGTGCTCCTCTCTCTGCCAATCATAACCTCTAACAACCATTCTTTTCTGCATTTGGTTTTCTGGAAAAGTTGCCTAAATAACAAGAGACTATTTTTTCTAAGTAGACTTCATAGAACCCTAGAACTGGAAGGGACCTCAAGAGGTCAGAGTCCAGTCCCCTACCATCACAGCAGGACCAAGCACTGTCAGATCATCCCTGATAGGTATCTAACCAACCTGCTCTTAAATATTTTCAGTGATGGAGATTCCACAATCTCCCTAGGAAATGTATTCCAGTGTTTAACCACCCTGACAGTTAGGACAAGAAGCAATGGCCTTAAATTGCAGCAAGGGAAGTTTAGGTTGGACGTTGGGAAAAACTTCCCCGATAAACTGATGGGAGGATTAGAAAAAAATCAATTTGCCAGGGCATCTAATGTACAAAAAACTTAAACATGAATAGCAGAGATAATACTAGCATCTCCACAGCAATCAGTCAAACAAGGTAAACAATTAGTTTACCAGCATAAATTGGACATAAAGGAGATTTATGCCCAGATTATCTCGGGTGTCAGGAGGAATAATTCTTCTATATTTCTATGCTATCTTGATCCAGTTGCACAAAAAAACCCCAAAAAACCACCAACAACAAAACCACCACCCACACACACACACCCCACTCAAAATTATTTTCATTCTCAGCCAAAAAATTCTATGCATTGTGAATAGTTTTTGTTTGCCAGGAAGTACGGTCATATATTGTGGTCTGAGGTGATCCCTGAACCTCTTCCTTTCTAAAAAATTTTAAAAAATAGTATCTTCTGCTCTCCCCCATTAATATCATGTATTTCAATTTTATATTCTGCTCTTAGGTGCTTTATTTCCATGCTGTGCAAAAAACTGGCAGGACCTCAGTCTGTCTTCTAAACTCCACCACAGAGGAGAGAATAGTTGAAAGCAGGTATAGGGCTACTCAGACAAGTCATTAATGGATGTATAATGTAGTATTCTGAGTTTGATTTAAACGCCCAGTTAGTTGGGAGTGCAGTATCATAATCAAATGGCAAGTTTTAAAACAAATAATTAAAGCTTTATAATGTGGCAGGCACCAGGTTCATACGTATAATAGTGGGGGCTTCCCAATTAGAGCTTCTGGGCAGAATAGCAATTAAAAGAATGTCTAATGGTAGATTCCTGCAAGAACAACATAGCTATCATTTGTTGCATAGGTCAATTCAAAATGATTCAATACAGAACACCCACAGTTATGGCAGAAGAGTGGGTTTTTCTAAACAGAGAGAGGGGGATGGATTCTGGAATTGGGATCGAGGCAAACACTTTAAGGCAGGAAGACAACCACTGATAGGAATTAGGAAGCTTTGTTCTGAGATTATTCAATAACTGTCCACATACACCTTGCCCTGAAACCACTAGATGTACCACTGATTTGATCTGACATTGCAATTACTCTATTTCCTTGACAATTAGTTCCAGTATGCACATATTTCTGGACAATCCTTTTTGAAGTTTAAGTATTCATAACCCACTGATGCCTGAAGCAGCAAAAGCCATCACCGTCTGATTGCTACACTTCTGCCAAAAACAAAACCATGGGGCTTGATTTCAGAATTTTATCAGCACAAGTTCTCTTGAGCTAGAACTTGTCAGATATAGTCAAAAGAGATATTTTCCTTATTTGAAATAGCATGAAAGGAACAGCAGTGGATCCTAGGTTAAACTAACAGTAAAAAAGCATAGCTTGTGTCTCATAAAAAAGCTGCTGTATAGCACTCAGGCTCTCTGACTGGAAAGACTACATTTTGGATCCATGTAACCTCAATCAAAGTGCAATCCAGGAAACACATGCAGGAGACAAGCTTATCTAAGGATCAAAACTCCATGTTTAAGTTTGCTGATTCTCCCTGCAGGATGCTAAGTTTGGAAGCCCAGGATCCAGAAAAATGCACTGAATCTGTGCCATCTGAACTGCACTTCTAGCCACTTTCTACACCTGCTTCTCATGAGCCATGTTACCCGTGGCTAATTCTCCTCCTCCCCCCAATCTGATTTAATCAGAGCAAGGGAAACTGGTGCGAGAAGCAGTCAATGCCAAGTTGATTTTCACTCAGAAGTTGGTCAGAGCAGGAGTATCTTGCTGGCTCCTTCCATTCCTCTGTAAGACCAGAGAAGGGGTCTTTATGATCCCCACAGCAACATGCTACAGAGGTGAGGCTTCAGCCTGTTACACTGATTTTGGTGCTTTTCTGACCCATGTTACTCCCTCGCTGCTTCAAATGACTTCTATTTTGGAGAGAGGAATGGAGGTAAAAACAGGTTATTTGAAAAACTGGCCAAAATATTAAAATAACAAAATAATGCAATTATCACCCTACCATTGCATTTTTAAAGCACTTTGCAAGGGTTAACATTCATTAACCCCTGCAATCCCAATGAGACAAGTAAACATCATCTCTAGTTTGACTGAGGAACAGTAATTAAGCATCTTGTTCAAAGCCAGACACCTGGTAAGTTAATGGTAACCCATAGTTTAGAATTCCTAGCTCCCAGTTATTTCTATATCACTTTTAATATGTGCCAACACTTGGTGCAGAATAGTTTAATCATTACCTTGGTTTAGTTACATCATCTACAACACTTTAGGTTTTCCCACAAAAAAACTATGATTTGTATATAAGAGAACATTCCTCCTCCCACACACAAACAAGGAGAAAGCAAGCAAAGAAAACCCAAATCTTTCACCAAACACAAACAGAACACCATATTATAGCTCACAATACATATTTATTATTAGAGATGTTTACAGAAAAGTCTGTGCATTACTGCTAGTCTAAGACTGACAACTGGGGGGGGGAAGGGGATATGCTTTCTTATGGCTTTGTTTTTCTGATTTATTTAAAAAGTGTCGAAACTGATAAGTTCTGGGGAGATTTCAGTCTTGTTAAAAAAAGTTGAGCTCAAAGATAAGGAACAAGGTGCTTTTACTCGTAATTTAGTAACTACGACCGAAGAGGGTGTAGAACTTGGCAGGGTTGTTGCCGCAGACACATTCTGCTCCATGCTGCAGCTCGCAGAGAGGCTTGAAGGGGATGCAGAGACTTTTTGCTCCCATAGATGGGGCACCAGGCTCAAGGTCTTGATCCCTGAAATAGAAACAAATTTAATATTCATGAATCCCAAGGGATTTACAAAAAAGAAATCTCATGCACAATGAGTACTTCATTAGGCTAGAAGCTCTGTGGCTAAGGAAGTAGCGCCCTGCTACTTAAGAGTGAGAATCCTATGCAGAGGGTCTCTGAAAAAATGAGATTCAGACTGAGGCTTGCAAGTCTCAAGTGGCTCTGTTTGCCAGAAGCTAGGTATGGGCAAGAGGGGATGGATCACCTGATGATTACCTGTTTTGTTCATTCCCTCTGAAGCACCGGGTGTTGGCTACTACCAAAGGACAGGACACTGGGTTAGATGGATCTCTGGTCTGACCCAGTATAGTCATTCTTACTTTCTAACCAATTAAGAGTTCATACAACAATACTTGGTCAGTCATTTTTCTGTGAGAATAATCACTAAATGTTTGTCATATTGTGTGGGATACACGGATACACACACACACACACACACACACACACACACACACACACAGCTTGACAAATGGCGGTGAAAATCGCTTGCCAGCCCTGTACTGCGCATGCGCAAGAGCCGCATTGCACATGTCGCGTGTGAACAGGGTGTGCGGCTGAAATCTACTCCCTTTGTTCTAGAACCCCTCCTAAACGATAAGAGCTAGCACCACCAAATTTGGTAGGCAGCTTCTCCTAACTTAAAGCAAGATAGATACAATATGAGAGTGTCCACTTGGGACAGAGGGGCACAGGGGAGAGCTATCCAGCCTTGTGTCCACTGGGGCAGCTGTGTCACCAAGGGAGTAGCCAGCAGGACTGGTGCTTCACCATCTTGCCTGCCAGCATACCAAGTAGCCCACCATGCCCCAAACATTTTCCCCCCTCCCAGGCACTGGCTCAGCACTGGGAGGGGAGGTGCAAGAGGAGAGAGAGAGAAAAGAGCCCCTAGTGGCCATGGCAGGAAGAGAAAAGGCCTGTGCTGAATGGTACCTCCCATCCTGAGCCCTTCCTCCACCCCTCACTCTTGCATACCCCTAGCCTCCTGCACTCCCAAGGGGCCCTAAGTACTGCACCCCCCACCGCCAGCCTCCTGCCCTGAAGGACCTGGGCCATGCCAGGTATATCTGCTAATCTAGTAATACAGTAAATGAAACCATGAATTCATATTACTGTGGCTCTTTTGGGTAAAGCCAATCAGTAATTTGTCTCCTGAACCTCTGATGTCTGACTCTTATTGCTCTAAGGAAACATTACTTTCATGTTGTTTTATACTCAAATACATTTAACTTTCAAACTGGGCAAGTGCTCTTCAATTCGACAGTAACACAGTTACCTGGCAGTAGTTTTCTTAATCCAGTCCTCGCACTCCATTTCTCCACAAAAAGGAATTTGCACAATCTTAAAAAAAAAAAAAAAAGGCAAAATATATATAGTGTAACACATTCTATTCTTTTACTTTGAGACACCCCCAAACCCTACCATTATACATCTAACACCTTAGACTTTAAAACCAGATTTCTGACAATATTCAGCACCTACAACAGGAATAATTTTCAGTGTAGCTCAGCGGGAATAGTTGAAGTGGAACAAAATCTGGCTGCACAATCATGCCTAAGGGAGAGCTGGAAAGTAGAAAGTTCGTCTGAAAGTCTGACTTTTGATAAAGCAGAATAGTTTACCTGCAGTCTAAAAGCTCTTGGAGGAGGGACTAGTAGATGTCTAATGCTAGTGCCTACTATTCTGTGCTTGTGTTAATTTTTGTAGCTTGCTAAATATGAGTTTTGTTTAAGTGCTGTTGAAGATCATTCATGCATCTTCATTAAATTTCCTATGTAATTATTATTTATTAGGGCACACAAGCAAAGAAATCCACATCTCAAAGATTTTATAATCTAAAAGGAATAAACATCCCAAACACAGGTAGGCATGGCATATGGGAAATTAGCTTGGGAAATCTTGTATGGTCAATGCAACATAGCAAGGTCTTAATTAAGAGATTATAAGAAGAGGCCTCCCATTAAAACGTATTACTTTCATATTTGTATTACTTGCTTTGTACAATTGTATACACAAATGGACACAAACATTCATGAGATGAAGTGCCTCAAACTTTTATTCTTTAGATCTAGTTACACAGATTATAACTTCAGAGATGGAACATTCTCTTTTCCAAATAAACTTTCACTACACTGTTTATTTTCCATATCAAAGTACAACTACTTTATAATGTTTTATTTACAAATTTGAAATTTATGACTAAGTACTAGCCCAGCTGCAGAACTTGCTAGGTTAGTCATTTCTCACAGTGCTCTCTGCCCAGATATCTTCATAGAAGTCATTGTGATTTGAGGCTCTGAGGTGGAAGTAAATGCAAGGAGATCCTAGAGAACCCTTAATCAATGACAATTTGCTTATAATACAGCTATATTTTATGTATTTGATTTAAACTGCATTTTTATTTTTTGCACCTTTTTTTCCTGAGCTTATTTTGTAACTAAGGCTATGACTACACTACAGTCTCTGTCATCAATTGCCTGAGTTTAGCCCGTTTTTTCATCTTTCTCCTTTATCCTATAGGCACTGGGGGAGATGGACATTTTTAAAAGCAAAAATTGATATTGCATCAATATATAGCAAAATCATTATGAATATTTGTGGGACAAATACAAAAAGGCTATTATAACTAGCATCAGGTAGGTTTTGCATAAGTGAAATGTAAGCGGGTTTTGGAAAGGATTTGCATATGTGAAATGTTACTTCAAAATCAGGAGGCTGAACACAAATCTATCATCCAAAATAACCTGACCTATATTTAGCTTCTGAAGTGATGGCAAAAATCAGATTTTTTAAAAAACACCATTATTTTGTGAAAAAACATCTCTCAGTCAAGGTCATGTCCCTATTTGCTGCATAGACAGAATCAGTCTCCTCTATGAAGAAAGTACAATCTAATTTAAGACAATGTGCAAATAAGCGTGTATGACAAATTACAGGAAAACAGAATAAATAGGAAGGGTGGATGGCAGTAACACACGAGTAAGTTTTTTCTTTTCTATTTAATATAAATCCCACTGGCCCAGTACCTACCTAACCCTGAAAGGACAGGTTCAGCAAGAGAGTGGGCATTAAGAAGTAGAGCCAACTTGGCACTCCACTTTTTAAATATTTTTTCTTTTATATTAGTAGGGTGCTGTGGCCCCTGCTTGCTACGCTTGCCAACCCCCTCTGGCCGCTTTTGCGGCTGGAGAGCCTGATGATGTCATTCTGTCACATGTTGGGAAAACCTTTTTTTCAATATATATAGAGATCTCTCAGTTAACAGTCTTGTATCAATAGGGATTCTTAGTCATTAACTAAATGACAAGAACATTTATTCAAATGATTTCACATGCTGCGGGATCTGAGTAATAGAAAACTTCAAGAGTGGGATCTCCTTAAATCAATCAATGGCAGTTCAAGATCCACCTCAGAGGAAGAACAAAAAAGATTTCTTAAACATTAAAAACATTAAAAACAGAGTCTTAATCTCTCCTCTAGATGTCACTTGCTCCATCAATTTTTTTTCATAAATTTGCTAATGCTCTTACCTGAGAATGTAATATAACTCAGTCTTATTACATTACCGATCTTAACTTCTTGATGCCCAGCACCAGTCAAGGCACTCAATAGTTTGAGGAAGTCAGAACAGCCAGTTCTCTTTGACATAAGTGGTAAGTACTTTGGACTCAGAATGTAATTATTTCTGAATTTATTTTACTATTTGTAGTGGAATAATTATAGCATCTTATCTTAATGTGAATAAAATATATTTGTATTAAGATCTGCTACAGTCATTTCCTGCTGAAAAAGCAGAACACTCATTTAAAATAAATGTTGCAGTTTGATAACAGGTATGTAAAGTTGCCTTCAGTGGTCTTGTCACCTCTCATGCCTGACTATAATGTTTTTAATATTAATACTGTAGAAAATGATACCAAAACTGTGCTTTAGTAGAGGAGATGGTAACCAATTACTGCTGTATTTGAGAAAGTTAGTTTGTTGCCAACTTCTAAGTGTAAAGTTTCGCATGTGAAAACAAGTTTGATTCAAATAGTAAATGCATTTATTTGGCTGTGAATGCATCTACTCCCTAGCAGGCCAATAATGGATAGGAAAATGTTTTAACAATGTTTAAAGACTGAATGTACTAACATCTGTGTAAGTATCTCCTTACCTTTCCTGACTCAAGTTCTTTTTGAAAGTCTTCCATAGTATTGGCCACCACCATAGAATTTTTTAGGTCTTCAAAAGCTCTAAGACAAGAAAAGAAGTGAAGATAGACATGTGTGTTACCAAGTTACCAAGAGAACCAACTGTGCCAAGTCATAGAACACCAAATTAGAAAAGAAAAAGCACAAAGATGGTAGAATCTTCCTAATCATGACTTTTGTTCTCAACAGAAGACATTCTGATGAATTAAAGATACCTTTATTTACAGGTTGCTGCAATACCATCACATTATTAGACATGCCCAGATTGGTTGGAAGATAGTACTACTATTTGTATTGCAACAGAACTGAGGTTACCATCTCAGTGAGTACAGCAAGGACAGCTGAAATATGCTCAGCCTGGACAGCTGGTGTGGAAAAAACAAAATATTAGCCAACAGGCAAGGAAACATACCACAGAATCATAGGCCTGCAAGGGACCTCAAAAGGTTATCTAGTACAGTTCCCTGCACTCACGAAGGACTAAATTTTATCAAGACCGTCCCTGACAGGCATTTGAAGATTTTTCAAAGAGCAAAACAGACAAATGATGGAGATTCTACAACCTCCCTAGGCAATTTATTCCAGTGCTTATGTAACCAGACAGTAAGTTTTTCCTTATGTCCAGCCTAAACCTACCTTGCTGAAATGTAAGCCCATTGCTTCTTGTCCTAACCTCAGAGATTAAGAACAATTTTTCTCCCTCCTCCTTGTAACAACCTTTTATGTACTTGAAAATGTACAGTCTTGTATCTTGATATGGAGGGACTAAAAACTCTAGTGGAACTGGTAAGAGATGAAGTCACAGAAAAGCTAATCACAACCACCGGGTCATCTCAGAGATGCCCCATTAAGTTGATTTCCTTGTTAAGACAGCTGTAATTGAGGGGAGGGTACTGTAATAATGCATGAAAGCTAAACCTAACTATAGTAGTAATCAAATCTCATTTACCTCTTTTGGTTAGATAGTTTCGTGACATTTAAATTTCTTAGTCAATTGATACTCCAAAGATAGACAGGTTTATATCAAATATGACCTTATAATGTCTTTGAATTGGAAAACCACACCTGCCTTTACCAGGTTTACAACTCTGTACCTCTCACATACCCAGGCCTCAAAAATATGAAAATTGTATTCGTATGTATCACCTTGTTGCACAGATTTGCCATACATAATAGCTACAATAAGATTTCCAAACGAGTGAATAGCAACACGTTCCAAAGTGAAATTCAACAGGATGTAGGTGCCTATCAGTCTTTTGAAAGGGGAACTGGATGCTTTTGAAAATGTTATCATAGAGCTACACGTAAGCACCAACATCATCATAAAATTCTGCGATTAAGAGATTCTAAAAACCTTCCAGTACTACACCCGTGCATAGCGCCCCACATCAGAAAAATATTGGAGGCTTATGTTTAGATGTCAGTACCATATGAATACTGGATTAATCATAACTTGAAGATCTGAACTTGCATGAATTTTCATATGTTGACCACCCATTTCACAGAACATTTGGGAAAGTTTTTGTGACTGACTCAGAATGAGCTTCTCAGACTGAAAAATGAAATAGCACAGAGAAGACTTGTCTATGGTTAGGGTTGACTTTCCTCCATAGGTAAATCTAATTGAGAAAAAAATCTCTTCTACAGTTAAATTAAGTTGCATCTGTCTCAGATGCCATATGATTTATTCCTTTTAGACTAACCTATTGTAAAGGTTAGCATGGATTTCCTCCAAAATGTGTGTCAGTTTATCCTCTGCCTCGTGTTCAGCAAATGTCATCTTCTCTCCTGTGTCTCTTCTGACAGCTACAAACTGACAGTTCTTCATATCGCGTGGTCCCACTTCAAGCCTAATAGGAACACCCTATAAGCAAAAATAATGCAATACTTAGTTAATGAAAACTGCAGAACTAGTCAGATCTTTTGAAAAGAGTACAGTTTCATCTACTAAGATGCTTTTTTCCGTATGGATTCACGTTACACAATTTTTATTTCTCTTTGTCTCACTCAGATGATTAATCAGATAATTGTTTTGCTGCCTTACTACTTGAAACATTCAGGATTGGGGCAAGCCTAAAACTATTAATTCTCAATTATACCTTTGTAATTTCTACTGCCTAGTTTTTATTATCTTGAATTATACCAATTTTATATTCCTCTGATGGTGTTTGAAACAGAAATAGTTTTCTTTGGTTTGGATGATTCTTTCCAGATGACACTATACATGTAAATAATACATGGCTACCTACAGAGAGTTCAATGGAAAAGCTGCCCAATCTTTTGCACATCTCTTGGACGTAAAATATTTATTTAGAAACTGTGCTAAACACATAAATGTGTTCTAAAATTGAAGACATCTCTTGTCCAAGGTAGTTATTTTTTCTAGATGAGAATCTGCTGTCTTAGAACTGCCTTTTTTCTTCAATTAAGCTTTTATGAAATTTCAAAACACACGTCACCAATAGTTATATCAATTCATGCTAAATCAACAACTGACTATTTTTACTAGACTAGAGAGAAAATAATGACCTGTAGAGACTACAAAATAGTCCACGTGAACGTACATTAAGGTGCACTGAAAAGACTTACCTTAAGCTCCCAGTGATTGAACTTCCAACCAGGTGAGTAGTTGTCTCTTAAGTCAGCACGCGCACGGACATTGACTTGGAGCAGCCTTTTAAGATATTCATTACATTTCTTCATCAGTGCCTCTTTGTCCACTTCAGAAAGTGTATTTGTGATGCCACAAGGAATTACCACCACCTGTGACATGATGCAAGTAAAAAGAAAAAAATATAGTAATGGAAAAAGTTGTTCCCAATTACTGGAACGTACCATACCAAAAAGAATATAAAAGAACGGTTACTTACCAGTAACTGTTGTTCTTCGAGATGTGTTGCTCATGTCCATTCGAAGTAGGTGTGCGCGCCATGTGCACCACGTCTTCCGGAGCGTTTTCCCTAGCGGTACCCGTAGCACCGGCGGGGCGCCCCCTGGAGTGGCGCCGCCATGGCGGGGCATAAGTACCCCAGCCTCGGTAGGAATGCTTCGCAGTCCCTCCTCACCACCCACAGTTCCCGGACGTTGATGTGCAGGGACCGTTCAGAAGGGGACCAGAGGCCCTGAGTTCTGTGGCACCCTAGGTGTGCACCCCATCCCAGGTCGGACGCATCGGTGACTAGCGTCAGTGAGGGGGGAGGAGCGTTGAAGGGAACCCACTGCGCACCATGGATTCCTGGGTCCACCAGAGTAGGGAGTCCAGAATGTCCGGGGGCACTGATACTATGGAGTCCCATAGACCCTTGGACTGGCAGAAAGCCTTCGCCAACCACGCCTGGAGAGGTCTCATCCTCATCCTTGCATGTCGCACCGTGTAAGTGCATGCCACCATATGTCCCAGGAGCCTGGAGCAGACCCGAGGGGTCGTGATGGGGAACCGGGTTAGTTCTGAAATCAGCTCCACTATGGAGAGGAACCTGCTGTGGGGCAGGAACGCTCTTGCCACCTTCGCATCGAGGAGGGCTCCCACAAACTCTATGCTCTGGGAGGGGGTCAGGGATGACTTCTCGACATTTATCATGAGCCCTAACCTTAGGAAGAGAGCTCTTATGAGTGATACGTGAGCTTCTACCTGCTCGTACAAGCGACCTCGGATTAACCAATCGTCGAGGTACGGGAAGACGTGTACCCCTCGATTGCACAGAAAGGCGGCAACCACAGCCATACATTTTGTGAATACCCTTGGTGCAGTACATAACCCAAAGGGGAGTACCGTGAACTGAAAATGATAACGGCCCACCATAAACCAGAGGAACCTCCTGTGACCGGGCCTGATAGCCACATGGAGGTAGGCGTCCCTTAGATCGAGAGTCGCGTACCAGTCGCCCATTTGTAGCACTGGGATGACCGAGGCTAAAGTCACCATTCTGAACTTGTATTTTACCACCGCCTTGTCTAAGTATCGGAGGTCCAGGATAGGCCGAACTCCCCCCTTTGGTTTTGGGACAACAAAATAACGGGAGTAAAACCCCTTGCCCCGCAGATGCGGGGGAACCCTTTCTATTGCTCCTTTTTCGAGGAGTGCCCCCACTTCTTGAAATAGGATGTGTTCGTGAGGGGTGTCCCTTATTAGGGACAGGGTAGGGGGTTTTGAAGGCGGTGGGCCCAGGAACGGGATAGAATAGCCCGTACGTACAATGTTCAGGACCCATGCATTCTATGTTATTCGGGCCCATGCCTGGGCAAAACGGGAAAGCCGGGCCCCAAACGGGGGGCCAGGGTGGCTGACTGGTACGGGACTCTCGAACACCCTGTCAAAATTGAGGCTTGCCCTGATTGGAAGGGCCGTGGGGGCCTGCCCTCTGGGAATCTGACCTGGGGCGACGACGTCAATCCCTAGGCCCTTGAGGGCGTGCTGCCGCCCCGGCACCTCCACCGGAGGCCCGGGAGTGGCGCCTCCAGAAATCCCCACAGGGGACCTGGGGCTGCGCTCTACCCTGCTGCCTATACGGCAGTTGTCGCCGCTGCGTGGCTGGCGTATGTATGCCTAAGGACTTCAAAGTTGACCTAGTGTCCTTTAGGGTATGGAGCCTGGAGTCTGTGTGCTCCGAAAACAAGGCCTTCCCTTCAAAGGGCAAGTCCTGTATGGTATGCTGTACGTCCGAGGGAATCCCCGAGACGTGGAGCCACGCTCCACAGCGCATAACGACACCCGTCGCCATGGTGTGGGCTGCCGAGTCCACGGTGTCCAAAGCCGCTTGGAGGACAGTTTGAGTAATGACTTTACCCTCGGAGGCCATAGCTGCAAACTCCTGGCGGTCCTCCATCGGGAGTCGGTCCCTAAATTTTTCGACCGCCTGCCAGGTGTTGAAAGCATACCTGCTCAGCATCGCCTGTTGGTTTGCGATACGGAGCTGCAGAGCACCCATAGCATAGACCTTGTGGCCCAATAGGTCCAGCTTCTTAGGCTCCCTTGCCTTCGGCGAAGGCCCGGGCTGGGGAAGCCTTTCTTTTTAGGCCGCAGCCTGTACGACCGATGATCCCGGGATGGGCTGGGAGTCAAGAAATTCGTGACCCGACTGCGGGACGAAATAACGCCTTTCTACCCCTTTTTGGGTAAGAGTCAGAGTTGCTGGCGTTTGCCACAGGGCATTAGTAATTTTTGAAACCATTTTATTGAGCGGTGGAGCGAAGCGCGCAGGGGTGTCCTCAGTGAGGATGTCTACCATTGGATCAGTATCCTCAATTATGGGCTCAACCGGGACAGCCAGGTAGGAAGCCATGCGCCGCAGAGGTCCTGATGTGCTCTGGCACCCATTGATGGTAGCCCGGGCGCTGGTCTGCCAGTGCCTCATCGGGGCAGGATGACAACGACGACTCCTGAATCAACAGGGGAGGGGTCGTGACCAACTGCGGAGCCGGTTGGACGGTTTGAGCTTCCGGAGGGCCTGTCTCCGGTACCAGTGGCTGTGGTGCCACAGGATCTTGTTGCGGCACTAAAAGGGGGGAGGAGGGCACCCTAGACAGGGACGCAGAGGGGTGGGAACGGTGCCCCGAAGCCTCCGATCCCATAGATAGTGGTGGTTGTCCCTGCCACTGATGATAGGCTCAGGGAGTCCAAAAAGGCCACTGCGGATGAGGGGGCCACATCTGCTGGTTGTGGTCCCTCCGGTGCCTGGATCTGGACCTGGACCTGTGGGTCGAGGAAGCTCCCGAAGACCCTGACCGCACTGACACCGCGTCCGAATCCGAGGAGTAATCAGACTCAGGCCAAAGGGGGGGGGGGGGGGGGCGACGAGGACTGCGGTGCAAACTTGGCCATCGACTCCGGCTTGCCCGCGTGGGCGCGGCGATGACGTGCCGTCTGAGGTACTGGGGGACCCATGCCCGGTGCCGTAAGGGCCGCTGATAACTGTGGCACCGGGAGACCCAGACCCGATGACTGCTTCAGCGGAGTTCGCTGCAGCAGTCAAGTGTGGCGCCAGGGTGCCCAGGTCCGGTGCCGGCTGCCCCATCAAACTGCAGCACGGGGGTACCCAAGCCTGGTGCCGTTTGCGACATCATTTGTGGCACCGAGGTGCTCAGGCTCGGTGCCGGCTGCACTGTTTGTGGCACCGGGGTGCCTAGGCCCGGTGCCGAGTGCATCGCCAGTAACTGCGGCACCGAGGTGCTCAGGCTCGGTGTCGGTTGCGATGCCTGGAGTTGCGGCACCGGGGTGCCTAGGCCCGGTGCCAGGTGCGTCGCATGCAGCTGCAGCACCGGGGTGCCTAGGCCCGGTGCCGGCTGCGCTGACTGAAGCTGCAGCACTGGGGTGCTCAGGCCCGGTGCCGATTGTGTGGCCAGCAGGTACGGCACCAAGGTGCTCAGGCTCGTGCCGGACTGAGACGTGCCCGACTGAGATGGTACCGGGGTGCCTAGGCCCGGTACCAGGGTAGACCACTGGGTCGATGCCGGTGCCGATGACGGCACGGAGACTGATGCAGACTCCTGGAAGGCCACATGGCCATGAGGGCATGGCACCGGTACGGCCAAGTGATGCTCTGGCAACTTGGAGAGCAACGACCTGCCATGGCTCGACATTTCCTGAGAATGACGATTCGGCGTCGTGAAGGGTGCCGTAGTAGTAGTGGGAGCCGACCCCACCGGGGTTGGTCCCGAAGCATAAGCCACTGTAGCATGCCGACCCTGGCCATGCATGGGCGACGGCGGTGCCCTCCGAGCTTGCACTAGGGGCGACCTCGACCCGTCCGAGGCAACCGACGATGGCGGGGAGGTTGTAAGACTTATTAGGTCCTGCGCCGCTTCAAAGGTGTCCAGTGTAGACGGGCGATGAGAGGGCAGGCGACCAGGGCTCACTAGACCCCCTAGGTGCTGACGGTGCACCGGAGGGGAAACACGCACGGATGAACTGCCAGTGCGGTGTCCAGCCGACGTCGACTTCTTAGACGGAGACCTGCCCCGGGACTACTTCACCTTCTTAGATGGTGGAGAGTGAGACCGGTGCCGGGATCTTGACGTCTATGCCCGGTGCCGGTGTGTGGCCTCGTGCGTGGAGGCCAGTGCGCTGTGCACCAAGGCTGGTCCGGCGGTGCCGGTTGAAGCGCCGTCTCCATGAGGAGAAGCTTCAAGCAGGAAACTCTTTCTTTCCTTATACGAGGCTTGAAAGACTTGCAGATTTTGCAGGCAATTGCCAAATGAGCCTCACCCAGACACTTAAGGCAGCTGTCGTGTGGGTAGCCCCTGGGCATAAGCTTCCCGCAGTCAGTGCACGCCTTGAAGCCTTGCGGCCCTGGCATTCCTTACCCCCAAGGGGGGAAGGAACAAAAAACCTAACTGTCTAACTACACAACTATTTACAATGTGAGAAACGGGAACCAACAACGAACGAACGAACGAGAGAGAGAGAGAGAGACGCTCCAACGACCGACACGGCGGTAAGAAGGAACTGAGGTGGGGCAGCGCCGGCAGGGGTACTTATGCCCCGCCATGGCGGCACCACTCCAGGGGGCACCCTGCCGGCGCTACGGGTACCGGTAGGGAAAACGCTCCGGAAGACGTGGTGCACGTGGTGCGCACACCTACTTCGAATGGACATGAGCAACCACTCGAAGAAGAAACCTAAAAGTGTTGAGTTTAAGGATGTGGAAAGTTTAAGGGAAAAAGTGTGGTAGTACTAAATCCAGTTAATGTCTTTCAAAACCTCATTTAAGAAAATTTTCGCCAAGTATTACAAAATCTAATTTTGGGTAGATAGGGCATTTGGAGGATATAGTTTGTCTGTCACAGGTGATATAATTCAATAAGAACCAACTTGAGAATTCTCACTGACTATATAAAAAATGCTCTACAAGCAAGCATTGTTTTCAGTACCCCTATATTAAAATGTTTTTCCTTCATCAAGCACCCAAAAGGAAATATTCATTTAATCCTAGTGCAAAACAGGAAAAGAAAAAAAGTGTGAGGTAATTTGACTATGGTCAAGTTATGCCATGTGAACCAATTGTTTTACACACCTGAACACAAGCTACCCTAGGTGGTAGAACCAAGCCCATATTATCGCCATGGATCAATGTCATTACACCAATGGTCCGAGTTGAAATGCCCCAGGAGTTTTGATATGCAAACTGTTTTTCTCCTGGTATCTTGGGATCTTCAAACACAATCTCAAACATTTTTGAAAAATTCTGCCCCAAATGGTGCGATGTTGCTCCCTGAAACACACACACAAAAGTCTCTGTTCAACAGACATTTACACAGACTGCTAAGAATGGTAGTAACATTCTTTGCTTTCAGAAATAGTGAAAAAAACACAATACATATATACCTGGATAGCTCTTCCACTGGCAGATACAAATGCTTCCACAGTGGTTGTATAGTCTCCACCTGCAAACTTCTCTTTTTCAGTTTTTCTTCCTTTCACAACAGGTATTGCCAGGAGGTCCTCATACACCCGAGCATACAGGTCAAGAATCTGCAATACCTATGGTTAAAATCTTAAAGTTACTTCAGTGATTTGGATTTACTGAGTTATTCTTTTAAGTCCAAAATATTGCAGAATGTTGTGACTGGCCTACAATTGCATAAAAATATTAAAATCCTACATCTTCAAACCAAACTAGAGAGCAATTATATTTTTTAAATCATTTTGAAGTTTTGCAAATGTTTTCTGTAATACAAATATTTAAGCCTAGAAACCATTAGATAAAACAAACAGGGTCATTACTCTCTCACTTATGAATCATCTAAATGTCAGTTAGATACCATTTAAGAGTGTGTGCAAAACAGAAATCCAAACCAGGATTCAAATCTTTTGCTATATTTGAAGATATGCCATGTCATCCCTAAAAGTGCAGCACTACCTCTTTGAACATGCAATGTATTTTGAAGATTGAAAAGTGAATCTATTAATTAGTTTAGGGGTTATAAATTGGTCCTTTACAAAACAGTACATGAAAAAGAGTGACACAGAATGCTCACACTTCACAGATCCTTCATATTTTCCAGGTAGTTATCGTGTGCATGACCTCTCAAGAAGTTTTAAACTTGAACAAAAAAATAAATTTGTACAGGCCAGCAAGGATTGATTTTAAAATCGACCATTTTAATCATGGCTTAAATCATCAAGCAGGAAATGTGAATTAAAATAATCAATTTTAGTTATTTTGGGTTTGTATTTTTTTAGTTACTTTTCTAAAGGTGGATAACCATTAAAACATACTGATTTACAACTATATATAGCATTCATACTACATTTTATACCATTTTTTGCTAACCAGGCGCATACAGTATAAAATATATATTAAAGAAATTACATTACCCAACTTTGTACTAGATTAATTTTGTCGTTTGTGTCAAAGTCAATTTGAGTGGAAATTCAAAGTTGATTAAAAATGTGCTAAACAGCATTTAAAGGTTTTTTTATTAAATAAAGTTACCTTAAATTTGCTGGATAAGAAAGTTTATCAATGGATAACTGATTAAAACAAAGAAAGATATTATCTATATTTAGTGACATGAATTTATTGTTTCTGGTCACCAAGTCCTTCAAGATTCTGTAGCTAGTAGATCCAAGTCTCACATTGCCTAATTTTTATGCACAGAACTTTGAAAGAACAAACCCTTGAACTGAACAGTTGAAGCTACTGCTTTTGAAAGCTGGTTTAGTGCTTAGCCAGTAAATTTCTACTAGCTTAATTTATATTAAAACTGATTAAAATACAGTAGAACTTCAGAGTGAAGAACATCTTGGGAATGGAAGTTGTTCATAATTCTGAAATGCTTGTAACTGAACATAACATTACAGTTGTTGTTTCTAAAGTTTACAATTGAACATTGGCTTAATACAGCTTTGAAAAGTTACCATACTATGGATGTTCAGAAATGGGTAATTGGATAATAATGTAGTCGATACAATTTGTATTGACTACACAATTAGTTGATAAGGGAAGATGCTCTTTTCTGGCTGATACGAGGTACAGAAACTACCCTCACTGCAGCTCTGCAGTTTATATGTAGTAGGAGCCGGGTACACAGGCAGCCCAACTCTTACAACATTTAAAAACTGCAGACACACAGCAGAAATAGCTCCTGGAGCCAGCACGAGCCAGGACTTCTCTGCAACTCTGCATTTTAAATGTAGTAAAATGCAGAGCCACAGCCAGGGTAGCTTCCAGATCTGGCGCCAGCCAAGAAAGATGAGTCCCAGCTTGCGCCAGCTCTGGGACCACTGTGGTTCTGCCTCCCTTGCTCTCCACCTTTCCCACGTGCCTGATTATGTACCTTGGATTCCAAATGGAGGTGAGTGATCGTGTCACTGGGCATTACTGTTTGAAAGATTCCTTATAGCAGTGCTATACTGGTGCCACTGTTCATTGCGGTAACACTCCCAAGGGGCGGAGATAAATGCAAAAGATGCTACAATTCAGGGACAGACCCGCCCTCAAGATCTCCTTTCATGTAATGCCACTCTACCTAGCGCCATGCCCCCTTCTCCAAACACATTTCTCTTCAAGTCTATGCACATCCATTCTTCTCTATGCTCTCCCCCACTAATCAGTTACACATTCACTTTGACTCCTCCTGCATCATTTATGCCAGGGGTGGAGAACCTCAGGCCTGGGGGCTGGATGTGGCTTCCGCCTTGCCTGGATCTGGCACCTGAGGCTCAGGGCAAGCCCCCTAGCATTGGGGAGCCCATGCTAGCGCTCTAGCCCCGCCCCTGCTCCCCCCACTCTCCCCCTGTGGAGCTGGAACACACAAACCTACTAGCTTGGGCCACCCTAGGCATGCGTGCGTGTAGTGTCTTCCTCCTGAAGGATTTTTATTTCTGCTTCTCACTTGTGTGTGGGCCTCCAATGGAATTTTCTGTGGGTCAACGACCCCCTGACTCAAAAAAGGTTCCCCACCCCTGATTTAAGCGACACAAAGCAGCTGTAAAACCAACTTAACTGGCCAGCAAATCATAGCTGCTTGGAGCTGCTCGGAACTGCTCAAGAGCTAGACAGCATGATGAATGTGACCCTAACAAAGTTAAGATAAAGATTGAAATTTGATATTACACTGTCAGACAGTGAGATTAACCCCAAACTTAAGAGAGTCAATGTTCAGCTCTCACATGGACATTGTTTGTTGTTTTGCCTATGCTCAAACAAAGCTAGGACTTCAGGCCAGCAACCATGGGAACAGTATATGTTGGGTAGAAAAGGTCTGTTTTCATCATTCTGAAAGCAATAGTAGGACTTGCTGTGAGTTCTGTCCAAGAGCAGGAGCTTTAATAATGTCAAAGGGTAAGGGCTTCCAGATAAAGCTTGCAAAAGAAGCCTGGGAGGACATCTGCAGAGTTACTGATCAAAAGGAAGCTCTACAGAAGGGGCAAATCAGGGATATAAGCATAAGAAATCCATCCAGTCCCCAATGATGTCACAGTGGAGGAGAAACAAATAGGATACTAATTTTCCTCTTGTAGGAAACTACACCCCTTTCGCAACTACACTGGTTAACTTACCTCAGCCATTTCTCTCTCAGTACTGTACTGTTAAGGAGATCGGTCACTTTCTGAAAGCAAAGATCTGTAATAGTTAAAAACATTAGTGGTTTGTACCTCCTCTGCTGCTTCTTCATATGTAGCAAATGCTGTGTGTCCTTCCTGCCAAAGGAACTCACGAGTACGCAGGAAAGGCTGAGGATGTTTGAACTCCCAACGCTGCCAAGAAAAGGAATTTTTTAATAAAAACATTCAAATTCAGTATTATTACCATGAGCTACTTAGATTGGCTCGGATCAAAACTCAATTTTTCACTTGTGTGCCACAATGCAAATCCCACATTTTGGGATTCAAAAAAGTTTGAATTTTTTTAAAATAAGAGTTGAGCATAGTTAAACAAGAAGTGCCTTTTAAACTAACATTTTATTTAATTAATAATGCATGTATCTATGCCCATATACCACAATACATTACATAATGAAAATAGTTTGTACTTTGAAAGTTACTGTATGGAACGATTGTCCCAAAACATTTTAAGTGTATCAAATTCATTGTGATGTGCTTCACTTTAAAAAAAATAAAATGGTAGTCTAAGCAGAAAGTGTACCTACCACTACATTGCACCACTGATTAAGCTTGATAGGAAGATCTCTATGTGACTGCACCCACTTTGCATAGGCAGGATACATTACTGCAAAAGAAAAAAGCCAGGTCATAAGTTTTTTATGATCTGAGGAATATGCATCTAAACTATAACATATATACTTTGTTAAACATCATAAGCATAAGAGAGACACTGCTTCATTTTTCACTTTCACATCATCTGTCCCACTAAAGAGAAATTCTGAAGTGGAAACAGGGTGAGCGAGGATGGACTGAATATTTTAGCTTCGCTCCAACTCTTTAGGTAAAGTGGATAACACCTATGTTAGTGTCTCTTTATGAAGGCAAAAGGGAAACCTGTCTACATAAGATTACTTATTATGAAATTACAGTCTTCCTTTAAGACTAGAACATTTAGATGCATCTAGATTCATACACATGATCAGCTAATTAAGAATTTCATGATAGCACACTTGAAAATCTGAATACTAATGAAAAAAGGTTCATAAGGTAGAAATACAAACACAATGAAAATGACACTTCTTGAAGAAAAATAGAATAAAAACTTTTCTTCGTGTTCAAACTCCAAAATACTAAAGGAAAACATAGTCAAAGAGCTTTCTGAAGTACTAAAACAATTTTAAATAATTTACAATTTATGTGTTAATAAAACTTCTTATAGATAGTTTATAGGAAAAAATTTAGAAACTTTTCAAGTTTCAATGAAAAAAAAAAATTTATTCCTGTAAGATTTTTCCAGTCTCCCACAATAGCATCCCTATGCACTACACCACATGGTGTCCAACACACTAGCCACTATCCACATGGGGCTATTTGACTGGTTGCATATGGCTAGTTGGCTATAGCAGTGGCCACTCGAGTGGCTAGCTTCAGAAATGGTTGGACACCATAGCACTAGATCGTCTACTGGTATCAAAACTGCTGTACCAGTTACCCATTCTGAAATTTCTGATCACTTACAAGTTAGTTTCTTACCTGTTTCACTTGTAGGACGTACAGCAATTGGCTCAGCTAGCTCTGTTTTACCAGATTTTGTAACCCAAGCAACCTAGACATTTAAAAAAAATTAAGTTTGCTTCAATCTGATTTATTTAGAGTTAAATCAAAATTCTAGATGCCCTACAACAGGGGTGGGCAAAATATGGCCCACGGGCTGGATGCAACCCACCAAGACACCAGATCTAACCCATGGGAGACTCCATCAGGCTCTTTACCTGCCCTGCACACTGCTCAGAGCAGCTCTCTGAATGCTGTGAGCTGGAGGGAGGGCAGAGAGGTTTCATGCAGTCTCCCTTTGCCATTCTTGCAGCTCCTGTTGGCTGGTTTCTGGCCAATGGGAGCTGCCTGTCTCCCCTCTCCCTCGGCTCACAGCTTTAAGCAGCACATGTGACTTCTGCAGCTGATGCAGGAGCATGAAAGTCAGGAACCCTGGCTGAGGAGTCAGCTGGGCTGCTGCCGAGAACTGACTAGGTAAGTGCCTCTTGGACAGAGCTTGCCTCTGGCACTCCAGCCTGTTTCTTCCCCCAACTCTCTGCCCCCCCGCCATACATCCTTATCAGATGTAACCCAAATCCTCTGAACCCACGCTTCTGCACCCATACCCCACTCCCAGGCCCCGCACCACCTCACACCCTTCCTCCAGGTTACAAACCCTTCCCAGATCTTTTACCCAATCCCCCACTCACACAGTCACAACCCAAAACCCTGCACCACTCCTTCAGGTGACAACCCCCAGAGCTTTCACCCCCTCCTACGCTGCTCCTCCAGGTCAGAATCTTTTCCCGCTCTCAGACCCTACAAACCTTCCTGCACCAGGTCACAACTCCCTCCTTCACCTAAACTTCTTTCCAGATCCCACGCCCTCTCCTGCACCCTAATCCCTTACCTCAAGCTCCCTTCTGCACCCAACCTCCATCCCAGACACTGCACCTCCTCCATTAACAGGGAAAAGTGCAGCCCTGGGACACTTATCAAATTCTTGGAGTGGCCTCCCATAAAAAAATTATTGCTCACTTCTGTCCCTACAGCCTTCATTAATTACACAATATAATGTAATCAAAGTAGTACTGAAATAATCAATCCAACAAGAATATAGACAGACTCCTACAGAGATGCCTTTCCACCTCTTCTTCCTAATGGAAAGCACACCTCTAAGCTGTCTCCAAAAACCATCAAAGAAGCGTTTATAAATGGTTAACTGTTTTATATTTGACATCACTGCCTACAGGAGTAAGAGGAACAGCAGTATAAGCTGCTTACAAAAATATCTGCCTACAATACATCATTTATCTGCACCCTGTCCATAGTTTTTAGCTAAACTGTTTCTTTTCAAAATTAACCTCGCTCAGAGACTACAGCTAAGAGAATTCTGAAGTGTACCTCAGGGGCAAAGTCAGCAATATGAGTCTTCTCTTTCTCCAGTGCTGCCTGAGACACAAACATGGGAAAGTAGCAGTTTTCTACACCAAGTTTCTTGATCTCACCATCGAAGAACTCCTTGATGGATTCCCAGATGAAAAAAGACCAAGGACGAAGAATATAGCAACCACTCACATCGTAGTATTCAATCATCTCTGATTTTGTGATCACCTGTCAAAAAGTTAAGATATTAAAAGTTTCACTTGCACAAAAAAGCACTACAATATTTCAAGCCTAATTACATCCCAGTTCACAATAAGTTAATCGTTCAGCATTTTATAAAATGGCTAGAATTTAAAACAAAAAAGGGCAAAAAGACAGCTTTGTAAGCAAAGATTTAATAAATTACATTTAACAATTTCTTCCCAAGAAATGGAAAGGTTGGGACAGAAAATATCAAGGCTCAGATACTACAGTGACAAGTGCGTATCTTCTGGCATCACTTACAGATCACCTCTATGGTGACCAATTACTGAGGGAGAATGATTGGTTCTGAAAGGATTTTGGATACAAATCTTTATCCAAAGAGACAGAACGTGGATGCAGGATGCTGAAGGTGAATAATAAGGTGGGAAACACAAGGGGTCTCAACAAGGGAATGCAGATGATTATTCTTCTGCCTCACCTTAAGAAAAATCAAGCATAGGCCATTATCACAGTGATTTTAGCTCACCACCAAAAGCCATTACACACATTATTCATTAATCGTGACAATTGTTAGTATTGGTGAAATGTGCCAGTTTGCCAGTGACGGAGACAGTCTATCCAGAGATCCATACTGTAGCTTCGCTACATACCTTACTCATGTCCCTTAAATCCCTGCCCTGTGAGGACTGACCTTAATACAGTACCTGAAGTAAACTCATTTCACATTAATCAGTCATAAAAGATGGTAACTTTTGGTTACAAACCATCAGCTAAACTGAGCTTGCTGACTAAAATCTATCAAATCCTTACCAAAATCCTTATTGTTTCACTACAAGAATGTATTTAATAAGGTTTTCCCCCGCTTTTTAAATCAGGTGGCCATTATATTTTAGGTAGCTTCATGAGTTTATTCAGCACTTGGAAACAGATGCGCAGGAATTAAGGAAAAATGCTGAAGGGAAACTTATGGAACAGAATTTTTTTTTTTTTTAAAGTTTTAAAAGGGGAGTGGCTAAAAATTATTTTTTTAGTGGAATACGTGATGCAAAACAGCTCCTTAAGTTTAAGTGACACACACTTACCTGAGAAAACCAATCAGCAAGATTTTCTTCTTTTTTAGCTTCTAGACCTAGCCTATGGAATTTGAAAAGAAGAGACCCCTATAGTTTAGGTCACTGTCATGATAAGATAGCCTTAAAGCTACATGCAAAAGAGTGTTTGGGGGGAGAAGAGGCTCTTTTAATGTAATTTAAAATCTTTTAAATGTTAAGGCATATTTTCTTCAGTGATCTGCAAATACCCTCTCCCCCCTCACATCCCTTCAACCCAACCCTGCTCATTCTTTCTAAACAGGACAAGAGGAGCATTATTCATACAAATATCTCAACTTTTCCTGTGTAAGATACCTGTTATGGCACAAGTATCAGAGGGGTAGCCGTGTTAGTCTAAATCTGCAAAAGCGGCGAGGAGTCCTGTGGCACCTTATAGACTAACTGAAGCGTTGGAGCGTAAGCTTTCGTGGGCAAAGACTTACTGAAGTGGGTCTTTGCCCACGGAAGCTTACACTCCAACACTTCAGTTAGTCTATAAGGTGCCACAGGACTCCTCGCCGCAGTTATGGCACAGTTATACTCCTCAATGCATCAGGCTGTAAAATTAAAACTTCCAAATAAAAGCCTGATTAAGACCATGAGGCTGAACCAGGCACTCAAGTTTGTTTGTTTGAGACCCATGTCATATCTTCAGAAATGCTATTGTTTGGTTGGAGAGTTTTGTGAAGTTATGATAACTTATTCGGTTGCTTTCTGAAGGCTTTTCACCTCAGGAAAAAAATAGTTTTATTTCAAATAAAGATTAATCTTAATACCTTCAAATAAAACAAAGCACACTAACAACAGCAGCAAGATCTTCCAAGAAGCTGAGCTCTACCAAGTCCTAGCAGTGCCAACGGCAACAGATCATGTATGAGATGCTCAGCTCTTCATAAGCCCAAGACTGCAAAATCCTGTTTTTTTTGCATAGTTTCTCTGATTCATCACCATCTGCCTATTACATGTAATATTTGTAATGAAAACAAAACCTGTATTATGCTTACTTTGTAGTATGCAATGTACAGTACAAGGATTTTACCCTTTATATTAACTATAAATTATAAGTGAACATAAAAACTTAATAGAATGTGGCACTGTTTCTTTTGTATATATTCCCACACTACCAACTGATATTAAAAAGTTAAAATATTGTTCTTAATTTAGCTCTATTCAGCACTCCCAATTTAAATTGCATGCACATGGATTGTTAATTTCTTTACCTGGTCTGTTTCTTAGGCCCTTGACCTTCTCCTGGACCATCTGAGGGAAGGCCATTACCACCTTGGTCTTTCGGATAGTCTTTTTTCTGACTATCACTTTGTTTCTGCTGTTTATTCTGCTTTTCAGACTTGTTCTCCTTCTCTTTTTTTTTCTTGTCTTTATCCTCAGCACCAGTGGCAGAGACAGGTTTATAGTCTATTCCAGCTAGAGATTTGTACTGTGCTTTCAGTTGAAGTAATTCCTGCACTGCTGCATCTACTTTATCCTTTGGTTTGAAGCCATACCCATGGAAGAAAAGAACAAAATCAAGAGAAAGCAATATGAATTACAGGAATAAATGCATCTACAGTTCTTATATCTACCTATATCTACACACATGCTACATCTATTCCTGGGGCAAGTCTGCCCCCCCCCCCCCCAAAAAAAAATTCTACATATTTAATTGGTGAAAATAACACAATATAAATCACAACAGTTTCAATTAGATTGGTAATTGATTTAAACAATACAATGGATGGAGAATGGGAGTAGGGAGCTCTAGAAAGAAACTCCCAAACCTTCTTTGTAATGTAGCTAGGTTTGACCCTTCATTTCTAGTTATAGTCAACAAATACATGTAACCATATCTCAGAATATTATAAACAACTGAAGAGCAAGCGAGAGCTGAGAAAAATCACAACTCATAATTTATATTGGCTACTGACCATCTCCAGAGAGGTCAGCAGTAAACAGTTCATAGACCATATTTTGATAGGAAATTTCTCAATGCAAAAATTTAAACTGTTACTAATCACCAAACCACCCGTAAGATTACACTGTCAGTTACAATAAGGCTCCTTTACCTGCCTCTCTAAGAACAATAGATACAATCTACTAAGCTGGTAGATCACTACATTCGGCTCTGCCCAAGAGGACGCAGCTTGCCTCACATCTACCTCCTCCGAAACATCTTGAAGTGCTGCCCCTCTATGCCAAGTGTGCCAAATAGCAAGTGAAGGTGGCACAGAGACTCACTCACTTGCACTCCCAGCCCCTGCTTCCCATGCACATAATACTAGCCCTGCCCTAACCTTAGAAGACATCTTAGTTGAAGTTATTTTTAACTAAGTTGTGCATTTTTAAAAAAAAGTTTACCTTTTCTGCTTTTCCTGCTTTTAGTTTACGGACCTCTTCTCCTTGACACGCCACTTTGTTAAACAGAACTTTAGCTTCAGGTGTGTCTGGGCCACTGATTTCTGTGCTTGTTGTGGGGGATGAAGCAGATATCTGAGCTGCTGGCAGATATCCTGGCTTGTAGTCCTGCCCAGTCTTTTCTTTATATGCTGCTTTCAGAGAAAGGAGGAGTTTCACTGATTCATCTACTTTATCCTACGTAGAAGGCAAAAAAAAAAAAAAAAAGATTCAACAGTCACACAACAGGTGGATTCAAACGTCAGTTAAGAAAAATCTTCTCTTTAACTAAGAAAAGGTAGCAAATAAAAAGCTGGGCAGGCAGCAGAACACGGGAGATGTCCAATCTGTATCTGGCCACACGCACAATGTGTGTGGTAGTTAGAAAATGAAAAGAACAGCCATCACACAGTGTTGAATGCTACCAGGATTGAAGCAGAATGGAACTCTTTGATCATCTTGTTAACTGCAATTTTATTAACAAAGATTACAACAGCAGAATACAGGCAGTCCCCGGGTTACGTACAAGATAGGGACTGTAGGTTTGTTCTTAAGTTGAATTTGTATGTAAGTCGAAACTGGTACATATTGTAGGGGAAACTCTAGCCAAACATTTCTCCAGAGCTCAGTTTTATTCTCCCACATCTCACTTCCCTCAGTCCTTTATTCTCAAGCTGAGGTGTCTGCTGAGAAAAGCCGGTCTGCTGGGGGGGGGGGGGGGCTTAGCTTTGTGTCTCCCTGGTCTGCTGGGGGGAAGCAGCTAGTGCGGGGTTGCCTCATCCCGTTTGTAAGTAGGGATCCGACGTAAGTCGGATCCATGTAACCCAGGGACTGCCTGTACTGAAGAATGTGAAAAAGCCTTTCCTCCTTGAAGAGGAAATACAACATCAAGAAAGGCATTTAGAGAGTCCGGTGGCTTCTGAGAGCAGATGAATTTCTCTCTTACTCCTTTTTGGCGCTATGAGTCAAGAAAACAGATTTTCTGTGCCTGGGGAAAGCCTCGTTACTTTGGTAGTTTGGACTAATGTGCACTTTTGTTCTTCCACACCATGCTACAATACTGTTTTAAAATGAGCAGTGGTTCTGCCGTGCTCAATTTCTATCCTAGTTGTACAGATTCTTCAGCCTACACGCCAGTCTGACTTTTCACTTATGGTGGGAGTGTGATGGTAAGAGAAGAATTCAGAACTGCATGTCTCAGCAGTCAAACACCCAAACCTTTTCTGAGATGCAAGAATACTTCACTGGATTGAATACAGACAGAATTGGTGGCTTAACTGTCAGATGCAGAACAGTTCAAGAGAATTACTTCAGGGTTACTTGCTGGAAAACTTCCATCCAGTGGCAAAATGTGGAAAAGTTAAAACTGAAGAAACTCTATATTTACCACTATTATACCTTTGAAGCTTTCTCTGCTTTGAGTTTGCGAACCACCTCCCCTTGTTCAGCTATGTTATCATAAAGAGTTTTGCTATCAATTGTGCTAGATGATGTCAAATTATTGCAGGGTGTAGGAGAAGGAAGAGTAGCAGCAGAAGAGCATGTAAAAGGAGGAGCAGCAGGTGGATTTCCCGGTTTGTATTCTTGACCTGTCTTTTGTTTATATTCTGCCTTCAGTGTTAAAAGCACTTTTACAGCAGCATCTATCTGATCCTGAAGCAAGAAGAGAATAAACAATGTATGTAAAGACAGAAACATAATACAGTTGCATCAACTGAAAGAGTACAGTGAAAGATACCACAATCTTAACTAGAGTAGCACTACGACAATTGCTGTAACACACTATCTTACGGCCCAATCCTGTTTGCCTCACTCACAAGCAGATCCCAGGAGCAAACAAGTCACTAATAAGGGAAGTAGGATTTGGCACAAATGGCAATTTGGTGTGTGACTTATTGTAGCAGATCTAGCAAAAAAAGTAAAATTACGAAGTGCTCAATCATACACCATCCACGGCTGAATGAAGTCATCCTGGCCACAGGGACAGCACTGCAGTCAAGTTCAGTGCATTGCTGGATTGGGGGACCAAATAGGTAAGATTATGAATTGAAAATGATTAAAGGGGGATTGTCAAAAAAATCATTAAAACATTTGTTACTCACCCCACTCTAGATTAGTTTTAAAGCCACAGCTTGCTTTTCATCATTTACATCTACGTTTTGTAGTTAATTCAGCTTCCCTTTCCTGTTCTCATACACTAGCACACGACTATTATGAAGCCAAATAAAATGTAGGAGATTTAAAGAAAACCTAATTGAAATTTTGAAATTTAAAAAATACAATAATGAAAACACAGAAGCTAATGGGAACAGAAGCAAATTTCACAAAGCCTCTCTCTTTCCATTAAGAAACCTTTTAATATTCAGTGTCATTATACCTTTGATGCTTTCTCTGATTTAAGTCTACGAACCACTTCGCCTTGTTCAGCTACTTTACTGTATAAAAATTTGCTGTCTATTGGACAAGTAGGAACAGGAGGAGAAGGAATGAGCAGAGTAGGTGAGTTTCCAGGTTGATATTCCTGGCCTGTCTGTTGTTTATAGTCTGCTTTTAGATTTAGAAGCACTTTCACAGCAGCACTTATCTGATCCTGAAGCAGGAAGAGAAGGGGAGAAAAGGAAAAAGTTGTAAAAAAAGACAGAGGCTGCGTCTAGACAGGCACGATTTTGCACAAATACTTTTAATGGAAAAGTTTGTCTGCTAAAAGTATTTGCGCAAGAGAGCATCTGTACTGGCATGTGCTTTTGTGCAAAAGCATCCGTGCCAGTGTAGATGCTCTCTTGCGCAAGAAAGCTTTGATGGCCATTTTAGCCATCGGGTTTTCTTGAGCAAGAAATTAACTTTGCTGTCTACAGTGGCCCTCTTGAGCAAGAATACTTGCACAAGAGGGCTTATCCCTGAGCGGGTGCGTCAGAGTATTTGCACAAGAACCACTGATTTTGGACATTACAAAGTCAGTATTCTTGCGCAATATTCACGGCCAGTGTAGACAGGCAGCAAGATTTTGCACAAAAGCAACTGCTTTTGTGCAAAATCATGCCAGTCTAGACGCAGCCAGAAAGAATAAGGTAAGTTGCACTGAGCTGATGTGTCATTTTTTATAAAAAGTAATACACCAAGTTTACAAAGCCTTGAGTACTGTATATTCATAGGTTATTTATAACAATTAGTTCAGCAGATCTGCTCAAATCATGGTGAAGAAAACATTTACCTTTGAAAGTAAACCCTCAATATTATTTATTTGTGTTGTAGAACTTAGGAAACCCAGTCATGGACCAGGACTCCACTGTGGTAGGCAAATAAACACCTACTAGAAATACAATACCAGTACCACTAAATACAGTACCATGCTAGGTAGATACATGTCTTTTAGTGACCTGCTTTGCTGTTTTGTTCAAAATAGTTCCATATACTCACCCAAAACTGCAGTTGTAATATCAGAAAGCATTTGACAATTTTTACATTTATTTCTTTATGAACAATTTTAAGCATGGAAACACCTTCAAGTGTTAGATTCCAAATGGTTGACCTAATTCTATCACCTCTCTCTCTCTCTCACACCCACCAACACTCCCACGCCCACCCCACTTTTGCCAGGGACCGGACTTTTTGTATATGATTTGGATGGGAAGACTTATTTGGGTCAGTTTGAGAAGAACACAAATGTAACAGTTTGCTCATATCTAAGGAACCTAATTAATATTCTTCATAAATGTTACTGGCACAGAATTAATCATACTAGTGCTGCTTGGAGACCAACCTTGAAGGGAGATCCTAGAGCAGCAGTGGGAAACCTTTTTTTGTATGATGTCTGCTGACAGACAGAAAAAAAAAAAATCAGTCGAGGGCCACACACAAATGAGAAGCAAAAAAACACCCCAAACCCGTCTCTGATGTGGCCCTCAATTGAGGAGGAAAAAGATACTCCTTACATTCCCTTTGCACAACAGAGCCTAGGGGAGCCCAGGCTAGTAGATTTTGTGTGCTCCAGCCCCATGGGGGACAGCCGGGGGCAGTGGACTGGAGTGCCAGCACAGGCTTCCCAATAGAGGTGGGAGCCCCAAGCGTTGGGGGACCAGATCCAGGCAAGCCAGGGCCTGCATCCAGCCCCCAGGCCTTAAGGTTTCCCATTTCTGTCCTAGAGGAACCCCGCCCAAGTGAACTTAAAAACAAGGGAGGAAAAACATAGGTTACCTTACATCATGGAGAGCACATTAAACTATACAAATATTCATGATATACCATTGTCTTAATTAGGTTTTTAAAACACATACCTTAGATGCCTTCTCAGCTTTCAGTTTTCTGACCACCTCCCCTTGCTCAGCTACTTTATCATAAAGATCTTTGCTCTCCAGAATGCTGGAGGTCTCGGACACAGAAGAAACATTTGATACTGCTACAGCTGCTGCTGGAGGATTTCCAGGTTTATACTCTTGGCCTGTCTTCTCCTTGTAGTCCACCTTCAAGGCCAATAACTGTTTCACAGCTGCATCAATATCTTCCTTTGAAGCCTTTTTAGCTTTCAAATCACGAACCACATCTCCCTGAGCCACCACTCTGTTGTAAAAGACCAGGGGGTCTTCAGATGCAGCAGAGGCAGGGCTGCTGGTATTGGCAACAAGTGGAGCAGACTTTCCCTTTGAAGCAGAGCTAGCCTTTGAAAAGAGAAGCAGATTCTCAGTGTTTCCTTTTTTATTTTTCATTTTAATAGTAATGTTATTGATGAGAGGCTTTTAGGAAAGGCTTAGTTACCTCTTTCTTGGCAGTTTCTGCCTTCGTCTTCTCTTTTGAGCCAGATGTTGGCATTTCCTTTGTATGTCCATCAGGAATATAAATCAAAATGCATGGGGATTCTTTACAGCTATATGGGCTGAAGAAAGATTAAAAACTAAATGTTTCATACACAATTGCTATCAGGCCACTGCACCAACAGGAAAGAATAAAAACAGCATGCCTACCAAACACTTGGAGAAAAAACAGAAAAGATACATATTCAAAACCACTTCCCATTCATTACCTAACTCCACTGCAAAAAAATGGCATTCCTATTATTTGCAACTATAGGCAGTCCCTGACTTACGCGGATCCGACTTATGTCGGATCCGCACGTACGAATGGGGCTCTCTCGCCCCGGAGCTCGCAGGCAGCGGTCCCGCCACCTCTACCTCTGGGGCAAGAAAAGCTGCTCCCCGTGCCTCTGGTCTGCTGGGGACCGTCTCCAGCAGACCAGGAGCACCGGGAGAAAAGCCGCAGCAGTGGCGGGTTCCCGCGCTTCTGAGGCTTTGCTCTGGCAAAGCTTCAGAGGTGCGGGACCGCGCCGCGGCTGCGGCTTTGCTCCCGGTGCTCCTGGTTTGCTGGAGACAGTCCCCAGCAGACTAGGGACAAAGCCTCAGAGGCGCGGCACTCTGCTGCCGCTGCGGCTTTGCTCCCGGTGTCCCTGGTCTGCTGGGGGGAGGTGGGGCGCAGCTAGTGTGCCCCCCCCCCCAGCAGACCAGGCTTTTGTTGTGGACCCTGGGGCAGAGCAGCTGGGGCGCTGCCGGTTGGTCCCGCAGCGCTGCTCTGGGCACTACTGGACCAACCCGGCAGCACCCCATCTGCTCTGCCCCAGGCATCCTGATTCAGCCGCTGCTGGTCAGTTTCAGCCGCTGCTGGTCAGTGCCGAGGAGCGGTGCTACTGGAGCAACCCAGCAGCACCCCAGCTGCTCTGCCCCAGGCTTCCTGGAATCAGCCGCTGATCAGTTTCAGCAGCAGCTGACTTGGGGACGCTTGGGGTTCTTAAGTTGAATTTGTATGTAAGTCAGAACTGGCGGTCAGTTTCAGCAGTGTATGTAAGTTCCGACTTACATACAGATTCAACTTAAGAACAAACCTACAGTCCCTATCTTGTACGTAACCCGGGGACTGCCTGTACTGAAGTGTTTCACGTTGTCAGTTCACATTCTGGATAGATCAGTATAGTGAACTGAATGTTTATTTCATGCAATTTCTCCATCTTACAGCTACCCTCTCTTCAAGAATCTAATTCTCATCTCATTTAGTTGAAATAGCAGCAAAATGCAACTTTCCAATCTCTTCTGCATAAAAATCCAGATGGTAAAATCACCATTGCACCATCTGGATTTTTTACAGTGCATTCTAAATGCCTTTAAAGTTTCCATCATGCATATTCTACAGCTAATATACATATACACACAGATGTGTGAAAAAATATTCCGTGTTTCAGTGTTAGGTATAAACATGCTTTACCCTAATCAGGTAATCATCTATTTTAGTCCATCTCTGGATTCTTATTTATATATTCATAGCAAATACAAGGAAAATGTGACTCCCTTACTATTTCAGATCTTCCTTGTGCTTTTAGAAAGTGACACCTGGATGACTGTATGACATCTATATGAAGGCTTACGAACATACAATCCACAAACCACCTAGGGCAGTGATGGGCAACTTGTGGCCCACAGGCCTTGTGGCTCACTGGGATTCTATGTATGGCCCACAAGACATTTTGTTTAGCGTTGTCCAAGTGCAGGGTTACCAGATTCCACTGGTTTCCATCCGCGTTAAACAAAAATGCATAACAGATGTTAGAGATCTATAACGGCAAATGTTAAGGCTTATTTACAGCTGCTTACCTAAATGGTTCATAAGGCTGATCACAAATAAAGAATCCGCGTCTCTGAAGTTGTACAATGTCTCCTTTTTTCAACTCCTTAAGGCAAGGATCACCTAACATCAGTTCTTCTTGCTGTAACAGTTAAAAAGCTAATTAAAACCACTTATGAACAAGGTTTAAAATAACGTTAAGAATTATTATATCTGCAATGAAGGATTCCAGAGATGTTCCAAGTTCGCAACTGCTGAAACGTCAATTAATCCCAATGCCAATAGATAAGGTGCTCTCAGTTAATGTGAGAGAGCGTCCCAAACCGTCAATACCAGAGGGCTAAAGAGTCACACACAAGGTGATAAATCCCTATAAATTATACAGAGAAAGTGAACGTATGAGCTTTGTGGTATTAAAAAAAAAAAAAAAAAAAAAAAGTCACAAGAACTAGTTAACTTCAGATAGCAAAATTAATAGGAACAATTACTAGAATATATTTTTCCCACCCCGAAGCAGGAGAACACAAATAGAAATTCAATAATGTACAACTCAAATGAATGAGTGAACAAAACATTCCTTTACACATTGCTATTCTGCTCCAGCCACCACAGACCCAGCTCTGATTGTCTATGCATTCCCTCTCTTCCTAAGAGCCTTAGTCTAGATCTAATAGTATCATTTCGGGGCATAGGATTGGAATAGCGAGAATGACTACAAGAAACTCCACAAAATAATGCCACAGTTTAAAACAGTGATGGGCAATCTAGCCTAGAGAGTGGGTCACATAAGTGGCCCTCCATCTCATTGGGCTACAATACTGTCACAACCAAGGCAATTTTCTGGGATACGGTAGGTTTTGCTAACTGCACTTATGAACCTAGAATTTCCAGAAAGTGCTGATTCGAGCTGTATTAGTGTTTTGATTGGATTCAAAGGGAACACACAGCTCTCACAGTTAATGTTGTTACAATCAGCAGGCACCTCACTTAAGTGCCTTTGCTTTACTTGCATGTCACCTTAGTAATACCATAAGGAAAAAACCTACAAGGATGGAAATCAGCAACCATGCGCACGCAGAACGGTAAACATTATGTGTCTCAGGCCACACAGAATCCTGATGGGCCACATGAGGTCTGCAGGCCACAGGTTACGCAATTGGATTAAAGTGTCTTATATAGAGATAGTAAGACACAAAATCTAGTGAATACAATTACAAAGACTCTAACAAAAGTCATATGTAATGAGTTTTATCAAAACAGCCAAAGTAGCAAAGTCTTCCTAAAAACTATACAACTTCAATTGGAGTGTTTTATTCTACTTATTAGACCAGTGGTTTTCAACCTCTGGGTGTCCAGACTATGCCTAAGATCTCCAAGGGTCCATTCAAAATTTGAGAGGTCTGCAAATGAAAAAGATTGAAATCCACTGTACTAGACAATGAAACTCTGTTAAACACACCAATCTACCAGGTTGCAGTTTCTAGAACTTCATGTAAAGATTCTTCATCAATATCTAAATGCCAGCCAGGAGCCAGCCCCTCAGATAACAAATGGATATACTTTCACTGAACATCTGACCCTACAGACATATTTGTGGCAAAGAACAGTAGACCTACATTTTTAGTAGATTGAAGGAGTTGAATTTAAGTGTGAACTTCTCAAACTGCTTTGAAATGCAATTTGCACATTTGGGAAAAGAGAGCCTAACACCTTAAAATATAACTGCTGAGAATGGTAAGGAGAAAAAGTGAAAGTTTTGTAAATGAAGAGGGGAATAAATGAGTTACCTTGCTATTTCGGTTGACATATTGTTTGAAATCTTCATCTTTACCTAAAACAGGTTTGGTGATTAGATGGTTATAGTTAACACAGACAGTTGGAATGAGAGGTTCATGTGCAGTCTCTGCAAGCCAAGTGATCTTAGTGGTTTTTTTGTAGTCCTTGTTCTCCATGTTCAGCTTGGCGTCAATGGACACAATTTTTTTACTTGAGTTTCTACAGAAAAAAAATAGAAAAAATACGACAAACATTTTTACACGGCAATTCTGGCATATATTTGAGTTTCTCTTGAGAAAAGAAAATATCAATAATATGGAAATAACTGATAAAAAAGATCACGCATCAAAAATAGTCTTCGATGATATTTTCTAGCATGGAGTTCTGTTACTCACTAGCCACCAGAACTCTCCAGGGAAACTTGCACAGATTCTTCTACAAGGTCTTTTTTTGTTTGTTTTTGTTTTTTTAAAAAAAAGCCATACTAGTAGTCAAATGTGTCTGATTAACTGAAAGTCATTGTACATTTCAACTTATTTAAAAAAAGCTACTAGGAGGCTTTGCCCAGATCTTGCTACACTTGCCAACACCCCGTCTTTGGAGGTAGGTAGGCCTGGCTCTTCCCCCAGCCGCCAGGGAGGGGCAGTAGCCAGCCCTGACCTCTCACCATACACTCTCCTGCTCACCCCCCCCGCCCCACCCCCCATCCAGCCCGAGCCTCTCCCCTGCCTGCCAGAGGAGAGCTGGGGCCACACAGGCCGTGGTCTCCCAGCTTCCGGGTAGGGCGTGTTCCTTTAGACAGTTGTCATGTGAAAACATCACTCCGTTGGCCTGCAGGAAAAATTTCTTTTATATATAGAGAGAGATTTAGGTTCAGAGGAAAAGGGAGATACTCTCATTGTTAGAGATCAATCTGCACTATTCACATAACTCTGAAGGGCTCTCTTGATTAAAAAAAAACTGAGAGCCACATTAAACGATAGGACAGAACGCTCTTCTGTCACTACAGGCCATAATCAGAAAGCTAATCTGTTCCCCAACCCCAACTCACTTTTATTTCAAGTAAAATATTTTGGATCAGATTAGGATTTACATGAAAAACATAGGGGCGAGGAGTCCTGTGGCACCTTATAGACTAACCCAAGTGTTGGAGCATAAGCTTTCATGTTAACATGCATCGGACGAAGTGGGTCTTTGCCCACGAAAGCTTATGCTCCAACACTTGGGTTAGTCTATAAGGTGCCACAGGACTCCTCACCGTTTTTGCAGATTTAGACTAACACGGCTACCCCTCAGATATATGAAAAACATAGCAATTTAATTACTCTGGTAACTTCTGAAGCAGTACTTTGCTGTGAAGGGATATGTAAATGAAGTCAGTGATAAATGTACTTTAGATTTATGTCTATGATCAGTATATTGTTGCCATCAAGCAAAGCCTTAGGATGCTTTTCAATACTTCTCTATGCTATATAGAGAGACACTATGTAGAAGCATTCAAAGTTTTGGGGAAAAACACTACATCACAGGGACTTCTGAATATAAGAACAGGCGGACTGTGTCAGATCAAGGGTGGGTCCACACTACATATCCATAGCTCGAAATAAACTATGCAAATCGCATAGCTTATTTCGAGTCAATTTTGAAATAGCTTATTTTGAAATTTGGCATGATCTACACTGCATTTATTTTGAAATAAATTGCTATTCCAAAATGTCCCTTACTCCTCGGGGAATGAGGTTTACAGGGACGTTGGATCAGGGAGCTCATTATATTTAGAATGAATGGCTGCACTCAGAAGATGCGGAATAGCTACATAGCCCAAAGGTCCATCTAGAGCCAGGTGCTCCAGAGAGAGAGACAGAGAGCGAGAGAGAGAGCGCGCGCGCACACGCACGCACAGAACAGGTAACCAAGTAATCTGTTCCCTGATGCTCATTCCCAGCTTCGGCAAACAGAAGGCAGGGACATCATCCCTGCCCATCCTGGCTAAAAACCACACCGGGACCTCTCTTCCATGAATTTATCTAATTCTTATATGAACCCTGTTGTAGTCTTGGGCTTCACAACATCCTCTGGCAACGAGTTCTTCAGGTTGACTATGCACTGCGTGAAAAAATATTTTCTTCTGTTATTTTAAACCTGTTGCCTATTAATTTAGTTTGGTGACTCCTCATTCTTGAGTTAGGAGGAGTAAGTAGCACTTCCTTATTGACTTTCCACACCTGTCATGATTTTATAGATCTCAATCATGTGTCCCCTTAGTCTTTTTCAAGCTGAAAAATCTGTTTTATTAAATCTATCCTCATACAGAATCCATTCCATAATCCTAATAATTTTGCCCTTTTCTGAATCTTTTTCCGTTCCAATACATTTTTTGAGGTGGGGCAACCTCCATGCAATATTCAAGGATTTATACAGAGGCAATATGATATTTTCTGTCTTATTCTCTATCCCTTTCTTCATGATTCCGAACGTTAGCTTTTTTGACAGCTGCTACACACCGAGTGGATTTTTTCAGGGAACTATAAACAATGACTCCAAGATCTCTTGAGTGGTAACAGCGAATTTAGTCCCCATCATTTTGCACATGTTGTTGGGATTATGTTTTCCAGTGTGCATTACTTTGCATTTATCAACATTAAATTTCACACGCCATTTTGTTGCCCAATCACATAATATTATGAGATCCTTTTGTAGTTCTTCCTAGTCTGCCAGGGATTTAACTATCTGAAATGTTGCCACCTCACTGTTTACCCGTTTACCGATCATTCATGAATATGTTGAATAGGGCCAGCCAAAGAACAGACCCCTGAGACACACCACTGTTTATACATCTCTCTAGTCTGAAAACTACCAATTTATACCTACCCTTTGCTTCCTATCTTTTAACCAATAACCAATCCATGAAAGGACCTTTCCCCTTACCCATGACAGCTTACTTAGCTTAAAAGACTTTAGTAAGAAACCTCAAAATCTTTCTGAAAACTTAAATATGCTATTTCTGCTGGAGCCTCCTTGCCCACGTGTTTGTTGATCACCTTAAAAACCATGCTGACGCTTCCCCAACAAATTATGTTCACCTATGTGTGTCTGACAATACGTTCTTTACTATAGTTTCAAATGGTTTGCCCAGTACTGAAGTCAGGCTTACCAGCCTGTAATTGCAGGATCAGCTCTGGAGTCCTTTTAAAAAACTGGTGTTCATTAGCTATCTTCCAGTCATTTGGTGCAGAAGCTAATTTAAACAGATTACATACTGCAGTTAGTAGTTCTGCAGTTTCACATCTGAGTTCCTTCAGAACTCTAGGTTAAATACCATCTGGCCCTGGGGACTTATTACTGTTTAATTTATCAATTTGTTCCAAAATCTCTAGTGACACCTCAACCTCCTCTAATGGACGTCTTGTTATTTTTAATAAGATCAAACAATGGAAACACTAAACAACAAAATGTTGTACAAGGCACAGAAAAAGGTCTTACACATTTCCATAAGCCTTCCAACGTTCTACTCTTTCAGCACAATGATTTTGGATTTAGTTAGACTTTCAATTTCACTTTTTTTTGCAACAGTTGTAATTTAAATTTTGTTTCTCAGTCTGCAACAACAACAACATCATCATCTGACAGGGAAAAAACAGACAGTAAGATCAGCAGAAGTACTTCAGTAAACTGAAGAACTTTTATGCCATAAAATGGACTCTGTTGATTTCAGATCCCGTACTCTATTAAACAGCCATTTGTGTGATCTATTTAAAGATGATTATCCATGCGATCTTTTAATATTTCAAGATGCAAAAAGTCTATTCTTGTCAATGAAAAGCTGAGGTGCAAAAACCTCAGAACTTGGAATTACCTTACACTTGTTACCTGTGTATTTTAGTGATGATAACGTTGCCCCAATTTATGAATGTAACCATCTCTCCCTCGGTGAAAGTGTCTGCATCTGCACCCTCAATCAGCACTTTGGAGCTGTACCACACAGGCTTCAAACCAACATCTGTATTCTGTGTATTGAGAAAATTTAAAAATTTGGTTGTCATACAAGTTGAATAAGCTTAGCTAACAGAGGTGAGTCTATAATGACACATTACTCTACATTGGAGGTGGGCAATAATTTTTGGCCGAGGGCACTTTAAAAAATGTTTAAGTGGCTCCGGGGCCACCCTGGAAGGGCGGGGCCAGAACTGGTCTGGAGGTGGGGGAGCCCCTTTGCCCCCCCTTCCCACTAGGCACCTATGCCCCTAGCAGGTCAGGAAGAAGCTTCACACTCCTCCACCTCCAGGGCCTGATTGGCCTGGGGGTAGGAGGAGTGCGCAAATCCTCCTCCTGCCCTACCCCCACCCTGCGAGGATTATGTAGCACTTCGAAGTGCCACGCACTGCTAGCAGGGCGGGAGATATCAAACACTCCCCCGCTCCCAACTCGTGATTGGCCTGCGGGTGATGGGAGCTGTGTGAAGCTTCCCTCACCCTGCTCCTGCCCTGCACAAGCATATAGCATTTTGAAGCGCCGTGTGCTTCTCGTAGGGCGGCAGGGGAGGGTGGAGGAAACTTTGCACAGCTCCTCGCCCCCAGGCCAATGAGGACTTGGGGGCAGGGGAGCGCATGACATCTCATCCTGCCCTGTGAGCAGTGCGCTACGTGCTGCTCACAGGGCGGGAGCAAGCTTCATGCACTTCCTCGCCACCAGGCTTTAACTGGCCTGAGGCAGGGGAGCAGCAGGGCCTCTGCCAGTTCTGGCCCATGGAGGCTCTTTTGCCCACCCCTGCTCTATATGAATGTTTACAGAAAAAATAATATATATATCATCCACTTAAAGAGAATCATCACAACTAGAAAAGGGAAAAGTTCTCTTCATAGTGCAAAAGGAGGGATAAAAGTGAGCGAGACACTTCATACTTTTCTTAAATCTCCAGCTCCCAAGTTGTGTGATTTTAGGGGAATCTTGGTTTTTATTAATACTAAAGGGAGCTGTGCCTGCTGCTTGCTACACTGTGGGATTGCAGAGAAAAATCTTGAAAATGCCTCCAGCCCCCTGAAAGCTCAGAAGTCAAATAGAATTCAAATGCAATTTAGTCCTGGGGGGAGGGGAGGGGGGAAGAATCACCTGATTTTTAAACCACTCTGATATTTTGGGACCTATGATTTTTGTTTTGTTTTAGAGTTTGGATTTTGCAATACTGTCAGCAAAAGTATTTTATTCATTCCTTTCCCAAGACATGCAGTCTGCAGGATAGATGAGGAGGTGGTGAAATGCAGTAATGCACAATTTCCCTTCTCCTGGCATCTGGATCCATCTCTGGTCACAAGCAAAATGGGTTTAGGATTCTAGACCATCCCTGATGGACACTAAATCACACCATTAGCAATGTTTATATGAAAACGGATTTTTTTCCTTGGAAGATATGATCTAATTAAAAACAGAAGTTAGTTAATTTAGAGAATTATACAGGAAGTCATATCAATGGTCCCATTTAGCTTTACAATGCATGACATCTCTGTGCTTTTCAAAGTTCCTGGCTTGATTTCATACTTTTAGTGCTAAATTTTAACACCAGACACTCCCTCCTTGTTCTTAGCGGCTCCAACTTATGGTTAGAATCAGAACAATACAGTGGTTATTAAAAGCCAACAACTACATGAACAACCTTAGGGTGCTTGGCCACTTCTTTCATTTCCTCTAGGGCTTCAGGAATGTTCACAATGACCACCTCATCCTTCAGTAAAGCGGTATACCGAGGAGCCACTGGATCTATGACCTACAGGAAATAGAAAGAAAATAATCATGACCATTGGATCTTATCACAGTAGAAGATTATATGAAAAAGTATAATGAATAAACAGGACTATGAAGTGGTATTCTTTATGTTACTGCACTCGTTTGCCATTTAATGCTTCTTTCATCAAAAGTCATGAAAGTAAGACAAACAAGAAAACAAACAATCAAAAGTGTACAATCTTAGCAATTTTTTAGGTCTTCCACCAAAATTAATATATTTGAACAGATAAAGCTGTTGACAGCAAACAGAAGCTGCAATTCCAGTACTATCGTACTAGAAATATGCTTCAAATCAATGTTTCACTGGGGAAGAAAGACTATAAAAGCCATTTTGGTGTAGTTACACTCTACATGTAACTGTACCAAATGTTCCTGCTGGACCATTTTCTTGCTAGATAAATCCATTTTAAGAACTCATTGGATGCCATATTTCGGTTAGCACAGACTATGGTCTTATGTTCATTTCTCAGACAAAATTCTATTGAGCTCAGAGATAGCTTTGCCTGTATAAGGAGTATCAGTTGAGTTTAAATATTAAGAAACACCATTTTAAATACAGCAGCATTAGATCACTATAATAAGGCAATACCATATTACTGAACTCAGGAATTCCCCACTTTAGTGTCTTCTTGCCAAACTAGTTACCACCACAGCCTCCCCTCATATGCTTTTATGAAGTCACTCCCCTAGCACAACGTTTCACTGAGCCTCTTGAATCTCTCAACTTATTTCCATCAAACATCTGGAGATGAATAGTACAGTACACACAAGGGGTAGTGAAAGGCTACCAGGAAACAGTGATAGACTAATTGGCAGGCGAGCTGGGTGCTAAAATGAGTAAGTCCAAGTAAATACTTTTGTTTATGCTTTCACTGAACCAGGAACGCATAGCTAACTAGCAATTTGTCAATTTCATACCCAAATTGCTCAGCACTAGCAAGTATGAGTGTGCTTTTGATTCAGAAGTCATACATTTATCAGACATTCAGAACATATGGGAAACTAAGTCCTTCAGGTGTTTCAGATAGCTGTAACAGGAAATGGCTTGTTAAAGCACTTCAACAGCTAGGTGCCTTTATATGCTCTTGATTTAATAACTAAAATACATACTTTGACAATTAAGGTTATGATTTATTTTTATCATTATTACCATGACCTTTGTTTTAATAATTTAGTATGATACTTCCCTAGATGACAATCTGTACAATGTAACGGCATAATAAGAGCCTGCAGAGATCTTTTAAATCAGAGTGGGAAATGTACAGGAACAATTTCTGCACTTGCTTTTATTATTAACTCCAATATATTCACAGGTAGAGGGCAACAGAATTTGGCTCATAAACATGGTGCTACTGAAAAAGCAGGAGTTTCAAAACACACGATTTAAAAGTGGTTTTAAATGCATTATCAATTCCCCCATATTTTTTTTAAAATGCACTACTCAAAAAGTTATTAGTATTTATGCAGCAACAGAAAGAACCAATTGATAATCCTTTATATAGCAAATACAAGTAGTAATAAGGGACATAAGACACATGCCAGACAAGCAAATACTACTTAAATGAATAAGTAAGGCTTTAGCAAAACCAAGCAGCAGGACTCCCAATGCAAGACTTACAGGCATTCACACAAGTTATACGGTCAGCATTCTAATGATTCGCCTTATTATAGTGTCCAAGCATTCACTGCCAAGAAGCAACTAACCATATTAAGATGCAGTATTCCTTATTTGACACTCAGTTAAGGAATATCAAAAAGAGCTATTTTATATATTTTCAGGCACAAGGAATACAAAAAAAGCTCTCTATACCTTCGCACCAGAAAGGAAAAATCAACAAGAACTGACTGGAATAGAGTTTTCAACTACTTTGACAAGTCAGTCAAAACAGAACTGGGCAACATTTTAAAAACAGGAATAATGCATTTTAAATGGATTTGTGCAGCTCTTATTATGTAAGTAAATGTGATTGTGCTACGATGCTGCATAACAACGGCTTATGTACCGTAAGCCATATACTAAGGCAAAAGAAGCAGTAAGTAATACCTTCTTGATAGCTCGCAGCTTGAAAGCAGAAAAATGAAATGCAGAGTTTTCATTTAATAGGTTAACAAAAAGTATCATTACCTTACTGCATAGTTCTAAGTAAAACAACTCAATATTGGTTTGGCAAGTCAATATGATTAGTGCTAGACTATGTTAGACAGAGGAGACATTCCATTTTCCTGAAAATGTGCCAGATGATGCAATATATTTAAAAATTGCTACACTTTACGATGAGCACTCCAACGAACAGTGGGATTCACTACATAAACCAAGGAGAGGATATCAAGAAGGAGAAGAAAACATTATCAAACTAATACAAGTGTATACCTTTTTGTTAAATGACCAAATTTTATCCCATTCCATGTTCACAACAGATCTGGAGGAGCCCTAGAAGGCAAAATTAACAAATTATCTTGAATATTATTCTTAATGTCTATAGAATCTCAATCTTCTCAATTCTAAGCATATTTATCAAAAACAACAATATGCATTTTTCAGCTCAATCCTCATCTTATAAAATAAACATTAGGGACCCATTGTTGCCACAATCCCAATCTAAACTTTCACTGATATCAATGGGAGGCTCAAAGTATTGTAGACCCATAAAATTTTACACAAGCATAAGTAAAGCAGAACTTGAAACTAAGCCATGACAGGAATGAGTTTTCAAAAGGAGAAAGCCATGGCAGAGTGGCATAAATGCTTCCACTAAATATGATGAGCTTTCAGTTTACAACTTTAAAACTCAAAGAATAAGAGGGAAAATGGAAACGCAACCCTCACCTGTGCAGCAATAAACTGTTTTAATCCTTCAACCGTCATGCCTCTTCTTAGCACACCACGCACAGTGGGAAATCTTGGGTCATCCCTGGCATAAAGAGGAAAAAGGTTGAGAGGTTCATTCAATATCTATTCTTGTACACTAAATTCTGTTTAGGAGATGAAGTAATGGTTTTTAATACTGGGATAAACCCAACTTTATTATTTTGCTTGTGTGAATTTAGTACTGGGTCAAAAAGGCTACCTGACAGCTCAGGAGACTAAACTTCTGTCTATGAACTGAAAAGGTACCAGTTACGTGTCCCCATCACAAGTTGGTACTACATGAAGAGTAAGATATACTAACTATCCTGCCACCTCTCTTCCCTTTTGCTCCAAAAGGATTCTTTGGCTTCTCCTATGCCAAATACTGGAGCTTCCACCTTTCCTCCTGATCTGAAACTTAAATAAGATATAGGAGGAAAGAGATGGTAGTATTATAAGCTCTACCCATAAAGTAAGTTCTTCCCAAGTGACTTGAGAAAATGAAACACTGCTCACAGTATATTGTGCAGATGTTCAAAATGCTCTGAGCTCCAATGGACTTCCTTTTGTGTGTCTCCCTCTCAATGTGACTTAAATATGACTGTGGACTCTATTAAGTTCTTTGAACTTGATGGGAGGGGGAATAATGGTGGTATCTCCTAAAGTTCACTCACTCGTGGCATCAAAAGTAAACAAACTAATATTGAGTTGTGCAGATCTGTGATTCTCCTCATACTCCCAACTCCACTTCCCCTTCTGTTACATAAGGAATGAACTAGTCGACGTTCAGATTTTAAAGTAATCCTCACTAGGCATTTAAGTTAACACCTCATCAACATGAAGGGGGGAGGGGTTCAGATCTCAGATACTGCTCAGGCTCTCTGCAGATTCAAACATCTCTGCACCAGTTCAACACCAAAAACATGAACTCTTTCTGACCTTATTCTCCAGAATCTGTGATCAACTTCAGAGAGACACTAATACATTGCCGTGCAACAGCTCAATCTGTGTGCTAAGATCCTTTTGTTGTTGTCACCCAATTTTCTAAGTTCAAACATGTAGGTCTGAACAGAGCTAAGCATGGAAGGACACAAGATACTACAGAACCAACCCATCTGGTACTGAAGTCTTAATAATTAATTAGCAAACTAATATTTTGCACTCCTATATCCCTTTTTATATACAAGTTAATACAAACACAGAAACTGCCAAACTCAAGCAACAAATCGTTATGTAGTCAACTGTCCAGTCTCCGATAATGGCCAGCCATCAGATGCTTCCTAGGACATAACTCTTCTGCAGGCAGTTATGGGATTACTTGACCTCTCTGCTACCTCCAGGGGGGAAAAAAAAAAAAAAGCATCCTCTTTCCATCATTAGGAGGTAATCTATCACCTAACCATTTATGCATTACAGATGGAGGGCTTATTCCCGTCAAAGCTAGGTTTTTTTTTTTTTAATATGTACTATTCAATTTACATATACTCATTATCCACATAAATACTACATTCTTTTTTCCACCCTGCTATTCTCTGGGGCTCAAAGATATCTTGTGGCAACAAGATCCAGTCTAATCATATATGGTCTGAAAGTATTTTCTTCTATGAATTTTCAGTTCTGCTATCTTTCCTGTCCACTGAATACTTGTCTTTAACTTCTATGGGAAAAATGGGAATAAAAGTTCCCCATCTACCTTTTTTATACCATTCATTACACATTTACTATGTCCCATTCTCTTATTTGTCTTTTCTCTAAAATAAACAAGTTTGGAAGATTCTCTGGCTCCCACTGAAATCAAAGGTGCTCAACATTTACTCAGTGAGGGGATTTTAATATCTGAGTTTACTGAAAAGAGCAACTATAGGCACTTATTTTTGAAAATTTGGACTTGAGTGCTTTTACAGAGGTAGAAAAAAAGTGCACAAATTTTATAGAAGAACAAACTGAAGGAGAGTAAGGCAATACTGTTACTTTCTCCAAATGTAAGAAAACACTGTCTTAGCCTGGACACACAAGCTTAATGGTTAAAGTAAATCCAGCGTAATTCCCTCCTTCTCCCATTTTGCTTATTTCATAGAAGACTGAAAAAAAGAAGAAATCTGCTGTAGGTATTTATAAGACACTTTACTTGGCATTTAAGTGCCATGAAAACTAAGTAGAGACTTAGCAGACAATAGATGAAAAACTTAGTATTTCTTTAACTAAAGAAAACAGGATGCATATATTCTATTATTTCCCTTATGAATAGCATACATGTGTGATTACATACAATAGCTACCATAGCAGAAAAACAAACATACCATCCATCTACCAGCCCTTCATTGACAAACCAAGTGAGCTTTCTTTTAGACAGCACAGTGTTGTTGAGGTTTAGACGGCTGTACTCCCAGATGTATGGCTTCCTTATGCCTAAAGCGTCAATGAACCAGTAAAACTGTTCATCTCTGTCATGGTATTCCGTTGTTCTTAACGCATGTGTGACACCTTCAATACTATCAACAATGGGGCAGGCAAAGTCATATGTAGGATAAACACTAAAGAGAAAGAAAATCTTAATCAACCAGAAGAATACACATACACATTCAATCCCTCAGTATTTCAAAAAACAAAAGACAAAAAATTGTAAATACCAACACTCTTCCCCCCACATCTTGTACCAATACATATCAAAGAGAGTTCATGTTCAGACCATAGTTTAAGCTTCAGTGACCAGAGATTACAACAGAGACAGTGATCTGCCAATTGCAAGTGTGCACATCATGCCTCTGTTTTAAGTTAATTTCAACTAAGGGACAAAGTCAACATCCGTAGCAAAATTAACATTTCCCCATCTGTTGATTCTTGTAACAGTGGGTGGAAACAGACATTGCAAGCAAAGGACAAAATTATAATGTTCTGCAAATAGTCTTAGTTCAATGCACAAGCAGTAACTCTTTCATATTGCATGAAAAGAAGAGTGGCTATGAATGCAAAGTTGCCACTCAGCTAAGCTGGTCAAAGACACCACTTCACTCTAGAGTTTAACTTTAAAAAGGTTGTAAATCTCTCAATGTAAAGTGAGAGCAAAATCCAATTGTTTGGCTGCCTGTAATGTAGGCAGGCAAAATGGTTTGCCAAGGTATTAAGGAAAGTGGTACTTGTTGCTTGTGGAAAGAATTTTTTTTAAACAGCCCAGCTTATATACATGACAATAGTGACCTGTCAGAGTTTTCATCAATGGGTACTGGTATGAAATACTGGCCACAGCTCAGGTTTTAAAAACCTTCTCAAGAAGTTTAGTAGTTTCTACAAGGAAATCTACAACACATTCGGGTTGAGAAAATACAAGCAAGTCTCAGGTAGTTAAAAAAGCACCATAGCATAGAACATTATTATTAGAAAAGGCACATACTTGTAATTACTTGCAGTGCGTGGGTGTGGTTGGTTTTTGCAACGATAAAGCGTTGGATCCCTCATGCACCCATTGTTACTATTCATGTCTATTTTTGCTCGTAGACAACATGTTTGTCCATATTCTGTTCCCTTTTTCATGTCTTCCCACATCTGTAAATTCTTCTCAACAGCTACCAAAAAACAAAACAAAAACAAAAAAACCTTTAGGTGACCTAAGATATTTCTAATCAGACTCCAGTACAGGTTGGACCTCCCTGGTCCAGCTCCCTTGGGACCTGAACAGTCCTGAATAAGGGAATTTGCCAGATCAGGGGATGTCCCCTGCCACTGGCCTCCCAGGATACTGCCCCTCCCTCCGGCTGGCTCCGCTCCAGCCCCACACACAGCCACTGGGCTCCAACACTGTAGCTGCAGGGCTTAGGTTTGGAACACCTCCGCCAGAAGGCTGGGGCTCTCCAGGAATGGAGCTCCCCAGTTGCCATGACCTCCTTTCTGCCCAACCCGGATGAGGCTTCTTGGGGATAGGGCTCCACAGCTACTCTGCTTCTGTCCCACCCAGGGCTTCTAAGGAATAGAGCTCACTGGCTGCCGCCAGACTTACTGCTGCTGCACCCCATCAGGACTCCCGAGAGGGGGCTCCGTGACAGCCTTGCTGTTGCTGCGCTGGGACTGGGCTCTACGGAAACAGGGCTCACCCATCCCACTGCTGCCCCGCCCAGCCAGGGCTCTGGGGGCGGGGCTCCACAGCTGCCCTGCCTGGCTAGGACTCACTGGTCTGATGGCAGGGCTCCCCCTCCACTGGACTCCATGACTGGCTCACATTTCCAGGTGCCAGGGCTCTCTGGTCCTGCCAGACCACAGATGTTACTAGACCAGAGAGTCCCGGATTTAAGAGGTTCAACCTGTACCATTTTGTTACAAACATGCAAATTATTGCTGGATGTGTTTAGATCCAATATCAAACAGTACAGCTTTCCTGACACGCTTAGTGATGAGAATGAGATGTAACAAAACAATATGCAACAAGCTTGTTGAGTCTTAGTCTGGCAGGGCTCTGAGGACTTGACTGTTCCTACTGGCTTGTTAACTAGTCACAGTATAATATTAAACTAAACTGAAAATAGGTAGGATATTAACAGCAGAACAAAACAAGATGCTATTCTGTAGACAAAAACAACAGGACCAGGAGGAGAGAAAGTATCTTACAGTTATTTCTGTGTTTGGATTCTATTCTCTGCTCACGCTCCATTTTCATTTGTTCTGCAGGAGTATCATCCACATATGCTTTCCCTTCTTGAATAAGCTTCTCAGCATATTTCATTATAGTTTCAAAGTGATCTGAGGTATATGTAAATTGATCTGGTTTGATGTGCAACATCGCAACGTCTTCCAGAATAACCTGCAAAAAGCTATGCTGTAATATTCATAAATACAGAGCTTTTTAAACTATGGCAAGTTTCTTCTGAATTATAAAAGTCTCCATTTGCAGACAGATGCAGTAAGAATCATTAACACACAATACCACACATGAAAGTCAACTGGATCCATTCATCATTAATTCCCAGTACTGAAGTTACGAAAGGGAGACATAGCAGTGATTGCTATAAGGCAAAAGAATGAGATCAGCTCCTCCAGGGGAGGGTGGAACAAGAAAAGCAAAGCAAAAACTGCAACAAGTTAGCTGTGTTTTACATTTATTAAAGAGAGAGAATGATGAAAGCCTCAAAAACCTCCTGTATAATGATGAATCCTTTCACTGAAAGTGGCAGGAAAACAAAACAGATGCCTTCCTTTCTTCCACCTCGTGGCTGCCATGAACAGTGAAAAGGTGGCAGCAAGAGTCAATAAAAGATTTAGACTGCTTCAACTATATAGGACACCTAAGAAGTTTTCTAGTGTGGATTTGGGATTGTTATTACAGAAAAGTTATTGCCACTGAAGCCAGTAGTATTTAAAAGTTTTAAAGTGGTATGATGATTGCAATTTGTGATTAGGTCAAATAAAACAGTATAGTCTATAAACTACTGCCAACAAATTTACATGGAGATTTTTGCATTTAATGCAGATTATAAACACTAGGGGAGCGGCAAGAAAGAATGGGGAAGTTATAGAAGAACTAGGCTACTTGACTGAAAGCTTTTTGGTTTTAAAAGGCAAACAAGAAATGGTGGCTTGGAAGAGTTGTAATGAAAAAGTTAAACACTACTGTTATCAGAGCCACCCAGGAAGTAGCAAGCTTGCCCACTGCTTTTGAATTGATTTCTCCAATAAATGGCTTCTATGGTTGTCTTACTGTACCTTTTCAAAGTCTTCTTTTTCTTTTTCAGGATTTGTGTCATCAAACCTCATGATGAGTTTTCCTTTAAAGTTAACTTGGTAATGCTGATTCAGCAGAGCAGCTTTTGCATGACCAATATGTAAGTACCTAAAAATAAAGATATTTTAGAGCACAATTTTGACATACAGGAGTTTCATTTATTCATTTATTTTGCAGGATACAGTTGGGTGAAGGATAAAGTGGAAACAGAGACTTAAAACTAATAAACCACCAAAAGCTATTTTATATTTATTGAAACAATGAATACTTAAAGCAATCTAATAGCATCTGTATTTTATTACATTATTTCTCTAAAAGCTAGGACTTTATAATTCACCTGATGATATGGCTATAATTACTCTTTGAAACATTACAAACCATGTTTTATCATTAGTCTACACTGAATTTTATTATAACTTGAATAAACTAATCTTATTAAAATTGGCTTTTTAAAGAGCTCATAACTCTCTGAAACACTTGCACTGAGTAACTGTTAGAACATAGGGGAATTCAGTTGGATTAATGAATTCCATCATACAGACAGTATCCAAAAACTCTGATAAACCCAAATCCACAAGAATGTATCAACTGTTACTTCTACAAATTATTTCCTTTTTCCATAAGTTTACACATGCCAAACTACTTTGTTACTCTCAGGCATACCATGAACCTCTAGTCTGTCACTCTCTGATCCGGCAACATCCAAGGTTCAGCACGATTTTAATTAGCCAGATGTCCAATTTTCATGGGTGTGGCCAAGTTTGTTTACAGCCTGGGTCTCAGTGTTCTGTGCTGTTATTTAGCTCTAATTTATCCCTAAATGTCTTCTAAGAGCCCAGTAAGCAGCAGAAGTGTTGGTAATGCTGCTAGACAATATTGATCTCCCACGGTTCGGCATATTCTCTGGTTCAACACTGATCAAATCCCCAGGATTCCAGACTAGAGAGGTTCAACCTGTAGTACCCTAAGAACATGATTCATATCTGATTAACATAACGAAAAACAGTACTGCAACAACTGAAAGAAGTCTTAAGAACAATTTTAAGCTTTATCAAATCCTTCTCTCTTGAAAAAACATTTTCAAGTTGGTGAGGGTACTTTTAGTTCTCTTTTTACTACTATTTATGTGGTGAGGTTGTAAGTAGGGGACAGCTTTGGTAACTTTCTACCTTTGCTAATGAAAACATTTTACAAAATATCTGTAAGTGACTTGGAAAATTCTCTTTTGCTCTAGAAATCACTTCTAAGACATTGTTCATCACTGACTAAACCAACTATACATAATCATCATCAGGGCAGGAGAGGCTCTTCAATTCATCTGTTAAAATGCAGATTATAAAACACACTAATCCAGTAACTATTTCCAAGATAGTCTCAGAGGGGTAGCCATGTTAGTCTTGTAATTGTAAAAACAATAAGGAGTCTTATTGCACCTTAGACATTAAGTCTGGTAGTCTCTAGGGTGCAACAAGATGCCTCATATTTCCAAGATAAAATACAATCCCTCTCCTGACTTACAGTTTTTGAAAGGAATGTCATTAAACACACAAAACATTTCTAAAAATAGGTCATCTTACCCACTGGCCTCGGGAGGAAACCGAACAACGACCTTTCCCATTTCTGCACCCGGGAGTTCCACAAATTTCCCAACATCTTGTTTCTTTTCTGTTGCCTTAAAAATTGATGACATTAAAATAACTTACACAAGCTCTAGGATACAAACTCTTAAAACAGGGTTCTCCTCTGAAAGGAGGCTGTAAAATGGCAACACTGAGTCCCTGGCTCAGATGACTTTCATATTATACTCGCTCAGTTTCAAAGTTAGGTGAGATCAGCAAACTTGACCTGGGATTGAAAAGTCCAGATGGATTTTCTGTTTCTGTTCCTCACTACAAGTAAAAAACTGTGCATAAAACTTGTCTTGCAGAAATTATCTTTGAACTCCCACTGCCTCCAAAATTGAATGTGATTAACAATTCTTTTGATCTCATTCTACTATAGATGGCTTTACAGTGGTAACAGAAATAAACAAGCAAAAAAACCCCCACTAAAGTAAGCAGATGGAACTCTGAATACAAATAGGGAGTATGGATGCTGAAAAGAAGTAACAAGTTGACATGCCTGGGGCGGGGAGGAGGAGGAACCGGCTCCCGCTTGCCTCCCCATGCTGTTCCCTTTGATACAGAGGGAGCAGCACCGGGGACGAGGGCAGGGAGCTGCATGTAACTGTCAAGCCCAAGCTCATAGGTTAACCATGTAAACGGTTACACTTTCACATCCCCAGTAGGGAGCCCCTCTGAGTAATAGATGCCTTTTCTACACAATTACTTTTCTAGAGCTGACCCACATTTATCAATATCCATAAACATTTGGGGATGAAATTTATAAAGTAATTGTTTATAAGGATTTTTAAAACCTTTAATTCCAATTAGCATAAAATCTAAACTGAGCTATTAGAAGATACAAACTTTCACTGTAGTAGGTTCAAACACAAAACATCGACATCGACCTTCACCTATAATCAGAACAAGGCTTACCACTTTCGTTTTTGATGCGGCTGCAGCCCACTTGGTACCCACTGACTGAAAGGCACACTGTGCCTCAAGAAAGTCATACCAACGCTTTGCATGGACTGGAGCTTTATTTTGCTGCAACTGTTTCTGCCATGCACTACTGCCTGTTGGGAAACAAATTTTGTTTTTAAAATTGTACCCCTGTAGTTAGAATAGCTAAACTTCTAGTAGGTATGTTAATGGTTAATTGGTAGGCTCTGGTCCACTGTAGGCAGGGGACTGCTCTAGCCTCGTGGAACGAGCTATGGATGGAGAGGTACTCCAGCCTGACCAGAGCAACCCCAACTGTGGCAGGCCTAGCCCCAGTGCACTAAAGGGAGGGGTCTACAGCCCCACCGGAACAACCCCTGCCTGTCCCATAATGTTTAACTGGTTAGCTAATTAAATGGTATCTTACATCCCTAACTTCTAGTAAAGGAAACACTCATTTTAACAGATAACAGTGTGGATTAAAAATAGGCTTCACCATTTTTAAATTTCAATCAGTTGTGAAAAATGAATCTTCTTTATCGTAGAGAAAATGGGTGAAAACCATCTCCTTACTTTGGAAGGCTCTGCATATTTCCTAATGTCTCTAGATTAAAAAAAGGATGTGTACCTCTCTGTATGCAACTCATCTCTGTATTAGAGAAAATTAATAAAACTGAAGCCATTGGCTATATGGCCATGCTTCTTGCACACAACAGGCTTTTTTGTTGTTGTTGTTTTTTAAAGCTAAATTGTCAAAAAGAACCGTAGCAGCTTCCATTCTCCAACTGGATATTGAAGTTAGGCAATCAAAGCAAGATTTAATTTGGTTGATATTTGTAGAAAATAGGTTTTAACATTGGCAATCTTAGTAATGTTGCTACAGTTATTCAGGCTACTCACTTTGAGTGATGTTTAACTCAACCACTTAATTATGTTATGACCCAAGACACAGCATCCATCTTAGTAAATGTGGGAATTTTTGATTGTCATCAAAGGGAAAAAAAATTTAATTTCAAACTTTGGGTCAAAGAGCTGGAGCTTTAAAAAGAGACTGCAAGATGGTAGCATACTGTGTAAACTTGATTATTTAAATTCCATGAAGACTTTGGCCTGAATCCAAGTCAGTCAGTTATTACATCAAATTTTAGATACCTAACAGACAACTGTCAAAGTTACTGCAGATTTTCAATGAAAAAAAAGATTCACCTGTAACTTAATTTATGAAACGAAGCTTTTAACAGCCCAAACCAAGCAAAATTAGATTGTTCCTTCTAATAATAAAGTAGTCTAATTAAGCATTTCTGTACAATAATTGAGTAGCAATTTATACTATGGTTAGAACCACAGATGGAACATTTTAGCCTAGAATATATTTTCACATTTGAGGTAGTGTGGGGCAGTCCATCACACTGGCCCTACAAGGGCTAAAAATCAGTCTAGGGAGGCAGAATAGTAGGCAGACACATGTGGGGCTGCAGATGACGAGGGCTGTATAAATAAGGACTCCTGGGGAGGAGGAGAACACTCTTGCTCCAGCTGTGGAGCAGAAGGGACCTGGCTGCCAGGGAAGCAACAGGAGATTCCTGAGACAGTAATGCTGGTGAAAAGCAGGTTGAACTGGGGTGCTCTAGGCAGGCTAACTCCTAAAGTGAGGTGTTGCTCTCAAGGCCTGAGGGTACTACTAGGGCTGCAGGGAGGCAGCCAGGACAGCATGTCCAAATCCCTTGTCAATGAGTGGCCATTTCAGACTGGAGTTTGCCCCAAGGCAGGAGATAGATGACAACCAGCAGTGGGACACTGAGGCAAGGTGCCTGTAGAGGATCAGGGTACCTTTGGAGGTAAGGACTCAAGAGTGAAGGAGACAAATACAGAATAAGACACTGGCCAGCAGGAGGCGCTGAGAGGCTGAAGAGCTGATTCCACAAGTAACCAGCAAAAGATGCTGGAACAGTGAGTCACAACCCTGTTACGGGTGGGGGGGGATGAAAAGTTGATATTTTAACAGAAATCTTAGTGACATCCAATTATAAAATTGTGCTTTAATGATTTATATTTCTACATCAGTTATGTCACAAACCTTATTACTACCACATATTCTTACAAATGTCTATTAAACGTACTTGCAGAAATTAAAGACTAAAAGGAAAAAGGTTTTAACACTATCGCATTTGCAAACTTGGGAGAACAAAAGTATAATCTACCTTTTAGTACAGCCCAGACACACAAATCTGCCAGACTCAGGGAATTTCCAACCAAGTAGGTCCTCAGAGACAGACAGTGATTAAGCTCAAGGACTGCTGAAGCGAACTGAGCAGAGGTATATAGCTTTGTCGCACTGAATTCCAACCAATGGTCAATCTAATTTTAAACAACAAAATAGTTAACATCACATTTAATACACACACTAAGTCTTGAAAGTTATAACATTTTTGCTGGTCAAAAACTACATCCAAGTTTTATGAGAAAGTTGGTAGTATTATTAAATAAAGTTGTAAGTGGAGGACTGGAAAGGACCTTGAGAGATCATTTGGTCCAGTCCTTTGCACTAAAGGCAGGACTACAGAATATATTCTGGGGGGAATTCTATGCCACTGTGCACACATAGAATTCATGCATTCCACAACTTTTCCTTCCTCTGCAGAAAGGACATTTCCTAGAACAGCTCTTTGGCAGCACCTGAACAGAGATGATAGGCTCACCAGCAGAGGTGAGGAGGCACAGAATATTGGACCGAGGGATGACAGAGCAGGGCACACACGGCTGGGGTTCATTAGAGCTGGAGGGGGGGGGGGAAGAGGGGAGAGACAAACTTGAATGGAGGCTGAATGAGAGTGGAGATACAGTGTCATATGGGGATAGGATACGATACGATGTGTGGCTGAGTGATTGGGAGAAGCTAATGGTCAGTCAGGATCTGCACAGGGAAGGCTCTCCAACTCCCAAAAGATCTCTGTCCACTCAAAAATACCTGTTCTATACATCTCTGACCCACACCCAAGAACCTCGCTAGGTTTACTCCCCATGCTCCTTCCCAACTATTACTCTCCTATAGCTCAGCTTCTGTGTTACCCCAACTCCCCCAAGTCTTTGCACTGTCTGAGGGGTGCAGGAAATACATTTGTTTTGTAATTTAAACAAATTATTACTCAAAGTTCTGTATTAGTATGCCGAATTAGGAATCTATTTGTCAAAAACATTTCCTGAATATTTTGTTCGCATCATTACAGACATACTTGTTAACAAATATTTTGAAATAAATTGCCAAAATAATTGAAATGGTGTGATTGTGTTGAGTTACTTCGACAAATAAAATATGCAGAATTTTAAAATATTATGCGTAGAATTTAAATTTTTTGACACAGAATTCCCCCATGTAGTGGGGTGGAGACCTCCCCCACTACCAGAAGGGAGAAAATGCCCCTCCGGAAGCCATTTTGGACGCAGCTTAGCCCCGCCCAGTCACCTGACCGGAAGGCAAGGGGTGGGGCTAGGACTATAAAAAGCCTGGCTGAGAGCTCAGTCAGGGCCCAGCCTCTGAGGGAGACAGAGGCCTGTCCAGAGCTCCTAGCTGTGAGAGGCCCAGGCCAGGTCTCAGCCTCTCTAGCCAGGAGCTCTGGACAGGCCTCTGTCTCCCTCAGAGAGTGGGCCCTGACTGAGCTCTCAGCCCGGCTTTTTATAGTCCTAGCCCTGCCCCTTGCCTTCCAGTCAGGTGACTGCGCGGGGCTAGGCTGCACCCTAAATGGCTTCCGGAGGGGCATTTTCTCCCTTCCAGTAGTGGGAGAGGTCTCCACCCCACTACACCCCATGAGTAACAACAGCAAGAGCATTCCTGACAGGGCTTTATTCTTAAAACCTCCAATGCTGAAGATCCTACAGCCTGCCTAGGCAGTTTGTTCCAGTGCTTATCTACCCTGTCAGAACACGAAAAGAAGAAACTCTTATTTCACTGTTGATTCAGGCATTGTTAACATTGTGAACAATACTGATACACACACAGTTCACGGAGAAGAGTATTATATGCTTAAAGACAATGCCTACCATCAGCTTGGATTTAGACTGGAGTATCTCCATTGACTACTACAGAGTTACTTCAGATTTACAGAAGTGCAATGGATAGAACCTGGTCTCTGGGATAAAAATCTGCCCACGGAAGTCCAGCAGTCTGAGATTTTGCCTTGGTCCAAAATAGGTAATAACTTCCATGCTTTTAGATTACATCTTACAAAAGGCCACTTTTAAATTAGCTTCAAAGACTTCTGCTGATACTTAAACAATTAAGAAGAAATCAAATTCTTCATATACAGGAAGTCCCCAGATAACGTACAAAATTGGGACTGTAGGTTTGTTCTTAAGTTCAATTTGTATGCAAGTTGGAACTGGTATGCTAAGTTGAATTTGGATGTAAGTCGGCCTCAGCGCAGGGAGTTTTTTAAAGTGGCCCCGGCGGCGCTTCGCATCCCCTTCCCCTGCCCTCCCCGCGGCCCGTCTCTGGGGCTGGGGCCCAACTGTGCCCCATGCGCCCCAACCGGCCGCTGCAGCGCCCGGAGGCAACAGCCTAGCGCAGGGCCGGGTGTTTAACAGTGGAGGCGGATTCCCCTTTAAATCTCCCCGCCAGCCACCCGCCCCAGGTCTCCCTCTAACCCGCTTGCTCCTCGCCCTCCCTCCGCATCCTCCCGCAATCAGGACTCTCAGCTGAGTCCAACAATGCACCGGGCGCGCCGGGCTCCCTCAGCGCCGCCTGAATGGAAATGCTGCCGCCAGGGCGCAGCTAGTGCGGGGCACTTCCCCCCAGCAGACCAGGGAGACGCGGAGCAGCTTTTCTCGCCGCGGAGGACGCGGGCGGCAGGACCAACCCGGCAGCGCCCCAGCTCTGCCTCAGGCGTCTCCGATTCAGCCGCTGCTGAAACTGACCAGCGGTTGATTCCAGGAAGCCCGGGGCAGAGCAGCTGGGGGGGCTGCCGGGTTGGTCCCGCCGCCCGCGTCCTCCGCAGCGAGAAAAGCTGGTCCGCATCTCCCTGGTCTGCTGGGGGGGGGGGCTCTAGCTCCGTGTCTCCCTGGTCTGCTGGGGGGAGGCACCCCGCACTAGCTGTGCCCCGGCGGCGGCATTTCCATTCAGGCGGAGCTGAGGGAGCCCGGCACGCCCGGTGCATCGTGGTAAGAGGGAGACTTGGGGGGGACAGGCGGGGAGATTTAAAGGGGAATCCGCCTCTGCCATTAAACACTGGGTCCTGCGCCAGGCTGCAGCCTCCAGGCACCCCGCACTAGCTGCGCCCCCCTCCCCCCCATAACTAGGGATCCGATGTAAGTCGGATTGATGTAACCCGGGGACTTCCTGTACTGTACTAATGCAATAAAACTAGTGAATCTGTTAAGGGACAATATTCTTCTTCCATTTGATTCCATTTTTCTTCCTGGCTAAATATATACTAACTTAGTGACCATATGCACCACCCTCTTCCCTGTCTGTTTTTCCAATTATTTTTTCCCCCACAGTATTCCTAACCTCCTCCCCTTCATATGCCCCATAAAAAGTTTATTCTGAGAAAGATATGAAGGTGCCCAACTTTGTATCTCTTGGTTTCTGTTATTTCCACTCCAATTCATCTGATGAAGTAGGTTTCACCCATGAAAACTAATGATTCTATTTTGGTTAGTCTATAGGGTGCAATAGGACTACTCATTTTTCTGTTTTAAGCTGTAAGGGCTAGATCCTCAATTGGTGTAAGTGGACAACCATATAGACTTCAGTGGAGCCAGGCCCACTTATATCAGCTGAGGATCTGGCTCTAGCATACAAACTTGAAACCGCAGTTGCAAAGTATCTCTTAAAATCCTCCTAAATGTATTCCATGTGTACACTTCAGTAGGAATTATTCCAACAGTCAAGCCAACGTGGCAGGCACAGATGTCACAGAACTATAAAAATTCAACTCTCATTTCCAGTTACGTTCTAAAATATTCCCCTTATAAAGGCAGCTGTTTTAACATTTCTCAAAGCTCAGTTTTAGTTTTGGGAAAACTGATAGCTGAGAAAATATATTTAAATTCCCAAAGTTACTGACCTTGCAAATATACTTCTGAACACTTGCACATATTCTTGGCTCAAGTTCTAATTTGGGTTAGGAAGTAAATTTAACCACAAAGACCTATAAATCACTACACAGTCATAAGCGACATAAAGCAGCACTTTTCTCTTAGGGTGTATCTAGACTACAGGGATTTTTTGAAAAAAGTGGCCCTTTTTTTTCCCCCCTCAAAAAAAGCTTCACCTGCATCTAGACTGCTGCCGTGTTATTTTGAAATTAAATTGAAAGAACATTGCTGTTTTTTCGACTGCAGAAAACCTCATTTTATGAGGAATAATGCCTTTTTTCGAAAGTGCTCTTTCGAAAAAAGGCGTTATTGAATGCAAACAGTGCTTTTTCGAAAGAGACTGTCTGGGTGCTCTCTTTCGAAAAAGCAGCTCTCTTTCAAAAATACTGGTTTATGTCTAGATGTAGCCTTACATGAAAAGACGGCAGTTTCCAGGATTGAAGATTGACCTGCAACGGCTTAGAGGAATATTGTAAGGGTGGCTGTTAAACCCCTCATTACCCTACTCAGCCAAAATAATTCTATTACAACTATAAATCTCAGGAAATTCAACATACAGCTAGTCTAGACTAAAGCCAGGAAAACTTCCTCTTCATTCTACATCATACCAAGTGATAACTGTAATAACTTCATTTTGTTCATATAAATGAACAGAAACATTAGGGTCATCTCTAGCTTTAATTTTTAGAAAATGTAGGACTCCATGGGAGGGACTTCCAACTTCGGAAATGTCCATTCAAATTTTCAGATCACAATGCAGCCTGCCTGGCTACAGTGCACAGACTGGGAATCATGTGAAAATTTCATCCTAGAACTCCATGAGGCAAGAGAGAAAATGTGGTAACTGGTCAAGATAAGACTTGGTGAGATCGCTACACAGGAATATTTTTTTATTTGTGCTGTTCTGATGGAGGCCACAAACAGCTCTGTTAGAAAAACAAATGGTACACAAAGGAAATGACAATCAAAACTGAAGAGATGGAAAGAAAGAAATGTACGCTCTACCAGAGATCAGTGTATTTAGGAGTAGTCGTGAACAATTCTCCCACGTTCAGCTGCATGGATTCATATAGTCAGAGGCAGTTTCACAATAACATAGCTTCAACACCTCAGATAGCCAGACCCTCAAGAGAAAAATGGTATATCATTCAAAGGCTACACATGTCTTAGAAGGGTAGCCATGTTAGACTAACTTTTAAAAAAGTATAGTCCTGTAGCACCTTAGAGACTAACAATTTTTTTTATACATTATATAATATATATTACTTATGAGCTATTGTGGGCAAAACCCATGGCAAATCCTCAAATGAGCATAAATGTAACCAATATGAAAAAAATCAAATATGAATAGTTGTTTCTCACCTCAGTGTGCTCCAGAAGATTAGAGCCATATAGCCCTGCAGAAGTGGCAACTCTACCCAGATAGCGAACTATTGAATTCACATCAGTGAACACAACATGGCTATAAAAAACAGAAAATTAAAGATGAAGTAACTTATTACTAGCAAATGGAGTGTAATTACACAAATTACACATAAAAGAGGCTGTATGAACATCAACACGTTTCTAGGTGAAGTAGTGGGCATACAGCTACCAGAACAATATGGCACATCTTCACTTGTTGCACCGGAGATAGATGTTCTGGCATTTGATTTAGTGAGTCTAGTATAGACACTGAGGGAAGCTCCAGCTGGCACTTGTATTCTCTGTAGCCATGAAAAGTAAGCGAAGTCGATGGGAGCAAATTGGTGATGCCTCCAAGCTCAGGTTAAGGTAAGCCAAATATGTACTCTACTTAGCTTGAGTTGCAAACCTTAAGCCAACCTTCCAGGTCTACCTGGCGTAAGACACCTATCAATGACGATGCAACATGTCTCATACCCCCCTTCCAGCTGGTCACACTATAAACCATTAGGTAAACCATTAAAACACGAACATTTTATTGGGAAGTGGAGGGAGAGAAAGGGAAAAAATAATTTACTTCAACTCACAACTAAATACCCAGTAACATTTTTCTCTCTTGCACCTCTCCCCTCCCAAAATATAATCAGAGTGCAGAGGTACTGCCTAGCCTTCAGCACTTAGGGGGTTAAATCAAATATAATTTTGTCAAGTCCCCTCCCTGAACACCTGTGCAAAGATAAATACTGTAAAAAGGGCTGCTGGAGAGAAAAGAAGAGCTTGTGAGGTATGCCCACGCTTGTGAGGTCCCTGCCCAGGCTTGCCTGTTACTCATTTTGCTTGTTTGCTTCTGCTATGTTTATGAAGATTCTTTCCTGACGAACACCCTTTACTGTCTCTCTCTTTTTATTCCATTTTCCTCATCAGCTAACAAGTACATTGTGGTGGAATTTGATGTTCAAATGTTGGACTGGCACAACATTGCCACATGCTACCCTAATAGGAGCAGAATTGTATAAGCTCTGGTTTTGTTTTATTTATATTACAGCAGGGACTAGACATCCTAACTGAACTGCGGCATCACAGCACTAGGTGCTGTGTACACACACAGCTGGAGAAATTTCTTCCCACAATTACAACCTAAATAGCAAAAAGGGACAAAATCATGACGTGAATTGCCCAAGATCACACAATAGGTCTGTGGCTGTCTTTAAACACAGTGACACTAGCTCTTTTGAAATCCCAATGTAGATAATGCTAGTATCCTCCTACTGATGGCACTACTTGGAAACTCTTTATCTGACAGGCACATTTGTTTCAATGGTTTATCCCCACCACTCTCAGTCATTGGACCTTCCCCACTGTCCAGTTTTTAGAACGTCTTGCTTCAAAACTAACATTTAGATTTTAAAGAATATTTTCATTAATATTCACAAAGCAGCTCTGCACACTGATAATTATTATGCTTCTTAGGGGAGAATAATAATCTTTTCCAATAGTCCACAGTCCTTTTCATCATCAAATGTGTATTAAGCGACACAGGAAAAACTTAAATGCTTTATTTTATTGGTTATCAATGCTTTAATTACCTATTGTGTGCACATTGCTGACTCAGTAACATTTGGTATGGATGAAGAATTTTAAGTATGTCAGATTACTGCCCAGGTGCTTCCCTGACTTACAGTGGGAAGCCCAGAAAGCAATAAGGTTCTAACTTGGAGTTGGAACCTAAGGTCCAGGAATCTGGCCCCAGAGGCTCCCCCCTAGCACTGGGGAGCACATGATGGCACTCCAGTCCCCCACTGCCTCCCTGCAGGGCTGCAGCATACAAAATCTACTAGCCTGGGCGCCCCCATGGCTCTGGTGTGCAAGAGGAACATGAAGAGTGTTTTTTTCTTTTTCTTCTTCTTCAGTCAGGTGCCACGTCAGTGAAGGTTTGTTTTGGGGAAGGGGGTGGTTTTTTGGTTTTTTTTGCTTCTCACTTGTGCGTGACCCAGACTGATTTTTCTGTGGGTCAGTGGCCCCCAAGCCAAAAAAGTTTCCTCACCCCTGCTCTAGCTGGAGCCCTCCACCCACCCCAAAGTGACAGTCTGAACTGTGACCCTGGCTTTGTTACCAATTTCATGGGGCCAGCATGGAGCCACAAACTTGATAAGAATGACAAGCCACTAGTCCAAGTAAGCAATCTAATGTCTACACTGAGTCACCTTAACTATCAAATAAGCCTGACAGTGGTGGAGTTATGAGGCCCATGAAGCATGGCGCTTATATCCGTACTACACATATATGGCAGTTAATCAATCTGATAGCTGCCAACAGACAGCCACAAAAATATTCAAATATTTACATATGATCTGGAGAGCTTCTTGATTTATTAACTACAGTAACAAGCCTTTAAATCAAGTTACTCCTCTGTTCAGTCCCATGTTTATAGTATTGAAACTGACAATGAAATATGTGAATTCAACGTTTGGTAACTCTCCCCTCCAAAACTTCTAGACTCCAGGACATGAAAGATCAATAGGTGCATTATCAAAATCAAAGACATATTATAGCATCTATAAATGTGCAACAAATCAGATTGCTATATCATGCTGGAGTCCGTTTCTTAAACAGAACTTTTCAACCGAGATTGACAAGTACATATTTATTCACAATATGCTTTCCCTAAAAGCAAGCCTGCCTGAAATGCAAAGCAGCAGAAAATACCATTATTGCTTTCAACAACCTACTTTAATTAGTAAGACTAGTAAACAGAAATGGGGAAATAATCCTGACATGGCTTATATTCAGCAGCTTCCTGACTATGGTTGCAAAATTTTCAAGTAATTTTTTAAATTATTTTAGAAAACTATGAATACATCCTTCCCCATTTCTGGGACAGATCTCTTTTGTTTCCCTTCTATTGAAGAAAAAAAGAAACCAAAAATTTTGATTATTCTAAGTGGTTGCCAAAAGATGCTGAAAGTGTCAACCTATAAATAGCATAAAGACCACAGCTACGCGGATGTTATTAGCGAAAGCTATAGGAAGGAATTCTATGAAAAGTGACATGAACTGACAGCAACAAAACCAAAAATCTTTTGGGTCCGGGAGGTGGTTGAATAGGATTTGCAACATTGTTCCAAAGAATTACAGGTCATTTCTACAGAAAGTTTCAAACCATCATGTGCTGAGGGAATGCAACAATATCAGTCTCTCCCTGTCAAAGATTACTATTAAACAAAAATTCACTTGGTAGATTGACTACATTTTGCTACCTATGTGCAGAATCTGAGATTACACAAAATCATCAAGGTTTAATAGGAAATAGCAACCATAACAAGTCTTGGCAAAGTGTATTTTTGCACAATTTTAGTGATTTTTAAAATGGGTATCAATTTAAATATTCACAATTGTTAAAAATTACGAGTTGAGTAATTTTTCTGTTTCCATTTAATTAATTTTTGCAGCTGCAAGAAATTATGGGGGGGGGGGGAAATCAGACTAATTATTTAATAATAGTAGTTATTTAATAATTAAATTCTAAAAGCTAAAGCTTTATACTCTTTAAAATAACAAATTGTATATTAAGACAATGTTGACAAAGTAAATATTCTTAAATCTAACACATGTTTTCAAGTAGAATTATTCTTACTTTGCCTATCTGCACATTTTGATTTTTGATGGTGGGGAGCGGTCATGCCAAGATTTTAGTAAGTGGTCACGGGCCACACTTTTCTATGGAGAGGCTGTGGGGTCTGAGATGGAGATTAGATACAGAATGGAGCTTGAGGTAAGGGACTGGAGTGCAGGAAAAGGTATGGGATCTGAGAGGGAGTTTGGGTGAAGGAGGGGGATTGTGACCTAGGGCAGGGATTGGATACAGGGTCTGGTAAGAAGTATGGGTGCAGAAGAGGATTTTGGCTTGAGGGAGGACTGTAGGGGGGTGGAAGGTCTGGTGGAGGGAGGGACAAAATTATATTTAGCATAGTAAGCTCTGGACTAGTGACCATTTTAAAGTCTAATATCATGTTAACTTGTAACACCAGAATCATGTTTGTTCCACGGGAGACATGCATGCCCAAGATTTCTACAGGAAGAATTGTCTGATATCAATGATGTACAGACAAGATGGTGCAGCTCGAATTAAGTCAATGGAGTTGTGCCTGTAGGGCATATAGCCCTATGTTTTTATCCTTGGAAGATCACAAGTTATTAAGTCTTTAAAAAAAAAACCTCTACAATTTAACGGAAACTAATCTGAAAATATTTAGAACTTGTCAGAATTGTATTTTCCTGTTACCCCAAAAAAACAGAAGATATGTCATATGGTTTAGAAGGGGAAGGATGCATTCATTTTAGCAGATGTGGCCTAAACAAGATATGGCATAACATGCTATAAAATTAATTGACACTTTTTGAGGGATGACACAGCGACTTCTATTTTCATAGTGATAGAAATGTAGCCGTGTTAGTCTGGGGTAGCTGAAGCAAAATGCAGGACAATGTAGCACTTTAAAGACTAACAAGATGGTTTATTAGATGATGAGCTTTGATTTTGATCTGAGGAAGTGGGTCTGGCCCACGAAAGCTCATCATCTAATAAACCATCTTGTTAGTCTTTAAAGTGCTACATAGTCCTGCATTCTATTTTCATGTGATTAACCCAGACAATAAAATCTTTTACATAACATTACATGCACATACACACATGCGCATCCTGTGTACACATTTGTGTATACTAGTCTCACACTGATTGCCATCTTGTGATATTACAGTACATAAAAGAAGTGAATGCTTAGATAATATTGAAATGGGCACTCTATAAGGAACTAGACAGGCTAAATATTTAAAACAGGAGATGTTTCTCAACCTTTCTTTAAATGTTTTCACCTTCTAGTAGAAAGACTAGTGGGTGGGGAAACTATTAAAAATGTAAGAATTGAAACTGCTGCAAAAATATACAATGAAATGATAAATTCAGTATGGCTCATCTTCTCGCCCTGCAAAACATTAAGTCAATTTCAAAAAGTGCTGACCCAATGCTGATGGCAGAGATGCAAAATCACTTACTCAGATACCCGGAGCATGGTCTCTTTGCCTTCTTCAACTGAAATTTTGACATCATTTTTCACGTGCTCTACAGTCAGCAAAGCTCCTAAAAAAAAAGGAGAAAAGAAAATAAGCCTGATCTTCTTCCTAAGTGAAGAATATTTATTAGATTACAATTGCATTTTTATTCACACACAGCATTTGTCTTAATGGTGCCTTCAGACTGAAAGGTGTGGGATTGACATTCTAGTCTTTAAGCGGGTAGCTTCTTTTGGCTGGCAATCCTTATGCTCTAGGGAGGAAGCTTCCAGTAATCGGCAATGATCTCAGAAGGGGCTGGTTTTAACATTATTTTGCTTCCCAAGGTACTGTTTACTCATCCCAAACTAGAGTACATCCCACACAATGTACTATCAATGTACTAAGATCCTGACCCCTCAAGAGATGAGGCCCTTGGAGTTTCCTCTCTGACCAAGTTACCCTTGTGTGACATCAACAGGCCCCTACACATGCTCAAGGAGCTGCCTGTACAGATCCAATTACAGGATCAAAGCCTTACCCTGTAAAGCCCATTACAGCTTGCAGGTTATGCACTCTACTTTTTCACAATAGATTTTTGCAGTTAAAAAGCTAACTGTAGCCTATATTTTAAGTTACAAAGGATAGTATTAATAAATTGGCCTCAAAACAGCACTAGGAGCAAGAAATGCCCGAGCTCTGATACCAAGTGTCAGACTCCTCCTTTGGCAATAAGTTTGACACTTGACTCTCATCTCAGTTTTCCATCTATAAAAATGAGGTACTATTACTTGCAGCATCTTTGTGCGAGAGGCAAGAATTAATGCTTGCACAATGCTTTGAAGATTAAAACATTACGTATGTGCTGAATTGTGTAATTAACAAATTACATTAATAGTTAGCACGTTTCATAGTTCATAAACTATGAATAAGTAGGAAAAGTTTTCCCTTAAATAAGTATTATATTTGTAATGTTCACTGTGTTTCAATTGTATCCACACCATAGGGTCTATATTTAAAACACTGCAGCAACACAGTAGCACTTCAGCTTACACAATACCTACACCAATGGGAGGGGTTCTCCTTAAGGATGTCAGTGTCTAGACTACACAATTAAACAATAAGCCTGGGCTTATTGGTTAATCCTGTTGACTATAAGCATTCCCCGCCCTCATTGCTACTTGCTGCCTGCTGGGGCTCTTCTACATTTCAAAAACAGAACTGCAGCAGAAGTGGCACAAGTGGAGACTTCTTCCGTCTCCGCTCGCACCATTTCCCGCTGTGCCTCTATCACCCCTGCCCCCAGCGGAGACAGTGCTGGGGGGAACCAGTTTTTAAGCTAGCTCCCCCCAGCACCAGCTCCCCCCACCCTTGCTGACTCTTTCTGATAGGAGGCAGCAGAGGGGAGTAGGAGAAGTGACTCATCACATCACTAGTTGACTAGCCGATAAACTCATGCTTACTGGATAGTCAACTAGTCGCTTTCATCCCTAGGCTGCTGCTGCCTCCGATACAGAGGCAGCAGTGCAGGGCAGTAGATGGGAGCCAGTCTGTACAGGGAGCCGATTTTTAAACCGGCTCCCCTCATGGATCCACTACTGCATGCCACCCCACGCTGCTACTTCTGATACAGAGGCAGCAGTGCAGTGTGGCAGGGAGTTCACTGGGAGTGCCTTAGCTGCAGGCCCTGCCTCCAGGGATTATCAAATAGGCGTGTAACTGCATAAAAAAATTGAGTTATACAAGTATTCAATTGTACGCTAACATCCCTAGTTCTCCCCAACAGCGTACATATTCCACTTCCCTGAGACAGTACCTAGAGCTGTCTAAACAAAGTTAGGTCAATTTAATTTAATCACTCTTGGGAATGGATTTTTCATAGACCAACGTAGCATAGTTACACTGATCTAATTTCCTAGTGAGAATCCTGTAATCTAAAATCCATACTCAAAGTACAACTCAGTAGTAACTGTCAAATACAAAATAAGTCCCCAACTAATTATAATTTTGCATGATGTCCTTAATAAATAATAATAATAATATCACCATCACCCAACTCTGTAGAGCAATCATTTCAACCTTTTACATTTGGAGACCCCTAAAGTATTTCAAGTGATAGGCAGACCTCTTTTGAGATCTTATGCACAGCTCTTGAACCCATTGTGGTTCATAGACATGTGTAGAAAAATCACTACTTTCTAATCAGCATCTCTCAACGTGCTTTACAAATAAAATCAGTATCATTATCCCCATTTTGCATATGAGGAAACGGAAGCTCAGAGAGGCGATGTGGCATGCCCAAGGAACGAGACAGAGCCAGGAATAAGAACTTAGAGCACTGCAGAAGAGGGCTATCTAGTAGATGACTCTGCCCTTCTCTTCAGACATTATTAGAAAACGTTTAGTATAGTGAAAAGTCTCTCAACCATTTTATTCTGCCGGATTTTGCGTAAATATGCAGCAATAAATATTTTTAATCATCTAATAAAAAAATGCATCCGAAAACATTTTTCAGAGTTGAATAATTACAATTTACAAAAAGCACGAAGAATAACAGCGATAAGGCAAGAACGCACATCTTCAGAGGTGATTTGCAATGAGATAGAGAATATCAGCGTAGAAGTATGAAAGGCTGTTCCCAGACAGCAGGAGTTGTGGAGAAGTTTCTTGCATCACAATGGTAAGACTGCGTATCGAGACAAAGCAGCCATAGCAAGATGAGCCATACGAGATAATTGGAGCAGCAAAGATAATGTACCATGCAATATTGAATTGGATCTTGAAGTGAACAGTCACTAGGGAGACAAGGTGAATGAGGTAGTATCTTTTCCTGCACCAACCTATGTTGGCAAGTAAGAGAAGCTTTCACGCTTGCACAAGGGCTCTTTTGGTCTGAGAAAAGTTATTAGTGTTACGGCTAAAACAGGCTGGAACAGATTGCTGAGTACATCTACCAGACCTGAAAAATAGCACTGTGTAAGAAAGAAAATTTGTGTCTCTCACGAACAGAAGTTGATCCAATAAAAGATATTACCTCATCCACCTTGTGTCTCTATATCCTTGGATCAACATAGCTACACCACTACTATACACAGGCAGCAAAAAAGCAAGGAATTTTGCAAAAGCAGTCTCTACTTCTGCACATACGATTATTTGTATACATAAAAAGGCATCTGTGTATAAAACAACTAGCAATCAAATTAAAAATTTACTGAAGCCACTTCAAGACTTTGGTTTACAACATGTTAAGCAACTTAAGAAAACCAAGTATAAATATAACCTTTAATTCACTAAATGCACCAATATTTCCATTAAATATTAAAAGCAGCTATAGAGCCAGCAGACTATTGAACAGAAACCACCAGAAGAGAGGTTAGCACATTAGCCAGGTTGTTGCAAGTCAGAGATAAAATACATCAGCAAAAATGAGGGAGCATCTCCCTAGCTGATTATTGCTGTGTGTGCATTTAGTCTGTCTTTCTCCATTTACCATTAGGACGCCACATTTGAAAAAGATCATAATTCAATCTATAATCAGCTCCAGATCTTTCTCAGATCGCTGTCTGCTACACCCAGTTTTCTCTTACTACAAGATTAGACCCTGCAAGCCACGCAGATGACGTGTCGCTCCCCAAAGCTGGTAGTAGTAGTAGTAGTATTTCAGTCACTTTTCCCGCAAGCAGGGAACAAGATCCACTGAGGGTGCGGAGTCCCCCAATGACAGAGCACAACCCGCTTCAGCACCATGTCCCGAATAAGGCACGGCCGAGCCCCTGAACGAAGGGGCAACTTTGGCCGAAGGACGCGGCTCCGTGTGCCAAGGAGACATCGAAATGACCCGCTCGGCGCCTCCCTTTTACCCCTCTCCCCCCGGTCCCGGGTCAGTCCCGCCCGCGACAACCCCGCACCGGGGCGCAGTCAGGGCAGGACGAAGGAGGCCGCGGAGGAGGAAAGGGGCCGAGCCCCATGGGGCCCAGGAGCTGCCAAGCTCCGCAGAGACCTGCAAAGGGTCAGTCTGTCCGCTCCCTGTCAGCCCGGCTGTCCGCCTCCCCCCCCCGCGGGGCCAGGCGGCGGCGCACTTGGAGGAGCCGGCCGGCGCGCGACGCCGCATGATGCAACATGGCAGCCTCCGCCCCGTGGGCAGCGAGGCTGGGCCCGGGCCGCGCTTACCGAGCGGGGGAAGCTCCGCGTTCACTGTCAGGCTCAGCGCCATGGCCACGCTGCCACCGGCTCCCTGGCCAGCCAGAAAGGAAGTGAGGGAGGGGGCAGCTCGAACTGCTGCTCAGGGAGGCTGAGACGGCTCCGCCCCTACCCCGAGCCGCCCGAATCCCGCGGGAGCTGCTGCCACGGGGCTGGGCACCGCCTCCTTCGTCACTTCCGGGGCCGGGCAGCCGGGCCTTCCCCACGCGTCCCGTTTGGTGTTACAGCCATAAGCTGCCCTCGGAAACTGGTTCTCCGGGCGCGTGGGTTCTGCGCTACTCCTCGGCCCCAGGGAGCGGCGCTGCGCGTCCAGCTTTGGCTAGACTAGGGTGCAGAGTGGCGCGGCGGGCGCGCTGCAGGGGTAGCTATGAGCGTCGGTTGCCATGGCTACGCCTGGCCATGTGCACGCCCAGAGCAGCATGCTGGGACCCAGCGCGCGGGAGGCCTCTGGCCACAGCTGGGACCTGGCCTGAGCTGTCCGGGGCGGGAGTATAATCATGATGGAATCAAATGTCGCATCCCCGTGGCGGGGAAACACCCCGGGGGCCCCGCACTGGGGCATTTCATTTCACAAAGGGGAACCCCACACAAACGAGGGGGTTAGTTAAACACAAACTAAAAGGTGCCGCCTGCTCGCTGCGGTTGCCAAGTCCCCTCGCCTGGGGAGCGCCAGCCCGGCTCTCCCCGCTCGCCGCCGGGCGCCCTGAAGGGGAGGTGTGGGACCCAGCGCCTGGGGAGAGCAGCGCGGAGAGTTGTAGTCCCGTTCTGGCAGCTAAGCGCTGCGCAATGCGCAGGCGGAAGGCGGGATAAAGGGTGCCCTGAAGCCGGGAGGGGGGGGGGGTGTTCTGTGGGATAGGGCGCTCTCCTGGGGAGGGGAGGGTTCAAGTCTTGCTAACCCAGATAGAGGTGGGATAAAGGGCACACTGAAAGTGGGGTGGTTCTGCTGTGCCCTAGGGTGTTCACCGGCGGCTGGCAGCTTCTAGTCCTGCCTTACCCCCTCTGGGAGCAGAGCGATAGCCAATACACAAACTGCTCTGGGAAAAGGCAGGATGAAGGGGTGCTCTGAAGGTGAGGTGGTGGGGCAGGTCCTGGCATGTCATAGGGACTAGGCAGGACCTCCCTTAGGCAGATTCCCCCGAATGGGACCGTGTGCTGTGAACCTGGATGTGTGCTGGGCACCAGGGGCGGTGAGTGAATATTCAGAGCCGAGGGCCCTGCTCCAGCAATATGTGGAGCTGGGTCTCTGCCTGGAGCGGGCCTCAGACCCCCCCCCGCACGTTTTTCCACCCCCTCCCAGAGCATCCCCCTTGGTCCTGTCCCGTCCCTGCCGTGTGCTGCTCTCAGTGCGGCGTGCGCTGCTGCCATGCACAGCGTTTGCAGGTGAGCGTGACGTGGGGTACGGCCTGGGACTTTAAAACTCCTCGGAGGCACGTTCCATCGCGTGGCCTCATTCCAGGGTTGAAGTCTGGGGCCTGAGCGCAGACTCGGGCACTGCAAAGTGGAAGGCAGAAGGTAGGGGAGGGGGAAAACTAGGGGGAACGAGAACGGGCTTGTGCAGATGGGGGAGGGGTGAAGTGACAGGAAAGGGCTTATGGGGAGGGGAAGAGAAGAGAGGAAGGGGCTTGTGAAGAGAGGGAAAAAAGAGAGAAGGCACCAAGAGACAGGGTAGAGGAGAGACAAATGCCAGGGGGCCAAGTGCAGACAATGAGGAAAAGGGCAGGAGGGGAGGTGTCAGTGGGAGGGGGGACAGAGTGATGCTGGGAGAGGAGAGAAGAAGGGAAGGGCATTGGGGACTAGAAGGGGGAGAGGGAGGTGCTGGGAGAAGGCTTCAAAGAAGGGGTGGGCATGAGAAAGGTGGGGGTGGAGCAAGCCATATGTGAGGGCACAGAGGGGCAGGAGAGGAATGGGGCAGAGAGTGATGAGGTGGTGGGCATCAGGGAAAAAGAGGGCAAAGGGGGCAGGGGTAGTGAGGGAAGCAGGAGGCACCAGGAGGGTGCAGGGCTAAGGAAAGGTGCAGGTGCCAGGGTATTCTGGGGTGAAGCAGAAGGGCAGAAACCTGTACGGGAAGGACCAGCACCAGTGGAGAGAGGCAGGGCAGGTGTGTAGAGGGAGGTGTTGGAAGAGGGGATGAGGAGGGGTAGGTCACATGATCAGAGTGGGGCTACTGGAGGAGTGGGCATGGGGGGAGAGAAGGGCTGGTGGAGGGGGGCAGGTCACAGGAGGGCTGAGGGCAGTGAGAAGGGCAGGAATCAGGACAGCAGAGGAGGGTGAGGAGTTGGGGGGCAGCAGGCAACAGGGGAGCTGATGGAGCAAGGGGAGGAGACATGGCAGCAGAGAAAAGGTAAAGGTTTATAACATTTATTAATAACTTGGGTGCCACAGTGGCACATCCAAACAAGCCACATGAACTCAGTACAGGTGCAAAACACAAATCCATTCATGGAAGGAAACTCTTAGGCTATGTCTACACTGGTGGCTTCTTGTGCAGGAACATCTTGCGCAAGGGTTCTTGTGCAAGAAGTCTTGCATAAGAACATGTCCACACTGCCATGTGCGAGCTGTGCTTTTGCGTAAGAGCATCCATGGCAGCGTGGATGCTCTCTTGAGCAAGAAAGCTCCGACGGTCATTTTAGCCATAGGGGTTTTTTGCACAAGAAATCCCTGCCGAGCATCCACACTGTCCTCTTGCGCAAGAGAGCTTACACCTGTTAGAAAAGAGCGTAGCTCTTGCGCAAGATGCCCTCTCTTACCATGCCATACTGTAAATTTCCTTGTGCAAGAGCAGGCAGGCAGTGTGGCTGCTCTGTGGGTTCTTGCGCAAGAATGGCCGTACTTACTTAAGAAGCCGTGAGTGTAGACATAACCTTAGAGGGAACACTTCCCCCAGTGTCTCTGCCCCCGAGTTAATGTCACACACATTAGGTTAATGCAATTGTAGGATAGTTGCATGAGGGGGGGTTGGTGGGGGCCAAACTAATCCCTGTTGGTAGGAGGATGGTGGGAAAAGTCCTTCTACAGGGGTGACATGACACCTTTTACTTCTGGTCATGTGTCCATCTTGCCCCGAGCGTGTTACCTCCAGAGGCCTGGCTAATGGGGGTCAGCGGTGCGTGGCTAACGGGGCATCACCAAAAATTATACATATCTGCTGGCCCCGGAGGAGGAGTGCGTCAGCTGCCTGAGTTACAGGAGGTGTGAGTTTACTGCAGGGTTTTCCTGTGCCATGGGAGGGTGTGTGTGTGCGCGGTTTTTGTGCTGTGTGGCTTTTTTTTTTTTTTTTTTGCTCAGCCACAATTGCTGTGGGGCCCCATTGAAATTGTTCGAATTGGGTCCCGCTCTTCCTAAAGCTGGCCCTGGGGCTGGGGTACCCCATGCAGGCAGAGGCAGAATCAAGAGTGCGTTAGTGGGGTTGACTTCTGGCATGGCCTAGGGGATAGGGTGTTTGCCTAAGCAGGGTAGTATGGCTAGTTCAAGTCCAGCTAACCCAGGCAAGACATGGGATAAAGAGTGTGCTGAAGGTGAGATGGTGGGGCAGGTTCCTGCATAGCTTAGGGCATTTGTCAGGGGGAGGTGTGTTCAAGTTCTGCTCACCCAGACAGAGGAGGGATAAAGGATGCCCTGAAGGTGGGACAGGTCCCAGTGTGGCCCATGGGACAGGGTGCACAACCAGGAGAGAGCAGGGTGGTGTGTTCAAGTCCACCTGCCCACCCTGGCAGCAGAGAGATAGCCAATACACAGGCTGACCTGCCAGAAGGTGGGATAAAGGGCACACTGATGGTGAGGTGGGTTCTATCCAAACTCTTCTAAGTTGAATAAAACAACTTCTTGAGTTTTAAATAAAATAGCATTCACTGTGTAAATGTCATTTAAATCAAAACAAGCTTTTTCCCAACTCTACAGTTTCTTCAGCCTCATGGGGGGGGGGGGGGGGGATTCAACAGTTTATTTCCCCAGACTCAGGTCTGGTTTCATCAAACCTCTTTCCTTTTAAAGCTTCTGAACTTCCCTGCATTAGCTGCAACTTTGCAAGCATCCCAGTAACAGAAAAAAAGTGTTGATCAAGGGCAGATAAAGGTCCTCACAAAATAGCCTGTATCATATCTAATGAAGTATTTTAGGGTCTCTCTACAAGGGTACACTCAAGAAAATTAATCCAAATTAAATAAAAGTGTGAATTTAAAGTCAATTAGTTAAATTCATATGGCCAGTCCATTCAGGATTAAAGTGGCCTTAAATCAGTTTAGTTTATTTAATCAATTGCAACTGGATTAAGGCCAGTTTAATTCTAAATGAGAATGATGATTGGTGATGAGTATAAGAATCAGATGGTTGTACCAGATACATTGAAAAAGGAGGTTCTGAGGTTATGTCAATTTAAAAACTGCTGTACATTTTGGGGCTGGGAGAGCTCTTGTGCAGCACTGTCTTCTGGAGGCACCAGTAGGACATCTTGCTGTTGATGAGCATGGGTCTTTGCTAAAGACAGGAGCCAACATTGACTCTGTAGCCACTGAACTTTTAAAAGCTGCATACAGATTTATGACTAGGAATGAATACTCATATGAACCCTCTAGAGTTAGAGTGAAATGCAAAGATCTTAGTTCTCCTAACTATAGAAACAGCTGCAAAATCCCAGAACTATCAAATATACAGTTGAAATTAAGTTGCACTCAAGTGTGAAGAGTTAACTTCTGTAGCAAAGAAACTGCTTCAGTACTACAAACCTAATCTACTACAACCTACAAACCTAATCTACTACAGAAACCCCTACAAACCTAATCTACTACAGAAACCCTCATTTGAAACCAGAGAGAAATAAGACAAGCACCAGGAATAAAAGGAGTTTCCACATGCTTAAAAATGTTGCAAAGTGTCAAAACCTGCTAATTACAAAAGGAAGCATGCTATGCTTAAGAATCAACAACAATAACTTTATTATAAGTAGTTGGACCCACCAAAGCCAGTTATTTACTGACTATATAAAAGTAAAGTAATTATTGCTGCCTATGTATAAGAAAAGATGTTGAGTAAATTCAGGCTATGGTTTTGTGCCCCGAATTAAGTTAAGGATATAGACTTGAACTGTGACATTATGTGATATACATGTACACAGTATAATTTCATAAAAATCTATTCACATGAAAAGAACTGTCCTTGGGTTCCTTACTTTTAAAGCAATGGAAAAACATCTACTGTGTATTGATAAACTGTCATCTGTTACCTGGTAAAATTGTAGGTATTCTTCCCCTAACCAATCAGATTTACCAATGTACCTAGACATTCTGTGCACAAATTACAATGTTGCATAATATCAGACAATCTAGGTTCAGATTTAATAAAACACATATTTAAGCTCATTTGCCAGGTTGAAAAATTATGTTAACATTTTTTCATAGCCACGAGGAAGCTAGGTTTCTCCTTTAAGGCACAAGGGCTTGTTTAACACTTTCAGGAACACGACTGGCATAGTAGTCAAAATTTCTCAACGTGGCAAGGACCCCTGCTGAATTCATGTGTTTCACCTCCTTGTTATAATTCAAAGGATTTCCATGGATATCAGACAACTTGCCTGCAAGAAATATACGAATGTGTTACTCATCCCAGTTCATTTAAGCCAGTGGTCCCCAACCTTTTCAGGTTGTCAGGTGCCAGGGGGCGTGGCCGTTCGCCCGCCGGGCGCCCGGGCCCCCCCATAGCCGCATGCCCAGGGCCGGCGCTCCCCCCCCCCCCCCGCAAGCGCCGCGCGCCCGGGGCCGGCGCTCCCCTTCCCCCCCGCAAGCGCCGCGCGCCCGGGGCCGGGCCAGCGCTCCCCCTCCCCGCAGCAAACGCCGCGCGCCCGGGGCCGGCGCTCCCCCCGCCAAGCGCCGCGCGCCATGTGCCCGGGGCCAGACCAGCCCTGAGCACCTGGCGGGCACCGTGATGGGGACCACGGATTTAAGCAAAGCATTGAATTCTACTGAAATAGAACACCTTTTCCTTTTTGAATCATAGTTGTTCCAGATGTAAAAGATCAAGTCTTTTATACTTACAATGGCAAGATACAATCTCAGGAGATTGTATTAAATCAATATTATACTTGATCTTAAGGGCTAGTAGAAACCTCTTACACATTAAGATGGAAAACAGAAAAGGTTGAACAACAGTGATCTAAAGTTAATGTATATTTATTCCATTTAGCTTTTTTATAAATTATATTTTCACTAAGGCAGAGTGGCTTTGTGCTATTTGGTGGGTAGTGATTTCACTGGGTTACCCTCTGGACTGATTCAAATTTAGAGCCAAATCCTTCAGGATTTGGCCAATTGTTCTGTTGTTTTTGAAGAATTGTAAGATGCTCTCCATACACACAGTAAACATATATAGACAATACATGAATAACTGGGAGAAGACCTTATTATACAGGAAAACAATAAAGCAGCAGAGGAAGCTGTTGGCTGGAATATAGTAGAAGTAAAACTGATATGTTTTAAAAAGAAGAGTTTTTTAAATAAAAGCAGACAAGACAGATTATAATGCCTTCTACAGGCAAATCCAGGGCTTGAGCCGAAGTCCACTGTAGTCAATCTGAGTCATTCCACTGATTTCAAAGGGCTTTGGATCAGGCCTTCAGTGTTTAACAATGCATGTTTTGTTTTGTTTTTTTAATATCTATACACATGCTTGTAGACCAAGAAGTTATCTGCCCAAAATGTGCATAATGGCACATTGGTCCTATGAAAAGATATCACTACCTACCATTTGCACACAGACATTAGAAAAATCTACTGTTATTTCAGCTTCTCTCAAGAAAGAGTTATGAATATCATTGTTAACTCACCTCCCACAGCATGTAAAACAGCCTCAGGAGCACATGTATCCCACTTCTTGCACCCAGGACTAGCAAACACATAAGCTGAAGCCTTGCCTTCTATAAGTTGAATGATCTATTACATATGAAGAATGACATTCATTTCACATGACCCAGGCACACAAAAGATAGAACACAGGCTCAATGGGAGTAGGACGGGGTCAGTTTAGCACTGCATACACGCGTATATCCTCACCAGAAAGAGGATGTGAAGGACTAGTCGACTATCCAATAAGCAAAAATGCTTATCGGATAGTCAATAGGTTAATTGCCTAGTCACTATCAGAATGAGGCAGAAAGGTGGGGAGTAATAGGGGGTACTTCAAAGCAGCAGCACTGCATGAAGCCTCGGGCCAGACCTTGGGCTCCACACCACGCTGCTGCTTTGAAACGCTGCATAAAGCCTGGGACCAGCTGGGGTGTCCCCAGGCTGCACACAGCGTTTCAAAGCGGCAGCACCGCGTGGCGCCCAGGAGTCAGCTGGAGACTCCCCTGCTGACCCTGGACTTTGTGTGGTGCTGTCGCTTTGAAATGCCGTGTGGAGCCTGAGTCTGGGCTCCCCGTGGCATTTCAAAGTAGCAGCGCCACACAGAACTCAGGGTCAGCAGTGAAGTCCCCAGCTGACCCCCAGGCTCCATGCAGCGCTTTCGCCTTTAAAGGGATAGGCGCCCTATCGACTAATCAAATAGTCAATTACAGTACTCGCAACTTAACATCCCTATTGCCAGGGGTCCCTTCGTCCCCATAGAGGTAAGGATGGCATTTGTCTCCAAATTCTTTGTTCTCTTTACAAAGGTGTCATATCATATCACAAGTAAAAGAAATATAATGGATTGTCATACCTTATTTCCTGCACCTCCAACTCTTACCACACTATCAGGGTGCATTGCACTAATGCAGTCATTTACCAGCTTACTGCTGTGTGAACGGGTAGTAGTGATGATATGTTTCCCAGCTGGCACTTCTTTCAGCTGAAATCCAAAGGCACCCAAGCCTAGGACACCCCAGATTGTCCTACCCAGCACGGCATCTGCTCCAGCCTACACAAAAGGTGCAAAATCCAAGGCTTACAGCAGGGGTTCCCAACCTTTTTCAGTCCCCGTAGCCCCTTGGCTTTTAGTACCCCCATACCCCCATTCAATATAAAAGGAAATAAATTCTAGACTCTATAATCTACAACTTTTTTCACTAACACTACTACTTTTGGAATATTTCAAGTAGGATAATCTAGTTATTTACCAAATATTCCCTGTACCCCCTTGAGAAGCTTCTCGTACTCCCTGGGAACCCCTGGTTGGGAACACGTACCCCAGGTTGGGAACCCCTGGCTTACAGTTACCACAGCATATAATACTTATTTTTTTAAATATATGAACCCAATGGAATAGCTGGAGACATTTTATTTCAATATTGGATCCTTTTTTTGCTTTTTACAGAATCCCGTCCCACTGTTTACCTGGGATTAAGTAAGAGTGTAAATTGTGGCAACGGAAAAGAAGGGAGTTCTTCATAACTGAAGCATAGGGTAAGGAGTAAGGATTCCTGGATTCTATTTCCAGCTAACTGAATAACATGCTGTGTCACCTTAGGAAAGTTATTTAGCTTGGGTAATTCTCTGTGCTTTAGTTTCCCCATCTGTGAAACGGGGAATAATTTTTCCTTACCTACCTCAAAGGGTTTTGTAATAATGAGTTAATGTCAGTAAAATCTCTTTGAAATCCTTGCATCAGATATTATAGAACTGAAAAGTACTTTCATCATCATTTCAGTGTACTATTCCAGTATTTCTCAACCAGTGGTACGAGTACCCATAGGGGTACTCAAGAGAAGACTGGGGGCGGGGGGGGGTAAATGTCAACACAACTGAAATTTGGAGAAAACTGAATCTTTGTTTTAAGTTTTACAGCTAGGGTTGCCAGGTGTCCAGTTTTCGCCCGGACTGTCCGTTATTCAGGTCCCCCACCTGGTAAAAAAAAACAGAAAATACAGGACGTGTGAAATGTCTGGTATTTTCTGTTTCCCTCGGACGGAAGTCCAACAGGGACAATTTTCCCCTGCTGTGTCTGGCGGGGGCGGGGGAGTGAGGAGCACGGGGCCATTTAAAAGCACAGTGTCTTTTTTTGGTTTTTTTGCTTAACAACTTTGGTCTCTCCCCGCCTTTCCCCCCCCCTCCCCCCAACAGAGTTTTTTCCCGATTTTTTTTTTTTTTTTGGCAGTGCGGGGGCGGGTTTTGGTATTTTTTTGTTAAACCATTCTGGCAACCCTATTTACAGCGCTTTATTATTTTTGTACTTTTTACACCCAAAAATTTCATCAGCCTCCCAGCTATGATTAAGTTATTTAAACAAATGTGCTGCAATGGTAGAAAAAATGTGTGTGTGTCTGAAAACTGTAAGTATTGGGGGTACTTATAATTTTTTTTAAAAGGTGTACTTTATAAAAAAAAAAAAGTTTGAGAATCACTGTACTATACCAACTATGTATGACCTTTTCTTCGTTATGCTCAATCCTAATCAGCTCCCAGTCTGAGACCTTGGAGTCTTCCTGAATTTTGCTGTTCTCGTGTTACGATTAATACTCTTAATTCCCTTCCAGAGGAACTGTCTGCAGGGTGTGGTGCCCCATTTTGGGGAATGGGAAGTCTGGGACTGGGTTCTGTAACACTGTAACTCAGTTGTCACTAACTATGGTTAAGTCTATACTATACATTAGGGGTGTGGTTCCCCAGATCAAGTACACATAGTCACAATAGCTCTCATTGAGCTACTAGGAGTATAAATAGGAGCACTGCTGCAACAGAATCGGGAGTGGGAGTGGAGGCATAGCTGAACAGTGCTGTGTACACACCCATCTGAAACCAGTGGGATGGCTAAGCAGAAAGTATGTGAACTAGAAACATATCTTCGAAGTGACAGTTGCAGATCATTTAGTGTTCTCAAGCAAAATCAATACACTGATTACCTCATAATTGTAGAAGGGCTGGTTAATAACTCCTGCTATTGCTTTACCTTCATAAGCAATTCCAATAAGGACTGTTACATGATCAAGGAGACCTGTGAAGAAGTAATAAATGTTGTTATGCTTGAAAATGAGAGTACGAAACCCCTTCCCCCACCATAAAACCCCCAGACCTCATGCAAACCCACAATCCTCTATCTTTGTTCAATTACTTGAAAATGTTAATAATAGCCAAGATTATCAGAAGTGACTAGATACTGTGGATGCCTAATTTTTAGTTGCCCAGCTTGAGACAATTTCACACTCTGAGTATCTCTGAATAATAAGACCCTGTTATGTTGTGTCAGATTGGATGTCCAAAACGTAAGGCATCCAAAAATCACTAATCACTGTTGACAATTTGAGTGAATGAGCATATTTAATATAAAGAGGTTTCTGGTCAGAAAAAAAATTATATCACTACATAATACTTATTTAAATGACACCAACATAAACCACTGTGCTGAATTGGCAAGTATTTGGTACAGGTTGCACCTCTGAAAACCAGCACTCTCTGGTCTGACAACATCTGTGGTCTGGTAAGACCACAGATGGTCCTGGACCAGAGAGCCTGGGAGCCTAATGGCAACATATAGTAAGCAGTACTGTTCATTGTGCCAGGTGTTATCCTGACCCACAATTAAAAAACAATACAAAACAAATTTCCTATCCCAAATAGTTCAAGAAGCTGGAACAGGAGGATAATAGTATAGTGTCATAGAACTCGAAGGGACCTTGAGAAGTCATCAAGTCTAGTCCCCTGCCCTTGCGGCAGGACCAAGTACCATCCCTGACAAACTTGCCCCAGATCCCTAAATGGCTGCCTCGAGGATTCAACTCACAACCCTGGTTGTACCAGGCCAATGCTCAAACCATTGAGCTGTCTGCTGTAGCTTTACAGATTTTTTCAGGTAAGCCTAATAAATGCTTGTAGGATTGGACCCCCAATAGTCAACAAAAAAAAGTTTACTTCCATGACAGAAGTAATTATGTGGTTTTTAAATAATGCTGTAAATACAGTAGTAACATGCATGTATTTTGAAAGATAGGAACACAAATATTGTGGGATCAAAGAAATTTAGATCTTTCCCATCTCTAGTTCATTGATCCTCCCCTTGGCAAATAAAAACTAGAGAGAGAGAATGTACCGGATATTAAAAGATTGCTATTACTGAAAGCCATTAAGACAAATCCCAAACAAGCATACATAAAAGGAAAAAAAAAAAAGAAAGAAAAAAAACCCAAAGGTCTAATCCTATGAAATGTCGAATAACCTTCAACTCCCATGGAAGTCAACGGTAGTGGAAGCCACTCAGTATTTAAAGTGTATCCTGACATGAATAAAATCCTATACAGGTTATGAAATGGGATTACAGGAGTCCTAACAACTATTTAAAAATCTTATACAAACTTCCTATTAAGGAAGACAGTTTCAGAGACTAAAGTGACGTTAGGTGAAAACTTTCTAGTAACTCTACTTTACTTGGCTCTGCACACCAGAGTCTGTAACACCTACAGAGCATTTGGTAGAAAATATAGAACAAATGGCATAATTCCAGTGAGGATTTCTGGAAATGTCATGAGCAAGGAGAACAGATCTCAAATTGTTTATGTGGCCATGAGAACCCCAAAAACAGTGCTAGGGAAACCATTTAGTGACAAATCCTTCTTTGCCCAACAAAGCTAACAGACATTTTATTTCTAATTTTTTTTTAGAAATCCTGCCTATTCCTCACTTGTAATACATACATTTTGATCCATCTTACATGCCCCACCTAGCCAAAAAATTCTGATGTGAGACGGACCTCTCTCAATGACTTTGCTACCCATTCTTTTCTAGTTCAGTGGTTCTCCAGACTTCTTGCCAACAGTCAACATTATCTATTCTGATGGATTCTGCACAGCTTGATAAGCTTCTAGAATGTTCTAGAAATTTTCATGTTATTTTTATTAAACTGAAATAATTTTTCAAATCAGTACAAATAAGCAAAAGACAAACAAACCTTCTGTGTATTCTTTGGTCCCATCCAGAGGATCAACCCAGACAACAAGCTACAAGCAGGAAAAAAAAAAAAAGCACATAACACAAGAGGAGAAACAGACCGCAGAAATTAAACTATTGGTATAATTATGCTAGTTAGAAGCACTGAGGAGTAAAAATCTCAGAATTGTTATGAAATCTTTCACTTAAAGAACAAAAAGAATGACGTGAATGTTCATAAATATTTATTATATATAGGGCAGGACAGATCAGGCGATTTGTAAAGTGATGTTAAACTTTTCACCAGCTATTTCACAGGCTATGTAAAGTGGATTTGGTGAGCTCAGTCCATTTTGTATGGAAAGATGTCCACATTAAAAACCTATCAGCAGCATACTACAACATGCATCAATTAGCAGTATTGCTTGTAATTTTAGTAGCAATACCAAGGATTGAATGAGACCTTTGTGTAAACTTGAAACTTGTCTCTCTCCCCCAGAGAAGTTGTCTAATAAAAGATATTATCTTGCCCACCTTGCCTCTGCAATATCCTGAAACCAACCTGGCTACAATGGCACTGCATACAAAAATTCAGTGAGCATGAAAACTAAAGTGTCCTCCCATTACTCTAGGTGGTCCCTCTGAGACACATTCATGGAACATTACCGAGAAACCTGCAATTCTGCTGCCCAAACCACATCTATTCTGTAGATAATTAGAGGGCTTCCATTTTTAGGGCTGTCACTTTGGCATCTTTAATTTTAAAAAACAAGTATTTTTACTTAAACCAAAACAAGCTGACAGCATCAAAATTTCATCATCAAAATTTCATGGCTATTTCTTAGATAAGATTAAAAAGCTATAAAGGGATACAAGAGAGTAAGCGTAACATTTCTATTACCTCTTCCTCTTTAATGGAATTGTATTGTGGTGGAAAAGCTTTCTTCAGTATTTCCTCACACTGACCATCCTCAATCAACTCCTCATCGACATCCTGAGAGGGCAGGTCCTGACAAAAGGACACAAAGACACTAACAAAAACAGGCAACAGCCAGAGAGCACTGTGTTCCAGAGAGCACTTCGCAGCTCCAAAATATGTTTCCATCCCTAACATTGGAAATACAGCAGAGAAAAATGATACAGCCATTCCCCAGGGCTTAGCCACATGCCAGCCTTTGCCTTTATCTCAGGTTAACTTGGCCTTGTTGCCAGAGTGGGAGTGGGATTTGCCTTCCTATCACTGGATTTGGTGCAGGTCACCTGAGGAGGCTAACGCTAAGGGAAAGGGAAATGGGAGGGAAGACAAAAATTAAAGAGAACATGTGTTCTCACCTCTTCTCCTATGATTGTCACTCGGGGGAATTTCCGTGCCAGTGAAGAGCAAATGCTCATTTGTACCAATCGGTCAGCTTTGGTCTGCAAATCACTGGGTCCACACTGCAAGGGATAGAAAGAAATTTAAAACAGAGTGGTCTGTATGGCACTGATCATTGATTCTCACTTACTAGAGGACAAGGATCCATGTCACAGAAATCACCATCCCAATTAACCATTTCAAGAGAAACACCAAGCACGCCAATAGGTCCCGGAGATGGAGTTCACTCTCTCAACATCTGTCTCAGGAGTGAAGTACATTGGTAGAGCAGCATGAAGAAGCGGATTCCAATGCTGCATGTGCTGTATCTTCTCACTGGATTCAGCACAAAACAACCTTATTTTGTATGATGACATTCATACACATATACCACACTTCACTGAACCAAGTACAGGTTGAACCTCTCTGGTCCAGGACTCTTTGGTCTGGCAACATCCGTGGTCCAGCAGGACCATGGAAGTTGCTGGACCAGAGAGCCCTGGACTGGGGCAACAGAGTGCTGGCATCCAGGGGTAGCCTTGGGTCTGTGGAATACCGGCATCCCTGTGGCTGGCCATGGACCTCTAGCACACCCAGAGTAGCTGAGTCCTGGCAGAGCCCCCGCTGCCCCGGGGCAGCTGAGTATGGCGGCCCTGAGGCAGTGGAGCCCCAGCAGGTCAAGGGCTGGCCAGAGAGCTGAGAGCCCAGTGAGATTTGCTGACAGATCCCGAAGGAGCCTGGACTATGTCAGCAGAGGGGCTGATCTCCCTTGGCCTGGCAAACTTCCTCCTTTGGGACTGGTCAGGTCCTGAGGGTGGGGAACCAGCTGGGTCCACCTGTAGTTCTTTTATCAAATAAAATAAAAAGAATAGAAGAAGAAAGAAATTAAGAGACATAAATAAGGGAGAAAAATGTTTTGTCATGCTACTGAAAAGATAGAGTAGAAGAGGCAGGAGTTTCAGAGAAGATGGCTGTTATTCCAGCTGTGCGCTAATTACAATTGATTTGATTAATGGCACACTCAGAAATAACATTTTTCAACCACAATAAAGTGAGTGTGCTGGTCTCAAATGTATTTTTGTGTCATTTTCCTGGATGTCAAGTTTCTTAAAGCCGATGATCAACTGATCCGGCACAGCGCGGCAGTCTAAATAAGGATCGGTCAGCTGGGAAAGCCTTTGCCAACCGATCTATGCCTCATGAACATATCCTATTTGTTCACAAAAGAAAAAAGTAAGATAGATGAGTAGCAATAAGGGAGGTAATGACATTTACAGATCAAAAAAAAAGAAAAGAAAAGTCCTTTAACAAGGGCCTACTTCTGATGGATAGTTCTGTTTCTTAGGTTTAAAATGCACAATATGCAAGGAGTCATAATAACTGAATTACAATACAAATATTTAATCACATCATACCAGGAATAAGATGATCGTATGACAGCATTACCAAGCTCTGGATTTATATTGTGATTAGCATAAATAATCAGTCAAATAAAAAGGTGTAAACATTTTATAAAGAGGATCCTCTACTGCCGTGCTTAACGAATATTCAGATATGCAAATAAAATGTTACTGGTTCACCAAGAGGTTGTGAATGGGTTTGCTAGTCCGTGGCACAAAAAAGGTTGGGAACCACTGGCCTAGAAGCAGCCCTGAGCTGCAGCTTGGGAATGCTCAAGCTTTTCGCTTGGCCCTAATCTTCTCTCTTCTTCCTCATGGTATTTTCTGCCAGTTACAAAAAATATTACAGCATTTCATGTAAATTGCAATAATCAGCTCTCTTTCCAAAGATTCATGGTCTCCTAGAATGTTACCCAACTGACAGCAATTGCCAAGCTGCTGTATCTTCTTGCAGACATTTCTCTAAATGTTCTAACAGGCACTAGAGCAGCACTTCAAAACTGCCAATTCTCGGATTGGTGCTGGGCTGCAAACCACTGGCTGCCAGGCCAGGGCACTCTGCTAGGCCATTGCCATGCTTTGGTAATTGGCTCAGCGGGACTCTAGAACAAGGCCCGGTCTGCCCAGAAACCCCCCTTCTCCTCTTTCCGAGATTGTTCTCCCTGCACCTACCTCTGCGTTGGCTTCTCTGCATGATGCTGCCTTGATGTGGAGGACACTGCTCGAGCCCAGGGGCAGGAGTGCCCCCAGGTGTAGGGGCTGCAGTATGGCAGGTTGCTCGCTAGGACCCAGCTGCTTTGGACTGGAGTTTGGAAAGCCAGGGCTGGGCTCAGCCCCACAGCAGGAACCAACTCACAGCCGCTGTTTGCTAGTCCGCAGCAACTAGTCGACTACCCAATAAGCATAAGTTTATCGGGTAGTCAACTAGAATATCGACTACTCCTCCCCCTCTGCTGTCTCTATTAGAGACAGCAAGGGGGGAGGAGGAAACAGGAGCTGGTGCTGGGGGGAGCAGGCTTAAAAGGCTCTGCGGTGCCACCTGCCCCTCCAGTTGCCTCTATCAGACGCAGTGGGAGGGTATAGGGAAGGCTGCTACGAAGCAGCCTCTGCCTGCAGCAGGCTGAGGCTCACCGTGGGCAGAAGCTGCTCCGGTAGCAGCCCCTATTTGCGGTGGCCCAGGCTGGCTGTGCACAGAGGCTGCTCAGGGTCAGGGGCTGCTGATGAAGCAGCCCCTGCCCATGGCCAGTCATGCCACTGCAAACAGAGGCTGCTGGACTTAGTGTGAGCCAGGACCAAGCAGTCCCAGCTCACTCTGGTCCAGTGTGCCGCGCCTCTGCATTTTAAATGTAGCAAGAGCCTGGAAGTTCTTATTACATTTAAAATCAGAGCTGTAGTGTGGGTGGCTCCCAGAGCCAGCACGAGCCAGGACTGCTCAGTCCCGGCTCGAGCTGGCTTCTGGAGCTACCCCTGCTGTGGCTCTGCACAGCAGTCCTTATCGACTAACACAATTAGTCAGACAACCACAATTTAACATCCCTAGAACCACTGACGTACACAATTGAATTTTTAATACAATGATCCCCAAAGATATTAAACCTAATTTAGTAAAGTAAGCCAGGATTTTATCAGTCTGTTGCAGCACTCCCCTCTCTCTCCGCAGCATCCCCATTGTGCTGAAGCTGTTTGATCTTCCGAAAGAACTCCTGGGGCTGTTTCTAACTCAGTGTTCTTAGCAGACATGAAATCAGTATGAAGCAAAACAAGTACCTTCTCCACTATGTCCAGGTCTCCACCAGCCATCACATTTCTCACTATTGTTCCAGCTCTGTGCGCAACAGAATATGCAGAGGCCACTAGGCGCATCAACACAGTTGGAGAAGAAGCCATAGTTAATGCTGAAGAGAATAAAAAAGTGATCTTGTGAATTCACAATTTTCATATACTAACATTCAAGAGAAGAATAAGAAGCCCATGGAAGACTAAATTATTCCAGTAGTAGAGTTTGGAATGTTATTTATATAAAAATAAAATCTTATAAATTAATAGAATAATCAATGCAAATTGCATCGACTATTTGATTAGCCCAATCATCTAAATTTAACACCCCTAACATGGATGCAAAAAAACACTTCTCACTTTCTGGGCTGGCTAAATCTTGGTGTATCCTGAGCAGAAACTGCTAGTAATGCCAGGTTTCTAGTGCATGGATTTTTATGGATTTTAATAAATTACCATATAGAAACAGAAAAAGAACCTCTATCCCAAGAACCCCATATAATCTGAAACTTTACTGATAACACTAATCTAGCAATTCTTGTTTTGAAACCTAGAGTCATATAAATTCCCCAGATTAATGCCCAAATGACATACTATCTTTTTCTTCTGTCTTGAAAGCTATCAGGCATGCTCTTGTAGTTAAAGCACAGGAAAAATAGGAATTAGAATTCCTGACTTCCATTCCCGGATCATTTATTGATTTCCTGTTGAACTTGATTAAATCACTTAATGCGTCTATGTGCCATTTTCCCTATCCATTATCATGTGAACAATAATACTTAATTACATCATAGGGGCATTGTGAGATTTAATTAATCAATAAAGTGCTTTGCAATCTTTTGACTGAAAAAACATTTACAATAATCGCATCGTCTTGCCAAAGAGGGTGGGGAAAAAATCATCTTTTAAAAACAGATTTTTAATTTAAATACATTTAAAATGTATTTAATAACTAAATTTGAACAATCTATATTAAAGATTAAATTTATTAATCAATAATTTAAAATACATAAAAATAGTAAGTGGCACAGATTTGCTTCCAAATCTTTAAAAGTCAAAACACTAAACTAATGGATACGACCAGCTAAGCACTTGAAACCAGAGTCTGTTGAATCACTAAACCAGCTTTCAATCAGCAGTAGCCTTTTCTGCAGATGGAAAGAGAATATTTTCTTTACTTCAGTTTATTCAAGTAGTTTGAATTAACTAGTTGTAGAACTAAAGTTAAGACACCAACTGGAAATGGATAAGTAGGAAAAGTGTATTTTCCTCTTCCAGTTTATGAATAAAAACTAGATGTGAGAAGATGAGAACTGTCAGTTCTGAAGTCTTGAAGGACATTGTGACAGAAATAATCAATTCAATATCATTAACTACAGATGATAAATACTTACTTTGTTTAATAAATCATTTTCAAATTTATCAAAAACACGTTTTGTTAAACTTTCCTCTTTATGTATTCATCTACATGAAGGTCATTTACCTAATAAACAATTTGAAAATAGTATTCTGGAGCATTTTTAATTAGGGATGTTAAATTTCAACTAATCAGCTAATTGAATAGTGGATGGATTTTCCATCAACTACTCAATTAATCTCAGCTGCGCTTCTGCCTTTTAAATGTAGCAAGAGCCTCCCCTCCCACCTCGGAGCTCTTGCTACATTTAAAAAGTGAGGCCCAGCATTCAGACCTGGTGCGAGCAGGGACTGTATGGGTGCATCCACACAGCACCTGAAACTCGAAATAAGCTACACAATTTACGCTATACAAATTGCGTAGCTTATTTCGAGTCTATTTGAAATAGGCTATTTTGAAATTTGGCACGGTTTACACTAGGGATGTAATAGTCTAGTTGATTAACCGATCAGCAAAAGCTTATAGGTTAATGCTATAGACTACACGCATTTTCTCCCCATCCTTTGCCAGTAAATTTTTTATCAGGCTGGCAAGCAGCCTGGCTCAGTCCTGGCGTGCACTGTGGTCCAGGACCTACCCACACTGCGTCTCTGCATTTTAAGTGTATTAGGAGCCAGGAAGGCAGCCCTGCTCAGTTCTGTATCAGAGGCTGCAGTGTGGGGCATCAGAGGCAGCTGCATGGAGTGGCAGGGGACTCCTCAGTGGCAGGCTGGCTCGTCGCTGGCTGCCGGGTCCAACCACAGGGACTATAGAATAGTCGAGTAACCGATATAGAGGTTACACAACTATTCAATTAACCAATATTTAACATCCCTAGTCTACACAAAGCCAAATTTCGAAATAAAGTGCTATTTCAAGCCATCCCTTACTCCTCGTCGAACGAGGTATACAGGGATGGCAAAATAGCGTGTCCACTATATTTCAAAATAGTGGACGCATTCAAAAGATGTGGGATAGCTATTTTGGGATACCTCCAGTATCCCAAAATAGCACTGTAGTGCAGACATACCCTACGAGTCCCCATTCAACCTGGGTTCCCCGCTGCACCTCTGCCTCCCCTGCCCCCATGGAGACAATGCTGGGGGGAACAATCTTTTAAGACCGCTTCTCCCACTCCCCCCAATACTGGCTCCTGCTCCCCCCTCCCCTTGCTGTCTCTGATACAGAGCAAGCAGCAAATCTTGCCTCAGACACTATTCAGGGACTGGCAAAGAAAGAGGCTGGAGGGAGGGGCAGAGAGCAGGGGTTCCTTTGGGATGCCAGACTGAGAAGGGGAGATGGGAGTCCGTGAGGAGTCAGGGGAGGGGCTGAGGACCCACATGGAGGATAGAAAGAGGGCTGGGGGGGCATGCAGTGCCAGAGGGTCTCTGGGCACCACCAGGCAGAAGTCCCCCCCTCCCCCACAGAGGCAGCAAGGGGGGGAAAACTCAATTAGTGACTCGAGTACCCGGTCAGCTAGTCGACTAGTCACTTACATCCCTATCTCTCTATAGATTAAAGAAAGTTTTTCCTGCAGGAATGAGTCTCAACAGAGTCCCCAGAAGGGGAAGAGGTGGCCATGGCTCAGGGTTCTCTTTCCTCCTTTGGGAGGGAGAGGCGCCTTGGGCTCCCTGCTGGCCCCCAGCTCTTCTGAAGAAGGGCCAAGGAGTGGCAGCAGTGGCTCCTCATTGCGCTTGGAGCCCTGATGCTCTGGGACCCAGCAGGGAACAGCAATCTCCGGCTGCTTGGGCCAGGTGCGGTGCGGCCACCATGTGCCTGAAGTTCCAGCCTGGAACCCTTCCTCCCCACAAGATTAATATGCCAGCACTGGCTTCCTGCGGGGGAGTAGGGAGAAGAGAAAACCCTGAGGCTCCACCCTGGAGGAGGCTTGTGGAGAATGCACGTGCTGATGTGGGGGGGGGGGGAGCCAGCATTTCCCACAGCAGCGTGCGCACTTCTATGCAAGCTGCCTCCAGCGTGGAGCCTCATGGTTTTCTCAGCTCCCCCTCAAGAAGCTGGCGCTGGTGCGCTAATCTTAGGGGTTCCAGGCTGGAGCTCCAGGTATGCAGTGGCCCCACCAGTTCCCTGCTGGGTACTGGGCTCCCAGTGCAGCAAGGAGCTGCTGCTGCCACCCCCTGGCTCAGCCCTAGCCCTCGACTGGAGGCCGGGGAGGGAGGCGCTGAGAGGCCAGGGGAAAGGCCCCCCCCTCCAGCCTCCAGTAACATGGGAGGGGGAAGAGGCTGGGGAGGAGGATGGGGGAGCTAGGGAGGAAGCAGGGCTGGTTGTGCCTGGGAAAGGAGGTGGGGGGGATGAGAGGCTATGGAGGGGGGTTGGGAGACCAAGTTTGGCATGTCAAACAAAGATCTAAACACGAGACTACAAAGCATCACTACTAAGCCACTGGGTTGCCTTTTTAAAGTGCTGAAGATGTAAACCAGATAATCGATGTACCCTCAAATTAACGCACACAGAAAAATGATAAGACAAAAACCACAATTATCAGTAGGTGGACACTTTTCACAAAATGATCACTCCATATATAAACTCTTAGTCCTCACCTTCAAATGAAACCTTCATACCTTCAAAAAAAATGAGCCGGGGAACTAGAACTCATAACTCTGCTGGACACTAAAACCCATGGTCTTAACAGAGACACTTGTTTTATGGCTCATTACAACACGCTGGGCTTGTACATACTAGGAATGTAAGTCGAGTAATTAGATACTCATTCCCCTCCACCTCCCTTCCCCCACCTCTGTATCAGAGCAGGAGCCAGTGCTGGGGGGAGCCAGCTTAAAAGCCAGTTCTCCATAGCACCATCTCCATGGTGTCGCCTGTTCCTGTCCCCTCTCTCCCCCCCATGCTGCTGCTTCTATTAGAGACAGCAGTGTGAGCGGGGGGGAACGGAGGGAAGAAGGCAGGGGAAGTTGCTGCGATGCAGCCTCTGCCCATGACAGCCTGGGGTGGCTGCAGACAGAGGCTGCCTCCCCAGCTGCTGTGTGTGAAGCATCCCCTGTCTTCAGCAGCCTGGGTTGACAGAGGGCAGAGAGTGCTTCGGCAGCAGCCCCAGTCTGCGGGAGTCCCCATGAGCAAGCCTGGCTCAGTCCCATCTTGCACCAGGTCCGGGGGCTGCCCCTGCTGCGGCTCTGCAGTTTAAATGTAGTAGGAACTAGGCATGCAGCAGAGCTGCACCAGGCGTAGCTCCTGAACCTGGTGCAAGCCAGGGCAGAGAAAGCCTTCCCTTAATGACTAATTTTGTAGTTGATAAAAATTATCAGTTACACGATTAGTGTAATTTTATTAGTTACATGATTACCTGCATCTTAACATCCTTAGAGTATACTACCACTTACACTGGTATAACTTATGTCTCTCTGAGGTGTGAATAAGCCATTCCTCTTCAGTGACATAAGTGACGCAGTCTTAAGTACCGGTGTGGACAGCACTGTTGCACTATGTCAGCAGGAGAGCTTCTCCCAGAAACATAGCTACCAGCTCTCATGAAGGTGGTTTTATCATGCCGTTGGAAGAGTTCTCTCCTCTCGCCATAAAGTGACTTCACCAGACATGCTACAGTGATGCAGCTTTGTCACTGTAGTGCTTCTAGTGTAGACTAGCCCTTTGTCACTTACTACCCTACTTTGTCCTACAACTGCTAGAGAATTAATTGCCTACTTCATTTTAATTGGACTTCCCAACACAAGTTAACATCTCTTGCTTAACAATCTATCCCACCTTTTATTTAGCTGTGACAGCTTGGTGATCCTTTCCAGATCGGAGGGGGAACTCTGAATCCCAAAAGTTGATAGTGGAGAGGACAAGAAGTTGGTCCAGTAAAAGATATTACCTTACCCACCTTGTCCCACATACCCTGAGACCAACTCTGCTCAAACACTCAAAACCATTGATATCAATTTAATGTGAACCCATAAATTCACTGACACAAGATAAACCAACATGTGCCAGGATTAACAGAGATGTTCACGTCACTTTAAGATTTGCCCTGGTTTAACTGAATTCATATAAAATGTATTTTTAATTATGTGTGTGTATTTGCCTCTGCAGACCAGGCCAAAGGCTCTCACTGTGGAACTGCAACTTCAGCTGATTTGGTGGAGGCACACATGTGCATAATATCAGAGGCAGCCGGGGGAAACAGGAGCTAGTTCTCCCCCAGCACTGTATCTGCGGTGCTGTCTGACCCCCCCACCCTTGCTGCTGCTTCACGGGGGAATCTAGAGGGAAGTGGGAATCCACCCTCCCCCTCAGATAAGGGGCGCAGCCAGCTGGGCAGGTAACCCAGCTCAGTCCCAACTTGCACCAGGACCAAACCACGCTACAGCTCTGCAATTTTAAATGAAGTAGGAGCTGGGGGCAAGCAGCCCAGCTCCTACAGCATTTTAAATTACAGAGCTGCAGTGGGGTTTGGCCTCAACACGAGCTGAGATTGAGCCAGCTGCCTTCCCCTAACGACTAATCAAGTAGACGATAAAAATTCTGTTGACTACTCGATTAGTAGAATATTTGCATTTTAACATCCCTAGTGCATAAAGCCCAAAGTCTAGACACACCTATTCACATGTTTAAGTTTACTCTTGTGAGTAGTCCCATTGAATAATAGTGTGTCTGCAATATCAGGGCCTAATTTTGTAATTTATTAAAAAAAATCTGCAGATATATTTTCTGGGTGATAAACCTACTATACTGCTCAGATGTATCTCATTCTTGTATCTGTTAAAATAATTGGTTGTGTTATATAGGGAAAAACAAAAACCTTACTTTTTTGTTTGGTGTGGCTGGTTCACTTTCTTCCTTACCTTCTTCCTTGTTGTCGGCAATATCCGTTTCAGCTTTGCTCCAATTAAGCAATAAGCTGCACTTGTGTAAGGAGACATTGCGAAAAGTAGTACACCCATAACATGAAAGGGGTTTTTTTTCCTTTTATGCTTCCATAATCTATGTAATGTATAGCTGGTTTGCTTCTCTACTATCAAAATCAATTCCTTAATTTCCCCCCATCCTATTTAAAATTATATTTAAAAAAAACAACAGCGGCAGTTCAAGAGCAGTTCTACAATAACAAGTCAGTGTGAAGAGATGAAAGAGGAAAATATCTTAGGCTGAGTTTTTAAAAATATTATTTTAGTTTTTTAACCACTTTTAATTAAGCTAACAGTTTTACTCTTATTTTTAAACAGTGAGGAACTCTCTCCTTAAAATCATTTCTTTCTCCCCTCATACTAATAAAGCAACTGAAATTAGCCACCAAATTATTTTCTTCCTTGTACTTTTAGAGATGGGATCCTTGATTCAAAATCTCACACTTGTGTGCATTGACTAGTTTTAACTTCTATGATTATTTTAGCAAACAAAATCAAAATAGGGAGAACCACTTAAAGTAACAAGACACGTGACAACTCAGTTAATTAAAATATCTCTATCAAGCAAAATTTTCCTTCTTTTCATCCCACCAGAAATCCCTCCTAGTCCTGGAAATTTCAATGGAGACTAAAAACCCATCCCCATTTTCCTCCAGCTTTATAATTTACACATGTTTACACATATGATACGGACATCAAGAAAACAGAGAATCCGGATAAATAATAAAATACCTGCCATTCAACTGTAAGCAACAAAAGGAACAGCAATGCAAGGGGACTACTTCCTCTCCGCAGTATTGTACAGTACTGTCCCCTCCTTCCTCTTCACCAATAACCCTCCTACTCCTCCAAAATCCTCTGGGTCCTAAAGTTCACCTTTTGCAACGCTGTTTTGCCATATACAGGCAGTCCCCGGGTTACGTACAAGATAGGGACTGTAGGTTTGTTCTTAAGTTGAATCTGTATGTAAGTCGGAACTGGCGTCCAGATTCAGACACTGCTGAAACTGACCGCCAGTTCTGACTTACATACAGAATCAACTTAAGAACCCCAGGCGTCCCCAAGTCAGCTGCTGCTGAAACTGATCAGCAGCTGATTCCAGGAAGCCCGGGGCAGAGCAACTCTGCCTGGGGCTTCCTGTAGTCAGCGCTGGTCAGTTTCAGCAGAAGCTGACTTGGGGACGCCTGGGGCAGAGCAGCTGGGGTGCTACTGGACCAACCCAGCAGCACCCCATCTGCTCTGCCCCAGACGTCCTGATTCAGCCGCTGCTGAAACTGACCAGCAGCGGCTGAATCAGGACCTGGGGCAGAGCAGCTGGGGTGCTGCCGGGTTGGTCCAGTAGTGCCCACGGGCGCTGCAGGACCAATCTGTAGCGCCCCAGCTGCTCTGCCCTAGAGTCCAAAACAAAAGCCTGGTCTGCTTGGGGGGGGAGCTCACTAGCTGCGCCCCCCCCCCCAGCAGACCAGGGACACGGGGAGCAGAGCCGCAGCGGCAGCGGGGTGCCGCGCCTCTGAGGCTTTGCTCTGGCAAAGCCTCAGAGGCGAGGGACCCCGCCACGGCTGCGGCTTCAGTCTGGGTGCCTGTGGTCTGCTGGGGACGGTCCCCAGCAGACCACAGGCACCCGGACTGAAGCCGCAGCCGCGGGGGGTCCCGCGCCTCTGAGGCTTTGCCAGAGCAAAGCCTCAGAGGCGCGGGGAACCACCGCTGCTACCGCTCCAGTCTGGGTGCCTGTGGTCTGCTGGGGACGGTCCCCAGCAGACCACAGGCACCCGGACTGGAGCGGCAGCCGCGGGGGGGTCCCGCGCCTCTGAGGCTTTGCCAGAGCAAAGCCTCAGAGGCGCGGGGAACCGCCGCTGCTGCCGCTTCAGTCAAAGCGGCAGCAGCGGCGGTTCCCCGCGCCTCTGAGGCTTTGCTCTGGCAAAGCCTCAGAGGCGCGGGACCCCCCCGCGGCTGCCGCTCCAGTCCGGGTGCCTGTGGTCTGCTGGGGACCGTCCCCAGCAGACCACAGGCACCCAGACTGGAGCGGTAGCAGCGGTGGTTCCCCGCGCCTCTGAGGCTTTGCTCTGGCAAAGCCTCAGAGGCGCGGGACCCCCCGCGGCTGCGGCTTCAGTCCGGGTGCCTGTGGTCTGCTGGGGACCGTCCTCAGCAGACCACAGGCACCGGGTCTCAAGGGGCAGCAGCAGCGGTTCCCGCGCTTCTGAGGCTTTGCTCTGGCAAAGCCTCAGAAGCGCGGGAACCCGCCCGGTGCCCCTGGTCTGCTGGAGACGGTCTCCAGCAGACCAGGGGCACCGGAGCAGCTTACGAACGGGGCTTTCTCGCCCCGACTTCCGGGGCGAGAAAGCTCCGTTCGTAAGTGCGGATCCGACATAAGTCGGATCCGCGTAAGTCGGGGACTGCCTGTAATATAAAATGTTGTAGTTCTAGTTATAACCTATAAGCAGTGGGGCTGGAACTAGGGATTGTGTGGATGCTGCTGTAGCAAACACCAAATGTGTGGATTCCACTAGCATCCCTCCCACTGTAATTTACACAATTCCTTATAGCAGTGGTTCTTAACCTTACTGCAGCCTGCACCCCTTCGGTTCTCAAAATAAGTTCTCACACCCCATATTAAAAATTGTTGAAGTAGGTTAGTTCTTTAAACCTAAGATATATCATAAAAATCTGGCATCTCTCACACCTCCAGAAAGGGCATCTCGCACCCTGCGTGCACCCCAGGTTAAGAACCACTGCCTTACAGGACAATTTTAACATCTGAAGAGCTGGTGTTATTGGGCCATAGAATTGACCAAGCTTCACAGCTCTGACAGTGCAAGCATGTTTCGAAAGGATTTCTTGTGACCACTTTTGAAAAGGTAAGGTTTACATGTGATCCATTAAGAAAGAAGAAAAAAAACTTTGCAAGTAAACAGGTTTAGCAGAGAACATTTCTCTGAGAGCAAACTCCTGCAAATGTTAGGTGTCTGCCCTACCCAGGCCGCCAATCCTCATCCCAAACCCAAATCCATCTTCACTAGCCAGAACCTTGAGTTCATCTTATGAATCCTAGAGCTGGAAGAGACCTCAGGAAGTCACCAAGACCAGCCCCCCCTGCCCAAAGCAGGCCCAACCCCTACTAAATCAACCCAGCCAGGGCTTTGTCAAGCCAAGACTTAAAAACCTCTAGGGATGGAGAGTCCACCACCTCCCCAGGTAACCCATCCCAGTGCTTCCCCATCCTCCTAGTGAAATAGTTTTTTCCTAATATCCAACCTAGACCTCCCCCTATGCTTCCAAATATCATTAAGGGCAGATCTGTAAGGAACTCAGCTGACGTGCACTGCTCCTGGTCTGGGTATCGCACCCATCTATGGCCAGGGCGCTTCCGGGAGCAGCTACTGCTCCCAGCGGCTTTGTTTGGTTTTGGCGGGGGAACACTGGGAGCTGGCAGCGGAATGGGTCCTGTGCACTTTTTGCATACGCTAGCGGTAGGGCAATCCCATGCAAACCCCGCCCTCCAGAGGCCGCGCATGGATGTTGCGCGTGCAAAATAGTCCGCACCGCCCGGGGGGCGTCCAACATTCCAACCCTCCCTCTATAGGAGCGAGAGAAACGCTTTTCACAGAGGCATGTCCCTCCTCGCGGCCCGTCATGCCCTCGCCGCCCTCCGTCGCCGAGCCGGAAGCGCCGCCGGAGCACGCGGCGAGAGAGCCGGGGAGGCCGTGAGAATGTGGTGGGCGCGGAGGGCGCCTTCGTTCGTCAGGTCCCGCGTCCCGGCGCGCTCGGCAGCCTCCGGGGCCAACAGCGGGCAGCCGAGCTCGGAGAGCCGCGCAGACTCCAAGTACCGGGAGACGGTGCTGCTGCCCCGCAGCCGCTTCCCCGCCCAGCTGCCGGGCCGGCTGCAGCCCGAGGCCGAGGTGGAGATACAGCAGGTACCGCGCGCAGGGGGCGGGGCTCGGGCGCAGCTTTCCTGCTTGGCACCGTCCCGCCGCGTGGAGACAGACACACCCGCTGGAGTTCGGGGCAGGGGGATTAGCGTTGCGCTTTCTTCGCGCGGCCGCTTTCAGTGAGCTTGTCTGGCGGAGCCCGGAGTGGGAGTGGCCTGTGTCACTATCTCCCCCCCCCCCCCCCCCCCCGTGCACTTGGGGGCCCTGTTAGAAGAAGAGTTTGGGATTGTCCACTAGTGCCGCGCTATCCCGACAGGGTCAATGGCAAAACAAGGCGGTGCCAAACTGCCAGTGGTTTAAGGCAGAAGTTCTCACCCAAGGGCTTGGAGTGCCCCGGAGGGGAAAGTAGATTTTAGGGAGTCCCGCCAAGCAGGGTGTATTAGACTAATTGGTGTTCATGGCAGAAAGCCACATAGTTTCTATGCAGGGCACAGGCCCCAGGCCAGGAGTGGGCAATAAAATGGTTCACCAGGGTTAGTCGATGGTGGGCCGCTGTGGCTATATTTACCTATAGCTCCAATCAGCAGTAACCCAAATGTAGGTGAATAAATGTGACAGTGCAGATACAATATTAATATCCAAGTATTTGAATACATCACTCATGAAAAGTTATACAGAGAGTTGGTTGTGAAAATCAAATATATCAGTGAATGTAGATTGTCCATCAGTAATTCAAAATATAGGGTACTTTGTCTATTAGAAAATGCAATACAATATTCTCCTGACTGTGTTTCTCATTGGCACTCCAGCATATCACTCCTGGTGTTGCCAATGTCCAGTGATGTATTCCAGGTAGATATCCCTCAACCACCTGAGGGCGTCTGACACTACGAGTTTCCAAAGCAGCTGAGTATACTGTTAATTGATATGTCCCTTCATTCTTTGGTCACCAATCTCCTGCTTGGTGTTTTACCTGCATTCTGCCATATATTTCGTGTTATAGCAGATTCAGATGATGACCTAGCATGTGTTTGTTTTAAGAACACTTTCACTGCAGATTTGACAAAACACAAAGAAGGTAGCAATGTGAGATTTCTAAAGATGGCTATAGCCAGGGCTCGACAAATCACTGAATCTACTCGCCAAAGTTGAGTAGATTTCAGCCGGTCACCCTGTTCACCGGCGGTGTACGCATACGCAATGCGGGTCTTGCACATGCGCAGTGCGGGGCTGACGAGTAGGTTTCGCCGCCGTTTGTCAAGTCCTGGCTATAGCACTTGACCCAAGATGTAAGAATCTGAAGTGTCTTCAAAACTCAGAGAGATGGAGTATGGAGCCTGCTTTCCGAAATCTTAAAAGAGCAAAACTCTAGTGCATAAACTACAGAACCCGAACCGCAAAACTTAAAAATCAGCCTTCTGCTGGTGGCATTTCATGGAGATGATGAAAATGAATGTACATTGGTCTGTGCGACTTTGGATCATTATTGAACTGAACTCATCATCAGCATGGATGCATATCCTCAAGAATGGTGGTTGAAACATGAGGGGACATATGAGTCTTTAGCACATCTGACACTTAAATATCTAGTGATGCAGGCTACAACAGTGTTCTGCGAATGCCTGTTCTCACTTCTGGTGACATTGTAAACCAGAAGACAACAACGTTCTTTCCTGAAAATATAAAACAATTGTTTGTCTGAGCAATTGTCTGAACAAGAAATAGGACTGAGTGAGCTTTTGTAGGTTCTAAAGTTTTACATTGCTTGATTTTTGAATGCAGTTATTTTTATACATAATTCTACATTTGTAGGTTCAAATTTTATTATAGTGATTGCACTGCAGTTCTTGTATTAAGTGAGTTAAAAAATACTATTTTATTTTTACAGTGCAAATATCTATAATAAAAAACTAGAGTGAGAACTGTACACTTTGTATTGTGTAACTGCAATCAATATATTTGAAAATGTGAAAAACGTACAAAATATGTATATAATTCTAATATTGTTTAAGTGCATGATTATTTGTGACTAAAAAAATTAATTGTGGTTAATCACTTGACAGCCCTAGATCCAGGTATTATTTTTATTTCAGTTATTCCAAGAACAAATCTGGCCAAATAAATGATCTATTTTAGAAAATAAGGACAACATTGTTAACTTAGTAATGGAGAGTGGTAAATAATTTACAAAGTGTTAAAAATTCTGAGAAGAAAGTCTTCGCTTAAGGAGTTGGAGCAATTCAGCCTCTTAATGTTTTGCCTTTTGGAATGATGTTAAAATGAAAACTTGTTTTGAACTACTAAAACACAAACATATTACTAATTGTCATGTTGTCTGTACAGAAATGTGGCTTTTCAGAACTATATTCATGGCAAAGGCAAAGGAAAACAAAGAATGAATTTTGCCTTCATGATGGTCCACCGTATGCCAATGGAGACCCGCATGTTGGTCATGCATTAAATAAGGTCTGTATAAAAGTAGTACGTACAAGGTATTACATGCCTTCTGTAAGGTGCTGGGCACTCTCAATTCACATTGAAGTTGGATGTTCACTACTTTATAGGATAAGGCCCTTCATTCCTATTTAATGGGTAAGCTTTTACACTAACAATCCAATTTCTACTTCAGCCCTGCAATCTGCTAGATGCAGAGCTTCAGTATTATGTGCATAGTGAAGTACAGGCAGTCCCCGGGTTACATACAAGATAGGGACTGTAGGTTTGTTCTTAAGTTGAATCTGTATGTAAGTCGGAACTGGCGTCCAGACTGATCAGTTTCAACGGCGGCTGAATCTGGATGCCAGTTCTGACTTACATACAGATTCAACTTAAGAACCCCAGGCATCCCCAAGTCAGCTGCTGCTGAAACTGATCAGCGGCTGATTCCAGGAAGCCTGGGGCAGGGGCTTCCTGTAGTCAGCCACTGGTCAGTTTCAGCAGCGGCTGACTTGGGGCCGCCTGGGGCAGAGCAGCTGGGTTGCTGCTGGGTTGGTCCAGTAGCGCCGCTGCTTCTCGGCGCTACTGGACCAACACAGCAGCACCCCAGCGGCTCTGCCCCAGGGGTCCCAAAGTCAGCCGCTGCTGAAACTGATCAGCAGCGGCTGAATCAGGACTCCTGGGGCAGAGCAGCTGGGGTGCTGCCGGGTTGGTCCAGTAGCGCCAAGGAGCGGTGCTGCGGGACCAACCGGCAGCACCCCACCTGCTCTACCACAGGCCCGGGGCTTTGCTCCACGTCTTCCTGGTCTGCTGGGGGGGGAAGGGGTCCACTAGCTTCGCCCCTCCCTCCCCACCCCCAGCAGACCAGGGACACGGGGAGCAAAGCCGCAGCAGCGGCAGGGTGCCGCACCTCTGAGGCTTTGCTCTGGCAAAGCCGGGGAGGCGCGGGACCCCTCCGCCTCCCGGCTTTGCTCCAGGTGTCCCTGGTCTGCTGGAGACGGTCCCCAGCAGACCAGGGGCACCCAGAGCAGCTTTTCTCGCCCCAGAGTTCGAGGTGGCGGGACCGCTGCGCTCTGGGCGGTCCCGCTGCCTGCGAGCTCCGAGGCAAGAGAGCCCCGTTCGTAAGTGCGGATCCGACATAAGTCGGATCCGCGTAACTCGGGGACTGCCTGTATATTCCCATAATAAAATAATTCCACTTTGTTATACGTAGGTGGAGCCCTCAGGCGCCTGCATAATGCAAACTGTGGCTTTCAGTTGTACAAAATCTGGTTGCTATTGATCAAGAGGTTCTTATGATGTTCTGTCAAAGTACAGTAAGAAACATAAATGTGAATACTGAAACTTAATCTTTAACATAGTTGATTGTGGTTGAGGTTTTTCAGAGTTTATCAAAATCAGTATGATACGAAGTAACATACAGCTGAGTCATGCTAATATGTATGGGAATATGAGGATGGTAGTAACAGTTATATCAAAAATAACATTTGACCTAACATTTTTCCAGATATTGAAAGACATCACTAATCGGTTCTATATGATGAGAGGTTATAAAGTGCACTATGTGCCAGGCTGGGATTGTCATGGGTTACCCATAGAATTGAAAGCATTGTCAGAATTAAAAGAAGCTCAGAATCTTTCACCATTGGAGATTAGACGTCAAGGTAAACTGTCCTTTGCAAAATTTTCCTAGAAACATTTGTGACTTAAATATTGTATTTATATAAGTTGTTTTTGAATCTTTAGTGGAATATTATTTTGCTGTCTTTCATCTGTTTTAATTTTAGTTTTGGTACACTGGAATTTGTTAGGAACATCTTGGTTATAAGATAATACTTGACCTACAAAATCTAAGCTTATAAGGAGGGTGACCTTTGTAAAGTGGATTCATCAAAATACAAGTTTGCATGAACCCAGTATAAATTCGAAATAACCATAGATGGAAAGAGGGAAGTAAATGACATAGACATCTGGATTCTAGTGTAGTTCAGTTCTGCAACATGAAATTACAGGCAGTCCCCGGGTTACGTACAAGATAGGGACTGTAGGTTTGTTCTTAAGTTGAATCTGTATGTAAGTCGGAACTGGCGTCCAGATTCAGCCGCTGCTGAAACTGATCAGTTTCAACAGCGGCTGAATCTGGACGCCAGTTCTGACTTACATACAGATTCAACTTAAGAACCCCAGGCATCCCCAAGTCAGCTGCTGCTGAAACTGATCAGCGGCTGATTCCAGGAAGCCAGGGGCAGGGGCTTCCTGTAGTCAGCCACTGGTCAGTTTCAGCAGCGGCTGACTTGGGGACGCCTGGGGCAGAGCAGCTGGGGTGCTCCTGGGTTGGTCCAGTAGCGCCGCCGCTCCTCGGCGCTACTGGACCAACCCAGCAGCACCCAAGCTGCTCTGCCCCAGGCATCCTGATTCAGCCACTGCTGAATCTGACCAGCAGTGGCTGAATCAGGACGCCTGGGGCAGAACAGCTGGGGTGCTGCCCGGTTGGTCCCGTAGCGCCCAGAGCGGCGCTACGGGACCAACTGGCAGCGCCCCAGCTGCTGTACCACAGGTGTCCGGAGCAAGGCCACGGAGCACGGGGGCAGCGGGACAGCCCAGACGCGCCATGGCTGTCCTGCTGCCCTCGGGCTCCGTGGCTTTGCTCTGCTTTGCTCCCCCGTCCCCCTGGTCTGCAGACCAGGGGGATGGGGGGGGGGGGCAAAGCAGAGCCAAGCCGCGGAACGCGCGATCAGCTGACAGCCCAGACGCGTCTGGGCTGTCAGCTGGCCGGGCACTCCGCGGCTTGGCTCTGCTTTCCGCCCCCCCCCCCCCCCGTCCCCCTGGTCTGCAGACCAGGGGGACGGGGGGGGGACAGGGGGGCAAAGCAAAGCAAAGCAGAGCCAAGCCTCGGAGCGCGTGGGCAGCAGACAGCCCTGTCCGCTGCCCACGTGTTCCGCCGCTTTGCTTCCTCTCCCTGGTCTGCTGGAGACCAGAGAGAGGAACGGCCCCGTTCGTAACTGCGGATCCGACATAAGTCGGATCCGCGTAACTCGGGGACTGCCTGTATTGTATCCAGTTTTTACTGGTGTTGTATGCCGAGTTCCTGAACTTAAAAAACTCTTTGAAAATAAGATTAGTTTTCCCTCTAATGTTTTTGAAGTATTCTCTCATGTTTTTGAGTAATGTGTGATTGTCATCGAGTAGGTGTTTTTCCAGTGAGGTAGCTCAGATTGATTCTTGACCCTGACATTTTTATTAATAATCTGGAGGAAAATATATCATTGATAATTTTATAGTTTGCAGATGACACCAAATTTGGGAAGTGATAAATAACGAAGAGGCTGGATTGCTTGGTAAACTAGGAGCAAGCAAACAATATGCATTTGAATATTGCTACAACTATACATCTAAGAGCAAAGAATGTAGTCCATGCCTAGAGGATGGGAGACTCCACTTAGGAAGCAGTAACTCGAGAAAAGATTTTAGGGTTGTGATGGATAATCAGCTGCCCATGAGCTCCTATTGTGGTGCTGTGACTAAAAGATCTAATGTAATCCTGGGATGCTGTCATAGATCCACTAGACTGAGTTTACAGCTCCGGTTCTGGAACAGTCTCCAGGAGTCCGGTGTCTTTAGGGATCTCACTATTCCTCTGGGGTAAGCCCCACAACTTCACCAACTCCTTAGGCTGAACCTTTCAGCCATCAGTACTCCTGCTTCAGACCGCGAACTTCGTTCAATGAGTCCTACTGAGGAAGACTCCCAAGGGGATTTGTGTGTTCTCTGTGAATCAATATATCTCTGCAAGCAACTGCAGCACCATTCATACAGTGCTGTCAAAACAAAGGGTTTATTAGTCAAATGTATCACAGCATGGCTACGTCTAGACTACATCCCTTTTTTGTAAAAGGGATGTAAATTAGACGTATCACAATTGCTAATGAAGCGGGGATTTAAATCTCCCCCGCTTCATTAGCATAAAAATGGCTGCCGCTTTTTTTCCGCACTGAGCTTTATCAAAAAAAAGCACCAGTCTAGATACTGATCTTGCGGAAAATAAAGCCTTTTCCGAAAGATCCCTTATCCTTCTCTGAATAGATCTTTATTTCCGCAAGATCAGCGTCTAGACTGGCGCTTTTTGTTGGCAACGCTCCGTGCGGGGGGAAAAAAGCGGCAGCCATTTTTATGCTAATGAAGTGGGGGAGATTTAAATCCCTGCTTCATTAGCAATTGCGATACATCTAATTTACATCCCTTTTTACGAAAAAGGGATGTAATCTAGACGTAGCCCATAGGTTTTTAGGTTAACATAGAGAAATGAAGGGTACAGTACAGTCTGATCTGAGCAGCCAGAGCTCAGCCAAGTTGTGGTGAACCCGCATTATTTCAGTTTTATCAACTTCTTCCCCCAACCCCCATTTAACTTCCACTTCACACATGCACACTGCAGAGATGAAAGAGGGCGGGGGTGGTACAGTCTAGGGATGTTAAATTGTGTTTGCTAATGGAGTTGTGGATGGAATTTCCAGCAACCACTTGATTAGTTGCTAAGGCGGGAAACTGCAGAGCCGCAGCCAGGGTGGAGGACCGGGTGCAAGTCAGGACAACTGATTCCCGGCTCGTGCCCAGTCCCGCTTCTAGCCTCTGCCTCTCCTGTCCCCCACCATGGAGATGGTGCTGGGAGGAACCAGCTTACTCGACTAGTCGCTTACATCCCTAGCATGGGCCTGTACAGTGCAGCGGTAAGAACTGTCCACCAATACCAGCCTGCGCACATCTGACATTAAAACTAGGGATGTTAAAAAATCATGTAATAGGGTAACCATGTAACCAGTGAAAATCTAAGTGGTTACACAGTTACATGCACTGCAAAGCTTTATACTGCAGAGCCCACTGTGAAGCTGCCTCCTTGTGGTGTGACTGCCAGCCCCTGCTGGCCCAGCTCCTACGGAGGAGGCTTCATTGTGGCAGTGAAGCCACCTCTCTGGGAGTGGAGCAGGCAGCCTTTGCTTGCCCTTCTCCCAGGGAGGAGGCTTCACTGCCCTGCTGCCCAGGAGGTTGAGTGTAACCAACACTATTGGCCAATAAGCATCCGCTTGTTAAACAGTTAGTTGTTTACACCCTAACATCCGTAATTTGAGTTGTGCCCCTTTTGTTCTTCCCCATCCCCCATCAGCAGCCATGCTGGTGGGGTTCAGCAACACTGCCATGGTGGTGTTCCACTGTCCTTTTAGCCCAACACTGCACAGGTCCTCATGTTCACTTTCACCCCGTCTCAGCTGTGAACAGCTGCCAGCTACACCGGCAGTTCCAGACTGGATGTGGACATCTAGCAACCCAGTACCCAAAGAGACACAGACTTCACCCCCTCCCCCAATCTGCACCTGTCTGCACTGTGCAGAGCTGCATCTCCCCAACTTAAAACAAAGGATTGGGGTGGAGTCCTTAGATTTTAAGTTGGGGAGATGTAGCTCTGCACAGTGTAGAGAGGCAGGGATGTCTGTCTCTTTGGGTACTTGGTTGCAAGGTGTCCATATCCAGTCTGGAACTGCCAGTGTAGTTGGCAGCTGTCTGCAACTGTTCAAGTTTTGGGAGGGAGGAGGAGGAGCGGAGATTGAGCACAAATCAGGCAATTCATGATACTTCTCCCCCTCCCTACCAACTTCTTTGAAGTAAGAAGTTCAGGGCTCCCAGTGCCTTGGTGTGAGAGGTGCATAGGGGATGGGAGCAGACAAGGGGGGTTTGTGGAGCTGCAGGTAGAACCCCAGTGGGCCATGGGATGCTGTGGCACACTGAAGGCCACTCATGTGGTCTACTCGCTGTTCTTGGTTGCCCATCCTTGGTCTATAGGAGGGGTTCCCAACCTTTTTTGGTCCCCATATCCCATTGGCTTTTAGTAAACCTTCCCATACCCCCTATTCAATATGAAAGAAAATAAATTCTAGACTCTAGAATCCACAAGTTTTTTTCACTAACACTACTACTTTTCGAATATTTCAATTAGAATAATCTAGTTATTTACTAAATATTCCCTGTACCCCCTTGACAAGCTTCTCGTACCCCCTGGAGGTACGCATACTCCAGGTTGAGAACCCCTGGTCTATAGCCTGTGCTATACAGAAGGTCAGACTAGATTACAATGTTACCTTCTGGCTCTGGAATCTGTGAACTTTTTTTTTAAACCCTTCATCATGTATAATATTGGAAAACAGTGTAGGTGGTGCCTTCTGAGAGTTTATTATGGATTAGATGGAAAGTGTTCTGATAATGTATGTGTGTTTATTGGTAACAGCTTTGTCATGCAGTGGAATGACTTGCAATTTTAGTATATGTGCCATTAGACTATGCAGCTTATATACTGATGTAGCTTCACGTCTCTTGCAAACAGCAGTCAATATGCACTGTCAAAGCATTTATAGAAAACATGATGCATCATTCACTTGCTTTGAGCTTAACTCCTGTCTCTAACTTTTTGTGGGGTGGGAGTTATTTCTAGGTGTATTTGGGTATAATAAGCATTCAGATGATTTTAAGGAACACATTCAATGAAATTGCATTTCATTTAAAGTTGGTTTGTAATTTAAATTGGGGGAAAAAGCATAATATTCAAACCAATGTTGATTGTGGTGATCTGATGGCACTGGTATATTAAAGTAAGATTTTTTTTAAATAATATGGTACATGGGGAGATGGTTTTTATTTACAAAAGTGTATAGCTTTTCTTTGCATTTATATGGTGCTTGATTTGCATCTTGGTTAGCTACCATGTATTTACTCCAGATGGGGCTGTATTTTAGGGTAAAAATAAAGTAATTCCTATATGTGTATGTTGAGCATTGTCCTACAACTCTTGTTCATGATTGTTCCACTGAGGAGAGCACAAACCCCCTTATATTACACTTTTCATGTCAAACTTTGGCTACTCGTTGGTAGTAGATGGAGCCCCATCGATGTTCAGAAGCTGTTCTTTTGACCTCAGCCAAACATTAATGCAATGACTCTTTTCATCCAGAAACATACTGGAGCCTGTATTTTTCTTATTAGCTCTTGTCAGGGGAAGTTTCATGTGTTTTAAACTTTTTCCCATTGTAGATTCTGGCATAAGAGGATGATCTGTCCTTTTCAGACCTTTTTGTGATTGCTGTCAGGGGGCAGGCTCTCTGCCCCAGCCTTCCTATATTTTTTTATTATTGTCATCATCTCAGCCTACTTGTGTCACTTCCTCTCCCACTGCTCCTGCTCCACCCTCTGCAGCTCATAATGTCTTCTAGTAGGGTGGATCATGATATTAGTGATTCAGACCACATCTCTGCAGCCTTCAGAGTTCTGAATAGAGCTTATCAAATAATGAGGGGGAAGGAACAGTGAAAACTTATACAAAGGAAAAAAATAAAAAATAATTTGAAAAGCTATTTGCAGTGAATAGTTTAACCAGCTCTAGTTATGAATAGCAGCAATTAAACCAACTTGTCTTAACTTCAGGTAGCTGCTTGCTGCATTGCAAACCCCAGAATAGCATCAGATAGAAGCACTGTAGCGGTTGGTCAGTTTTCATTCCTTTTACACTTGGTAGGTTGGAACTTCATAACCATCTGGGTTGGAATTCTTTCCCCTTTTTAAAATTAATTTAAGTTCTGTAAAAATGAATGGCTTACTTGGAAAAAACAAACAAACAAACTCCCTAGTGGTGTTTGGCTTTCACTTTGATGGGACTACTCATGCGAGTAAAGCAGTTTGAGGCTTCTAAAATTTACTGTTATATACATTAGTTGGTATAGTTTTATATTTTGTAATTTATAATAGTTGTATAATACTTTGTTCCCAGCAGAGGTTAATCATTCACTAGCAAGTAAGCCATTAGCAATTCTTAAAATTAATTAAAGTGATCACGCAGATTTTAAAAGAACAATGTTTTAAAAACAATTGTTTCTTTTTAGCAAAAGAATTTGCAGAAAGGGCAATTGAGAAACAGAAATCTGCCTTCATTCGTTGGGGGATAATGGCAGATTGGACTAATTGCTACCACACATTTGATGGGAAGTATGAGGCAAAACAACTGAGTGTCTTCCACAAAATGTATGACAAGGTATGCTAGTGTGCCATTTAACCAAGTCCTTATTTAAGTTACAATGTAGTTCTGATCCAGTTAACTTCATGCTTTTCCTCTTTAGGGTTACATTTATCAGGACTATAAACCGGTATTTTGGTCTCCTTCAGCAAAGTAAGAATCAACTTACCATTTTATCTATAAAATAAGAAGAGAGAAATACATGTTCATGTGGTTTAACCTATTTTTGATCTTCACCCAGCACAGCCTTGGCTGAAGCTGAACTTGAATACAATCAGCAGCATGTCAGTCGTTCAGTTTATATCAAATTCCCCTTGTTGAAATCGCCTCCTAAACTGGCCTCTGTGATAGGTATGATTTATAATATGTAGTTCTTGTTAAAACTGTGACATCTTTGGTTTTTATGACAATTAACATAGTTTTTAATTTGCTTCTATAGCTGGATCTCCAACTGTCAGTTTGCTAATCTGGACTACGCAGCCATGGACTATTCCTGCCAATCAAGCTATTTGTTATATGCCGGATTCAGAGTATGTATTTAACTTATTCAACTTTATCAATCTGCTTCCACTAATATCATTATTTATTAGCAGTTACAGTGCAGTGCTTTTAATAGCAAGGCTGAAGTAGGAGGCATCTCAGACTTATTTAATGGCATTTTTATTTTTTTGTGTTACTCAATTTCAGACTTTTTCCCATCTTTTAAAAAAATTAATTGTTCTTATGTTGTTTCTACTTTGCACTTGTATTCATTCTATTGAAATCATTTGGAGCGAAACAGTAACAGGATTTTTGTAGTAAAAATCACATTTTCAGATGGTTTAAAAAGCAGCAAATGTCTAAAACATTTAAAAAAGTAAAGTTAGTGCTTTGACACGTTTGCTAATATTGATTTTTTGGTTATTTAATATATATGTTTTGTAGCTATTCCATTGTAAAATGTGCCAACACTGGTGAATGGTACGTTCTAGCTGCAAATAGAGTAGAGTCTACAGCTGCCATCTTGGACACACAATTTGAAGTTATTTCAATGTGTAAAGGTAAGAGCTTCAATATACTTTGAATGTTAATTTGTAGAGTAATATGTTTGTTAAAATATTGATACGAAAGTAGAGAATCCAAGTAGAATAACTTTGTGTTTCATTAGCTACACTTTGCACATGTATTTATAGTAATTTTAGCTAAAAAATAATATGAAGAACAGTAATTAAAATATATAAAATATTCAGCATAATGACTTGTTGGTACTAATTTTCACCATAAATTAAATTGACAGAATTTAATTGCTCCAAATTGCTTGACAGAAGCTTCCCCATTTGTAAAATGTAAATAGGAAGTTGGAGGATAATTATATATAGAACTAGAAGACTTACCTGGTGTTATCTGGGTCTTTAGAGCAGGGGACTGGTGGTGTTGGAAGTCCAGGAGTCAGGGCAGGGTCTTAGAGGTGTTGGAGGGGCAGGGCAGGAGGCTGGGACTGAGGAGGGGTTTAGGGTGGGGGGTTCCCATCTGGCAGGGCTCCCCTGCCCCAGATGATGGGGCCTTTTTTCAGCTGCCAGGGACCTTCTGTCTCTCCCAGTCACCAGGGCCTCTCACCCTCCCCAAGGGCCAAGAGTGGGAAGGAGCTTGGGGCAAGGGGGCTACTTAAGTCAGTGGTCTCCAACCTTTTTACACCCAAGATCACTTTTTAAATGACAGACCAAGCCAAGATCTACCGCCCCGCCCCTTCCTTGAAGCCCCGCCCTCTCTATTCTCCTCCTCTCTATCACTTGCTATTCCCAATCCTTATACTGCTGCTTTTTTTTAAAGGTTTTTCAACATTTGGAAGTGGTGCTCAGCCAGGGTGCACCACGCTCCATGTGGGCTGGTGCAGAGAAGAAGCTGCCTGGCCAGCTGGCTGTGGCCTTCAGCCCAGAGGAGGCTGAACCGTGCTCCAGCTGATCGGGCGGCTTCCCCTCTGCGCCTGCCCACAGCTGGAGCTAGACGCAGCCTCCCTGGGCTGAGTGCAGGGCAGCCGGGCTGGAGGGAAGAGAAGTGGCTGCCCGGCCAGCTGGCCATGGCGCTCAGCCAGGGTGCACCAAGCTCCACATGGGCAGGTGCAGAGGAGAAGCCGCTGATCAGCTAGAGCGTGGGGCAGCCTCTTTCAGCTGAAAGCCACAGTCAGTTGGCTGGGGTGTTTCAGCCCTCCCGACCTCCCAGTTCCCACCATTCCTTGCAGCTACTGACCTGTGTTGTTGCTCGGTGAGTAGCTGCTCCTCAAATGAGGAAATCTAATGTAAATGTGTACTGCGCAGGTGCGCAGTTCAGAGAGGGCTCAAGAGCTACTCTTAGAGCCCCTGAGATCTACCGGTAGATTGCGATCTACTGGTTGGCGACCACAGACTTAAGTGATCCGGTGGCAGGCAAGATGGTGGAGCCCCAGCCTTTTTGGCCACTCTTGGTAGTGCGGCTGCCCTCAGTGACCACTCTGCACATAGCTCACGCCCATGGACTTGCTGCCACCAGTGGCCACTCTTAGTATCGCATCCCTCCTTTTTGTGCTTTTCCTTTTCACATCCCTCCTCTCTCTGTCCCCTCCCTTTCCATGTTATAGAAAACAGTCCTGTTCCTGGCACTTCCCATTTGCTTGGCGCAACCAAACGCTGACCTTACTTTAAGTTAGGATAAGAGGAAGCTGCCTACCAAATTTGGTGGTCCTAGCGCTTACCATTTAGGAGAAATTTTTGAACAAACAGACTCACAGATAGTCAGATATTTCTAAAATATATAGATATACAGCATAGCACATGAGAAGTGGACTAGAAATACAGTTTACCTTGGAAGGGCTGTTTTGAGTCCGTCCTAAAGTTCAGGTGGATTCATAACCCAAAATTGGTTCAAATGTACTGTCTATCTTGTATGAGCATCCCAAATGAAGTTAACATGGGTCTGGTATCGGTGTACAGATTGCCTACTTCACTGCAAAATCCTCACTTGAGCTCTTGAAATCCCTCCCTTTGGAGGCATTCGAGGCACAAGGCTGATAGTGTTCTATGTTGTTAACCTCCAACTAGTTGAGTGTTCTGAGTAAGTTCAGGAATTCCTGATCACCATAAGGATGGTTGAACAATCCTAGGTGATTGCTGGCTGTGCAATTGTCCACACTTGTGATTTGAAATATGAGTTGGGATTGGAGGTGTCAGTTGGAATTTTTATCCATGGACCTATCCTTACTGCCTGTGATTAGAGCTGGCAGAGTGCCTTTCTTGAGGGAGTGAGGAATTTCTTTGTATGCCCTGTTCTCAGTGATTAATGGAACCTGCAATAGGAGGAATGGTGTGGCAGCATCTAATAATTTCATTCTCTGGTATCAACAAAGTAATATGAGATGTCTTCTTTCCTGGCTTTATCTGCTTAAGTCACTGGTAGTGACTGAAATGAAGCACAATTGACAGACGTCCCAATTTGAAAACCTATTTCTCCTTCTTCTTTTCTCCACAGTCTGAAATAGCCCAGATTTGCTTACTATCAAGACCTACTGTTCATCTTAGTTCTGAATATAGGCTTCTAGGGAGGGAGGGAGGCAGTAAGGTCTTGTACTGGGGGGAAAGGGAGTTGTTTGATTTATTGCCTTGTTTGCAGGGAGGTGTTAGATATCTAATGTCATTGTACAGTAACTCTTTTTCTTGGTTAACACTTCATTGTTAGATCCCTGATCTATTAGACGACGTACTCGTTTAAAATTGCATAATATTTGCAACCAGGGTGGACTGGCAGCCCCCCATTAACTCCCCTTCATTCTCCTCTCCCCCTCCCCCCATTGGTGGAGCTTGCAGATCAGCAACTCCTCTCTCCCTCCCTGTGCCCCCCGCCTGTAGCAATCAGATATTTTGCAGGGTTCAGGAGGCTCAGTGGGGAAGGGAGGAAGGAGCAAGGACACAGTGTGGAGCCTCCCTCCCCAGGGCCTCTTGAAGATCCTGAAACAGCTAATAGCCTTGGGCAGGAGGTGAAGGAGGAAGGCTGCGCAAATGGGGATGGGGACCAAAGCTTGAGCCCGACCAAGGCCCACCACCACAGGAAGGGAGAGCCAAAGCCTAATGTCTTTATCCTCCGGGGGGGGAGGGGAGGTAGGGGCGTGTAATCTGAGCTCTACCTCTCAGGGCTGAAGCCCTTGGGCCTCAGTTTTGGCCCTGATCAGTTGGACTCTGGCTTCAGTGTTAGATGGTAGGATTTGGGCTTCCACCTTGGGCCCCAGTAAATCTATCACCAGTCCTGATGACCCCATTAAAATGGGATTGTGTCCCACTTTGGCGTCCTGACCCTCTGTTTGAGAATTGCTGCTTATAAGCAAGTCCCCAGACAATCCTCTGATTAGAACTTATTAAAGAATTATACTGTATATGAGGAATGTTAGTTTGATCAATTAACTGTTTAACCAATACAGTAAGCTGATACCATGAACCGATAAGTATCTGTTAAACTCAGCCAGCTCTCAGGGAAGTGGCTTGGCTGCAGCAACAAAGCCTCCTTCCCGAGAGCCAGGTCACCAGGGGTTGGTGGCCCTATTCCTGGGGAGTAGGCTTCCTTTTGTGTGGTGCAGTATAAAGCTAAGTTATACTGCAGAGCCCATAGTGCACGTAACTGTGTAAGCACAAAAATGTTTACTGTATATGTATATAATGTCTTTAATTTAGTGGGAAAAAAAATTGTGGCTCTTAACCACCCCCTCCCCATTTACACTAAGTCCTATGGGGAAATTGGATTCTCTTCACATCATTTCTCTTAGTCATATTTTTCAAAAACATAACTACAACATTAAAGCAAGGAGTTATTGTACTATAAAATGATTAGTTGCCTAGTGTTTAAGTATCTTTGTTTTAGAATGTCGTAAAGATACAGTGTGTATATATAATAAAGTCATGTGCTCATGGTGAAATGGAAAGTTAGAAGCAAAGCTGTGGATAGATTTCAGGTCTCTTGTCTTCAGAAAACTAGACCTAAAACAGCAGCAGATAGGAATGCACTTAGTGCCAATTGGGAATGTAAGCGACTAGTCAACTATCTGATAAGCAAAAGCTTATTGGCTAGTTGACTAGTCCCTCGACTAGTTGCTTCCCCTCCCCTTGCTGCCTCTCTTGGGAGCAGCTGCCTTAAAAGTCAATTCCCCCTGCCCCTCCCTCAGCACCATCTGCGCGGGGAGCAGGGGAGGCACGGAAGTAGCGCGGAATGGGTGTGAGCTAGGAATCAACTGATTGCTGACTCGCACCAGTCCTGGATGCTGCACCTCTGCGTTTTAAATGTATTAAGAGCCTCCTGAACCTTAATACATTTAAAAATCAGAAGCACAGCAGGGGGGAGACCTGGCGCGAGCCGCAGAGCAGCTGTCCTGGCTCGCGCTGGGTCCCTCCTCCACTTTAGCCTTTTAAATGTATCAAGAGCCTGTTGGGTAACCCCACTGTGGCTCCCCTGCTTATCGACTAGTCAATAGAAAATCCATCAAGTAGTCGATTAGTTTATTAAACGAAATTTAACATCCCTAGTGCCTATAGGTTAGGAATGCCTTATATTGCTCAACTACTTCTAGAGTAGCATTGCCTGGCTCAGGAAAAAAAATTCTTCTGGAAGCATGGGGTGCACCTGTATACGAGTGGTGGCAATGGAGAAACAGGGAAGCATAGTCATCTGGAGGGTGGATATGGAAAACTGTATTGGTATGGATATTTGTGTTTTTGTTTATCAATAGTCATAAATCAAAAATAATTACAAACTTTGCAAGACACAGTCTGGACTTTTAAATTGTTGACTATCCCATTTCTTTTTGCTTCAGGTGTTGATTTGGAAAATGGTTCTTGTGCTCATCCCACGATTCCTGGCAGAGTCTCCCCTTTCTTGCCAGCAAATCATGTGACAATGACAAAAGGAACAGGTTTAGTTCACACAGCCCCAGCTCATGGTATGGAGGATTACAGTGTAGCTTCCCACCACCAGTTGCCCATGGTACTTTCATTTGTTTTTTTCCCCTTGCTTTTAATCTGTATGTGTTTGATCCCACACCAAAATGTAAATGTCACAAACTTACATATTTTGCATAACATTTAAAATTGTTCTGATGCCTGCCTGTAACTATGAATAGCACTGATTAATTTGGAGACCTGCTGTAAACAGAATTGGCTTTGGAAGAGCAAAGGCTTGGATTATAAAAACATACATAGGAAAAATGGGTCCACTTTAGAGCCAATTGTTGCATGAACTTGGCAGTATAGCAATGAAATGGAATAGTACTTTTGCAACTTTTTGTGCCTCAGTTTGCCAAGCCGTCAGGAAAAATAGATAATTATTGTTTTTAGTATCTTAGGAAGCTTTGAGGCCTTTGAGAGATTCTTTGAGAGGAACAAAGATGCTATATAAATGTAAAAAGCGTTAGTAAAGAAACAATCCTCTTTTATGGGAATTGCTTAAAAGAAAAAGTAGCTTACTAGCCAAATAATGATAGTTCTATAATATGTAAATGTTTCCTTGTGGTATTCTAGATTTCTGTTGGCTTGTCTCTTTTCTTGCTGTCAGATCATCAAAGTGTAATTTGATCAGCTTTTGAATGAAGGAATTAGTATTTAGAGGAGAGATGCCCAAGGAAAATCTAGAAGATGGTGACAATAGTATTTGTTTAAATTCATCTCAGTGCTTTGTTTTACCAAGGCAAAGAGTGACCAAGTAATTTGCCATTGCACATACATCGCACTAGTGGCAGCAGTGGAAATAGGACTCATCTGTGTCTTTTATAGTTGAGCACCCTGTTCCCTGGATGATGCAGTCTGTAGTAGTGTTAATAGTAGTTTAGATGGTGCTGTTTACTCCTAGTCAGTTCTGAAATAATGCTTCTGCATAATGTTATGGGATACTGTTCTGTGGAAGGTGATGTGATTTGGTTTAAATATAAAAGTGAGAGGTTTTGAAGCTTGTTGCCAAAAAAGCCTCCCCTCTCTTCTTGTAACACCAGGGCTAAATTTCTAATGTGGGAATTAGGAATGTGAAAGGTTAACCTGTGAAGGCAGGAGCATCTCTCCGCCCACCGTGGTTAGGAGGCTGCTCCAGGCAGGCCAGAGCGTCTGTCCACAGCAGGCCGTGGCACCTCACAGTCTTCCCCTCCTTCTTCCGCCCACCCCCCCACCACCCAGTTAACCAAGTAAACAAACAAATATGTTTAACCAGTTAAATAGGATTTTACATCCCTAGTGGGAAAAACTTCTGTTCTGTCTGTAGTTTTTCTATCAGTTAAGAATTAAGTGGAATAGTATTCAGGGTGTGTCTACACTGCACCATTATTTCGAGATAACTAGCATTATTTCAAACTCACAATGCAAGTGTCTATGCAGCCATTCCGTTATTTTGAAGTAACGGATGGCTTATTCCAAAATCGGTAAGCCTCATTCTACGAGGAATAACACCTATTCCGAAATAGCTATTTTGAAATAAAGTGTGTGTAGATGCTCCACTTCTTCTATTTCGAAATAGCCCCTCACCAGAGCCATTCTAAGTTATTCCTCCCCAGTGCCTCCTGGGGTGCTAAACAGAGATAGCACTTCTACACTTCAGAGAAGCCTCAAAATTAGTCCGAGGCAGACTTCCCTAAAGTAGACGTGCTATTTCAAAATAAGCTATTTCAGAATAACTATAGTTTATTTCAAAATTAGCGTGCAGTTTAGATGTACCCTTAATGTAGTAATATGAATCCTGTATCCTCACAAACTCAGTGGAGTTCATCCTGTATGAGGATTTAGGCTTAGTGGCATGTTGGCAAACTTTGGGATAATTACATCATAATTAGCTTGAATGTTAAAAGTGACATCTTATTTCTCAGCCTGCCTCAGATGTGTGGTGTATTACAGTGCATTCTTAGTTCATAATTTCAGAGTTTCAAAAAGCAAAAGGTCCCTTAATATTTTGACGTTGCTTAAGAATATTCTTGCTTTTAGGATTGCCTGGTAGATGAAGATGGATGTTTTACAGAAGCTGCAGGTCCTGAGCTTCACAACAAGGCTGTATTGGAAGAAGGAAATGAAGCTGGTTAGTGTCTTGTGTTCAATTAGTCATTATTCTCTGAAGCTTAGTCTGTCATATTTTAAAGGTTCGTGTAAACCAAATAGATCTTAGAGTAGATGAAATACTGGCACTTCCAATTACAGATTGAATCTCTCTAGTCCAGCATCCTCGGGACCTGACTGGTGCCGAACCAGAGAATTTGAAGGGAGACCAGTATTGTTTAGCAGCTTTACCAACCCTTTCACTGCTTACTGGGCTCTGAGAAGACATTTAGGGGTAAATTAGAGCTAAATAACAGCACAGAACACTGAGACCCAGGACTGGTGGCTGTAAACAAACTTGGAGACTATGAGAAATTTGGTCACACCCAGGGTAAGTGGACATCTGGCTAACTAAAATCATGCCAGACCATGGATTTTACTGGACCAGAGAGTGCCAGACTAGTGAGGTTCAACCTGAATCAGGAGGATGGGAATAGGACTTTGAGGAAAGGAAAAAAGTGGAGTTATAGTAGTATTAGCAGTGTTGTGCTCATCTGATTTCTTATTACTTCTAATTCTTAATTCTCATTCTCATTAGTTATTCAGATGCTTCAAGCAGCAAAGAATTTATTAAAAGAGGAGAAATGTGTACATAGCTACCCATATGATTGGAGGACTAAAAAACCAGTGATTATTCGTGCAAGCAAACAGTGGTTTGTAAACACGGCAGATATCAAGGCTACAGCCCAGGTACCAGACTTTGTTCCATAGTTTGCTGTGTGAAGGAGTGTAAAGGCCATTGTTATCACATTGGGTCTTTGCCTAGCGTATAGATTCTATTGCAAATGTATGCTTTTTCCCTTCGTGTTTACAAACACTTTGATGCTGATAGCAATCACAGTAACAATTAGTTTAGAAATTATCAACAGTTACAGTTTAATTTATTTACCACCAACTTTAGATTAATTGTGCACTTATGCTATTTTCCATTTAAGCCTCTGAAAAAGGAAGGTTCCAGTGGTTGGGAGAGCTGGGTTCAATACTTCCTTTTAACCCCAGACTTCCTGTATGACCTTTGCAATCACTTAACTTCTCTGGGTCTCAAGTCTCCCTTTGTAAAATGGGCGTAATAGAAGGCTTGTGAGGATAAATACATGACTCGTGCTACCAAGCACCTCACAATCTTTAATGTAAGTAATTCAGATAGGTAGATTTAAGCAGAAAATAAAGTGAGTGATGGTGATGACATCAGTGAGATAATACCTTGGAGCTTATATCAATATGTGAGGATTCATGCCAGTAGCTCTTTGTGCCCTGAGAAAATAAATAGTATCCTTTTGTTAAATTTGGAATGTGCTCCAACCTTAAATAATACTAGTTCTGGTTATTTCATAGGAATTGTTAAAAAAAGTGAAATTTATTCCTGCATCAGCAGTGAATAGAATGCTAGAAATGCTGGATAGAAGGACATATTGGTGCATCTCAAGACAGAAGAGTTGGGGTGTCCCAATTCCAGTATTCTACCATAAGACAACAGGAGAATCCCTAATAAACAGGTATCTATTTAATTCAAATAAAAAATAAGAGACCTGGCTTGCACTAATAAAGGTTGAACCTTTCTACCCTGGCAACCTCTGTAGTCCAGCATGATTTTAGTTAGCTAGATGTCCACCTATCATGGGTGTGACTAAGTTTCCTGTGGTCCCATAAAGTTTGTTTACAGCCACCAGTCCTGAGTCTCAGTTTTCTGTGCTGTTATTTACCTCTAATTTAGCCCCAAGTGTCTACTAAGAACCCAGTAAACAGTGGAAATGTTGGTAATACTGCTAGGTAATATTGACCTCCCTTGGTCCAGCAAATTCTCTGGTTCAGCACTGGTCAAGTCCCAAGTTAGAGAGATTCAACCAATATAAAATATTAAAACTACAAATAGTTGAAGGGCAAGAAAATCTGTTTTGGTTCCTGACTGCAAAATTTGTAGTTTTGCATAGTTAATTTTAAATTGTTATTTTTAATGGAAAAAGAGGGAACAATGACGTATTACTGAATGTGATTTAATTACAATAGTCTAGATCTGTTTCATACTATTAACTGGCAGTCAGCTAATGATCCTCTGTGATAGTCGTCTGTGATTTAATAGGCTCTCAGTAGAGCTGATGTTATACGTTAATATTGAATATAAAGAACAGCTAATGCATGCTGTAGCTTTAATAGATTATAACTATAATCTTGGAATTATGAACGTACCTATTGAATTATAATAAAAATTTCTGAAATTGAAGAGTTTATGTATGGCCATGAAATGAGAAGTAAAAAATGGGATGTCGAAATCAGGTGCTGAATTAAAAAACCCCCAAACCAAACAAAAAATCCTACCTATTTCAGAGTTAAATTGGAGACCATTTTATTTTTTCAGAGAACCCTATTTGATGTTTGTTACCATAAAGTTAGGGCAGTGGCCCCCAACGTGGTTTTTAAATCTTTCCTTAGATCAGGTTGCTTTAAATCCTTGTTTCTTAAACTGTGTTCCATGGACCACTGGTGTTCTGTGGAGCGCTCACAGGTGTGCCGTGGCCATTTGAAGAAAAAAAATGGCCGGGAGAGCTGCTGAGACGCAGCGGGTGGTGCGAAGAGATGAGCGAGTGGTGAGGTGGCTGGAAATGAGGCGGGGCTACCTGCGTTCCTCCTCCTGTGCTTGCGCGTGAAGGGCGGAAGAGGCAAGCAAGTGATGACACGGCAGGAAATGTGGCAGGGCTACTTAGGTTCCTCATGTGCTTCTGCGCCTTGCTTGCAACCACGTGGGAAAGCTCCGCGCCTCAGTTGCGTCCCTTGCCAAAGGGGAGGAGCGTTGCAGGGCTAGCTGCAGGGCCGGCTCTCCGCTGCTGGTCTGGGGATCCTGCCTGCTAGGGGAGAGAACTGCCCTAAAGCTGCCACCCCGACCGGGTCTTTGCACCGCTGTCTCTAGCTCTCGCTTTTTACCCAGGACAGCTGAGGAGGGCCAGCACCTTCCACCCTCTAGAACAGACAGGCCCTTCCCTTCAGTATTCTGTGTAAAAAAAAAATAACAGAGCCAGGGACTAGAACTATTGAAGGACAAAACATTAAGCAGTAAGAGATCCACTGTGAATTGGGGGGCAGGGTAAGGCCCTCAGTGCCCCTAATGCTGGCGTGGTTGTTATGGCAGCTGTCAGTCAGCTGCTTGACATTAACCCATGCTTGATAAGGTATTGAATTTATAATTTCCACCAATATGAGTAAACTAGGGAAATGTAATTTACTCAATCAAAAAGGCAGAAGTTTAGAAGGCTTTATAGGGCAGTGAGTGAATATTGTTGTTGTCAGTAAAAGTGTAAAGCTGTTGTCTGGTGTTCAAGGGGCAAGCTTTTTTTCCCCCCCTTCTCTCAACAAAAAAATCCTTGGTGTTCCTCATTAAAATATATATATATATATATATATATATATATATATTGATTGTTTGGTGTTCCTCAGTCTTAAAAAGTTTAAGAAAAACTGCTCTAAATCTTTTATCATTTTTGTTGCTCTTCTCTGGATGGTCTTCAGTTTCTCCATATCTTAAAGATAATGCCCAAAATGGAATGTAATACTCGATCGGAGGCCTCACCAATGCTGAGCATTAAAGTATGGCCCAAACAGGAGGCTGGCACAGGGCGGTCTGATGGTGGATATGCAAATAAAATGTTAGTGGTCTGCCAAACGTTTGTGAATGGGTTTACCGGTCCGCAATATAAAAAAAAAGTTGGGAACCACTGGTCTAAATAATACTTACTTCTGCCATGTGCAAGAGACTGGACTAGATCACTTTTTCAGGTGTCTTCCAATTCTATGATGTTATGCAAACCTAGTCAATGTGTGTGGTGCATGCCACGCAGTTGTTTTTGTTCACTTCCTCTGTCTGTTTTTTGTTAACAGCATGCAAATAATGCCAAAATACTCTTGTAGAGAAATGTATAAAGACTTTATATAATGGGTTAAGATAATCTCTTAACATGTGGAAGTCATTCATCTAGTTAAAAAAGTATTTATCAAAAGACTTAATATATATTTACCCAGTAAAGTATGGAGCCATTATAGTCTATGTAGAAAGAAGCCTTTTTAAGTATGCTTTGCATTTTAGTATTCAAGAATTGTGTGAAAAATAGATAATTTAGTATTATGTGAATGACAAAAAACCTGTGTAGCACAACTTGGCAGTCGGACAAGCTACGAAAATGTGCACTAAGCAATATTTTTCTCTGAAATTATAGCTAAATACCATAAATACACAAATAGGAGTGAGTGCATACATTTAGCTGGGCAATAGGGAACATATTTGAAGATAGTGAATTCTCCTTTAGTTATAGCTATATTAAAGGCAAAGAACATAAGCCAAAATGTGTGCTTTGTAAACCTTTTAACTTTGACACGTTGCTGGAATTGTGTGAGCAGTGGTATTGTTGGGGCATTTTTACAGAGAAAATACTGCGGTAGATCAGCCGTTCCATCTTTGTGTAAGTTGATATCAGCCCATTATTCATGAATGTCAAAAAGCAACATGGAGGTGGGTAAAGGTCAATACAGCACATGAGACTGAAGAGGAAATACAGAAAAGACTCATGTACTATCTGATTGAAAGTTAGATTTATTCTCTCTGGCTGCCATAACATCTGTTTCATTTTTAAAACACTTTTATATAAATAACGAACATTAACATGTAAATAAGTATTATAGTTTGTTCTTCAAAATATTTCACAGTACATCCAGAGGCAAATTTTCTCTAAGTTAGCCATAGCAGTCTTCTGGTTCCAAAGCAGTTAAGGCATACAGAAAATTGGCCTACAGAACTGACAGACAAATTTAAAAGTCACAGTCTATCAATTCATAGGTCATTTTCCTATATACCGTATCTTAATAAAATATACAGCAGTCCTACGTATTTTATTGTAGTTTGTTCTCAGACATTACAGTATGTAACATGATATGGTACGTGAAGCTTCTACTATCTTCTAAATATACAGACATATATACATGAATGATTCAAAATTGCACTTATATTTTTAACTCCAGTGCTGTATAAATGTGTGTGGCTGCTCCACGTTCTATCAGTAGATATCAAAAGTAACAGCATCTCCACTGGAAGTTGGTGTAGTCCACATGGAGTTGCTGTTACATCTGATAACACTGCTGGTTAGTCTTGAATGATTTCCCATACTTAACTTTAAATAGTAATTGTCTTAAAATAAACCAGATATATCTTCCCGTGCAAGAATGGGTATGCCCATGAACTTGCCATTTTAAAATCCGCACCATTCTCATTTTGAAGGATGTAGTTTACATGCCTTAAGACAAGTTTTTTTTAATTGCAATTATGCTGTTACTTCCGATTTTAAAAACAGCTAGTTCTAATTTTGAATAAGTTACACTTAACGTTTCTTTTCTCTAAGAATCTGCTTTCTTACTCTCATTCACGTGTGCCATTGCAGGCATTTTGAGCTTATAGCAACAAGCAGTCTTGCAACATTAAACATGATCTAAATGCCACAAGAAAGTATTTCTATCTCCTCAGGATATTTAAGTTGTGAGTTCACAAGTTTCAGTAAAATGGCAAATTTTTACTTTCTGTGTGAGAGAGGTTATTGAATAAGTGCGGTTTTCCAAATAGTCATTATGAGAATGTGGGCAGTAAAGATAGATGTGCGTAAAGCGTGTTTGTGTAAAATTTAAATAAGTGCACAAAATAATTTAACAAACTAAATAGTTTATCTGATTTATGCTACTGCCACTCTCCAACATTAGGTTTTCAAGTAAATATTTTAATGAAATTTTCCTAGATTTATTGAAAAAGTAACAATATCCTAGGGACTATATTGACTTTTTAAAAATAAATTCAGGAAATTAAAAGCTAAGATTGAGAATAGTAGCTCACGTCAAGTAACAAATATGAAGTGATAACTTTAATAGGTAATGAATTAGTAAAGTAAGTCGCAGTTATCTGAATATTTGGCATTAATTGATATATTGGACTATTACAGTTTCCAAGAAATGTTCTCCCCTTTTCCTGATTTTATTATAAATTAGGAATGTAATCACTTAAATGTTACGTAGAAAATCCAGTCACATAATGCTTGTATAAATAGATCTAAAATTGTAAGAAAATAATTTGATTAAATTGAACTTTATTGAAAACACATTTCATTAAGTTCAGAACATTAGCAACTTACCTCATCTCTTCTGAAGTCCTGTTTGTCAAAGAACTGATACCTGTGTAAAAAGAGAATCTACCTTGTACTCCATTGTTATACAAAAAGAAAGAGGATTAGCAAACACCAGGAACGTTTTTTTCTTCTGCTGGGAATCATCTTAGTGCCGCTTAATTTCTGATGACGCCCTAAATAAGCAATCAGTACAAGTAATATCAGAGTTCAAAATGATTGGTTGGTGTCATGGTAGCATGAATTACCTCATCGGTTTTCACTGTTAGAGACTTAGCAAGTGACACGTAATGCAAGTTCTTTTAGATATGCCCTATGACTATAAGGCAAAGTTTAACAATGGGGTTTATTGCTTACTCTATGAATTATTGTGCTTGCATGGAAGCATATAGATTGTAGAGTGATAAGTAATTAGGTGAGAGCTGTTTTTTCATAGGCTCTTTACATAAGTATAGTAGGTAGAGAGAATTTCACCTTAGGTTTTTAAAATATGCATATAATACATGTTCTAAACGTGCAAAGGTAATAGGAAGAAAACTTATTCATGAGAATCTTGGGGAAAGTTCAGAGAAGTAGCTTTTAAATTCTTACAGGGAGGCAGAAGCTACATTCTTGGCATCTTAGATATTGTGTACAACTATTTCTTTAAAATGCTTTATTAAATGAGATGGAAATAATTTTAAATTGCTGAACCATTACAGTTAGCTTATTTCAAAATTGCACAAAACCTGGGAATACTGGCTAATTATTAGTAAACTGTCAATATTTGATTACTTTTATTTTGTATAATTAAGTGTATAATGTAACCATGAGAATCTGAGAAATTATCTGCTGCTTCTATATTGCAGAAGAGAAAATTATCTGTTAATTCACATCAGATTCAGGCAGATTTACACTCTAAAATAACTTCCTACTGATGTTTATAAATTAACCATATGGCTTTATTTTGTATAACATTATGGTTGATAAAAGGTTAGGCCGATCCATGATGTCTTTGTAAAAGTATTCATAAAGAAATTAGGGTATATCTACACAGCAAAGCTATTTTGAAATAACAGCCGTTATTTCAGAATAACTTTACTAGTGTTTACACAGCCAAACCGCTATTTCGAAATTAATTCGAAATAGTGGAGCACTTATTTCGATTTGGGTAAACCTCATTCCACGAGGAATAACACCAGATTGGAAATAGCTATTTTGAAAGAAGTGCTGTGCAGACATTTATTCAAAATAGGGGTCCTCCAGCTTTCCCAGGGTACCCTGGTGGCCACTCCAGCCTCAACCACGAACACTACTCTCCCTCCTTCCCGGAGCCCTTAAAGGGGTAGACTCTGGCCACAGTGCCTGTGCCAGCTCCAAGGCTGCTAGCCCAGAGCCAGCAGTCACTGTCCCTGACCCAGTGGCCCCAAAACTTGAGCCAGCAAGCCACTGGCAGGCAGCCCTCCACTGTTCCCCAGGAGCAGTCTGCCAGCTCCCAGGAGCCTGCCAGGGCCCAGAGAAGGCAGGCACCTTCCTAGTCCAGGGTGGAGATCTACCAAGATCCAAAAGGGTCAGGAACATTACTCACACTAGGTCAATGAATGTTTAAGATTTTCTCAAATACACATACCAGGTCTTAATAACTATAACTGTACATACAGATATGAATAAAGTTCTTAGGTCAGTTTCATAGTAGAGATGGTGAGTTGCTGAATTGCAAAAAATTCTTTGCCGAATCAGTTCATCGGGTGATGGTCCAAAATAGGCAGTCCATATAGAGTTTGTTCAAATTCTTCCATGAGAATTAGTCACTCCAGCACCGCAGAGTTGTGCAGAGAGCCCTGAGGGAAAGGTTAACATCCTTTATAAGCCTGTAGTTGTTAGGCAGATTAGGTCAGGTGACCCTACTTTTCCCTCCTTTTCTTTTCCCACCATTTTCAGACATGGGATCGTGATAGGGGGGGCTAACAAGGCCTCAGAGAGTAAAACAAAATGATGGGGAACAAAACTGGTACCCCTCCCCCAACAAACCTCTAACAAGATATAGGTAAACACAGATCAATACAATCACTAACTTCTTCCATTTCTCTAACAATATAGGTTTGTCTTTCAAAGCTCTGGTCTATTTAACAAGGCTTTGTTAGCTAGCATAAGGAATGGCCCCCTAAGTACCATTTATATGCTTTTCTAATATGTCTTCGAATTTGGGTCATTTAGCCTGGTGGTGCTCAACCACTCCAGCCCTGCAGTGTGTGGTAGCGTGGGGCTGGAGTACCAGCACGGGCTCCCCAGTGCTGGTAGGGGAGGAGCCCTGAGCCTCGGGGGCCAGATCCAGGTAAGCTGGGGGGCCACATCCAGCCCCCTGAGCCTGAGGTTCCCCTCCCTGCTTTAAGGAATGTATAGCTGCTCCTTGATTGAACTCTGCTAATCAGTTTCCTTCTTACACAGTGAAATCATTGAGAATGTTATTAAAATAGTGGAGCAGCATGGAAGTGATGCATGGTGGAAGCTTCCTGTTGAACAGCTTCTGCCAAAAAAGGTAACTTTCTGAGTGTTAACATATAGGGTAGAAATTGCAAGAGAGATGGAGAGGGTTAGATCTCTCCTAACACAGTAAGGGCAAGACAGCTAATGCTGTTGATTTTACGTAGAAGGCACTTGGTGGCTACAATGCTGGGCAGCAATATTAAACCCTCAGATATTTCTATGATCCTTATGACTTTTTATTTGTTACAAAATGTTAAGAGTGCACATTGAGACTGTGCATTGTACTGTGCTATGTTTCAATGTTGTATATCAGATTGATGCCAGAAATTTTGCAGTTCCAATGATCATTGAGCAGGTAACTGAGGGAACAGTTAATACACAGGCTTAAAATGTAATCATTTCTTCTGGCTAAGGCTAATTTTTCTGTAATACTTGCTACTGTTTGTGTTGTGTTTATGGCCCTAATCTTCCAGCACTGTGCACGTGTGAAGTATATGTCCAGTGTGCAGTGCAGAAACAGTGGTTTCTGACATTTTTGGGAGGGGAGGGGTGAGAAGGGAGGAGAGAGAGGGTCATTTGTCTTCTGAAAAGTAACCATTGTGTATAATTTTGTAAATAACCTCTTGCAAAATGTGCATCTTCTGCAAAATTGGTGGACCAAAACCAAAATCTGCTTTGGTTATTTCTATTTTGGAGACACTCAACCTTCTTCCAGTTAAAGGCGCAAAATGTTTATTTTCTCTTATTAATACTATTTAACTGTTATTTCATTAGGTTGGTAGCCACAATGTACTGGATTATGTACAGGGACAGGATGTCCTGGATATCTGGTTTGATAGTGGAACTTCCTGGGCTCATGTGTTGGAAGGTATGGCACTGATAAATACTGAGTATTCTTTTTAAATATTTGGTGGACCAGAAGCACTACTTTTTGTGCACGACACCACTGAAGTCAGTGGAGTTGAGTTGGTGTAATCCAGTGGCTAATTTGGATGAGGTCATTAATTGCAAAGCTTTTTAAGAATAGGATTTGATGTTTGCAAACTCATTTGCAATAGGTTTTTTAATAAATTACCACTGGTCATTTTGGCATGTGAAGAACCTTTTAAGTTAAAGATGCACAAATTAAAAATTGCCTGTTCTGGTTATGAAAGCAGTTCACTTCGTAACTGGAAGACAGATCTCAATTTATTTTGAATTAACACATTTTAAAGTTTGTGTTGATGTATAGTGACTCTTTGTCTTTCATAGTTATAAGACCTAAGACTAGAGTTACTGCTGAAAATGTTAATTATAATTACACATTTATAGCAATGTACATCAGTGCAGAAGTTGTACCTTCTGATCATTATGTGTAGCAAGAGCAATTTGCTGTGCCTTTCTACTGCATTTCCTAATGCAAACACTTAGGATGTTTCTAGACTACAGGGTTTTTTTTGAAAAAAGTGGCCTTTTTTTGAAAAAACTTCCCTTGTGTCTAGACTGCTGCCATGTTCTTCTAAAGTAAATTGAAAGAATGCGGCAATTTTTTCAACCACAGAAAAACTCGTTTTACGAGGAAGAATGCCTTTTTTTGAAAGTGCTCTTCCGAAAAAAGGCATTATGTAATACAAACTGTGCTTTTTCGAAAGAGAGCATCCAGACTGCCTGGGTGCTCTCTTTCGAAAAAGTGGCTAGCTTTTTCGAAAGTACTGGTTGTAATCTAGACACTCTTTTTCGAAAATATCTTTTGAAAAAGCTCTTTTGAAAGAGGTTTGCAGTCTAGATGTAGCCTAAATGTTGAGTAGATCAGTCTTTCAGTTTTCTTAGGTTAATTTTTGACATTGTAAAAGCTCACATGTTTAGTGCCTGAGAGGCCATGCTTGGAATATAATACAATAAAAGTTGCAATTACTTAGGCAATCTAAAGAAAACAAAGGAACAATATTTTTAAAATTTTTGAAGTACTTGATTTATCCAGTGGAGACTCCTAAATCAGGTGCCATTTCTGTGTAATAAGTTGGTACAGTGAATTGTTTGTTGAACTTTAAACCAGGAGTATACAGTTGTGTGATAGCAATCTTGTTGAATTGTAAAACTTGTTGGCATTAGAGATTTTATTTCCTAGCAACGCAGTAAGGCAACGGTATCATCAGTAAACAGTGTATTTTCTAAAGACACTTGTATACATTAAAGTTCATATTTTTAAACAAGTTGATTTGAGAAAAGTGACTATACTAGAGCTATTTGCATTCCTAAACACATCCTTGAGGAATAACCATGAATTAAAGGCACAGTTGTTACACAGTGAGTTCAGTAAAATTATCTACAGGATGCTTTTTATTTTGTGCTGTTATTGTGTTGCTCTAATAGTCCTCATAGTAGCATTAGCTATTCACATTTATCAAAAGAAATGGAAAGAATATAGTGACTGTGCATTTATTAGAACATTACTCCAAATAGGGTGGACATTGTGTGCCAGCTTTTTCTACTATCTGAGACAAAAAACTAAGATTAAAAGTACATATTGGTAACTTAAGGGTGTGTAAATTCCAGACAAATAGCAGTCAGTAAAAGTACCATAATTTAAAGTAAGGAAATACACTGTAAAGGTAGCTGAACTATCTTTACTCGGCATGCTGTCGTTTCATGATCGTAGACCTGAAGTTTGAGGAGTATCCAAAATGGGCTAGGAACTTCTGAAATTAGAAAAAAACCTCTGCCATGAATATTTATAAAAATTTGGTGGGGTGGAGAGTGGAAGCTGGATGGAGAGGAACTGGTTGGGGATTTGGCAAAGCAGAGAGGAATGTTTCTGTTAAATAGGTAAATCTAGTAAATTATTATTACTAGTCTGTGTTCCATTGTCTTGCCATCAGTGTTCAGAAGGACTTTTCTACTTGTAGGGAACATCACTTCTTAATGCCACTTAATCACACAGCTGTGTGAAATCACATTTGGTTTTGGTGGAAAAAATTCTTCTTTTTCTACTCATATCATTCACGTCCTCTAGGGAGAGCAGTTTGTGGTTTGTGCTGTCTTTCTACATGCAGAGTGGTTAGTGAACTAACTTGATTTCTTTTAATGAAAGTATAGATCTCCTATAGATTTTTTTTTTCTGACAACCTGTTAAAACTGTTGTGTTCTAGCACTCATATTTAAAAATCTTAACCTTTTAAAAACTCATCAGTTAATCTTTGGTTCTGTGTATTAGGTGTCATTGAAATAAGGTAAGTAAATTGAGTACATTTCAGTTCTCTTCATGGTCACATTGGCATCAGTAATGCTTTCTCTGGAGAAAGTCACATGGTCTCTTAACACGAAAGAAATATTGGTCTCTTTAACCTCTGATGGTAGGACAAGAAGTAATGAATTTAAATTGCAGCCAGGGTGGCTGAGGTGGGACATTCAGAGAACATTCCTGTCAGAATGATTAAGCACTGGAATACATTGCCAAAGGGGGGGAAAAAAAAGAAAAAAAAGCAATGAATAGTCCCGCATCACCTTAGAGACTAACACCGTACACCCACACCTGATGTGACCACTGTCACAGATGCATCCCTCATGAGATGAGGAACCCACATGAACAGTCACACTGCAGAGGATATTTTGACTCCTTAGGGGGACAGGAAACATACAAACTTACTAGAACAAAGAACAGTCAGTCCAGCTCACATTGCATTGTGTTTCACCCATTCAGTCCTGCCCAGCCCCCTGCTACCTGTGCAGAAAATATGCCATGACAGGGCTTAGATCATCCTCATTGCCATCAATTGGCCAAGATAGTTTCAGTTTCTGGATTTCCTTAGAATGTCATTCTATCCTCCCATCAAAATCCATCTCTCTCCAAATCTGGTAACTCAGAAGAATGGCAGGGCCAGACATCCCAACCCATTTCATCTTCATCTCATGGCCTGGTATTTGGATAGGCATCAGCCCAGGAATGTTCATTTTCAAAGGCCATTCTAACTACCCCCAATCACAGCAGAAAAGTCTTCATCAAAAATCATGAGAATCAGCTCAAATTCTTGTCATTTTAGATTATATTCTATCCCTCAGGTAATCTGGACCTAATTAGCTTGTTGCAAGTCCACCGGGAAGCAGCCATTGCCTGCCATCGTCCAGTGGAAGGCCATGGGTTTCATTTCACGTCCACCATTTGTTTTCTGGAAAGCCTCATTAGGATCTTTCTTCCAATAGCAAAAATATGCCCACAATTATGTGGCATTTCGGCAATGCCACTAATGTAAAATCAGAACTGTAGCCCTCTTCCTTTGGGATGTGATGCTTCTGCACGTGCAATGGAAAATAACATCCCCTTTTTCTGCTGCTGTGTTGTAGCACAAGATCTAATTTAACCGTCTGATCATACTCAGGTCTCCTTTGGTACTCTTGACAAAGCATCTGCATTGGCCCTTCAATTAACAAGTCCATTTTAATAAATATAATGTAAGAACCTTTTCCCAGTCATATATAAATCTCTGTTGATGATCATAGCATTGAAAAAGGATTTGGTATTGCTGATATTTTAACTGTAGAATATACTTTTAACACCATTTATATCCTAAGAACCTGTTTCCACAAAGGACTTGTGTAAACTTATGTTTCATCCCCACTGAGCAGAAAAAATGCAGGATAGAGTACATCTGCAAAGATAGCTGACATTGACTAATTTACTTGCTCATTTTTCATTGAGATTTTCTTTGCACCTGACAACAGCATGACTCTTTGCACCTATGTTTCAGATTAAGTATATAATTTATTTAAATATGTTGAATTCAGTTGCACTATTTAAGCACATCCATAGGTTTTCATGGTCTCGTGATAGAGCCTGATGAAGTCAATGGAAAAGAGTCTAGTTGTCTTCTATAGGCTTGGATCATACCCCTAACCCCAGTACAATGGAATAATTTAACTTTCAATTCTTTCTTTATCTCCCTTGTTAATGTTTAACTGAATGAATGTGATTATTTTACAGCATGCCTATCTGTGCTTTTTAAACTTTTTGTGCTGAGCAAAAGATTTAAAATAAAACTTGGTTAATTGTTGTTGGCATTAAGTGCAATACATTTTAATCTAAAGGCTAAAGTCTGTAAGATCAAAGATCTAGAATCTTGAAATCCCTACTAAAAGGGATCATAAGTGCCTTATAGCAGGGGTGGTCAACCAGTTAGAGACCAAGAGCCAAAATAGTGGTGGACAGAGTGCAAAGAGCCACGTATTCACGTATTATATATTTATTTGTATATATCTATATATAGAAAGATACATAAATATAGTACACAAAATGTAGTGATAAAAATAACATTACAGGATATTTCGGACAAAAGCCAATAAGTCACTAGTCACTTAAAAAATCCACGGCTAGTCCGTAGATCTTCAGAGAACTTGACAAGGACCAAACATCAAATAAAAAAAAAAAACCCTTTAAATATACAGTAATATTCTCTCACTTAAAAGCATTCCTACCATGTATTTTAAATTTAACACTACTGCTTTATTATGTCCTGTGAGTTTTTTTTAAATTAAACTGAACTGAGAAGTAAATTAGCACATTTTGAAGTGCCTGTTTCACACCAGCTTATTGATCTCTGGTATGGTTTCCTCATTTTTTTTACTTATAAAGATTATGGCTTTTTTTACCATTCTAAAAATTCAGATCCGTCCCAGACTGCAAATATGAGAGGTTCAAAAACAATAAGGGAGAGACTCATTTCTCAGAATAATTGCTTCAGTCTGGCAAACAATAGCCTTTGAAGTTTCTTTAAAGAATCACAGTGTAAACCAGATACATGCTGATTCTTTTTTTTTTTTTGCCCTGGAATTTAAACATGACATCTGTGTTGGCTGCCTTACTCTGCATCCATAAAGACTTTGAGTTGAACTTGCTTCAGTCCCCCATCCCACTGCTCTAACCCAGTGCCCTACCTCTCCCCCAGAGTCAGGCATTCCCAGTCCCCCCTTCCCACCCCCACTCGAACCCAATTCCCTCCCGCAGAGCCAGGCACTCCTAGCCCTCCTCCCCCCCGCCCCCCACCCGAACCTAATGCCTGGGTCCCAGAGCTGCCACCACTGTCACACATTTTTCCCTCCAGGCGCTGGGCGTGTGTGCACAGCAGCCGGCCATGAGCAGTCTGGGCACGCGGCTCAGAAGCAGCAGGAACAGTATTTCCTTAATCAAAGAGCTGTGGATTGGCCACCCCTGCCCTAGAGTTTTAATTTGAAAAACAGCTGAAAACTCTCTGGACTGTCAGATGATTTTGTGCACAGCTAACAAATTTACAGTCTGTTCTAATTAAAGTTGACTGAAAATCGCTACTATTTTACTGTTTTTCATTACAATTGGGATGAGAACTACCCAATAGATTTAGACAATCTACTGTACATTTGAAAGAGTTTGTTTGTGTCTGTCTCTGTGTCTGTTCAAGAACTCCTCCTAAATGGTAAGAGTGAGGACTGTTACATCTGGTGTGTTGTTTCTTCTTATGGTTTAAAGCTAAGGTAATGGTTTGCTTGTGCCAGGATGATGAGATGTGCCTGGAATGGGATTGCTTCTCATAAAATAGAAAGGAAGGGGTCTACTAGCAGGGACAATTATACTGTATAATGGCTATGAGGGGCGGTGACAGCTGAGGCCAAAGATGGGGACCGGGACAGCTATAACTCCACTAGGCCAGCCAGGTAAGCATGAGGGTTGGGGCAAGGGGCGGGGAGGCCAGGTGCTGAGTGTTGGTAGGGTTGCCAAGTGCCCAGCATCTTCGCCTCCTGGCAAGTGGAAAAAAAAATCAGAAAATACCGGATATTTTAGGTGTCCCGTATTCTCTGAATTTTTTTTTCCTGGACAGGAGGCAAAAATACTGGACAGTCCGGGTGAATACTGGACACCTGGCAACCCGTGTGTGTGTGTGTGTGTGTGTGTGTGTGTGTGTGTATAAAATTTCAGAGACGTTGTATGTCTGTCTGTCCCCCTGTCAGGGGACATGCACCTCTCTCCTGGCTGTGCCTGCTGGAGCCACAGTGGCCATGGACAGGCTCTCACGTGGCCCCAAACTGCTGCAGTGAGACATGGCTGGGTTGTCCTGTCTCCCCATGGCAGCCAGCATACTGAAACCCTCATCTCCAGCCCCACTCCAAAGCAATGATTTAAATGAAGAAATATACAAATTATTTCAATTAAGGACCTGAGCAACGCTGGGTAAATCCTCTAATAGATTATAAATTATTTAATTGATCTGAAATTGAGGCTCAGAGTACTGCTATTTCTATAGACACATAATGAAGAATTCATAAAAAATATGAAGTATATTCACCAGGGCATGCAGTCTTTGCAAGCATACCATTATATCTGCTTTCTATCAGACAACAAAGACCAACTCTGAATATTTGTAGATGGTTTGTTTAGGTTCTTCAGTCATTTAGATGCCCCTTATTAAAATGTCTTTTCTTTATTTGCCCTTCATTGCAAGAATTGAAATTTTCTAGTTGACTTGGCAGAGAAAAATAGTCTATGGAACATCAATAATAGATGTCAAAGTTATTACTGTTTTCTGCTTACTCCCTATAATTATTATTGTACTTATTTAGTCTTTACATGTATTTTGCCATCTCTTGTGCAAAGATTAATATTTTATTGTGCTTTCTAACTGGATCTTTATTGATTTTTCTTAAAAGAATAAATTAATGATAGAAAAAACATAAACTCCACCCATGAGTCTTATACTTAGCAATGGCTGAATGTCCTTGACCTTTGCAATGTTGAACTTTTTTTATTGCAGGATGGATCTGAATATCGAAACTTCCATTACGCTAAACAAATAGATAAAGGCTATAAACACCAGGGAAAAAGAGAGGAATTGTCTCTGGGGGGAGGATGAAAGAAACTATTGAATGAACCCCATTACAGGAAAATTTTTGGCTAAAATCACGAAAAAATTCTGAATGTGAGATTGTGTAATAACCACCAATTCACACCCACCTCCCTCCCTCTAGAGACTTTTGGGTACCCATGAATTGTACTGTTTGCAACAACAGTTGCATACCAAGCTGTGGATCAGTTTGTTCATTATTTTATTGAAACTTGCAGTTTTATCATTCATTAATATGTGTAAAGATCCTTGAGGTCCTGATATAAAATATGAGTGCAAAATAGGCTATATTATATTACCCTGTATTTTCATATTTTAGTAATATTTTGTCAGAGGCTCATGTCAAAAAGTAAGCTTGCAGGTTGCATATAAATTCTCAGAGATGAATGAGTCTCAGCATTTAATGACCTGTTATTTTGTGTGTGAGGTGCTTGAGTAGTTGGGGATTTTAGTTTGATAACTTGTATTGCTTATTTTCCTTACAATAGTAAATAAACTAGTTCTTTAATAGAACAGAAGCATGATGTTCTATAACCACTTACTGATACAGGCAGTCCCCGGGTTACGTACAAGATAGGGACTGTAGGTTTGTTCTTAAGTTGAATCTGTATGTAAGTCGGAACTGGCGTCCAGATTCAGCCGCTGCTGAAACTGACTGCCAGTTCTGACTTACATACAGAATCAACTTAAGAACCCCAAGCGTCCCCAAGTCAGCTGCTGCTGAAACTGATCAGCAGCTGATTCCAGGAAGCCTGGGGCAGAGCAACTCTGCCTCAGGCTTCCTGTAGTCAGCGCTGGTCAGTTTCAGCAGAAGCTGACTTGGGGACGCCTGGGGCAGAGCAGCTGGGGTGCTGCTGGGTTGCTCCAGTAGCGCCGCTCCTCGGCACTACTGGAGCAACCCAGCAGCACCCCATCTGCTCTGCCCCAGGTGTCCTGATTCAGCCGCTGCTGAAAGTGACCAGCAGCGGCTGAATCAGGACCAGAGCAGCTGGGGTGCTGCTGGGTTGCACCAGTAGCGCCCAGAGCGGCGCTGCGGGACCAACCGGCAGCACCCCAGCTGCTCTGCCATAGGCATCCGGAGAAAAGCCTAGTCTGCTGGGGGGGCGGGGGGCGTACTAGCTGCGCCCTCCCCACCCCAGCAGACCAGGAAGACTCGGGCGGCGGACCGAGATGCACCGCGGTCCCGCTGCCTGGGTCCTCCGCGGCTTTGCTCCCCGTCTCCCTGGTCTGCTGGAGACGGGGAGCGCCTCTGAGGACGCCGGCAGCGGAGCAGCCCAGGCGCGCCTGGGGTGCCCCGCTGCCCGAGCCCCCCCGCGGCTTTGCAAAGCGCGGGGAAGCCGGCGGCGGCGGGGTAGTCCAGGCGCGCCTGGGGTGCCTCGCTGCCCGAGCCCCTCCTTCCCCCCGCGGCTTTGCAAAGCACGGGGAAGCCGGCGGGGCAGTCCAGGCGCGCCTGGGGTGCCTCGCTGCCCGAGTCCCCCCCCTCCCCCCTGCGGCTTTGCAAAGCGCGGGGAAGCCAGCGGTGGGGCAGTCCAGGCGCGCCTGGGGTGCCTCGCTGCCCGAGCCCCTCCGCGGCTTTGCTCTGCGTCTTCCTGGTCTGCAGACCAGGGAGACGCAGAGCAAAGCCCCAGAGTACACGGGCGGCAGGACCGCGAGGTCCCGCAGTCCGTGTACTCTGGGGCAGCCCCGTTCGTAACTGCGGATCCGACGTAAGTCGGGGACTGCCTGTACATCTACTACAGCACTTCCTTTTTACCATAAGCCTACCATAAGAATTTAGTAATCTAATATAAACTGATGTATGTATGTTTGTTTTTTTAAATCCGTTGACAAGATATTTTTGTTTTAAGGTGCAGATCAAAAAGCAGATTTATACTTGGAAGGAAAAGACCAATTGGGAGGCTGGTTTCAGTCCTCTCTCTTAACTAGTGTGGCAACAAGAAAAAAAGCACCTTATAAGTAAGTGTTGGTCTGAAACAAGGCAATTTATTGAGCTTTTATGTAATGATAGTATGGTTAGACTTACTGGCATGCTTACCCGTTAATGAATTAACTATCCTGGCTGGAGCAGCCCCCGCCCGTAATGCTCTGAGCCAGGCTGACAGAATCCCAGCCATAGCAGGCTTGGCCAGAGCACCTCCCGCCCGCAATGTGGCAGGCCTGGCTGGCAGGACCCAGACAGTCTGCATCAGCCCTCCATGGCTAACCAGTGAAATGATACCATTTTAACTATTTAACCAGTTAACTGCTTTAATGGATTTTTACATCCCTCCTGCTAAACAATACTAGAACACTGTTTATAATAATATTTTTGGATGTTTTCTACATTTAAAAAAAAATGTTGATTTCAGTTACAACACGGAATAAATTGTACAGTGTTCACAAATACTTGAATACTTGATTACAAATACTTGGATTAAAAAAGGTAAAAGAAATAGTATTTCTCAGTTCAGTTCATCAATGTAAACGAACTTGCTTGACATGTTGGCTGAACAAGAAGTAAAACTGATAGGACTTATGGCTCTAATGTTTTACATTTTTTAATTTTTTAGTGCAGTTACATAAAGTCTGTACTTGTAAGTTTCACTTTCTTGATCGAGGATACACTATAGAGTTGTTTCTTTTTTACAGTCCAAGTATTTGTAATCAAAGTGACTATTGTACACACTTTGTTTTCTGTGTTGTAATTGAAATCACAATATATTTGAGAATGTAGAAAAGCATCCAAATATTTATAATAAACGTACATTGGTATTCTGTTATTTTTTAACAGTGCAATTAAAATCATAATTAGTTGTGATTAATTTTTTTAATTGAGTTACAGTTTGTTTTGAGTTACACTGGAATTAACTGTTACAAGTTGGACCTCCTTGGTCCGGCACTATCGGGACCTGACCAGTCCCAAACATGAGAATTTGCTGGATGAAGGGAGGTCTCCTGCCTCCAGCCCCCAAGACTATTGCCTGCTTCCAGTTCCCCTGGGTGTCACAGACTCCATCTCCTGTCACAGAGCTGCAGCCTTATATTTTGTGGGCTCCAGCCTTATTTTTTGTGGGCTGTCCTCTATCCCCGGGGGCTGCTGCGGGGCTCTGGCCCCATGCTTCTAGATGCTGCCAAAGGACTCCGGCCCTGTGCTGCTACCAGGGCTTCCTCCCCACACTGCATTCCCAAAATCTGCCATAGGGCTTCAGCCCTGGGCTGCCTTCAGCTGAGATGCCGACCCTGTCTTCCTCAGTCCCGGCTGGCCCTCCTGCCTTTAGGCTCTCAGGCCCGCTGGTCCAGGAGCCAGACCACGGATGTTGCTAGACACACAGAATGCTAGTTTGCAGAGGTACAGCCTTTATTAATTGATAGGCCTAGTAAAAATAATCAACCTAAGATTTTGTTTTGTTTTTAGCTCCTCTGGGTGCACAGAGAACAGTGAATAGATGCAGTAATTTGGATTACTGAATTGATTATGCAGTTTACTGAAAAAGTAACACGTTCAGTAAGGATGCATACATAATACTACTTGGATTTTAATAAATAATTTATATGAGCAAATGTGTGTGTACTGAATGTAAATGTCTGGGTTGGTCATATGGCAAAATGAATTGTATAAAACATATATTGTATGTGCATGTGTTCCTTATATATAAGGTAAATTACCATTGACTTCAGTGAAACCAAGATTTTTACCCTTGGTTTTAGATTTAATCTACAATTGGTGGTTTTGTTCAACTAGGAAGACTGTTGGGGATGTATTTCTGCTCTTCTCTAGAAATAAGTTTCAATATTCAATAGATTCTATCTTGGATCGAAAATTTCTTGGTTAGAATATACTTCTGGGAAGACAAGACTGCCACACTAGAAAGATATAAATCACAAGGCTGAATTTATTTTTCAGTAGTATTGGTTTGTTTTTTGTTTTGTTTTCCTTAGGACTCTTGTGGTTCATGGATTTACTCTGGGTGAAAAAGGAGAGAAGATGTCTAAATCTATTGGCAATGTGGTTGATCCTGACATAGTAATCAATGGAGGCCAAGTAAGTCATGACACACATTGTGTCATGGATTTTTTTTTTGTAAGTCCAAGTATTGCAGTCATGTTGTTGTATAACTTTTCCCTGTGAAGCTGCTTTATGGCAGAATATTGGAAAGTTGCTATATAATGAAGATGTATTTAAATTCCATTGAACTGAAATTAAAACCCATGAATTGTTTCACTTCAGCTTTGAAGTGTTTTAAGCTGTAGTACATTTGAGGTTTATTTTATTGACTAAATCCATTCTGTAGTGATAGGGAATGGGAAGGGATTGTAACAATTACACTGAAGATATAGTTCAGTTCTAAGCTATTGAGAGAGTTTACTGCGCACTTTTCCCTCGGGGTTTTTTTAGCGTTAAAGTCAGGGTGCACATTATCCATAGGAGGGTTTTTTTTTAGTTTTCATTTGGCGGTTCCACGGCAATTAATTAATCACAGGACACCAGAGGTTAAGTTGATTTTTATTAGCCTCAACAAGCAACTATATACACAGTTTCAAAAAGGTAAGTTAAACAAATTAAATCAACACTGCAGCGCAAACAAGCAAATACCAGTGTGTTAATTGATCATACTCATCTTTGAAGCCCTCAAATTCGCTTTTGTTAGAATCTTCCTCGAACAGTTGAGCAATATCTTCCTGGGTATAGTCCTCATAGAATCATAGAATACTAGGACTGGAAGGGACCTCGAGAGGTCATTGAATCCAGTCCCCTGCCCCCATGGCAGGACCAAATACTGTCTAGACCATCCCTGATAGACATTTATCTCACCTACTCTTAAATATCTCCAGAGATGGGGATTCCACAACCTCCCTGGGCAATTTATTCCAGTGTTTAACTACCCTGACAGTTAGGAACTTTTTCCTAATGTCCAACCTAAACCTCCCTTGCTGCAGTTTAAGTGCATTGCTTCTTGTTCTATCCTCAGAGGCCAAGATGAACAAGTTTTCTCCCTCCTCCTTATGACACCCTTTTAGATACTTGAAAATGGCTATCAAGTCCCCCTCAATCTTCTCTTTTCTAAACTAAACAAATCCAGTTCTTTCACCCTTCCTTTATAGGTCATGTTCTCTAGACCTTTAATGATTCTTGTTGCTCTTCTCTGGACCCTCTCCAATCTCTCCACATCCCTCTTGAAATGCGGTGCCCAGAACTGGACACACTACTCCAACTGAGGCCTAACGAGCACAGAGTAGAGCAGAAGACTAACTTCTTGTGTCTTGCTCATAACACACCTGTTAATGCATCCCAGAATATGTTTGCTTTTTTTTTTTGCAACAGCATCACACTGCTGACTCATATTCAGCTTGTGGTCCACTATAACCCCTAGATCCCTTTCTGCTGTACTCCTTCCTAGACAATCGCTTCCCATTCTGTATGTTTGAAACTGATTGTTCCTTCCTAAGTGGAGCACTTTGTATTTGTCTTCATTAAACTTCATCCTGTTTACCCCAGACCATTTCTCCAATTTGTCCAGTTCATTTTGGAAAAATTTGTCGCAACTCCTCCCAGCTTGGTATCATCTGCAAACTTAATAAGTGTACTTTCTATGCCAATATCTAAATCGTTGATGAAGATATTGAACGGAGCCGGTCCCAAATCAGACCCCTGCGGAACTCCACTTGTTATACCTGTGGAAGAAAACATTGTCCTCACTCTGAGTTTGTAAGCAACAAGTAGCCAGAGGCAGTTTTATTACGAGCTGCAGCAAGGGAAAAACTGGTTCGGACAGGGGGGGAAGTCCCCCCCCCCCCCCCCTCACCGAGGCAGATCTTCGAATACAAGCAATTATGAAGTAGTTTATATACTGTCTATTAAATATAATAACAATAACAATTAGTCTCCTTCCCATTACAAACACCAATGGCTAACAGTTATTTAGTTCCACCCAGATGCTCCTCATCTCAAGGTCCCTACCAGAGTCAGCATTCTATCCTTATCTCCGTATGGAGGCGAGAGGCGAAGGCAGTGTCTAATTACAGATCTCGCGTTGTCAGGCCACAGACTTAGCCTGACTCTTGCTCTCTTGTTAACAAGACTAAGATGGCTGCACACAAATTCTCTTATTCCCTTTTCCTGCCTCCACATACCTTTCCAGAAGGATTGTGAACCATTAACCATTGAGTACGGTTATCCAGCCAGTTATGCACCCACCTCATAGTAGTCTCATCTAAGTTGTATTTGCCTAGTTTATTGATAAGAGTATCATGAGACACTGTATCAAACACCTTACTAAAGTCTAGGTATTCCACATCCACTGCTTCTCCCTTATCCACAAGACTCGTTAGCCTATCAAAGAAAGCTATCAGATTGGTTTGACATGATTTGTTCTTTAGAAATCCATGCTGGCTATTCCCTATCACCTTGCCACCTTCCAAGTGTTTACAGATGATTTCCTTAAATACTTGCTCCATTATCTTCCCTGGCACAGAAGTTAAACTAACTGGTCTGTAGTTTCCTGGGTTGTTCTTATTTCCCTTTTTATAAATGGGCACTATATTTGCCCTTTTCCAGTCTTCTGGAATCTCTCCTGTCTCCCATGATTTTCCAAAGATGATAGCTAGAGGCTCAGATACCTCCTCTATCAGCTCCTTGAGTATTCTAGGATGCATTTCATCAGGCCCTGGTGACTTGCAGGCATCTAACTTTTCTAGGTGATTTTTAACTTGTTCTTTTTTTATTTTATCTTCTAAACCTCCCCCCTTCCCACTAGCATTCACTATGTTAGACATTCCTTCAGATTTCTCGGTGAAGACCGAAATAAAGAAGTCATTAAGCATCTCTGCCATTTCCAAGTTTCCTGTTACCGTTTCTTCCTCCTCACTGACCAGTGGGCCTACCCTGTCCTTAGTCTTCCTCTTGCTTCTAATGTATTTATAAAAAGTCGTCTTGTTTCCCTTTATTCCCATAGCTAGTTTGAGCTCATTTTGTGCCTCTGCCTTTCTAATCTTGCCCCTGCATTCCTGTGTTGTTTGCCTATATTCATTCTTTGTAATTTGTCCTACTTTCCATTTTTTATATGACTCCTTTTTTATTTTTAGATCATGCAAGATCTTGTGGGTAAGCCAAGGCGGTCTTTTGCCATATTTTCTATCTTTCCGATGCAGAAGAATAGCTTGCTTTTGGGCCCTTAACAATGTCCCTTTGAAAAACTGCCAACTCTCCTCAGTTGTTTTTCCCCTCAGTCTTGATTCCCATGGGACCTTACCTATCAGCTCTCTGAGCTTACCAAAATCCGCCTTCCTGAAATCCATTGTCTCTATTTTGCTGTTCTCCCTTCTACCCTTCCTTAGAATTGTGAACTCTATGATTTCATGATCACTTTCACCCAAGGCTGCCTTCCACTTTTAAATTCTCAACTAGTTCCTCCCTATTTGTTAGGATGAAATCTAGAACAGCTTCCCTCCTAGTAGCTTTTTCAACCTTCTGAAATAAAAAGTTGTCTCCAATGCAGTCCAAGAACTTATTGGATAGTCTATGCCCCGCTGTGTTATTTTCCCAACATATACTGGATAGTTGAAGTCCCCCATCACCACCAAATCTTGGGCTTTGGATGATATTGTTAGTTGTTTAAAAAAAGCCTCATCCACTTCTCATCCACTTCATGTCCTCGACATCTTCATCCAGGTAATACAAATCATTGTCATCTTCGCATACCAGTAATTCGCCCTAGGCCAATTCATCGTCGCTCGGTTCCATCCACAGGACATCATCCTTGCTGCCATCCATAGCATTAGAGATGCTGCATTTCAGAAACCCCTTCCTTATCATAGCGGGATCAAGTTCATGCCAGACATCCGCTATCCACTGGGTAACATCTTGCAGCATTGGTTTCGCATACGTCCACCTGCAGTAAATGTATGTGCACCTTCCAGGTGTTCCATTTCCTGCATAGTGCATCTTTCATTGGCTTGTTAACTGTCACATCAAGCGGCTGTAACGTTTTGGTCATTCCACCAGGAATAATTGCCAAGTCTGTTTTGTCCTGCTGAAGTCCTTTTCTTGACAGATGGCATACGATGACACCGAAATGCATCCAAAACTATTAGAGTCCGCTTTTTCATAAGTCTACCTGGCAGCTTCGCCCAAACTGTCTGTAGCCAATCAAGCATTAAAGCTTCATCAATCCAGCCTTTAGGGTGAACACGCACATGAACAGTGTTCGGGAAGATTACATTCCTTGGCATTGTCTTGTGCTTGAACACAATATAAGGAGGCAGCTTCATTTCGTCGGCCCTGCAAGCAAGCATTATGGTAAACCTAGACTTTTCATGGCCTGTGGTAGCAATGAAGACTGTCTTGGTACCTTTCAGTTCAAGCGTTCTGTCGTAGGGATTATTGAAATGTTATGGTGTCTGATCTGCGTTACCAATTAATGAAAGGTCGTAGCAATGCTACTTCTGTAGCTTTATGATAAACTTTTAGAACTGCAGTAACTTGGTGTCTGAGTCCATTGGTAGCTTCTGTGCGATTGTTGTTTGTGTCGGACCGATAGGCCATGGCGATTCATGAACTGATCGCCCCAGCCATATGAAGCTTTAAACCCGGCTGTGTTAGCGCACGTTTTGGCAATGGTCAAAGCCTTCATTCTAACTTCCGCAATGCTAACACCACCGCCTTGCTGTCTACGCTCAGCAATCCATTCAACCAGCTTGGCCTCCAACTCAGGATATGCAACGCTTTTATCTCACTCAGCCATCTTCATCCTAGGCAGCGCTTGCCGGCATTCTTTCTGCCGTCTCCAAAACCGAATGTTAGACTGCTATATTATCAAACTCATGGCTGGCAGCTCTGTTGCCATGAGCTTCAGCATAGCTAACAACTTTCAGTTTTTCAGTGGTTGTGTAAGATCGCCGACAACTCATGGCATTCCAAAGAGAATATGGAATACTGCGCACTATATACTCATGTGCTCGCGTGATTACCTGGCAATACAGAAAGGCAAGACAAAATACGGCAAAGTCGGGGTGCGCACTATAGATAAGAGTTCAGTTTATTCAGGGGTTCTGACGTTTAAAAGGTAGGTGCGCATTATGCATAGGTGCGCATTATACTTGATATTTTATGGTATTATAAAGTGGCTTTCAATTTTTTTTTTTGAAGCTGAACTAGATGTGTACTGCACGGAGAGATCTTTGCATTACAACAGTATGCAAACCATGCCATGACCAGGATGGATTTTATTTAAATCAAATTGATTTAAATCACTAGTTGGGAAGGCTCGATTTAATCATCAAAGTGCACTCTTGTTGGTTATCATAACCTTAATACATATTCTTCACAACTCAGTTATAGATGTAGATTTCATTTTTTAGAAGGTACACACTATGCATTTTTTAAACGGGGATTTATTTTGAAAACTTTTCAGGTTAGTTTTACAGCTATATCAGAAAATGAATGAATGATTGGTCATTTTATTTACCAAAGGTAATTGAGGCAGATATTTATGAAGTCATTGGGAGGTGACTTGAGTGAGGCTGTACTGGGCAGGGGGTGAGGCCACAGCTGCGTGGTGAGTTGCCGAGTCCTGTTCTAGCAGCCAGGGCCTGCGCTGTGGCCTTGTGGTGAGTTGCTGGGCCCTGCTGCAGCCATGTGGTGGGGGTGGCTGGGGCCTGCTCAGGAGAGAGGAGGGGGACTGGGGCCTGCCGCAGCTGCTTGGTAGGTGAGGCTGAGGCCTGCTGGGAGGCTGGGACCTGCTGCAGGGAGGAGGGGGACAAAACATGCTGTGCAGAGGAGGAGGATGGAACCTCCTACATCGCGGGGGGCTGGGATCTGCTCTGTCCGGCGAGCGACTGCTGAGGCTGAATAAAAAAAATATGGGGGGCCGCAGGAGTCAGGATTGGAGTGTATGAGAGGGCAGCGGTACATATTTTGGCAAACAGGAAATATTTATTTGCATAATGAATACACAAATGTTGCTGGTCTGCCACAAGTTTGTGCATGGGTTTGCCAGTCCCCAGTATAAAAAAGATTGGGAACCACTGGTATAGTAAAGCTGCTTGTCAGCTATTAATTAGATTGTGTATTGATTGATAGGCACGTCCTTATACTGAAGAAAGAAAATAATTAAAATCACAGTACAGCTGTGTTGGTAGCTTTAAGTCAGGGACGATTTCCCTTCCATGAGAGAACTGGAGAGGGGGGGCAAGTGATGTTTGTGAGTGCTGCTGTCAGTTGACGGAGTGGGTGGGAATTCAGTACATAAGCCAGTAGAGAATTTGAGCCCCATCTCTGTTCAATTCTTTCTATACTTGTATACTGGTTCTCCATTCACCTGATTTGTCTCCTGCTATGGGGAGGGAAGAGAAAATGGTTTGTCTTTTTCACAACCCTCTCCAAATGCATGGGGCTAGGATTTTGGTATGGTATGCTTCACTCAGTGTGATTGTAGAAAAGGTGGGGGCGGGCTGGATCAGCTCCTACTGGTGCCAAGCTGGAGCTGAAGCTAGCTGCATGCCTTTGATAGATCTTGTGAGGAGAGGTGGAAGGAGGCTATGACTGCTGTGGGCTTGTATTATTTAATTATTGTAATGCTGTAACAAGAGAGAGAGTCAAAACGAAGGATGGGAGTCTCAATTTCAGAGTGTACATTTTAGTTAGAATTATTTGCAGACAGGTTTTTTTGGGCACAGATGCAAACATGATGTTGCTGACCTGACTTTAAAATGTGGTTGCAGTGTCTTCAACTGCAAACAAGTAGCACTGAAACGAGCTTTGCCTTTTTGTCGATGAACAGGACCACACTAAGGAGCCTCCCTATGGCGCTGACGTCCTTCGCTGGTGGGTGGCAGAATCAAATGTTTTTACCGAGGTTCTGATTGGACCAGCTGTACTTAGTGCTGCAAAAGATGATATAAACAAGGTGAGAAATGAATATAATGCATATATATGACATTTGGTTTCATATTTACAGAGTAGAATCAGTTGTGGCTTTGAAATTTTTCTCAGTGGAGTGCATTTGAGCTTTTCTTTTGGCTGAAAATGAAGGCTGTTTTTTCCTAAGCACATGAATATTATTGCTGACCTTTGTCATGTGCTGATGAAATAGCAATGTGTTTTATGGATAATAAAAATGTTCTTTAGCTTGCCTGTTTTTGGCTACTGCAGTTGGTATATAACCTGTTTGTTCAAAACTCTTCTGGTATCATCCTTGTGGTCCAGGAACTCTATTTTGTAATGATTTGAAATAATCAGAAAAATGGTAAAGCTTTTTCTAGTACAGGTTGAATCTCTCTAGTCTGGCACTCCTGGGACCTGACAGGTGCCAGACCATGCGAGGTCAATATTGTCTAGCAGCATTACCATCACTTCCACTGCTTACTGGGCTCTGAGAAGATATTTAGAGGTCAATTAGAGCTACACAACAGCACAGACCACTAGGAGCCAGGATTGGTGGCTGTAAACAAATTGTATGGCACCGAAACTTAGCCACCCCTCTGATAAGTGGACATCCAGCTAACTAAAAACATGCCGGACCATGGGTGTTGCCGGAGTAGAGATTCAACCTGTATTTAAATTTAAATTGACAGAATGGAAGTCTCTTGTATGTCTTGTTTACTCTTCACTCAGATGAAACTGTTTAATTTAACAACTCTCAATGGTTTATTGCTAGCTTCGGAATACGCTACGCTTCATGTTGGGAAACATTGCTGGCTTCAATCCAGACACTGATTCCATCCCCATTTCAGAGATGTATGTCGTAGACCAATACATGCTACACTTGCTACAGGACTATGCTAATAAGGTGAGGGTGAATTGTGTTAATCAACTGTGTACTTATTATACAAGAGAGGTTGTTGGTGATTAATTATAAATTGGGACTATAATGTCTCTGGGAAAAATGCTTAAGTGTGTTTGAGTTATTTTAAAGAAAAAAAATTAAATATGCGCTTTTCCAATAGTGGAGCAAAATGAAGATCCGCCTTACATTTGTGATAAAGAAATAACTGTCTCAGACTGTATTTAAAACTGAATCCTTTCCATTATAAATGCTAGTTTTTGGCAAGGAAAAAAGTAACTCTGGGCTGCATTTGGCATGCCATTTATATTATATAGTACACAGAGATAGTTTGTAAAAATGTTTGTTATATGAATTTAAAAGAGGTTGAATCTTCATTTTGTCATTCAAATATAGGTTATTTTGAAAAACTAAAGTCTAAATTTACTCTCTGGCACATGCATGCAACTTCCACTAATGTAAAGGGGAGTAAAGACTATGTATTGAAGGGCAGAATGGGACCCTGAAGGTGATCCCTGGTGTGGCCTACTTCTAGGAAAATTAAAGCTTTTTGAAAGGTTTAAAAAACGTAAATATGAGTCCAAAGTGCACAGGTTAACTTTTGGTTCAGTTAGAGGATGGTTTGCAGCTTACAGCTAATGCTTTTTGCCTTTTGTTAAATTTAGTTCAGTGTAATTCAGAGCACGTCTGGGTATGTGACTTGTGTAGCTAACATGTTCCTTTTGATGCTCCAAATGCAATGTTTACATTCAAGATTGGAGTAGCTATAAGTAGAATTTCTTGACTTTCAGTCACCTATGAAATTTTCAGGTTATGAAATGTTCACTTTATAAATATAAATCAAATACAACTTTTTCCTTCAGGATCTTAAGTGGGACAAATTAATTAGATGCTTTGATGCTTCAATAGTGAATAAGCAGTGAGAGGGTAAACATACCTTCTCAGAGCTGGTTAGATGAACCAGGTAGAATTTCAGCAAGTTCAGGACCTAGCTTACCAAACACGTTTAGGAAAATTGAGCAAGAAATGCATTTTGAACACTCATGTTATGAAAAATCAGAGGACTGTTTCCTAATTGCTAAGCTTAGAGGGGAGTACTGTAAATATTTTGTAGAATTGTAGTTGTGATACCTACCATGCTTTTTTAGGTTTTCTTTCCTTAATCTTTTTTTACCAGGTAGTAAAAAGTGTGATGTCAGGATTTCTTTAGATTGTATTTGTCTTTGCCATCCCTTAGAAAGGGGTATTTCATTCTGTCTCTTCAAATGATTTCTCAATTCTTGTTGTTACAAGCTCACTGTCTTAATTCAGGGGGTTTTTCCTCAGAAGATTCCAGAAAGATGTTCTCTCTGGCACCTGACTTTTCTCATATTCAGCATTTCCTATGTTCTCTACCTTCTTAAAAAAGAAAATGTTCCCAGGCTCCTCATGCCTCAAATTTGTATCTCATGTGATTTTAACTGGATGTGCTGCTGTCATCTCTCTCTTCACTCTGTTCCCCAGGTTACAGAAGCGTACAAAGAATATGATTATAGCAAAGTTATTCGTTTGTTGCAAGCATTCCACACTAGAGATTTGTCTAACTTTTACTTCAGCATAATCAAAGACAGGTAGGTGTTAATTACTGCCTTCACTAAGTCGACTTTTTGCTTTTTATTATGTTTTAAATAACCTGATTTGAGACTGGTGGTGGAATTCTCATAAGGGAGATGGTATAAATATTGAAGTACTAGACAGTTTACCTGGCATTGCTCAGGTTCTTAATTGAGAGAACTTCTGTTTTTCTTCATTTAAATAATTGTTCTGGGTGTGGGTAGAGATAAGGGGTACAGTATGGGGTCAGGAGAGATGCACCTGTGTATGACTGCTGCCGCTGGCATAGCTGAGACGGGATCCCCCATCTGGGCTATGGAGGGACAAAGTCTTTGAAACTCTGTCTACTATAGTAGATAGCTGTCCCTTTCTCCACCCCTGCTGGCCAAGTGGGGTTATAGCTGTCCTGGTCCCCATTTCTGGCTGCTTGCTGCCCCCCATGGTCATTCTGTGGTATAACTGTTCCACCTGCCAGACCCTTCCCTTTCAGTTTTATGAGAAACAATCAAATTCTAGGCACATCCTATTGTCCTGGCACAACCAAATCCTTAACTTGCTTTAAGTTATAAGGTGAAGCTGCATATCAAATTTGATATTCCTAGTTCTTACTATTTAGGAGGAGTTCTTGAACAAATGGACTCACGGACATACAGATGCACATTTTTAAAATATAAAGTATGATATCTCCATCCCATGCTACCCTGACAATGAATGCGTATGGCAAAAAAAACATTAGAGCATGATTTATAGGCTCCAGATGAACCATCTTCTCAAGATCTGTATTCCAGCAATTCCTTTTTCCTTCCAATTGTAACTGGAGGGGTTACTAGATCATATAAATTTAGTCCCAGTAGGCCTTCTGTGCTGCGCACTCTTAGTTGAATTGCTTAGTTCTTCTTTTGAGTGCTTGCTCATGTCCATTCGAGTTAGGTGTACGCATGCTGTATGCACAGATCCTGGAACTCTTTTCCCTTAACAGTATCCATTGGGCCAGACAGGGAGTTCCCTAGACTGACGCCGCTCTATCAGTCCATATATACTCCTGCTGGCCCTCCAGCCCCTCAGTTCCTTCTTACCGCCCGTGACGGTAGCTGGAGCACTTGACTACGCTGGTAGTCTGACCCTCAGCTCTTTGTATTTAATGTTTGTATTAGTTGAAGTTCTTTGTTAGTGTAAATAGTTAATAGTAGTTAGTTGTTTTCAGGGGAGTTTTCTCCCTTTTTCTCTCCCCTCATGGGGAGGGGATGCCTGGGTCACACAGATTCAAGCTGTGTGTTAAGTGCTCAAAACCTATGACCTGCATGAGTCCTGTGTATAGGGGAGGGCCATCGCTCAGACAGTTGGCAAATTAGCAAGCGCTTCAAGAAAGAACTAAGCAGGAATGTGATTTCAGATTGAAGCTCATTCTAATGGAGTCTGCTCTACAACCGGTGGCACCGGTCCCAGTACTGATGGTGCAGAGTGTGCTGGCTTCGGTGCATGAACCTTCATCAGCACCGAGACACACTAAGGCGCTAATGATGACCTCGGCTCTGAGGCACTGATGTCAGTCTCCGGTGCTGAGGAAGAAGAGCCTACACAAGGACAAATCCCCTTCAAAGCACAGCCACCAAGTGCGCCATTTGGAAGGGCACTCGGCTGCAACCCTGTGCCTGGATGCTCCCACACCAACCAGGCACTGGTTGAGCTTGATGTGCAGAGAGAGTCTGGTGCCGGACATAGTGATAGAGGTGGTCTTGCAGCTATTGACTCCTGAAATTTTTTACTGTCATTGAGCTCATGGCGACCCTGGGTCTGGCACCAGGAGCTGCACTGGAGCTATTACGGCATTGGAGCCTACCCCGCAGACTTCATCAAGACATCCAGGGCCAATCCTGACACTGACAATAAACCTGCACCAGGGCCTGCCCTGGCACAAAGGGCAGTGAGTGCCACATCTTGACCGCTGGAGCCTGTGGTACTGAGTCCAACGACACTGGTGCAAGTAGCATACCTGCTGAACCCAGCAGCACCTGTGCTCTCAATGCCACCACCGGCACCGCCCCACAGAGGGAAACCGACAACCATGGCCCAGCATAGGCAGCCATGTTGCACACCAGCACCATCCTCAGCACTGCCGTGGTCTGCCTCGGACTACTCATCAGAGGTGGTGTCTGTTCGCTCCGGAGCCTCCTGGTATAGATCCCAACGGCGGCACTGCTCCCAGCACCAAAGCCCGGCGGGGGGGGGGGGGGTCAGACATGACTCCCACAATGGCAGCCATAGGTCTAGGGGCATGCCCTCTGCTGCCAAGGGCCCCAACATTGAATGCTGAACTGTCCACCCATAAGAACATGGTGAGGCCACCGGTGAGAGTGAGGGTAACCTCACCCAGGCTCCACCTTCTGTGGCACCACCACCTTAAAGCATGGAGGCACTATGAGCAAATGTTGGTCAGGGTGTATTCTTCCTCGTCCCCAGACGAAGCCCTGGCTGACCCTGCGCTCTCCATGCTGGCTGTGGGCCCTGCGCTCTCCATGCTGGCTGTGGGATGTCAGGGCGCATCAGGAGTTACTCAGCTAGCTTGCAGCCAACCTAGGGGTGTAAGTGGAGGAGGTCCAGGAGGACTCAGAACCTGTGATAGATATATTAATGGCAGATGCACCAGCCAGAATTGCATTACCCCTCAATAATACTCTGGCCAAAATCACAAAAACTCTGTGGCAGACATTGGCCCCTATACCTCCCACCCAGACAGGAGTGGAGAGATGTTATTTTGTTTTTCAGGTGGGCACCTGTATGCCCGTCCTGCCCCAGGCTCCTTGGTAACTGGACAAAAAGAGAGGCAGGATCTCCCTGGGCCTACGCCAAAGAGCAAGGACCTGAAGAAGCTGGATTCGCTCAGTAGGAAGGAAGACCTGTGCCACAGGAGGGCTGCAGCTGCACATTGCTAATAAGCAAATGATGCTAAGTAGGTACGCATATAATACATGGTCCGCTATGGACAAATTTCTTCCACAGAAGTTCAGCAGGAGTTCGGGGCTTTATCCAAAGAGGGAAAGGTGGTCTCATGCACAGCGCTGCAAGCGTCCTTGGATGCTGTGGACTTGGCAGCACATACAATGGCTCCGGGGCGATCATGAGTTGTAGTGCATGGCTTCAGGTGTCAGGCATACCACCTGAGGTGCAGAGAACATACTTAAGGATCTCCTGTTCAGGAGAAACATGTATAGGAGTTGCTGAGGCTACTGCACTTGCAGAGTGTCCCCTTGAGAACCCTGACCCAGATAAGAGCATTAGCTTGGGCATTTGCTGTTCTCCTGGGAAGCAAACATCCAGATGGGAATAACCCCACCTCTGGAAGTCGTCTCCCAGAATGTCCTTCCTGATGGATCATTCGTGGGCCCTGAACAACCTGCTGAGTCTGTCTAAGACATTTTGATTCCTGGAAGGTATGCTGCCTCCAGATGGGTATCATGGGCAATGCAGAAATCCCAGAGAAGTAGGGCTTCCTGGCACAGGGAAGAAGAACGGGCACTGCCCCGTTTGTTGATATAGTACATTGCCATTATGTTGTCTGTCAGCACCAAGATAACCTTGTGTCTCGGATGCTATAGAAACACAGGCCAGAATGACTGCCCTGAGCTCCCTGACAATTATACAAAGGAAGTGTCTGAGAGAGACCACATACCTTGTGTCTTGAGAGTCAAAAGATGGATGCCCCAATCCGTGTCTGATGCATCCATGACCAGCTGCACTGACAGGCTCTGTCTGATGAATGGAACGCCCTCGCAGACTATCAGCTCCTGCAGCCACCAGTCGAGGGAGCGAAGGACATCCCCCAGGACTGTGATTACTGCATCTAGTGAGGCACGTGCCAGATTGTACAATGTCGCCAGTCACTCTTGCAGAGGCTGGAGTTGCAGCCTGGCACGTTGTACCACATAGGTACAGGCTGCCATGTGTCCCTGCAGTCTCATGCAGTTCCTTGCCATTGTGTGAGGTGAAGCCTTGAGTCCCTCGATTACAGCCCTCATAGCCATGAACCTGGCCTTGGGGAGAGAGGCCCTCGCTGTAGTGGAGTCCACATGGCCCCCATGAAGTCTGTTACTTGATTGAGGTTGAGGGTGGATTTTTCCTTATTTATGAGAAGATCCAGCCTGTGGAACAGACCCTTCACAAGATCTATGTGCTGTAGGACCTGGTCCCTGGATGAACCCCTAATTAACCAATCGCCCAGGTAGGGAAACACCTGTATCCTGCACCTCCTTAGGAAGGCTGCTATGGCTGCCATGCATTTGCTGAAGACCAGAGGTGCTGTAGAGAGGCCAAATTGGAGGACTGAGAACTGAAAATGATCCGGTCCCATGGTCAATCACAGGACTCTCCTGTAAGCAGGGATCACCAAGATGTGGAAGTACGCATCCTTCAAATCGAGGGCAGCATACCAGTCTCCTTTCTCTAAGGAAGAAATCATGTAAGCGAGGATGACCATTCTGAACCTCATTTTCTTTATGAATGCTGAGGTCCAGAAAGGGTCAAAGACCTCCCTTGGACTTCGGAATGAGGAAATACTGGGAATAAAACCCTCTCCCCTTGAACTCCTCTGGAACGGGTTCTACCATCCCCAGATGTAAGAGTAATGACACCTCTTGTCTCAACTGGTGCTTGAGAGGGGTCCCTAAAGAGGGATGGGGAAGGGCGATGGGAGGGAGGTGAGGAAAGGAAGGGCATGGCATATGTCATGGCTCCTTCCCCACTCTAGCATGATAAATGCAGAAGTGGGGGTCAGCAAGTGTACCCCAAAGCCTTATCTACCAGGCTTTGGTATAAAAATTCCCCCAAAATCTTAAAAAACTAGATCTTGGGAATAAAACTTCCGCTGCCACCACCCAAATGTTGATAAAGAAATCAGGGAAAAGATCATTTGGGAAATCTTACCCCTAAAATAAAAATCAAGGCACACAATTAACCACTGCCAGGTTAATAAAAAGAAAAGAAAGAACTTTTATTATTACAACAATATTCCTGTTGCAAACATAATGACTAGATAGGGAGGTAACAAAATATACTCATGGAGAAACTCCATGGGCCTAGAACTTAGTTACAAAGAAAAGCCAAAACATCTTTTAAACAGTGCCAGATCTCAGATCCCATACCCAATCCATAAAACAATAAAACCTAACGAAACTACCTAAACTTTACCCTACTTACAGAAAATGAAGAATGGTGTCTTGGAGAGAGAGAGACATGCTTGTCCCTCTCTGTATCTGCAGAGAACTCCCAGAGACAAAAAAAAAGGAGAAAGGACAAAAAACCAAATTCCTTTGTCCCAGTTGAAAAGTCCCACCTACATTCCTATTGGTCACTCCACCTGGCTAGGTGTAGTAAACCCCTTAATCCCCAGGCTGCTGGCTAACCCTCATAATCATGACAGCCTATCCGCTCTCCACCATGCCCAGCACCCAACAATCTGAAGTAATCCAGGTCCAGGCATGGCAGGAATGGGATAGATGGCACTCAAAGGAAGGAATTATTGTGGAGACTGGGACTCTGTTTTCAAGCGTAACTTCAAAATTAGGGCTTAGGTTGCTTGATATGAGGCAGGCCGGAATCCCTTTTTGAGTCTGACCATGATCTCTTGAGCCTATTCCTTCTGTTGTTGTTGTTATTCCTACCCTTCCTTCTACCCTGCTCGGGCCTGTGGCTTTGCTGGAAAGGTCTCAGAGTGGGTCTAGGGATATGGATGCCCAAAGACTTTAGTGCAGCCCTCGAGTCTTTGGAGTCTGGAGGACATCTGGTCTGAAAGCAGGCCAGACCATTCTCCTGAATACTCAGGATCAGGAGGTTCAAGGCTTCAGTGATCATGGTAGCACTGGTGTGGCCTCCCAGCACTGGTTCCCCACGCTCCTGAACATAGCAGTAGAAGAACCAGTGGTGCGGCTATTAGTACCAGACCTAATTAATCAGGCCCCAGGGGGAGGTGGGGGGGGAGTGGAGGGTGTTATACCACCTGAACCTCTCATCCCTCCACCTTGCAGTGTGACACTTTAGTGGTTAGCAGAGGCTGAACACCTCTATTTTGATCCTGAGAGAAGGGTCCTATTGGAGAATAGGAAGCCATCCACTAGGGCCATGTACATGGCAAAGTGGAGGTGCTTTTGTCTGTGGGCCTTGTAGGTGAGTGTGGCCCCTTTGGACGTCCCCATCCTTATCGTTCTGGACTACCTCTTACAACTTAGGCAACAGGGCCTTTTCACATCATCCTTGTGGGTTCACCTAGCAGCTATTGCAGCGTTCCACCCAGGAAAAGGGAGCAGGATAGTATGTGCATATGCGATTCCTCAAGTGGGTACAGCCTGCCCAGTCCCCATGTTTGTCAGCCCTTACCCCACTGGGACCATAACCTGGTTCTAACGAGGCTAATGAGTCCTGTTTGAGCCCTTAGCTACTTGCTCTCTAAAACACTTTTCATGGAAGGTAGCTTTTTTTAGTGGCCATTACATTGTCCAGGAGAGTTTTGGAGCTGAGGGCCCTCATGTCTGAGCCTCCATATATGGTTTTCTTCAATAATAGGGTGAGACTCCACCTCCACCCCTGCTTTCTCCCAAAGGTAGTTTCCCACTTCCACATGTCCCAGGATATCTGCCTCCCAGTTTTCTTCCCAAAACCACACTCAGTGTTCAAAGAGCGATCCCTGCACTCTAAACATTAGGAGAACTTTAGCCTTTTACATAGATAGGATGAGAGAGTTTCGTAGGTCACCACAACACTTTATTTCCATAGTTGAGAGGATGAAGGGCCGCCTGATGTCAGCACAGTTTGTCCCCTCTTGGATCACATCCTGCATTAGAGCCTGTTATAACCGTGCTAATTGGCCAGCATCCCTGCCTACGGCCCACTCCACAAGAATGCAGGCCTTGTCGATGGCCTTTGTTGCACCGGTGCCTATTCTAAATATCTGCAGAACAGCCACATGGTCCTCTATACATACATCCACAAGCCATTATGCAATTGTGCAGCAGGCCAGAGACAACGCTGCCTTTGGTAGGGCTGTGTTGCAGTCCATTACAGATTAGTCTCCAACCCTGCCTCCAGTAGTACTCCTAGGGGGTCACCTAACTGGAATGGACATGAGCAAGCATTCAGAAGAAGAAATAGTTACTTACCTCGTAACTGTTCTTCGCGATGTGGTGCTCATGTCCATTCCAAACCCCATCTACCTCCCCTTCATCAGAGGATTCCGGCAAGAAGGAATTGAGGGGGTGGAGGACCATCAAGGGTATATATATACCCCAGTATTGCAGCACCACTCCAGGGGGCTCCCTGGTTGGCCCAATGGATACTGCTAAGGGATACATGCGCGCGGCACACACACACCTAACTGGAATGGACATGAGCAACACATCTCAAAAAACGACAGTTATGAGGTAAGTAACCATTTCTTTTTCTTTACTAATACTCTCTTGTTAGTTGGAGAACTTATGGGTTCAGAATCAGACATACCAGGCAGTGTTCCCTCAAGATTTTCCATCCAAGAGCAGAGTGATTTTTGTCTTGTGCACCAATATTGAGGTCATATGAGCTCGATTGGATGTGTCACCATGGCCCCCTAAGTTAACATTTATCTTATATATTTTTAAATGCTATGGAAGAAAGAATACTAAACCAAGGGATAATTAACAAGGTGCATGACTTTAAATGTTTACTATGAAGTAAAAAAAAAAATTCTTCACAATTTTAAGTAGCCAACTTCCTCTGTATATAGCCCTCTCCCAGACCCTTCTCCCAGTTTAGCTTCCTCCTCAATTAAATCTGACCTACCAGCCACTGGGCACTATAATAACATACATAGACTGGTGCCAGTATTTTCCTTTCTTGTGTCCATCTTTTGGACAGAACCACGGTTTATGCTTGGTACGTAGGGGAAACTTGATGTAGTTTTCTCACATTTAACGTTGCCTTCCTAAATAACTTAGTCTATGCAACTTTCATTAATAAAAGTACTTTAAAATGTCTTCTACTTCAGGGTTCATTGCCAAGCTCGACTGCAATTTTATTTTATTTTTTAAATAGAAGGAGAAATAAGCTCATAAGTGGTGTTTTTAAATGTGTTATAGTGTCTGTGACCTACCTAATACTGAGGCAGTTGCCCCTATGCAGCCAGGCCACATGGTGTCCACAGGAGCTAGAACTGGGGCTCACTGTGCCCTGGTTCCAGCTGGAGCACACGGGGGCAGGCACCCACCACACAGCCTGGCATGCATTTAATTGAGCCAGGAACCCACCACCACACAACATACCTTCCAGTAGGAAAGGAGGCGGCTGGGCCTAGAATTGTTTGTGGGCAGCCGTGCACTGTAGAGGGAACTATGATAATAGGTTTTGTTTTAAAAAAAAAAAAAAGTGGTTGGAGGGCAAGCTAGTATTGTGCAAGAACTGAAAAGCTCCAGATTTTCCAGTAGTCGCTTTTGCTACATCTGTCCCAGGTTTTCCAGGGGTGTCATACTTCCTGATCCTTAATCTCAGATTTCTCCAAAATATTTTTTTCTTTGTGTGGGAGTTTTTTCTCTCAGACTTTTTATGCTAGTTCAGGCTGGGTATAGACTCTCTCTCCTGGGGACTCAAAACACTGAAGCCCTTTGAGGGGTCACTGCTTCTATACACACACACAACTTTTGGCTACGAAAGCTAGTTAAAAAGGCAAGGTAGTGACAGGAAACCTCTTTAAACAGTCCTTTGAAACCCATAACTTTTGTAAAAGCAGGACACAGTAACTTACATTTTAAAAAATATATTTAAAAAAATAAACGATGGCTTAAAGTTAGGCCCTTAAGTCGATATTGAAAAACCTACATAAAACCTATTTAGTATTAGTGCTGGGGGAGCAATAGTTGCCCTCATTAGTTTCTTAAAATGAACGAAGGACAATACCAGCATACTGATGGGTGTAGTCAACAAAGATTCCACCAAAATTGTTATGAAACCCACTCAGTTCTCCAAAGGGGTGTGACCGTACAAACGGGTATGTGGCTCTGAGCTATAGAAGATGCAGTTGCATATCTGGCCACACCAGTGTGCTGCTCTCTTTCTAAATTATGGCAAGTAAAAGCCAATCATGTTCCATTTAAAAGGAGAGGAGCACAGAGGTAAGTGCTTAGTGGAAGATGCAGAACAGGTCCCCTTAAATGAGAATAGCATAATCACCTTTCATTTTAGGTCTTCCCTAGGAATAGATACCAAAGTGCTTTACATATTATACAAGGATCTCATTCCCTTTCAGTAAAATGCAGCCTGGTGCTTTGAGAGGAAAGTAAGTTTAATATCTCCAGTGTTAGTAGACATTCATGTCTGTTGAATGTAATTGCCAAATTGTTTTCTCATAGAAGAAGAATAGGAGCCAAACTTGTCAAGGAAGCACATTTTACCTAAATTAAGTGGCGAGATGCCAACCACCCAACATCTTCATCTCTTGTGAAAATCTCGCCACTTACTGTTTAAAATTCCATGTCTTGTTTATCTGGCTGAACTCTTTTTCCTTTCTGCAAGCAATGTCACAAACTCTCACCTCTTGTGACTTACAGGCTTTACTGTGAAGAAGAAAAAGATCCTAAACGTCGTTCATGTCAAACAGCCTTAGCAGAGGCTTTGGATGTAGTGGTGCGATCATTTGCTCCAATCCTTCCTCATCTGGCAGAGGAGGTTTTCCAGTATCTCCCATACAAGAAAGGTAACGCATATACAACTCTGCCACAAAATCCAGACACTAACATTTCATAGGACTTGTACTCAAACAGTAACTATTGACAAGTTTGCATTTTTAAGAAAATCTGTGGTTTTTATCCTTGCAGATAAAAGGTCCCAACGTTCCTTTATTTATATGCAATATGTAAAGAAATTAGAGGCAGAGATTTATGGTAAGGCAGCAGAGACCACAAAAACACCGATGCATTAAACATGTTTAATTTTGTTTCAAGAATCAGAGTGTGTGTTTCGTTCCGGCTGGATTACCACAAGCTCAGTGTGGAAGAAACCTGGCCTAGAAGAAGTGGTAGAGGCTGCATGTGCGATGAGAGATTCTTTCCTTGGATCCATTGCTGGCAAGAATGCTTTGGAGCATGAGGTGGTCATTGTAATTGAGCCTGGGCTGCTCTTTGAGTTAATGGAGGTAAAAACAAAAAACGTCCTCCCAGTTATTGTACTAGAAAAAATAACTTCTTCTAAGCTACTTGAGCACTTAGGGCTAGACCTCTGCAAGAGACTGCTAGTCAGGGATGCAGTGCTTAGCAAGGAGGTGCCCTGAGATCTAGTGGAATCCATAGCCCCAAGACAGGAGTCTAGGCACTTTGTACAATGTACAGGAGAGTGAGGTGGCTCCGAAGACCACAAGCCTAAGCCCCACTCGCAGGAGGAATTAGATGCCAATCATCATTTGGGATTTGCAGTGGGAAGCCCTCTCCTGGAGTCAGGTGCCTAGGTTCCCTCCCTTGTTAGCGCACTCACCTGGGATGTGGGATACCTGGCTCCCAATCTTCCCTCTGCCTTGGAGCAGCAATTTGAGAGGCTCAAGTTGAGTGAATGCTCTAAGACAGTGGTGTCCACCTAGTTCTGTAGTAGCAGCTGCTTTAGTAGCTTATGCTACAGCCAACTAGCCCCACTCAACCAGCCAAACAGCCATGTTGTTCAAGCCAACTAGCCACATGTGGTTAGCATGTTGGACACCATGGCTATAGCATCATTTTGTCTTGCTCAGCAAATGTTCATGTATTTCACACACAATGAAACAGCTGCGCACTAGCCTGGGGTGAGGGTACTTGCCTGGCACCTGGGTGATCTCCTGTCCCAGATGGCTGCTCTTAGCACTGGCTGTTGGGTAAAAGTAGGGGTGAAGGTAGCACTCCATTTCCACTGCTATCACCTCAGCTGTTGTGTGGGGGTTTGATCTGGTAGGCAACCTCAGAGTTCCTTCAGCATTGCGCCCTGCAGGTACGAGGTGGGCATCTCTCTGGGCCTCACGCTTCCCTATTGGCTTCCAGCTCAGTACAGGAGGAGATGATACAGGAAGAATAGATTATGGAATTTTGGACCTTCTAATTCCTTGGTCCACTGAGTGCCTAAGTCAGCGCCAAGCCTATACGAAACAACTTGGTGATTGTTGCAATCTAGTTGCTAATGAATGTGTCACTAAGAAGCCACCAGCCTCCGCAGGCAAGGTGGATTGGGAGGGGCTAGGCTCCGTGCTCCTGAAAGCAGCTTACCCAGAGTGTGGTGCACCCCCCTCCCTAGGAACCACACAGAGGGTGCCGCATTCTGGTGGCAATTTAAAGGGCCTGTTGTAACTGTCCCTTTGCCTGTCCACCTTCCATCCCCAGCCACTTTGTTGTCAGACCTGGGAATTACTACTATGCCTGAAACTGAGCCTTTAAAATGCAAAGGCTTCACCTGTGCTAGGGCCCAAGGCATTGAGGCAGGTGCTTTGAAGTTTGAAATGATACCGGTGAGATGTTTCCGGGGATATCAGTCCGGTAACCCTTTTGGAAGCTTGTTTTATGCCCCTGTCCTCACTGTGGGAGCTGTCAGAATATAGTCATGGTATTGCTGGCAGTAGGACTGACTCCAGCAGCTGGAGACATGACTCTTGCTGTCAACATGTCGTGCATCTAACTGCTCAACTCTGGTCCTAAGTCAGCAGGCTTGCAGAGCCTCTTAATAATGTGTGCAAACCCCTGGCTGCGTTGTTACGTGCATTTGTTGCAAAAGCTTAAGCTATTTAAGTTCAAAAAGCAAATTGTTCTTTCTAGGCCCTGCAGTCTGAGGAATCTTCCAGTGTCTCTCAGTTAAATGAAATCATGATGGCTTCACAAACAACTCTACTGTCTGAACTACCTATAGAAATGGCCACTGATGAAAAGATCATTAAAGGGACGTTTTTGATCAACTTAGAAGGTAAGAAAATGGGACTAACGGAACAAAACAGCGTCAGCCATATTTGCTGTGTAGAAATTTACCCGAGATTGTTTCTATTACCAAAAGCTGAGCAATATCAGCCCCAGGATGCACACTGCAGTTTTTCTTGGTCTTTCACCTGCATTTAGGATTCTAGTCAAAGTTTCGTCATGGGGTTTAGCTTTTGTTTTATAGAAGGGAATAGAGAAATTATAAACCCCTAAATACAGTTAGAGGGAGGCTGCGTACATCATACAGTAATATTTTCTTTGACAGGTGGCGATATTCGTGAAGAGTCATCTTATAAAGTTATAGTGCTTCCAGCTGCTAAAGCAAAATGCCTTCGTTGTAGGAAGTACACTGCTGATTCTCTGCTCTCACTGTGTCCGCGCTGCACAGAAGTCATTGCTGGGAAATGGAGTGCTTAAAGGTTAAAGCAGCAAGACAAGAGCTGGACAAATATGTAGATATTTCCACTTGAGCTGTAAAATATGTAAAGATGGCAAATTCAATGCTTCATTAACCAAATGGAACCCCAACTACAAAATAACTGCAGAATTAAAAGAAAACTCAATGTATGCTGAAGAAAGCTATAGCTGGTCTTGGGCAATGCATTTTATGCCTTAATCTGAGCAGAACTACAGTAGTGGAAAAAACTTTCAAAATGCTTGTTTATATCAACTTTACACTTAATAAAAGCTGTTCTTCAAACCAGAGTGCTGTTCTTTGAACAGTCTTGGGCTATAAGCATCTCTCAATGTCAGTTAGTCTAAGGTAAGTGCAATCTGTTTTCGGAAAAGATACAACTTCTATGTGCATTGTAGAAGAGAGGATCACTAGCATTAAGTTGTTAATACTGGTTGATAGTACAGTCTAAACTGTGACTGTATGTAGTTCAGCTAAACCATTTATGTATGCTGAAAAAACTATACATCATGACTCTGGTCTGCATGCCAATGAATGGAAAAAAAAACTAGAATCAAATCCTAAGTTTATTTGATTTACACAGATCCACAGCAAGTGACAGAAAATAGCAGTATATACATAATCTTATTACTTACAATACATTACAGGTTTGGTGTAAAGTGTTTCATATAACCTCTTTGGCCTTGATTCTCAATTACACTAAGTTCCTTTATGCTGTGCTGGTAGCATAAAGGAATTTAATGGATACAAGAAACAGCCCTAAATGTGTTAGCTAAAGCAGGTTTCATAGTGGACAGTAGGCCCTCAAAATCCATTACTATCTACAGCATGTTGAAGTGCATTCTAGACAAGGCATTAGACAACAAGGCCTGGAGTAACCTGTAACATCTCAAACATCCATCTGTCTCTTGCCTATATGTAACATGTTAGTGTTGTGAAACATAACATTGGCAGATTAGTTATTTGCTTTCATGGTAGCCATAATCTCAGAGCAATAGTAGGTATAAAATAATTGTAGTAACATTCTTTTGAATGCAAAATGGAATTGTTTTAAAAAACCTTCCATATTACAAAAAGTGATGTAGCATTGCACACTGATTTCTGTAAGTTCATAGCTAAGAATACTGAATAAGCAAACCTCAGACAGATAGTTTATTTCAAATAAACCCTTCTTGTGGTGTGACAGTCCTAGCTCCTGTGAAAATTTATAGTTTGCTGCTGTCAGCAGGGAATAACTCAGAGAAGATAATCATTACTGAAGTGGGTTGCTGAATCCTATATCCTATTATCACCAAAAACTTATCTAAAAAAGGTAGATTTATGAGCTTTGTGTGTATAGTTAACAATTGCAGATAAGTGCAAGTTGCAAGAGTCAGCTAGGTGTTTCCATTATAACTTGTACAGGCTCAAGACAAGAATGGGATTGGTGACCATTATTCTTCCAGTTCTAACTTTCACAGGAAACATACAGCCGAGTACAACATGGATACTTAACTGCAGTATGATAAAATGGTCTGCTTCTGATGGCTTAAATATCACCCAATACTTAAGAGATTCTGGCTGCAAAATATAGCTATCCGTTGGCACTGTCCTATGTAGAACACACACGATTTTATAAAGCTCAAGCCTTCTGTATTACAGATCTTCAGCTCAACATGGGCAATAATGCACATTTATTAGTCTGTGTAGACCCTGCAGGTGTATTCTAGAAGTTCCCTCGCATTTTAACAATGTGATTTTAATGTATAACACACTCGTGCTCCCCACAGGATGCATTATCCCATGGCATTGCTCTATTAATACATCAGTTTTACATGATTTTTCTGGTAAGAAGTCCAGAAGCTTGCTCCTGCAGTCCTAACTTCACCAGGATTTCCATAACAGCTGCACTAGGAAACTTATGTGCCAATCTTGTGTGGGGCATGCAGCCACAGATATACAGAGAGGTTTGTTTCAACACTGATCATTTTAAGTGTATTCTTCTCTAAGAGTTGAACTTTGATGGGGGAGGTTCCTCTCTCATTTCATCCCCATTAAGGATGCTGTTTGTGTGAAAATACAAAGCTATTTTGTCCTGCTTCCTATACAGCTGTTACAGGAAGAGAACTTCTGCATCAGCACTGGCTCCCCTGAAGGTTAAGTATTAGGGACCCTGCAGAATGAAGATCTCTTTGATGGAGTAAAACAAGACATGATAGCCTAATATTTTTCTTTACATGATAGATTTACGCAACTGCTGCTTGTTCAAAAATCAAGCATAAATGGAAAATACATGTAATGTTTCTTCAGAGTATGAAATATAGAATCTCACATGTAAATGTGGAATAAAATTGCTGTTAAATATAACCATCTAAAATGGAGCACAGGTGCTTGAACTAGAAATAAATAGTGGAACACAAGTTGACAGATGTACAAAGATTACTAGCTCCTCGTATATTATGCACAATAGTATGGAACTTAGATGGACTCCATTGTAAAAGCAGTTGTTTCTGAATTAAGTTTATTTTACAAAAGCCACATGAATTCCTTTTATAAAGGTGACCCTTAGTGTATAAAATCATGCATGACCTCATTTTGCAGCAGAAGTGTTTAGTATGTACATTGTCAAGAAGAGATTGCTTCTACAGCCTCTATCAGATGCAAAGCAAGGCTGTATTGCCCATGGTTTTCTGGTAAATGCTCTATTACTTTGTTCACTAGTTTCGCTGTTGTTGCAATGGGCACTTCTCTGTTTTGAAGATCGTGAGGGTCCTACAAAAGATTTTTAAATCGTTAAGAGTAGTAGTAGAAGGAAAGCGTATAGAAAACCCTGTGATTCTTTTTGCTGCAAGGAAGTTTGCTTATAAGTACAAATGTGTACCTCCAAACTTACAGAAGCACTCACACAGGAAAGGCTGTTCAGGAAGACTTAAGTCTTTCCTCCACAGCACTGATATACTGTTAGTAATGCTTCTCAGATTGCATTGTGACAACGGCACTCACCCATGCACAGCAGAAAACCAGATTTGGTGGTTCTGAAAGATGATTCATTCCACAAGCTTATTTAATAGTTAGTTTCACAGATTTAGCACATAGTCTTCTCCAAGGAAGATCAAATAGAAGCTGTTTGAACATATTGCCAACAATTATACGTGTGTTTTAAATCCCGGGAACTGCTTCACTGTATTATGTCATGTTTTCCAAGGCACAGTGACCAGCCATAAAAGTACAAATACATTGTTTAATCTTTTAGAAAGAAACATGCGTGCTCCCACACCTCTTGTTCTCATGAGCAGCAAATTTGCAATGTTTTACACTTACTTGAACAATTCAGTCCCCTAACCCTCTGAAGCGTTTGAGTATATGCAACCTCGAACAGGGTGGCTTTTTAGGCCATGTCTACACTACAGGTTTTTTCCAGGATACCAGAGGTATCCTGGAAGAACTCTATAGCATCCAGGGAACACAGCTGCTTTGCTGCTTTCTTTTTTTGGGCACAGACATGCTTTTTCAGAAGCCCTGTCTTCCTCCTTCCACAAGGAAGAAGGGATCTTCCAAATTTCTGAAATTTGGCCCATCGGAAAAAGGCATGCTAATTTTCTGATATGTCTAGACTTATACAGATCTAACATTAGAAATTTTATAGTGGAGTAGAGATGACCAGATAGTTGATCATGCTGAGCTGTCTTACTCCTGTTACCAAGAAATAAAGTCAGGTAAGCCTGCACTTCTACTTTACACCAGAGCATTACTAAAAATGATCATTTTTAAATAAAAATCTTTGACCAAGCGGAAGCCTTCTGCTAAATGTGTTTTCTCAGGCTGAACTTACCATAGCTTTAAGCCAGGTACACAGGGTTGGAGGAAGCCTGGCCAGCAGCTCCATGCCTTCTTTCGTTTGTGTGTGTAGTAAAGCATAGGCCAGTCTCTGTCCTGTCAGCACAAGCAGCTGTGATGCAAGCACTTCTTTGTCATGTACTTGAAGAATGGCCTGGGAATAAGCATATAGCAAAAAAACTCATCGTAAAAGTGTACAAGATTAGATATTACTTATTTTAGAAACTCTTATCTTGCTTCAGCCCTTCCCTTCAGTACATACAAGGACAAACCACCCAACAAATGAAGGAATTTGAAACTGGGCTATTATTGGTTGGCTATTGACAGAGTTGTAGAATAAAGCCACAGTTTTGGCCAAGTCCTACACTGTAGATGCAGTGAGTCTTTAAGGCTCAATAGGATTCTCTTACAGTTCTTGAAATGTGAGTTCACATCCCCTTTGCATGAAAAACTGTGTCTAATGCTAGATGAAGAAAAAGCCTTTTTCGACTTGCCCTAATGAAATCTGATTAGAGCTCTAGTGATGTATGTGCAGGCATATTATTACAGACACCTGAATTTTATTTTCCAGGCTCTTTAAAAATCATTTACTTATTCAGTGTCACCTTTGCATGTTTGTTTCTTCCATCTAATGAAAGCAAAAACTAAGCAACATGCAGTTTGGCAATTCCAGATATTGATAGTTCAGAGGCTGTGTTTCTGTTAAGACACTACGCTGACTCTAAGAAGCACCAACTAGAAATTCCACTCTCTCTCCGATTATTGGGACCACAGAACAGAAGTATCTCCATCCTAAACACAGTACAAAGATTTAATGAATGTACAGAGTAATGAATTTTCAAACTGTTTTTCTGTGACAACTTGTCTAAGTAAATTTGACACTAAAGTTTGAGTTAAGGAAGTGGAGTACTTTGAACTGCTACATTTTTAACTGTTGACAAAGATCAATTCTTGTCTCAAACCTCAGAGCTTAGTTCAACTAGACAACTAGCAATGATTTACTAGGGTTAGTTTTATTCTGCAATGCTAATCCCATCACAGCAAGGGGTAAATTCTTCACACCCCACCCCCTCCAACTAAGTGTTAGAATGTGGTTATGTTTTCTGTTGCTGGAGGAGCACAAGCCAAGGAAAAGCTGTTCGTAAAACATAGGGAAAATAGTAATCAGAAAGACCTAGTTAATCAAAATCATAAGGCAGAGCAACTCAGCTGCTGATGCACTTTCATCTTTCATTACCTCTTCTCCAAGATGATCCATTCCATAATTATACAGTTCACATACATAATGCCTTTTGATCACATCCTCATTGACCTGAAGGTGCTGAGCCAAATCCATAGCCAAAGCAGGCCAATCCTTGTCTTTTTCAGAAGGAAATGATGCCTCTTCTGGGAGATGCCTGGCTTTTTGTGCTGAGCTTTGTACTTGTACCACTGCACTCACAGCTTTCATTAGGAACTTGGAAGCAAACACCAAAATGAATTAGCAGCAGTTTAATTTTACCAGAAACTCCTCTAATGGTCTATACTTTGCTTGTGTCAGTGGAAAGGATTTAAACTCACTTGTTGGCGTATGGATAATATATTTGGATCCATATCTCCGCTGGGCAGCAATTGAATTGAAGTCAGGTCTTTGAAAAATGCATTTTTGCCCTAAATTGAGAACAAAAAAAACCCATACTGTATTCCTTTTTCCTGTCCTCCTCACTCAAAGTAAGATCCATTTTGATCAAGCACTTGAAGGGATACTAAATACTTTCCCCCAATTAAATGTTATTGCATCTTAGTGTCCAATCCCAAAGAGAAATGTAGTATTTTAAATTACTGAACAGCTATGAAACAAACATTTGCTTAAGTAATCGCGTGTTTTACTAATGTTTCTAAGGGTTGTTTTTTTTTAATTACTTCAGCTGGCATTCAAACTTAAAGGTTAGGCTATTAATTTCAATAGTAAGGGTTCTCAGTCTGTTACAATTAACCAAATGGAGCTATAATTATATAAGGAAATAAAGGGTTTTTAAAGCCACTAGCATTGGTTTCAGACCGTAAGTGCTATTGTAGACTGACATGTCAACTATGACTGTGGTAGGAGGTATTTCACACAGTCTTTTAAAAAGTAATGTATGTGGAAGCCTGTGTGTTTGTTTTTAAGTTTCAAGGCTCACTGAGTGGCCCTTAAATTGCATGCACAGTAATAAAATAGGTTGACATTAACCATTGTCCTGTGTACTGCCATGCTGAACAGACAAGAAAACACACAGCCTTGCTAAAAGGAAGTAAAGGCATCTATGTTCGGAATAATACTGTACTGAAGGGGGCCTTCTTTCATCACCTGGTACTGGAAGGGTGACATTCAATACTTAAACATGCAGAGTTGTCCTGCTCCACTCTTATGTTAGATACTGAAGCTGGTGCAAAAAGGCACATGTTAAACACGAATGCTGGCAGTTCAGGTGTGCACTTCTATACACCAACAAGAAGAAATACATAAAGGGTTTGGAAGATTTGCCCTGTTAGTGGCATCTGAAATATTTATATACTCAAGTATTATCAACCGTCAGCCAAGATTCCCTAAGGATCTTTCAAGAAGTTCTCGCATGCAGCTTATAGAACACTGGGGAACCTTCAGAGACTGAGACAAAGATAAAAGGCAAGGGACCGTGACAACCATAAACAAAGGCAAAGAAGCACTTTTTTTTACTCTATTCTGGAAAATGATTTGATTTGCAGAGTTAGAGAGATTTTTGAGAGAAGGAGAAAGGTGCTTTATGTAACACCTCCCCCCTAAAAAAGAGGTAACACACACCCTTTACTGACAGTCAATGGTACATAAGCATGCATGCAAGGTACAAAGTGCTGAATGCGGACTACATGTAGACAAAAATCAATAGCAAAATACAAATAAAAAGGTATTTTGTTTTGAGATATTTTTTATAAAAGCAGCTTTAAGGAGAAATATGTAATATGACACTTCTGCACAGAACTGCTTCCCAGGAGGATAGGTTTACAATAGTCTACACCAGCCCTTTATGTCTAAAATTCACGAAGTGCATGCACCTCATCTGAAAGGAAAGCAGCTCAAATATATAACATTTTCTCTGCATCAGTTTTAGGACTTTGGGAGCAACAACAGATTCCATTTTAAATATATCAACTATTTAAAAAAAACAAAAAAACAAATAGATGTGCAGCACCTTAGAGACTAAAAAGCATGTAGATGGTATCATGAGCTCTCATGGGCACAACCCAGTTTTTCCAGATGTGTCATCTGAAGAATTGGGTTATGCCCACAAAAACTCATACCACTATCTACATGTTTTGTTAGTCTTCAAGGTACTACTAGACTATTTGTTGTTTAAGTTTTTCTAGTTACAGTCTAATTTGGCTACCCCTCTGAAGCTTATTTATTTTTAATCGGTTTCTTCTTACTGTTAAGGCGATAGCTATTTGTCCATTCCAGAGAAAGAAGTATGGCATTAATCTTCAGGAATAATTGATGCAGGGTGTGACAAATCTTGTATTTCATTATCATAGTCTATTCATAATTTCTCTGAGCTTTTATAGCTCTCAAATGATTTTATAGCTCTCTCACCATGCTAGAACAGGAAAAACTTAAAAAACAACAGATCTTGTAACTACCTCAGCTACCCCTCTGAAGCTTTTGAACATGCTATAACAGACTAAAGGAGGGAGCTGACTGACACTTCTCAACCACTATTCAGGAGTAAGCACATTTCTACTTTACTAAATATTGGTGACAATTATCTTTGACATGACATCAATCCATATACTGTGTTGAATTAGCTATTAATGATAAAAAATGCATGCTTGTCAACTAGCAGCATCAAGAACAGCATTTCATTATAATATATGTATTCATAACACCTTTAAAAAGACCTACCTTACTGTCAAATAGCGAGAGAGGTTTCACACTTTTCAGAGAAAACCTCATGATTGCATATAATATAGTACACAACACTGACTGGTGTTCGACAAGTGGGTAGTGGATGTGTTTCTGATCCAGGGCTAGTTCTACTATTGAGATTGGTCCTTCAGCTGACACCCAGGCATCTTCTGTGTCCAAAACTGGAGCTTGCATTTCATCACTACTAACATCAGCCTAGGACAGCAATGCAGAGCAATTAGTGTTTATTAAAAAAAAAAAAAAAAAAAAAAAGGTTATGCTACTGATCAGTAAGATCAAAAAAACAGGAGTTACATTACAAAGCACAATTTCTCCTGCAAAAGTTTTTTTTTTTAAAAAAGGACAACAGTCCCACGTTCAATAGAAAAAACCCCCACATATTGACTAATGAAGTCCTGAAAGTTTCTATATTATCAGTGTTGCCTTCCATTTTCATGGCAAAAACTTACTACTAGAACCATTCTTATGTATGTATTTTTTTAAATCAAAGATCTCTTACCTCCATTAAGGTTTGAAGAAGATCTGAACATGAGCCAACAAAAGATGTCATTGCAGCATCACCCATACCTACATCCTATTAAACAAAGACAGAATAAATCTCTTCAGTATGATTTTACTTGGATGCACTTGAAAACATTTTAATTGCAACCAATAATCTCGGAGGGTCTCTAACAGCACTGTTCACATTTCTGAGGGGGAAGATTTTGCAAGCACCATCACTTATTGAAGTTTCATCATGTCATTATGTTTAAGGCCAAATAGTTGTAACACAAATATTTGGATATAACAGACAAAAGTAGCATCTGAGAACTTCAAAAAAGCTTTGCAACATCTGGAAAAAGTCTTGATTATAAAAGTTGCTTATTCTCTCCACTTACTGCATTGTTCTAGCAAGTAGCTATATTCCTCAAAAACAAACACACTATTATCCCTTGTACACAGCTGATAAACTTATATCAACAAAATGTTAGCCAGGGAAATTTCAGTCTCAAGTTCATTTTCTATAACATTTTTACTAGTTTTTTACTAGACCTTTCAACTTTGATTTATCAAACTGGCTAAAATTAATCAATATTTATTTTAATTTCTCCTACCAAGATCCCTTTATGCATTGTCATATTAAAACCATGAAAAACAGATTTAATGACCATTGAAACAAAATGTAATTGTATTTCTAAATTCCTTGTCATCTTTAGATAAATAGTATTACTTGCCCGTCTGCATAATCTGTCCTTTGGAGCTTTTCCAACCTGTTATAGAACGAATTTCCACTGTAAGTGACATATGAACATTCTATTTGTTTAAATATTGACTTAATGTTAGTAACTTATTTTCCTTATACAACAGAAAATATTTACTGCACATCTCAATACAATATACTGTATATCTTAATTAAAAACTGACTGGATACAGGCTATAGTAAAAACTGCTTCTCAGCTATTTTGTATATTGTATATTTTTAACAAGCAAAGCTTTTTGGCATGAACTTCCTTGCAGGATGAAGTTTTCCACACTGTCTGATTTTTTTAGATGGCAAATAAATGAGAGTGAACATGTACGTTATTTTCAAGATGTTTAAATAACTTTCTCCTGCATGGTCTTAATGAAGGTTTCCTGGTAAAAAAAACATCAAGTGCAGGTACAGCAATGCATAGAAAAAATAGGATTCTTGTATTATCTATTAAGCTAATTTATTAGTTACCAGGTCAATAAAATGTACTGGATAGATAATGTGAGAATGGAACATTTATGTTCCTTAAATGAAAATAATTGGTAGGGGTTTTTAAGACTTGCATTTTATTGCCAAAGGGAACTTTTTAGAATTCACCAATCGAGTATTTTCAAACTAGTGTCAAGTGAGAAAAAGATTAAGTGTACACTCAGCACTGATGTGTGGAAATATCTGCCAACTTCAACTGCTTATTAAAACTTACAGTAAGAGATTATTCCAAAAGATTAAACAAATGTTATATTTTTAAAAGTAATCATTTCCCACTATACGCTTTTAAAAAATATTATGAAACCACCCAAACAGCATAGTTTCTCTCTACAATCAAATTGATTATGTTCCACAAACACAAAAACCAATGTTTTAAACACCTGACAGCTTAATTTCTCTGCAAATAAAAAATAAAATCAATAAGAACCGAACTTAAAATGAACAGCCATGATAGCATGCTTACCTTGTCCATTAAGTACGTAGCAGCAGAGAGCCTTTTTACTAAAAATGTATTCCACATCATTAGAGCAATACCTAAAACAATTACAGAAATTAAACTCCATCCGAATGGAACATCAAAAACAGGGTTAATGTAAACCCATACAGTGAAAGTTATTGCAGAAGAGAGAAGACTGTTTTAAAAATTAATGGTACAACACAACAGATGAAACAGTACTTCGAGACATAAGTTAATCTGTCTCCAACAAAAGGATAAATCAGACTTTGCTGTACAGATTTGCATTCCCTTGAGACAGCATCCGATGCCAAAGCACAATAGTTCAAAACACAGAGATGCGTGGGCCCGGAAGTTCCCTTTAGTAGTGGAGAATCAAGAAAAGGAGCTTGCAAAGGGAGGCAGATGTCAAATCAGTCTAATTATAAAGCAACCAGGATAAGATCCTAGTTTCAATTTCAGAAGTACAGGATTGCTTTGGTGCCCAGAGAGAGACATTACATCTATGGTTAATGCATTAAAAATGTGCACTGTGGTTAAAGGAACACTTAGACATATGTAGCAAGTCCGGCGCTGACCAGCGTGTAATAGTTTATCACTAATGCTTTAGTTCAGTAGTTTTCAAACTTTTTGGCCCACACAAAGCTTTCTATGGACCACCAGCAAACCACTCATGGTGACAAAATGGCTTTGCTTATCTCTAAATACTTTAAATACTACATTATTCATATTAAGCTACTGGAGCATAAATATGAAGCTATAACATAAGGGGGCATAAACAACTGGCACCCCAGGGCTATTTTTAGGTTCCCCTAGACTCTGGAGTGGGGCCAAAGGGAGTATGTGAAATGGGCTGCCAGGGAGCAGGATGGGAGTGCAAAGTGCAGGAATAGGCTATGGGTAGGCATTTGCTTGGGAGGTTGGATGGAAGAGCAGGTTGAGGGTAGGGTGGGGGTTGCTGGGTCTCAGTAGGAGGCTATGTGAGCGAGGGCGATGAAGCTGAGAGGTCTGGATATGAGGGGTGCTTACCCACCTCCGCACATCCCACCACTCCCATTGGCCGTGATTCTGGCCAATAGGAGCAGTGGGGAAAGACTCCAGGCAAGCAGTTCCTTGTGCTGCTGTTCCCGCAGCATGAGGCAGGGAGGAGCAGCAACGCACAGAGCCGCTTCCTTCCCCTGCAAGCCAGATCTGGCCCACAAGGCTCGTCCTACAAACACACACTCAAAACAGGAAGCCAGCACTGGCACTCTAGTCACTCAGGAGGCGGCAATGCTGGATCAGCAGCGCGAGCTCACCGCTGCAGGGGGGCGAGCCCAGAGCCTGCGGCCTACCTACAAGGCAGTAGTGGACTGCAGACTGAACTTCGAGAACCACAGCTTTAGTCATATACTGTATTGTGCTTAAAAGCAGTGAAGTGTCCTAGAACAGGACTATGCTCTATGATAAAGAGTAAACCCAATATTAAGGACAGGCCCTGTGTGATTAATGGAATTGGACTAGTTTGCTGGAGGGTGTATTTCTCTCATTCTATATGTATGTGTTTGACCATGAGTCCACTTCAGCTGGTTTTCAACAATTTAGCAAATGCGTGTGGACATGACCAAATCACGTTATGTCAAAGAAGGACTTGGTTTTTAGGTCCTTGATTTAGGCAGAGGTGTGTGACCAGCACAGCCAACTATACTTTTCTATGTCTGTTTTATTTTACTCTCCTGAAATTTTATCAAAGATATTTTTTAACAATAGTATTGTACTTACCATGCTGTATGTGGGCATTAACAATGCATCTGAGGTGGTCTATAGATCTAGTAAGAAAACGTGCTTCCTTTTATAAAGGGGAAAGAAGAATAAAAAAAAGCCAAACACATTACTGAATGGCAACTCAAATACAAATTGCGAATGCTTAAAAAAAGTTAATACAGATTGTTTTCAAGACACTAATTTTCTAGTTAAAGAATATTTTAGGGTTTCTTTTCTTAGAAGATTATTTTAATTTCCTCTCTTACCATCATGCAAATGCCCATACACATCAATGCCAACTAAGCTAGTGTCACTGAACACTTTTTGATTCTAAGGTGATTTTCCGGAGTGTGTTTTAGTTTAGATGCTGAGGACATTTCTTGCTATTGATGGTTTACCTTGCAGATAAAAATAAAATTGTGTTTAGAAAGCACTTCACCATTGTCTGTCTTATTTTTGGTACATCTTTAAAAAAAATCAGAGAAAGATGAAGCTTTACTCTGCAGTGAGGTGCCCTATAGCACAGATTTCCTGAGTCTAGGAGGTGCTGAACCCTGGATGATCAGAACCCTCCCACAATCAGAATTTAAGGGAATGGTTACAAACACTAGTGAAGTTGAGAGTGGGGAATAAAAGCATGTGGCTACCAATTTCCAGCCTCCACAGTTCTTAATAGTTGCTGGATAGCCTTTTGAAAATCTTGGATGGTGTCAAGTATCAGAGGGGTAGCCGTGTTAGTCTGAATATGCAAAAGCGGCGAGGAGTCCTGTGGCACCTTATAGACTAACTGAAGTGTAGGAGCATAAGCTTTCGTGGGCAAAGACCCACTTGCATCTGACGAAGTGGGTCTTTGCCCACGAAAGCTTATGCTCCTACACTTCAGTTAGTCTATAAGGTGCCACAGGACTCCTCGCCACTTTTGAAAACCATACATCAGGCACCCATTGCTATTCACCCACATGAAAGAAGGCCCGATTGTATGAAAGTATTATTTCCATTCCCTTTTAAAGAAATTTCTTAAAGGCACAGTCTTCTTTATCATACACTGAAAGCTGAGGGAAAATAGTGCACTAAAGTAATTCTAACCAGATCAGTGTTTTGTATTTGTGAGCTGTCCAATATTTCAAACCAGAAATAATGACATCTGAAGAACTTCATTTTTTCCCAGTAAGACTGACACTGTCTTTTTGTCTGACATGAACAGATCTTCATGTCTTGGTGGATGGTATCTCATACTCTTCGCATTTAAGATTCTCTTTTCTTCCTTATTCAGATTTGTGCTTCCCATCTATCACAGTCTTTTTATTATTATTATTGTTATTATTAATAATTTCCCTTTTTTAAAGTTTGGCTTCAATTAGTAAATTATACACAAGTAAAGCATCCCTAACTATATGAAATATTTAGATTACGTTACCTCTGGATCTTTATTCCATTGCACTACATATTCCCAACAACAATGCGTGTGTAGTATGTCCAATTCAAGACTACAAGGAAACTGCTGGTATGCTAAATGCAACAACTCTAAAACACAATTGAGAAAGTTACAGATAATTTTTTTCATTCTATTCACAATTTCTACTAATTAACAAAACAATTCAAACACCACAGTCCCCTCTGAAGAAATTCAAGTTTGAAACTGGGTTATTTTGTGATTGTACCTAAGATTGTTCCCAGGCCTGTCTCTGCTCCTGGTTTCTCAAGGGAAACATTCTTGTCAATTTCTACAGGTTCCTCTGTACTTTCTGTCTCTCCTTTCCCTTGTGCCAGCTTTAGTATCATGGGACTGAAGTCTTGTTTGAAAACCCATTTTGCTACACTGTCAGCGATACCTCCTAGGATGCAAAAGGAAAGTATATGGCACAGTCAACGTTTGCCAGCTACAAGTTAGTAGAAGTAAACTTGGATCTAAAACATAGATGACAAGGGAAGAAACCATTAATGGTGTAAGTCTGTCAATTACAAGATCTCAATCAGGTACGTAGTTAGAACTCTACAGTGCAGTCTCCAGAAAAGAAATGAAAAATTATTTTAAAACAGTAAAAGTGACACATAATTAACACATGCCCAGTGGGACTACTCCCAAAATAAGATGCCATTCACTGGAGTCAGGGTAATAGCATCTTGCCCTGAGTTAGGAGAGTAAGTTAATCAAATGTGCTTTGCAAGAGTGCGTTTACCTTTCCCTCCTTCAAGTAATTTCTTTACAGAGAGTCTGGAGAGTGGCTCAGCCTGTAGAGATGATATTCTAGTTGTCCTTGCTCTCACTTTACTGTGCAACAGTGTCTGAATTATCAGACAATCCTCTAATTGTTTCAGAAGAAGTTTCCAATATTCAGTATCAAGGGAAAGTGCTTCCCAGGAATCTGTGTCAGCACCTACCATGGTTTGAGAAAACTAACAAAACAGGTTATTTGTGAGCTTTTTACAGACTAGCTGTAGGTGGAGAATGAACAGTTATATAAAAGTAAATCACTATTCAAATTTGCTCACAGGTCTGACCGTTTCTTAAATAAATATATACACGTAAAAGTATCCACATAAAATGTGCAGTACACAGACTTCCACCACTGCAACTTCCCACTAAACCCACAAGTCCAAAACATTTCATTTCATATGTTCCCCTAAAGATAGCTCTAATCTTTTTCTATGTTAAAACATCATGATTTGTTAAGTGGTATATTTGTGCCTTCCATGTCTACAAGCAAGGTTTTGTTTTGCACTGGAAACCCCAGGAACCGGCAAATACCTTCTGCAATCAATGGTGCAAAAAGTTCCAATTTCTAGCTCTGTAGAGTCATGATGACATATTTGACCCTAAAGCTGTCAGTTATTCACTAGAACTTAGATCGCTGTATTTTTTGGAAAAAAATTCCACTTTGGAGAAAAAAGAATAAAACATTTGTGGTTATTAGATTTTTGTTGTTTTTAAATTGGGGCTGACAGACAGTTAAGGTCGCATTTGAAATATTAGTCTAAATCTTGGCAAAGATGGATTAGTGGACAGAATACGTATGTGGCATTAAAAGGGTGCAGGGTAAATACAATCCATGGCACCAATGGGTGAATTAGAGCAACATTATTGGGACACAAGAAAAAGCATGCTTATGTTTAATATTTCTATCCCACCATTTCAATTGACACAGGCAATTACTACTCTAACAGATCAGAAAAAAGCTTCAAGAAGTAGCCGAGTTAGTCTGTTACAGGAAAAAACAACAAGTGGTCTGGTAGCACTTTATAGATTAACAAAACATGTAGATGGGATCATCTGAAGAAGTGGGCTGAGCCCACAGAAACTCATGATCCCATCTACATGTTTTGTTAAGTGCTATCAGAACATTTGTTGGTTTTTTAGATCAGAAAAAGTTATTCTCCCCTTCCCCATCCTCTAATAGACTTCAGGTGGAATTTACAAAGCCTATATCCTACTTAAGTCACATCTAGCTGGAACTGAAGTGATGCCTAAATCTCACGCTGGACCTCTGCAGGAGTGCATTTCAGCCTTTGGACATTTGACAGCAGTTTGTGTTCAGTCAATTTCACGGTTTCTCCTGTATAGCCAACTTTTTCTCTTGCTGAAAAGACCTCTCTCAAACAAGAAGAGAGGATCATGCTTTTTACACTTAAAGAATCCAAACACTATTATGGAAGGAGACTGAGATAATCACAAACTTTTTAAAATAAAATTGATTTTTTAAAATTAAACTTAATTTTTTAACATTATTTTTAAAATAGTTACAGTGTCAGAAATTGGCAGGCTATACAGCCAAAATAACTTAAAAGTTAAGTTTTTAAAACAATCAGGCTTCCAGCTAAGTGTCTCTCTTGATCCCGCAAAACTGACTTATTCTAGGTGTCTCCAGATAGGTATCTGAAACTATTATGGGACACAAGTCATACACCTGGGCAGGTACATTTGCAAGTTCAAACACAAGTTTCCAAGCATCTGTTCCTTTAACTCCTATTCCAGAGCACTGCATGGTTTGTGCTGGTTTGTGAGGGAATGGCCCAATGTTCTTTCCGCATAAGGGAGCAGCATTACAAGACTGATACAGTTATTGCTGGAGGGAGGCAAATGTTTCAGTTTTACTTACTTTTTTCTCTGCCACAGTGTCAGCGATCTGTGCAGTTACAGAGTGCCCAACGTGTGCTGATAATAAGGCAGCGCCATTATTTTCAGACTGAATACAGGTTGTGCGCATTTGCTGCCACCAGGGGGAAACTGACTGAGAATCCCATGACTCATCTATCGCAACTGTAGGAACAAAGGGGGAAAGATATCAACTGGCTGGGTTACGAGATAAACCAGCAGAGTAACAATCTGACTTGGAAGCTGAATTTCCCTTTAACTATTAAAACATAAGGTGGTAAAATAAAGCATTTGTCACTGAACTAGTTCCATTAATCTGTAACAACCATCAAGATAACTTTTGAGATTTCACACACAATTTCTAGATCTCAACTATGGATGTGAATAGTTAACTAGTAAACCTCACTCTTAACAGGTGAGGCTTACCAGTTCTGGTTAACCAATGGGGGCTGGAGCCCCTGTGGGTAAGGGGCTGCTCCAGCCCACAGGGCCTGCCGCGGGCGAGGGGCACTCCAGGCCAACTAGAGCAGCACCTTACATTACATTAAGCCAGTTAACCAAATATATGGGATTTTAGACTCCTAACCTCAATTAGTCTTTATAATGAAATGCAGCGTGTGAACTACAAGGATTTCACCATGTTGAGGGTTTGCAAATATGACAGGGAGTCACCAGGCACTGAGGTCTGCTGTACAGTTCGAATGTATCCTCGTGGATAATGTAACTCTCGTGTGGTGCTGTACAGAAGTTGTAGAGGTGTGCAGTCAGTGAATGCTACCAGAGCAATGTTCCCAAAATGGATGTTGTAGCTGCAGCTCTGGTGCTGAAGAAAGGCATGCTGAAACACTTGAGTAGGAGGGGACTAAAAAGTATGGACAAAAACCACCAACAGGCCCAGGATCAAGAATTTTTTGGGGGAGGGGGAAGAATCTCAAGTTCCCTCAGAAGCCAAGGTGGTGGCTATAGAGTGAACAGTACATGGTTTGAAAAGGGGGATGGTTAAAAGAAATACAGCCGCTCCCTGAGTTACGACCACCTCCACTTACGACCAAAACGGTTGTAAATGCGGATCCAAGTTACGAACAGCTATGAACAGTGCGGTTGCCATGTAACTCTATGGGATCCGAGTTACGAACACTTCGAGTTACACACCGTCCCTCCCTCCCTATCTATATCTATATCTATATCTATATCTATATCTATATCTATATCTATATCTATATCTATATCTATATCTATATACACACATACACATACACATACACATACACATACACATACACATACACATACACATACACATACACATACACATACACATACACACACACACACACACACACAAATATTTTTCCGGTGGGATGACAGTCACATCATCACGTCACTCTGCACCACACAGACTAAGAGGGGAAGACAAGGGCAGGGGTGGGTTGAAGCCCCGCTCCCAACCCCATCCCTGGAGTCAAGCCCCACCCATTGCCAACCTGGCACTCTCCAGCAGCCACGTGGAGAGCCAGGCTGGGAGCATACTGCAGCCTGGGCTGGCGTGGCAGGGGGCGAGAGGGGACCCTGGCTGGCGGAAGCAGAAAGGAGAAGGGGCCCCAGCTGGTGGTAGCGGAGGGAGAAGGGGCCTGGGATGGTGCGGAATTGAGGGGGGGGTAGGGAGAGAGAGAAAGGATCCTGGGTGGCAGGGGGTAAGGGGAGAGAAAGGGCCCAGGATGGTGGGGGGGGGAGGGGAGGAAAGAAGGAGAAGGGACCAGGGCTGGCAGGTAGGCACAAGGCAGTGGGGAGAGGAACAAGAGGAGCCTGGGCTGGTAAGCAGAGGGAGAAAGGGCCCAGGCTGACACAGCCGCAGCCCGGCCCAGGCTGACACAGCCGCAGCCCAGCCCAGCCCTCCCCAGCGGCCGGGGGAAAACCAGGGTTGCCTACCATCTGCAAGAGGGGGGGATTGGCAAGTGTAGTGAGCAGGGGGTGCAGCTAGTACACTTTTAAAAGAAAATCCCTCCAGAGACATCAATCACTTCAAACTGACACTGGAACAATAGTTCCTTAAATCTCAGTGCTTCTATAGATCCAAGGCAAAATTTCCAACCTTCCAATCACTATAAAGGAAAACCGTTAGTCACACCATCTTGAATTCTAATTTTAAATGTGTCTAACTTGATTATTATAGAATGCACTCAAGCAATTTTAGGTAGGTGTGCTTCATTTATGATTTTATATAACACAGTACAGATTGCCAGAATGGCACATTTCTGACAGCCATGAACACTAGTTTTATCCAATGGTGTTATTTTAAGATTATGAATATGAGTTTCACCTCTCATTTTGCTGAGAAGGGACAGCATAGTGTGAAGACAGCAGATAGACTGTGGTTCATCTAGAATATCTTTTTCCTTGGAAAGCCACACACTGAGAAGCAGAGACTGGAAAAAAAAGTGGAATATTGAAAAAGATTGGGGGGAATTCTCTAAAATCTTGGTATACTTATTACATCAAAGGCTGTATTTTCTCCAACATAACTCCTTAGGGTTGAGTGAAACTGTATGATCCCTAGAACCAAGTTATCGTACATCAACAAAAGGTTTATTTGTGTACTGCATATAGTAAGTCACATGACAATGTTTTTAAGTATAACGGTACCACACTTCAGCAATCTATCAATTACAAAAAAAGATCCTCTGGAACAAACTGCTCTCGTGAACCTGACAGACAACAGCAATCAGATAAGCAATCTTAACTTCACCAAAATTGGTACCATGTTACATTGAGTACAAAATAAAGGCAGGGAGCAGAAGTTTCTTAAACCAGAAAAGATTAAGTCATAAGTCTGAAGCAGGAGAGCACTAGAGTTAGGAGATGAAACATAAGAGAGGAACATAGGCTGCAAGAAATGAGCATTCATAGTTGAAATTAAACATGCACATATAGAAGTTGGACCTCCCTGGTTCAGCACCCTTGGGACCTGTCTGGGCCCGGAAGAGGGATTTTGCCAGACCAAGGGATGTCATTTCTGGACACTACCCCCCACCCTTCTCCTGGCCCTCCCACTGGCCTCCTGGCTGGTTCCCCCTTTGTCACTGGCCCCGACCACCATATGCCAAAGTCCTGTCCCCTGTGTGCCCAGCAGCCCCACCGCCGTGCGCTGGTCTCCAAGTCTCGTTAGTTGCTCACTGCTGACAGCCCGCTGCCCTACCAAAGTGCATGGCTCCCACACACCAGCCTTCCACCAGGACTCTTTGGTCCTGGAACGTCCGTGGTCTGGTTGCCAGATCAGAGAATCCTGGTTTAGAGAAAGTTTCAACCTCTCATACAGAAGCCACACTAAGCTGGGCCAGCTAATGCACTGATCAAATCATAAATTGTTTTCTAAAATTAAAAGGGTTTTATTAAATTAAGTACATAAAAACCTTTTCTATGTTTAAAATAAAAAAATATTTCCTTAAGTCTCAGTCCACAAAAATATGTATTGCACTTGGATTTATTGCTTAGTTGCTAGGAGAAAGTGTATTATTTCTCATAACAGAAGAGCCATGAGTCTTTGAGACTGCGTATATGTATTCCCTAATATATACATTAGATAGTAATTAGGCTGCAGACATTTTGGAACAGAATTTAAATGCCCCTCTATTTTATCCTGAGTTGTAACCATTTTATTACATAAAATGATTCGACTATCCCATTACGATTGAAGGGATTTATGGACCTGAAAAAGGGCAAAAGGTTAAACACTAACATGCTAAGTGTAAATGGCTCTACCCAGTGCTTAAAGGTAAATATTGTACATTGAGAAATTTTCCTGTTTAAATTTCTTAACATTTTGAGTAAAAAGCAGATGACGAATCAGTATCTTACCAACAACAGCTGAGGGGTAAATCCTGCAGACTCCAGTATATGACACATTTCCTCTGTAGAACTCTCTCCACACAAACATTTCCAGAAAAAAAAGCTGCCTAAAATAAACACATGAACTTCATCTACTACAAGCAACACTCAATATGCACATGACCAGTTCATCAAACAGATCAGGACTTACTGGGCTTGAGACAAAGGAGCTTTGAGCAAACAGTGGAATACCTCACTATTTTTAAGCTTCCTGGGAAAGAAGGAAGAAAGGAAAGAATAAAGGAAGGAAGAAAGGTCACAGACTTGACTGATGGGGAGCCTGCGGATCCATAAACAGACAACAGGGTCAAGGATACACTGCAAGAAATTGGGATATTCCAAACAATGCTGCTTTATGTGACTATTTTATTCTTAATTTTTCCCCCAAAAAAACAAAGAAGGGAAGGCAAGCAGAGTGTGTGGACAAACACTATATAACAATGTAAGACAGATTGTTCAGATTATACATACCATACAATATACAGAAGAGTTTAAAAAGTAGAATGTGTATGAAAGTAAATTTAGCTGCCAGCCAATCCATGCCTGTATGCCATGGCAGCATGTTTTAGGATATGGCATGGAGAACCAGAGCTGATTTGCTCAGGTGTCAGATCTTGAGTCCTATGTGTGCCAATTCAGGAATATAAAAGGGTTGTATGTGTCGGAGGTAGAGGGAAGTAGGAGCACCAGAGTGCTCTTGCAGAAAACACAGCTCTACTTAGGAAAAAGTTTACATTATGTTTGTTTTGTTGTCATTATTTATATCACCATCTTATAGCAGTTCAGTTATTGAGGTAGTTTGTCTACTCCTGGTTCTGCTCAGCAAGAGACCTAGTGACTCTGACCTGGTTTTAAAACCTAAGTACAGTATTTTAGAGGGGACAGAGAAGGAAGCTGAAGTAAACTTGAGGCTACCCTAGAAAGGGCCTTTGCTGTTGACACAGACAAAGGTAGACAGCCCTAGATTTCTTCAGCTCCAGTTCCTCTCATGAGGAAGTTCATTGAGGCCATGACTAGAAGCCATTTGTCTCACTCATACAGTAGTTTCATATATGCCAAATAGTTGGACAGAAGGGTCTAAAATTAATATCTGCCAGTGTGAGGTGCCTTTTGCAAGTGGGGGTGATGTGGGGGGAATGAAATAGGTGGGCAACTGAGAAATATTTTCCACCTCATTTCCAGGAGGCAGCTTAGTAAAGGTATGGGAGATTGAGAGGCAACACAGCGCTGGGAATTCCAACACCTGTTTCCTGCAGCTAAGGAGAAAGTGTGAGTTTGTCACCCTACCAATATCCCTTCATCTAACTGGGAGACTCTTTTCTTTCAGTATCTAATAAATAAATGGATCAGACCAAAAAAATGTCCATCCAGTGAATATTTTGAGCAATTTTTCACACCGATTTTAAAGTTATGCTAAACAGAATAATGCATTAATCTGACAAACACTAGTGCATCAACAGCTCTTACCTAAAGCCACATATTCTCCTTCATCTAGTTTTTTTACTAGGATGATATCCTTTTCATATTCTAAATACTCCAAGAACATTTTCACAGGCAATATGCCATCTTTATCCTCAGCAAATCGAACGGTGGCTTGAGTATTCTCTTGCTTGTAGTTTTCCAATAATGCCTGGAGCCTAGCAAACTCTCTGTCATCCAGCCTGAGTAGTTTAGCCAAATCCTAAAAAACAGAAAGACAAAAAACTACAATATATAACGACTCTATGTAAGTTTATATTCGGACATTAATATATTTATTCCCCACATCCAATTTCTCTCCGCTGTCTGACTGAAGTCAGGAGACAAGTTCTATTCCTGGCTCTGTCTCACACATCAAGTGACTAACACAACATTGCCAGGAAGCTCAGTTAATTAGCATTTGTACAGCACATGAGATCACTGAACTGTGCCATAACCAGGCATTTCTTTAAATGTTTTTGCCTCCAGTTCTGCCATCCTACGGTCTTCACTGCCAATCCCTCAAAATGTTTTTAGGGCTGTCAATTTAACTGAAGTTAAGTCATGTGATTAACTCAAATTATTTACACTTAATCAGTTTTAATTACACTGTTAAACAATATACAATTCAATTCAAATGTATTAAATATTTTGGATGTTTCTCTACATTTTCAAATATAGAAATTTCAATTACAACACAGAAAATGTACAGTGCTTAAGGTGTATTATTACAAACATTTGCAGTACAAAAACAAAAAAAAATAGTATTTTTCAATTGACCTCATACAAGTTATGTAATGCAATCTCTCTTGTGAAAGTGCAATTTACAAATATAGATTTTGTTATATAACTGTATTCAAAAACAATAATGTAAAACTTTAGAGCTTACAAGTCCACTCAGTATTACTTCTTGAGTCAATCACTAATACCAACCAATGTGAGATTTCTAAATGACACTATAGCATTCAGCCTGAGGTTTAAGAATCTGAAGTGCCTTCCAAAAATCTAATAGGAAAAAGCAGTGCAACATGCTTTCAGAAAACCAACACTCTGATGAGGAAACTACAGAATCTGAACCACCAAAAAAAGAAAATCTACTTTCTGCTGGTGGCATATGAGTCAAATTATGAAAATGAATGTGCATGAGTCTGCTCGGGTTTAGGCTGAGCAGAACCCATTATCAGCAGGATGCATCTTCTCTAAAATGGTGGTTGAAGTATGAAGGGACATATGATTTCTTTTAGCATATATGGCATGTAAATATTGTGTGATGTCCACTACAACAGTGCCATGTGAATGCTTCATGTGACAAGAGGTAGGTTGCATTATCTCCCATAAAATGTAAACAAAATTGTTTGTCCAAATGATTGGCTGAAGATGATGTATGACTGAATGGACTTGTAGGCTCTAAAGTTTTACACTGGTTTTGAGTGAACTTTTTTTGTACATAATTCTACATTGTTAAGTTCAACTTTCATGTTAAAGTGATAGCTCTACAGTATTTGTATAGGTAAACTGAAATACCATTAATTTTTACAGTGAAAATATTGTAAAAAAACAATATACAGTGAGCAGTGTTCACTTTGTGGTCTGTGTTTTAACTGAAATTAATGTATTTGAAAATGTGGAAAACATTCAAAATACTTAAATAAATGCTATTCTATTATTGAATAACTCAATCCTGCAATTAATCCAGATTAATTTTAAATGCTTGAGCGCCCTAATGGTTTTCCATTTCATCCATTGTCAAACAGTTATTTCTTTCAGAGAAAAAAGTTTTGACATTACTTACATTTTGAGAGAGTGAAGTGCTTGGTTGCATGCTCAAAGAATTCAGTTTGCTGACTGACTCATAAAGATTCAGCAGCTTTAACTTATTTGCACAGAATTGGAGCAACCCTTCATCAACACACACAAGCTCTGGAGAGAGAGAAATAAAGATGCACATTAGTCTGAAGGAAGGTGTGTACCGGAGCTGTGAAATGTTCTTGGTTGCTTCATTAAACTCTTATGTAAGAGCTAGATGACATTTGCTCCAGTCCCATATTTTTGATGCACAGTTGCTCATGATATGTTTAATCCATGGCAAGTTAAAGGGAAGATTTTTTTAACCAAAAGCAAGAAAGGTATCAGGCTTATTTTTAACAAGAAAAGGGCTGCGATGTGATATTGAACACAAGGCTACTGCATTGGCCCTATCATGCTCCAGTATGTAAAAATCTGGGAAATGAAAGATGCTATAGACTGCAATACTTACTCTTAAAAATAAGTATGTATCTTGCAAACTACAATGCTGCATGAACTTTGGTCTCTCTCGTCATGATGCCAATAATGTGAATATGGTAAATCTTTTAATAAAAAGCTACAGATAATGTTTCCAAGACTAAAACTGAGGAAGCAGAATAGGCATTACTGTCTTTCAGTGATAAAATGGAAACCATGTTCACAAAAAGCAATTGAGATCCCTTGATATTTGTAATTCTTCAGGGTTTGGGGAAAGCAACTAGCATAACCATGGCAGCCAGAGAACCCATATGCAATTGATATCAACCTAGACTTTAGATTTACAAAAGCACTACTTTCTCAAAAGAATATTTTAGTCAAATTATTACTAAGTGCCTTCTTTTGCTTTTCTATCAAGCTAGAGAATATATTCAAGCTCAACTTCTTGTGCAGGCTGAAAGGCATAATGGAAATAACCAAATTTAAGGGTGGCGGTTTTTCAATGTATATAGTAACTCACATTTGTGAAGAAACAAGGAACTGATAATTCAACACCTCAGTATAATTTGCACAAAGGTTCCTGTAATTTCAAAACAAGTGCAGAAGCAGCCAATTACAAGACCATCCAAAACAGATGCCAACATCTGCAATCAGGAGTCTGTCTATACCAATAGTCACCAACTGGTTGATCGCAAGTGACTGGTTGATCCTGGGAAGTCTCCCAGTTGGTTGCAATCAGCACTCAGCCAACTACCTGTCTGCCCCAGCTCTACACTGCTGTCCCATTATCAGGAACAGCCAACATGGCCTTGTGTATATGTGGAGGGAGGGGATGTGCAGGCAGGAATATCGGTGATTTGTTCCTGCCTGCAAGCACTGCTCCCCACAGCTCCCATTGGGTAGGAAAGGGAAACTGTGGCCAACAGTGGAACTGATGGGCAGCGCTCACAGAGAGAGTCAGCATGTAAAACCACATGTCTCAGATACAGGGGCTTGTTGGCCCCCTCTGGGAGCAGCACATACGAGCCCAGCATGGATAGAAATGTCTGCCTGCAGATAGACATCAGTGTTCACTGATCTGCAGGACTCTGCTCTAGGTAGACTTTGTGGACAAAGGAGAATGACTCAGTGCCTCAGCCTCTCTGCACCGCTGACCTGGAGCTATGAACTGTAAAAGCTGTCCTGCAGGAAAGCACACCACAACCCCCAAACCTCCTCCTGCACTCCTACCCTGCCCCAATTCCTCTCCCAGAACCAGCAGCCCCTCCTGAACCCGATTCCCTCCCAGAACCAGCACCCCCTCCTTCACTCCAAACCCCAGCCCTGAGTCCCCTGCCAGGGACAACACCCTATACCCTGCATCCCAAACCCTACTCCTGAACCCGCTCCCAGAGCCAGCACCTCACAACCCTACCTCAATCCTGATTGCCCCTAAGAGCCAGCACACCATACTCCCTCCTGCACCCCAAGTCTGAGCCCTGAGCCCCCCTCATACATGCCAATCCCCCTCCTGAACCCAACCACCTGAGAGAGAGGATGGGGGAAGAGTGAGGAACAAGGAAAGGGAGGAATGGTATGAACAGTGCCGGGCTTTGGAGAAGGGGCAGGATACATCTTCGGTTGCCCTTAAATCCCAGACTTGATTTTGGGCATAAAAAGGTTGGGGATAACTATTTTAGACTGCTGAGTTATTACTCAACATGTGCAAACATTCAGTTTTTCTTCTACCTACTAAAATGTAAACTGAAGAAAAAGATAACTAATCCCATTGCTTGGATTCAGTAACAAAACAATAGCGTATCATTTGATACATATCTACTTTCTCACATCACCTTGAAATTAGTTGGTCCAATAAAAGATATTACCTCATCCACCTTGTCTCTCTCCTTTTTTAATCCATGTATGCTGGAAACCAATTCTTAAGAACAAATTTGATACGCTCTACCTGCTACGTACTCAGTATCACATTTAGTAATGTATTAATTTACCTGATATTACAGGACATAAAACAAAGATTCTAAACAGATTTTTATGTACACAGATTTGACTCTAACAAACCATACGTATGCTCAAATGATTACCCAATATACACATTTCTTTATAAAGTACAGCCACTTCTCAGATATTCTGCTATTAAAAATCCTGGAAACAAAAAGCAAGGGTGCACGGCTTATCAGTCAATGGGTAGCAATAAATGGTCAGTTTCCAGAATGGGAGAGAGGTAACTAGTGGTGCCCCACTGGGTCCATACTGGGACCAATCCTATTCCAGATATTTATAAATAATCTGGAGAAAGGAGTAAACAGTGAGGTGGCAAAATTCACAGGTACCAAAATGCTCAAGATAGTTAAGTCCAAAGCAGACTGTGAAGAACTTCAAAAGGATCTCACAAAACTAGGTGACTGGGCAACAAAATGGCAGATAAATTTTAATGTTGATAAATGCAAAGTAATTGATATAGAAACACATAATACCAACTATAGGTATAAAATGATGGGGACTAATTTAGCCGTTATCACTCAAGTGAGAGATTTTGGAGTCACTGACAGTTCTCTGAAAACATTCACTCTATGTGCTGGAGCAGTCAACAAAGCTAACAGAATGTTAAGAATCATTAAAAAAGGGATAGAGAATACGACGAAGACTATCTTATTGCCTCTATATAAAACCATGGTACAGCCACATCTTGAATACTGCCTGCAGATGTGGTCACCTCATCTCAAAAAAGGTATCTCGACACTGGAAAAAGTTCAGAAAAAGGCAACAAAAATGATTAGGGGTATGGATTAGGTGCCATATGAGGAGAGATTAATAAAACTAGGGACTTTGCAGCTTAGAAAAGAGGAGACTAAAGGGGGTATGATAGAGGTCTATGATATGACTGGTGTGGTGACAGTAAAAAAGGAAAAGTTATTTACTTGTTCCCATAGCACAAGAACTAGGGGTCACCAAATGAAATTAATAGGTAGCAGGTTTAAAACAAACAAAGGAAGTATTTCTTCACTCAGCGTAGAGTCAACCTCTAGAACTCCTTGCCAGAAGATGTTTTCAAGATCAGGTTTTCAATAGAATTGAAAAAAGAACTAGATAAATTCATGGAGGATAGGTCAATCAATGGTTATTAGCCAGGATGGGCAGGAATGGTGTCTTCGGCTCTGTTTCTCAGAAGCTAGGAATAGGCAACAGATAGATCACTTGATGATTCCCTGTTCTGTTCATTCCCTCGGGGAAACCTGGCATTGGCCACTGTCAGAAGACAAGATACTGGACTAGATAGACCTTTGTATTAGACCTCTGACCTAGTATTGCCATTCTTATGACCTTTTCCTCACAACAACAGCATTCACATAGGCTACCATGTTTCAGAATATCCATCTATCCACAATACTATTGGAGGATACACAACGAAAGTAGGAGGCAGGAAATTCAGCCAAATTTGTTCTGTACTGTGGCCAGCAGGGAATACAGTGCAGATGGAAAAACAAAGAACACAATCTAACAAAGAGGTCTCAACAAATACCGAATGAAAATGGAGATGCACATTTTCCAATTAATCATGAAAATAGTTTCTCTTAATCTATATTTTTAGGACTTCACATTTGAGTGGATATACTAGCTATTTAAAGCCAGACCTTGCCCTGATCGTGACAGGCCAAAGTTAGGGAAAACACTCAGTGATGAAATCCTGGCCCCAGGAATGGGAAAACTCCTATTTTATTCCACACCTCTGAAATTAGACAGACTTAAGTGAATTCAAAAGGTTAAAAAGGGCCAGACCCTCATTTCCTTGTTAAGGAAGGGAGAAGACTGAAGGAGCTCCATAAGGTGGAATCTTGTGGAGAATTCTGTCCTTGACAACAGGATTACCGCAGGAGGTAGGAGTGGGAACAGAGCCCAGCTTATTTTACTAATATGTACAAAATAGAGGCTTGGTGAAGATGCCGAAACACATGAAATAATTATTTACAAGAAAAAAAAAATATGTGTGTGTGTGTGTGTGTGTGTGTGTGTGTGTGTGTGTGTGTGAATGAAATCAGTTTACTTCCTACATTTACAAAATATACATAATGCATAGACTCATTCAGCAAATTACAGATTTCAAATATATACTGAAGTAATTCTTCCATAACAGATATATACTTGGCAAGTGCTGATGAGGATGCTGCTCACTAGCAAGCTGATGTAGGCAGGAAAAAAATCCGTCTACAAAAGGACCTTCTTGCTCTACCCTGACAGAAAAGCCAAGCAACCCAAGTTTGATGAAGCAGTGGAGTCCCATGACAGATATTCCCCCTGCCTCACACCAATAGTTTCACTTCAAGCCACATCACAGATAAGCTGCATGGGTGTCTGCATAATTCCAAAATCAGTTTTCACTTACCCTGGTTTTTTAAGGTGTCCATCAATGTCTGAGTGATGTTTGAGAGAGCGGAGAGCGTCAAACGTTCACTTGCCAATATACTTTCCAAAGCCTGTTAGGAAAAACATAACAAAATGCAGTGTTTCCATTCATTTTGCTTCATATTACTGTTGAAGTGTTTAAAGCCGCCCCCAATAATACAAGTTATTATTTCTAATACACATTTTTGTACTGTAAAAGTTTTATCCCTTATAGCACAAATAGATCCTACAGCAAAGTCACAAATCAACATGAAATCTGTTGTGTTATAGAAAAAATAAAATCAGCAATTCTGTAAAACAAGTCCTTAAATGTCATCAATTAGAAAACATGGAAAGAATTAAGAAAACTGTGAAACGTTCGATGGCTTTATACCCAAGTCTGATTGTGTGAAATTTCTTTCCCAGAATGAAACTCCCCTTTCTCAGTATTCACCTGTTTTTTTGTAGCTGGGTATTTAATATCAAGAATTAATTCCTTAGCTTCAGCTTCAATCATGTCTGTAACAAAGATATCAAGTCATTAATTCATACTTTCAAACATGGATTTGGAAAAGTAAGTGATTCTGCAGTACAAGGAAGATGTACACTTATTTACATTTTGGTTTGACAGGATTGGAGAAGCTGTGGAGTTAGCAGTGATAGAAATGTAGCCGTGTTAGTCTGGTGTAGCTGAAACAAAAAACAGGACTATGTAGCACTTTAAAGACTAACAAGATGGTTTATTAGGTGATGAGCTTTCGTGGGCCAGACCCACTTCCTCAGATCAAATAGTGGAAGAAAATTGGTACAACCATATATACACCAAAGGATACAATAAAAAAATGAACTCATATGAAAAGGACAAATCAAATTTCAGAACAGAAAGGGGATGCGGGAGGGGGGGGAAGAGGTAAATGTCTGTGAGGTGATATTAGAGGTGATAATTGGGGAAGCTATCTTTGTAATGGGTAAGATAATTAATGTCTTTATTTAGACCTAGGCGTAAAGTGTCAAATTTAAGCATGAATGACAGTTCAGAGGATTCTCTTTCAAGTCTGGTATGAAAAGGTCTTTGAAGCAGGATGCAGGTAATCAAGTCGTTGAGACAATGCCCTTTCTGGTTGAAATGGCAAGAAACTGTTTTTTCTTTGTGATCCTGTCTAATATCGGTTTTGTGGGCATTGATTCTTTGGCGAAGTGTCTGAGACGTTTGTCCAATGTACATAGCAGATGGACACTTTCGGCACATGATAGCATAAATTATATTTCTGGATGAGCAGGATCAAGAACACATATTGTTAGTCTTTAAAGTGCTACATAGTCCTGTTTTTTGTTTCAGCTGTGAACAGTGTCATTGTTGTTATGTTGGTCCCAGATATTAGAGATAAGGTGGGTGACGTAATATCAGAAATAACAAAACTTGGTCCAGTAAGAGACTACACCTCAACCACCGTGTTTCTCAGAGAGACACATGTATCATTCTAGATTTTCCTATTTCATAATAAAAAACTATATAGGACCAAGGATATCTATGCTCAAAAGGTGAAATCCCTCTCTACCCCATGCAGATGCCAAGCCTGAAGGATATGTACCTTTTAAGAACTCTAAAAAGAATTCAAGTAGGACTTAAATGGTGGATGTGGCTTGTGCTGGCAAAATTCTAATCTGATTTTAATAAAAATATTAATTGTACGTTTGCAGCTGTTCTTTCAATTTGCAAATGAATTCACTTACACCTAATGAATATGAAGATGGCACAATCTATGGGACTATATGTACAGGGGGACCAAGAGACTTGCTGGGCCCTTGGGCAAAGTGTGTGTGGGGGGAGGGGACCCAGCTCCACAGTCCCAAAAGGGGCAGGGCCTCGGATGGAAGGGGCGGGACTGAAGGTAGCCAACCCTTGAGAGTTGCCTGGAGTGTACTATGTTGCATGGTGGGGATTTAAAGGGCCCAGAACTCTGGCAGACAGGAGCCCCAGGCCTTTTTGAAGCACCTCCCCGTCACCCCATCAGTGGGCCTGTAAATCTATGATTCACACGTACTCTAGGGATACGGGGACTGTATCGCGTTGTGTGTGATTCAGTTGATAAGACAAAGAAATTACAAACATTTTGAAGAAACCTACCTTGATTTGAAGTTTTAGCTTTGAGTAAAACACTTAACTTCTTCACTAGATGCATATCCTTTGCTCGTTCACTCTTTTTATCACTGAAAAAATATATTATATGTCAAGCACAATGAGATAGTAAGTGGAAAAAGTTCTCTGCAAATTTTATAT